>NC_091463.1:68369445-69680278 GCF_027789765.1 Dendropsophus ebraccatus
GCTGCTGTGACACTGTGCCCTCTCCTATAGGATCAACACCCTCCTCTCCTGACATCCTCTGTGCTGCTGTGACACTGTGCCCTCTCCTATAGGATCAGCACCCTCCTCTCCTGACATCCTCTGTGCTGCTGTGACCCTGTGACCTCCTCTATGAGATCAGCAACCCCTGCCGGGGGGCCCAGGTTGGGTGGACAGCCCGGGGCCCAGGGTACATTTAATCCGCCACTGCCTGTTCCATGTTATCGGTTCCCTTTAAGGTGCTACATGATATAATAGCTTTGGTGCTGTTGGGTTGTAGAAGTACTTTGTAACACTAGCCTTCCTGAATTCTTTGCCATATAATCTAGATCAGCAACTTGCCTTCAGTTACAATGATCCAGTAATATGTACTAAATAACTTGTACATGATTGCACATAATATGTACTAAATAACTTGTACTAAAGAATATGTACTAAAGAACTCGTACAAGTTTGCACAGAACCTGTGAAAACTGAACAAAGCCTTCCAGGTCTCTGAAGCAAGCATATGTGATAATATGGATATATGGCACTTATCTGAGCCCCTGTATCCATGAGAGTTAGTAGTAGCCCTCCAATACCCATCCCTTCTTAGCCTGGTGACAAATTCTACAACTACATAGCTGCCAATAACACTAAGATGAGTGGGCTGGATTAACTGGCTGCAGATTGTCATATTTGGGACAACTATCGGGAAAATATCAGCACCCCTTACATCCACCATGTCCCTGTTTAAGAGGTATTCCTATCTCAGAATGTGAGGGGTATTATGGCAAAATTCTTTCAAACCAATCAGTTTCCAAAAATTATACAGAATTGTAATTTACTTTTATTTTAAAATGGCAAGTCTTCCAGTACTTATCAGCTGCTGTATGTCATGCAGGAAGTGGTATATTCTTTCCAGTCTGACACAGCGCTCTCTGCTGCCACCTCTGTCCTTGTCAGGAACTGTGCAGAGCAGCAGCAAATCCCCATAGAAAACCTTTTCTGCTCTGGGCAGTTCCTGACATGGACACAGGTGGCAGCAGAGAGCACTGTGTCAGACTGGAAAGAATACACCCCTTCCTGCAGGACATAAAGCATGGTGTGACCATATATAATAAGATTGTTTTAAAAAGAGTTAAGTAGAATTTAAACATCTCAATACCTTTCTTTAATGTAATGTCTTTTCCCCCTACGTAAGATGAAGGACTCGGCATCTCTTTTGTCTCTTTTATATCTAAAATTGAAAACAAAATCATTGTTATATTATCATCAGTCACTATAAATCATCACAAATTCTGCATACAGCTCAGGCCTTTCTGAGATGGAAAAATAATGTTGATTTTATTTCCTAATGGATCATATTTTTTTATACAATGGTTTTGTTCTATTTTTTAAGTGACCATTGAACCTTTGTATTGCATGTGAATTAATGGTTTCATATCACCATAGTAATAGCAATTAATATCATTTGTGCAAAAATCTACATTTGTTACAAATCATCCATCACTTATTGAGGAGTGAACACAGAATATGGTATCTTTTACCATTTGGACAGGGAGTTACTATTATACTGGTTTTAACCTGAAATTACTTTTCATATTAGTTTCTTTCATATTACTCCTATTATCTCAAGGATAATGTGTTTTTTTTTCTTACTTTTATTATTATTTTATTACTCAAAGCCATAACAATTGAGAAAGTATAAGTTAGGAACTCTTTGTTCAAGCATTTAACATTGCTTTCTTGTTGATATATATAGGTAGAGATGAGCGAATCACTCGGAAATTTGTTGCACGAAGTTCGCGAATCGCATACTAAAATTTTTTAATAAAACGGGCAAACTATAGTAGCAACAATAATGGTACTATTACAGAGTACCGATTTTTTTAACAGCTGTTGCTGTGACAGTGTCAAAATTGGAAAATAGAATTAAAAAAAATGTCAATCAGCCTCATTTCAATCATTCAATTTCTTCCATGGACAGTAGTGGACGTTGGTGGATCAGCGGCGTAATATTAATCTTTAGAGGACCCGGCCAATTTCAATTTTTGCTTTTTTGTTTTTTCCTCCTTGTCCATAGCACTTGCATTTTTTCACCTAGAAACCCACATGAGCCGTTATTTTTTGCGCCACTAATTGTACTTTGCAATGACAGGCAGAATTTTTTCATAAAGTACACTGCGAAACCAGAAAATTTTTATGTGTGTTGAAATTGAAACAAACAAACAAAACGCATCTCTTTTATTTGGGGGGTATTTGCTTTTACACCGTTTGCCCTGGGGTAAAACTTAATTTTTATATATGTGCCTCAAGTCATTACAATTACAACAATATGTAACATGTATAACTTTTCTTTTATCTGATGGCCTGTAAAATGTCTATGGGGCTGTGTGAGGTGTCGCATATGCGACTTTTTGATCGCTTTTTATTACAATTTTTCTGGATTTGCTGCGACCAAAAATGCGCAATTTTGCACTTTGGGATTTTTTTTACGCTTACGCCGTTTACTGTACGAGATCGGAAATGAAATAAATTTATATTTCGGCGATTACGCACGCGGCGATACCAAACGTGTGTTTGTTTATTTATTTTTATTTATAACATTTGAAAAGGGAAGTATTTCAAAGTTTTATTAGGGGAGGGGGCTTTTTATTAACAACAACAACCCTTTTTTTTCTTTTTACACTTATACTGGAAGCCCCCTGGGGGACTTCTAGTTTAAGCACACTGATCTCTCATTGAGATCTATGCAGTATAGCACAGAAAGCAATCGAGTGCCGAGCCGGGATCAGCGTCTTTACGGCATAGACCCCGGGCGGTGCCGAATGTGTGGATCGCTCCTCCGAGACAACGTCCAGGGATGCCTTACTGAAAGTAATCAGATGCAGCTGTCAACTTTGACAGCTGCATCTGATTACTTAATTAGCGGGCACGGCGAACGGACCGTGCCCGCTAATAGCCATGGTCCCGGGCTACATGCGGCACCCAGGACTGCAGCGGTTCACCCGTAGACGATCCTGGACGTACGGTAAGGGTGGTCTAAGGGTTAATGTTCTCCTAGGACAGCAGTGGACATTGGTAAATGAGCACCCAGTGAGGTATTAAGATGGACACTGTGTTCACTGTGACTTCCTATAATGCACACCCAGCACTTAGTGACTTGGCATAATGAACAACAGTCACCCAGTTACTTGGTATACAGGACAATGGCTTCACTGCTCCCACAGAAAACCACCCACAATCCTCCTTCCTCTCCTCTCTGTTCCCATGTCTCTGTATTTCCTTCGCTGCTCTAACTGCCTGATGCAACCTGCTCTCCACTATACACAGCCGACTGGCCACTTCCAGGAAGCCAATCACCTTATATAGAGGGGGAGGTGCTGACATCACAGTGGGGTTTGCAGCTGATTGGACGGGCGCAAGGGATTATGGATAGTCCCTTGCTCCCGCCAAAAGACAGTTCTGTAAGGTTGCCATTGCGGCCGCCATGTTAAGTGAATTTGCAAAGCGAATCTGGCAAATTTTGCGAGTGGCTACGAAGTGAATTTAGTGCCGTGATTGGCTGCGAATCGAAATTAGTCAGGGTCACTTCGCTCATCTGTACATATAGGTTTAAAGAAAGCCTGTGGTTAGAAAAAGATTTTTGTTTTTCTAGAAACAGGACAGGAACAATTAAACCATATACAAGTGAATGAGGCTAAACTGCAATACCAGACATAGCCTTTAGACCTACGTGACACTATTTATGGAAAAAAGCAGATAACCCCATTATTAATTAAAACCTTTCCACACATGTCCTGTATACACACTGGTTTGGGAAGATTCTTGTTCATTATATACCTGCTCTAAGCCTTTCAGCTCTTAATGTAATTTATGCGTGTGCTGCTTTTTATTTTTCATACACCAGCAATTGGTTCCCTGATGAATCCTTCTACTTTCTGGGGGAAATGTGTTGATTCTGAAGATGTTTGGGTGTCCAGTGATAACAAACGATTTCCTAGTTTGTCGATAGTGGAAATGCTCCTAAATAGAATTTTAAAAAAACAAGAAAATTAACCTTTAATTACCTGTTAACTTTTCATGTTTTCCTTCAGAAGGTTCTGTCTGTGTGATCTACAGAAAAAAACATCAATTAATACAAAGTCTGAATGCTACTGCTTAGTCAGTACAAAAAGAGGTAAAATCCACAGTAAAAATCCACAACAGAGATGAGCTCGCCATGGATTTTTATAATATGCAGGTCCTGCAGGTCAATTATTATATGAAGGTTTATAAAATCTTATCCAAGTGCCTGATCTGTTGGCGCCATACCGTGTCCTATCTTTCCACTACGGGTTTCTGAGAGGCCACCCTTTAAGGGTGGGTTCATACTGAGGAATTCTCGCAAATAAACTCTGCGGAATTCGGCGGATAGCGGAATACACCGGCCCATAGAATGGTGTCCATGGAGCCGGCGGAAAGGCGCGCGGCCGTGCGCGCGGATATACTGCGGAATTCCGCACACATTATCCGCGAGAATTCCTCAGTATGAACCCACCCTAACAGTCAATAGTAATGGGGGGGGGGGGCAGTCAGTAATTTGTGAAGCTGCAATCAACAGTAACTTCAAACAGTAAAGTCATGAATACTTGTCAGCTTACAAAGTACTATTCTTACTAGAATGGTTCCAGTTGCTCAGGTGGTGGAATGTTTGCTGGGACTAGCCATGTCCTGCCAGGCTACACAGCCAAAGGACCTTAGCAGAATGGTTTCGGAACAATAAATGAAGTCAGGTGTTCATTCTACAAACATTTTACCATCTGCCAATTTCCTCCTATCCAATGACAAGAATTACTAAGGGTCCATTTACACAGAATGATTATCTGACAGATTGTCTGCCAAAGATTTGAAGCCAAAGCCTGGAATGGATTTGAAAAGAGGAGAAATCCAGTCTTTCCTTTATGACCTGTTCTCTGTTTATAGTCTGTTCCTGGCTTTGGCTTGAAATCTTTGGCAGATAATCTTTCTGTGTAAATGGACCCTAATCCTTTCTCTTATATGCACCTGAATTGGATATATCATCATGTACTAGTGACCCAACCAAACAGCAATACAACATTCAAAAACCTACACATTCTATATCCCCCAAACTACCAACTCTAGCCTGCCATGTTGCCTTCCCTTTCACTTCTTCTATAACATTTTTCCTTTTGAAACTATTATACTGGGAGAAAACGTACATCGTTTCTCATATCTGTGCTGCCATTTTCCAAATGCTGTTTACAATTACAGATATACAGGCTCTGTGTCTATATTGTTTCAGAACAGAAAATCTTAACATTAATTATTCCACAGAATTAAAAATTTTTTTTAATCATTAACATCCTTTGTGGAAATGAGAATGGAAACTCTTTATCGACTTTAATTGTTCAATGGAATTATTTATTTTAATTAGATAATATTTTTGTGGAAAAATGGTTAGAAGAAACAAGCAGATCCATTTTAGACGGAAGTTCCATTCTGGATTACAGCGTTGTCATTAGAGCTAGTCTGATACTTTCCAAGCTTGTCATTTCCTTTGCTGACAGGTCTCTATAAGGTGACTTGCAGAATTATCAGCCTGTTCTAGAAGATGTCAGTACCTGTATCTCACATTGATATATATCAATGTATCCCACCTCTATAAAATGTGCTTGAAATAATTTTTTAATAATGAAGACAGGAGCTCCAAATGTTCAAGACCACCGTTTTAGAGTTATCAAAGAATGGGACAGCCTTTAAGCCTTAGACAACAATCCTTGTGCCCATCATCTCTGTCTAGGATAGAGGATATGCCACAAACCAACAACAATTATACATCAGGACAAAATAGAATTTAATAAGTCCAAGTTTAGCATAGAGATCACCAGGCAAGGTCTTTTCCATCATCATTCTCTATAAGGGAACATTTGTGGGGCCACCATAAAGATCACCATAAAGATTTGCTGTTGAATGGCAGCCCTTTCCTGTAGTAGGAACATATCCTCCATGTAGCAGATGCCGGGATGAATGGGTATCTGGGAGTTAATATGTAAAATATGAATACAAAAGCTATTTTCTGCAGTGATGCATGATTTATTGGGAAGGATATTGGCTTCTCTGCTTTTGGCTTAGCTTTATATATATATGAATATCTGCGGGTGACAGGTATAGTTTTTCTCCTAGGTTCCTGGACAAGTATTTATCTCTTTGATCATTTTGATTCATTTTGGACGTTATGCCATGGCGCTTTGCCAAACGTCCAGTAGAGACAATGGATTTACAATTTGTTGGCTCATTTGAACAATTATGTTACCCTGCTAAATGTATGTATCATATCCATGGATAAAAGTAATAAGTAATTCCATACTTTTGAAACTGGTTTAGGGTGGTATTGGGATAATTTTTTCGGAGATTAACGATCTCAAATGACCGCTATGACAGACGATCTTAAATCATTCACCCTATTACACAGGACGATGATCGTTCTTGCGCTCGTCCTTTTCTGGCTGATAGACCAGGGAACGACCGTACAACATGTTATTACATGTTATTAATTTGTAAACAATCAATGATGAAAATAGGTCCAGATTCTATCAAACGATCAACGATTTCTCGTTGGATGTTTAATTGTTGCCTGCTATTACACAAAACGATTATTGCTTAAATCGAACGATCTAACGATTTCCGAAAGATAATTTTCCCGTGTAGTACGGCCCTTACTAAGCCTTCCTTAGTGAATGCCGTATGTAATCAGCATCATTTGCATTACAGATTAGTGCAATAGGCAGGATACGCAGGGGAAGAGTTTTTAAATCTATAGGGGGTGCTGAGGGTGCAATTGCACCCAGACCTGGGTCCAGTCCTTGCAGCAACCCTTTTCTAAATGATATCCCTACTTCTAATGATGTCCCCATTGTTTATAAGGAGTGCCTGTCCTAAGAGCATCTCCTGTTCTAGAGACAGGAAGCGGCGGTTTATTCTTTAGTGATTGTCGGAGGAATAAGGAAGGGAGTACACCTACTTTGTGGTTACTTTACATTTTTCTGAATGGCCATAGTACAACAAACTGAAAACTGCACATAGAATGGAAGTATAAAACATTCAGAAACATCCAGAAATATTCAAAAGACCTACAGCCCACTGCTGATCCCATCAGGGCAAAAAGGGGTCTATCCTTACCTCCCAACATATCGGCGATGTAGGACTCATATATTTAGTAGCCACTGTGTGTGTGCGTGTATAGGGATAAAAAAAAATCTTAATGCTGGTAAATGACTATATTAGACTCCAGAGTGTTCACTAAAGCTAAACAATGGGGTTCAAGATGGACGGTGGAAGATTTGTTTCTATTTTGCTCCAGTGGCAACTTTGTTGTTTCAGCATTCCTATTGTTATAGACTGACAAATTATCTGCCATTTAAATTAGTATTTTTTGACCTCAGAATAAGTGAAGATGTTAATTTGCATAGTCATACTGGCTGACGGCTTGGTAATTGCGAAAACCGACGGTTACTTGTCTTCTGGGGTTAAAGCTGTGGCTTTCATTATTGCTTGGGAACCGGCTTACAGATGCAATTTCAGGGCTGTGGGAGGGATTTTGGTAAATCTTGCCATTTTTAGCACTTTAATTTTTTTTTTTAAATATCTCACTTTTAAAAAGACTCTAATACAACTGTTAAATAGGTTGTCTGGACTAATCTGAAAATATCCAATCAAGGAATTCTCACTTGATTGAGGAGGGTCACCGGTTAGAGACCCTCATCAGCTACTACACAGAACAGCTGCAAGCAGCATCTCTCAATCGAGTGTGCAATGATTCATTGGTCTTATAAACTTATCTTACGGAAAACTGAGATGAGAGAGATGATCGAACAGGGCCGAGGTTTAGGTTCGTACGAACCCGAACCATCGGCATGTGACTCCCGCTGCCTTCCTGTTCCGTTCTTATTACCTAGGCTGTATCCCTGTTTTCCAGGCGGTACTCGGGCTGTCTCCACCTTCCCCACGGAACGAGAAGGCAGCGGGAGTCAAATGCCAATGGTTGGGGTTTGTACGAACCTGAACCTCGGCCCTGTTCGATCCTCTCTAATAGTGACAGGAGCAGGTTCCTTCCATTGTCACAAGCATCATTTTGAAAATCAGCTAAAAGAAGAATCGTTTGGTTTAAATTATTTTTTACATCTTTTCTCTTGTTCTTCCATTAGTTATTACAGAAGTGTCTATTTGTTCTATGCTTTTTTATTTGCTAACCCTTATATCAATAATCAATATATAGATTTCTAACCAAAAGGAACAATAAATCACGAATAACTGATCATTAAAGGGGTTGTCCGGGGGGCAGTAGACAGCTCAAGCCTTCTGCTCCCGAGGTCTCTCCAAGTATTTCCACAATGTGGAATGTCTAATAGTTGCACAATATTGTTGGTGTTACAGCCAATGATGATCGGGATATACACCCATTTCCTCTGGGGCAGGGTGCAAAGGGCTTAAGCCATCTTCTGCTCCCCCAAATAGTCCTTTTAGATGCTTTTCATAAATTTCTTCAAATTAAGAATTTTGGGCAAAGATGGAAATATAACAAACAATCAGATAAACAAATAACAAACCATACAACATACCCTAATTTATTCATATGCTATTAATAACACTTTGGTCTCAAGTTCTGATCTCACAAGATTCCCTATAAAATGCACAAACATTTTCCCCCCTCAATATAAATGACTTGACTTTTACTGAATACAGTGGTACCAGGGTTTAAGAATAACCTGGATTGAGAGCATTTTGCAAGAAGAGCTCACAGTTTATCAAAATTATAACTTTAAGAGCATTGCTTTGGTTCAAGAGCTCCCTGTACTGGGTAGGAGCATGAGTGGGGGAGGGGCATGGTCTGCATAGCATGCAGCCCTGTACTCTGACCCAGGAAGTCTCCCTCACCTTCCAAATCATAGCACTTCAGGCTGGGGCTTGTATCAGGGAACCGGACTATGGAGGTAATCTCTTCATAGCTGTAACCCCTCTCCCCCCAGACAGAGTGCTGATATACTGTGCCCACATCTGCTTTGCTCATTGCTTCACGCTCTCTGCAGTTTCTGTCAGCCTTTGTTTTTCCCATTCTCTACATTCCTGCTATATTGTGCCTGCACTTACACTCAGCCATTCACACTGCTGCTATAATGTGCCTGCACTCATACTCAGCTATACACACTGCTGCTATAATCAGCCTGCACTCACACTCAGCATTCATACTGCTGTATAGAAAAGTTTCTGTCACTGTCCTCCTGCACAGCTCTGTGATTCTCACTTCCTGATTGGTCCAGGCTGAACACACACCCCTTGCCCATTGCTGTCATGTGACCACACAGACCTCTGGTAGCAGCTCTGCTTCTCTATTCTAGCCTGTTGTACTACACTACTGCATTATGGGCATCTGCACTTCCATCCTGTATTTACAAACTGCTGCTGTTTTTCTGGTTTATTCACTTACTATACATTATACTCCACATGCTGATTGCTATACTGTACAGTAACTTATAATATGACATATTCAGCTGTTTCTGAATGTTTGTTTTATTTGTTTTTTATGTTATTCAGAATAAAAAAAATCATTTTGGGGGGAAAGGGAACCAATTTTCTGCACTTTAATGATTTCTTATGGGAAAATCTGCTTTGGTTTAAGAGTGATTTGAATTACAAGCACGGTCCCGGAACGAATTATGCTCATAATCCAAGGCACCACTGTATATTTAATAACAGAGCATCATATAGAAAACCAAAATACAAAACAGTTACCAACTGGTTTATGCCTGTGTTTCTAACCATAGAATAAAGCTGAAATGGTCACTACCATGTGAAATCTGGCTCCTAACACTACTGGCACTAACCCCAACCCTAAAACAAGAACTGTTGGGGTATTTTTAATGACTTATTTTCTTGTTCTACCATTAGAACTATTATATCACAGAAGCCTTCTGCTCCCCCCAGCTCTCTCCCTGTATTTCCACATGCCTTCCAATACTGGATACATATGCCAATCATTATAGGTGGGTAAAATCATGCCCATATGCGATGTCCAATAGCTGTACAATGCTGCTGATGTTACAGCCAGGATATACACCCACCTCCTAACCCTAAAGCAAATATTGTTGGGTTTGGTTTTAACGGTGTTTAAAGAATTTGTCCCAATACTAGAAAACCAGAGTTCAATTATAAGATTCAACTGCCTCTAGCCACCACTAGAGCTTACTGCATACTTTTTATTATTACATTTATAGGAAAACCTTCATCCTCATTGCTATTTTCGTGTAGTCCTTTTGAATATTCATACAGCGCTCTGCTGTGATGTGGCCATAGTGATGCTACAGCGGAGTGCCATCTGAATATTCATGAAGAGGGAGCCAGCGAATCTGTGCACCAAGAGCTGTAACAACCCCCAGTGTACCAAACTGCCTAATTCACATATTAATAAAACAACCGAATGCAGGAAAATGGGGCTGAGGTGGACGGCAAGAAAAATACTTTGCTTCTCAGTGTCCCTGGCCCTATGGGGACATAACAGCATGTTAGAGTCTTCTAACCTGTTGTTAGTTTTTTCTTTATGTCTAAACAGTATGGGCTACGCTCTTTAGCTCCCTCTAGTGGGGGCTAAAGTCACATAGGGGAGATTTATCAAACTTGTGTAAAGTAGAATTGTCTTAGTTGCCCCTAGCAACCAATCAGATTCCACCTTTCATTTTTCAAAGAATCTGTAAGGAATGAAAAGTGGAATCTGATTGGTTGCTAGGGGCAACTAAGACAATACTACTTTTCACCAGTTTGATAAATCTCCCCCATAGTGTCTATGCATTTGTCTACGCAGGAGATTTGGAGCTATAAAAAAGTCTGAATACTATAAAGATATGTTAAGAAGCAAATCAAACAATTATTTTAAAACTATATTGTTTAAAAAATTTTGACATTTTAACTGATAATGGCTTGCCAAATATCGATTTATCGGTGTGCACTCAATGATAAAGACCGTAACAGAAGAAAAAACAAATTACCCCAGTTAATCTCAAGTTTGATGTTGTATTGGGTCAATTTGTATGTATCTATTGGTTTTGTTCAGTCAGAAAAGTGATGGGAATAAAGTTTCTGTGCAATATTTTTACCTAAAATGTGTTATCTAAAAATATATTTAACCATTTAAAGCTGCCCAAAGTGGCAGGAGTAAATAAAAAAACATGTACTCACCATAGATCCCCTACCTGTGTAGGTCTACAATTGCCAATCCCGCTGCTCAGATCTTCCTGTTCTCCAGCTTGATACATACAGCAAGAAGCACCCAATCAGCCAATTACTAGCAGGAGCAGTGACCTGCCTCCACCATTGACTGGCTGAGTGGGAACTTCTGGTGTGTCTGGATGGAGAACAGAAAGCTCTCTGCAGCACGACCGGTATGGTGAAACAGCCCTGATGGGGGAGTACATGCTGTTATATTAACTCCTGCAACATTGAGCAGTCTTAAATGTTAAAATATTTTTCTGGATAACTTCTTTATATATCATCTCAAATGGGAATGACTTCGCTTTAGACACCACTACAAATACATGCAAAATATTCAGTATTGAATGCATGTGGAATATTCTCATAAGTTACATGACCTACACAATAACATTTCCAATCCCACATTAAATGCTACCAATTAATACCGCCATAGAAAAGTATACTGCAGGTTCAGATTCAATAACTTTTTAACAATGGTCTGAGCTTGGCTTTTATTCCATCTGCAAGGGAAAAACTTGGCTTTTAATCTGTCTGCAGGGGAAAAACACACAAAAAAAGGCAAACCACATAAGACTCATTGTGCACACAACGCTGCTAACACCGACACAACTTACCTCTGAGATTAGGCTACGGAATTCATCTAAAACTGCTTTGCAGCTCAGTAAAGAAGTGTCTACGTCTCCTCCTTTCATACATTTCTGTACTTTTCGCAGGAATAAGTAATCATTGCTGAAGCTCATTTCTTCTTCAATCTTTGTTGAAACATACATATGAATATATTAGTGTTCTGTATTCACTGCTACCATGAACAGATCAGTAAATACAAAGTATACAGCGTTCAAAATTACCTGTACTTTAAAAACCATGTGTAAAAACCATGCTGATTTGCAAGCTGTAGAGATGAGCGCAACTCAAGCCTGCCCGAGTCCATTCGTTCGGTATTTAATACCGATAGCTGAAGAAATTGGATAGGCTGTTTCCATATTTTCCTAGACTCCCTAGGGCTTCATCCGACTTCTTCAGCCTCCGGTGCAAAGATTGGGCTCAAGCATGCTCGAATTCCGCTCATCTCTATCAAGCTGTTTTGGAAGCAGTTTTTTCCCCCCAGGTGATTATATGCACATACCTTAACTAGATGGCAAAATAAAATCTTGTTACTGGCCAATGTAGCATATACTAACTCAAACACAAACTACTCATAAGGTTAAAATATGGTTGTATTGTAAAAAGGCGGCCATACAATTTTAATAACTGTTGGCCAATAATCCGTTTGGCTGACACTTATTTTTCCTGACCTCCCCATACACATGAAAGTTTGACACATTTCTTCTATGGGGAGGGGGGAAGCCGCAGCCAGATGGTTCTCTCGCCGGCTAGGATGATAGGGCCAGGCAATGACAATCTTCTCTCCATCAACATCACCCACCATACATCGAAGGCACCTTTTTTGTCTGGCTCTAGCCTAAGGTGCATTTCTTTAGCGAGTAGACAAAAAGTGAGCGTCCTCGATTAATAGATGAGAAAAGGAATAGATCTAGACAGATGAGAAATAGCAAGCTAGGTAGTTTTGACAGTGAACACAAATTCCCAGATAATGTCAAAAATCAAATGTTTTGATGGATAATTTATGTGGATAATTTATAACGAAGAACTAGACCATATAGGAAAAAGTGGTCAATGTATCAAGTCTACAACCAGTTTAAAAATAATAGAATTATATTTGGCATTATATTATGGTTAAGAGAGCATAAAACATATCTGGGTGTGAAGAGAAAGGGGCCCCCAGCATAACCCCATATTGCTAAAGAGGGTCAACAGACCTCCCAGGTGGGTGCAAAATTAAGTTTCAATTCAAGGCTTGCAACAAAAAAAGAACACGAGAGAAACAGAATAGCAAGAGAAATAGAAGAGAAATTGAATCAAACCCAATGTGGTTAACTTTACTCAAGTCTACTATGCCTAGGGTGATCAATAAAGAGCTAAAGATCCCTATTACCCAGTGGATCTGATCACTTATAGTCTCTCAATGAATAGAACAGAGATAAGCCGGCACTCATATCCCTTCTACATTGTTGCTTAGCATGGTGATTTCATGATTTTTTTTCACATTAGAAATTTTATTGCATTGTCTTGAGTTATCTTGGTCGATTCTCAAGGAATAATAGATAAATAAATAAATACATAGATAGATGACTAGATGCAAATACCATTGTGAGATATGATACAAATATATATGTATAAGATAGAGTAATCTCAGGTTTACAGTACTTTTTTTGGTTCTTGAACATGTTTTGCCATGGAATTACATTATTACATACTTTTCTAAATTGCCCTTAATGCGATTGTCATTGAACTCGATTCTTAGGAACAAGAACTCGCATAATTTAATTGGTTTCCTCTTAAACTGCTAATAAGGTTTTTCCTAAAGCAGTAGATGAGATTAAGCAGCCTTGTCAAACACCACTCCATGTCCTATAATTGTCCTCTACAAAAAAAGGCAAGAGCTACGATACGCTTCTCCTTAATTAGTATATTCCTTATAAAAGCATTCAGCGAGGCTATGTTCACTTATAGTCAGCAGAACGGAATGCTACCAAATTCAATTACAGTTAAAGCTTAAGTCAAGACTGCAGAATTCACTTCATATTCATAGGGGTCCCGGAAGCTAAGATATAAGGTGTTCCTAACACCGGAGACCTGGTGGTCCTTTCCCTGCTCTTCAGAATAACCAAAAAATTTGATTTTCAATCAAAATCACTGGTGACCTCCCATGTTGAGAACTCATATCAGACCTGTTGTATCTCATCTTCTAGACATCTGTGATAATTTCAAGTAAAAAATGTAAGTAATAGAATATCTATAATTAACCTTTACGTTTACTGGTCATGAAATGTAAGGCTTTCCCCATAGAAATGTAATTTTTATTTCTACAAAGGAGTACTGACTCTCAAAATTTTAAAAAGTTTCTAAACTAAATAAAACTTCTAATAAATTCTCACCAGGCTCATGTTATCTTATCCATGGACATGGCCAGTAAAATAGCAAAAAAGTTAAAAAAAAAGTATACATTCACTAACTTACCTTATCTACTTTCTTGTGGAAGTATACACCAAAAATACAAGTGGCAACAATCTGTGCAAACACAGAAAAGGTAAAAATCCATAGAGAAATTTTCATGATGGATGAAGGAGACCTTAAGCGGGAGGGGTCTGCTGGGGGGCTTTGGTTGTAAGTGTTGATCATTGTGCAGCATATGAATGATGTCTCACTTCTGGCAGCTGGATAAAGCGTTATCTGCACATTTAAGACAGCTCAGGTATAACTCAGTCGTGAGACCTACACACTTCCTGGAATATTTATCGAGCAGTGTGAGGTATGATGCATGGTGTACTTGCTACATTTTACAACATTTGACTTGGGTTTCACGGTTTCTCAAAGAGCATGTTCCATTGACATTTCTTTCCTATGGAAATTAAGGGTTTGATCAATATTTTAAATAATCCAGATGATCCAATAAATTGTCTTTCCATTAAGGAACCCAAAATAGATTTTGCCCATTGACATAATCAGCTTTCAATACATTTTTTTTTTTTTTTTACAAAATCTGCATAGAAAAAACACAGTCCAAATCTACTTATTTTAGATAAGGCTTATTAATGGTATCCCATCACAAAGTCATCCATCTATATGGTGGATGATAGGAATTACTTGAGTTCTAACAGATTTCATGTGAGGCCCAACTCAGAAAGTGATCCCCTGGATTTCACCATTTATTTCCTATATAGAGATGTAGACTATGCTGCAGGAAGACTCCAGGCCTCTACTCCAAGAATAATCTCATGTTTATAACAGCTGAAGGATCCAGGCTTGATATCAAAGAGGACAAACAGCATAGTAAGACAATCAGAGGTCAGGGCAGGCAAAGTTCAGTCAAATTGGTTGAGGTCAGGCAAAGTTATCTAAATATATAAGGATTCTTTTACACAGGCTGTTTATTGGTAATGAGTAGAGATGAGCGAATCGCTGACCTCAAAAAAGAAAAGCGCTATGTTTGATCAGTGCTCCACTCATTAATCCCGCCAGCTCTCAGCGCTGCTCCGCTCCCTGCCACTCCTCCCAGGATGCCGGAAAAAGCTGGATCCAATGCTGGCAAACTTCTCCCAGTTTCTCAGGATTGGACCAATCTTTTCCCCGGCACCCGGGGTGGAGTGGCAGGGAGCGGAGCAGCGCTGAAAGCCGGCGATGATCAAACAAAGTGCTTTCCTTCTTTGAGATTAGCAATTTGCTCATGCCTAGTAATGAGTGTTCTTAGGAATGCTCATTTACCCAATATTCAGCCTTGTTTATTGACTGAATCTTTTGTGCCACGATATAATCCATCATTACCAGTCGCACAATTACCTGTCTATACAAGGGATAACAATGCATTTAAATGGACGAAATGAACAATCCAGCAAGATTCATTAGGCCTCGTGAAAGCTCTGCAAACAAGCACCAATCTCGCTGATCGAAAATCGTTTCCTGCCTTTCCATGACCGGTGCAAAGAAAAGGCAAAAAATTTCTATTTTTTTTTTATATCCCTGTGTCTTTATTATAAAGCCAATGTAGACACTTCAAAACCTTCCCCTGTTTTGGTGTTCTTGATAGCTGACCTTACTAAAGCTGGCCTTATACACTTTACATAGCTATCGGCTGGAGCCACATAGGGCATAACTGTTTTCAATGGTAGGAGAGAGCCCTGTTATAGATTTGTTTTGGGACCTAAGTGCTTTGAGTTGTTAAAGGGGTACTCCAGCAAAGAAAAAAAAGCAAAGAAAAAAAATCTTTCAAATCAACTGGTGTCAGAAAGTTATATAGATTTGTAATTTACTTCTACTTAAAGGGGAACTATTAGCAGGTGAGACGAATCTAACCTGCCGATAGCCCCCTATTATGCATTAGAATGAAGGGATGAAAGTATGTATCTTACCTTCATCCTCAACACCATTCTGGTGCAGTTAATCGTTTGCTCCACGGTGCGGTAAGACCGTTAGGCGCACTGTCCCGCCCCCATAGTGCTAATCCGCCCCCTTCCCCCTTTTTGATGATAATCAATGTAGTGGGCCAGGCAAGGTGAGTGCCGGATCGACTAACTGCACCAGAGCAGCACTGAGGATAAGAGACATACCATCATCCTTGGCGTCTCCTGCACAATAGGGACATATCAGCAGGTTAGATTTGTCTGATCTGCTGATAGTTCCCCTTTAAAATTGTTCATCAATATTTATTAGCTGCTTTATGTCCTGCAGGAAGTAGTAGATTATTTCCAGCCTGAGACAGTGCTCTCTGCTACCACCTTTTTCCATGACAGAAACTGTCCAGAGTAGTAGCAAATCCCCAGAGAAAACCTCTTCTGCTCTGGACAGTTCCTGTCACAGTCAGAGGTGGCAGCAGAGAGCACTATGTCAGACTGGAAATAATCCACCACTTCCTGCAGGACCTACAGCAATTGATAAGTACTGGAAGACTTGAGATTTCGAAATAGAAGAAAAGTACAAATTATACAACTTTTTGACACCAGTTAATTTGAGAATTTTTTTTTTACTGGAGTACCCTTTTAACCCCTTCAAGACAAAGCCCATTGATGCATGGATGTTAAGGTCAAATTAATGCAATGTTCCTCCTCGCCCTCTAAAAGCCATAGCGCTTTTTTTTTCCACCTACAGGACTGGTTGGGGGGGGGGGGGGGGGGGGTCATTTTTTGCGCCATTATCTCTAAATGTTATCATATTGGTGTAAAAGAAAAAATTTGATCGCTTTTAATTAATTTTTTTCTGATATTTGCCTTTAAAAAATTCTGCACGCTACGATATATAATATGTTCATTTATTTATTTTACATATTTAGATTTTTATAATGGGCAAGGGGGTATTTTAAACTTTTATTGGGGGGTATATACGTTGTTTTTTTAATACCTTTAAAAACTTTTATTTTTTTAATTACACTTCTTTTTTTACACTTTTATTTTACAATTAAACATGCAATCATTTGATTGCATGTACTGATCTATGCTATGCCATAGCATAGATCAGTGTTATCGGTGATCAGTGCATAGAGCCTGCCTGAGAGCAGACTCTATGCATAGACTGCCGATCCGACAGGACGGAGGTAAGTGGCTTAACCCCGCCCATTGGTACAAGCGATCTAGTCCTGTCACTGACTACCTTAAATGCTGTGCAACAAAGATCAGAATGGATAAGCATGATGCCCAGCTGACATATAAGCATCATAAGATCATCACATACTGGTGTAACCCTGGAAAGAAACCAGCTCGGAGACCAAGATTGAAAGCCCTATATAGAACCAATGTTTAATTTTTGGTGGTAGATCGATGTCGCTGCACAAATCCTTTGGTCTCCTCATATAATCCCAGACTCAATGATGATGAGATCAGGGCTCTGTAGGGGCCATTTCATTATACCCAGGACTCCTAAAGATAGTTCTCAATGGCAATGGTGCGGGTGGGAAGGGGGAGAGATTGTGGGAGAAGGCAAGGGTGCTGGTGGCAGCTGGTGCAGAGATTTCTGTTCATCCTTTATATGTATTTATTTACTTATGTTCAACTTTTGTGGTGTCCAAGAAAAAACTTCAGAATGTCCCTCCTCCCAAAACATGGCCCCTATCAGTTACATGTAGGAATGCTGTTGGATGATTCAGCCTTTAGCCCTGATTCACCTGATAACATGCATGCATGCACATTATATTTGTGCTCAGTCACAATGACTAATGGGCTCTCGCCTACATGTTGCCCTTGCCTCTGTCATAATGGTATACCATCAATGTGTATCATAGGAAAACCCCTTGATGGTGCTCTTACACGTTTAGGTTTTGTGATGCAGCTTTCAAAGCAAAACCAGGTGTGAATCATAATGAGAGAGAAAGTAGGAAAGACACATATTGCTTAAAAACTACAAAAAACTTAATGTGTAAGGGTATCCTTAGGGGGCATTCACACGTTCCATAATTATGGTCCATGCAAGGACGAAGTTCTACAGAACAGACTTCAGAAAGCACTGCATCATCATTTATTATGGTGCTGTGAGCACCGAAACTGTTTAAATCTTCATGCCCCTGTACTGACACAGTGGGGCCAATTTATGTGTTCCCCGCAGCAAATTGTCGGGTTTTTGTCCATTTTCCTGTTCCAACATGTTTACTATATGCTGTATACTATACAGCTTAAAGGGAACCTGCCTGCCCGACCCCCGGGTGGAGCCGGGATACTTACCTTGTCCTGCAAGTCCCGCTCCAGATGCCAGTCCCGCCATGGAGAAATCGCTGCCCGGCGGTCTGCGCGCGCGATATGTAAGTAATTAGAGTTGAGTCTGACATCCATAGGAAATCACTGCTCCAGTACACTGGGCCCCCTGAGCCATCATCATTTGCAGCACCTGGTGGCCGAGCAAGCCTTTAGGGTGCTGCAAATGTCCCTTTAACTGCAAGTTCTCCTGAGGAGCGCTTGCTGTTAAAATGTTAAAGGTTGTGACTACACTTGACAGGTTTGTGGGCAGTTGGGGGGTAGTTTCTACCATTTATGCCAATGAGGTACCCGGTGCGAGCCTCGTCCTATGGAAAAGATTTATTGATGATGTTTTTATTTGGAAAGGGAGTGAAAAGTCGTTAGAGGAATTTTTAATTGATATTAAAAATGATTTTTATTAAAATTTTACACCAACTTATAGTCGCGTATCAGTTAATTTTTTAGATTTAAAAATATTTATTGAGGATGGTGCAATTTGCAAATTGATGTATAGAAAAACTGGAATAACAGAAATATCTAATCCAGAAAAAACACATAGGGTAAAAATCAATGACCACATCACATGCCATTCCAAGGGTGTCATATATTATATAAATAAGATGCCCATGTGAGAAGATGTACATAGGGAGGACAAAAAGAGCCCTATGTACACGTATCATTGAACACATATATAACATCCAAAGGCAATATGATGGACACCCTCTATCCAAGCATTATAGAGAAATTCACAAAGGAGAGGTGAAAGGCTCAGAGTTTGGTGCAATTGAGAAAGTGAAGAGTGACTGGAGAAAAGGCAATTATATAAAAAGGATGTCAAAAGCGGAAAGCAAACATATTTTTAACTTTAATACAATCATGCCAACAGGATTGAACTCAGAAGTTGAATTGTTTGCATTTAACTGAAATATGCATACAGTGGCGGATTAAATGTACCCTGGGCCCCGGGCTGTACACCCAACCTGCCCCCCCCCAGTCAATCCACCCAAACCGCCCACATTATAACCCGCTACTGCCCCCCCCACCCCCCCACGCTGTCCCCAATAAACACTGCCTGCCTCCCCTCCCTGCTGGCCCCAATAAACATAATGTTTGGTCCCTTGCTGCTACCCCCAGTAAGCATTGTCCACCCCACCTCCACTGCCCTCAATAAACATATTGCCACTTGTTCACCAGCTGTTGCCCCCAATAAATATATTGCCACCTGGTTTCCTGCTCTTGCCCCCCCCCCCCCCTAAGGTCACAGCAGCACAAAGATTGTCAGGAGAGGAGGGTGCTGATCTTATAGGAGAGGTCCGAGCAGCACAGAGGATGTCAGGAGAGGAGGGTGCTGATCTTATAGGAGAGGTCCGAGCAGCACAGAGGATGTCAGGAGAGGAGGGTGCTGATCTTATAGGGGAGGTCACAGCAGCACAGTGGATGTCAGGAGAGGAGGGTGCTGATCTTATAGGGGAGGTCACAGCAGCACAGAGGATCTCAGGAGAGGAGGGTGCTAATCCTATAAGAGAGGTCCCAGCAGCACAGAGGATGTCAGGAGAGGAGGGTGCTGATCTATAGGGGAGGTCACAGCAGCACAGAGGATGTCAGGAGAGGAGGGGGCTGATCTTATAAGGGAGGTCACAGGGTCACAGCAGCACAGAGGATGTCAGGAGAGGAGGGCGCTGATCTTATAGGGGAAATCGCAGGGTCCCAGCAGCTCAGAGGATGTCAGGAGAGGAGGGTACTGATCTTATAGGGGAGGTCGCAGGGTCCCAGCAGCACAAAGGATGTCAGGAGAGGAGGGTGCTGATCTATTGGGGAGGTCACAGCAGCACAGAGGATGTAAGGAGAGGAGGGTGCTAATCTTATAGGGGAGGTCACAGCAGCACAGAGGATCTCAGGAGAGGAGGGTGCTAATCCTATAGGAGAGGTCCCAGCAGCACAGGGGATGTCAGGAGAGGAGGGTGCTGATCTATAGGGGAGGTCACAGCAGCACAGAGGATGTCAGGAGAGGAGGGTGCTGATCTTATAGGGGAGGTCACAGCAGCACAGAGGATCTCAGGAGAGGAGGGTGCTAATCTTATAGGAGAGGTCCCAGCAGCACAGAGGATATCAGGAGAGGATGGTGCTGATCTATAGGGGAGGTCACAGCAGCACAGAGGATGTCAGGAGAGGAGGGCACTGATCTTATAGGGGAGGTCACAGGGTCACAGCAGCACAGAGGATGTCAGGAGAGGCGGGCGCTGATCTTATAGGGGAAGTCGCAGGGTCCCAGCAGCATAGAGGATGTCAGGAGAGGAGGGTGCTGATTTTATAGGGGAGGTCGCAGGGTCCCAGCAGCACATAGGATGTCAGGAGAGGAGGGTGCTGATCTATAGGGGAGGTCACAGCAGCACAGAGGATTTCAGCTGGTCCCCTCTTCCCCCCTTATAGATGGTCCCCCTCTTCCCCCCTGGTATTACTCCGGCAACACCTCCGTGCATTTTCCTTACAATACTCCCACAACACCTACTGGACCACACTGAGTCCTACACCTGCTCTGTCGCTGCTCGAGCAAGTCTCCCTGTCAGCTAACAGACCACAAGTAAATCGAGCATCATCTTATGCTGCCAGCCAATCACTGCTATGCTTGCAGCTAACATGGCCGTTCACTGGAGCACCACGCGGTACTATCACTGTACTACACGGTCACTGTACTACTCGAGTGAATAGTGAGCTCGAATTTGCATGTTTCTCTGGTAATGCAGCATGTGCATGGATTTATGCAATCACTATTGAGGTAATTTTGACAGTCACAGAAATGTCTACAATAACCCTAAGGTGAACCCTAATGTGTATAGATTCATCTTGGTGCTCATCTTGGTACTTATCTTCTTTATTCCCATAATTTTGTGCATCCTTATATATCCTGTCATTTATCATGTAAATTATTTATACTGTTTTATGATTTATACTGTTATCATGGCTTGTAACGCAGGTTAGGCTAGGTTCACACTGCGTTTTCAGCATCCGTTTAACGGATCCGGTTTTTTTAACGTCCACAAAAATAGGGTCAGCAACGTTTTTTGGTCCGTTTTGGTCCGCCCAAAAAAACGGATCCGTTTTTTTTTATAATGGAAGTCAATGGAAAAACGGATGCACACAAATGAATCAGTTTTTTGCAATCCGTTTTTCATGCGTTTTTTGCAAAAAACTGATGCGTTAAACGGATGCTGAAAACGCAGTGTGAACCTAGCCTTAATCCTTAGGGGCTGGTTGTCAAACTTTAGCATAGTTGGCAGCACTAATAGGATATAGTGGTTAGGTCCCCTATGTGCCCCCAAATAGTGGTTAGGCCACTTTGTGGCCTCAAATAGTGTTAGCCCCCTTTTGGCTTCTGTATAGTAGTACACCCATCCATAATATAAGACTCCTTCTTTGTTATAAATATTTTTAAAACAACTTAACTGTGACAGTGTCAGGAATCTGCAGTAGCCTTGTCTCAACTGGGCCTGGTGTTTTGCTTTTGTGTGCCACACCCGATTGCTTCTCAGCTTCCGGCAATGCAGGAGTTAAGCTGAGAAGCTTCTGGACTTGATTTTACACCTGTCTGGTCTCTGTGATTGACTGGTTTCTCTGCCTGTCTGCAGCCTGGAGAATCAGAGCACCAGTCCAATGAGGATCCGGACCGGGCTCTTGCTCAGTATAAAGCAAAGCTAAGGCAGAGTACCAGTGCTGGTTAATTAGGTTCACTCCTGGTCCCAGCTCCCCTTGTCCTACTCCTGCGAACCCCGTCCTATTCATTCTGCCTGACGTACACGTGTTCTGACCTCCGCCTGTCTTTTGACCAATCTCTTGTGTTGCTGATTTTGTACTTCGTTGCCCGTGTGGTTTGACCTGGCTTGTTCCATTACTCTTTATTGTGTTCGTCTGTCTGTACTGTTCTGTGTGTTCACTTACGTAGCGTAGAGAACGTCTTCGTGGTTGTCCGCGACCGCCTAGGGTCGACTGAGGCAAGTAGGTAGGTGACAGTGGGTGGGTTCAGATCTAGGGCCCACTGTCTCTTGTCTTGTCTTCACCTGCCAGTCCTGACACAGCATTGCCCCTGAGCTTCTCTCAGCTCTCCAATATTCCACAGAGATGCAGCACTCAAAGCTTCCGTGTTGCATCCGTCTTTCAACTGTGTGTGCATCATAAAGGCACACACAAAGTTGAAACCTGCACTTATTCGGGGATCCAGGATATCCAGGAGTCCATGATTCCTGTCACATGTGTAGGACTGGTATCAACCACTGTATGCTGACTGTATGGTGAAAAGGTTAATCTGTGTACCGTGTATTTTATTTAGTAATAGTATAGTAGTAATTTGTGGTTATTTTGTGGTGGTATTATTTAGTAGCAGTATGGTTCCATTATCCAGTGACTGAAGTTGTGGTTTGGTGGCATTTTTATTTTTTGACTGCGCCATCTCCTTGGGAAAATTTTGCATACATACCTGATTGTTCTGTTTTATATGTGTTGTATCTCATAGAGGCCATGTACTTGCCTAGTGTGTTGCCTAAAAGAGTGTGAATCTTTACTTTTTTTAGGGTCACCTTCTAACTTTATCGCTGTTAATAATTCTTTTCTTCTCCTCCGCATTGTGTAGATATTCCCTAATTGCCCCTATGCTAAACAGGGGCTAAGAAGCATTTAGGGGGGGGGGCATCGCCTGTCAGCTCGGAGCCCCCGCCCAGCCTGCCACCCTCCTGTCCCACCAGTGCGCCCCCCTGCTGTCCCAACCACCCTGCCCCCTCCTGTCCTGCCCCCTTCCACTATGCATATTAATATATGCATAGTGGCCTCTATTTACCGTGCATGTGCAGGGAAGATGTCCCGTTGGAGATAATAACTGTTCTGTTAGTTGGTTCTTTATCCAGAGGCTCAAACAGTGTTGTGAGTAGCAGATATATCACAGTACAGTTGACCAATATGAACAATATAAGTAGTGAGACCCCTAGAGGCCATACACAGCATGTACATATTGCTACAATAACTGCTCTTCAATAGGACTGGTTCTAAATAAATATAAAATACTGTACTCTCACCCCCTAAGAACAATTACTGTAAAGCAAATGGATTTATATATATAAAAAAATATTGTACTAATTAACCAGCACATTTAGTACTGATTTTCTGCTTCATGATGTGATTTTAGCCTGGTGGGAGGGTGTTTTGTCATACCTTCATTTTCCAAATAGTAACTATAATGAGGACAGCTAACCCATCACCTTTCCTTAAAAGCATGGATTCGATGTTATACCTGTTCAGAAATTACATATTTAAGTCAATGGTTCATCATGTTCATTGTTTCTATTCCCCACGTTCTGTTTATACTAATTAATATAATATAGGGAGTTATTAATGCCTAATTATGCTAAATCGCCTTATTGCCATGGTGAAGTATTTTTTGATTTATAGCACATTAATTCTACTACAATTCATTGAATATGACTGGCAGCTAGCTGTAATTAAAAGATCACTGACTTCTGCAGAAACTCCTATAATACTGATCGGACAACTTTTTTTTTTTTTTAGCTAATACTGTGTTTGGAATTATTGAAGCTGTATAGAAGTATTGTTGTGTTTTAGCTCGATATAAGAAGCTCATATTTATAATAAACTAACTAAAAAACAACTTTTAAATTTGTAGCCCTGTGTCAAACTGGCGTGGCCTAGAGTGTCTGTGCATTAGGCTGGCACAACCTCTCTGTCAGCAGACACAGGATAATAGTTATCAGCTCACCATAGATAGTTCACTTTTAGTCTAATAGAGGCTCTCCGAGTTGGAAGCACGCAAGATCTTTATTGCGGGCCGCTCCCCGTTAGTCCATAATGTAGAAAAGAGGTGGCGATCTCCAGCTTCATGAAACGTAACTTCTTTATTTAGGCATCAACATATAAAACAAAACATTTAAAAACACACAGACGCGTTGCGAGGTAGACCCTCTCAATCATGGCACATATTACAAGTATACAAGGAAATAAATACCTTTTGCATGATGTGACGCCTCCTGTGGGAGCTACCCACAGGCGTGGGAACCACCTGACTCCTGGAAACCGATTTCTTTGGTTATCCCGGTGTTTCATGCTTTACTGAAAACCCACAAAAATATTTTTCCTCCACCTCTCCCCCCTATTGTCTCTGGAATTGGGTCTCTCCAGGAACGTCTCTGCATCTGGCTGGACAATTTATTGCAGCCGTTAGCTAAAAGAACCATCGTCTATATTAGAGACAGCAAGAGTCTATTGTCCAATATAGAAAAATTGCCCTGTTTTGCTCTGGTGCCTGGCTATCATGTGATGTGGTAGCTTTGTACCCCAGCATACCCCATGAATATGCTTTACAAGTGTTAAAATTTCATTTACAAAAGTATAGCAATTATGACAATGCACTACAAAATTTCCTTTTGTTGGTTACACAGTTTTTGTTGTCCCATAATTTTTTTCAGTTTCAGGACTCATTTTATTTACAGCAAGTCGGTTGCCCGATGGGGGCTAGTTTTTCCCCATCATTAGCATACATCTACATGGCTTACTGGGAGGAGGTCATCCTATACAGCACCCATAACCCCTATTTGGGGGTTATTGGGTGGTACGGAAGGTATATAGATGAACTCCTCCTGGTTTAGCTGGGTACTGAGACTCAAGCAGAGGACTTTTTATGTTCTATTAACCCTTAGACGACCCAGGGCGTATAGTTACGCCTTGGAAGTCTGTCCCCAGACGACCTAGGGCGTAACTGTACGCCCTGGGTGTTTCTCCCGCTATGAAGCGTGCTCCGGAGCGGAGCGCGCTTCATAGCAGGTGGGGGCCGGCTGCAATCAGCAGCCGGGACCTCACCGGTAATGACACGCTGCAACGATCGCGCTGCCGCGTGTCATTAACTCCTTAAACGCCGCGATCGCGGCACGACCGCGGCGTTTAAGTGTAAGTGACAGGGGGAGTCCCCTGTCACTTACCGATCGGGACCCCCGCAGTGTGACTGCGGGGGTCCCGATCGTTGAAACGGACTGCCGGAGGTCTCTCACCTGCCTCCGTGTGGTCCGATCGGCGATCTGCTACACTGAGCCTGCACAGGCAGGCTCAATGAGCAGATCGCCGATAACACTGATCAATGCTATGCCTATGGCATAGCATTCATCAGTGTAGAAATCAAACTAATGTATGTACAAGTCCCCCAAAGGGACTTCAAATGTGTAAAAAAAAAAAAGTTAAAAACACTAACACACAACCCCAAAACCCCTCCCCCAATAAAAGTTGAAATCACCCCCCTTTCCCATTATATAAATAAAACATATAAAAATAAATAAACAAATAAACATATAATATACCGTAGCGTGCGTAATTGTCCGATCTATTAAAATATAACAAGCGTCATTGCGAACGGTAAACGGCGTACACGAAAAGAGGGAAAAAAGTGCGCGGATTACCGATTTTATGTTACATTATATATAAAAAAAAAATAATAAAAAGTGATCAAAACGTCCGATCTTCACAAATATGGTATTAATAAAAACTAGAGATCATGGCGGAAAAAATGACACCCCATACAGCCCGTAGGTGAAAAAATAAAACCGTTAGAAGCGTCACAATAGTCCCATTTTATTTATAATTAATTGCCAAAAAAAAGGATTTCATTTAAAAAAAATATATAACATTAGAGAATCTGCTTAAACCTGCATATGGTTGTGTTCGGGCTGACCTATAGAATAATAGTATCATGTCGCTGTTACCATATAGTGCATTACGTAGACACAGGAACCCCCCAAACGTTACCATATTGCATTCTTTTTTGCGATTTCACCAATTTATATCTTCATAAATAATATATTTGGAATTCCATCATACATGTTATGGTAAAATGAATGACGCCATTACAAAGTACAACTATTCCTGTAACAAACAAGCACTTACATGGCTTGTAGATAAAAAACTGAAAGTGCTAGAGCTCTTAGAAGGGGAGGAGGGAAAAACGGAAACACTAAGATCAAAATTTGCGCGGTCCACTGGGTCATTTTGGGCCTGGTCCTCAAAGGGTTAATGCAAACACACTAAATCTTAAGTTTACACACCAATTTGAACCCCATACTATTTCATTTCTGGATCTGACTCTAAATTTGGTTGAAGGCTCTGTTCACACTAGTTTGTTCAGAAAACCTAGTGCCAGTAACGGCATTCTACACGCTAGCAGTAGCCACCCCACACATGTGACACGCAACCTCCCCATTGGGAAATTTATTTGCATACGACTGAATTGTTCGGATGTGGATACTTACCAAAATATGGCACGCAATTTAGAGACTAGACTAAAAACTAGAGGCTATGACAAACACGTAATCAGCCGTGCCAGAAAAATATCTGAGAGACAAAATCGCACCTATCATCTTACTGATAGGGACAGTCAAAGTAGAAGTGGGGAAATAGATAGCTCTACTAACACTCAGAAAGTGCCCCTTACTTTTTCTACCACATGCAGTCCCCAATAAAACAACATTTGTAACATCATACAGAAATATTTACCCATACTGTATCAAGATCATAAGTGTGAGCAGTTACTTGCTTCTGGTATTAGATGTGTATCCCATAGAGGCCAGACTATAGGTAACTTGCTATCCCCGAGTACACTGCACCAAAAACGGGACAATAACAATCAACATAACTGGCTTTCAGTGTCGGGTGTGTTCAAATGTGCACAGCCAAGATGCGGTTTGTGCGCGTTGTGGCTTCCAGGAGTCAGGTGGTTCCCACATCTGTGGGTGGTTCCCACAGGAGGCGTCACATCATGCAAAAGGTATTTATTTCCTTGTATACTTGTAATATGTGCTATGATTAAGAGGGTCTACCTCGCAACAAGTCAGCGTGTTTTTAAATGTTTTGTTTTATATATTGATGCCTAAATAAAGAAGTTACGTTTTATGAAGCTGGAGATCGCCACCTCTTTTCTACATTACAACCTCTCTGTCTCTTCTCCCCGCCCTCTTCATCATTAGGAATGCCCCAGGCAGATTTTCTCCTATTCATCACCTGTGTGAGCACGGCACAAGGACTGGATCATTAAGGCTCCTGTGCAGTGTTCACTGCAGAGGAATAGGAAAAATCCTGCCAGTGGCATTCCTAATGATGAAGAGGGTGGGGAGGAGGGACAGAGGGGTGGTGCAAAGTTAAGGCACAGATACTTTAGGCCACGGCCGTTTGACACTGGGCTGCAAGTTTAAAAGTTTTTTTTTAGGGCAATAACTGCATCACCTGCCGAACGGACCCCAGGACAGATCTTGGATTAAAAGCAGCTATGTGAAGGTACAAGTGGTTTGGGGGGACAGATTGTGGGTACAGAGTCGCTTTAAAGGGAATCAGTAAAAAAAACACATATAAAGCTAAGTAAATGTGCTGATAGATCACTCAGCTCACATCCCTAACATATGCTTATAACCTCCATCCCTGCCTGCAATAATCTGCAAATTTAGTTTAGTAAATGATCCCCCAACTAGTTATCTGGGCGTCGCCATTTTTCCAAATAGTCACTGTCCCGGGCGGTGTCAGCAGCGCTGCAATCACTTCCCTCTAGGCTGCTCTAAAGTGCTGTTATCCCCAGTACATCATTGAAAGATGGGCCTTTCCTAGCATCGGAGCTCCGAAGTTTTCATTCGGGCAGACATGCGCAGTAGAGCAACATTATATCCATGCTGTACTGCGTGTGTCCACAAGCATGAAGACTTTGTTGCTCTGATACTAGGGAAGGCCCGCCTCTCAATAATGTACTGAGGATAACATCGCTTTGAATCACGCCTAGAAGGGAAGTGATTACAGTACTGATGCTGCCTGGGACCGTGACTACTTGGAAGAATGACAACGCCCAGATGACTAGTTGGGGGATCATTTACATGTAACTGATTATTGCAGGGAGGGATGGAGGCTAAAGGCATATGTTAGGGAAGTGAGCTGGGTGATACAGTATATCAGCATGTTTACTAAGCTTTATATGTGTGTTTTTTTTTTTTTACTTATTGGTTCCCTTTAAAGTAATGATCCAAGACCAACCGACACTACGGTGGCGTCTGTGGTACGGTGCACGAAGCAATCATAATAGCAACAATGAATAAATCCTGACACTCGCTATTATAATGCTTATGGTGAGCTTTATTGCATGAAGCTGCACGCGTTCCAGTTTGTTCCAGGTCGGAACACGTCCAGCTTCATGCAATAAAGCTCACCATAAGCATTATAATAGCGAGTGCCAGGATTTCTTCATTGTTGGTTCCCATAGGTAACCATACCCCTGTCCCCTCCGTCCCCTGTACATAGAGCCCGCAAAGTTAGTTTATTAGTCTCCCGGGCTCTATGCAAATTACCATGTAAGTAGTCACGGTGGGCGGGCGGCTTCTTCAAGTAGTCACGGTGGGCTGGTGTCTTCTTCAAGTAGTCTGTGTCCTGGGCCGGCTCCGGCGCTGTAATCACTCCCCTCTGGGCGTGTGTAGAAAGCGCCGGATGGTGATGTCATTAGGGGGGGCCGGCATTGCACGTCAGCCTGGCCGACGTCCTTACTAAGCTGCTCATGCGCAGTACTGTGGGTAAAGCCGCTGCTGTACTACGCCGCACATGCTCAGTACCGCAGCGTCTTCTCCGGCTGCACTGCGCATGCGCAGCTTAGTAAAGACGTCAGCCAGGCCGACGTGCAATGCCGGCCCCCCCTAATGACGTCACCATCCGGCGCTTTCTACACACACCCAGAGGGGCGTGATTACAGTGCCGGAGCCGGCCCAGGACACGGACTACTTGAAGAAGACACCCGCCCACCGTGACTACTTGAAGAAGCCGCCCGCCCACCGTGACTACTTACATGGTTATTTGCATAGAGCCCGGGAGACTAATAAACTAACTTTGCGGGCTCTATGTACAGGGGACGGAGGGGACAGGGGGATGGTTAGGAAGAGTGCTGGCCGACCCACCCTTAGTGGGAGGAAACCCTAGCCCCTCTATGATAGGGTTCCATTGATTCTAATGGAGTCATGTCATGGAGGGGATTGGGTTTCTTCCCACTAAGGGTGAGTCGGCCCGCCTCCAGTGCTTCTGCCTGGGCCTGGTGGTACAGTCACCATGTATCTAACGTACATAATAGTAGACCAGAGACCAGAAAATGTAATTTACAGTGTTTAATCCTTCATTCATAGATAGATCTGGTGGCTTATCTAATGCTAATGTGGACCAGATAGGAAGAAGGTTTTGTAGGTTTTATAGAAACGAATCCTATACAATATACTTCAGCCTTGTAAAATGTAGAAACTGGTTCCCAGCTTGGATCCCCAGGATAGTAGCCATTTACTGTCGCACAGACATGCCAAAAGTTTGGGTTGGGGTCTTAGTCCAGAAACCTCCAATCTCTTGATATAGCCGTATTCCTCTGAGATTCTTATTGAACGCAGTGATAGAGTAAAGCGCACAGCTGCATGCTTCTCCTTGGCTATATCTAGAAATCAAATTAAAACTTGATATACCTGAGTGGCCTGCCAAAAGCTTTTCAAAATGACAGTAACATTTTAATTTCAATATACAATATATTATATTCATGTTTGTATATAAAACATATAGGATAACGCTACTGCCACCTCTGATGTCAAATATAAATAAGCAGTTCCGACAATACCATATTTACACACAAATTACTATTTCTGCTGTTAATTTCCATATCAAACAAGTTAAAATTAATTTACTGTTGGATTTTGGTGTATTAGAAATTGTGGCTTCTCTATATTTGCTATAATGGTTGGATCCTAAGCTAGTCCTTTTAACTACTTAAGCTGATAAAGGATTAATTAAGATATACATATATATATATATATATATATATATATATATATATATATATATATATATGAAAAGTAAAGTTTGGATTTTGTCAGTTGTGTTGTTCACATTGTGGAAATTTCTGTCGCGGATATGCTTTCTGCCTCAAGAATTAAAATGTCAATTCTATGGGCAGATTCAACTAGAGAAATCCTATAGAGGTCAATGGGACTTGAAATCTGCTCCTATTCTGCCAGAGCTGAATAGACGAGGAATTTAAAGTAGAAAACCTTTCTCTTTAATTCTTCGCTTAATACTTGCCTATTCCTCAGTGTGAACATAGCCTAATGTGGCAGAGCGCTTAGCACTGTCTGCATTATTCTGCTCAGACTGATGGAGGCCAAAGCAGCTAAGTATGGTGCATCCTGGGACAGGTGAGTATTCTAAGGGGGGGCAGTTGGAGAAAGTTGCACAGGGGAACAGTTAATTTGGGGGCACCATGTTGGCACAGTGAAATAGTCTATGGAGTCAGTGTTACAGTTTATACAGGGGGCAGAAATAGAGTTCATAAAGGGGCAGTGGCACAGTCCCTTTATATCCTGTTATTAACATTTAACATTGGGTGACAGCATGAATGTGCATAACTAGTTAAACCGAATTTTCCACCAATTCTTACTGAATCATCTAAACGTTTCCTAGATATTTATCAGATCAGATATTTCTCTGGACCATTGATGTCTTTGTTCAACGGTTTCATGAAAACATATATTTTTCAGTGAATTATATTGGGGGTTGTCAGGGGTCGAAAACTCAATGCTAAAGTTTTCTACTTACTCTCAGAAACTTGTGCTGATTCTAATGTTTTTTGACCTTTATGATTTATTTTATGTAAATATTATTCATTTGATGGAACTGAGTTATTAAAAAAACAAAAAAAATGGATCGGCAGACAACCAATATCTAAAAGACTTTCTTGGTTATCTACACGCTTGTCAAGGGTCAATTGAAAAAGATTTGAATGCTACAGCTTCATATATTCAGAAATGTATGCAGTTGCTAAGATGGATTCTGACCTTCATGATCCGTTTTATGCAAATATTATTCATTTGATGCCGTTAAATTATTTAAAGACTACATCTGGATCGGTAGACAAGCAACATCTATACGGCTGTCTTGGGGTTTGCTCTATATTTAGTCACTATTATTTGTAAGCAGGCAGTAACAGGGAGTGGAAAGAACATAGAACGCAAAGATTCTCTTATGGCCCTCATACACATTAGTCAGAATTTGCCTGAACCCTACATTAGTTGATGGGGTCGTTCGACTGTCCAATGTATTATTATTATTATTATTATTATTATTATTATTATTATTATTATTATTATCACTGTTCAAGTGATGTTGATGTACATAAGAGAAGGGGTTAAAATACATATAATAACATAAAATGAAGTACAATAGACATGAATTAGGTAAATGACAGGCCTATACAGAGGAAGAAGGGACCTTGCCCTTGAGGGCTTACAATCTACGAGGAGAAAGGGACAGTGGGTGAGGAAAGCGGTCATTCACAGAACTGGACAGTGGCAGCAGGGTTATCGTAGTTTCTAGTCTATTTTGAAGAGCTGGGTTTTCAAGTTGCTTACAAAACGTTTTAATAGAGGGTGAGAGCCAGAGATTTAAGAGTTTATATTGAATGCATTGAGCGATAGGTAGCCAATAAAGGGATTGGCAGAGGGGGAGGTAGTGGAGGAGCAAGGTAGAAATGGATTAGTTAGGCAATGAAGTTAACGATTAATCGGAAATGTGCAACAGAGTCCACAACGTAAGATGTGTATTAGTCACGGCCGTTGTTGCCGATGTGCAACAACGGCCCTGATTAATACACTACCTATGTGCAGTGCAGTTAGAGGGAATCCTGGCCAGTGCATATACACATAGTATACACTCCGTCTGGGATCGCCAGCGGGGCCGCAAAATACTGGCATGTCAGTTTTTTGTGGCCGATATTCATTGAATAGTGGCCACAGAAAAATTGTGTGCAGCGGCGAATTGGGATGCGGGCGCACACTGATGCTGGATCCAGATCTGTCTGGCAGTGGCTTACCTCTTCTTTTCACATTTGAGTGTATGGGGAGGTGAGACAGCTGTCAACCACATGAGCGTATTATGAATAAACTTTTAAAAGTGTATGTGTACCTGTGAATTTGATGGATTCTTGTCTTTTTACTTCTATAACTATGTAACTATCTGCCCTGGGTTTCCTGCTGCTGATATATGGATACTAGAGATCTTCTGTGAGTAGAACAACTAATGGCGTCTCCTAAAGTTCCCTAGCAAGTAGTTTCCTAATCCATTAAAAGGAAGACAGACTTTAACAAAAAAGCATTGATAATGTCTAAATGAATATTCCACAGCAACAAAGGTAATTGTAACAGACAGAGAGTGTGGACCCGCTGTGCTACTCAACCACTTTGGACCACACCAGGGGGCAGAGTCTAAGTGCAGAGTCTAAGTCCAGGATATGGAAGCTGGACTTCTACAGCTAAAGGGCACCAGGTCAATCCTAAAGTGTAGTCCAGGTGTGAGCAGCAGCTGGTTCTTAAAGGAGAAGTCCGGCCAAAATTAATTTTTGATATGTTATTACTTACAGAAAGTTATACAAATTTCTAATGTACATTAATTATGGGAAATGCACATATAGGGCTATTTCCCTTAATTTAGTAGATCAGGAAGTGTTAGAATTCTCTCAGATACAGTGACGTCACGACGAAAGGTGTAATTCCTATGGAGTGTCCAGCAGGGGGCGCTCTATATGTAGAAGTCTATGGGACTTTATTGTTTCTATGGATTTCTATGTAAAGTAATATAATGTAGTGTACAGTATGCTTTATTGAATGAATACATCTATGGAATACTTTGGGGGAGCAAGTGTCCTTGCTCCCCAAAGTATTGCATAAATGTATTCAATTAGTACATTAGGGTACCACAGTAAGCCTGCCGATCTGCCGCACTCCCGCCCCCCGCCAAACCGCACGCTGATCCGCCGCACTCTTGCTGATTCGGACTATATACACTGAACTACTGCTCCCATCATCTGCTCATAGTATGAGCAGGTAATGGGAGTAGTAGCTGGCTTATGGCTATCACTTGCCTGCTGCCGGGCACAGGGGGGAGATGCTCATCTTACAGGAGCGCTCCCCCCCTTCTCCTCCTTCCGGGATCCGGGGAACCTCCCCCCTATCCCAGGGCTGACTCCCCGCCTGGCCGCTGCTCCCCCACCACACATACCAGCTCCCGATGCATCCTGGTGTCCGCACTGACTGTCCTCTCCCACACGTGCTGGCCAGGAAGCATCGGGAGCCGGTATGTGTGGGGGGAGATCGGCGGCCAGGTGGGGAGTCAGCCCTGGGATACCGGGGAGGTTGAGTATACATAGTCAGCAAGTCGAGTCATCAGGAGAGTCAGCTCAGTACAAGGGATAAGGCAGGTATCATAGTCAGACAGACAAAAGATCAGGGCAGCCGTCTTTAGAGATAGGTCAGGCTATCCAAGTCAGCAACAGGAGAGGTACACAGTACAAACTAGACCCAGGCAATAAGCATAATCAGAAGAACAGGTACAGGTCCGAATTCACAGAGAGTGAACAGAATAGCATAAACACACCTTCACATATGCAAGATTCCAACAATGCCCAGGCAGGGAGGGACAGGTGGAGCTAGTTTAAATAGTGGCTCTGTATTGGCAGACAGCAGTAGCAGGTGGAGACAAGATGCCTCTATAAATCCAGAGCAGTTGGCCAGAGGTGTCATTGCAGCAGAAAGAGAAAAAAAACACCGGAAGACATGAGCAGCCCTGGGACGAGCATAGAGTACAGCAGAGAAGCGGGCAGGACGGCCCCGCTGCCGGTGAGTCTCGTCCGGCAGCATTACAGTGATCATACAAAAATTACATAGACTGTATAGCTAAACATAGACATATGCATGTACAATTCAATTCATTGAAAAATATAGGATTACTCACAGATAGTCTGCTGGTCAAATGGGCAAGAAATTTAGACAATTTGTCATATAATGGTACATAAGTACTTAAATAAACGTCACAAATATACTACTCTATCTATCTATCTATCTATCTATCTATCCCGATCTCACAATTAAAGGTCAGGATGCCCTTGGATAGACATAGCAATAACCCCCAAAGTGCATAAATATAGCAAAAATAAATAAGTAAGCATATAGTTATAGAAATAATGAAAAATAAATAATGCAGTAACCGGTGTCTAATCAGAGATCCTACAGATCGCTATAAGCCCTATAGCCAGGGGCCCACTCTTTTCGCCCCCACCCACAGCTTTGCATTTTTTTGAATTCTTTTGTGCTTCAGTAAAGTTTATTATATGCAATATATTTAAATGTGCTATCTAGTGGCTTTTTTCATGATTGCTTGTGTTGCCGCATATCTGGTTTTGTCTTGGTTTGGCCTATTTTTAGCTAATAATATAGCAGCAAGCTTGTTATCAGCTTTAATAGTGTCGCGGGTCAACAACTCCATAGCACTTAAAGCTCTCCATGCTTTTTCTTTACATTATCAATATATAAAGCTTGAGCCTATACATTGCTCTTTTTTTGAATGTCGCCACAATGTCACACTTATGTGCTATTCTTCACAATAGGTGACCTATAATGGTGAATGGAGGAGATATGCCAGCGATATGCCTTAATTGTTTCCATTATTGATAGTGACTTACATTATTCATGGAAGTAAATGGTCTCTTTTATTGTAGTGATTTTTTGACACTTCTTTTCAGAAACATGGAGCCTGTGACCTTGTAAAGGTATAGGTTTTGATGTGTTTGTAACACGCCTTTCTCTTTCAGACCTTATAAGTGGCTTATGGTTCAATTTGCTACATGTGTTATTACAACCCATCAGAGAAGAAAATGGAAGATGCTGTCCAGAGTTCATGGTATAGCAAACCGAGTGAATTGTACTGTGTACTGATTCAGCTTCACAACTTAAAGGGAACGTGCCATCAGAAAAAGTTTTTTTTTTTTTTCCATTTTACTATTTGTACTATAAAATCAAATAAAAAATTAGCTGTTTTTATTTTGGCCACTAGTGGTAAAACTAAGCCTAGACTTCCTGTTCTGTACAGATCATTTCCCTGCAATGCTCTTCTTATCAACACAGACAAAGGACAGTTGACACCAGCATATATAGATGAAAGAGATACATACTGAGAACACAGAGACTAGGGTTTGGAAATGGGTGGGTGGGTCAGTTGGGGGATTTATCATCGTGTGCTCAGGCGTATGCCAGGGAAAAAGCACAGTTTTTTGTACAAACCACCTGATTAGCCCCCAAATCATCACCTTTTCCCCTAACGTACATCCTGATGGGAGGGCATGGGGGCGCAGCAAGGCAAGAAGGAGGAGGTGTGGTCTCCTCCCACACCTGATTTATCATGATTTAGGCATAAATCATGGCAAAGATCTACACCTGCTCAGGAGTTCCACCGAATTTACTAAGAGGAAGGTACATGGGGGTAAGGCTTTCTTCAAGACCGGTATACAGGTATGCTGTCTTGATAAACCCCACCCATTGTGTCTATGTACAATGAGGCTTGCTGTAAAGCATGTCACTAAATGCTGTTAAAAACAGCTCAGGCAATATGGCAGACCTCATAATAATGTACTACAAATAAAATAAAATAAAAAATACAATCAGAAAATATAAACAGATTAGAAAAAAAAATTAGTAAGATCAGTAAAACTAAATCTAGGCCATACATTGACTTTAAATGTGTTTATGTAGAAGGTGAGCTGCAGCCATGGTATCAACATTACAACAGGACGCTATGGCTCTCCTCTTCTGGGGATGTACAGATGCACGTTCAAAAACGGAGAATCCAACATAGAAGATGACTCCTTATTGTAAAGGTTGCTTTATACTTAAAGGGGTTATCTAGCGCTACAAAAACATGGCCACTTACCCCCTACTGTTGTCTCCAGTTTGGGTGGGGTTTTGAAACTCAGTCACTCCATGTAAACTACTTCCTTCCTGTCTGTAGCTTCCTGTGTGCACTGTTGGCAAGACAGACAGGATTCACCTAGATTTGTCTTACTGATTAGAGCCACATACAAAAATGTGTTGTTGTTTTTTCTAATCTGTCTCTATTTCCTGAAGAAAAAAAAAGTTTAAAAAAGTAACATCTTTTCATGGAAGTGTCCCTTTAAAATAACTAAATATACAAATAGCAGAATGGACGGCTATAATAGTGCTGCCCCTTAACAATACCTAGACTTTTAAGATAACTAAATGTACGGCTATAATAGTGCTGCCCCTTAACAATATCTTTAAGATAACCGTCAGTCATCAGCTATAGCCCCATACACATTTGTCGGCAGTTTTGGCCAAAGGTAACCCAGTGTGTATGAACACACAGAAGCTATAGAAATCTATGCCAAAGGAAGTTGCTAAGGTTAATTTTTAATTTAATACTTTAAAGTGTGTCTGTCACTTTAAATCACTTTTGACACGTTGTAGAGACATATCAAACACCTCTCCCTCTCTCCACTCTCTGTGTGCATGACTTTGCTCTCATAGACATTCTAGGTAGGGATAGTCCGAACCTGCCGAGGTTCGGGTTCGTATGAACCCGAACGCTCAGCAGCAGATTCCCGCTGTCTGCCCGCTCCGTGGAGTGGGCGGATACAGTGGGAGGAACGCCTGGAAAACTGTGATACAGCCTATGGTTATGGCTGTATCCCAGTTTTCCAGGCGGTCCTCCCGCTGGATCCGCCTGCTCCACGGACCGGGAAGACAGAGGGAATCTCGGTTCAGACCATCCCTAATTCTAGGAGTCTGCCTCGGTCCTGTGGCACAGAGCTGGGAGAGAACATGCTTTTTTTTTAATGGCAAATAGCTGCTGTTATTTTAAAACAACACCCATTATCATACGAATAATGGCGATTGTTATAAATTAATTTTAATTTAATTTGCCTTCTACTAGATTCACATTGCAGGATAATAGATTAAACTGGATGGACTCTTTTATCCTTATGCTACCAATATCTATTGAAGCTATCATACCCTCAATGCTTAGAAAAGCCACAACAATAACTACGTTTCATCATGTTATAGTCATTAGACAAAGAAATACTTTCTTCTTTTCTGTTCGAATGGTTTTGTGCATCACGTAAAGAGCACTGGCAGAGTGACACCAAGTGCTCAGATGTTAGATAGCAGCAAAGTGGCCAGCTTTATCATCCCTGTCTGGTAGATTACATTCTAGCTGCATGCTTCTCAATGAGACTATGTTTTAAAGGCAAAATTGAGTTCAATTGAAAGAAAAATGGCTGTTTTACATCCTACAAAATGTCACAAAAATACCCCATATGTAAGAGTTTCACGACGTTTATAGGAGGAGATGAGTCGGGTTAGTAACGTAGACTTTTTGCATGTTAAAGGCTAATTTGTGTCAACTATACTTTTGCATGGTCACTAATGCTAGCCAATAGCTTTACTCATGATTGGTTAGATGAAAGCTATTTCTCCTATTAGTCCATGTTTTATTTAGCTAGGGAGAGAGGAATAAGGTGTTGCTGGAAGTTGGTTCCAAAGTTCATTTTCATTTTATTGAGCCAATGGCACAAATGTTAATTCCATGGATGCATGAACTGGCTTTTTATCATAGCGTACAGAAATTAAATTATGACCCCACTGGGGACAGGCAATTATAGAAGGTGCAGAAGATGCACTTGTATTTGGCCCTTCAGCCTTAGGGAACCCATCTTTTCCATAAGAAAACCTAATACTGAAAATGACATGTAATAATTGGGAGCTTCGGGTTATGCCTCTATTGTGAACGATTGTATGAAGTGTATAGCATAGCAGGACAAGTGCTTAACTATTGGGGGTGCAGAGGTTGTCATCGCATCCAGGCCTTGGAAACTAACAAGTTAAAAGTGTTTCTGTACCATGTAAAGAGGCCAGTATTCTGAATGGCGTGTAACAGATGGGATCCCTGTTACAAGCTTTATATCGGAGCTCAGGAACTTCACGTTACACGTCTGCTTCGGAGTATGTTACCGTTTTATAAACAACACAGAATGAATAAATTGTGTTTTGTTAGAAAATCCATTAGAAATTTAAAAGGAAGAAAAGAAGCCCCCCATGTGATATAGATTGTAAGGAAACATTGCTTATGAAGACAATAGGATCTGGAGCATGCCGGCTACCTATAGATATTTATGTCTATACTCAACTCCTTGGTATCAAACCGTGTATTGACTACAGAATTGATCATGAAGTCCCCATGTGAACATGCATTAGTAGAAACCTAGCTTAGCTCATGCTTTACACATGAAGGGGATGAATAAGTCTGATAGGGAACCTGAAATAAACAACTTGGTTTGAAGGTTAATAATAATAATAATTTTTATTTATATAGCGCCAACAGATTCCACAGCACTTTACAATTCTGGGGGTACATACATAGACAGAAATTAGACATTACAGAGCTATACATATAGTTATCCATACAAGAGGAGTGAGGTCCCTGCTCACATGCATGAGCTTACACACTATCAGGAGGGGGTTTGAGACAGTATGGCAGAGGGGCAGAGTGCATCATTGTTCTTATGGTCCGGCCATCTTTATAAATAAGGCACTGCAAGTAAGGGTGGGTGAACCTGTCACCAGCCAATGCCTGCATGCACAGGTCTAAGTGCTTAAATGCTTGGTGTGTGTGTGTGTTTGTGGGGGGGATGGGGGGTTGGGTTTTAGGGTAGCAGTCAAAATAAGGGAACCTGGTAAGCCTGCTTGAACAGATGAGTTTTGAGGGCACGTTTGAAGCTTTGTGTATTGGAGGTGAGCCTGAGCCTGAACCTGTCTTGGGTAATGCATTTCATAGAACTGGTGCAGCTCGGGTGAAGTCCTGGAGACCGAAGTGAGAGGTGCGGATTAAGGTGGATGTTAGCCTTAAGTCGTTAGAGGGGCGTAAGGCACGGGTAGGACGGTAGACAGAGATGAGGGAGGAGATATAGGGAGGTGCAGCACTGTGGAGAGCCTTATGGGTAAGCAGGAGGACTTTATATTGTATCCTGTGTTTAATAGGGAGCCAGTGTAGTGACTGGCACAGAGGGGAGGCATCAGTATAGCGGCTGGACATGGAGATGAGCCTGGCCGCTGTATTAAGAATGGACTGGAGAGAGGAGAAGAGGAAGGAAGGCCGATTAGTAGGGAATTGCAGAGTTTTAGCAGATTCAACAGTAAGGAAGGGACGGATTTTAGAGATGTTTTTTAGATGCAGATTACAGGAACGTGAAAGAGATTTAATATGAGGAGTGAAGGACAGATCCGAGTCAAACATAACCCCAAGGCAGCAGGCTTGCTGTGTAGGGGTTATGGTCGCACCACAGACAGAGATGGAGATGTCAGGTGGAGGGTGTTTAGCAGAGGGAGGGAATACAAGAAGCTCAGTCTTAGCCAGGTTTAGTTTTAGGAATAGGGAGGACAAAGCGTTAGAGACGGCAGACAGACAGTTACTGGTCTTCTGAAGAAGAGCGGGGGAGATATCACGGGAGGAGGTATAGAGCTGGGTATCATCAGCATAGAGATGGTACTGAAAACCAAACTTGCTGATGATTTGTCCGATGGGTAAGGTGTAAAGTGAGAAAAGGAGAGGGCCCAGGACTGATCCCTGAGGAACCCCGACTGTAAGGGGGAGGGAAGATGAGGTGGAGCCAGAAAGTGATATGCTAAAGGAGCGGTCAGAGAGATAGGAGGAAAACCAGGAAACAGCAGAGTCCTTGAGGCCGATAGAGCGGAGCGTGGAGAGAATGAGCTGGTGGTCTACAGTGTCAAAAGCTGCAGATAGATCCAGGAGAATGAGCAGAGAATGGTCACCTTTAGATTTGGCGGAGAGGAGATCATTACAGACTTTAGTAAGGGCAGTTTCTGTAGAGTGGTGAGGATGGAAACCCGACTGAATTGGGTCAAGAAGAGAGTTTTTAGAGAGGTAACGGGTTAGGCGGGAATAGACCAAACGTTCCAAGAGTTTAGAGATAAAAGGGAGATTAGAGACAGGTCGATAGTTGGCAGCACAGGAGGGGTCTAGAGAGGGTTTTTTCAGTAATGGAGTGATAATGAAGTGTTTGAAAGTCGAGGGGAAGATGCCAGAGGAGAGGGAGAGGTTGAAGATTTTAGTAAGGTAAGTAGTGACAACAGGAGAGAGAGACTGGACAAGGTGTGAGGGAATAGGGTCACTAGGGCAGGTGGTGGGACGAGAGGAGGAGAGGAGTCTGGAGACTTCCTCCTCTGTCACTGGCTCAAAGGCTGAGAGGGATGAGGAGGAACAGTGAGAGGGAATAGGATTAATATTACCTGGGGACTGGGAGATGATCTCCTGGCGGATTGTGTCTATTTTGTCCTCGAAGTAGTTGGCTAAGTCTTCAGCACAGAGGTTAGTTATGGGTGTCTGAGGTTTGGGTTTAAGGAGAGAGTTGAGGGTATCAAAGAGGCGTTTTGGGTTATGGGAAAGAGAAGAGATAAGAGTGGTGAAGTAGGATTGCTTAGCAGAATGAAGAGCCGAGTAGTAGCTTCTAAGCATAAACTTGTAATGTAGAAGGTTGGCTGTTGTCTTGGATTTCCTCCACAGACGTTCAGCACACCTAGAACACCGTCTAAGAAAACGAGTTCTGGATGTGTGCCAGGGTTGTGGCCGTCTGTGTCGGGCTGTTTGGGGTATAGGGGGTGCAAGTTTGTCCAGGGGGGTTTTGAGGGTGTCTTGGTATTGTTTGGCAGCAAAATTAGGACAGGAGAGGGAAGAGGTGGGTGGCAATGATGACTGTACGGTATCTAGCAGTTGTTGGGTGTCTATAGCACGTAAGTTCCTATATGTGAGTGAGGTCGGGGTGTCAAGAGGAGGTTGAGAATTTGTTATGATAAAGGAGAGGAAGTTGTGGTCTGAGAGTTCAGTGGTAAAGTTAGAAAAGTGGGAAACTGGGCAAAATCTGGAGAAGACCAGGTCCAGGGTATTCCCATCCTTGTGGGTTGGAGAGTTAGAATGCTGAGAGAGGCCAAGGGAAAAGGTTAGAGAGAGAAACTGAGCGGCTGATGGGGAGATTGGGTTGTTAATTGGGATGTTAAAATCGCCCATGATTAGAACAGGAATATCAGAAGATAGAAAGTAAGGAAGCCAGGTAGAGAAGTGATCAAGAAACTTAGTAGGTGAACCAGGAGGGCGGTAGATGACTGTGACTCTCAGGGAAAATGGACGGAAAAGTCGTACGGTGTGAACTTCAAAAGAGGAGAATGAGAGGGAGGGCACAGGGGGAATGACCTGGTAGGTGCAGTCTGGGGAGAGAAGGAGGAGGACCAGGGTTAGGAGAAATGTTTCCTGCTGCAAGAAGGAGGAGAATTGTGAGAGATAGTAGATGATTTAGTGACTTATGAGGACGGTTTCTGTGCTGCACCTTGGAGAAACAAAGGTGATGGGGGTTCAGAACGGTAAAGAGTGAGTGTGAACAGTACATGGGTGACGGAAGGAGAGAGGGGCTGATGTGGACAGAGTCCACAGGGGGAATGGGTGGGGGATAGGTATGTAGACACAAGATTAGCAGATATAGAGAGATAAAAAGCATGATGAAAATAGTAAAAATGTATTAAGTGGAGCAATGACTGACATACCAAAATACTCAGAGGTCTCTCTGTTGAGCTATATGGACATTATAAACAGGTGACCAGCTTGGGGCCCCTCTTTTATCAGGGAAGGAGATACTGTATGCAGCTAAAGCCCCTATTCCATGGGGCGATGTGGAGAGCAAGCAAGCAGCGACCTGTCAGGTCAGCGTTCACTTGTGCCTCGTTTCCTCGTCCACTGCGGTGCTATTACAAGTGCCGACAGCGAGTGAGGGGGAGCGAGTAAGAGCTGGGGGAGGAAGGGGCGTAGGGACCTGCGGGGGGGGGGGGGGGGGGGGGGGGGGGGGGGGGGGGGGGGGGGGGGGGGTCATCGTCCGGGCAGCCCATAGGAGACAGCAGCCGTCTGCTGCTGCGGCCCCTATTACACAGCAAATCATTGCCAGGCTGATCATTGGCGTTTCAGCCTGCTAAAAGACAACGATTCTGCATGTCGACTGATCGTTGTCTTATATTACACAAAAACAATTATCGGCCGTAACAGCCGATTTTGGACTATAATTGCTTTGTGTAATAGGGCCTTAAGAGTCTACATGATCGTTCATCCTGTAGTGATCGTGCAAGAGGAAAGAGAAAAACGGCCTGCAGTATCCACAGTTGGTAACATCTCACTGTCTGAAGTTTAATCTACATAATCCATGACGATCAACTGATTGCCAGCGGATCACAATATATTTCATGTTTTGGTATCCAGTAGCCTTCATGCCCTCTGGCAGGTTTCTTTCTGGCTTTGGATGCTTGCCTATATCACTAGTCCATCCACTCTCTTTAAAATTCTGATTGGAGACATGGCTGCATTCATAATGTATATGAATATGAGTAAACGCAAGCAATTTTTAAAATCCATGATAAAGTAACTCTATATCAACCTGTAGAGTTTCTGTTCAGTTACTTATAAGTTTGTTAAAGTATCATTGGTAAAGATTGTTAAAGTATCATTGGTGACTTCAAGTTAAACAGCGCCATCATTAACCTATAACACTATGATCACTGATACCCCTACATAGCTGTTTAGTTCTATGGCCCATCATGTTTAGTGCTGACCTGTGGCCCATCATAATTAGCCCTGACCTGTAGCTCACCATACTTGACACTGACATGCAGCTCTCATACTTATCACTGACCCATGGGCCATCATACTTTAGCACTGATGAGAGGCCTTTCATACTTAACCTTGACCTCCATGCGCTTCAAATAAAAATGCTGATTTAGATAACTCAGACTTCTAAAGTAGTCCTATGATAGGAAGGTGTTAACCACTTCACAATAAAGCGCTGACTCCTAAAGTTTTGTTCTGTGAGTCAGGGACAGGAAACCATCAGTCTTATTCATGAAGGCGGTGTTGTAACACCTATTTAGGTCATGTTTGTAAAGGAAACAAAAGCTTTGTCTTCTTAGCATATAATATTTCCTAAAATGTTGATAACTAAAGCCTGTGTAGGTGTGATGACCTGGTGGCCATGTCCTCTTTTATTGGGTGTCACCTGTAAGGAAAGCTAACCAGTCACTTGGCTTGGGAGCAGTGGTGTATCTAGGGGTTGGGTCTAGGGGGGCGAGTGAGGGTACTATTAGACGGGCCGATAATCGTTCAACAAGGGCTGCAGGGACATTGTTACCGATGTCCTTGCAGCCCTTGTTTATGGTGCGTTCACACGTACAGGATCCGCAGCAGATCTGCAGCAGATCCGCAGCAGATTTGATGGTGCAGATTTGATGCTGTGTTCAATTATTTAGATGAAAATCCGCTGCAGATCCGATACGTGTGAACGTACCCTTAAACTTTATACATTACCTGTCCAGGCTGTAGGGTTCCCCTTGTTCTGTGCTTCTCCCCGGGTCCGCGGGCTCCAGCTTCAGAGCGGCCTGTCTTAGCTGACAGGCCGCTCAGCCAAACACTGGCCGCGACGGTCAGCTGAGACAGGCCGTTCTGAATCTGGAGCGCGGGACCCGGGGAGAAGCTCAGTGCAAGAGGAACCCTGCAGCCTGGATAGGTAATGTATTTTTCTTTGCTAATCATCAGCTCAATTATCAGCAGCGACAATTATAGGTCAGAACCTATATCAACGATCAACCGATGACAACGATAATCGGCTTATCGTTGTCTTTATTACACGGAACAATAATCGGCCGGATAGGCCCGATTTGGCCGATTATCGTTCTGTGTATTAGTACCCTGAGTCTGAGTGGGTCCCCAACCAATGTTACCCATAGGGAACCTCAGCAGACAACAATGCTTTCTGAGTAAAAGGCTTCCTCTATTTCACATATAGAACCGTGTAAAAATTAAATAGGTTACTCAAGATTAGAAAAACATAGCTGCCTTCTTCCAGACACAGCACCACTCTCCTGAAGGGAATGGACCAAATTTGTAATCCCCCATACAACCTAGGGTCAGGTATGGTGCTGTTTTGGAAGAAAGCAGTACGCTCCCTCTATGTCCTCATATAATAGAAATGCCCCCCCCCCCCTCCCCAGTGCCTCCATATAAGGGATTTGCCCCCCTATATAATAGTCAGGCCCTTTGTGTCTCCACAAAGGGGTATTCCCCCTGACTATTTTGAGCTGTCTCACGTCTTTCAAGCTGCCACCGTTTTTGAGTTAAAAGTTTTCTATATAGCTGTACAGTGGTGCTGTATTCGTAGGGGAAGTGGAGGCTATACCCAGTGTTTAAGTACTATAGAACAACATGCTCCAGCAGTTGTGAAACTACAACTCCCAGCATGCCCCCAAGAGCATGCTTGGCGTTAGAGTTTCACGGCTGCTGGAGAGCCACAGGTTTGGGGACACTGCTATACATCACCACAGCAGGATGAGACAGAAGCAGTAGCTTTTTGAATTTGTTGCCAGCTAAGGCTGGATCAGTGGCTGGCACTGGTACTACTCTGCTGTGCTGTATGTACGGCGTTTGTACAGGATGTACAACATTTTACTCCAAGGAATTAGTCCTTTATCCGCAGCACTCCACTCAGCTGTATGATCTTTCATCAGCTAGGGTATGTGCACACTGATGAATTCAGCTGCTCGCCCCTGCTCGCTCCCTCTTGACTCTCCGCCAATGCCATAGGCTCCATTATATTTGCAGGCAGATTTAGTAGTCTGCCCAAAGAATTGACATGACAATTCTTTAGGTGGATGGGGGAATCTGGCTGTGCATAGAATGGAGCCTATGGGACCAGCGGAACTTCAAGTGTGAGCGCAGGGAATGCGAGCAATAGAACCCTGTGGAAGTTGTCTGCGTGCATTCCGTAATGTGCACATACCCTTATACCGGATTAGACATTACCAGTTATAGTCACAACAGGGCTGCAGAATTACAAGGCTCACAGCCTTGCTATGATGTTTAGCATAGACCTGCAGACCTGTGACAACCATCCTGTATCTCCCTGTTTACAGTTCTGAAGAGCAAAAACCTCAAACTTCCTCTCTGCTGCACCATGTGGCAAACTCCTCATTGCTGCTTCCAGCTTCCCGCCCCCCAAAATAAATAAACTATGCCATGATCTATACAGATGGCAGCTTACTGTAGGCGACTTAGCACAGACCCCTTCTCTCTCCTGGCTGTATTGCTCAGCATCCTCCTCTCTTGCGCACGTGATGATCACTAGAGGATGCAGTGCAGAGGAAGATGCAAGACCCTAGAGACAGGACCGGGGAGGGCTAAGTATCAGAGTGTATTCCCACATTGTGTTTGTGTTAATAAGGCAATGTGAGAACACAGCACTTTCTGTGCGTTGTTGTTTGATATCCTGGGTAAGCAGCACCGTTCTGCTAGGGTTCCAGCTGGTGGGGGGCCCCTAAGTGGTGCCCCGGGTGCCCTCCCTTTAATCTGGCCCTAGTGGCAGCCTCCAGTAAGATTAAGTTGCCCATATTGTTATGCTACCAGAATCGAGTTAAATTTGTGTGCTATGACCCCACCACCACTACCACCTTTTCGCGCCTATCTGCAGGTTTCTTAGGGTTTTGAGCCGATTAGAGGTGCTGGCATGTACCACAGGGCTGTGGTTATAATGCTATTTTGCATACTATCTTTTTTTTTAAGGAGAATATGAGAATGATGCATGAGTAATTTAGTTTATAACAGATACTATGTTAAGTCACAGCAGGCATTGGGAGCACGTCGGACAATTGCACACTGTCGCTACCCTTAAGAGTATGAGTAGGTAACGTTTGTGCCAGTCGGTTTCCAAGTTATAGTTAATCAATAAATGCTGTGGCCGACCAGTCACCCAGCAAATTTTAAAGGGCGTGTGTTGTGTTATTCCTGGCGGTGTCTTTAGTATGCTTATGAGCAGTTTGCTATTGAGCCTATATGCAGTCGGACCGCAAACAGGTGTCCCAGGGGCCTCTTTCACCTTTGACCTCCTCCTTTCTCAGGCTCTAGCTGTCTCTACAAGGCCTCACTGTACATGGCCAGGTCTTCCCCTTTAAATGTCCTTCCTGCAGATAACCTCCTGACCCACTGCACATTGCTTCCACAGACATCAGACTCCTGGAGGACACAGAGCAGAGCCAAGCAGGGAATCAGCTCAGCTATGCCGGTTGAGACGGTGCAGCCGCCTCATGTGACGTACGCATGTCTGCTTACATGACCTGTGTCAAGCCAAACCCAAGTCAGCTATATAACTGTATGTACTCTGAGGAGTACATACAGTTATATGGCCAGGTGCAGCACCTGGGGCCTGAGTGGGCCTCTCCGGAGTGGGGGGAATCCAACTGCTGGGGACTTCAGTGGACCCCCTGCCTTTTTGGGCCCATAATCCCCCCTCCTGTGTCCCCCTGTAATCATAATCCCCCATAATGTTCCTTTATTTAGTCCAAATTTCCTTCTGTGTCTTAATGTAGTCACAATTCCCCCTCTTGTGCCCCCATGTAGTTATAATTCCTCCTCCTGTAGTTAAGAAAGTAGTAAGAAATCCATTTTTTCAACATGGACCGACCCCACCCTAAATTCAAGGCAGGGGGGGTCATATACCGTACGTCCCCTTGGGCAAAGTGGGCTGAGTCTGCTCCCGTGACATTAACTGGACACTGGAGCAGTAGGGGACATACCTCTAAACCTGAAAAGAACATGGCATCAATAAAATTAGCAGAGGACCCAGAATCAATCTGGGCATAACCAGAAACACCTCTCTCCCCCAACCTCAGAGAAATTGGCAAAAGTAATTTATTCTTTTGAGTGAAGGTTACCTGTGTGCCTGAGTGACCCCCTCGATAGTCACTCAGGTGCTGAAGTTTTCGGGCGGTGGCCCTGGCCTGGAAGGACATTGCTGAATTCGATGTCCTGCTTTAACACAATAAAGACATAGATTGTTCTGCAGGCGATGCGCTCGTCTAACCTTGGCGTCAGTGGAGTCCACCTGCATAGGCTCCTCTGGTGTGGGTATAACAGAAGGGGGAAGGTTTAGGGTAGGAGGCTGGAGACAGTGAAGTTCTGGGATGGTCTGGGGTACTTCTCTCCCGCTGCCTGTCCCTCAAACGTCGGTTGACTCGGATGGCTAAAGTCATACTCTCCTCGAGTGAGTCAGGGGTGGGGTAGGCCACCAGCATATCCTTTAACCGGTCACAAAGCCGTGCATGGAACTGAAAGCGGAGGGCAGAATCAGTCCAAGTGGAGAGGCCACTCCACTGCCTAAATTCTGAACAGTACTCCTCCACTGGACGTCTGCCCTGTTAAATCCTGTCAACTGACGCCCAGCATTGGCTGAACTGTCAGGGTCATTGTAAAGCAGCTCTAATGCCAAAAAGAATTGATCTACAGTCAGCAGCTCAGGATAGTCAGGCGGTAAGGTGAAGGCCCATTCCTGTGGTGGCCCTTAGAGAAGGGATATAACTATGCCTACCTTCTGGGCCTCATCACCAGATGATCGGGGACGTAATTTGAAGAATAACTTACATCCCTCCCGGAAGGCACAAAATTTTCGCCTGTACCCCGTGAATTTATCTGGGTGCTGGACGCACGGCTCAGGAGGTGCTGGGGAGGTCACAGTAAGTTGTCGTGGGGCCGTCTCCCGCTCCTGGACAATTACAGCTAGCTCCTGAACCAAGGTATTGAGCCGCTGCATTTGGTCCACAATATTAGTCATGGCAGTCCTGTTGTCCATGAGGCAAAACGACAGTTTGGGCTGGCTATTCTGTCAGGGATGGGGAGGCAGGGACAAGACACGACAGTGAGCCCTAATACTAAATCCACCAACTGTCACTACCTACTTGCCTCAAACGGCCCTAGGTAGCAGTGGACAACCACAAAGATGTTCCCTGTACTGGATACATGCACACAGAACAAGACAGACAAACAAACACAATAAAGGACAGTCAAACAAGCAAGGTCAGAACCAAACAGTCCAAAATCAGGTAACATTCGGATAGTCAAAAAAGTCAAGCCAGAGGTCAGGTAACAAAGTCAAGCAAGCATTAGAGGAAGATCAGGTACGGGAATTGCAGGAAAAGACATGGGGAAGCTGGGATCAGGGTGTTAATTTAATAGCCAGCTCTGAGAAATTCCTTCAGCTAAGGCTGGGTTCACACTGCGTTTTCAGCATACGTTTAACGGATCCGTTTTTTCCAACGGAAAGAAAAAATAGTTTTAGCAACGTTTTTGTGTCCGTCAAAAAAAACGGATCTGTTTTGATCCGATTTTTTTTATAATAAAAGTCAATGGAAAAACGGATCAAAACGGATGCACCCAAATGCATCAGTTTTTTGCAATCTGTTTTTAATCCGTTTTTTGCAAAAAAGGATGAAAAAATCGGATTGCAAAAACGCAGTGTGAACCCAGCCTTACTTTTATGCTGACCAAGAGCCCGGTCCGGATCCTCATTGGACCGGCGCTCTAATCTCCCAGTCTCCAGACAGGCAGAGGAACAAGTCAGTCAGGAAGCCCGCTCAGCTGCAGTAATCAGATCTTTGCAGGGCTCTGGCTAACTCCTGCATTACCGGATGCAGAGAATCAGTCGGGTGTGTCACATAAATGCAAAAACCAGGCCCAGTTCACACCAGGTTACTGCATGATCCTGATAGACAGTTTCCCTTTTTGTTCTTTTTCACCAATTTGGCCATTAATTTTGAATTCCTTGCGGATGGTTATCTCTGGGGTTCAACTAGTCGTCTTTACTGGTAGTTCTGTCTTGGGGACCATGGAAATTTGTCAGCACTAATCATCTTCTCAAATTTCTTTGCTGATTCCTGTACTGTCTTTTGTAAGGCAATGAATTGTTCTTTTAACTCCTGCAGCTGAGTCTGTTGGGGAGATCACTTTCTGTCCCATGTTCTGATTCTGGTTCCACACCCCTCAAACTGTCAATAAACTGAGTTAGGGAGCGTTTACACAGGAAGATTTATCTGACAGATTTTGGAAGCCAAAGCCAGGAATGGATTTCAAAAGAGGAAAAATCTCAGTCTTTCCTTTATGGCCTGTTCCCTGTTTATAGTCTGTTCCTGTCTTTGGCTTCAAAGATCTGTCAGATAAGTCTGTCTGTGTAAACGCACCATATGTCTCTGAAGAAACACCAACACAGTGTCCTTCTCCTGACTGTCCTCCAACTCATCCAATAATTGGGTCAGGGCTGCCAAGAGCTGTCGGCGATTATGCCCCTGAGCAAGATGCTCCTCTGGTAGCTTCATGAATCTTGCAACTGTCCCCAGTAGGGATGGTCCGAACCTGGTTCAGACAGGGTTCATACGAACCCAAACCATCCGCAATGATTACCCCTGTCTGCCCGCTCCGTGCAGCGGGCGGATCCAGCGGGAGGAACGCCTGGAAAACTGGGATACAGCCATAGCCATAGGCTGTTTCCCAGTTTTCCAGGCGGTCCTCCCATTGTATCCGCCCGCTGCACGGAGCGGGCAGACAGCGGGAATCCGATGGCGAGCGTTCGGGTTCAGCCGAACCTGAACCTCGGCGGGTGCTGACCATCCCTAGTCCCCAGTTCTGCATAGGACAACTGCAGCAGCAACTCACTGACCTTATTTATGTGTCCATCCACATCCATGGTTGCAGATCTATTTGTTTATTTATTTTTGACACAGTTCTCCTGTATTGATGGACAGTGTACTGTCTCTTCAAGACTGAGTCAACATGCTTAAAGGGAACCAATCAGCCCAATTGGGCTGATATGGTTCCCAGGAGCGCTGTATAAATCCCTGCAGCAGCCGCGGCACATACCAGTAGCAGCTGCAGGAGGAGCTTTATGCCGGAGAAAAAATAGTTTTATTCTCCGGGCACATGACAGACACAGGCGGGGAAGTAGTCATCTGGGCGGCTTCCCACTCACGTCTAGTCACCGCGCTCTGCCTGTCACCGCACTCAGAGGGGATGATTGACAGGCAAAGAGGTCTGTTACTGGCCTCTCTGCCTGTCAATCATCCTGCAGAGCACGCTGACAGGCAGAGCACAGTGACTAGACATGGGCGGGGAGCCGCCCAGATGACTACTTCCCCGCCCGTGTCTGTCACGCGTCCGGAGAATAAAACTTTTTTTCTCCGGTATAAAGCTCCTGGCAAGTACTGGCTGCGGCTGCTGCAGGAGCTTTATACAGCGCTCCTGGGAACTATATCAGCCCAATTGGGCTTTTCAATTTTTGCGCTTTCGTTTTTTATTCCTTGTGCCTAAAAGGCCATAGCACTTGCATCTTTTCACCTAGAAACCCACATAAGCCCTTATTTTTTGCGCCACTAATTGTACTTTGCATAAAGTACGCTGCAAAACCAGAAAAAAATTCAATGTGTGGTAAAATTGAAAGACAAAAAACACATTTTTTTACTTTGTTTCTTTTTTTTTTGTTGTTGTTTTTACGCTGTTCCCCCCGGGGTAAAAGTGTCTTGTTATATATGTTCCTAAAGTCGTTACGATTACAATGATATGTAACATGTATAACTTTTATTTTATTTGATGGCTTGTAAAAAATTCAAACCATTGTTAACAAATATACGTTCCTTAAAATCGCTCTATTCCCAGGCTTATAGCGCTTTTATCCTTTGGTCTATGGGGCTGTGTGAGGTGTCATTTTTTGCGCCATGATGTGTACTTTCTATTGTTACCTTAATTGCGTATATGCGACTTTTTGATCGCTTTTTATTACAATTTTTCTGGATTTGATGCGACCAAAAATGCGAAATTTTTCACTTTGGGATTTTTTTTGCGTTTACGCTGTTTATCGTGCGAAATGTGATATATTAATATTTTGGGCGATTACGCATGCGGCGATACCAAACATGTTTGTTTATTTATTTTTATATATAACATGGGAAAAGGGGGGTGATTCAAACTTTTATTAGGGGAGGGGGCTTTTCACTAATAACACTTTTTTTTACACTTATACTAGAAGCCCCCCTGTGGGACTTCTAGTATAAGTACACTGATCTCTCATTGAGATCTCTGCAGTATAGTTATGCTGCATAGATCCATGAGATTGGCACTCGATTGCTTTCAGCTGCTGCAGCTGAAAACAATCGAGTGTCAAGCCGGGATCAGCACCATAATGGCGCAGACCCCAGCCTAGGTGAGAAGCAAGGATTGCCCCTCCGCAATCATGGCGCGGGGGGGAAGGGGGGGGGCGGACCGCCCCACTGGACACCAGGCTGTGTCTGAAAACGTAATTAGCCTCAGTCCCGGGCTACATGCGGCACCTGGGACCGCGGCGGTTGTAGGGATTACAGTGCAGTTACTAATGACTCACAGGTGAGGTCTTCTTCGATTGCCGTCTCTTACTTTTTGCTTTCTTCTCCATCTGGTGCAGCCATCATGAAGACTTCTCTGACCAGGGTGGGGGTGACTGGGGAAGGGAGGCAGCTGGGGATGGCAGGGGGAGCCGCTGGGGTGTCTGGGAGCATCTGGGGGTGACTATGGCAGGAGGGCAGCTAGGGTAACAGGGGCAGAGGAGCAGCTATGGTGACAAGGAGGGGGAGCAGCTAGGGGTGGAAGGGGCAAAAGCTGGGGGGGCAGGGGGAGCAGCTGGGGGGCAGGGGGCAGCTGGGGTGGCAGGGGGAGTAGATGGGGGCAGGAGGAGCAGTTGAGGTAAAAGGGGCAGGGGGAGCAGCTGGGGGCGACCGGCAGGGGCAGCACATGGGGGCAGCTGAGGTGACAGGGGCAGGGGGAGTAGCTGGGGTGGCAGGGGAAAAGCTGGGGTGACAGGGGAGAAGCTGGGGGCAGAGGGAGCAGCTGGGGTGGCAGGGGGAGAGGATGGGGGCAGTGTTGGACTGGGGTACCTTGAGCCCACCAGGGAATTTAATTCCAGGGGCCCACACTACTTACACCAGATATAACCAGCGTCATACCTTTCACATTACTATAGCGACTTTGCACAGCACTGTGTATGTGACCAATGTTGGACTTAGATACTTGGGGCCTGCCACAGGAAATTATCCTTGGGCCCACCTATAAAGAACCAGTGAGAAATGATATGTCAGTCAGTGTTACTGCAAGTTCGGAGCTGGGGGCCCACCGAAGGATCCTCTGGTCCAACACTGTATGTGACCAGTAATGCTAGCTCACTGCTAGTAACTTGTCACTCACTCTATGCAAACAGCATAATGTGCCACATAAGTATCCTGAAAGGAGAAGTCCCATGAAACTAACAAATCTCAGGCAGGGGTGTGTGGGAACATAATAACAAAAGTATACAGTACACACCCATCCTCGTGCCCTCGTAGCGCTTCCTTAACCCCTTAAGGACCAAACCTTCCTCATGTTTAAAAGGCCATAGCTCTTGCATTTTGTCACCTACATTTTTTCACCTATTTCTTACATAAAATATGCCGTGAAATCCGTGTACGCCCGCATCCCAATTCACCATAGCACACAATGCAGTGTGTGGCTGTAGCTGCACCTTCCATTGTGTATCCTGTGGATTTTGCAGGGGGGGGGAGCTACCTAGGCCACACCTGGATGTATGTGTGTGGAAGGGTAATACTTTGCCTTGCCCCTGATGCTGCCCACACACACAAGAGCCACTGGGTTGTGTATATACACTATGATGTAAATTTATGGTGGTGTCCATGTTGAAATAATGTGCTACCTTTTGTCCTTGCAGCCTTGCAGACATAGGTATAAACCTTGCAATGCATGTTTTTTCTTCAAGATTTGAGTGACCCTTTAATCCAGGGATCCGCACATACATGCTCCATCCTACTTGCGCTTATTGTGCAAATGATAGATCTGTGTAGCAGACAGAGGTTCAGCTCTATCACTTTGCAATATGTGACGGATCCTCAACTCCCAAGAATAAGAAGTTCAAACAAAAACACAAAATAAAGACACATTGTAATCAGGTGTCAAAGGGTGCCAATTTTATTTAGAATTACATGACACTGAAAATGGCAAACCCCCGACTCATGAAGAGTCACTCTCCAGCACTCAGGCGAGGAAAAAACCCCTGTGGGGGAAACCTTGAGGGAGCCATGGCTGGAGAGTTGCCCCTCCCCTGGGCTTAGAGGGTAATATCTATAAATATAATATAGTGGATCTGAGAGAGATCTGGCTGAAATATGTCACCTTATTGATGGCTAGGCAGGCGGATGTATCTCTTCTAGGTGTAGACTCGATGAAGGGGTAGTCTAAAGCAGACCACCCCTTTTCCCCTGCTAGAACCTCCAAATTTCATCAAGGGTAGGGGGCAGTACAGTAGTCAAGCTCATGGTCCTCTGGCGCATCCAAGATGGCACTGATCAGGGCGCGGTGCATTGCTTTATAGAAGCTTCATTATGACATAAGCACTTGTACGCACAGTGCACGGTTGCTATGGTTACTACGGGTAAACACATCTGAAGCATTAACCCATTAATGACTGGCAATGCACTTTACTGCAGAGGTCATTAAACACACTTGTGACCAAGCAAAGAGTTTATGGTTAGGCCACACTAAGAACAGTAAATAATATGGTTTCATGTGGCTCATAGAAACCAATCACAGCTCAGCTTTTGTTTTTCAAATTATTCTGGCAAAATAAAAGCTGAACTGTGATTGGTTGCAATGTGCAACTTAGTCTGACTTGCCCATAGCAACCAATCAAAGCTCGGCTTTAATTTTATAAGAGCTTGTTAAGATAGGTGAACTGTGATTGGTTGCTATGGGCGAATTAGACCATGTTTTGTCTGTGGCAGATAGGTAAAGCTGCTCCATTGCTGTAAAGCTTATGATTATGATGATGACTGAAAACACAAGACATCAAGCTTCCCCATAATGCTTTGCAGCCAGCCCTTCCTCCATATCTCCCATCTTTTTGGAGGGACACTTGTGGTTCACAGACATTTCTATACACTACAATTCCCAGCATTTCCTGCCACTCAGTTTAGAATCCACTGGCATATGGTTATATATGGCGAATTTCTTTACATGAAGGAGACAGCTGACAATCTGATGTAATTGTATGTGGAAAGGGCTGCCAAAGAGTATATAAAGCTGCTGAAATGAATAGAGAAGGAGGGGATCCCTGCCTGGAAATCCCCCAGAGTAAAGACAAGCAGTATGGGTGCCATGTAAAACATTTCCTGGGCTTTCATAGGAAATCAGTGATCACCCGATTAGTTGATCACTGGAAAATGGAACTGACTGTACGAAAGGGGTTGTCAAGTTGTTTAAAAGTAAAATAGTCCACAGTATTAATGGGGTACTCCACAAAAAAAATCATTAAAAAAAACCTGGTGCCAGAAATTTGTAATTTGAAGTGGTGTATTCTTTCCAGTCTGACACAGTGATCTCTTCTGCCACCTCTGTCCATGTCAGCAACTGTCCAAAGTAAGTTCCTGACATGGACAGAGGTGGCAGCATAGAGCAATGTGTCACACTGGAAAGAATACACCACTTTCTGCAGAACATACAGCAGCTGATAAGTACTGGAAGGCTTTCTGACACCAGTTGATTTGAAAGATTTTTTTTTTTTAGCTTGTTATCCCCTATCCTATGGATTTTAGGGGGAGCACCGGCCCAGCCAGTGTCAGACTGGGGTACCTTGGGCCCACCTGGGAATTTGATTCTTGGGCCCACCTTACTTACACCAGATATACCAAGCACCAAACCTTTCACATTACTATAGAAACTTTGCACAGAGCTGTGTATGTGACCAGCAATGCTAACTCACTACTAGTAACTCTTCAGTCACTCTATGCAAACAGCATAACCCGCCACTTAATAAAGTAAATATAGTTACCCATCGCTGTGCCCCCAAAGATCTCCCTTAATGATATCCAATAGCCACCGGCCTCCTGCAGTTCCTCCAGCTGCAACATCACATACTCGGCTGATGGATCACCCGCTCAGCCAATCACTAACTGAATCTGGTTGAAAATGACTGAAAATGACTTTCAGCGGCTGTGGGGGAGAGAGCAGTGCAGGGGCACAGGGACCGGCGAGTATAGTTTCCTTATTACCTTTCCGCCTGCCTGTTATTTGTTACAAGACTTCTGTCAATGCGTGTTCCAAACTACTGACACTGTTAGATGCTGTTAGGTCAAGAAGACACATGGTACCTTAAATATATTTGTCTGTGCTTGTATAGCATAGAATATGTTTTTATTCTCTAGTAGTCAGAGTCAGGGAGGCCCACCTCCTGCCAGGTGCCCACCAAGGGGTAGGGCCCACCGGGGGATTCCCCTGCTCCGAGCCTGGATGGGGGGCAGGGGGGAGCAGCCGGGGGGCAGGGGGAGAAGATGGGGCAGGAGGAGCAGCTGGAGGGCAGTTGGGGTGCCACGGGCAGGGGGGGCAGGGAGTGCAGCTGGGGGGCAAGGGAGAAGCTGGGAGATGCAGGGGAGAAGCTGGGAGGTGGAGGGGGAGAGCCTGGGGGGCAGAGGGAGCAGCCAGGGAGCATCCAGGGGCAGAGGGCAGGTCCCCCCTCCCCAATGCAGCTTCAGGTCCGGGGTGAGCTTGCGGCACAGACAGCCTGTATGACAGACCGGAAGTTCACAGCTGCAGCCCCGCAGTCCCAAAATTCTCTCCTGCTTTGCAGCACACATGTGAGTACATCACGCCGAGCAGGAGAGAAGTTCTGGCACTGCAGGGTTGCAGCTGTGAGCTTCAGGCTGTGATACAGGCTGTCTGTGCCGGAAGCTGCACCCCGGCCCCGAAGCTGCACCCCGACCCCCCCCCCCCCACACACACACTCCCCCGGGCGCTGACTAGGCATCCATGGTCTGGTGTCTATGGCGGCGGGGGTTAAAAAAAAATAAAAAAAAGATAAAATTTGTTCCCCGCTGGGAGCCGCCCTAGGCACCAGCAAATATGGCCCTGCATCTATGTTTGAGTAGAATAAAGCTAGTCATTTACATAAAATGACTTCCAGCCGAAAGGGTTGTGAAATTGAAATCTAACATGGTTCATTCTTTTCTCCCCCAGGAAAAAACTGCGAGGCCACTATATACATTAGATGGTCAACCGGTCAGTAATGCAGTAAAAGTCTCCGTGCAGGGTCAGATTTCATTTACAGAGTTTGTACCTATTATCGAAGACATCCCTTAAGGCGTATTACATGGCTCATGCTGCGGTGTAAATGAGCACTGATCTGCTAGATCAGCACTTGCTTACTTGACTAACTTGATTACACGGCTCTTTCCTTTAATCAGTTCTCCCATTACATAGAGAGATGCGTGGCTGATGGTGGATTATTTTTTGACAGGTTTAAAGGGAAACAATAGAAGTATCTATCCTGCTGATATGTCCCTATAGCACATGGGGTGCTGAGGATGAAGGTACGTTTCTTACCTTCATCCATGGCAGTTTTCATGTACTTTATAGTTTAATCCATATGCTAAAGAGGTAGTTTGGTGCACTGACTGACTACCAACCTCCATGCACTGATCCACCTCTGCTGCATCGCTTTTTTAAGTAGAGTACCAGGTCAGTGTTATGCAATGATGTCACTCTAGCGCTCATCACTACAGAGCGCACAATAATTATGTATTAGAAGGGGCGGATTGGTGCACTGAAGGGGTGGTCTAGACAACAAAGCAGACCAAAATGGCGCTATAGGGACATATCAATAGGTTAGATGCTGATTAATATATAGAAACCTAGAAGAGTGTTGGCAGAAAAAGACCACTTAGTCCATCTAGTCTGCCCTTTTAGTATTTAGTATTTCCCCAAGCCGCTATTACACGGGGGCGACCATGAGGAGCAAACGAGGGATGTCAGTGCTTGTTTGCTCCTCGCTCCCTGCTAGATGCCGCCGCTATTGCACGTGGCAGCAGCAAGTGGGTAAAAGCCGGGGGGGGGGGGGGGGGGAGGGGGTGGCTGCAGATCGCTAGATCGTCCAGGCAGCCTATAGCATATAGCAGTGGTCTGCTGCTGCCACTCCTGTTCCACAGAGTGACGGCAGCAGATCCTTGCTGTATGAGTCATTTGTCTTTCAACAATGTTGAAAGACAAATGACTGCAATGATCAGCCAACATCGTTCATGTCGGCTGATCGTTGCCTTCTATTACACGGAACAATTATTGCCCGTAACGGCCGATATGGGCCAGATACAGCCGATAATCGTTCCGTGTAATAGGGCCTTAAGAAATCACTGCCCCTCAATCCTTTTCTTCTAAAGTCTTTGCCAACGCAGAACTGCCGATACGATACTCGGATACGGGATACCTTTCCTCCAAGTGCATTATTTTTCATTTGTAAACATTGCACTGCTGTTTTTTATTGTTTTGACCTCTTATCTAGTAAATCTAAATTGTTTTCTATATTACTGACACTTCTAGTAATGATGGTTTCCCTTTAAAGTGAAGCAGCATATCCCATGGGACTTGAACCCGGACAGAGTTCAGACTAGTAAACCTTTACCAGTCATACTTTTTTGACATTTATGACTGACATGATTGTTATGATTGTTAGCTGGAAACCAGGTAAACAGATTAATAGTGAATGCTCCAGGTTGAAAGGTGCTTTGAGGTAAACTTCATCCCTTTTAATAAGTAAAACATGATTTGCTCAACTTCTGGTGCTGGATCAATAAAGATTAAGGGCTCATTCACACAGCTGATTTGGTTGGCATTACAGGCATCACAATGATTCAAGAATAGAGGTAGGGAATATGGCTGAATGCTTGCGCTGCTAAAAAAAAACAAAGCTGCCAAGCACTAGATTAACCCCATAAATCCACAAAGCCACCCCATAAATCCTCAAGGTCCTTTATGATATCTATAAAGGAAGCTTTACCAAAACTAATTTGCAAGGAGCATTTGCTTCAATGTGTCGTTTGTTAGTTCCGATACTGGTGTATGTGCAAGATATCACTCTCACTAACAAAAAATATTGTTTTCTCTGCCCATAATATAAAATATATCAAACTTGATTTATTACCCTCATCTAGATTGTAGTCCTCTGAATATACACAATAACCCTCTATGGTCGCAATTTATTATTAGCTATTATTAGTGGCTTATCATAAAGGAAGGGCAATATTTTACTCTGAAGGTGAATAATCGTGCAATTATTTCCTTCTAGTAATTGCATCGGAGTTCATTTTTCAGAAATGTGTAACACCCCTTTGTGCCAGCCTCGCTAAACAGGGTTCCGTGTAGACTTCACTATGGCAAGGCGCCACTACCTGGATATCACTGAACCTCTGTAAGAAGGCACAGTGGCTTTTTCTTTTGCCAGGAGAGGTTTTCTATGGGGATTTGCTACTGATCTGGACAGTTTCTTGCACGTATAAAGGTGGCAGAGCTACCTCTACCTGCAGGGCACGCAGCATCTGATAAGTACTGGAAGACTTGAGATTTTTAAATAGAAGTAATTACAAATCTGTATAACTTTCTGACACTAGTTGATTTAAAAACTTTTTTTTCTCCACAGTGCTCAAAGTGAACCATTCACGTTAAGAATGGCTATTAAGCTGAGGAAGTGTGCTGATAAATCGCTCATCACACATGTCCTTATATTCCCCACCCCTGCAAATAAAAACTTATAATCTTACTTTTATAGATTGGAGCGCTGTATAGTAATCACCCCCAAGTAGTCATCTGGGCGGTGGGCTGTGGGAAGGTGGACTCCAGTGAAGCTGTGACACCCTCCAGAGACGTGGCGTAGCGTTCGGCGGCGCGCCAACGTTCTCATTACGCCGCACATGAGCAGTACAGCAAGTCCCATTCTGTGCTGCAGGCGGCATGATGAGAACGTCGGCAACAGTAAATACATAACAATAATCATAATAGCCACATGGATATAATTTAAGGTCAAAACTGGCCAATAAAAAGAAAATATCTACCATGAAATGAATCTGTATGTTGATACATTTATACACTTACATTACCATGGTTTAGTTCATACAGTGAAAATCTGGAGAAGTTGCTACTTTCCCGCTCTGGTCAAAAATAGGTTATCTTTTTTTTTTTTGAACAGGGTACAATGGAACCCATGCAGCTATTCCACTTACACGTTACACATTAGATTTTTGCTGATGGATCCTGCTGCTTTTGGAAAACTAATATCTGTGAGTGCTGCCAGACATTTGTTCGACCTCCACTCTCGGGGCAAACATGGATTAAGGTCACTTCTCTTTCCTTAAGTGGCAAATAGTGCTGATGTGTCTGGCAGCTGCTCATCTTCTACCGCGCAATTGAAATGACAGACAATTATAGTATGCACTCTATAAGAAGTGAATTTAAAGGGAGTTTCCCCACTGCTATTTTTTATGACTCAACAGAGACGTTGATTTTTAAGGGAATGGTTACATTTTTCAATATACTGTGGTGCCTTGGATTATGAGCATAATTTATTCCGGGACCGCGCTTGTAATCCAAATCCACTCCTAAACCAAAGCAAATTTTACCATAAGAAATAATTGAAATGCAGACAATTGGTTCCACCCCAAAAATAATGATTTTTTTTTTTATTTTGAATAACATGTAAAACAAATGAAACAAACATTTAGAAACAGCAGAATATGTGATATTATAAGTTACTGTACAGTAATGGAGAGGATGGGAAAAACAAGGGCTGGTAGAGACTGCAGGAGCATGAAGGAATGAGCAGGGCTGATGTGGGCACATACAGGCAGCGCTCTCTGTCCGGGGAGAGAGGGGTTACAGCTATGAAGAGATTACAGAAAAAGAGGAAAGTCTCCGGCTCTCATAAAATAACCAATTCTTTATTATAAATTCATTTAAAAGGCCGACATGTTTTGGACTTACTCGTCCTTAATCATGGCTCTAAATGACAAACAGACATAAAATATGTGTTATTTACATTGTACACAGTTAGTGACAACATAAAACGAATGTGAGAATAAATAAACATATATATATGGACTATTGGCACAAGGTACATATCTACACAAAGGAAGGTAAGTATGTATACCCTAGACATATAGAATTCATAAGATTGTACAGACATATACAGATATATAAAATTCATAGGGCCATACAGACATATATTGTGTTGTTGACAACCCTGGTTGTTTCACTTTCGTTTCATGTGGTCACTAACTGTGTACAATGTAAATAACACATATTTTATGTCTGTTTGTCATTTAGAGCCATGATTAAGGACGAGTAAGTCCCAAACATGTCGGCCTTTTAAATGAATTTATAATAAAGAATTGGTTATTTTATGAGAGTCGGAGACTTTCCTCTTTTTCTGCAATACATACGTATACCGCCCCAAGGTCTGTGGTACTTTTCTGGTCTGTAGAGCTCCACCCAGGCAATTTGCTCAAAGGAGATACATATATCCACAATTAATAAGGTGTGCTGACCCATCACTGGACTTTCTTCTATGAAGAGATTACCCCCACAGTCCTGTCCCCTGATGCAAGCCCCAGCCCGAAGTGGATCTTCTATGATTTGGAAGGTGAGGGAGACTTCCTAGGTCAGAGTACAATGCTGTAGACCCCACTATGCAGACCATGTCTCTCCCCCACTTCCACTCCCACCCAGTACAGGGAGCTCTTAAACCAAAGCAATGCTCTTAAACCAAGTTACAATTTTGAAAACCTGTGAGCTATTCTTGCAAAACGCTGTCAATCCAAGTTACTCTTAAATCGAGGTACCACTGTATATTCAAATATTGGAGGTCAACACTTTTCAACTGTTAAAACTGAATAAATGGAAAAAAGTATAAACAAGTAAGACAGTGATTATTTCACATATTAATTCATAATTATTTCACTATCTTAAAAAAAAAACATGTACACATTTGCATATTTATAGTTTTCTTTTATTGTGTATTTGCTTTACAAATGCAAAATGAAGCAACCTCCTAAATAGTCTTCATCTCCTACCATTTTGCTACTTTAGAGAGTGTGTAACTGTGTTATCCCACCACAGGTTTTACAGTAATATACACCCCTCGCACTATTGTGGTGATGGAGGTTGTACAAAAAGATGTCGCCACTAGACGCCACGGTATTATATGTGTGAATTTGGAAACCGCACAGCTGAAGGATATTAAGGGTTATTGTTTCTCTATGTGTAATCAGAATCTGCAGACCAGTAGGTTTCTGCCTTTCTTCTCTCCTATCACCTCTCCCCTTGTTTCTTCTGCTGCACTCTTCACCCACTCACAGCGCACTTTAGTAACGCTAGAGGAGGTGAGTCCCGTGGGAGACAGGAAGAGTAGCTCAGTCTTAGCCAGAACCCCGTATTGGAAGGATGCAACTAACAACTTTCTTATCAGTAACGCTACACAGCACTATGCACTATGCTTGTCCTCTTAGGAGAGGACAAGCCAGAGACAAACTCAACCCACGCCGTGGACAAGGAGAAGTCACAGAGCAGGACAGTATCCAGGAAAGCCAAAGAGCTAGGAACTGATCTACATAGAACAAAGTTGAATCAAGCCTATGAACTCTATCTCGCAGCACGGGTGTCAGCAGGGAACTTTCAGCATTCCGCTCATCCCAGGTAACAAGGTCTGTGACTTGTGTCATCCTCCGACATCCTCCGACATCCCAGCAGAGCACAGTACTACATGGGTTGAGACTCTCACGGCATCCTCCTCTCTGCTACTCTGCTTCTTTGTATTACTCAGCACTACTCAGTCAGCACGACTATATCCTACACTGCACTTCTACTACAGATCTGATTGCCGTATTGTCAATTATTTATTCGGAACTATTGTTACGCGTTTTCAAGTGCTTTATTGAAAGAAACTTCGTACTATTCTGTATGACCTGCTGCACATTTGCAACCTTCAGTAAAACCAGTTTATCTATGTTAAATAGACTCTGTGATTCTTTACTATCCACCTACACAGTATACACCATAACGTGGGACACTTCCCCTTTCTGCGAGTGGCGGTTTCGATAGTCCAGGAGGGTCATTACACCACTCTGGTCATCCATGATCACACTAACCCAAGGGACCTGGCAGCATCCCGCCGGGACACCGACCACTGGGGAAAAGGGTACAACCGGCCTTGTAAAATACAAGTAACCGGCCTTGTAAAATAAAAGCAGGCATACCATCACACCTGTGTGCCCCCAGGCACTGGCGTCACGAAGTAACACTCCGAGGTCCGGCTGTATCTCAGCCAACCACCTCCGGCATGGAATCACACATCATTATCTGGCAAGTGACCAGCTGCTCCCCCGAAACAACACCTCGGGGGGTACACCACATAACCACTTTCTATAAATGTCCTACTGAATATAAAATCGCGCAGCTTACTGCTTTTGGCTCTTTCAGCGATTTCCGCTCTTCTTCCTCCCTTCTCTCAGTGTAAAGGTCCCTATACACCTTATACTTTTGTTGGCCATACCCATCTGTATAAAGTGTATTGAGCTCTCCCGACTGACCACCGACAGATGATGCCGGTGTTGATGGGGTCAGGCGGGATGGAAATCACTGCATGACCCCCTCTTTTTTTAGGAGTAAGCTGGCTGTAGCTTAACACTTTCCTCCCCCTAGAGAACACAGGATTGCTCGGCCGTTCTGAACATTCCTGTGTATGAGGAGGACGGGGGCGATAACTGATGGCTGAATGATCGTTCGGCCGTCAGTTATTGAAGATGTATGGCCATCTTTAGATATAAGGAGGGTGCTATGCAGTACATGAAAAATAAGAGAGTAGAATTTTTTTCTGTTGTTTTGTTCTATTACAAGAACAGAAGAAAGAAATACAAATGAACCAGTTCCATTACATACCAAACACCAACTGTTTCGTGACATCTTACAGGAGCTGCATTATTTTGTCTGCAATTTCTGGCAAAATTTGCAGCTGAGGTCCCATTAAGAGCAAATGTGAACTAGAGGCTAGGCTGAACTGTATCCGAGTAGAGATAGGGAGGAAAGAACAGGGGGGAGGGGGGGATTACTAAGGTTGAGATGCTGTGAACCCTCCTCAACACCCTCATCAGTGTCCCTCATAACAAAGAAGAAAAAATCCCTCCTAATCTGTAGAAAAAAAAAATCGGCAGTGGAATGAAGCAATGTGGATATGTGAGAGCTGATAAAAGAAGCTGCATCTTTGGTACACACAGAACTCGCATCCAACATGTATTAATGGGTGAGACACCCCCTTAAAAACAGTCAGGCTCTATGAGTAGGTTGAAGGTAGAAAATTAATGGACTTTTTTAAACTCAAAGTAACCCACGTAAACCGGTCAAACCAGATTACAATTTAGGTTGAAAGTTAGGTTTGCTTAAAACCCAAACCTTGGGCAGTTTTTTTTAGGTCAAACCTAAATTAGCAACACTCACATGGCAGAAAGGAGGAAGGATCCCATGACCTCAAGGTAGCCCATGATGTCTTGCAAAAAGCTCTACCAGCTAATCAGGAGCATTATAGGGGGGATGTCTGAGCCATTATAAAAGCCTACGCAGTGCACCTCTAGATAAATTCGGGGGAGTCTTGGTGCTCCAGGGCCATTTATAAGCCCTACGCTAAAAAAGCCAGATAAATGTCCCCTATTATATTGTCAGCTGCCAGAGAGGGAAGGGGACTGCACGGTATAAGCAGCTGCACGGTATAAGTTGTATGTTGGTGAAGATAGGGATTGGGCGTGAAGGAAAATCACTGCCAGATGAAAGATAACTGATGGTTGGATGATTGTTCGGCTGTCAGCTATTAAAGGATTTGACCTTAAAAGGGAAATCCGAGCAAAATAATTTTAGGGTAGCTTCACACACACCGTATTGCGGTGGATTTTATGCTGTGGATCCGATTTGCAGCAGATTTGATCTAAATAACTGACCACAGCATCAAATCTGCTGCAGACCCTGTACGTGTGAATGCACCCTACAGATATGTTATTGCCCAGCAAAAGTTATGAAAATTACTAATAGACACTTATTATGGGAAAGGCATCTGTAGTGCATTTTCCCTGCACTTACTACAGCATGGCCTGTTTATTTCTCTTTAAAGATGGTGACATCACGTCACATGAACTGCATCACCATCTTTACTGAGAACTGAATACGCCATGCTGTAGTAAGTGCAGGGAAAATGCACTATAGGTGCGTTTTCCCATAATAAGTGTCTATTAGAAATTTTCATAACTTTTGTTGAACAATAACATATCTTACAATTATTTTGCCCGGACTTCCCCTTTAAGAAGATTTTTGAAGCTGCTAGATATATCATGCATACTGTATGTAACATGTACTGTAATATACTTGTAATATACTACTATATACATAAAGTATACTACTATTGTTAATACCTCATTATTATACTACCTCTTTGTAAAATTAACAATGTCTTAGAAGAATCCAGGTGAGGCTGCAAATTCTGCGACTCCATTGTGCCTATGGAGAAAGCTAAATCCCCCCCCCCCCCCCGTTATTTTAATAGGGTGTCCACTATATTATTCATGTAAGGTAATTTATTAATCTAATCTAAGTAATCTATTAAACAAACTTCATGTATCCTAGATTTTTAGAGACTAAATATATCAATATAACCAGCGAAGTATACATCTCACTCAGGAAATGCCTTACAGCCTTGTTGGCTGCTTAATTATTTTTATAAACTAAGTGAAAAATCAGTGTCAAATCGATATGCCACAATATTTCTTAGGATGCTAACGCTTTAGCACCTAAATGACTAAAACTCAGCATCAGCAACCTAACATCTAGAGCATTTCCTGCTGTCGCTTCAGCTTTGTAGATTTGTAATTTTCTAGTGCTTGCATGTTGTATTGCCAGATTTAGGTTCTGAAACTCAATGTGGGAGGCACAGAGTTAAATATTAGCTCTTAGCCACTTAGTGAAGCTGGATTTTTCTGATACTCCTAACAATGTTTTGCAATTGAAAGTAGTCAGATTGACCTTGATATTTCTCCCAAATGGACCTCAGCTAGTTGGCCACAGTAAATCATATAACAGGGATAGATACACACTATAGCTTTGGAATACAGTTTCAGTCCAATAACTGCATGTTTTTTTGTGTGGCTTTTTTAATTGCAGTTTTAAAAAAAAAAAAAAAAAGATTATTAAATGTATTTATTATGCTCAAAAACGTTTGCACAATTTTTTTCACATTTGCAAAAACTCAAACACGAGCAAATTGTACACTTGGTCAGGAGGTGGCGAAAACCTGCTCAAAATTGGCGTGCAATTTTTAATTTTTCAGAAAAAAATTAATCAGTCTAATAGAAATGCCAAGTCTAAAAAATCTACTTCAGATTCAGTTAGGTGGGCAAAAAAAAAATCATACACACACTAATTTTAACATGCACATTCTTCTCCATAAATACAGTGGGACAGTAAAAGCAAGCATAAACAGAAATCATTAGTGGAAAAAAATGCACAAAAGCAGTGATGAATTTTCCCCATTGTCCAGATGAAAGCATATGTTCTAAACACTGTTCAGTAGAGATAGTAGAGAGAACCGAGCCACCCGAACCCAGATTCGTTCCAAACTTTGTAAAAAGTTTGATTCACTACCAAACCTAACTTTTTGCGAAGTTCAATGTTCTGTCTGTGGTGCCTCGGTGTCTCCAGTTGGCTCTCTGGTCCCATCCCAGCGTCTTCTCTGGTGAAGGCCCGCACAGCCAATCCAGTCTGACTAGGACGGGGCAGCATTGCGGACTGTGATTGGCTGAGCTGTGTCTTTATTGTCTCTAGAGTGACAGTCCACTCAGCCAATCACAGGCCGTGGTGCTGTCCTGTCCCAGTCAGGCTGTGATTGGCCGCATGGCTGTCACTCCTGATACAAGAGTGACAGGCCGCTCAGCCAATCACAGGCCGCGGTGCTGTCTTGTCCTAATTAGCCTGTGATTGGCTGAGTGGACTGTCACTCTCGTTTCACTCTTGTGACGGCCCGCTCAGACAATCACAGGCCGCGGTGCTGTCCCATCCTAATCAGCCTGTGATTGTCTGAGCGGGCCTTCACCATAGAAGAGGCCAGGATGGGACCGAAGAAGAAAGACCCAGAGGGAACGCAGACACGTAAGTATAAGGAGTGGCCTTTAGAAATCATATTACAACAGCTAAAAACTTGCATACGTTTAGCTGTTTTAATGCGGTTCATTAAAGTTCAATTCATCACAAACCCGAACTTTACATTAAAGTTCGACAAACCTGGTTTGCTGATCTCTACTGTTCAGCATTGATAGTGCATTTCTACATGTGTAAGCTGCCCACACCATAGATACTAATGCCACTCTTTTTGAACTGTGCACAGATAACATACTGGATAGTTTCAATAAAAAAATAATCAAATGCAAATGCAAATAATGGTCATGATTGTTATTTGCGGATGTTATTATCAACAGAAGGACTCCTTGTCTAGATAAATGACTGCATGTTTCCATAGTCCCACAGTCAAAACACAGCAATTACTGAGCTCAGTATAGCAACATGACAAGGGTTTTCCAAGGCAGGCACCCACAGACAGCTATTTTGGGGTAATTGCCCTTCGTCAGTGTGGAGCAGTATTCTGGGTAGCAAGGGCAATGGAAAATAAGCCAACAAAACACAGCAATCAGAGTGATCAGTGAAAAAAATCAATGAAGAGTCTTCATTGGTCCATTCCCCTCTATAAATTTAAATATGCAAAAAAGGGTCACTTCAGTTGCATTTGTGCATTGCAAAGTAAACGGTGTTCACAGACAATGATGTGCTCCTGGTCCCATGCATTGATTTCAAGGACAGAATCATGCCTTAGAGGGTGGGTTCACACTATGGAATCAGCACAAAGAAGTTCCATCGGATTCCGTTGCTTGTACCTGTTTGCGGCGGGGCGCGTTCTATGGCCGGGCCGACTCATTGTTCCGCCGAAAGAAGTGACATGTCAATTCTTTCGGCAGACAGCGGAATCCGCCCGGCTATAGAATGGTGTCTATGGAGCAGGCGGATATGTGAATCCGCCGGAACTTATCCATGTGGATTCCATAGTGTGAACCCACCCTTATAATGCAGTGCTGCCTAGGAACATAGATCATAAGCATCCAATATTGACTGTAGGCCTTGTCCCTTGTGCATATGGATTTATCCAGACTCTTTAAATCTTTTAATACTAGTATGTACTGTAGATGGTTAGCTATTTAAACTCTTTGCAATTTTAGATTGAGGAACATTTTTCTGCAATTGTTTCACTAGAAAGCAGTGGAGACTATGGTCAAAATTCTAAGAAGCCAGGACCATATGTGATTTACTAAGCAACTATGACCTCTGCAAAAATGATGAGCAGCAGAGACAGAGAATAAATTGGCAGCAGACATGACCCTTAGCCTGTGTCCGCACATCCATATATTTCTGATGTAGTATTGCAGCTATAGAATATGTTCACACTTGTATTTATTGAATATAAAGGCAGAAAAGTATTTTAAAAAAAAGAAGCCGCAGTCTTTCCTTTTAATATGTCCTTTATTTATGGGCCACGACCATACAACCTCTTTCTTTGGCTGTTTGGCTGATTTTTTTTTTTTTGGTAATTTTGAAATTATTTTGAAATAGCGGACGTTATTTGGCCATGAGGTGACGACCATCCAGAAAAAGTCAGTCAAATGGCCAAAATAAGAAGTTGTGTGGTCGTGGCCATGAACTGTTCCCGGATTTGTATGCAAAAATTTCAATTAAAGATCTTGTGTGAATGCACCCTAATGCCGGGTATGCACAATGTAACTTCATTTCTTTTGAATTGGGATGCGGGCGTATTCGGGTGTGCCTGCATTCCAATTACCCATAGCACACAATGTAAAGTGCGTCCGGAGCTGCACTTTACATTGTCAGCATAGTCAGTTTTGTGCGGCCTCTATTCAATGAATAGCAACCGCACAAAACTGACATGTCCACGATTCCATAGACTTCAAAGCAATGTATATTTTCAATTAATCATGGCTGGTGTAGCAATTTGCAGCAACGGCCATAATTAATTGAAAATATAGGTTGTGTGGACCTAAATCCAATGCTAAACAGCAAACAACACTCCCTATAATGCTACCCAGTCTATATAAACCTTATTGTAGTAACAATCTGATCTCTTCACTGAGTAAAAATAAGAAAGGAAGTAACAAAAACAAGCAGTTCAGTAAATGTGAAGTTCTTAGGCTCATCTGCTATGGCAAATCTAAAGAGCGTTTCCTTGTAATGCAGTAGCTTCCCTTTGATCTCGGAGAGCACACTTGGCTGCTGTTTCTTTGCAGGTTGTGTTGTTATATTTAGGTATTCTGTGGGCAAATAACAATGCCGCATGTCTTTTATGTAGCTAGATGTGAGATGCACAGAGCAAAGGATAAGATTTTTTTTTTTTTTTAACAAGAAGGCAGTTGCTGCGAGTGTGAAAATAGCCTTTTCTTCTAATGTTAGAAACAATCATGTGTGATAGAATGTGGTCATTTAATAGTTTCACCTTGACACAACCTCTAAATGGGCTACAGCTATCTAGTACCAGTAAGTCATATACTGTGAGAAGGAATTAATAGGTCTAAAATGCTGGTTGAGAGAGTTCAATTTATTATATTCATGGAGTTGATGACGGAATCTGTGCAGTGTTATAGTAAGTAACTGAGAGGTGTCCTACTGCATGTGTCATCTTTTTGCAAACTACCCTGTTTCCCTGAAAATAAGACAGCGTCTTATATTAATTTTTGCTCCCAAAGATGGAATATGTCTTATTTTCAGGGGATGTCAAATTTTTCCACGAAGATAAATTTACATTTACCCCCTTTCCTGTCTCTCCCTCACTGTCCCATCAGTCCTGTCTCTCCCCTCACTGTCCCATCAGTCCTGTCTCTCCCCTCACTGTCCCATCAGTCCTGTCTCTCCCCTCACTGTCCCATCAGTCCTGACTCTCCCCTCACTGTCCCATCAGTCCCATCTCTCCCCTCATTGTCCTATCAGTCCTGTTTCTCCCCTGAGTGCCCCGTCAGTCCCGTCTCTCCCCTATACTGTCACATCAGTCCCATCTCTTCCCTCACTGTCCCATGAGTCCCATCTCTTCCCTCACTGTCGCATCAGTCCCGACTCTCCCCTCACTGTCCCATCAGTCCTGTCTCTCCGGTCCCTGTCCTATCAGTCCTGTCTCTCCCCTCACTGTTCCATCAGTCCCGTCTCTCCCCTCACTGTCCCATCAGTCCCGTCTCTCCCCTCCCTGCCCCATCAGTCCTGTCTCTCCCCTCACTGTCCCATTAGTCCCGTCTCTCCCCTCACTGTCCTATCAGTCCCGTCTCTCCCTCACTGTCCCATCAGTCCCGTCTCTCCCCCTCACTGTCCTATCAGTCCTGTCTCTCCCCTCACTGTTCCATCAGTCCCGTCTCTCCCCTCACTGTCCCATCAGTCCCGTCTCTCCCCTCCCTGCCCCATCAGTCCTGTCTCTCCCCTCACTGTCCCATTAGTCCCGTCTCTCCCCTCACTGTCCTATCAGTCCTGTCTCTCCCTCACTGTCCCATCAGTCCCGTCTCTCCCCCTCACTGTCCCATCAGTCCCGTCTCTCTCCTCACTGTCCCATCAGTCCCGTCTCTCTCCTCATTGTCCCATCAGTCCCGACTCACCCCTCACTGTCCCATCAGTCCTGTCTCTCCCCTCACTGTCCCATCAGTCCTGTCTCTCCCCTCACTGTCCCATCAGTCCTGTCTCTCTCCCCTCAGTGTCCCATCAGTCCTGACTCACCCCTCACTTTCCCATCAGTCCTGTCTCTCCCCTATACTGTCCCATCAGTCCTGTCTCCCCCCTCACTGTCCCATCAGTCCTGTCTCTCCTCTCACTGTCCCATTAGCCCTGTCTCCCTGCTCTCTGTACCAACAGTCCTGTCTTTCCCCTCACTGTCCCATCAGTCCTTTCTCTCCCCTCACTTTCCCATCAGTCCTGTCTCTCCCCTCACTGTCCCATCAGTCCTGTCTCTCCCCTCACTGTCCCATCAGTCCTGACTCTCCCCTCACTGTCCCATCAGTCCTGTCTCTCCCCTCACTGTCCCATCAGTCCTGTCTCTCCCCTCACTGTCCCATCAGTCCTGTCTCTCCCCTCACTGTCCCATCAGTCCTGACTCATCCCTCACTTTCCCATCAGTCCTGTCTCTCCCCTCACTGTCCCATCAGTCCCGTTTCTCCCCTCACTGTCCCATCAGTCCCGTCTCTCCCCTCACTGTCCCATCAGTCCTGACTCACCCCTCACTGTCCCATCAGTCCTGTCTCTCCCCTCACTGTCCCATCAGTCCTGTCTCTCCCCTCACTGTCCCATCAGTCCTGTCTCTCTCCTCACTGTCCCATCAGTCCCATCTCTCCCCTCACTGTCCTATCAGCCCTGTCTCTCCCCTCACTGTCCCATCAGTCCTGTCTCTCTTCTCAATGTCCCATCAGTCCTGTCTCTCCCCTCACTGTCCCATCAGTCCTGTCTCTCCCCTCACTGTCCCATCAGTCCCGTCTCTCCCCTCACTGTCCCATCAGTCCTGTTTCTCTTCTCACTGTCCCATCAGTCCTGTTTCTCCCCTCACTGTCCCATTAGTCCTGTCTCCCTGCTCTCTGTACCAAAAGTCCTGACTTTCCCCTCTCTGTCCCATAAGTCCTGACTCTCCCCTCACTCTCCCATCAATCCTTACTCTCATCTCATTGTCCCATCAGTCCTGTCTCTCCCCTGACTGTCCCATCACTGCTGTCTCTCCCCTCACTGTCCCATCAGTCCTTACTCTCCCCTCATTGTCCCATCACTGCTGTCTCTCCCCACACTGTCCCATCAGTCCTTACCGTCCCCTCATTGTCCCATCAGTCCTGACTCTCCCCTGACTGTCCCATCAGTCCTGACTCTCCCCTGTCTGTCCCATCACTGCTGTCTCTCCCCTCACTGTCCTATCAGTCCTTACTCTCCCCTCATTGGACCATCAGTCCTGTCTCTCCCCTTATTGTCCCATCAGTCCTGTCTCTCCCATCATCGTACCATCTTTGCAGCCTCTTCACAGAGTGGTAGGGCCTTATTTTCGAGGGGATACCTTACTTTCGGATGGATGCCTTATTCTAAACTATCATGTAAATCCTCCACTTTGCCTTATTTTCAGAGGATTTCTTACTTTCAGGGAAACACGCTAGTTGTGATTATGTAGTAAGAAGGTCCCTGATAATCTTACAGCTCCATGTAATTAAAATTTAATCAGATCTGGGTGCTAAGTATGGAGGGAAGAAAATAAGATATGATGCACATTTAGAGAGGGAATGTATTCCCTGATGAAGCGATGAGTGTGAAAGACACGTCGGGCGTGGGTGGCTACTGGGGTACTACATTATACTTGTAGGTACTCTTCACTGCATTGTTTCTTTTACTATCCATGTTATCTTGTTTCAAAGAATTATGGGGGTGTAAGTGCTTTTGTTCACAGTTTCACATACTTATCTGTGGCCTTCTCTAGCCCTTCCTTACCATTACGTGATTACTCGAACAATATGCAGTTCTACCCTTTTGTTTACTATTTTTGCTATGTATATATATATATATATATATATATATATATATATGTGTGTGTGTTACCATCCAGTTCCTCTAATATTTACCGATGTTGGTGGATAATTTGCTATTTTATGTATTTTAGTAAAAATATCTCTGTTTCTAGGCTTAAAATTAAGGGGAAAAAACAAAAAACTGAAGAAACATCAGATAAAGTCAACAACTTCCAATGATATTTCTCAGCAGTGAATGATCTTAGCCCTATAGTTCAATACATCTAATGCTTCTTTTCTCCGATAATTAAACATTGATTTTTTTGTGACTCGTTTAATGGAGAAAACATAAGAATCAATCAATTTGCATCTGTGCTATTTTTTTGTATGCGTGCCAGCTATATGATTTTTGTGGCTTTATCTGTATATGTATTTCTTTTGTATTCTGATTTTGCACTATTTTGCTATCTTGGGTTTGACCTCTGGCTTGTTTTCTGACTGTGATTTTGGTTCTGATTTGTGGTTTATACGCACCTGGCTGGTTTGACTTGGACTGCTGACTTTTCTCCTTGTCTGGCCCTGCACTTAGCAGCGTAGGGACTGTCGCCCAGTTGGGGTCTGTCACCTAGGGCAGTATGTCCAAGTAGGCAGGGACAGTGGGCTGGGTTCAGTTAGGGCTCACTGTTCCCATATGGATGTGACAGTTGTGTTTTTTTTTTTCAAATAGCAGATGGTTCTCATATAGGTTTTGTAAGTACAATTTTTTTTTCTCCCCCTTGTACCTCATGTTGAACTGCAAACTGTCAGGAATGTGCAGTAGCCTGGTGTGAACTGGGCCTGGTTTGTTGCGACACACCCGATTGCTTTTCATCCAGCAATGCAGGAGTTAACCAGAGCCCTGCAGGATTTGAATGTTTCAGCTGAACTTGGTGCTGGGATCAGGGCTGGTCCATTCAGCTGCTGGACCTAGCCTTTGATTCTGGATAAATAACAGATAGCTGCTCACTTCTCTGCTGGCTATTTCGGTTCATACCTGGATCCCAGCTTCCCTGTGTTTATTCCCTTCCTAATTCCCTCTGATTGCTCGACTTATTTTCTGACCTTCCGCCTGACTTTTGACTATCCGATTTGGTTGCTAATTTTGTACTGCTTTGCTCGTTTGGTTCTGACTTGGCTTGCTCACTATTCTATATTGTGTTTGTCTGTCTGTCCTGTTTTGTGTTCCACATATACAGCGTAGGGAACGCTCCATGGTTGTCCACGGCCGTCTAGGGCCGATTGAGGCTAGTAGGTACGGACAGTGGGTGGGTTAAGACCTAGGGCCCACTGTCTTGTCTTGTCCTTACCTCCCTGTCCTGACACAAACCATCCAAGAACAACCTGGAGATTCTCTGTTGATCGGTTAAGATCTCGGTACTAAGGGTGAAGACTAATGATGAGCGAATAGTGAGATATTCGAATATTCGATATTCGTACGAATATCCCGCGAGTATTCGAATATTCGATCGAATATTTGATCCCATTAAAGTCTATGAGAACAAGTATTCGATTAGTGAAAAACATCTATTTGACCATTTGGAGGGTGAAACCGGAAGCTGGGGGATTTGAATGCTTATCGAATATTTATCGAATATTCACGTACGAATATCGAATATTCGAATATCTCACTATTCGATCGAATATCTATTCGATCGAACAGTATTCGCTCATCACTAGTGAAGACTCTGTGGGGAGAATGTAAGCCAAAGGACCTCACTGCTCTTGCCTGGTGTAGAAACCTGGCAGCTTAATTGGCTGCATATTTTTGAAACATCTGCAACCGGCAGTTGGGAATTGCAGTATTGAAGATGTGCACCACACAGATAGGCATTCCACTGACTGAGTGATAAGCATTTGCCTGTCTGAACCAGAAACCACACCACTGACGCCATAGAGAAAAAATGGGGGAAACCTGTGAAACCTGGTGAAGTTCTGCAAACTTTTTATTGGAACTCTGTTATAAAGAAAGTTTGTGCTTCCTCCTTTCATTGGAAGTCTATAAATACCATTTTACCAAGTAAAGACAATCATTAGTTATTATTTCTAAGTTACCCAAGCTGTTTTGCCAATTATTTGCACTTCACCATCAATGCCACCTTGCTTACACCAGCCAGGACTTTACACAGGAAATACTGTTGGGAAACTACTACCACTCCCACCCCAGTGCAATCCCCTCTTCACTGTTCCAGCTCTAAAAATGTGGGAAGTTTAGTAAACAAGAATGACCAGACCATGACAGGGACTACAGCCCTTAACTGATATCCTGGCAGACATCCCACTAGGCCTCCATAGTACACACTCCCCCTAGGTTGTTGCTCATCAAAATGGCGTTACGAACGGGATCAGATGCTTCTGTGCCTGATTGAGCGACTTTATTAAAATTTGCCCTGAGGTTTAAAAATGGCACTGTGAACATACTTGCACACATCTGCACCCAAGAAAAATGCCAGCGGGGGAATTGAGATGAATCAGTAAATTAAATGGAAAAATTTCATTTTTTTATTTAGTCTCAAAATAATAACCAAATCATGAATAAGCTTGTTGAAAAAGGAAGTACTCTAAAAGCTATCAATATGTTCTATATAAAAAGAGTATATACCTTACATTTTATCTTTATGTATTCCTCTATAATGTGCATAGTGCTTACGGACACTATAGACTGTGCTGGCTGTAACATTACTCCAGCCCTCAGAAACAAAGGTAGTGCCTGGATGGATGTGTGCAGAGAAAGACTACAAAACAAGATAGTATAATCTCTGATGTGATAACTCAATAAATACGAGACAGTCCAAAGAAATATGGAGACATTTTTATTGCATTTCAAAATTTAATTTCATTTGTGTAGAATGATGGAATAATAAAATTTCTAAAAAGTTATCATCATAATATAATCATCATGCTTAACCATTTCCTGAAGCATTGGGGCAGATTTTATAATCCTGTGTAATACAGTACTTCAGTCTAGACAGTGTAAACGTTATACTAGACAGTCTGAGGGGGGCGAGATGTATCACAGTGGCCCATGCTGTTTGATAAGTTTTTAGCTATTGCTGTGTAACTTTATACCACCTATTAGTTGGTCAACTTTATGTCAGTTTTTTTGAGCTGCGTTTCAGATTACACCCCCTTTTGTGCTAAATCACACCATATCCCCTAGTTGATAAACCATGCCTTGTACTGTCCCTTCACATTTTTATTCTGCTGCGAGTATGTATCCCGGCCCCTTTAATCCCCCCCTGCCACCCGCGGCATACATTACCTGCTTGTCGCCGCAGTTGCAAGTGAGGCTCCCGGCTCAGTGGCAGTGGCACCCTTAAAGGGAACCTGTCACCGGGGGCATGGGCACAGAGCCTGTCTGACCCCCCGGTGCAGCCCCCGGATACTTATCCTTTCCAATGAGTCCCGTTCCTGGAGCCGGTTCCTGGACGAGGATATCAGTGTCCGAAGATGTGCACGCACCGCTGAGATGAGTCTGACGCCCATAGGGAATAAATGGAGGCGTCATTCTCTATGGGCCTCGGACACACCTCAGCGGCGCGTGCGCACGGCTTCAGGTGCTGATATCTTCATCCTGGGACCGGCTCCAGGAACAGGACTCGACGGAAAGGGTAAGTATCCGGGGGCTGCACCAGGGGGTCGGGTGGGCTCTGTGCCCGCGTCCCCGGTGACAGGTTCCCTTTAAGTACAGTAAAATGATGCTTTATTAGCACAGACTTATGAGGTATAAAATAGTTAATAGTTATAAAACAAGAGCGACAGCCATTTCATGCAAAGGTGCTTCTTCCGGCTCTCCAAACCGTGAGGATTACTTCGCACCACTTAGATGCTGTTAGATTACCTTAATGTTGTAGAAATATGTGAAACGTTATGATTTACTGGTATCTTAGTGTTTAGACGCTGAGGAATCACTAGAAAAAAGCAGGGAGAGAAACAGGCAGCTCAGTGCTTTTCTTCCTGCCCTCTTTGCACATGACTCTGTGGCACAGAGCTGGGGGAGAGCACATTTAGCAAACACTTTTCCCAGCTCATTCTGGCAATCAGTTAGGGTTTCAACACCCAGACTCCAGCTGACCAGGTTTTTAAATATTTCTACAGTGTCCATTGAAGGATTTAACCTAATCCAATTGCTCCAAAATAGTAATCCCAGGCCTTACTTGTCTCTGAATGCGGCTAATGACACCTTTCACATTATCAAAAACCTGACCCAAATCACTATACTTTATTTCATGTCAGCAACCCCTGCTGCCTGTCTTCAGGCCATGCTTACCAGGTAGGACCCCTGGCTGGCCTACCCTAGTAATACTTAAAGTGTCACTGAAAAATGCATTTTTATCATGAAAAAGCTGTTTGAAGCTCTCCCCCTGTCTTCATGGTTTTCTATGGAGAGGGGAGGGGTGGAGGGAGATGAGGCACCAAAACAGGGCAACAAAGAGTTAATTTACAGCTACATCACCAAGCTATCTCCTCTTAAGTCAGCAATGACCTCTCTGACCTCTGAATACCGGCTTTTCACACATAATCCTTTGTTCTCTGCTCTCTGCTGGTGACTAATCTCCCTACTCCCCCTCCCCCTCCATAGATTACACAGGGCACATTTGATGTAAATTAATTGAAATTTACTGATAATGAGCAGTGAATGAGAGAGAGGAGGGATGCGGGGACCTGGGGAAAGTCTTTTTGAATGCAGATAATGGCATATTTTCCTGATAAACCCAATTAAAAAGTTTCTTAAAATCGCCTGAACTATTGATTTCTGAAAAAAAGAAAAAAAAACAAAAAAAAAACGACAGTGACACTTTAATTGCTGACTGCCCACCTACATCCTCCCCATTGCCACTCAGCAGGGCCCTGTCATGGTCCCATATTACTGTTTTGACCTTACGTAAAGTGTCACGATTCTGTGCTACATTGTCTGGTCTATAAATCAAACAGATCAGAATCTTTTCTAACCCCTACAAGCCCAATTGTAGGCTATGTTCAAACAGTATTTCCATCATTCTTTTGGTCAGTCTTTTTTCAACCAAAACCAGGTGTGGGTTGAAAACACAGAAACTGTGCAAACCATTCCATTCTAATTTGGCCCTGTCAGTTTGGAAATTGTTTCCCACTGCCCACTTATGAGGTTACATCTGTAGGCTATGTTCCCACTTCTGGAACATACCAGACGAAGTCGGCCATCTTGTAATATAGAGGGCCATGAATATTATGACCATGATCATTATTAGCGGCCGTCTATGTTACAAGATGGCTGCCTTCCTCCGATATGTTTACAAAGTGGGAACATAGCCAGATACTGGTGCAAAAAATGTACCAAAATACTTATGTATATGAGAACTCTCTAAATCCCTTCTTTCATTGCTTATGCTACCAATTTTTTTTTTAGATGAATTTATCTAGAAAACCTCGTCCATAATATAAATGAATGTGGTAAATACCCTTCTAGTCTTATACAAGCTTCCGTTGGAAAATGTGCTATCGTCACTTTTATGTGACTTTATCTGAATCTAGTCAAAATTACAATCTAATGTGTCATAGATCCATATTTGAAGATTTTATAGGTGAAGCCTATTTTCTTAGAGCCCCAGTGATCAGGAGGGCAGGGTTTTATAAAGCACTCAAACCTCTTTCATACTGCTCAGAGACAGAATGTATTGGACGTCTCTGTGCTAAGCCAATGGGTTTATTTCTTTTTAGAGCACTTTTATTATGGAGGTATGTAGTGGATCAACAGCACAAACTTCAGTGTGATACCTGTACCTATGACATATAAAACATCATTTTAACTGGGTTTCTCCTTTAAGTCAGTGCATGTCTGTGCAGCCCTTACCCAAACAGTTAATGCATTACCTCTCCACGAACGATTGCCCGATGATCGTTTCATAGGGTGACCGTTTTCTCAATCACACAAGCGATAATCAGCCGAATCGGGCCAAATCGGCTGATTATCGCTCTGTGTAATATGACGCTTAAGCCGCAGCGTGACTGCTCTTACTGCGGCTTATCTCTTCATGAACAAAGAGGTTGGGCAGTGATTTTCCATCCCTGTCAGGAGAGCCCAATACACTTTATACAGACAGCTAGACCCACAAAAACATCTGCTGTCCCAAAAACATCTGCTGTCACACACTTTCTTTTTCAACCTTAGCCACTGCAGTTTTTGAGCCAAGGCCAGAAGTGTATTCAGAAGGAAGCCAAAGTATATACTTATATATATATATAAGTCCTTCCTGTATATTTCTCGTTCCTTTTGAAACTTTTTGTTTCCTCTTAAAGAGAACTGCTGCATGTGGTGGCAGTCTTAAATAGACATTAAACACTGTTATGTCCCAATAAAAGTTTGCTTTCACATATTAGAATTTGCTAGGGCAAAAAAATGGAGGGAAAACATCTGAAAAGAAATAGTAAGATGCAAAAAAACTACTCAAAACTGACGAAACGGCAGAAAAAAGCAACTGAAACTAAGTGTGCACACAGCCTTATTCGGATTGCCAAATCCCTTATGGATCAATTTGAACCATAAACCTTAGATTCAATTTAACCTGAGAGTTAGTTTTTCCTGTGCAATGTATGTTTAGTTGCTCCCTCCAATTACATTATATAGACTGGGCAAAAGTCCACTTTAATAAAATACTTTTACCTTTTTCTTAAAGTGTACTGTACCTGTTGTTATAACTTTCAAAATCTTAATCAACGGTAGATGTGAAATGAAGCAAGTTTGCACTTTACATTCATTATTTTGGTTGTTATGCTGTAAAACAAAGCTGTACTTACCAGAAATCCAGGTCCAGTCTCCTGAGGGCAGATTTTCTGACTTGTGCCGGTTTAAAAAAAAACAGACTAAACACAGGAATTCCGGCCAGTACAGAGAGTCACAGCTCAATGTGTCCATCAATCACATGACTGCCTTCTCTCTGTGAGTGCTCAGATGGACTGGGATACACAGGATTTCCTGTTTTCTGACTCTTTAAAAGAGTCTGTATCCGTGTCCTTTGTTCTCCAGCCTACAGTAGCTCATGAGGGACAGGATTGCTCCCATTAGATGGTCTCTCCCGATTTTGAGGTTGGACGTAACCTTGGCAAGAGATTCGTGAGGAGATGGGGGTATTTGAAACAGTCTCTGGTTTGTCATATTATGTCACAGATATTTTGTATAATGGCAGACTAATGGTAGACAAACTGAATGTTTTGTAATTAAATTGTCTCTTGGTTAGAGATTCTATGCATCATTGTCAAGTGAAAAGATAATCTTTTCTATTTTTTTTTTGGGGGGGGGCGGGTTCTTTTTTGGGAGGGGGTAGGGGGAGATAATAATTTCCTTTCTTTGTGTTTGTTGTTTTTTGTATTTAACTGTGATATTGTGATTTTGTGATATAATTATGGGGGGGGGAAAAGGAAATGAAAAAAAATGTAAATAAAGTTTAATAAAAAAAAATCAACTGGTGTCAAAAAGTTATATAGATTTGTAATTTACTTCTATAAAAAAAAAAATCTACAGTCTTCCAGTACTACTTAGCTACTATTAGAGATGAGCAAACCGGGTTCGGATTCTAGTCGATCCGAACCCGACCTTTCGGCATTTGATTAGCTGGGGCTGCTGAACTTGGATAAAGCTCTAAGGTTGTCTGGAAAACATGGATACAGCCAATGACTATATCCATGATTTCCACATAGCCTTAGGGCTTTATCCAACTTCAGCAGCCACCGCTAATCAAATGCCGAAAGTTCGGGTTCGGATGGGCTCGAGCATGCTCCAGGTTCGCTCATCTATAGCTACTATATGTCCTGCAGGAAATGTTGTTTTATTTTCAGTCTGACACAGTGCTCTCTCTGCTGACATCTCTGGCCAAGACAGGGACTCTCCAGAGTAGGAGAAACTTTCTATGAGAATCCCCTTAGAAAGCCTCTCCTGATCTGGGCAGTTCCTGACTCGGCCAGAGATGGCAGCAGAGAGCACTGTGTCAGACTGAAAATTAAAAAACATTTCCTACAGGACATACAGTAGCTAATAAGTATGGGAAGATTTGAGATTTTTTATTAGAAGTAAATTACAAATCTATATAACTTTCTAACACCAGTTGATTTGAAAGAAAAAGATTTTCGCTGGACAACCCTTTTAATGCTAAAAAGATAAAAGCAACATGTCCAAGTTTCAAACATGGCCGACACATTTCAGACCTATTATTAAATTACTCCCCCTTGAGTAAGGATCCCAATTAATGCGTTGTTTCTTTTACTTTGAACCAGGGACATGTTGCTTTTATTTTTTACTGTCCTGTAAGTTTTTTTTTTTAACAAATTGAATAAAGTTTTTTATTTCATGCACAAGAGTGCTAGACACACCTCACTATTTAAAGATAACTTGTAGATGGTTTTGGTTATAATACATATGTCTCGTGAGAGGTGCACCTTTATTATACATATACTTACTGTAACGCTGTAATTTTTGTTCTCTTCTACGGCACTGAAATGGTAAACAAGCATCATCCATAGAGGTGAAGCACCATCACAGTAAACCTGGATGATCCAACACACTAGAAACAGTAAGACCCTGGCAAGGTGTATAATGTTTCATAGCAATCTCTCTATGCAGGAATATATCACGTGTAACATGTAATCCATTCCCAGAGCACACATTGACAATATGAGATGCAATGAGTTCAATCTTTATGGAATCCTCTAAGTAGGTCGTTTCTGAAAACACTATCAGTTTCCTCTTTCCTTATACGACTCCATAGCTACTATCCATATATCTACATAAGGATGGCGTTTCGTTGGACCTCAGATATCCTCAAGAGGGTTTCATCGGAGGTGAACATTCAACATATGTTAATCTAGAACATATGGTACTTAGATCCTTCCATGTAATCACAGCCATATTTTGACTACTGCCCCGATTAAAATATAGGACAAGCCTGTGGTTGTTTGAAGGTCTTCTAAGTTTGAATACATACAGTATAAGCTGATATTTTATTGACCCTAAACGGTGACATCAGCCTTCTCCTTTTTATAAAATTACAAAGGAAACACTTTGTAATAAAATGGTGCCAATATTATTGTGTTAATAAACAGCCAACTCCCACCACTCTCAGTAATGATGATGGTCCCACACTGATGTATCACGTAATGAGCGCTGCGTACACACTCTATTCAGACAATTCTTCTCCAAACTCCGTTTTGGCCCTTTTACATTTGCTTCTTTTGATCTACAAATCACTTATGTGATTAAGCAGCAGGCGGTTTGACATTAAAGCTCATCTATAATCTATGTAGTGAACTACGAGAGTCAGTTTTTGTTGCTTTCCGGGCGAAGACATTGTGTCGTTCCTTGGCAATGCCTGCTTAAAGCCGTGCTGGATCCTGCCGTTTTCTTTAATGTGAAGGTCTTTGGAGTGCTTCGAATTTAATGTTAAGTCACTGTCAGGTAGTTCTGATTCACATTTCAAGAGAGATAAAAAACACCTGTAAAACTGAAATGAAAAGCAATAGAAAGTGAGTAGAATGGGAAATTGAAAACAATAAAAGCCAAAAACATCAAAAGAGAAGTAAAGAATTCTGTGTGATTTATAATAAGCAATACATTCATTGACTTGTGTGAAACTTGGGTACAATAAGAAAACTTATAGCAAGTTAAAGGGGTTGAAACTTTTGTTTAATTGTCCAACAAATTAAAATATTTTTTGATTAGGTTGGGTTCACACTACGTTTTTGCAATCCGTCTTTTTTTTCCATCTGTTTTTTTTGCAAAAAAACATCCGTTGTGCATCCGTTGCATCCGTTGTGATCCCTTTTTCTATTGACTTCCATTATAAAAAAAACGGATCAGTTTTTTTTAACGGACAGAAAAATAAGGTCAACTACGTTTTTGTGTACATAAGAAAAAACTGATCCGTTTTGATCGATTTATTTTATAATGGAAGTCAATAGAAAAACGGATGCACACAAATGCATCTGTTTTTTTCCATCCGTTTTTTGCTAAAAACGGATGGAAATAATGGATTGCAAAAACGTAGTGAGAACCCAGCCTTCATGACAATATTATACTTATTATACCTTTTTGTGGTCTTTCATGCGTTCCTTCTCCTTTTACTGAAATCTGTCTGCTCTGTTGTCTTCATAAGTCTAACTTTCTGTCTGGCGTGCATCCTGCTATGGACTTCATGTTTCTGTGTACACTCTAGCTAGGAATTCATCCAGCTCTATCTCCTTTTGCAGGAGGGGTTATAGTTATAAGGGTGTAGTGGGAGGGGGAGAGAATTAATTGTTGGACAACTCTGTCCGGGAAAGAAATTTACTGTGAATTAATCTGACATTCAATGTCTACAGATATAAAATAAGGTCTTGTTTTTTAACCTATTTTTGTTTAAAGGGTCTCCGAAATGTAAGTACCATGGCAGAAACTATTTCATTTATCTGCAGTGTCACCATATGGGATAACAAGCATGAAATGGTGTCTATTGAAATTAATGGGTTTTCTGGTTATGGCTTAGACATATTTGGTACTCCAAAAAAATACTCTGTGCACCGGTTTATTGCTCTGACTATGAAGAGGATCCTGAACTGAAGATCTATTAATAAAATCTATTAATCTATAGTGGGTGATGAATGTGAGGATGTGGAATGGGTAGAACTACAAACTGTGGTATACAGGAGCGCGGCTGTGCCACTACAGTGTCGAAAATATTCAAACACTTTCCCCACTCCTAGCATAATACTGACTCCTTGACTGGCTTTATCTGCAACATTGTAGCTTCTTTGGACTACTTAGATGGTTATTGTGAGGTTTAAGTTGCTGATGAACTCATTGTGATTAATCCTCCCAGCATTACAAAGACGCTACAATGTTGCAGATAAAGCACGCCAGGGACTTGTTTACATCAGCTGTTTCAGAAGGGAGGGGGGAGGAGGGGGAGACAGAGAGAAAGGCTCATACACAGATTTTTATGTTTTCAGCAAAAAGCAGAAGCTCAATACTGGGGGAAGGAGACTGAATATATAATAACAAGCATGAAAGGAACTGTTATTCTCACAATGGCCAGCACCTTATCGAAAGTTATATTTGAGTGGTATACCCCTTTAAGTACACTGAATGTAAGCAAAGCTCTAGCATGCGTGTTTATAGGGACTTGTTGGGAATAACTATTAGCTGGCTGAGCATTCAGCCGACAGCAATCATATGTACTTAGCCATTTTATGCATTACATTATCTCAAAATGTGACATTTTGCACTTATTTTCTGGGATTTTATTTACTTTTCAAACTAAATATTTTGACACTTTTATCAGGTCCATTACTTACAATCCGCATTAAAATCCACTTAATTGCAGGTTGTAATGCAACAAAACACCAAAAGGGATGAATAATTTAATAGGAGACTTTCAATGGCTCAGTTTAAATATAATGCATTCAAGTTTTTTTTTCCCTGTGCTAACGTTTACACATACATCCAGTATCTACTAGATTACTGCCAATCACTTTCAGAATAATGGAACAAAGAGATACAATAATCTCGGTGTAGATTCAAAGCAAAAGCAGTCATAAAAGTAATCATAAAAAAGAACAGTTTTAGAAAGTAGTTATACACATGAAAGTGGTTTTCCAAAAAAAACTATTAGCCATATACCTGTTCACCCCAAACCTCTGAACCTTAAACTGTCACCTCTCCCGACCTGTCAGTTTCAGTAAAAACTTGTATTCTCCATGCTCCATGCATGGATCATCTTTTCTTAGAACACCTGAGTAACCTCACTGACCTCACAAGGGGAATGGTAACACCCAGTTGTCAACAGAATCCCGGCAGGAGGTGGGATTACATTGCAGAGGGGAGTGACCACATGGTTCAGGGAGAGACAGCGCCCACATGACTAGTTAGCGATGATTTGCATACAGTGCAGGGAGGAGTAAAACTCAGTTTTAAGGGAGACAATCAATCAGCTTATATGGTAGGGAAGACTGCAGAATGCTTTATAACATTATAACACAACACTAAATCTTAGAGATTGGTTCCCTTTAAAAGATAACTTAGGCAAACACGAAAAATGGAGTGCAGGCAGAGGGTGCAGAGACATAATAAAGAATGTATACTGCAACGCTGAATGACTAGTCACAGATCCCCAACGGCCTCCTGAACCTCCTACTTCTGCAACATCACAAACCACCTTATGGGATGCCCGCTCAACCAGAGTGGATACTTTTCTCCAGGGTTGTGACATATCAGGAAGCCGTAAGAAAATGAAGTCTGGCCACTGTCAGTGACCTGTTGACGTGGCGCCGTGGAGGCATGTAGTGGAATCATCCCCCCCTCCATGCTGCCTGGTGCCTGTGCAATCTCCCTCCCTCCCTGTGTTGGGATCGCACGGGCACCGGGCAGCACAGAGAGGGAGGGAGATCACATGGGCACTGGGCAGCATGGGGGGTGGGGATGATGCCACTACATAGACTTCTACTTCTATACTTCCTCATATACTGCGCCCCATGCTGGACACTTCACACTTCAGGTACATACACCTGGGTAGTGACACTATATGTGCATTTCCCATATATAGTGTACATTAGGAATTTGTCTAACTTTGCTTACGTAATAACATATTAAAAAATAGATTTTGCACGCAGACAACGTCCGTCATTTAATACACTGTTTGCATTGGGTGTCCGTCATTTCATTGACTACAATGTATTCCATTGAGGTCAATTAAAATGCTGTAATAACGGACGTCAATTAAGTAAAAAAAAATAAATTTTTTTAATTAATGTGAACATAGTCATACACTTGGATAGAAGTGGGAAATCTATAAGACACTGAAAAACTCATCAGACTATATCATGTTTCCATGTCTACACTGTCCTTGTTTTCTGGCCTTTACACCACTGAACACACTGCTGAGACAACGTCCCACACCCAGCAAGTTCTATTCTAATAGGGTTTGTGCACCAAATTCATCCAGAGTGGACAGTTGTATTGCCAACCTGATATTCCTGTGTGAGCTGCATCTCCAGGCTGCACTGTGGAGAAGCGCACAATGACAGGTGCCCTTTAGGAAGCTTATATGGTAATTACCTTGCATTGAGCATAATAAATATGTGTTTTATTCTCATGGATATATCTTTTAAAAACCACAGTAAATCCTGGAGAAAGCATTACAGCCACCATAGATCTGATTCCCAGAAGAGATAGACATTCTAAATGCACATCTATTGCAAACATAATATATATGCAGAATAGAAAAACAATTACATTTACATATAATATATATATATATATATATATATATATATATATATATATATATATACAAATCACTGTATGATGGACTCCAAAGCTCTCTTAAGTCTTACCTGTTTATTCATAAAAATATAGATTAGAGGATTAAGAAAAGTGCTGCTCTTGGCGAGAATGGACGGTATGATACTGACTGTGGGCGAGACTGTTCCAGGCTTTCCAAATGTTGTGATCAAGGAGACTAAACCATAAGGTAACCAGCAGAATAAATAGCAGGTGACCATGCACACTATCATAAATAATAGATGGTGTTCTCTCTTCTGGGCGGTTGTGAGGTTAAATCTGCACATCTGGGGAAAAACAACAGAAATAATGTAAAGATATCTATAGCAATTGACAAGCGGAACCATTATTTTATAATCACTAAAGGTCCTTCTATGTGATGGGCGCCAATCAGCACAACTATACATGCAGGCGGGCCACACCAACAATTTGTATTGTTCGTGCGGCCATTAAAGGGGTTGTCAAGCGAAAATCTTTTTCTTTCAAATCAACTGGTGTCTGAAAGTTATATAGATTTGTATTTTACTTCTATTAAAAAATCTCAAGTCTTCCCATACTTATTAGCTGCTGTATGTCATGCAGGAAATGTTTTATTTTGTCCGACACAGTGCTCTCTGCTGACATCTCTGGCCGGGACAGGAACTTTGTCTTGGTTTTCTATGAATCTCCATAAAAAAAACTCTCCTTCTCTGGACAGTTTCTGTCTCGATGTCAGCAGAGAGCACTGTGTCAGACTGAAAATAAAATAACATTTCTTGCATGACATACAGCAGCTAATAAGTATGGGAAGGATTGACATTTTTTAATAGAAGTAAATTACAAATCTATATAACTTTCTGACACCAGTTGATATAAAAGGAAAAAGATTTTCGCTGGACAACTCCTTTAAAATTGTCATCGGCCACAGATCTCTTGCCACACAAAAGATCCAATCAGCCAACAAATGGGCGTTTTTCCACTCCTGAGCTAATCGCTGACAGTTTTACTGTGGCTTATCAGCTGTATGAGCATTCCTAGGAACACTTGTTGCTGATAATCAGCCCATGTAAAAGGGCATTTGATACCTCGCAGCTGCAAAAGTTGGATGCAGTCCTATGGCCACCAGACAAACATGGACCCGAAAAGTTTGGTGGGTCCGATCAACAGTATACAAAAGAAGATTTATGAATGTTATAAGTCTCCACCATGGAATCCTGCCTGCCTCAGTGTCACACAGTGTCTCTATGCGAGGGCTTGTGCGCCTCCGCTTCTGTTGCTCTCCGCTCGAAGAATTGACATGTCATTTCTTTGTACGGAGAGAGGCAGGAGCGGAGGCGTGCGAGCCCTGCCATAGAGACACTATGTGACACTGAGGCAGGAAGGATTCCAACGATTTTGCTCAGTGTGAACATACCCTAAGGGTGACTTCACACATACCGACTTGCAGCGGAAATCTCGCTGCGAGTTTTGCAGTGAGATCTGCTACGAGCTAAGGTCCTGGCAGGCCCCTGTGACTTCATACTCGCAGCGGTGCGAGTGTGTAATGCAGCCGCCCCCTTAACCCCTTTATCCGCTCCCACTCGGCTCCCGCACTGTCTGCAGATACAATACCTGTCTCCTTGCTGCACGCACCCCCGACTTCCTGCTCTCCTGCCCAAACAATCAGTGTGTTGCCCAGCCGCAGCCACTGATTGGCTGGGCGTGAGAGCAGGAAGCCGGGACCCCGTGCAGCTAGGAGACAGGTAATGTATATACAGACAGCGCGGGAGCCGATGGAGGGGTTAAGAGGACGGCTGAATTACGCTGCATTACACTACAGACTGCTGCGAGTATGTAGTCACAGGGGCCTGCCAGGACCTTAGGTCATAGCGGATCTCACTGCAAAACTCACAGTGAGATTTCCACTGCAAGTCGGTATGGGTGAAGGCACCCTAAAAGAAAATGAAAAAAGAGTAAACTTAAAGGGGTACTCTGAATTTGGGTTAAATAATTAAATATGGAAGAAGCATAAAGCATTTCATAGCTGTCTTCCCCAGTTCTGAAACCACCAATCCATTTTTTCAGGGTCTTAGTTCTGTACTTTCTGGTTGAGCAGTTGCTCACAGAATGTATTGCTTTTCATCATAGCGTTCCTTGCCTGTCTACTCCCCTCCCCAGCACTCCTAACAGTTCTCTGTCTAATTTCCCTCCAGACTATAGCAAAATCAGCAAGAGTTGCAGCACCTGTTGCATTCTCTTCCTGTCTGCTTTTTTTCTGTGGCATCATGCTGTGAACACAATTCACTCTACATAAAATAAATGTCCCAATAAATATATATCGGTGTATATGACAGTGGAGATGGTGATGTAGGCTGAAGGGGCTGGTCAGAAGTAGTGACATCACTCAAGGGGATGGGGATAAAGCTTGGAGACAAGATCTAGCCAAGCCTCCTATGACATCAGAGGATGATGTACGTTCTCAGGAGAGAGGCAGCTGGAGACAATACATATTTTGTAGTTCTATTTTTAACACTAAATCACTAAAATCCACTGAAGCCGGTACTGTTAGTGATAACACTATATTCAGTTATATATCCTGGGGTGACATGTTTATTTAAATACAATTTAAATTGAATTTTTCCCAACAAGTTCAACAACTATATGTCACAATATAGATAGTTTTCAAATTGTACAGGGGGGTTCAGAATCTTAGACAGGCTTCTGTATAGTGTAACGCCTGGAGTAGTGGATCCACTGGACCGTCACTAGCGATGGCACTAACCTCACCAGGGAGCGGAGTCTAAGGGGCCGCTGGTTTCCACCAGAGCCCGCCGTAAGGCGGGATGGACTTGCTGCGGCAGGCGACCCCCAGGTCGCTACCCCTGGCTTGGTTGCTAGTGACGGCAGGCGAGGCGTGGCAGGAGCAGTAGGCAGGAGATGGTGCTGGCAGAGGTCTGTAGGCGTAACCGCAGGTGGCAGGCTGAACACAGGAGCAATAGTGTAACAGAGGAGCAGGAACCAGGAACGAGGACTAGGGACCAGGTAGCGGACAGGAATCAGGAACAAGGACTAGGGACCAGGTAGCGGACAGGAATCAGGAACAAGGACTAGGGACCAGGTAGCGGACAGGAATCAGGAACAAGGACTAGGGACCAGGTAGTGGTCAGGAATCAGGAACAACAGGGAGCTGGGCCAAACGCTATGGGAAGCATGAAGAGGCTCCAACACCTGTAGTGGGGCAGAGCTGGAATTTATAAGAGAGTGTGATGTGCAGCAACCAATTAGGGGCGGAACTGGCCCCTTAAATCTGAGACAGCCGCCGCGCGCGCCCTAGGAGGCGGGGACATGCGCGCCGCCTCGGCACAGTGAGAGACAGGAGCGGAGGAAGGTGAGGCGCCCCCAGGGGCCGAACTAGCAGCAGCGCCGGGTCCCTGCACAAGGACCCCGGCGGCTGCATGGGGCAGGAGGAGGAGGAGGACATATAGTCAGTCCCCTAGTCGAATCTTTAGCGAAAAGAAGGGCCTCATGTTTTCATTTACATAGTGTTATGTAGAACAGATAGCATCAGAATCTGAAGTGTTTCCTCATTAATCTTAATCAGGCTTTAACACTCGGTTACACTACCCTGCAGTCCCCTACACACTTCAGCAGTCAGCCCTCAATAATAGAGGATCTGTCAGACAGTATGAGAGCATTTATACATGGCTCCTATTGATCCGAAACTACATGCAAGAATAGGCTATTGAGATACATGGGGAAAAGGAAAAATTGGTACTAAATAAATGTAGATCCTAATACTAATATAAAGTCCTTAAAGGGAATGTAGATTTTTTTTGGAGCCAGGCATAGAAACATGTTCTTTTTTTCCTAACCTGTTTCTGTTTTCTGATCATTATTTTTAATTTCATATTTGGTACATTATTATGGAGGCAAACCTCTCACCTGAGCTGTTTTTTTTTTTACATCATTTAGAGATATGCTTTACAGCTAGCCACATAGACATACGGACAACAGACAGGACCTGACCCATTCACTTCTATGGGAGAGATTTCTAATGGGGTGATATGTAACCTTTGCAAAGGTCATTCTGCATGGAGGGGGAGGCTGAGCATGGATCATCTATTGTTAATGGCCCAATTGAATGTTGAAATCTTATTTTATATAATACTGGTATCACCTCTTGCTTTCTGTGATGGTAAGGAGAAGCTGAAAGCTGCAATGTTTCTGGATTATTTTACAATATAGATAAAGTATAGTAAAATGGAGAAAAAGAGAAATAAAAATTCTTAAAAATGATGTACACAACATTTACAAAATTCATTCTCTGATGATGCATTTAAGAATAATCGATTGTCACGCCTATGTTATAACATTCTAAATAAACTAAAATATACATATTAAAAAAAATGTTAAGTACTGAAGACCTTATGACAAGCATCTAGGCAAGATCCCGGAGTATTATAACCGTACATCTGCCCCCTGCTGGCTGTTCATTTTACATACAGTGTTTATACTGAAAGCCCAGAACATTGAAGCCAATATTGTTTTCTTAAGCTGATAATCTATGTTGGAGCAATTCCAAAGGGAAGGGAAAAAAAAACACAGTACATGTCAGTCGGCCCACAGATTTCTTATAATTGTTTTAAATGCTCATTGAAGCAGATTTATGTAAATAATGGTTAATCACTCTATACGGCTTACAGCTTTTCTGTATACTTTATGGTTCATTTCCCTACCAAGAAAGGTTTGCTGTCTTGTTTACATTCACAGGCTGCAAATCCAGACATACAGAATCCTGCTTATAGCTGGGACGGGAAAACAGGCCAGGCAATGCTCTGTGAGCTGGAATGGGCATGGTCAACATTTTTCATTTGTGGGTGTGGGTGTGTGTGTGTGTGGGGGGGGTCTAAATGTTTAGACAACTATCAATCTCCTGTCTTGTGCACAGTGTGTGTGTGTGTGTGTGAGTGTGTGTGGGCACAAACTTCTTTTGGCTGTGCACTTATTCCTGCTGGTCCTAGCAATCAATAGGGGTCGAAAAACTCAGACCACCCCCATCAAAACTTTTGACATGTCTTTAGGACAGATTTGGAGGGATGATGCCTTTAGGACAGGTTTAGAGGGATGATTGTTACATTCAGCCTAAGGCCATGTTCAGACAATGTAAGAGACTGGTCTCAGAAAAGATCATCCTGGCTTCTGAGTTCTGGAGTTCTGATGTGGGCGCATCCGTGGGCGCCCGCATCAGAACTCCCCACAGCACACAATGGAGCATGCAGCCGGAGCCGCTCGCTCCATTGTGTGCACTGACAGGGTTTTCTGTGGCTGCTATTCACTGAATAGCTACCGCAGAAAACTGACATGTCAGTTTTCTACGGTGCCACTAGGGATCACGGCCAAAGTGTATACTATGCGTATATTCCCTCAGCCTGCAGCACTACGCAAGTACCACAGAAATCACGGACATTATTTCTGCAGAACTTACATAGTGTGAACATAGCCTAATGTAGCGATTATGTCCTTACAATTCCCTACACTATAAGTAACAGAATATATCAATCCAATAGGATAGTTTTATTTTACTGTAAATGCTGGAGTAATGCAGACCATATCGTAGCAGTAAAACATGAGGGAAGTTCACGTACTGCCCATGTTTTACAGCTCCTTTAAATGTTACCACTGACACGTGGCATTTTTAAGAAGGACAAGGCTCAAGAGATAAGCTAAACACCTAGCGGGCGCCACTAATAACAAAAAGCTGAGTGCTAACCCACATGCTGGAAAAATGTACTATTCCAAAGATCAAACGACAAGAATATATGCATGGATTGCACTTCATGATAGGTCATGTAGAAAAAATATTCTACTAACACACAACCAATTAGACCCAATGTCACAGTTGTTCTTTTTGCATAGGCTCTTTTTTTTTAGCACTGGCACTTTTTTTTTTTTTTTTACTTTTGTGGCTACTTGTTTATATATATAGTTTAGTATTGCACTATTTATTAACATACAGTAATAGCTTTGTTCTCGAACTTAATTGGTTCTGAAAGGCTGTTCCTGTTGGAGAACCGAGCTGTGTGTTCCCGTAGGAAACAATGTACATGTTTTTTAATTGTTTTTTACACGCTATGGGTCAGTTGCAGAACACCCCACCGGAGTTCTGACGAAGCTGATGAAGCTCTGGTGGGGAGTGATACGCGTGGGGTGTCTTTCCACCCCAGGGATACGACTTTCACATTTCCTCCCACAGGCTTTATTGCCACACTTACAGATACCTAGGTATCATGGCTTATACTAGGACTTGTAGAGAGATGGAGATTTACCTCTTGCCCAGTGAGTGGAGCAGACTGCCAAGATTTCACTGTGTCACTATCGTTTAATTTTTTTTTTTTTTTTGCAGAAATCAATAGTACAGGCAATTTTAAGAAACTTTTTAATTGGGTTTATTAGCCCAAAATGCATTTTTATCATAAAAAAGCAGTCTTCATGGTTCTCTATGGAGATGAGGCACCAAAACAGGATAACAAAGAGTTAATTTACAGGTACATAACCGGGCTATCAACTCTGAAGTCAGCACTGACCTCTCTGACCTCAGAATACCGACTTTCACACAGCTCCCACTTGTTCTCTGCTGGCGACTTATCTCCCTCCTCCCCCGTACCCTCTCCATAGGTTACACAGGGCTCGACTGATGTAAAAGAGTCGAGATTTCCTGATAATGAGCAGTGGATGAGAGAGAGGAGGGGGGACCTGTCGAAAGAAACCCAATTGCAAAGTTTCTTAAAATCGCCTGTACTATTGATTTCTATTGATTAAAACTACAGTGACACTTAATCTTTAGACAGCTCTGGGCGTACCCGTACCTCCTGGGTCGCCTAGGGGGACTTCAGAACTCTTAACCGCCACAGCCCCGGGTGCCGCTTGTAGCCCGGGGTACGGTCCGATTGCTGTGACCACTAATTAAGTATTCAGATGCAGCTGTCAAAGTTGACAGCTGCATCTGAATACTTCTTGCAGCCTATTCCCTGGTGTCTAGTGGGAGGATCGCCCCCCCCCCCCGGGTCCTTACCCTGTTGGGGTCTGTGCCGTAATGGAGCTGATCCCGGCTCGGCACTCGATTGCTTTCGGCTGCAGCAGCCGAAAGCAATCGAGTGCCAATTTCATTAATCTATGCATTATAACTATACTGCATAGATCTTAATGGGAGATCAGTGTACTGTACAAGTATAACCCTAACCCCAGGGGGGCTTCTAGTATAAGTGTAAAAAAAAGAAAAGATGGAATTAATAAAAAACAACCTCCCCTAATAAAAGTTTGAATCACCCCCCTTTTCCCATGTTATAAAAAAAAAAAAATTAAATAAACATGTTTTTTTTATCGCCGCATGTGTAATCGCCCAAAATATTAACTGCTATGGCCTTTTAAGCACAAGGAGGAAAAAACAAAAATGCAAAAATTTAAATTGGCCCGGTCCTCTAAGGGTTAGTGTTTTTATTGTTGGTATCTGACTCTTTGTTTCTATGTTTTATACTATACTGCCGGATCACCCTTGTCGTTTTTTTTTTATTGATATTCATTGTGGTGTGCAGCCTTCGTGACACATAACGTAATGTCATTTGACGCTCTTTTCATTCTGTCTTAGTGATTGGGGTCACATTGGGTCTTACTAGACCTAGTGTAAAGGCCCTATTCCATGGAACGAATATCGGCCGTACGATAATCGTTCCGTGGAATAGAGTGCAACGATCAGCCGACATCGTTCATGTCGGCTGATTGTTGCAGTCGCTTGTTTTTCAACATGTTGAAAAACAAGCGACTGATATAGCAGCGATCTGTGCCGTCGCTCCGTTGAATAGGAGTGTCGGCAGCAGACACTGCTATATCCTATGGGCTGCTCGGACGATCAGTGATCACCCGGGCAGCCCCCCTGCAGCTCCCCGTCGCCCTTCCCGCACTCACTGACAGCGCTCGTTTGCTCCTCTATGACGACTCGTGGAATAGGGGCTTCAGGCTATGTTCACATAACGTGAGAGACCGGCCGTTCCGTGACCCCGGCCGGGTCACGGAACGGCCGGTCTCTGCACAGATCATTCTGGCCGCAGGGTTCTGATGCGGGCGCATCAGCGCGCGCCCACATCAGAACTCCCCACAGCACACAATGAAGCAAGCGGTTTCCTACGGCCGCAATTCACTGAATTGCAGCCGCAGAAAACTGACATGTCAGTTATTTGCAGGTCCGCATGGGATCCCGGCCGGAGCATATACGATATGTATACGCTCCGGACGGGATTCCATAGCAGATAAGGCTATGTTCACAGGCGCATAAAGTACGGCCGTTGTTGCCGATGACAACAACGGCCATACTTTTACGTAGTGTGAACATAGCCTAAAGGTGATATTTTTTTCCTTTTTAAGTGTTTTTAAATGTAGTGTGGCGTTTCACTGTATGTAAATAGAAGATTTTTTTCTACATATCCTTATGTGCAACCTGTGCATACTTGTTTGTTTTTTGATCTTTGGAATTGAAAAAGGTCACAGAGTTCATAAGGGCTTGAATAGTCATAGTTACATGTCATAGTGGTAGCAACACACATACCCGTGAACATTAATGAACTGGAAACCATTGCAATATAAAACTATACAGTACACAGGGGAATGACAACCGGCTCTGTTATTGCTGTGTGACACTTGAGCAGAGCAGGGGGGATCAGGAACTGCAGGGCTTAGAAAGCCTTACAGTTCTTAAAAAAGATGTTAGAGGCAGTAGAGGGGGCCATGAGGCGTCTTATCACTGCCACTCAATGGAAGTGCATTTGTAAATTAAAAAAAAACAAAAACACGCATTTATTTTAATAAAGTCAAATTATAAGGTAATATAACTATAGTAAAACAATGTATTAACATCAGAAAGGTGCCCTACTAGATACTAAAGATGCGTTTCATGAATGGGTTAAATAAATTTGCAACTACAGTAAAAAGTGCCATTTTTTGTGGAGAAACCACTTGTTATATTAGTGACATCGAGCTATTTCAATTTTATTTTCCAGACACCTTGAAGTTTGTAAATTTTTGGAAATAAGTTTAATGATAGTAAAGAGGTGTAGGCTGTGGTCATACAGAGGAAGAAGGGGTTAATATAGTCTGAAAAGGAGCACAGAAGAAAACTTGATCAAGCGAATTCCCATCATCATGCGCTGGAAAATGATTAAGTTGTAAAAGGCCTAGGGAGTATGTTTAAGATAGAAACTGAATAGCAGACTGTGGGATTGAGTTGTCAGTGTTACAAACACCTACAATAATGAAGAAGCCAGATATCAAAAAGATCAGTATCTGGCAGGTGAAGCTTGGAGAGCATTAGATAACCATAACTTGCAAGAAGAACGGGCGGAAAGGTCTGAGGGTGTGGATGGAAAATGAGGGAAATAAGTGTGAGGGTACTGTAGAAGGTACCTAGAAACAACCATTGATTGGAGGAGGGTGTGGTGCATGCGGGATGACGTACTAACGTCACGCCGAGTGGTGTTTGATTCCTAGCCACACGATGGCTGCGGGGGAGAGACGGAATGCTTGGGATCCGGTGCGGCTAGTCCTGCTGAGAATGGGGTTGGGCTGCAGGCGAGGAGGAGCTGGATGACTGGAGATGGAGGATCAGTAGGACAGCCCCTGTAAGTGTAGAGGAGTGGAGCGGTGTGGCAGCAGGACAGCAGACGTAAGAGGCTCTGAATGGCGTGGGGAGGAGGAGGTGACCAAGGTCAGGAAGTCTGTAGGAGCTGCGGCAGTGCATGTAAGGGAAAGTACGGTCTGCCAAGAGGACGGAGCCCGTTTGGATGGCGGTAGAGACGGGGAGCAGCCCCCATATATGAGACGAGGAGCAATTGGAGGTCCGGGTGAGAGGGTTTCAGTGTACTGACACCATATGTGTATGTGCCCTGCCCTGAAGTACTTGAAGGTCATGGAATAGAGCATATAGCATCTACAACTTTATCCTGAAAATAGCAAGAAATGAGCCTGGGGATCATAGCTTTTGGGGGGAACTGGGACGTATGGAACTTGACCTAGAAACCACCATGCATGAAAACATGTACTCTTTTTTCCCATAAGTTCCCATAAATTTTAAACGCCATAAGTTAGAGCAGAAGTGGAAGCAGTGTGAGACTGTTGAAGTCATGTTTCCAGCCAGCAAGTTAAGAAAGTTTGGGATGAAAAAGTCATGACTGAAGGTGAGTTTGATGCACACTGACCGAGTTCCAGAACACATAGGACAGGAGACAAGAAAAGACATACAGAGAATGTTAATTAAATTTGCAGGATGTCTTGGTTTGGCGGGTAAGAAGCTAAAGTTAGCAGTAACAGGAGGACCAGGGATAGGAGAGATGTCCTCTACAGTTATCAGAAGGAGAATACAGACAGCAGACGATTCAGTGATTTATGAGACCTACTACTGTGTCACAAAGTGGAATTAGATGGTTTAAGGTGATTCAAGAACATGAATGGTGTATGGTAGCGATACATGGATGGAGGAAGGAGAGAGGCTTAAAGGGGTTGTCCAGGAAACAGTAGACAGCTGTAGCCTCTCTCAGGTATGGAACTGGAGGACAAGAGACAGGTGAGGCCCTAGCACTGACACCCACCCTGCTGTCCCTGTCTGCTTACCGCAACTGCCCTAAGTGTCAGCAGATAACTGCCAAAAACGAGAATCGTGAAACCAGGAATTCAATCAGGATAAACGCTAGGTCAAGGGACATTGAGGTACTGAGGTTCTATCTCAGGCAACGAGGATGATGAGGCTAGAGTCCCGGCCCAAGGGCATGATTGAAGCAGAGACTCCAGCCCCCCAGCCACTAACCAGAGCTGACTGGCGATGCCAGCCGTCAGTCAGAATTACTTTAATCACATACACCTTAGCCTTTTGGCTGGGGACAGTGAAGCCTTCGTCTTCAGTTCTGGTTAGTGCACTTATAAAGCTGCACTAAGGCTGGGTTCTCACATGCCTACGGATGCATACATTTAAAACCATGTTCTTTAAAAAGGTTATCCAGCGCTACAAAAACATGGCCACTTTCTTACAGAGACAGCCCCACTCTTGTCTCCAGCTTGGGCGGGTTTTGCTGCTCAGTTTCATTGAAGTGAATAGAGCTTAATTGCAATCCACACCTAGGCTGGGTTCACACACTATGTATATTTCAGGCAGTATTTGGTCCTCATGTCAGGTCCTCATAGCAACCAAAACCAGGAGTGGATTAAAAACACAGAAAGGGTCTGTTCACACAATGGTGAAATTGAGTGGATGGCCGCCATATAACGGTAAATAACTGCCATTATTTCAATACAACGGCCGTTGTTTTAAAATAACAGGAAATATTTGCCATTAAATGACGGCCAAACACTCAATTACAACATTATGTGAACAGAACCTTTCTGTGTTTTCAATCCACTCCTGGTTTTGGTTGCTATGAGGACCTGACATGAGGACCAAATACTGCCTGAAATATACTGTGTGTGAACCCAGCCTAGCTAAACTGGAGACAAAAGTCGTGTTGTCTCTAAAAGAAAGTGGCCATGTTTTTGTAGCACTGGATAACCCCTTTAATTGCCGTGCAATGTTGCCAGAACTTTTAGTAACGATGCAGGTCCATTGGAGAACACAAGGGGGCATGGTTTCAAATGCATGCAGGGACCACAATGTAGAGATGCTGTCTCAGGAAAGTTGTATGCAGTGTATCGTTCTGGAGTCCAAGCTGCTTAGCACATGGTGCATTGTCTAGACTACATACAAATATATGAGCTTCTCAGCTGAGAAAAGGATTAGCTATGTACAAGCTTTCAGCCTGCAAATGTGAACAACAGTGTTCTCACTTACTTACAGCAAATACTGTTATATAACATTTAAACACTAACTCAACTTTACAACAGTTAAACCAGAAAACTCATGTAAGGTAGAGTATAGTATGGATCATAAGATGGAGTAATATTGTAAAGCTCTGTCATGATTAGAGATTAGGTAGTTGATTCTGTATTGATCCAATTTGCTCATACAGAAGAGAGGTCTCCTAGCAAAGTTAGGTGGCCATGTTTTAATTCGAAAAATACTCTTAAACTATTAGAAACAGATCCAAATAATAATAATAAATCAGACCCAAAATAATTTCAGGGGATTTGCTCTAGTCATGATCGAGGACCTTCTGCAAAATGGATCTACCATTCCAAAATCTATTAAACACAATACCCCTTGAAACAGGACTTGAGATCAGTTGTACAGCTGAAAAACATACTGTGAAAAACTCAAGAGTAAACCAGGCCTGAATCTGTTAACATCTAGAGCAGACAAGTTCAATTATCAAAAGTAAGGTCTTAAAGGGGTTATGAAGCATCAGAAAAACATGGCCAGCATGGCTGGAGACAGCACGAAGGGGTTATCCAGCGCTACACATAAATGGCCACTGTCTTACAGAGACAGCCCCCCGTTTGTATCTATTTAAGGTGTGGGTTGCAATTAAGCTCCATTCACTTCAATGGAACTAAGTTACAAAACCTGCACCAAAACTGGAGAAAAAAGTGGTGTTGTCTCTAAAAGAAAGTAGTATTTTTTTTTAACGCTGGATAACACTGGATTACCAAGCTGCTAATAAGGAAAGTCTTCCTACAGATGAAGAGACAAAAAAAAAGGTATTCACTTAAATGTACCATTGATTGTCTAAATAAGACAACCCTCTTGACAATATATACAGAACCAAAACTCAAAGGAATAATCTTATATGAGAAAGTTATCCCCCAATCCTATGGGGGGGGGGGGGGCAGCAGCTACCGGGGTCGATACCAAGAATGCTATAAAAATACAGCTTTGGGCTGGTTTCACACTACGTATATTTGAGGCTGTATATTTGAGGCTGTATAGCAACCAAAACCAGGAGTGGATTGAAAACACAGAAAGGATCTGTTTACATAATGTTGAAATTGAGTGGATGGCCGCCATTTAATGGCAAATGTTTTCTGTTATTTTAAAACAACGGCTGTAATATTGAAATAATGGCAGTTATTTACCATTATATGACGGCTATCCACTCAGTTTCAACATTGTGTGAACAGATCCTTTCTGTGTTTTCAATCCACTCCTGGTTTTGGTTGCTATGAGGACCTGACAAGAGGACCAAATACTGCCTGAAATATACGTAGTGTGAACCCAGCCTTGATCAGTGTGGGCTACATATGTGTAACCACCATTCCATCCACTTTCTGTTGACTTTGTGGACATTGCCAAATGCAGCACTTGCCAACATTCAGAAAGCCCATGGAGAGTAATTGAGGCAGTCGCCATGGATGTGCAGCTACTCTGTCCAAACGGAGCTGCAATTTTACAGCATTCTAGTATCAGTCCCAGCAGTCGGACCCCCACCAATCTGCAAGTTATGCTTTATCCTGTGGCTAGGTGATAACCTAAATAAGAATGCTCTGATAACTGGACAACTTAGAATGATGGACCCCAGCTCCTAAGTTATCATGTTGATAGGAAATAATTTAAAAAACATGGTTTGAAAACATTGACCCATTCTACCTTCACTTTGTTCTCTTCCCTCAGATAACTTACCCCTCGAATAACTCGAACAATGTGTCCATAGCTGAATATCATGATGATCAGTGGTAAAACCAAGCAGAACAGGAAGAGGCACACAATGTAAGATACGTTGTTGTGTGATCTTGAGTGCCATACTACTGAGCAGGTGGTTCCTGAGCTTTCGAGTCCGTAACTGCTCCATCCCAAAAGGGGAGGTACTGTCCAGAAGAGGGAATATATCCACGATCCCACAATACAAATCCAGGCGTTCTTGTAGTTGGAGGCATCAACTTTTGAACACTTCAGCACTGTGAGGTAGCGCTCATAGGATAACATTGAAAGGGAGACCAGGGAGACAATGCCTATAGTAAAAAGCACAATACCAATTATAAGGTTATCAAATTAGAAGGCATATATAGAGCTTTTCCGTAGAACAATAAGGCTGGGTTCACAGTCTGTTTCACATAAACGTTTTATGAAAAAATGGATGAAAATCAGATGCGAAAATAAATGCATTTGTGTACAATCTGTTTGGATTGGTTTTTCCATAAAAAAAAAAAAACGGATTGAAACAGGTGTTTTTATACCGGGTTCACACTACGTATAACAACAGTCGTTCTGTGACCTGGGCGGGTCACAGAACGGCCGGTGTTACTGAAGATCATCCCGGCCGTTACTGCAGTACCGCGCGGATGATCTTCATTTCTGTTGAATTCGAATGTGGGCGCACCCATGAGCGCCCATATCCCAATTCACCACTGCACACCGTGGAGCATGCAGCCAGAGCCGCACGTTCCATTGTGTGAACTGACATGTCTGTGCGGCTGCTATTCAATTAATAGCGGCCACAGAAAACTGACACGTCAGTTTTTCGTGCGGACAGATGGAATCCCGTCCGGAGCGTATACAATGTGTATACGCTCTGGCCGGGATTCCATTCATTCATGAACAACGTATGTTTTGTATAAATTGCAAATTGCAACAACTACAGTGATTTATGCAAAATGAAGGTTGTGTGAACATGGCCTTACATGGCTTGCATGTATCTCTAACAATTAAATTTACACACACCATTCTTTTTAAACATTCCTCTGAGGATGGTATCCTTCTGAAGTGCTCATTCCTGGAATTATAACAAGGAGGTTAATAAGATGTCATTATAGTTTATGCCGTGCACTGATATATCTCCGAATCCCCTGAGATGCACACCAATATTTTCAGTTCAAATTGCTTAACATTACAACATAACAATGCTTCAATCTCCAAACTCCCCATAAAGACAGAATTAGCAGGAACACAACGGAACACGGATGACCAATAAATTGACCGCGTCATGCATATAATCCTTTGTGGCATTTTCAGCTGATTTACCGGTTGTTTAGCTTCAGCCGTATTACATAACATAGTTAATAGATTTCAAGCTGAGAATATGTGCATATGACTTATGTAAGAGTTTTCCCAACGCTGTTCAGTTTTTTCATTCTAACACAGTTATAAAATAGGTTCCACAGTATTAGGCTATGTTCACACTATATAAGAGACCGGCCGTTCCGTGACCCGGCCGGGTCACAGAACGGCCGGTCTCTGCAAAGATCATCCCGGCAGGTACTGCATCCAGCCGCAGTGTTCTGATGCGGGCACGCCAGCGCGCGCCCGCATCAGGAGTCTCATAGCACACAATGAAGCAAGCGGCCGGAGCCGCTAACTTCATTGTGTGAACTGACAGGTTAGTTCTTTGCGCCTGCAGAAAACTGACACATCAGTTCTTTGCGGCACCGCATGGGATCCCGGCCGGAGTGTATGCTTTGTGTATACTAAGGATGGTCCGAACCCTCCGAGGTTCGTGTTCATATGAACCCGAACGCTGGGCATCAGATTCCCGCTGTCTGCCCGCTCCGTGGAGCGGGTGGATACAGCGGGAGGACCGCCTGGAAAACTGGGATACAGCCTATGGCTATGGCTGTATTCCAGTTTTCCAGGCGGTCCTCCTGCTGGATCCGCCCGCTGCACGGAGCAGGCAGACAGCGGAAATCATTACCGAGAGCTCGGGTTCGTACGAACCTGAACTGAACTCGGTTCGTACCATCCCTAGTGCATACGTTCCGGCCGGGATCCCATAGAAGAATAGGCAGTGTTCGGCTAGGTTCACACAACGTTTTTTCAGCTTCGTTTAAAACGACGTCTGTTATTTTGAGACTAAAATACCGGACGTCATTTAGCTGCCTAGCCTTCCCTGGTCTTTGCACATTATTCTAGTTTGGGGTTACTAATTGCCCTTTGGATGTGGCCTAATTGAAAAGTCCATTAAATTAAATTGTAAAAACGGAGAAAGAACAATGACAAAAGAAAAACTGTGTGTAAACAACTAATAAAAAACGTCCGCAGTTTGCAAAAGACGTGCGAAAATAATGATCATGTTTATTATTTTGACATCCGCGGTAAAAACGTCCGTTATTCAATGCACTGTGTGCATTGGACGTTTGTCTTCCCATTGACTTCAATGTATTGCCATTGTAGTCAGTTAAATCGTGGCAATAACAGACGTTTTTTTAAATCTAAATCGTCCGCCTTTCCTCTATTTTTGACGTTGTGTGAACATACCTTCCACAGCGTACAAAGTACGTCTGTTGTTGCGGATGGCAACAACGGCCGTACTTTAACGTAGTGTGAACATTATAATATATATAAATATATAAAATATGATTTATAACATTTCATGTCCACACTTCGTAGATGATGAGAAATGCAATTAAACATATAACAGCTAACTTGAAGTGTATATAGACTGTGGCCAAGATCCAAAATGGCACTCCGCCAACATGGAGCCTGAGACGTGACTTAAGCCACCTACATTATTACATCCACTACTTTCAAGTAAACAAATATATTCCCTGACTTTATTGTCTCTATTTGTCATGAGGCATGCGACAACTCCTTTAGAACATGTACATCACATCTAGAGAGGTGACTCCCAACTTTTCTATCATACGTGAACTCTTCTCTCCTCTATGTCTCTCGCACTCAGCCAGAACTAGATTATGTTATCTTATTCATCTGCCCCCCCCACCAAGTATCTTTAAGATGGGTAAACCGATTTGCCATCATTACTTGACAGCTGTTCTTGGCTAGTTTCCAAGTAACATCATGTTTCCTCAAAAGTCCTGATCGAGTCAGCATTTCTAGTGTATTCTATCATCAAAGTGAAAGCTCAATCAGTGGGTCCCTTTGGATGTATAGGAAAAGACATGAGAGCCAACACATCTCCAAGAAAACAAATCATATATCACAAATTATTATAAAGTTTTATCTAGAGCTGAAAATGCAAAACCTATGGGGGAGATTTATTACACTGGTGTAAAGTAGAACTGGCTCAATTGCCCCTAGCAACCAATCAGATTCCACTTTTTTTTCTTCACATATTCTTTGGAAAATGAAAGGTGGAATCTGATTGGTTGCTAGGGGCATCTGAGCCAATTCTACTTTACACCAGTTTGATAAATCTCCCCCGATGTCTTGTGCATTTTGCGTCATGTCATTCATGTATTGTTGGCAGGTTTTCTCTCTTTTAAAAAATATACCCCAATTCTGCCCCATGAATTTGCACCTGGGCCATGTATCCATTTATGTATGTGTTTAACCCCAATGAGGTTGCATTCTCTGCCCTGAAGTGTCAAAGTGACATGGCCCTGACGACTCTATGCCCTTGGGCCACAACACCACTCGGAAGCCCCACCTGCAACCCATGTTATTGACAAGCACAGCCTGGCTTCCAGTGATGGGCCCTGCTAAATTCCCAGATATGTGCAATTAATGCAAAGTGGTGCAAGCGCAGTGAGTGAAGCTGATGCTGGATGTGGTAAACCCATTGCGCAGGCAGGTGGTGCTTCAGGAAGAGGCGCTTTGGCCTAAGACCTCTATAGAACTTCAGGGCCAAAATAAAATAAAAAATTCAACGAATTAAAGCAACGAGAAAAACAACCCAAAATTAACCATACCTTTACATGCCAGAAAAAGCAGGGGTTCAGATTAAATTTAGAAGTCCCTGCCCCTGTAAGGCAATGCATACTGTACATAGTATGTGCATTAGAGATAAGTGAATTTACAGTAAGAACAAAGTGAAGTTCTTCATAGCCTCTACTCATTACAATCCACACATCAGCCGGCTGCCTTGTAACTCACTGACGCTCCTCCTCAGGTGCTGGGAAAAGCTGGATCCAGTCCTGAGAAACGTCTGCCAGTTTCCCAGCCTTTCCAGGAACCCAGGGAGGAGCGGCAGTGAGTTAAAAGGCAGCCGGCTGTGAGCGGATTGCAGAGGTAATGAAGCACTTCAATTCGTTCTTACTGTAAATTTGCTCATCTCTAGTGTGCATGATCACCTGTCACTTCCCATTCGACAATTCAGGTGTGAGGGCACCAGGCCTGCGAATGTACAAGGTAGATTAGATTCTTAGGGGCACAAAATCTATCAGGCTCCACAAGTGAACAGTGCACTAGGGGAGGGGGGGGGGGTTGTGCTGTTTTTCAATATGTGATGGCTTTTCCATTGCGCTGCTATAATTTTTCCTCCCTGACTTTCATTGGGAAAAACATATAATTGATGTAGTACTGTGATTATTCTCTTGCATAGATCTGCTACGAACATTTCCTAGATATTCAGAGAACTATAAAGTTTTACCAGGGTTTCAAACTTCAATTCCATCTAGGCTTTTAAGCAGTGAAATGGGAAGAGAGTAAGATCTGTAACACGACTATATCAAGCCTTGTTACAAACCTTATTTCCCTTGTTACAAGCCCCTCTGGAATATGGTGTATCCCAACTCCGGGGTTGTGTTTCGATGGACATGTCTCTATGTCAATAGCTGAAAGTTTTTCAAGTTCTCTGTCAGGAACCGGACAGCAGGACAAGACAAACAGTGAGCCCTAAGCTCAGCCCCGCCCACTGTCCTCTACCTATTTGCCACAATCCGCCCTAAAATGGCGGCGAGCAACTGGGCGGCAGTCCCTGCGCTGGCTAGGTAGGACACAAGGACAAGACAGACAGACAAAACACAATAACGAATGGTCAACAGTCCGGGTCACAACAAACGGGCAGCAAAAGTACAAAATCACAATCCGAAGGCAAAGTCAATATACAGGCAGTATGGTCAGGGGCAGGCAGCAAACAAGAATGGTCAGAAAGGCAAAGCAGGGTCAGAATCAACAGAGCAAGAATAGAAACACAGAACCAGGCAGAGACAAGCTCAATATCCGGCAAAGATATCCCAGACTGAGGTAGTTATATAGGAGGCCAGGGTTCTGATCCAGAACATAATTGGACCATCCCCCTGATCTCCAAGCACAGACAGCTGAGAACAAAACAGATCCACTGGCAGGAAGACCTGTCAGTCACAGCAGAACCAAAACACAGATTAACCCTGACATGGCCAGACAGAACTCAGCAGGTAAAGTCGGGTGTGTCTCTCAAGGTGAGCAAATAACCAGTGTTCACACACTACAAAACAAAACACAGAAACAGAATGCAAGAAAATCAGCACCTTCTCGGCCGCACAGCATGAGCAGAGGGACGCATGACGCTCCACAAAGATACAGTCCTGACAGTACCCCCCCTTTTATGAGGGGCCTCAGGACCCTCACCAGACGAACCAGACCTGGGAGGAAACGGACCTCTTACAATACATGTCTCAACATCGCTAGAGATCTCATCGTCCGTCTCCCATTCATCAGAATCAGACTCCAAGTGATGGACAACTGGTCTCCTGACAGATCTCCCATAACCGCTCAAATCGGTACCAGACACAGAGCCAATTTCAGCATTACATGAAGACACAGATATGGCACAATCACCAGGATATACAGAGCCAATTTCCACCTTACACAAATCAGCAGACTTGGTATCCTCGGCGGGACACACACTAACTACACCCACCTGCGCGCCCAGATGACCCTCCTGGTAGTCATCTGGACGCTGATGATCTGGCCTTGCAGGACGCTTGGTACAAAAGCTGATGAAGTGTCCACTTTCACCGCAATAAAAACATAGTCCGTTCAGTCTTCTGTGTTCTTTACGGGCCAGGGATCTTTTAATTTTGCCCAGTGCTGAAGGTTCCTCTATGGTGACCAGAGGACGAGACATAGAAGGCAAAGGTTTAGAGCGGACAGAAGGAACATCAATGACACAGGGGTGGTCATGGCTTAGTCTTAGCGTGCGATCAATTGTAATTGCCAGGGAAATGGCCTCTTCAAGGGAGCTAGGGGTGGGGTGACTAACCCAAGCTTCTTTGAATGTCACATATGTGTTCAGGTCCCCTGAAAACTTGTCAGGCTCCTTGAGCGTGACCACTGGGGTGGCAGGAGTGGTAGCTGGTAGCTGCTGGGCCAATAGCTGGACCTGCTTGGTCAGCTCAGAAACGAGGGTAGCAAGATCCTCAAAGCGGACAGATAACTCCTGTGCTGAGTCCATTACTGGCCACAGGTAAGGAGTTAAAAAAAAATATTGTAAGGGCCGGATATTCTGTCAGGAACCGGACAGCAGGACAAGACAAACAGTGAGCCCTAAGCTCAGCCCCGCCCACTGTCCTCTACCTATTTGCCACAATCCGCCCTAAAATGGCGGCGAGCAACTGGGCGGCAGTCCCTGCGCTGGCTAGGTAGGACACAAGGACAAGACAGACAGACAAAACACAATAACGAATGGTCAACAGTCCGGGTCACAACAAACGGGCAGCAAAAGTACAAAATCACAATCCGAAGGCAAAGTCAATATACAGGCAGTATGGTCAGGGGCAGGCAGCAAACAAGAATGGTCAGAAAGGCAAAGCAGGGTCAGAATCAACAGAGCAAGAATAGAAACACAGAACCAGGCAGAGACAAGCTCAATATCCGGCAAAGATATCCCAGACTGAGGTAGTTATATAGGAGGCCAGGGTTCTGATCCAGAACATAATTGGACCATCCCCCTGATCTCCAAGCACAGACAGCTGAGAACAAAACAGATCCACTGGCAGGAAGACCTGTCAGTCACAGCAGAACCAAAACACAGATTAACCCTGACATGGCCAGACAGAACTCAGCAGGTAAAGTCGGGTGTGTCTCTCAAGGTGAGCAAATAACCAGTGTTCACACACTACAAAACAAAACACAGAAACAGAATGCAAGAAAATCAGCACCTTCTCGGCCGCACAGCATGAGCAGAGGGACGCATGACGCTCCGCAAAGATACAGTCCTGACATTCTCACTTTAGTATTTCAAGCTACTTTGCTCTAACTCCACTGATCTCCCAATATTGGATATTCACAAATTGGGGACCCAAAAATGTTTGTATCAAGCCTTCAAACTAATGGTGGCAAAAGAGGTAGACCCTAATTTAATAAGATATAAAGAGCTGATCAATCACCTGAACTGACTTATCTGTAAAAAGGTATATATCTTAATACCTTGCCTAGAGATTGCTGACCGATTGTTCGGCATTTGATTATTGGTGACTGAAGAAGTTGGTTGCAGCCCTAGGGGGTACAGGAAAATATGGATACAGCCTATGGCCTATGGCAATATCCATGTTTTCCAGGACTCCCTAGGGCTTCCTCTATCTTTTTCAGCCACCGGTAATCAAATGCAGAACGATCGGATTCGAGCATGCTCAAGTTACGCTTATCTCTTATCTTGCCATCTGCTGATCTTTATAGGAATAGAACACCAATGTTTTAACAGTAAAACTGATATGGTCAGTAGCTTCTCTCAGCGCTGAGCTTACAGAAACGCAGATCGATTCAATGATACAATGTTCTTTTTAGAGATATGACTGATATTGGAACTAGAATGATTATATAAACTCCTTGTAACTTCTCGAGGATGTATTTACAATGTAAACTGAGGGAAGGGGAGATGGGGGCGTATTGTTCTTTGTTATTTTTTGTCTTGTTTTGCACTAAAAGCTCAAATAAAATTGATCTAAAAACTATATTTCCCAGAACAGCTTTTTTATATAATTGACAGCCGCCAATTGCAACATGAATGCATTTATTTAATCACAAGTGCTGGAATATGACAGTCTACTAAACACCAAAGACATTCCTGATGAAGAAAAAGCTCTAAATGTCATGTAGCCACCCTGTAAATCTTATGTTAAGAAAAAGTTTAGTGCTTCAGGACTAGACCGAAAATTCGACAGAATTTTTATAACATAGAGTGTTAAATTTCAACAGTATGACCATTATTTTCAGCAAATTCATGTGATAGTTATCATATAACGTTACAAAAAAAATCAATAAAGATGCCCACACATGGCAGTGTGTCAGCAAGACAGCCATAATACAGAACTGGACAAAACACAAACTACTAGACTATGTGTAGGCAGAAAAGAGCAACCATACATGTTTTAGATGATTAAAACTGGTCTTATAAGCTATTGCAGATAGTAATATGGACACTGTCCTCTGACTGCTCTATCAGGCTTCCAGATGATTGGTATACTATACACAGTTAACAGCTCAATTACGTTTTTCTCCCCCAACTACTTTGTAAGGGACATAGGGTGACATGCCCCGACTGACAGTTCTCCTTACTGCCATCATGAGTAGCTGTCAGCACTCTACCCCATGCTACAGCCCCACCATTTCATCTATTTGGTGTGTGTGCTGCATGGCTTCACAACAGTCATGCACCAATGACAATACCATATCGTCCTGGTGGCCTATTCAAACCTATATCGTTATCTGAATATTTGCCTGTGCCATTCTGTCTCTATTGTACTACCACACCTTGGTACACCAGCAATACAATGGTTAATTCTTCCTGACTCTGTCACCATGCAGCTGTTTTTTTTTTTTGTTTTTTTTTTTTGCAACTGTGCAACTGTTTTTGATGTGGTCAGGGTCTGTTAAATAAGGGTGCCTGCCAAGCCATAATAACCTAATTCAGATCAATAGTAATTGCTGAGCTACTCCATCAAGAGTGTGGGATACGACATGGTTATGTATGGCTCCTTCTTCATCATGAGCCATCCTTCTGAAACATAAGTGAGAGTTATAGTGAGAGATAAAAAAAAAAATTGTGAAATGCTACTTTAGGCTATGTTCACACAACGTATATTTCCGTAAAACCATTCCGTTGTACAACGGCCGTGATTATTACGAAAATATATGTCACCTTGCTGCCTATGGGATCGCGGCTGGAACGTATACACATAGTATACACTCCGGCCGGGATCCCTAGCGCCGCCGCAAACAACTGACATGTCAGTTTTCTGTAGCCGCTACTCAGTGAATGGAGGTCGCAGAAAATCATGTCAGTGCACACTGTGAAGCGAGTGGCTCCGGCTGCTCGCCCCATAGTGTGCTGTTGGGAGTTCTGATGCGGGCGCACACGGATGCGCTTGCATCAGAACTCAGTGGCTGCAAAGATCATACGGACGGTACTGCAGTACCGGCCAAGATGATCTTTTTAGAGAGCGGCCGTTCCGTGACCTGGACGGGTTACAGAACGGCCAGTCTCTTACGTTGTGTGAACATATTGTAGCTTTAAAGTGTAACGGTCGTTTTGAAAAAAAAAATATTTTTGATATGTCTTGGAGACATGTCAAATGTTTTGATGCTTCAACTCGTGGACTCCATGCTTCTGGTTCCAGGTCCTGGCTGTACTTATAGGTTTGGAGCTTCTGGTTCTGGCTCCTGGGTTTTGTGCTCCTGATCCCAGCTCTTAGTCTTGTCCTGATGTCCATGTTCCCCTTTTATGCTGAAGAGAACCACAGCAACTGCAGTCTATTAATATTAAAATATCTGCAGGGTTTCACAGCATCCACTGTAGAGGGGACAGCATGACTTGAGCCCCCTCAAGCACCACCACCACCAACAGCAGATAGGAACAACATAATACATAGTCTTGTCCCTAATTTGGCAAACACACCTTGAAACCAAAAGCCCCCAACTGTGATCCATCCTCTTGCCATCATTTAATAATAATAATTCCTGTAAGTAAGAACAAGGACAATGATAAATGATCATTTTTACATGATGCTGCTAAAAAATACAACTTTCCAAGGAATCCTCATTGCTATCGGAAATAGGTCTGATGGTGTAATTACTCTTTTCTGATAGAAGGAGGCCATTAAACTGCTGTACCTAGCCGAGTCCGCACTGCTATGAAACAATATATATCCAGATAAAAATTATATTTTTTGTCTTCCATGCATCTTGTACAAGACTTGCATAGGAAAAAAACTGACCTTTATAAATGAAAGCTGATTACTGACGGAACCCCTTTAAGCTGAGACCTATATTATGCACCACATGTGAAGATACCATGTGCTGCCTGTAATGGTTCATTGTTGGATATAACATTGTTGTATCCCTCCCAATATATGAGATGGACACTCAAATCTAGTTTACTGAAAGATTTTTTTAAATGGAAAATAAATACATACATACTGTATTACAGAAAAGACCAAATGGGGCTCTTGTAGAATAAAGGTCTGGCCATATCTCATCTGTCCCATCCCTTTTACTACTGGCTGCTGATATGTCCATATGAAAACAATATAAAGAAGTAGAGCAAAAGTATACTTTGTTCCATTTGGCTTGTCTTAAAGGGGTACTCTAGCACAAAAAAAAATATATATATAAATATATATATATATATATATATATATATATATATATATATATATACACTACCGTTCAAAAGTTTGGAGTCAAGACATTGACAAGGTTAGAAATAATGATTTGTATTAGAAATAACATTGTTTTTACATCAAACTTTGCTTTCGTCAAAGAATCCTCCTTTTGCAGCAATTCCAGCACTGCACACCTTTGGCATTCTAGCTATTAATTTGTTGAGGTAAGCTGGAGAAATTGCACCCCACGCTTCTAGAAGCAGCTCCCACAAGTTGGATTGGTTGGATGGGCACTTCTGGCGTACCATACGGTCAAGCTGCTCCCACAACAGCTCAATGGGGTTCAGATCTGATGACTGCGCTGGCCACTCCATTACCTATGATAGAATACCAGCTGCCTGCTTCTGCTGTAAATAGTTCTTGCACAATTTGGAGGTGTGTTTAGGGTCATTGTCCTGTTGTAGGATGAAATTGGCTCCAATCAAGCGCTGTCCACTGGGTACGGCATGGCGTTGTAAAATTGAGTGATAGCCTTCCTTATTCAGAATCCCTTTTACCCTGTACAAATCTCCCACCTTACCAGCACCAAAGCAACCCCAGACCATCACATTACCTCCACCATGCTTAACAGATGGCGTCAGGCATTCTTCTAGCATCTTTTCATTTGTTCTGCATCTCACAAATGTTCTTCTTTGTGATCCAAACACCTCAAACTTGGATCCATCTGTCCACAACACTATTTTCCAGTCTTCCTCTGTCCAATGTCTGTGTTCTTTTGCCCATCTTAATCTTTTTCTTTTATTGGCCAGTCTCAGATATGGCTTTTTCTTTGCCACTCTGCCCTGAAGCCCAAAATCCTGCAGCCGCCTCTTCACTGTAGATGTTGACACTGGTGTTTTGCGGGTACTATTTAATGAAGATGCCAGTTGGGGACCTGTGAGGCGTCTGTTTCTCAAACTAGAGACTCTAATGTGCTTATTTTCGTGCTTAGTTGTGCAACGCGGCCTCCCACTTCTTTTTCTACTCTGGTTAGAGCCTGTTTGTGCTGTCCTCTGAAGGGAGTAGTACACACCGTTGTAGAAAATCTTCAATTTCTTAGCAATTTCTCCCATGGAATAGCCTTCATTTCTAAGAACAAGAAAAGACTGTCGAGTTCCAGATGAAAGTTCTCTTTTTCTGGCCATTTTGAGCGTTTAATTGACCCCACAAATGCGATGCTCCAGAAACTCAATCTGCTCAAAGGAAGGTCAGTTTTGTAGCTTCTGTAATGAGCTAGACTGTTTTCAGATGTGTGAACATGATTGCACAAGGGTTTTCTAATCATCAATTAGCCTTCTGAGCCAATGAGCAAACACATTGTACCATTAGAACACTGGAGTGATAGTTGCTGGAAATGGGCCTCTATACACCTATGTAGATATTGCACCAAAAACCAGACATTTGCAGCTAGAATAGTCATTTACCACATTAGCAATGTATAGAGTGTATTTCTTTAAAGTTAGGACTAGTTTAAAGTTATCTTCATTGAAAAGTACAGTGCTTTTCCTTCAAAAATAAGGACATTTCAATGTGACCCCAAACTTTTGAACAGTAGTTTATATTTCAAATCAACTGGTGCCAGAACATGCCGGAGATTTGTAATTTCCTTCTATTAAGAAATCTCAGGTCTTTCAGTACTTATCAGCTGCTGTGTGTTTTCTATGGGCATTTGCTCTGGACAGTTCCTGCCATGGACAGAGGTGGCAGCAGAGAGCACTGTGTCAGACTGGAAAAAATACACCACTTTCTGCAGGACTTATAGCAGCTAAGTACTGGAAGATTTTTTTAATAAAAGTCAATTACAAATCTCTGGCACTTTCTGACACCAGTTGATTTGAAAGAAAAAATATTTAGCTGGTGTATCACTTTAAGGGATATCGTAAGAGCACAGAGAGAATTATACAAAAAGTATTAATTGTCTATCAAAAAGAGGGATCATTATAACAAATGTATTCTCTGTTATCCAAAGTAGGACGTTATGATGTTTGTAGTCATCTTGACATATAATTGGAGTCCCAAGCTCAACTTCTGGTCCAAAAACTGAATAGAAAACTCTGAACAACTGTGTTAAAATACCTTTTAAGGGTACGTTCACACTTACAGGATCTGCAGCTGATTTTCTGATGCAGATCCATTTCATTTAAATAACTGAACACAGCATCAAATCTGCACCATCAAATCTGCTGCGGATCTGCTGCAGATCTGCTGCGGATCCTGTAGGTGTGAACGCACCCTAGAGGGACCTTATCGCTAGTTTCATTCTGCCTGGACAACAGATGGCATGAACCAATGAAAGGCTCTCTTATCACAAGTTAGAGAGATCATAACTATAAGTTTGAGGAGGAATGGAGCTGTGAGTCATCAGGCCTGTGGACCCTGCATGATCAATCTTTCCCTATAAATAAAGAGTGATCTGTCAATCAGAAATCACTGACTACCCCCATGATTTAGAACCCCATTCTTGGCTAAAGCTACAGTTATGATCACTCTGAAATGGTACATACTGTATACTCAGAGTGGATCATATATCATAGATAGCATAAACTAGGGTAAGCTACACTCCAAGATCAGTACTACAGTAGTTTGTAGAGACTATTACATGGATTTTCCGTGTGGCCCTTTGATTAATACAGCTGATGGCTACAAATCCCCTATTGCATGGGGAGATGTCAATCGAACATTTGCTTCTTTGTCAGCTCATTGCTGGCCCTATTACTTGGGGCAATATCTGCCTGATTTGATTGAATAATCGGACCTATAAAAAACCTGTTGAGACGGATCAACGGATGCTAGCACCCCAGTTAGTGTGTCCAAACACACACTCCTTCATTCCTTAGCACAGTTCCAGTGCCATTGCTATCTATGAGAAACAGAAAGGCATGACTCCAATGTGCAGCATAGCACAAAAACAGGATCACTTAGCAGTGGAAAAACATTGCCAAATTTGTCACACCAGTCTGTTGGGAAGGTAAAATCAGGTGCAAACACTGGCACGCACTAACAATGCACTATGCACATCGTCAGCATAACAATGCACTATGCTTGAATGGTAGAGAAGCACTGCTGTGGAGCTTCTCTGGATAAAGTAGAATAGGCTGCTCATAGCACAGAGCAAGAAAATACTTGGCAAAAAATATGAGTCAATTAATACGATGTGGGGGCAGGGGGAGCCGGGGGGGGGGGGGGCTGGGGGTTAAGGCAGGGAGCACAGCCGGCTGGAGTCATGCGCCTCTTAGTGAATTAGCCAGAGGAAAAGAGGGTGGGGCCTAATTTAAGATCGGAGTACACCGGCCTTCATAAATCCCCCCAAAATGAACAAAAATTAGAATGAAAAAATGCAATAGGATACTGCAAGACACATTAGAACTCAATTGACATACTGCCGGAGTTCTAATGTGTCTTGCAGTACCTATTGCATTTTTTCATTCAAATTTTGTATATTTCATTTACATATCCTTTCAAGGGATGAAATATACAAAAATTAGAATGAAAAAATGCAATACCTTACTGCAAGACACATTATGACTCAAGTGGTAGCAGTTAATGGCATACTGCCAAAGTTCTAATGTGTCTCCATAAAGTGATCGATCGAGCACTATGCTCAACAGAGCATGTCACTCAACACTTATTATATATATAATATGTTTTTTGCCTTTGTACTTATATTTTCCCTCTGGCCTTTTTCTCACCCCTCCTTTTATGTACACTTACCAATCAGGTCGCGAGGGAGCAGTTCTTTAAAGTGTACCTGTCATTATAAATCATCAGTAGACATAATAAAAAGCAAGTTTACATTTACATTCATATTTTTTTAGTTATCATGGAAAATACAAAACTTCCTGTTTTATGACTTTTTTCTCAAAGAGTCAGAAAACAGGAAGTCCAGTGTTTCCCAGTTCATACAAAGGAGACAGTCATGTGATTGATGGAAATATTGAGATGTGATTCTGTGTACTGGCCTGTGTTTAGTCTGTTTTTTACAACCAGCACAAGTTAGAAAATTTGCTTCAGGAGACTGGACCTGGTTTTAATCTTTTAGAAGCCATCACATAAAATAAAAGTTATACAGATTACATATCATTGCAATTGTAACAACTTGAGGAACATATATAACAAGTCAGCTTTGTTTTACAGCATGATAACAAACAAACAAAAAAGAATGTAAATTGCAAACTTGCTTTATTTCACATCTACTGTTGACTTACATCTTGAAATTTATAACGACAGTGACACTATAACCTAAACCCTTACACAGGTTTGGTCATACCATCAATTGCCATACAAAGATGTCAATTCTTAAGTCTTTATTTACTTCTTAATATTACGTAGAGTTTGAGAATTAATTTTGACGCTCCACACTATATATCAAGAGGAGATGTGTCATCAGAAAGGGTTAAAATCAACTTTAGAATTGTTAAAATCAACTTTTTAACCCCTAGCTGCACCATGATGTTACTGAACGTCCTGGTGGCACTAGGGGAGTTCAGAGGGGGGTGGCGCGGCCACTCCGTTCTGAGCTGTGCTATATGCAGCCCCGTACCACGGCTATTAGCGGGCACACTCCGATCGCAGTGCCCACTAATTAAGTATTTAGATGCAGCTGTCAAAGTTGAGAGCTGCTGTCCGCCTTCCCTGGGGGTCTAGTGGGCGGATCGCCCCCATGACGCAATCGCGGAGGGGCGATCCCCGTATCCTCCCCAGCCTATGGTCTGTGCCGTAATGGCGCTGATCCTGGCTGGGCACTCTATTGCTTTCGGTGGCAGCAGCCGAAAGCAATAGAGCACAGATCACATGGATCTATGCAGTATTTCTATACTGCATAGATCTCTATGAGAAATTAGTGTAGTAATAACAGAAGTCCCCCAGCGGGACTTCTAGTATGTGTGTAAAAAAAAAAAAAAGTTTGTTTATTAATACAAAAAAACCCTCCCCTAATAAAAGTCAGAATCCCCCTCCTTTCCCCATTTTATAAATAAAAATAAATAAATATATTTGGTATCAGTGCGTGTGAACTATTAAATTATGACATTCCCAATCTCTGCATCAAATCTCAAAAAATTGTAATAAAAAGCGATCAAAAAGTCGCATATGCGCAATCAAGATACCGATAGAAAGAACACATCATGTCACAAAAAATGACACCTCACACAGCCCCATAGACCAAAGGATAAAAGCGCTATAAGCATGGTAATAGAGCAATTTTAAGGAACATATATATTTTTTAAAAGGTTTTAATCTTTTAAAAGCCACCACATAAAATAAAAGTTATACAGATTACATATCATTGCAATTGTAACAAATTGAGGAACATATATAACAAGTCAGTTTTACCCTAGGGTGAACGGCGTAACCCCCCCACCCAAATTTAAAAATTGTGTTTTTTTTGTTTTGTTTTTTTCAATTTCACCACACAAATAATTTTTTCTGGTTTCACGGCATATTTTAGGCAAAAATTACATCTGCCATTGCAAAGTACAGTTACTGGTGCAAAAATAAGGGCTCATCTGGGTCTCTAGGTGGAAAAATGCAAGCGCTATAGCCTTATATACACAAGGAGGAGAAAACGAAATCGCAAAAATGAAAACTGGCTGTGTCCCCTAAGGGTTAAACATGGGTTTTTAGGAATTTTTGTTGACATTATTTTCTAATTTTAAGTTTTGTTGTTTATATTTGTTAATATATTTTTTATAGTTCTGAAATCTTGCAGTCCACAATCTTCTTTTCTAATCTAAGAAAGGATTCCGATAGACGTTAATAATTCCCCTCCAGTCTAGTGTTTCTTGAGATGCTCAGGCAACATGGCTTCCATAATAATATACATAAAAAGTAGATTAAAAAATGTACAATCAGAAACTGATTAGAAAAGATGAACACGTTGGAGTCTCTGGCTGTGACAGTAAAATAAAATCTTGGCAATGCATGCCCTTTAAAGAGTTGTTAATCTTTCATTAAAACCTCTTTAAAGAATAACAGCCGAGGAGTCATTTAGATAACTGAATGATGGATCCAAGTGGAGTAAAACCTTGAAAAATATTCACTTGAAATATAGCAGAAGGTCATATAAAGCAGATTAATTGTATAATGAAAACGTTCCTCCATTCCTCCCAGGTTTGTATAGATCTCTGTCTGGCAAAGTCATATCAGAGTGAATGATGGGTCCAAGTGGAACAAACCTTCAAAAATATTCACTTGAATTATAGAGGAAGGTCATATAAAGTGTATTAATTGTATACTGACTAGTATGGTAAAAATACTTTTCACTATTAGTAAGATCTCTACTAAACAAATTTCACTAGTACCAGCACAAAGGGGGATGGTATACAAAGGGTAACATACCCCGGCAGAGCTTTTGCTTACTTGTCCTTTTTTACAAGAATATGAATGATAATACAAAAAAAATTTTTTCCCATTTTTTTTTTTCAAATCATAATGACAACCGAAAACATCCAAATGACCCTGATCAAAAAGTTTACATTCCCTGTTGATTTTGGTCTGATAACATGCACAGAAGTTGACACAAATGGGTTTAAATGGCTACTAAAGGTAACATCCTCATCTGTGACCTGTTTGCTTGTAATCTGTGTGTGTGCATAAAAGCTAAGTGAGTTTCTGGGATCCAGATAGACCCTTCCATCCTTCATCGAGTTTTTGGATTGTATAGAGTCATGGAAAAGCATAAGAATTGTTAACAGATCTACGGGAAAAGGTAGAGTAACTGTATAAAACAGGAAAGGGTACACAATGATATCCAAGGAATTGATAATGCCAGTCAACAGTGTTCTGTGCAAACTCTGTACAAACTAAACCACAGTCAGGTAGACCAACAAAAATTTTGCCACAATTGCCAGATAAATAGTTTGGGATGCAAAGAAAACCCCACAAATAACATCAGCTGAAATACAGGGCTCTCTGAAAACTATCGGTGTGGCTGTTTCATGATGCATGATAAGGAGGTACTGCATGGTGGAGTCGCCAGCACAAAGCCATTACTTCGCAAATGCCATGAAGTATCTTGCCTACAATACGCCAAACAGCACCTAGACAAGCCTCAAAACTTCTGGAATAAGGATATTTGGAATGATGAGACCAAAATCAAACTTTTTGGTCACAACTATAATCATTACATTTGGAGAGTAGTCAACAAGGCCTATATTAAAAGTAAAACCATTCCTACTGTAAAGCACGGAGGTGAATTGCAAAGTTGATGGAAAGATGAATACAGCACGTTATCAGCAAATACTGGAGGCAAATTTTCACTCATTAGCCCAAAAGTTGCACATGGGACGTACTTGGACGATCCAACATGCCAACGATCCAAAACACAAGGCCAAGTCGACCTGTCATTGGTTACAGCTGTATATCATTATCAATATCATTGAGCCCCTCTGGGGAGGCTTTTTGCCAAGAAGAATTGACACAAAATAAAGAGCCTCAACCACAACTACCACAAAAAACTTCAAGCTGTCATTGATGTTAGAGGCGGCAACTGGGATATGTGAACTCTTGATCAGGGTCATTTGGATGTTTTTGGTTGTCACTATGATTTAAAAAGAGAAAACACATTAATTTGACAATCTATATCTTTACCCAACCACTAACCATAAGTGGGAAAAAAGTTTTTGTGTTATCATTCATATTCTCTGAAAAAAAACAAGAAAGCAAAAATGTTGCCAATGTTTGTAAACTTTTGAGCACAACTGTATATGCAAGAAAAAAACTCTTCAATATCAGTAAGTGGCACAGTCTTTAATTGCCTCTTCCCTTATATTTTACTGTTATATCTACCTCATAAGTAACTAAGTATTGGGAGGAATAAAGAATATAGGTTGACCTACTAGCTGTATTAGATTAGGTCCTCTGCCTAGAAAGCACCCTCCACAGTGGGGCTAAAGGCCCTATTACACAAAACGATTATCAGCCGTATTCGGTCAATATCTTCTGTTATGGCCGATAATTGTCTTGTGTAATAGAAAACAACGATAAGCTGACATGAACAAAGTTGGCTGATCGTTGCTGCCATTTGTCTTTCAACATATTGAAAGACAAACGACTAATATAGCAGCGATCTGATGCCGTCGCTCCGTGGAATAGGAGCGGTGGCAGCGGACTGCTCCTATCTGCTATGGGCTGTCTGGACGATCAAGCAATCACTCGGGCAGCCCCCCCCTCCCCCGGCAGCTCTCCGCGGCTCCCTCTGTACTCACCGGCTCGCTGTCTCTGTGTGTAGGACATTTGGTCTCCAAACGTAACAGAAAACCATTTGTATCCAATGGTATCAGGTCTGTCTCCCTATAACCTCTCAATGAAAAGTTATGAACCATCTTAGGATTTAGTAGTTTCTGACTTTAGGTCCAAGGGGTGGAAATTGGGACCATCCCACTGGATGGGACGAGTAGTGTCAGGCCAAGGGTATAATTACATGTGCTTGGCAGCAGGCAGGGTTTTTTCTTCCAGAGAGAGAACATGTGCATGTTGGAGAGAAGAGGAAATCACTAAGCCTCACTGTCTCAGCTTGCACAACTACCTGTATTGGCACTTTTGACCATAAGGCTATGTTCACACTACGTAAGAGACCGGCCGTTTGGAATAGCTGGTCTCTGAAAAGATCATCTTTGCAGCCGCAGAGTTCTGATGCGGGCGCATCCATGCGCGTCCGCATCAGAACTCCTCACTGCATACCATGGAGCGTGTGTTCGGAGCCGCCTGCTCCACAGTGTGCACTGACAGGGTTTTCTGCGGCCGCTTTCAACGAGTACGCCGGGGGGCGGGGAGGGGGTGTGAAGGGGCGGAACGGAGGGCGCGGACTCAGTCCGCGCGATTCGCCATCCGTTCCGCCAAAAGATACGCTGAAAACCTCAGTCCTCAGCTGGCGTAGGTTTTCGGCCGAGCGCACAGGATTTATGTAGAGGCAGTCCGCCTCTACATAAATCCCTGTAGCGCTGGAGATGCGGGAACATTTTTAAGTCCGGTGTAAAAAATGCTGGACTTAATAAATGTCCCCCTATGTGTATACGCTCCGGTCAAGATTCCATTCTTTCAAAAAACAACGTATCTTTTGCATAAATCACGGACGATGTTGCAAACTGCCATTCAAAAGTTTGGGGTCACGTTGAAATGTCCTTATTTTTGAAGGAAAAGCACTGTACTTTTCAATGAAGATAACTTTAAACTAGTCCTAACTTTAAACAAATACACTCTATACATTGCTAATGTGGTAAATCACTATTCTAGCTGCAAATGTCTGGTTTTTGGTGCAATATCTACATAGGTGTATAGAGGCCCATTTCCAGCAACTATCACTCCAGTGTTCTAATGGTACAATGTGTTTGCTCATTGGCTCAGAAGGCTAATTGATGATTAGAAAACCCTTCTGCAATCATGTTCACACATCTGAAAACAGTCTAGCTCGTTACAGAAGCTACAAAACTGACCTTCCTTTGAGCAGATTGTGTTTCTGGAGCATCAGATTTGTGGGGTCAATTAAATGCTCAAAATGGCCAGAAAAAGAGAACTTTCATCTGGAACTCGACAGTCTATTCTTCTTCTTAGAAATTAAGGCTATTCCATGCGAGAAATTGCTAAGAAAATGAAGATATCCTACAACGGTGTGTACTACTCCCTTCAGAGGACAGCACAAACAGGCTCTAACCAGAATAGAAAAAGAAGTGGGAGGCCGCGTTGCACAACTAAGCAAGTCGATAAGCACATTAGAGTCTCTAGTTTGAGAAACAGACGCCTCACAGGTCCACAACTGGCATCTTCATTAAATAGTCCCCGCAAAACACCAGTGTCAACATCTACAGTGAAGAGGCGGCTGCGGGATTTTGGGCTTCAGGGCAGAGTGGCAAAAAAAAAGCCATATCTGAGACTGGCCAATAAAAGAAAAAGATTAAGATGGGCAAAAGAACACAGACATTGGACAGAGGAATACTGGAAAAAAGTGTTGTGGACGGATGAATCCAAGTTTGAGGTGTTTGGATCACAAAGTAGAACGTTTGTGAGACGCAGAACAAATGAAAAGATGCTGGAAGAATGCCTGACGCCATCTGTTAAGCATGGTGGAGGTAATGTGATGGTCTGGGCTTGCTTTGGTGCTGGTAAGGTGGGAGATTTGTACAGGGTAAAAGGGATTCTGAATAAGGAAGGCTATCACTCTGCAGCGCCATGCCATACCCAGTGGACAGCGCTTGATTGGAGCCAATTTCATCCTACAACAGGACAATGACCCTAAACACACCTCCAAATTGTGCAAGAACTATTTACAGCAGAAGCAGGCAGCCGGTATTCTATCGGTAATGGAGTGGCCAGCGCAGTCACCAGATCTGAACCCCATTGAGCTGTTTGTGGGAGCAGCATGACCGTATGGTACGCCAGAAGTGCCCATCCAACCAATCCAACTTGTGGGAGCTGCTTCTAGAAGCGTGGGGTGCAATTTCTCCAGCTTACCGCAACAGATTAATAGCTAGAATGCCAAAGGTGTGCAATGCTGTAATTGCTGCAAAAGGAGGATTCTTTGACGAAAGCAAAGTTTGATGTAAAAACAATGTTATTTCAAATACAAATCATTATTTCTAACCTTGTCAATGTCTTGATTCTGTTTTCTATTCATTTCACAACGTATGGTGGTGAATAAGTGTGACTTTTCATGGAAAACACAAAATTGTTTGGGTGACCCCAAACTTTTGAATGGTAGTGTACGTTGTGTGAACATGGCCCAATACTGTATATATATTTACTATGTGCATACAGTGAACTGTCTAGTAAGCCCTTAAGACAATTAAATATTCAATTTAATGTTGGGTGGTTGTTTTATCCTGGTCAAAGAATTCACACATCCATGTTCTTAGACTAATGATACACGCTGTAGGGCTGGTTTCTGGCCCAATATAATCCCGATAATGGTCCGGGCCTATATCTAACAAAAAATAGAAGCAGCACTATCAGGCTTGCAGGGTCCTGTTTCACTGGTGCTAGTGAAAAGGGTCTTTCAGCCTACCCTGGGTGGTGGGCGAGCATTGTGCCACACCAATGATCGGGTGGGCTAACCCCATTCAACCCTCCCTTAGCCTCCTGTGCTTGTGTGGACAGGGAGTGTTAGTATAAAACGATATTAAGCTGACCTTACGTACTCAGAGGTGTGCAGAACGTCACCAGTATGTAGTCACATGATTTTATTTTTCTCCTATGTATCTACTATATGCATTTTCATTCCACGTATGTTTATGTTTGTTGTAAGATCTCTGGCAAATAAAGGCATCAATATAAATGATGGGTCAAAGTGGAATAAAACCTTGAAAAATATCCACTTGAAATACAGCAGAAGGTCAAAGCGTATTACTGTATAATGTAAACCTTCAAAAATACTTTCCGCTTCATGAAGGTTTCAGCATGAAAGATGGGTCCAAGAGGAAAAAAAGCTTAAAAAATATCCACTTGAAACAGACCAAAAGGTCAAGTGCTATAACTCTAAATACAAGAGAATGTGGTGAATTACATTGCTCCGATAGGAAGAGGAATTAGTCCAGATGGTGAAAGTACATTGACTATTAACAATATCATGGAATGGTGGAATAAGAAGTATACACAGGAACAAATGGGGTTCATTGAGGATGTGTACTGTACAGTAAACAGCCTTAGATCCCATATCGTATTTGGTTAGTACTTTTTAACAAAATCAGCAGTAGGTCCAAAAGACCTTTCGATAATAGTTTTCCTCTATATTGGCTCCACACATAGTTTTGGCTAAAAATACTAAAATACACCCACCGACAAATACAAATAATGGATAAAAATTTTATACATGTGAATGTAGAGAGGATATATGTAAGTGATTACAATGTTAGGCAATGTTCACATTACGTATAACACCGACCGTTCTGTGACCCGGCCAGATGATGTTCACTTCTGCTGAAATAGCCCGCATCCGAATTAACCGCTGCACACAATGAAGAGAGCGGCCGGAGCTGCGCGCTCCATTGTGTGAACTGATAGGTTTTCTGCAGCTGCTATTCAATGAATAGCTACTGCAGAAAACTGACATGTCAGTTTTGTGCATGGCCGCTAGCGATCCCGACTGGACTGGATTGTATACTATCTGTATACACTCTGGCCGGGATTCCCTCTAGTTGCAGCACAATGTAAGTTAAGTATTAATCAGAGCCGTGTTGCAAATCGGCAACAACGCCCGTGATTATTACTTAACTTACGTTGTGTGAACATGTCCTTAGAGCAAAATGATAAGTTTTGAGGTGAAAACTACACAATAGAAAGAAGGCTCTAGTTCTCTGCTGGGCATCCTCTAGTCTGGATGCAAGATGAGATATGGTTAGACATGTACAGGTTTCATATGGCATCCTGTAGCACATTTGCCCTCAAATGCCGCAGCTGGCCCAGTAGATCTGGCACATTTGTAGGTTGTAGAAGTGTCTCAATTGGTCCCATAAATGCTGGATTGGCTATAAATCTGGTCACCGGGCAGGCCAAGGATGTGTAGAAATGTGACATTCCTGGGCAACCCTTGTGTCTGTAGGGGAGCGTTATCCTGCTGGAAAATGATAATTACAAGCCCTGCCATGAGAGGCGGTGTCCCACTAGGGGTGTTGCAGTTGTATACACCCTTCACAAAAGTCTGTACTTTTTGTATTCCTATTGTGGTAAAAGTAGTACTGAAGGTTAGCCACTAGATGTCGCTGTATTATGTATGTATTTATGGAAACTGGGCTCTGGCCCTCTGCGAGGTCTCCGTACCTAGGTCAGTCTAAGTACCCCGCATGGGAAGGATGCAAGACAGCATGTCTCTCAAAACTTTCTTACAAGTAACACATCAAAGCACTATGCACTGTGAAACCCCTATTAGGAGAGGACAAGCCAGAGACAACCTCAACCCACGCCATGGACAAAGAGAATTCACAGTGCAGGACAGTATCCATACTAGAGCCATAGAGCGAGGAACTGATCCGGACAGAGCAAAGTTGCAGTAGCCTAGGAACTCTGACTCACAGCATGGGTATCAGCAGGGAACCCTCAGCATTCCGCTCAACCCAGGTAATGAGATCTGGGGCCTGTGTCTCCCATTAGTACGGTTTGGCCAAAGTTAGTGGGCCTAAGGTGGTGTGAAGACTGAAGTCAAAGGTCAATACATTGGCGCAGGTGTTCTTCTTATTTTTCTTCTCATTCTTCTTATAAGTATTCTACCTCATCCTCCAACATCTGGGCAGAGCACATTTCTACATGGGTTGAGACTCTCACAACATCCTCCTCTCTGCTACTCTACCTATCCTATTACTCAGCACAACTCAACCACACGACTATATCCTACACTGCACTTCTACTACAGATCTGGTCGTTCTCTTATCAAGTGTTTATTGGAATTTTGTCAAGTGTGTTTCACAGACTTTAACTAAAGGAACTTTATACTGTCACTTCTGTATTACCTGCTGCACATTTAGGCTATGTTCACACTACGTAAAAGTACGGCTGTTGTTTCCATCGGCAACGGCCGTACTTTGTGCGGTGTGGACATAGCCTTCTTTTCTATGGGATCCCGGCCGAAGCATATACACATTGTATATACTCCGGCCGGGATCCCGTACGGGGCCGCAAATAACTGACATGTCAGTTTTCTGCGGCCACAATTCAGTGAATTGCTTCATTATGTGCTGTGGGAGGTTCTGATGCAGGTGCGCGCTGATGCGCCCGCATCAGAAACCTGCAGCCAAAAGATCATCCGGGATGATCAGTGCAGAGACCGGCCGTTCCGTGATCCGGCCGGGGTCACGGAATGGCCGTTCTCTCACGTTCTGTGAACATAGCCATACAAGTAGTAAACTAACTCAACTTTATTTCAAAACTCTGTAATTATTCGTCACCACCGACACACTACACACACCGCAACCTTGGGACATTCTCCCCTTTCTGTGGGTGGAGGGTCCTACTATCCGGGAGGGTCATTATACCACTCTGGCCATCCGTGGCTACATCATCCGTGACTACATCATCCCAAGGGACCCGGTAGCATCCCAGCAGGACACTGGCCACAGGGGAAAAGGGTATAGCCGACCTGATAAAATAAAAGCAGGCGTGCCATCACACCTGTGTGCCTACCGGACACTGGCGTCACGTAACAAAATCCCAAGGTCCGGCTGTATCTCGGCCATCCACCACAGTAGTGGCATCACACTTCACCATCTAGCAAGTGACCGGCCACTCCTCACATATAACATCACACCGGGAATACAACACAGGCGGCATGTGTCCTCAGGATGTCCTGTACATATGACTGAGCTGTTAATGCCCCTCATATCGCCACCAGGGATGACTGTCATATGTGATGGTTCCTGAGACTATTACACCAGGACGCAAATGCTCACTATAAGACCTCCACACTCAAACTCCACTATCATTGGGATCACACACAGAAACTGGATTCATTGCTAAAGACTATACAGTTCTAGTACTTAGTAGTAGCCCAGGTTTTTGTTCACAAAACCACTGCAAATATGAAGACAGTGGCTGGCTGTCGGTGGCAGGACACATAAAGGTGCCACCTGTGTCAGGATGGTGGACAATGCAAAAAACAGGTTTTCAGCAGCACAAGAAAAAAATTGTAGTTTGTGGGTGTAAGTCTCCCCAAACCGGACCCGGGTTTGTGTTAAGTATCCAAAAAGATGAAGGAGACCGCAACTTCCAAAAAGAATATCCACTTTAATCACACCAATGCAACGTTTCGGCTCTATGTGTGTAGCCTTTCTCAAGCAAGGCTACACACATAGAGCCGAAACGTTGCATTGGTGTGATTAATATGGATATTCTTTTTGGAAGTTGCGGTCTCCTTTATCTTTTAGGATGGTGAACAAGGTGCAGTAACTGTAATAGCTGCTTATGAATGCCGGTAGACCAAACAATCCTCTCTACTGGTGGTCTGTCTGGGCTTTCCAGAGCCTGTTTGCCTTTTGTACAACCTAAAATGGTTTAGATGGTGGGAAATTTCTCAAAACTACTATCTCTACGTCCAATGATGTGCCTAAAGCTTTGGCTCTAGGCATGATGGGAGTTGTAGTTTTGCAACGACTGGAGAGCCAAGGTTCCCTATCCCTGTTGTATAATTTACAAACTACTCACTGAAAAAACTATTAACTAAAGTTTAAACTAACTTTAGACAAGTAACTGGGATGGCGATGCTCCTATTACCAGAATGATGGGACCAAGCTGAGAGCCTTACCCTCTTGACTTTAAAGATTTCCTAGAAAATATTAACGTAAATTATGAAATATAATTCCAAAGTCAATGAAAGTTTCATGTTTTTGGCATATAAAATATTAAAGAAGTATGGTGGGCAAGTATTCTGAGCACTCGTCTTCCTTCCATATACTATTGCACAGCTTTCCATAGATGCCCTAAGGTTGGGGCCAGCAAATACAGTATCTGGAATAGAGCCCTGCATAGCCATGGCCACCAGAAGCAGAAGGGACACCTAGGGAGGAAGGGTGATATCTGGGACAAGGTCTACTGTCCCTAGACTCCTATGATTTCCTCCTATATCCTTCTATTTCTGTTTTATTATTTGCTATGACTGATAACCTGGTAGTTATATCTTCATCAATGCTCAATGATCTAAATCGCAGGACAGTAAGTATTGCAACTGGGAAGCAGGAAAGCAAAGCACATTTGTGAAGTCGAATACATCTTCGCGTTTCAGTCTTATTCATCACTATACACATTTATAGCATTTGTTGCACTATTCCAACAGCAGTATGCCGTAAATAATGCACAGCATACAAAGCACCCATTGTATGCTGGATGTCACAAAGGATATATACCTGGACAGACACTGTGAAAAGAGAGTTATTAATTCTATAATTACAGCCACAAAGCCCCCATAGGACCTCTATATTGCCAGCGGAACTGACAGCACACAGTGTACTATGACAGTGACAGTCAAATCACATTAACAGTGCCCCCATCATAGTGACACTCACCATGCTCCCATAATGACATGTAAAGTACATCATGAAAGCCACAGTGCACCCTTAATAGTTAACCATTACAGTGCCCCCCACAATGACATCCGCAGCATAACCACTACAAAGTCAGCCACAATGGCCCCAAGTCACAAGTCCACCACAAGAGAACTAACCTTGGATATCTACGGTATGTAACATTGCTTGTGGTGTCCAAAAACAGTTCCAGAAACAGTAACTTTTCATGTCCACCACAGTTCCCCCTAAAAGCCATGTTCTACGTAACAGAGCCAGCCAGAACCCCTATAACAGTGCCCCCCATGGAACCAGTCTAAAGATTATTCCAACATAAGTAAGCAAGTACTCCCATAACTGATACAGCAAGTACCCCATAACCGATACAGCAAGTACCCCCATAACTGATACACCAAGTACCCCATAACTGATACAGCAAGTACCCCATAACCGATACAGCAAGTACCCCCATAACTGATACACCAAGTACCCCATAACTGATACAGCAAGTACCCCCATAACTGATACAGCAAGTACCCCCATAACTGATACAGCAAGTACCCCCATAACTGATACACCAAGTACTCCATAACCGATACAGCAAGTACCCCCATAACTGATACACCAAGTACCCCATAACCGATACAGCAAGTACCCCCATAACTGATACAGCAAGTACTTCCATAACTGATACAGCAAGTACCCCATAACCGATATAGCAAGTACCCCCATAACTGATACAGCAAATACCCCCATAACTGATACAGCAAGTACCCCATAACCGATACAGCAAGTACCCCCATAACTGATACAGCAAATACCCCCATAACTGATACAGCAAGTACCCCCATAACTGACACAGCAAGTACCCCATAACTGATACAGCAGGTACCCTCATAACTGATACAGCAGGTACCCCCATAACTGATACAGCAAGTACCCCATAACCGATACAGCAAGTACCCCCATAACTGATACAGCAAATACCCCCATAACTGACACAGCAAGTACCCCCATAACTGATACAGAAGGTACCCCCATAATGCCAACCATAGTGTGGCAAGTAGTTACATCATTAATACTTCTACTTCTTGTACTTTTACTTCTATGTGCAACCTGACCATAGAAGTGACCAAAGTGTGACCACCAGAGTGTGTCCTGCCAGGGAACTTACCTGCCCCATCTATTTCCGGACATTTCAGGACAGGGTGAAAGCATGCTGAGCATGAAATATACAGTATGAGTGCAGCTGGAACAAAAGCTGAATTATTAAACAGTTTCTTGTGAGCACTTAACACAGTCAGTTTATATGCAGTCCCATGTAAAACCCACACATATGATGTTAGATCCTATAGGTGCAAATGACATCAACATTACAGCATGAGACAAACTCAGCTCTACTACCTGTGCAGCTTGAGTCCCAAGTTACTCACCGAACAAGGAGTTGCAGAAGCCATACCACTTACATCCCTGCTGTCCTATCAGCCAACTACCAGATACACTGGCTGCAAAGCTGAAAGGGGTCCCAAAGACACAGACCAGCAAGTCACTGACACTGATGTTCAGCAGGATCATATTGATGGGGGTCCTCACAGCCTCAAACTTCACAAAGATCACCAGCACCAGAAAGTTGTAGAGGGATCCCAGCACCAGGATGCAGCCCAGGCACACAGCCACTACATTGTGAGCAGTCCTGCTGAGGCCAGAGGCAGCTAAGCCCCCACTGTCCCCCAGGCTGAGATTCTGCAGCACAGATTCATTCAGCATGCCCAGGACATACACCATCTCCGCTGATCATCACCCTCTGCTGCTGCTGCTGCCTATTGTCAGGAATCTCAGGTATACAGCAGCCAGGAGAGATCTCAGGATGAGTGCGGGCTCCCCCTGCCGGCAGCTAAGCTGCACTGCGTGTTTATAGTGTCTCAAGTCAGTGGGTCGCACTCTCCAGACCTGGAACAGTTATTTAACCCTTTAGTAACTGGGAGACTTTTGTTCAGCATGTAATTATGCTACTACCATGGGTTGAATGGCTGCTTATAGTAATCATACACAAGTTTTTGTTTACAATAAACAGAACTTTCCTTCATAATATTTTGATACAAATATATATTGACAGTTGAAGGAAGTGAAAACAATGGTAGAAAGGTGGCAAGATGGGATGGGAATTTTTTATGGATTTTATGGAGCTTGTGGTATTTTTCTCCCACAGATTTCTATTGAGGTTTTTTTTATATCCTGCTCGTTTCGTATTTTGTGTTGTTATTTTAGGCTGAGTTCAGACAATGTATTTTTTAATGTCCATTGTAAATGAAAAAATACATTGCTTTAATTGCTATGGAATCCCGTCCGGAGTGTATACACTCTGTATACAGTATGGCCAGAGTTCCTTTTGGCTGCACCAAAGATATCAGTTTTGTGCGTCCGCTATTCATTGAATAACGGCCACACAAGACTGATAGAGCAGACAATGTAATGTGCCGCTCCAGCCGCACTTTAAATTGTCTGCAGTAGTGATTTGGAATGCCGGCACACTCGAATTTGCCTGCATTCCATATTAAAAGAAATGAAGTTAATCCCTTCCAGGATGAACTTTATTGACAACGCCCGTGTCACAAAACGTCTGGTGTCATATTGTGTGTAAACCCAGCCTTACACTGCAAATCATGTGGTTGAAAGACAAATTATTGAACCGCATCTATAAGTCACATCCTTTGTTATGGGAAAAACACCATAGAAAAAATGTAACCATAAATTACTTGTACTCAGGGCCATACTTAAAGCTCTTACTGCCCTAGGCGCTTGGACTGAATACACCGCATAGGGTGATTCCGCATGCATGGGATTTTTTTCATGTACAGCAAAACCCATGTATCATACATATAGATTTTGTAGCAGATTCAAAGAGGATCTCACCCCCATACACAGAAATTGGTGAAATCAATCACAAATTCAAACAGATTAAAACATAGCGGATTATAACAGGCCTATTTGGGGCGGTAGCCCGGTGCCCTTAGCTCCTGGGGGCCCATTACCACCCAAACAGACTTATACTTTCAGTGGTGTATTGTCTCCTTGTTACAGTTCTGCCATGATTTGCAAAAAAAATCACAGATTTTGCACCAATCTGGGACAAACTGCAATCAGGAGACAATTCAATATCATTAGAGAACATAATGAAGGACCTTAAAATGTGACAATGATGTCACCACAGGTCCTTTGCAGCCTGCACTATGGTGGAGGAATACTAAAGTTGTAGAGTATGTAGAAAAGCAACAGGGAGGATAATCCATAAAGAAAGGAGGATAAAGGGTGATTATTCTGGGTTGGGGGCAGGGGGATACAGGGTGACCCATCTGGGGTGGGGGCAGGGGGGTAGAGTGTGAACCGTCTGGGGTGAGGGCAGGGGGATACAGGGTGGGTGACCAGTCTGGGGTGGGGGCAGGGGGATACAAGGTGGGTGACCAGTCTGGGGTGAGGGTAGGGACACAAGTGAGAAGGGTCCTGGGAGCAGTGTGTGTGTGTGTGTGTGTGTGTGTGTGTGTGTGTGTGTGTGGTGTATTTTGGTGTAATTTGGGGTAGAATTTATTTTAGGGTCCAGTGGCTGTATTTAGGGGTTTGGTTGAGGTCTGAAGTAATGTGAATTTAATTGGGAGGAAGGGGAAGTAGTACATAATTTTATACTTTAACCCCTTGATGTCTCCAGCCTTGCGCCTTAGAATAACATTACACTGGGGCTCAAGCTGGAGATGGATCAGGAAGCTCTGGCTTCTATTTCACAGGTACAAACAGCCGCGAGTGGAGACAATGGTACCTCCACAGGTACTGACAGCAGGAGCAGAGGCAATGGTACCTCCACAGGTACTGACAGCAGGAGCGGAGGCAATGGTACCTCCACAGGTACTAACAGCAGGAGCGGAGACAATGGTACCTCCGCAGATACTGACAGCAGGAGCGGAGACAATGTTACCTCCCCAGGTACTGACAGCAGGAACGGAGACAATGGTACCTCCACAGGTACTGACAGCAGGAGCGGAGGCAATGGTACCTCTGCAGGTACTGACGGCAGGAGCAGAGACAATGGTACATCCACAGGTACTGACAGCAGGAGCGGAGGCAATGGTACCTCCACAGGTACTGACAGCAGGAGCGGAGACAATGGTACCTCCGCAGGTACTGACAGCAGGAGCGGAGGCAATGGTACCTCCACAGGTACTGACAGCAGGAGCGGAGACAAGGGTACCTCCGCAGATACTGACAGCAGGAGCAGAGCCAATGGTACCTCCACAGGTACTGACAGCAGGAGCGGAGACAATCGTACCTCCACAGGTACTGACAGCAGGAGCGGAGACAATGGTACCTCCGCAGGTACTGACAGCAGGAGCGGAGACAATGGTACCTCCCCAGGTACTGACAGCAGGAGCGGAGACAATGGTACCTCCGCAGGTACTGACAGCAGGAGTGGAGACAATGGTACCTCCACAGGTACTGACAGCAGGAGCTGAGACAATGGTACCTCCACAGGTACTGACAGCAGGAGCGGAGACAATGGTACCTCCGCAGGTACTGACAGCAGGAGCGGAGGCAATGGTACCTCCACAGGTACTGACAGCAGGAGCGGAGACAATGGTACCTCCCCAGGTACTGACAGCAGGAGCGGAGGCAATGGTACCTCCACAGGTACTGACAGCAGGAACGGAGACTATGGTACCTCCACAGGTACTGACAGCAGGAACGGAGACTATGGTACCTCCACAGGTACTGACAGCAGGAACGGAGACTATGGTACCTCCACAGGTACTGACAGCAGGAGCGGAGGCAATGGTACCTCCAAAGGTACTGACAGTAGGAGCGGAGACAATGGTACCTCCACAGGTACTGACAGCAGGAGCAGAGACAATGGTACCTCCACAGGTACTGACAGCAGGAGCAGAGACAATGGTACCTCCGCAGGTACTGACAGCAGGAGCGGAGACAATGGTACCTCCGCAGGTACTGACAGCAGGAGTGGAGACAATGGTACCTCCACAGGTACTGACAGCAGGAGCGGAGGCAATGGTACCTCCAAAGGTACTGACAGCAGGAGCGGAGACTATGATACCTCCACAGGTACTGACAGCAGGAGCAGAGACAATGGTACCTCCGCAGGTACTGACAGCAGGAGCGGAGACAATGGCGCTGCTGTTAAGGTATTTACTTAGGCACCAAAATGGAAATAACATAGAAAATGAAAAATGAGCCCAGTGCTGCCTGATAATCAATTTTCATAAAACTTTATGGGTACATGGTAAATATGAAATTATCTACCCCGTACTATGACCACGCTAGTGCCGACATAGTTACAGTAGGGTGGAGGGCCCAGGCTTGATGAACAGCTCCGGGCTTATGGTAAAGTTATTAGCATTATCAATAATACATTATAAGTCAATTCAGCATCAAACTTTCCAGAGAGGAACACAATAACCTGTATTGTCTTACCAAGCCCCATATCATCTGCCAAAATACTGCCTTGTCTTCCATCTCTGTGTGGGTTGTACATGAATGTAACACCTTCTTTTTGGTGCTCAAAGAGTTTTTAGTTGTTTGCAGAGTGTAAGCCCAGACCCTAATCCATCTATACATTCATCATCCTGCTCATACTGGAGATCCAGCTGTTGGAGAGCCTCCTTAAGCTTTCACTCTACAGTGAAGAGCAGCGTAAAGATCTGTCACACCTGTCATCACGGCACAGCATAAAGCGTGAGGAGGCTCTCCAACAGCTGGATCACCAGTTTGAGCTGGATGATGAATCTGTAGATGTAGTAGGGAGCAGGCATATGCTCTATAAAGAACTATTCAACAAGCTCTTTGAGATTCGAGTTCATGTACAACCTTCACAGAGATGGAAGAAAAGATGGTCTTTTGGGGCTTGAAAAGACAATTGAGCTTATTGTCTTCCTCTCTGGAATATTTGATGCTGAATTAACTGATAATAAGCATGCTGCCATTGCACAGCTGCAGCTTAGGGAAGGGCTACACAGCCATGACATCCAGGAGTGAGGTCACGTTACCACAAACCACCAGGTTCACGTGAATGGAGTAACGTTGCCACTGGCGGGTTGAACTGCGACTATGTTCAATTACATTAGGTGTGAATGACCGTGATCAGTATCTGGTAATACAGCCCCTGTCACAGACACATTGCTGCTTAGCCCAAGCCTTAAAACTAAGCGGTCAGCTGTAATTCTATCCATCTGTGCTTCCATAACATACAAAAATCACTCCCTCTCCCATCTCTATTTCTGTTTGATTGACTGGCAGCTGGAAGCCCAAACAGGGTCAGGAATGGGAGGGGGAGTGAGGAGACATTACAACCCTCAGCATTTCAGGAGCCTGAGAAAGCCTACATGACCCTGAGCGATAAACGCAGAAGTCTAAAGGCCCTATTACACAAAGCGATTATCGGTATTTGGCCAATTATCGTCCATTGTGGCCGAAAATCTTTCTGTGTAATAGAAGGCAACGATCAGCCTACATGAACAATCTGCTGCCATTGCTTTGTGTAATAGGATTGGCGGCAGCAGAACGCCGCCAACTCCTATGGGCTCACCGGACAATCTAAAGATTATCCCGGGAGCCCCCCCACTTACCTGCTCGCTGTTGGCACGTGTAATAGCGCGGGCAAAGAGTGGGGAATGAGGAGACTGAGCGCTGATCTGACAGGTCGGCGCTCGCTCGCTCTCATAGATTGCACCGTGTATTAGGGGCTTAAGACTTGGACAAATATATAAAAAAGGAACCATGGGGGAGATTAATCAAACATGGTGTAAAGTAGAATTGGCCCAGTTGCCCCTAGCAACCAGATTCCACTTTTCATTACAAAAGTGGAATCTGATTGGTTGCTAGGGGCAACTGAGCCAGTTTCACTTTACACCAGTTTGATAAATCTCCCTCCGTGACCTAACAATTACCTCACAGTGTCGGCAGTTTGGAATGTGAATTGTATCTGACAAATTCCCTTTAAATTCACAGCAGTTTCTATAGGTGTTGATTATTTGGTTGTTAATTTATTTCCAATATCCTAAAAGCTTTCCCCAATGTATTACAGTCCCGGTGATGTGAATGAGACAATGACATACACTACAGAAAATAAACATAACAAGGATTATTCATATGTTCTTTTATCCCTTTCCCAAAACGGGAAACAAATAAGTGGAATTGTTGGTAATCTGGAAAATGGGTCAGAAACAGATAAAACTATATACCCAACTTTCACCAATAGAGTGTGACATATGGAAAAAAGGATTAAAACTGATGGAGCTGTCATGATGTGTATGCAGACATGGTCACTATCTGCATTAGAATTAATTTCTCGCTTCCATGCTCAGAAATACAGTAACGCACTGGAAGAACCAGTTCTGGGACTGGAAGGGGACTGATAATAGAGCCGGCTATGATTTACCATGTTGGGTCATGGATTTTACAGCACTGCAGGTGCATGGCAGAGGAATCAGGATTAAGTGTAGCCACTGGTGTCATTTATTGAGAATATACGTGACTGGGGATTGTATATGTGCAGCTCCGAATATCATCTCAATTAATGAAGCTTATCAGAGCGGCTGGAGGACATGTTCTAGTCTGTGCAGTCAGATAGAAAGGCTATGCCTCCCTCATCTCCCCCCACCCCAATACATGAACATAATTATACGGTGTGTACTTGTTGCCATAAACCCATTAGTCAAATATTTGCTACACAATACATTTCATTACCTGTACAAGTTTGCTTCACTTCCTTCTAGATCCTTAAAGGAAAACTCCACTACTGATATCATTCTACATTTCCGATCTGCATGCAATGCTGAGTAGGGGAGAATGTATTTCAGTTTTCCTTGTCTAAGTCTTACTTGCATATAATTTTGTTTTTTTCTCTTGTCACTTTTTTTATTATCTTTTTTTTTCTTTTTCTTTTTTGATAATCCAAAATAAAAATACATTTAGGGTACAAACCCACACACCGTATACGCAGCAAATACGCAACAAATACGCAACAAATACGCAGCAAATACGCAGCAGTTTGATGGTGAAGATTTAATGCTGAGTTCAGTTATTTAGATCTAATCTGCTGCGTTTTTGTTGCGTATTTGTTGCGTTTTTGCTGCGTATTCGCTGCGTATCGCAGCAGTAAATACGCTGTGTATACGGTGTGTGGGTTTATACCCTTAGCAAATATAGGGTGGTTAAAACAGGATGGTGCAAAGGTAAAAGACTAAAGTGACAGTGACATGGGAAATGGCCAATGACTGAAAATCAATGCAAAACTAGAAGTCCGGCCAAAATTTATTTTTTATATGTTATTACTTATGGAAAGTTATACAATTTTCTAATGTACATTAATTATGGGAAATGCTCATATACTGCTATTTCCCTTAATTTAGTGTATCAGGAAGTGTTAGAATTCTCTCAAAAGCAGTGACGTCACGACGAATGGTGTAATTCCTATGGAGTTTCCAGCAGGGGGTGCTCTATATATAGAAGTCAATGAGTACCATTGACTTCTATATATAGTGCATCCCTGCTGGACACTCCATTGGAATTACAATGGATGTGTGTATGTAATGTAATGTTATGCACTGTACTTTGCAATTGAATACATTTAAGGAATACTTTGGGGAGCAAGTGTCCTTGAAAGTGTCCCCAAAGTATCCCATAAATGTATTCAATAAATACATTTGCAGGGCACCGAGCAGAGAGGGAGAGAAGTGCCATCTACCTCCCCCCTCCCTGCTCAGTGCTGGGAACATATACAAAGTACTACTTCCCTATTATCTGCAGATAATGGGGGAGAAGTACCTGTGCTATCTTATCACCGCCTGCGCCACCGCTCATAGAAGTGCCACCTGCGCCGCCGCTCATAGAAGTGCCGCTCCGCCGCCGCTCACAGAAGTGCCACCTCCTCCTCCGCTCCCCCTCCTCCTCCCGGCTTCAAACACCATGGCCCCGCTGACTCCCCGCCGCCCGCGCCGCTGACTCGCCGCCCGCGCCGCTCCTCACACTATCCGGCCGCCGCTCTCTGCTCCTGCAGGCCGGCCGCGTCAGCCCTCACCCACCCACCGTGCCACTTTCTGGCACCATTTGATTTGGAAGATTTTTTTTTATGAAGTACCCCTTTAAAGTGGTCACTTTTCCCATTAGAGACATGATTGGTGAAGCTTGGTGCAAAATGGGCCCCTAGAGTCATCTGCCAAAGAGCAGCTAATTATGCTAAGGGCAAAAAGACGTATGTAAAACCCTAATATGTACAGATTTTGAAAATGTTAGTTAACCTGGGCCAAAGTGTGTCTTTTCATGTTATTACATGTCCACCAAGACTTTATTTTGCACCATACTTTTAAAATATAACAAAAATATTACATACTGTACATAACCGTCATCTGTCAAGATAAAAATTGAGCAATTAAACTAATTTTAAATTTCCCCCAAAAAACTAAACTTTTGGTTTAAAGTATGTACCAGAGCAGGGATTCCTGTCAAACGAAACGAAGGCTGAGCTGCAGTAATGCGGCAACACCACTACACAGTTCTACATCCAGCCCCATTCACTGTGTAGTGTACAGATGAGCGAATCTCAAGCATCGAACCTGAGCATGCAGCATTTAATTACCATGTGAAGAAATTGGATGTAACCCTAGGGAGTCCTGAAAAAATGCATAAAGCCTATGGCTGCATCCAACTCATGCAGTCACCGGTAACCAAATGCTGCAGACTCCGGTTTGGATGAACCAAAGTGTGCTGAAGACTTGCTAATCTTTAGGCTATGTTTACATGCTGTAAAAACAATGACCTCCATGACAAGAACGGACATTGTTTAAGGCTACCTACGACTGGAATTAATGATCATGATCATTCATTCTGGCTGTAGGTAGCGATAAACGTCTGTTCACAGCGGAATGGCCGTTCTTTGTACAGAGTGTAAACATAGCCTAAGTGTAGTGGTGTGCCTGCCTAACAGCCAATCGATGAGGTTGCTGGGTGTCAGCATCCCACAAATCGGAGATTTTTTCAATCAGTTTTTCCTTTAACCCCCTTTAACCAAGTAATAAAAATTTTTGGGCAAAAGCACCATTTTTGCTGGTGTCACTCCTATTCCTAAGTGTTAGGGCCCTTTTACATAGAGTGATAATCTGCTGAATCAGGCTGACTCTGCAGATTATTGCTTTGTGTAATAAAGACAGTGATCAGCAGATGAAAACTGATCGTTTCTTTTGGTCCTGCCTAAAAATCATCATCCGCCAACCGCACGTTGCTCAATGGAATAGGAGGTCCATGGTTGTCGGCCAATGAAATTGTAGAGAAAGTAATCAAACTATACTTTACCTCTCAGTGTTCCCCAGTGTCCTTCCAGCTTCTCCCAGCTCTCCGCAGCCACTGCTGAAGCTTTAATGCACATTTACCATCAGGTACATTCGCTTTAAGTGTTGCATATGAATATAATATAGTCTATTACCGAGCACCGGCCCAGGCTGAAGCACTGGAGGTGGGCCGGCCAGCTCCAGTGGGAGGAAATCTCCTCCCCTCTGTGATGTGGCTCCATTAGATTCAATGGAGCCACATCATAGAGGGATAGGAGTTTCACCCCACTGGGGGCAGGGCGGCCCATCTCCAGTGCTTCAGCCTGGGCCGGTGTTCGGTAATAGACTGGCACTGTGCCCGGGAATCTGGCTGTGGTTCAGAAAAAGGGACTGTGGCACTGGCTTCCCCGTGGCGGCGCTCTTATATTCATATACAATACTCAAAGCGAATGTACCTGATGGTCCATTCGCTTTAATCTTCACACTGTGCCATGTTCTTCTACTATGGACTCATATACACTTACAATGCAGTCTATGGCACGTTCAGAAGTGTCATCGACAGACTGTGTAAGAAGAAGACAGCATACCTGTAGGAGTTTTCAATGTATCCTGCCAGCAAAATAATAGATACGCTTAAAGTATAACTATGGGGGGAGTCCGGGTCTTACATCCTGATTATATACAATACAGCTGAATGAAAAATACGGAATGAGATTGGGTAAAGCAGCTTATGTTATCTCAGCAGCCGTGGTTGTTCCTTCTACAAGATTCAATCATTCCATTTAAAGTATGAGAACCTGAAAATCTTGTGGATTATTGGCTATTTTGGCACTTGAACAGATCCATCTATAACATGGGCCTTAGTAAGCTGTATGTCCATCTTTAACATTGTTTCAATCTGTTGTTAATGAGTTTTCTAACCATTCTAAAATTAGAGAAGTGGATGGAGTGTATTGATCACTGGACAGCAGAATAGGTAATTACATGTCCGTCCACTTTGGAATTACCACCATTATACAATTCCCATATACAGAACAGTAATTGGAAATCTTACACAGAAGCCCATAAAGCTGCCCTCCGCATCAAGGGTCGTATCATACCCATTAGTATCTCGCCATCAATATTCATTTTAAGTCTTTACTACTTTAATTTCTTATTACCTTCCCAAATGTTACAACATGGTTCAGGTTAATATGATTTTTTTTAATGTTTTTGCATTACTAATTTTTATTTAAAATATTACTGGCATGCCAACTTTTGATTATTATACATCTGTAATTTTTATATGATTCTGTGAAATTCAGATTAAGGCTACGTTTACACAATGTAAATTTTCAATAAATAATGGCCGTTTCCACACTGGCCATTATTTATTGAAAATTAAAATAACATTGTGTCCTATGGAATCCCAGCCTGAATGTATACACTCTGTTTACACTCCGGCTGGGTTTCTATATGGCCTCATTCACTGAAAAGTGGCCGCATAAGACTGACAGAGCAGACAATGTAAATTGCGGCTTTGGCTGCACTTTACATTGTCTGCTATGGTGATTTGGAATGCAGGCACACCCATATGCGCTCACATTTCAAATCAAAAGAAGTAAAGTTCATGTGACTGGTACTGCCATACCAGCCGCCGTGAACTTCACAGACAGCGGCCATTCAGTGACCCGGTTGTATCACAGAATGGCCGCTGTTATACTAAGTGTGAACCCAAACTAACACTGTAAAATGTAAATCCTTAAGGTATATAATAGTCATCCAACTCAGTAGTGCAACTACTACTACTCAGTTGTGCGACTACATAAGTGCCTGCAGCTAGGTTTTATAGAAATACTCCCTGCAGGTTTCTCCCAAAAAATACTGAACTTTTAATATAAAAATATATATACTCAGCACACTATGTTAAAGCTAGATTAGGTAGTAAAGCAAAAACAGAACATTATACTTGTATATCACACATTGAGCCTAGTGAGCTAAGTTTCTCCTTTTGGAGAGATTGTTTTGCTTGGCATAATATCCCCAGCCAATGATCTAAGATTCCTAGATAGAGTGGGACTTGACTTGAAGGGACATCTCTTCGCCTAAGGGTCTATTCACATGTCAGTATATTTTTGCGAATTTGAGTCTGCAATTTTTCATCCCCAATCCGCATTGCATCCATAATTTTTGCTGATCTGCAAAAATGTAATTAATAATAAACTAGTTTCTATTTGTGGATTGCGGATCCGCTTTTTTTCCACAAAAATACGGATGCCATAGAGTTCTATCAGTGTTTCCGTGGAGGAATTTCATTCCGCACTAGGGCCTGTTCTTTTTTTTTTTGCGCCATGGATCACGGCTCTGTAAGGGTGTGTAAATTGGGCCAATGACATACATTGACCCTATTTTCTGTCTGTAATTGCGGATCCATAATTGCAGACAGAATTGCAGACGTGAATAAATCCTGTGAGGTGTGAGAGCTATTTTGCATGCCCTTTCTTCCCTATCTATACAGTTGTAAGAATTGCAGGCAAAGTTTAAAAGAGTTGGTAACAGAGTTGGCATCTACTAGTCTTAAAGGCTAAGTTCACACTTTGTTGTTTTATAGAAAAGAACGGACACTGATTGCAATGAAATCAGCGTCCGTTCATTTCTGCAGCGGGGGCATGGCATTGAATTCAATCCAATGCTGCCCGCTGTGTTCTGACATCATTATTTTAACGTCCAATCTTTAAAATGGACGTTAAAATAATGAACATGTCTAATATTTCCCGTTTGCCGAACAGCATTGGGAAATGATAAGTGTTCACAAACTGTAAAGTACAGCTGGTGCCCGTAATTCAATTGTGAAAAGATAATGTTCCTGCAGCTGATACAGCGGTATCGGCTGCAGGAACGTGCTGTACACCGCCCGTCAATGCTTTGGAACAGATGGTTTTATACATAGTGTGATTATAGCCAAAGCTTGTCACTAGTGCAATATACAGCAAGTTAAATGCAATATGGCAACTGCACTGTGGTAGCAGTGTAATATCTTGCCCCGTGATCCTAACACTGAAGTGTATTAAAAGAGAATCAATTGCTATACGTGTACAAGCAGAGGAGAGATAAACGGCACATTGGGTACCATGTACGGCCATCAAGGCAAATGGTGAATATCACAAGTAAGGACAAGTAGATGCAGCCTGCATGTGTTCAACACTGCTACATATTGCTACAATAGGACACATTATTACAAACTGTTACCAACTGTTTTAACCTTTGCCTGCATTTCTTACTACTATATAGACAGAATCTCAGCTCACAGCTCAGTGCATCATCTATAAGGATAAGAACGCTATATTTTTGTTTTCCTATGTAATCTATGTCTAACACAGTGCGCTGGGCATATATATTATATTGTATGTTCAGAATGTAAATCATGATGTGCATCAGATCATGTGAATAAAGCCCAGTCTTTACATTATTAACAATAGTGGCTCAACCATGGAAACATTATGAAGACATTTTCAAAGGTCATTTGGACTAAATTAAAAATGTGAGAATCATTTTTCAAACACTTACCTCCTTACTGAGATATGATGGCTTGAATTTGGAGGTCGAAAGACTGAGGCTGCACTACTGAGATGCTCATGTGCGGAGTTGTCATAGAGACCTTGTGTGGATTTATAAACATTCAAATTCATTAATGTTTCCACGTGTGCATACATAACTGCAACTGATTAAGCTTGGTAGGAAGTACCTACTAGGAGGTTTGAATCCCCCAGGTCTCCAAGGTACTGCATGTACAAGTTCAAAGTTGAAGTGTACCTGTCACAGTTTTTTTTTTTTTTTTTTTTTTTAAGAAAACAACAGGGGTTGTGATCGCATTTCGTTACATTGATGCTTAACATTATTGGCACCCCTTTATTTTTTCATAGATTGTACAATATCTTCACAAATGCATGGAAATGGGCCAGTCTAATATCCTCAGGAGTTTTTAGTTAGTGATCTGAAGTAATACAATAAAACAATACAATATTGTTTTTTAATTTACATGTTGTAATTTCAAAGAAGAAATTGCTGGGGGACCCATGATCTTCGACTAAAACCAAATTTGCTTACACTGGGCAGGGCATTTTGCTCCAAAAACTCTTTATAATTCTCTGATTTCTCTGAGAGCAACAGCATTGTCACCCCCCTGGGATGTGATCACGGGGAGAGGTGAGGTAGGGTTGGGGCGATATGTCAAACTTGCCGGGCTGGGCCAAAACGATGTAATAATGCTGATCCCGGCTCCACAATTGTTTACTATGGGCTCCAGTTGCCCTTAGTAATCAAGTGCCAATTTCATATATATGTACTGCATTGATCTCTATGAGCAATCAGTGCATTGCTCATAGAAGTTCCCTATAGGAACTACAAATAGGGTAAAAAAAAGATTAAAAAAAAACAAAAAAAAAACAACTATTAAAGTATCAGATTTATTACCTATGATGGGATTAAGGACCAGGCCAATTTTTGTTTTTGCACTCTCGTTTTTTTCCTATTGATGTTTAAAAGCCCATAGTGCTTGAATTTTTTCACCTACATACCCACATTAGCTTTGATTTTTTGTGACACTAATTGTAATTTGCAAAATGACAGACATCATTTTTTAATAAAATATGCTGCTAAACCCGAATCTTTCCATTTTGGGGGTTTCGTGTTTCACTCTATGGTGAAACTGACATGTTACCTATGTTCCTCAAGTCTGTACAATTACAACGATAGTCCACTTTTATTTTATTTCACTGCTTTTAAAAAATTAAAACCTTAAAAAAAAAAAAAAGTTTCACATTGCTCTATTCCCATCCTTATAATGCTTTTATTTTTTGGTCTATGGGGCTATTTGAGGCGTCATTTTCCTTTTTGTGCCATGACCTCTGCTTTTTATTGGTATCTTGCTTGAGTAAATGTGACTTTTTGATCACTTTTTATTAAAAAAAAAAATCCGGATTTGATGTGAGCCCTAACTAGTCATGGTCCTGGGGCTTGTAATGACGCCTCTCTGTGTGTGATTCACAGCTCTGTATCCTTGCCGAATCCTACAGAAGTGTGCCTGAGCAAGTATGCTCTTTGTTATGCAGACAATGCTCTTTGTTATGCAACAATTCAGTCAGTATGATGTCGCTGTGTGGTTACAGAGGTTTTGGTGTTGTTTGACAGGAGAGCCGACCACACAATGCAAGCACCCCCAGCAAGCCCGGACTGGTAATCTGGCAAGGCGGGCAAATGCCCGCTGGGCTGGCCAGATTACCAGTCCGTGGGCCGCCCGGGCTGTCTAATGGAAAAAAAAAAATCACGGCTGCGGCCCGCTCCTGACATGCTCCTCCAATCCAATCAACGTGGGGCCGCAGCGGCCCCTCATTGATTGGCGGAGCACGTCAGGAGCGGGCCAGCCGGGCCGAGGTGAGCGGGCTGTGGTGGCGGGAGGGGGCTGCGGTGGCGTGTCTCCGCCCCGTTGTTCTTCCCCCAAGTGCCGAGGGCCGCAGACGTACCACGCGCAGGCACGTCTGCAGCCACCTCCACCAGGCCCCCAGCGGTGACGTCACTTCCCTGACGCGCCGCTGAGGACCTGGAGGAGAGGAGCCGCCGCCGCCGTGGACCAAAGATCCAGCCGAGGAAGAAACTGCTGGGAACGAGGTGAGGTGAGAATGTTTTTTTTTCAACCCCTTCACATGTGGCCACACAGGGAGGGCATGCAGGGGGGCTATTCTATATGGGGGGGGGGGGGGCTATTCTATATTGGAAGAGGATGCAGGGGGCTATTCTATATGGGAGGGGAATGCAGGGGGGCTATTTTATATAGGAGGGATGCAGGGAGGCTATTCTATATGGAAGGGGGATGCAGGGGGGCTATTCTATATAGGAGGGGGATGCAGGGGGCTATTCTATATAGGAGGGATGCAGGGGGGCTAGTCTATATCGAAGGGGGATGCAGGGGGGCTATTCTATATAGGAGTGGGATGCAGGGGGCTATTCTATATAGGAGGGATGCAGGGGGGCTATTCTATATGGGAGGGGATGCAGGGGGCTATTCTATATAGGAGGGATGCAGGGGGCTATTCTATATAGGAGGGATGCAGGGGGGCTATTCTATATGGAAGTGGGATGCAGGGGGCTATTCTATATGGGAGGGGATGCAGGGGGGCTATTCTATATAGGAGGGATGCAGGGAGGCTATTCTATATGGAAGGGGGATGCAGGGGGGCTATTCTATATGGGGGGGATGCAGGGGGCTATTCTATATAGGAGGGATGCAGGGGGCTATTCTATATGGAAGGGGGATGCAGGGGGCTATTCTATATGGGAGGGAGATGCAGGGGGGGCTATTCTATATAGGAGGGGGATGCAGGGGGGCTATTCTATATGGGAGGGGGATGCAGGGGGCTATTCTATATGGGGGGGATGCAGGGGGCTATTCTATATGGGGGGGGCATGCAGGAGGCTATTCTATATAGGAGGGATGCAGGGGGGCTATTCTATATGGGGGGATGCACAGGGCTATTCTATATGGGAGGGGGATGCAGGGGGCTATTCTATATGGAGGGGGATGCAGGGGGCTATTCTATATGGGAGGGGGATGCAGGGGGGCTATTTTATATGGGAGGGGGATGCAGGGGGGCTATTCTATATGGGAGGGGGATGCAGGGGGCTATTCTATATGGGAGGGGGATGCAGGGGGCTATTCTATATGGGGGGCATGCAGGGGGCTATTCTATATAGGAGGGATGCAGGGGGGCTATTCTATATGGGGGGATGCACGGGGCTATTCTCTATGGGAGGGGGATGCAGGGGGGCTATTCTATATGGAGGGGATGCAGGGGGGCTATTCTATGTGGGAGGGAGATGCAGGGAGGGGTTATTCTATATGGGAGGGGGATGCAGGGGGCTATTCTATATGGGAGGGGGATGCAGGGGGACTATTCTATATGGGGGGATGCAGGGGGGGCTATTCTATATAGGGGGATGTACAGCAGGGGGGCTATTCTATATGGGGGGATGTATAGATGAGGATGTTGCTGGAGCATGAAGCCTAAAATGTCTGTCTGACAGATCCCGTGGAGAGGAGTCATGGCCAGAGAAGCCTTCATGATAGCCGGAGCCAGATGGAGAAGAAAAGGAAAAGTGGACGTCTCGTCATGCAGAGAAGACGCCTACTGTGAGTGACAGGATGTAACTGCACTATAATCACCTATAAGGTCTGCAGAACCTTTATACAGCTGGGATCTACCTCAGTATCAGGGGTGTCACACTCCGGCCCTCCAGGTGTTGCAAAACTACAATTCCCGTCATGCTTTAGCTGTCCAGTCATGATGGGATTTGTAGTTCTGTAACAGCTGGAGGGCCGGAGTGTGACACCTGTGTTCTATTGTCAGCAGTAGTGGATTATAATAGGTGCGTTTTGGGCGGCAGCCCGGGGCCCTGAGCTCCTAGGGGGGCCCATGACCACCCAAAAAGACTTATACTTTCAATGGTGTACTGTCTCCTGGCTACACTTCTGCCATGAAAAAAATCACAGTTTTTTATGGCAATTTTGCACAAATCAGGTCATCATGACATTATCTGTCCTGTACTATGAACGCCAGGCTAGTGTTTCCATAGCTACAGTGGGGTGGGGGGGCCCAGGCTTGGTGAACAGCCCGGGGCGTATGGTAAAGTTAATCCGCCCCTGATTGTCACTGCTTAGGGGAGAATATTGGTCTTTATATAGTGGCTGTTATTTGGTGACAGTATAGTGGTATTATCCAGTCACCGTATGCTGAGGGTAGTGGGCATGGTGTGATGGTATAGTGGTATTATCCAGTCACTGTATGGTGACAGTAGTGGGCATGGTGTGATGGTATTACTCGTATTATTGGTAATATTAGTGTTTTATATAGTGGATTGTATTCAGTCACAGTGTAGCTGTATTAGTCATTATGTGGTGGTAATGGCCGTGCTCATGGTGTGGTGATATTATTTGTTACTTATATACTGGTAGTATTGGCAATATTGGTGGGTTTGCTTAGTGACAGTATGGCAGTAACGTGTACAGTATGGTGATAATATTTGCTTACTGGTGTTATTAACTATGACAGTATTATCATGCACAGAAAATTCTTAACTTTGTTACCATTATATATCCTTCAATTTCTCCTGGGGCCCTACATAATAGATATAGATAGATTAGATAGATAGATAGATAGATAGATAGATAGATAGATAGATAGATAGATAGATAGATGGATAGATAGATATCCAGTAGGAAATGGCTATCTAGCAGCTTATTATGTAGCTTTGACCGCCATTATATGGAGTGCAGACATAGTCAGGATAAAGGGATTTAAAAAATATAGTAACTTTTGTCCAAAATCAGCACCACCCTGTCCTCAGACTGTGTATGGTATTACAGCTTGGCTCCATTCACTTCAATGGAACTGAGCTGCAATACCTCACACAAACTGAAGAAGAGTGTGGCGCTGTTTCTGGAAGAAGGTGGCCATGTTTTTCTCCTATAAAGGGAATCTGCGAGGTCCGTACCAGGTCTAGGGCTGTAGATCTTAGCAGACAGGTGTGAGGGAGATATCACTGACAGGACCTTTAGTCCAGTGTAAACTTATAATATAATTGTCCTTTTCATTTCCAACTAAAGCTTCACAACAGCAGCCGCAGCAGCAGCACCCTATATGTGCATCAGTCAGAGCAGGCAGGGGCGGGGCAGAAGGTGCTGCTGTGGCTCCACCTCTGTGACACTTCAGCTGGTAATGAAAAGAATGATTTATAGAGGTTTACAATGGACTAAAGGTCCGGTCCCTGACCTGTACGCTGGGATCTACAGCTCTGTACCTGGTATAGACCCCACAGGTTCCATTTAAGGGCACGTTCATACCTAATTTGGATTTGATGCTTCTGATTTAATCAGTTGAATGAGTGCATATATATGCCACATCAAATCCACAGCAGATCATGTTATAGCATTATTTTTAGGTGCTGATGGTGGGGTTCACATGTTTAGGGGAGTAGTGGGGGACATGGCTAAATAAAGCAGAATTTACTACAGCTCGTATTTTACACCGCTATCCATGATATATACGGAAGGATATGGTATGTGGGCTGCTGGGGTTTGATTGCCAGGGCTGATTTTAAGTCCCAGTCCGGCCCTGACTCCCAGGTTTCTCTGCTACTGAATGTGGACACACAGCAGCTGTACACATTTGCAGTGAAAAAAGACACTTATTGGTCCTATGTATAACATTGATTTAAAAGTAAAAAAAAAAAAAAAAGATAGTGTATTGCAAAACTGCTTGCTGATCACAACCCCTGTTGATTTCTTTAAACAAAAAAAAATTGTGAGAGTTCTCTTTAAATTGTACATGCCCGAAAACCTATGAAAAGCACAATATACTTACAAACACATAAAAGTTCGAGGTACAGGTCACAGCCAACGCGTTTTTGACTTTAATCATAGTCAGATAAACCATAGTGATTCAGCAATTAGATAGCACATGAAAGGAAGAGAGGAATAATTCCTTCTACCCATAATTCTTCAATTTCTGACTCATACATCGAATCATTGTTTTATAACACAAAATCCATAACGTTATATAAAACTAAATGAGTATTCCGGAGAAAAAATATTGTTTTCATATCAACTACTGGCAAAAAGTTATACAGATTTCCAGCCTTCTAGTACTTATCAGCTGCTGTATGCTTTACATTAGAAGAAGTCATGTAGTTCTTTCTAACCCAACACAGTGCTCACTGCTGCCACCTCTGTCTGTGTCACATGTGGTGGGCTTACACAACTTGATCTGAATAAAAGTTTCACTGAACCCTGTATATGTCATTAACTGATGTCTGCAAATACTATATTGTGTATATTGAATGCCAAGTCCTGTCATCCACGCCATACCATACATCTGATCAGGGCCAATTCTAGGTTTTCTGCTGTCTGAGGGGAAAGCTGAAATTGTCACAGAGAAGAGATTGTCGGGAACATCACTGATGCTCCCGAAAAGACCAGCGATGTTCATGGGAAGCGGACGGTGGTTCTATAAACGGACCCTGCCAACAGCATCCCCTCACCAGCACTGGTCTATTAAGGTATAATACCCAAAGCTATGTACCTAATGGTATATTTGCTTTAGTGTAAGTTCACACGTACCGGATCCGCAGCGGATTTGTGGCTGCATATTCACAGCGAGATCTGCTGCGGATCCCTGCCCAGTAAACTCTATGGGCAGTCAAACTTGCAGCAGGATGCACATCCCGCTGCGAGTTTGTCCGCAGCCCGCCCCGTTAACCCCCGGCCTCCGGAGCATATACATCACCGGGTCCCAGCTCCATCTTGCTTCGGGGCTCCCGGTGTCTTCACGTCCCGCTCAGCCAATCATAGCGCTGTGGCGGGCCAGCCCACTGATTGGCCGAGTTGGACGTGCCGAGAACCCCCGATGCAAGCTGGAGCCGGGACCAGGTGAAGTATAGGCTCCAGCGGCCAGAAGGTTAATGGGGCAGGCTGCTGACATACTCGCAGCACGATGTGCATCCGGCTACGAGTTTGTCTGCCCATAGAGTTAACTGGGCAGGGATCCGCAGCGGGTCTCGCTGTGAATTCGTATCGAGAAATCCGCTGCGGATCTGGTACGTGTGAATGTACCTTTAAGGAGAATCCTCCAAGTATTCTGGTAACATTACCAGAATATTTCCATTAAGATTGTTAATCCTTCGCCTGATGCCTTTGGTCATGTATAGGCATTTTGAAAATCTGTAAATGGATGTTCCAATGACATTTTTTCTTAGGAATCAACTGGTGTCAGAAAGTGCCAAAGAATTGTATTTTGTATCTCCAATCTTCCAGTACTTAGCTGCTGTATGTCCTGCAGGAAGTGGTGTATTCTATCCAGTCTGACACAGTGCTCTGTGCTGCCACATCTGTCTCTGACAGGAACTGTCCAAAGCAGCAGCAAATCCTTATAGAAAACCTTTCCTGCTCTCCAGACGGGAAAGAATACACCACTTCCTGCAGGACATGCAGCAGCTGATAAGTACTGGAAGACTGAAGTTTTTTTAATAGAAGTAAATTAAAAATATCTGGCATTTTCTGACACGTTGATTCCTAAAAAAAAAATTTCAATGGAGTACCCCTTTAATATCCATTATTGACTAAAATGTGTATGGATGCATCTGTGAATTGATCATTTATTTGATGTCCAGCTTACTTTTATTAAATGTGTATGGCCACCTTTAGCCATAATGTGTATGACCTTACTTTTTGCACAACTTGCTATAAAGTACTAGTGTCTTTTAAGGCGCTCACACACCTTTCATAACTGTTAGCCAAACAATCAGTCAGCCAACAGTTCTCTCTCCCTGCCTCCCCATACACAAACATTCAGCCCAGCTGACAGTTTATGAGTCCCCTAAGGATAGAGGAGGACTGATGCACTCATGCCAGCAACTGTGAGCAGCTCTTAAAGGGGTATCCCAGGAAAAATGTACTTTTCCCCTGTGTACAGGGGAAAAGTAGGAGATCACAGGGGGTCCAGCCCCTGAACCCCCTGGCGATCTCTGTATCAGACCCCGGCAGCTCTCTTATGAATAAAGCCCCGGGTCGGCACATGACTCGTGGCTCTATTCATTCCTATGGAGCATCGAAAAGAGCCGAGTATGCCCGAAGAGCGATGTACTGGGTTCTTTCCATCACTCCATAGGAATGAATAGAGCCACGGGGCACATGCCGACCCGGGGCTCTATTCATAACAGCAGTGTCGGACTGGCCCACCAGTGTACCAGAGAATCATCCGGTGGGCCCCCAGCTTTAGAACCTGCACTAACACTGACTGACATGTTGTTTCTCACTGGTTCCTTATTGGTGGGCCCCCAGGATCATTACCTCTGGTGGGCCCCAGATACCCCAGTCCGACACTGCATAACAGAGCCGGCGGAGTCAGGGGTCAGACCCCCGCAATCTCCTACTTTTCCCCTATCCTTTGTATAGGGAACAATTAATGTTTCCCAGAATACCCCTTTAAACTACTGCACCCAGTCTTCCCACAGATTCTGTCCTCTGCTGCTCTCCTTCTGGGTTGCAGCCTCTCTCTAATGTGTCACTGCCTTTCACGAATATTCATGGATGTGATTTTTTCATCTATGTGGAGCCAAGAAAATTGTCAGACCTGTTTAAGGTGGAGGTCGGAGATCAGAGTGGGATACTCATTTTATCCATATAGCGTAAATCATAGAATGGATTTTTAATGTAATGACTGATTTATAGAAGGTTTATACAAGAGCATTATGGGTAGAGAAGATAATTTCTCTCCTCTTTCCAGGTGCCATTTAATTGCTGAGCCAATATGGCTGATCTGACCATGATGAACAACCATAACTGTCAAAAATGAGTTAGTTGTGAGCCATATATCAAACCATTATGAGCCTTCTGAATGAATTGTGCTTTTAATGGATTTTCAATAAAGAAGCAAATTATTTTACCATTATTATACGCTAGTCAAACTTTGGACTTGATCCAGTAAGCTAGGCGCTGCATGGACCATCCACCATAGAGAGCGAGATAAAGAGTGAACATATTTGCTCTTCAAAGTTCTGCACATGCAGGGATGCAGCTAGAGTAAGAGTGGAGTATAGTGGGAGGAAAAGGAACAGGATAGGTAAGTATGAGTAAACAAAGACCTGAATAAAGTCAATCAAACTTTAGCTACAAAGATCATTACTTTGGATGCTATTTTCCTAAAAGGCCTGACCATAGAAATTAAAGGAGTACTCTGGACGGGAGGCTTTTTTAAGATATGCCTTGGAGAAGGTTGTTTGAAAATAATAAAGTGCAGCGGGAGCCAGGGAGGTAAGTGTACTTGTCATGGCCGCGGTGGCGTCCCGTGCTCCGGGCCGCCGCCGCGACCGCCCTCTATCCCACGCAGCTGCCGGGGTCCCTGTGCAGGGACCCGGCGCTGCGGTCTGTTCGGCCCCGGGGGGCGCCTCACCTCGTCCCGCTCCGGTCTCCGTCTGTGCCGGCCGGCGCGCGCTTCCCCGCCTCCTAGGGCGCGCGCGCGCCGGCTGTCTCAGATTTAAAGGGCCAGTCCGTCCCTAATTGGTAGTTGCTCCCAATCACTCCCTATAAATCCCAGCATGCCCTGTCCCTCGTGTTGGAGCCTCTATATGCTTCCCATAGCGTTTGGCCCAGCTCCCTGTTGTTCCTGACCTTAGTCCTTGTTCCTGTCCTCAGTCCTAGTCCCTAGTCCTTGCCCGCTGCCTTCCCATTGTTCCTGAGTCCTGTCCGCCACCTGCAAGCACCTATACTATCCTCCGCCTGCACTATCTCCTGCCTACTGCTCCTGTCACGCCTCGCCTGCCGTCACTAGCAACCAAGCCAGGGGTAGCGACCTGGGGGTCGCCTGCCGCAGCAAGTCCATCCCGCCTTGCGGCGGGCTCTGGTGAAAACCAGCGGCCCCTTAGACTCCGCTCCCTGGTGAGGTCAGTGCTGTCGCTGGTGACGGTCCAGTGGATCCACTACTCCAGGCGTTACAGTACTTTATTATTTTCAAATGACCTATCCCCTGGCATATATTTAAAAGGCTCCTTCCCAGAGTACCACTTTAAGTCGAACTTTTGATCTCTGAACACAAGACCCTGGAACTGAGTTTAGTGACTCTTTGTGCTTTTATTTTTACATCTTATCAATGTAGTTTGATTTTTTAAATCATATATGCTCTCACTTCCACATTTTGGGTTATATCCCCTTGTCCTCGCCTGCTACCCATTGCCTTGTATTCCCAATCCCCTCCGTTAACCAAGTATATAGCTAATGATTTTATTCTCTTATAGGTGATAACAGCATGGGTCTGATATGTTTCACCAACCGGATTTTGCAAGCCAGCCTGAGTATGGATCTTGTGAACACCGTGCACTCCTTGTCAAATAACTTTCAAAATGTGTGTTTTAGTCTGATATAACTTTGTTTATGTGTCTCTCTAAGGTTCTTACCTTACTTTGTGCATGGTACACCCACTGATTATTCAATAAACACTTCTTAGCAGAACCTTTGGCAGTCTTCTCTTATGTAATAGCTTCTTCCCGTGGGTTTCAGGACACATCCAACGGTCATGGCTTCTGGCGATGTGTGTACTTTGACCCGGCTACCCCAATCTGGGATAGCCGGTCATTCTCCCTCCCCCCATATTTTGGTCCTACTCTATGCCCACATAGTCAATTATACTTAATGGATATTGGGGGAGATTTATCAAACATAGTGTAAAGTGAAACTGGCTCAGTTGCCTCTAGCAACCAATCAGATTCCAGCTTTCATTCCTTACAGATTCTTTGGAGAATGAAAGGTGGAATCTGATTGGTTGCTAGGGGCAACTGAGCCAGTTTCCCTTTACACCATGTTTGATAAATTTCCCCTAATGTCTGTATTTGTGCTCCCTACAATTTTCAGTTTCCATTTTTTCCATGCCATTGAGAACACCTATCATATTCAGTCTGATTACCATTGACGCCGATTACAGACATATGTATCTGTTAGGATTATGACATTCACCTTGTGGAATTCATCTCCCCCTCCTGGATTCAGTTATCCATGCTCTTGCTCATACCAGTATATGCCAGAACGCCCTTCCCCCTATACTCACCCCTCACTTCACATTAGATAGAATTAATACACCTATTGTATATATGATCACTTTATTGCACTTCACTGTATGTTTGGCATACGCCCATGGAGACTGGAAATGTTGCATTTGTTCCTATATACGTGGATACGTATTACGGATGCTGATGCATGGCAAAGGTTTCGCTAAAAAACGCAGGATTGACTTTCTTTGCGATGTAGTTTACATTTTCTACTGTACTATGAAAGGACGTTGGTAACAATAAAAGTAGAAAGACTTGCATGGTAAAAGAAAAAGAGCTAAAACCACCAATTTTCTCCGCTTTGTGACCAATCTGTTAATATTTCTCACACATTGTTACCGAAGTTGATGCATTTGGATTTAAAGAGAATCTGTCGTCCACACAAATATAACAAATGTCCACAATTTAAGGAAGGATTATCATGTCACGCTCATGCATACAGATCAGCGATGGAATTCTTAGAATGTGGGAAAAGAATAGTAAAATCCATCGTTCTATCAGGCCGTCCCACTGTATGCAAATCTACACTTAGAATAGAAATTGATTTCCATGTGGAGTTGAGGAAGGTTATCCATTCAGAATTCATTATTTGTTCATCTGTAGATGTAGAAAGCGCTGTACAAGAAATGACATAAAGGAGTGTTTGGACTATTGATATTGGTGGCTGGAGTGGACACCTGGATATGTGTTAATAGTGGAAGAGGCGAAAGGTGTCTCTTATTGAAAACAGTCGGCAGTGACACAGCCGTCATATGGCTCAAATACAAGCAGACACTACATAAAAGACCGTTTATAAAGAGTCTCGTGTACGGCTAATATATCAAGCAGGGTGCATTTATTTTTCATAGCTGCTGAACATGCTAATTCAGCGTTGCATACTGTGGCCCATTTAAAGCTAATCTAATCATTCATAGTCACAGAAGTAGTTCATCTATAAAAGGTTTAGTTCTCTTTCTCTCGATGATGTTTTGATCCTTTGCAATATATTAACTCTTTAAAATGGTAACAATAATTACGAACTTCGACTATTTAGAACTGTTGTGATTAATACTAATTAAAGGGGTTCTTCTGAGAAGAAAATATGGTTTTGAAATCAACTGGTGCCAGAAAGCTATACAGATTTGTAAATTAATTCTTTTAAAAAAAAATTCAAGTCTTAAAGTACTTATCAGCTGATGTATGTCCTGCAGGAAGTGGTATATTCTTTATAGTTTGGCACAGTGCTCTCTGCTACCACCTCTGACCAGAGCAGGAGAGTTTTGCTATAGGGATTTGCTACTGCTCTGGACAGTCCCTGACAGGGACAGGGGTGGCATATTTTAACAGCGATATTAAGTAATGCATATACATAATAATGAATAATAACAATTTTTTTGTTTATATAGCGGCAAAAGACTCGGCAGCCCTTAACAATAATGTTACCAGTATAATTTGTGTACCCTTCTGACTGTCTCTCATTTAGGAAAGGTCTATTGTCTACTACATCATGTAATAGCTCATCATGTACATGGAAAAGCTATTTGTTTGAAATGGCCCTTTTGTAGGATCCTATCCATAGGGTTAAAGAGGTTATCCAGCAAAAAATCTTTTTCTTTCTATTCAACTGGTTTCAGAAAGTTATGTACATTTGTAATGTACTTCTATTTGAAAATATCAAGTCTTCCGTTACTTATCAGCTGCTGTATGTCCTGCAGGAAATTGTCTTTTCTTTTCAGTCTGACACAGTGCTCTCTGCTGTCCGAGACAGGAATTGTCAAGATCAGTAGCAAATTCCCATAGAAAACCTCTCCTTCCCTGGACAGTTCCTGTCTCAGATTTTCGCTGGATAACCCCTTTAATTTCAAACATAAAAACAAACATTTTCCGTCTTGTCCCTGTTTTACCCTCATCCTTAGTAGATCTGAAAATTTCACATTCCATGCTCATTCCAGTGCTGGACACATTACTTCAACAGGGTGCCCCCTGGATCTCAATCGATTACATAATTCTTCTCCCTGTGATTCAAAGGTGGCAACGTCACTATTAATACAGTGAAGCCTTACATATTGACTGAATGGGAGAGATTTTTTCGTATTTTTTCTTCAGGGTGGAAACTCTGCTAACTTAGTAGAGCATTCAGAGATATTGGTTTTCTATACCCCATAGTGCGTAACACCCCATCAATAACCTGTTATTCCAAGGCCATATCTGCTACACTCACTTTACAACAAAGCACATTAAGCTGGATAAGCCTTTCACGGTTGTCATGTTATTAACTCTTTTTACAATTATTTTAACCCTTAAATTATAGTTACTTTTTCACGGCCAATGTAACTGTATAGCCCTATCCTTATACAATCTATAACCTTGAAGCAGGAGAAAATAAGTGCCATAATAGAATTGGCTCCTACCATCTGGCAATGGCTGATACAATTAGTCATTGCCGGGGGTCATAGCAGATTAAAAAAGTGTATTTTTTCTTCTTCTAGAAACAGCCCCACTCTTGTCTATGGGCCGTACTTCATATTGCAATGTATTCTCATTGAAGTGAAGCTTGAAATTCTAAACTTGTTACTAACATTGCAGATACAATGCAAAACTTTGCCAGTGAAGGTAATGGTAGAGATTTGGTCTACGAGCATAGATGAAGCCTCATCACCTCTAGCGTACATTTTCCCGCCGTTGGCTTCTGTTGAGAGCTTGTTATTCCTTTGTATGAGTGGGAGAACAAAGGACAGACTGAGAGCCTTGAGTGCATTTGTATTTTTAATGTTGTTTTACTTATATTTGGAGCTCAGTCATTTGCCAGGAGACTACATCCCCTTTCTAGTCATTCAGAATGACTATATTTATTATCGCCACAGAGGCAGCCGTAATTGGCTTTACCCACCGAATGCCTGTTGTGACATGAAGGCATAATTCAAAGTGGACATGCTGTGTGTACGTAAACTAGTTAGACTAAAATAAAGCTTAAATAATGTATAATGTAAAAGAAAATAACAAAATAAACATATCCATAATACAGGAAGTCCTAGTCGTTTGTTCATCATGCAGGTTGTATATCAACTGAGGACAATTAACTTAGGCTAATTATATTATTAACTTTGTTAGACAACAATTCAGTCAGTATAATGTCTCTGTTTGGTTATAGAGGTTTTGGTGCTGTGTGACAGGAGAGCTGACCATACAATGCAAGCACCCCCAGGATTTTCTGCTACTGAATGTGGATGTGCAGTAGCTGTACACAATCACAGTGAACGGAGACACCTAGTGGCCAAATGTATATTGTTGATTTAAACGTAGAAAACTATATAGTATGTTGCAAAACTGCTTGCAATCGCAATCACAGTGCCTCAGTGGATAGGTGGTAATTTGAATACTGGGGATAACTTGTTGTATGAGAAAAACTTTAAAGTATACACAGCACTGTGACCCATTTTTCCAGGGTTCAATATGGATGCAGCAGCCTTAGTGATATCCAATGGTGGAAAAAGAAGCATTGACATATCTATGTAAGGCAAAAGATTTCACACAAAGAAAATAGAAACAGTCTGGCTGAGATCAGCCTTGGCAATGATACAGCTTGAAGCTCTTGTGCCTGATGAGAATGCCACGGACAATGACAGTGAGTATTCTCATACACTGCATGGCCGGGTTTACACTACGTAAGACACCAGACGTTCTGTGACCCGGCCGTGTCACAGAACGGCCAGTGTCAGTGAAGTTTACTGCAGTACTAGCCGGAATAAACTTAAATTCTATTCAGGTGCATCCATGTGCGCCCACATTTCAATTCACCATTGAACACAATGGAGAGTTCGGCCGCAGCCACACTCTCCGTTGTGTGACCTGTCAGGGATGTGCGGCCTCACAAAACTTACATGTCAGTTTCCTGTGTAGCCACATGGAATCCCGGCTGGAGTGTATACTATGTGTATAAACTCCCGCCAGGATTCCCTCTGACTTCTATGCAACGTGTCTTTTGTATTATTCACGGACGTTGTTGCAAATCGGCCGTGATTAATACAAAAAATACATTGTGTGAACACAGCCTATATGTTATACACTTACACTACTCAGGCCTGTGTATTCTATAAACGTGAGAATATGGGAAAATGATTGGAACAGGACATAGGTCTAAAAAGGAATCTAAACACCAAGCACCACATTCTTTGAGGCATCGATGTCACTGAACCAATCCCTAGATCTAATACATGTATATTTTACAGGGAACCTGCCATATTGATCACGCTGTCCAATCTGCAATAAAGATATAGAGCAGATTGATATACAGTTTTATAGAGAGAAAAAAGATCCTTATTAGTGGGCGGTCCCTCTCGATGATTGACAGACCTTTTCCTGTGTGTATACAGACATAGCTGTTCATCACTGACAATCCCATTGGACTCCTGAGGCCTTTAACGTTCCTTGACCTCCATCTCTTCTCAGAGAAACATGTACAAATACAGTATACAAAAACCTACCAAGATTTAAGAATTGCAGCATATAGTAAGGTTAGCTCCATGCTTAAAACATAGTAACAGCATGGGCGTACCTACCATAGAGGCAGGGTAGGCAGTTGCTATGGAGCCCTTGTAGGAGGGGGGCCCGGGGGAGAAGGTAAGAGCATGTGTCCTTCTGCATAACCCCTTATGTACTGCAGTGTGTAAGTGATCCAATGTTTACTTACATGCTGCAACACAAAAAGGGGTTAACAAGCAGAAGACAGATCTCTGCTTCACTGCACTGATAACCCCTGACCTCTGTTCTCCAGCTGGCAATCAAGTAGGAAAGGAAAATGTGCAGAGCTACATGTAGAGGTCAGGGGTTATCAGTGCGTACACAATGCTTTGTGTTGTGCTTAGGGGAGGGGGGGCCCCCCTAAAATTTTTTGCTGTGGGGCCCCTTGCATCGTAGCTACGCCCCTGGGTAACAGATAGATTTATTCCAATAACAATATCGAATGATCTAACGGTTATAAAGGAAAATATCTGCATCAATCCCGCTCCTAAAGGTTAAATTGGATCTAGGCCCTGGAACTTTAAAGACTTAGAAGTATAATCAATAGGCGCCTGAGGTGGACACTAGGAAACTCTCAAGGCAAGCCAGATGTTACCACCAGACTTTATTTTAGGAATAATAATAAATATAGACAACAATGAGGTTATCTTAACTCTATTGATCATTCCCTAGAAAACCCAGCTGATGAGCATTGACTGCTTAGAGCATTGTGCTCTGTACGCTCAGATAAAGGGAGACAAGGTACAGGAGCTCTCAATGATGTTTAGTATCGGTGTCATGAAAAGGACAGAGGTGAACGTGCTACTCTTTATGCTATTCATATAATCAATCTATGATATGGGGTGAAATGCTATTTATTACCAGCAGCTAACAATCAGTTAATAAAGAGAGCCTAATGTCCATTGAGTTGCTAATGAGGTCAGTTATAATTACTATCTATTTGCCTTACTGACCGTGGGTCAGCTGCTGTATTTTTACATGGTGCAAATTTTCGTTTACTCCATTATAGCAACACGCCAGGCAAACCTGAAACACTGGGGAAATAATCAAAAACCATGTCAATTATAGACAGTGTAAAATTAAAGTGAATGTATCAGCAGGTACATTGCTTTAAGACTTACAATCAATAGACCAGCGCGGAGATGGAGATGCTGGGGTCCTTTTTTTTTGGCCCGGTTCTGGCACATGGCTCTGGCCTACTCCCAGTCATCACCCCGGCCTGAAGCACTAGAGGCGGCCCGGGCACCCCGAATGGTAGTAAACCCCCTCCCCTCAGGGGCGGTCTTGGCATTTTTGGGGCCCCAAGCGAAGTTATGTCTGGGGCCCCCCTCGACACGCGTTCCAAAACAATAGACCACTGTGTGTTTCCCCCAGTAGTATATACCCCTTGTGCGCTACTGCCAGTAATATATACTCCTTGTGTGCTGCCCCCAATAGTATATACCCCTTGTGTCCTGCCCCCAGTAGTATATACCCTTTGTTTGCTTCCCCCAGTAGTATATAGACCCCTGTGTGTTCCCCCAGTTATATATAGCCCCCCGTGTGCTCCCCCAGAAGTATATAGACCTCCTGTGTGCTGCCCCAGTTGTATATAGACCCCCTGTGTGCTGCCCCAGTTGTATATAGGCCCCCTGTGTGCTCCCTCAGGGGTATTTAGCCCCCCTGTGTGCTCCCCCACTTGGATATAGACCTCCTGTGTGCTCCCCCACTTGGATATAGACCCCTGTGTGCTCCTCCAGTAGTATATAAACCCCCTGTGTGGTTCCCCCATTAGTATATAGACCCCCTGTGTGCCCCACTAGTATTATATAGACCCCTTGTGTGCTGCCCCAGTTGTATACAGACCCCTGTGTGCTCCCCCAGTTATATATAGACCACCTGTGTGCCTCACAAGTAGTATATAGACCCCCTGTATGTTCCCCTAGTAGTATATAGACCCTCTGTGTACCCCACCAGTAGTATATAGACCCCTGTGTGCTCCCCCAGTAGTATATAGCCCCCCCTGTGTGCTCTCCCAGTTGGATATAGACCTCCTGTGTGCTCTCCAAGTTGTATATAGACCCCATTCTGCTGCCCCAAGTAGTATATAGACCCCCTGTGTGCTGCCCCCAGTAGTATATAGACCCCTCTGTGAAGCTCCAGTAGTCTGTAGCCTCCCTGTGTGCTCCCCCTGTTATATATCCCCCCTGTGTGCTCCCCCCATTTATATAGACCCCCGATGTGCGCTCCCCCAGTTAAACAGACCCCTGTGTGCTCCCCCTCCCATATAGTATATAACACAATAAAACAAACACTTATACTCACCTGGGTCCAGGCGTCTCCTCTTCTCCTAACTCTTGTGGTTGCAGGAAGGGTTTTCCCTGCGATCACAAGAGGCCGCACTCCCCTTGTCCTGGCGCCGATGCTCCAGTGATGTCAGTGGAGCACCGGCACCACAAGGACAAAGCTGCCACTTGTGACCGCAGGGAAAACGCTTCCTGCGGCCACAAGAGTGACTGACAGGAGGGGAGCCAATGTCTCCCGGCCTCTCAGTGCTGCTGCATGTAACTATGAGCACTCATTACGAGTGCTCATAGTTACAGTTCAGATGGCAGCAGCGAGCGGGGCAGCGGCCCTGTCTAGCGGTCTTGATCACAAGAGCGGGGCATGGGGGGCCCCCTGGATGTTGGGGGCCCCAAGCGATCGCTTGGGGTGCTTGGTGCCAAAGACCGCCACTGCCTCCCCTGTATGACGCAACTCCATTGATTCTAATGGAGCCACATTACAGGAGGGAAGGCAGAACATCATGCCCGCCCCCAGTGCCGCATGCTCGGCCAGTGACCAGGAATAGACCAGCGCCATGCACAAAAACTGGGCCACGGTTAAAAAATGACCGCAGCATCAGAATCTCAGTATCTGCGCTGGTTTATTGATGTATAAATCCTAAAGTGTACCTGTCATTATAACTTTTAAAATCTAAACCAAAAGTAGACGTAATATAAAGCAAGTTTGCAATTTACATTCATTATTTTTTTTAGTTATTATGGAGAACACGGCACTCTTTTTTTTCTTAAAGAGTCAGAAAACAGGAAGTCCTGTGTTTCCCAGGCTATCTGAGCGCTCACAGAGAAGACAGTCATGTGACTGATGGACACATTGAGCCGTGACTCTCTGTACTGGCTGGAATTCCTGTTTTCCTGTATTTAGTCAGAAAATCTGCCTTTAGGAGACTGGACCTGGCTTTCTGGTAAGTTTAGCTTTGTTTTACAGCATGATAACAAAAAAAAATAATTAATGTATATTGCAAACTTGCTTTATTTCTTATATACTGTTGATTTTTAGATTTTAAAAGTTATAACGACAAATACACTTTGAGGCTAGGTTCACACTAGTTTAATTCATAACAAAGTAAGCACTTAGGAACTAAAACATAGCTTTTAATCAAGATAAGAATAAAAAAGAAAAGTATATATAGCTCAAATATATAGAATCACCAATCTGAATCAAAATCACCGCACTTAGGAAAATAACAGTGTAAATGAATAGACAACGGAACGTATTAAAAGGGAAACACACAAGAGGACAAGGTGCACTCTGTCCACTCCTAGATTGTGATACTTTCCCTACCTTTTGGGGTGACCCACCTCCTTAAAAGGGTGGCCCCAACCACGATGACGTTCCCTTCCCTCCTCTAAGTGCAGGACAAGACACAAACAAACACAAAATGTGAATCACACAAAATGGGGTACCACACCAAACCAATATACAAAAAAGAATCCAATTCTTTTTTGTATATTGGTTTGGTGTGGTACCCCATTTTGTGTGATTCACATTTTGTGTTTGTTTGTGTCTTGTCCTGCACTTAGAGGAGGGAAGGGAACGTCATCGTGGTTGGGGCCACCCTTTTAAGGAGGTGGGTCACCCCAAAAGGTAGGGAAAGTATCACAATCTAGGAGTGGACAGAGTGCACCTTGTCCTCTTGTGTGTTTCCCTTTTAATACGTTCCGTTGTCTATTCATTTACACTGTTATTTTCCTAAGTGCGGTGATTTTGATTCAGATTGGTGATTCTATATATTTGAGCTATATATACTTTTCTTTTTTATTCTTATCTTGATTAAAAGCTATGTTTTAGTTCCTAAGTGCTTACTTTGTTATGAATTAAATTTGTTGCTTTATAGTAGCACAGGAGTGTGTATATCGGCGTGGAGGACGTTACCCCCTCCTATATCTAATTGGGTTTTCTGTGGAATTTAGGTTCACACTAGGTAAGTTTCCAGCCGTAGTGCGCTCCGTGAATAAGCGGCCGGAGATTTACGTAGTTTGTGTACAATGGAAAGTATAGGATCTACGGTTGCACAGTTCATACTACGTAAGAACTTACGCCCGGACTGTATGCGGCGCCGTAAAAAATGAACCAGACCATTGTTTCAGGACGGAAATGCTGTAACTTACGCCCGTAGTGTAACATGGGGTCCCGTACGGAGTGGTGATTTCTTCTTTTTTACACTTTGATTTGCCGATCCAAAAGGTTCTGTGGGGTGTCCAGGGCTAGCCGAAGATATCCTAGTAAAATACCGCTGTCAGATCGATACGCACGCCGATCGGGAAGTGTACGTACATTATGGGCGTAAGTTCGCAGACCGTACGTAGCCGGCCACAACTTGCGTAAATCCCGGCCGGACATATATGTAGTGTGAACATAGAGCAATGTATCTGCACAGTATAACTTAACTGAACTTTGTTGCTACATACAACCCTTCATGGTAATTCTATCCCCCTAGCATTGGCTCTTAGCTTCATAATGTGCCTTAAAAAATGTTCAGAATGGCTTGAGGAAAATGGTAAAAAGCTTAAGGTGTTGAAATGCCCCAAATTTCAATCTAGCATCTTTCAGATGGGCTGGAAAACATATCCGATCATTGGGGGTAACCCCTTACAACCTAATGGGAATCTAACTGATCCTGCTGATATTTCCCTACAGTGCACAAGGCACCGAAGAAGAAGGTAATTTTTTTACCTTGATCCTCAGCGCCATCTTTAGGAAATTTGTAATTCATTAGATATGTAAATGAGGCAGTTTGGCATGCTGGGGATAGTACTACCACCCTCCTACCCCAATGGATCTGCCTCTCCTAATGAATATTCATCAGGGGCTTTACAGTGATTAGCGCCTGAGTGACGTCACTGCAGAGCGTCGCCCCAATATTAATTTATCCAGGCTTAAAAAAACATGGTCACTTTCTTCCAGAAACATTCCTCAGTTTGGGTGTGGGTTTTGCAGCTCAAATTCATTACAGTGAATGGAGATGAATTGTGATACTACACACAACATAAGGGCAGGTGAGCTTCTGTTTTAGAACAAAAAAGTAGCAGTTTTTTCTAATCTTTGATAATTCCTTTATGCTAGTGATGTTATGCTATGCTAATGTTATCCCGGACTGGTATGCATACAGAATAGTTTTGCTTTAAATACTTAATTGACCCCCCCCAATCAATAATTTTCACATAAGCCACATGCATTGCTAGTTACAGCTCATTCATTTTCTGCGCCACTGATTTAATCATATAATCCCCTACCACCATGTATGGGGACATTTATTATTCTGCTCCCATTGAGAGGCTGAGAACCTCCGTCACCCTTTCAGATAAATTGGCAAATACAATCTCATTGACAAAGTAATCTGTCAGATTCCTTTAGACTGAATATTTTTTCACAAAAAAGCAAATTACCAATCAATAAAACCTCCTCTTTTAAATATCCCTAACACCTAGCATCAGGGCTGGACTGGGAGTGGAATTCAGCCCTGGCATTTACAGGAGCTTACGGGCCACTTTCTGTGTAGTGAACAATGGAACACGACAGTATACCCCATATAAATAGAATGTCATGATAAATAGAAAGTTCACTCTCATTGAATTATATGGTTTTATATATCAGGACATAATTGGAAAAAAAGGTTATTAAAGGTTTAAGAAATAGATAAATATTCCTGATTGCTTTATGATTGCAACCCTGGACCCTGGGTATGATACATTTGGAGCAATGTCCTTGATCTCGGGGGCCCACTGCTCCGGAAACCCTGTGCCTCTTAACCTGCATTTGAAAAATAAATTCTGCTGATTTTATCCAAAGGGGGCTGGGTTCACACTATGTATATTTGAGGCTGTATTTGGTCCTCATGTCAGGTCCTCATAGCAACCAAAACCAGGAGTGGATTGAAAACACAGAAAGGATCTGTTCACACAATGTTGAAATTGAGTGGATGGCCGCCATATAACAGTAAATAACGGCCATTATTTCAATACCACAGCCGTTGTTTTAAAATAACAGCAAATATTTGCCATTAAATGGCGGCCATCCACTCAATTACAACATTATGTGAACAGAGCCTTTCTGTGTTTTCAATCCACTCCTGGTTTTGGTTGCTATACAGCCTCACAAATACAGCCTCAAATATACATAGTGTGAACCCAGCCTGAAAGGTGTTGATTCTATACTTGAAGGTAAAAAACATGCAACACATCAAATTTTTTCACAAATAAATGTTTGATTAATTGAGCCAATTTTAATGTTTGTGCTTTCATTTTGTCTTCCTTGTGTTTAAAAGGCCATAGCACTTGCATTTTTTCACCTACAGACCCAAGTTCCTCACTTGTTCCTCAAGTCCGTACGATTACAGTGATATGTAACTTTTATAACTTTTATTTTATTTGATGGCTTTTAAAATAAATTTAAACTAAAAAAAACTAAAAGTTCCCCAAATTGCCCTATTACCATCCTTATAACACTTATATTTTTTGGTGTATATGGCTGTGTGAGGTGTCAATTTTTACGCCATGATCAGTTTTTTCTATCAGTTTTTTCTATCAGTACTTTGCTGCAATTTTGCACTTTGGCGGGATTTTGAGCTTACACCATTTATCATCCAAGGAATTTATCACATCAGGAATGTGATCATTGTTCAGACGCACGCAGCGATACCAAATATGTTTATATATTTTTTTTTGTTTTGTAAAATGGGAAAAGAAGAATGATTTAAACTTTTTCTAGGGCATGGGATTTTTTATTAATAAAAAAAACTTTTTTTACATACATGAATTTAAATCCCCCCTGGGAGAATTCTAATACAACTGCACTGATCTATCATATAGATCACTGCAGTATACATAATACAGCACTGATTGATTAGATCATAGCTTTATTCCTCTGGGCTCAAAGTCAGTGCAACTCTGAGGCCCAGCCGTGTGTGATGAAGGGATCTCTCCTCCGCAGTTCTTTTTTTGGATGCCCTGGAACAGTTATGATCATGGTTGTCACGCTGTAAACACCAGCAGTAGTCTGCCATTATGTTTGTGTTCCATCTGCCCTGATATCTATGTTCCATAAATATAAATAGCCACAAAATGCCGACGTCAACAGTTTTAAACTACTTATTCAGTATTTAGTTATACCTACTGCATATCTTTCTGCACACTATTATCTTTTTTCATACTCAACTTTTCCAAATAATTATATTTAATGTTACATTATAACTAAAAAAGTTTACTAGTAAACAGCGTTTTGCTGAAAAACTGGGCATGACTGAAGGAAAAGGATGTTATTTTTGGATTCAGCTCCCCAAAATACATAAAGATCATGTGTTATCTTGTAGTCACCAAAATTGATATATACCAGTGTTATCATTGTTGATGATTTTATAATTTATTTATTCTCTCTCGGATAAACCTGCCTAGTGTCATGAAGGCGCTCAAGAGGTTTGGGGCTCTTAGTACCCGTTTAAATGAGCTCAACTACAAACTGCTTCTGTCATCCCTGGAGAAGGACCTGCAGAACTGGAGCTTGTTGCCGCTCTCTTGATTCGGCAGGATCAGTGTTCCCAAGATGGACTCATTACCCATGCTCCTATACTTTTTTAAAGCCCTTCCCTTGCATCTCATGTTTATGACGGATGGCCTCTAAATTCATGTGGGGGTCCTCTAGTGTGCAACTGCACCAGTCATTACTTATCAATTGCAGACATAGAAGAGGTGCTAGACTACCAGACTTTACTTTATATTGCAGAGCTTCCATTGCTGCATGTGTCTTAGACTTTCTCCATCAAGAATCCAAACTTTGGATAGAAATGGAACATGCCCACCACCCTCATGTGGTGCAGGGACTGTTCTGGTTACCTCGACCAGTGAATTTACAGAAGCTGGGTCTCTCCCCGCTGTTGAAGTCTCTGTTTTGCTCATGGAAAGGTTTTGCAGTAAGGTCTGGGATACTATCTGTGCTTGGCCCACTTACCCCCTTATTGGGGAACCCTCATTTTTCTACCCTCTTAAAGGGCTTCACATTGTTTTCATGGTCCTCTGTGTGCACCCCTAGAGTTGGGGATATAATTACTCCTGGAGCTCCAGGGTGGGGGAGACATGCGATTGGGCACATGGATAAAATATTTTCAGCTCCGGGGTCAGGTACTGTTATTGGAGGGGTCAGGGGACCAGCCATTAGGTTTCTAGGTGGCGTGAGGGAGATTGGCCGGGAAATATCTGAGGAGGATTGGTTAAAGGCTTTCATTCAAATATAAATTGACGATGGCCAGCAGGATACAGGAATTGAATTACAAAATCATGACCCAGTGGTACCGGATGCCTGAATGCCTCCATAAATGATTCCCTTTCTGTGTCCAATATTTGTTGGAGGTGTGCTAAAGAGGTGGGATCAATGCTCCACATTTGGCGGTCCTGTCCACCTATCTTGTTTGTATGGCAAGGGGTTCAGTCGTTGTACAATGCAGTCACCTCCCAACAACTGGTCCTCACACCTGAAATGGCTCTTCTCTATCCTGCCGGGCCTATTGTCCAAAATAAAGAAGGTCCTACTGGGCTTCTTCTCCACTCCTCACTCTCCGCTCATGTGGGCAGAAGCCTTTAGTTCTTTCATGAGGACTATATGTGCGTGTTGTTAATCATATTGGGGGTACATACCTCTTTGATCTAGTGGTACATATATATAATGGTATACATATATAATAAAAAAATGTTTCATTAAAAGCAGTATACAAAACAGTTGTGAAGGAACTCCTCCACTGTAGATAATAAATGCGTACTAATAGATTAATGGGCAGCCGCCCAACAAAGGCATGAAAGGTCAAAACAGGAAAAGAAATTCCCCACTCCACCCCCTCTCCCTTCCCTGGTCCCCGCATTTCCCTTAGGTCGCCTTGTGGCTCCCATATTCATTTCTTTCAGAAGAACATATCCAGCATACCCATGTATGCAATATAATATGTCAAACTTTTAACTTGCCCACAGTCCCCGCCACATCATTGGCTAGATACCATTTGGTGTCTTTGAAAGGTAAAAGAACAAAATTGCATAAGAAAGGTGTCCATTTTTTAAAGAAACCTTTTGTGGACTTTTCTTTTGTACGTGACACCTCAAGCTGGTCACATAACATATACTTTTTAACCTGACTGACAACATCCTATACAGTGGGCATGTGAGGTTCCAACCAACGGGCGGGTAAGCATCTTTTGGCAACCACGCTGATTGAGAAGCCCTGGCGTCTTCATCATGCTCGTCCTGCACTTGTACCCTTAGAGATTTTAAAGGGGTAGTGCGGCGCTAAAAAATTATCCACAGAATAACACACATTACAAAGTTATACAACTTTGTAATGTATGTTATGTCTGTGAATGGCCCCCTTCCCCGTGTCCCACCACCCCCACCCGTGTACCCGGAAGTGTTGGTGCATTATACATTACCTGATACGTGTCGAGGGCCGTCCACCATTTTGTGCCAAACGTCATCTTCGGACGGACGGCCGAGTCGCTGCGGCCGGTCGCCCCTCCGCCATGTCACAACTGTGCTCGGCCGCAATTGGCTGAGCACAATTATGCTCAGCCATTCGTGGCTGAGCATCGGATGACGCTGCAGAGGGCAGTCAGCATTCGGAACAGATGGAGCTGTTCGCCGGCCGGCCGAAGAAGACGTCACTGAATGAAGATCGGAGACGGGTGTCGGCACGTGACAGGTGAGTATAGCGCACCACACTTCCGGGTACACGGGTGGGGGTGGTGGGACACGGGGAAGGGGGTGATTCACAGACATAACACACATTACAAAGTTGTATAACTTTGTAATGTGTGTTATTCTGTGAATAATTCTTTACCACCGCACTACCCCTTTAAAGAAGAAGCTCTGTATATGATTATATTGTGGGGGTGATTCGGCTCTGTATATGATTATATTGTCGGGGTGATTTTGTTCTGTATATAATTATAACTTGGGGGTGATTAGGCTCTTTATATGATTATATTGTGGGGGTGATTCTGTTCTGTATATAATTATAATTTGGGGGTGATTAGGCTCTTTATATGATTATATTGTGGGGGTGATTCAGCTCTGTATATGATTATATTGTGGGGGTGATTCGGCTCTGCCTGTGATTGTACTGTACTAGAGGGATGAAGCAACTATCCATGTAATTGTATTGGGGAGTCTGGCTGTCTGAAGTGTGATTCTGAATGGGGGTAAAGCAGCTCTGCACATGATTACACTGGGATGGTTAGGCTGGGTTCACACTACGTTTTTGCAATCCGTTTTTTTTCCGTTTTTTGCATAAATGGATGGAAAAATGGGTGCAAGTGTGTGCATCCGTTTTTCCATTGACTTCCATTATAAAAAAAAAACGGATCAAAACGGATCCGTTTTTTTTTTTTACGCACACAAAAACGTATATAATGGAAGTCAATGGAAAAACCGGTGCACACACTTGCATCCATTTTTTCTATCCGTTTTTTTTGCAGAAAACGGATGTAAAATATGGATTGCAAAAATGTAGTGTGAACCCAGCTTTACTGGGGGCTTTAGATGGAAAACAAAATGGTGAACAATGCTCAAGGATTTTCAAATTCACAGTCCACTGGAGTTCAATAAACATAATTAATTTGTAAAAATTCTTAGATATGCCTGTAAATTGAAGTTGATTTCAGATAGAACTAAGTTTCCTATGAATATATTTCAAAAGTTTATGAACAGTAAACTTGCTTCCTTATGATTGCAGAAGTAATAAATATGTCGGCTATTACACTGTATTCTATACAATTCACAAAACCGTAAAATGAGAACTCTTCAATATCATAGAAACTAGAGCCAATTAACATTTTTCCTTGTGATATTTGAATTCAGCACATAAAAATCATTAAGAAATGGCTAAATTTATTTCTGAAACAAACAACTTTTGAAAATTTGTTGACCAGTGTTATCAGGGATCTGTTTCGTTTGGATCGTCTGGATCGTTTCATGCCTAAAGTTCTTATTAATTAATATCAGTACTTCGGCTTTATGTGAACCTGTGGCAGAATCGTGTACTTTTCTAACTTACCATTTACACAACCTGAAAAAGTCTTCAGCCCCCAGATGTGTTTCTTGCAAGAGAGCAATATCAGGTGCTATCTTCTTAAGGTGGCGCAATATCATACGTCTCTTATGTGGTGCACAAAGACCCTTGACGTTCCATGAAATCACATGAACCATGATACACTATGATCATAGATATGAGGGCAAAGCCCAGAGTTAGAACTCCAAGTGAAATACAAGCACTCCTTCCCACCCCTACCCAACAAATCCCCCAAGAACAACCAAGAACAGAAAACTACCCCTGTTTTGAGGGGCAAAACTATGCCCCATAACAGACAGTTACTGGGTCTTGGGACCTCACTTCTTCCCATGCTAGTAAGACTACTTAACAGTCAATGTATAATAATTATCTTAATACACCACTGAAATACCCCGTGCTCCAAATGCACATTTTAGACTGGTAACATATGCCATTATACGTCTCAGCAGAACAGCCGTAGCTGTTTCCCAATAGAGTTGTGAAATATGTTCTGCATTATCTCCTGCATATTCCCACCACCATAACTTAAGAAAGGAGTGAAAGTTTTCATCTCTAGCTAAACCCATTGGGAACCGCCATATGTGATCAGTGCCTCTCGGGATAGTATCCTGTACAGCAATGGACACAGGGGAGATTGAACGGAGATTATCATGTCTTCAATTTTTAAAAAGATGGAGATGTCGGAGGACGAATTCTGGGACAAAGAGATAATCAATTCTGGACCATGAATTATGTGGGTTAGAAAAGTGTGAATATTTCCTGTCATCAGGATGGAACCATCGCCAAGTATCTACTATTCCAGTTGTCTGTGCCCAAGTTGCCAATAACTGATCCCTACCTCGAGGTTCCACTCCACTGGGCCTTCCCGATCGTCTGTCTTCAGAATGACTCATCACCGAGTTAAAATCTCCCCTGATAACTATATGTGTCACCGCTTCCTAAGGAATTGTAGAAGTTAAGAATTAAAGAAAGTAAAGTTAGTATCATTTGGAGCATATATGTTCACAAATACTATGTCTTTGGCAGGCATTTTAACATGCAATTTACACACCCTCCCCTAATTATCAGCCAATGTCTGGATCGTTTCAAGGCCAAAGTTCCTATTAATTAATATCAGTACTCCCGACTTATGTGAAACTGGGGCAAAATCTTGTACTTCTCTGACTCACCATTTACACAACCTGAAGAAGTCTTAAGCCCCAAGATGTGTTTCTTGCAAGAGAGCGATATCAGGTGCTATCTTCTTAAGGTGGCGGAATATCATATTTCTCTTATGTGGTAAATGAAGACCTTTGACGTTCCATGAAATCACATGTACCATGATAAACTATGACCATAGATATGAGGGCGAAGCCCAGAGTTAGGATTCCAAGAGAAATGCAAGCACTCCTTCCCACCCCTAGCCAACAAATCCCCCAAGAACAACCAAGAACAGAAATCTACCCCTGCCTTGAGGGGCAAAACTATGCCCCTTAATAGACAGTTACTGGGTCTTGGGACCTCACTCCTTCCCATGCTAATAAGACTACTCAACAGTCAATGTATAATAATTATCTTAATATACCACTGAAATACCCTGTGCTCCAAACGCGCATTTTAGACTGGTAACATATGCCAATATACGTCCCTGCAGAACAGCCATAGCTGTTTCCCAATAGGGTTGTAAAATATGTTCTGCGTTATCTCCTGCATATTCCCACCACCATAACTTAAGAAAGGAGTGAAAGTTTTCATCTCTAGCTAAACCCATTGGGAAGCACCATATGTGATCAGTGCCTCTTGGGATAGTATCCTGTACAGCAATGGACACGGGGGAGTGGTCGTAGATGATCATGTCTTCAATTTTTAAAAAGATGAAGGCGTCGGAGGATGGATTCTGAGACAAAGTGATAATCAATTCTGGACCATGAATTATGCTGATTAGAAAAGTGTGAATATTCCCTGTCATCAGGATTGAGCCATCGCTTTGTATCTACCATTCCAGTTGTCTGTGCCCAAGTTGCCAACACCTGATCCCTACCTCGAGGTAACACTCCACTGGGCCTTCCCGATCGCTTGTCTTCAGAATGACTCATCACCGAGTTGAAATCTTCCCCAATCACTATATGTGTCACAGCTTCCTGAAGAATTGTAGAAGTTACAGAATTAAAGAAAGTAAAGTTAGTATCATTTGGAGCATATACGTTCAAAAATATTATCTCTTCGGCAGGCATTTTAACATGCACTTGACACACCCTCCCCTAATTATGAACCCATGTCTGGATCGTTTCATGCCCAAAGTTCTTATTAATTAATATTAGTACTCCCGACTTATGTGAAACTGTGGTAGAATTGTGTACTTCTCCAACTTACCATTTACGCAACTTGAAGAAGTCTTCAGCCCCCAGATGTGTTTCTTGCAAGAGAGCGATATCAGGTGCTATCTTCTTAAGGTGGCACAATATCATATTTCATATGTTCCATGAAATCACATGTACCATGATAAACTATGACCATAGCTATGAGGGCGAAGCCCAGAATTAGGACTCCAAGTGAACTGCAAGCACTCCTTCCCACCCCTACTTAACAAATCCCCCAAGAACAACCAAGAACAGAAAACTACCTCTGTCTTGAGCGGCAAAGCTATACCCCATAATAGACAGTTACTAGGTCTTTTGACCTCACTTCTTCCTATGCTAGTAAGACTACTTAACAGTCAATGTATAATAATTATCTTAATACACCACTGAAATACCCCGTGCTCTAAACACGCATTTTAAGCTGGTAACCTATGCTATTATACGTCTCTGCAGAACAGCCATAGCTGTTTCTCAATAGGGTTGTGAAATATGTTCCGCATTATCTCCTGCATATTCCCACCACCACAATTTAAAAAAGGAGTGAAAGTTTTCATCTCTAGCTAAACCCATTGGGAACCACCAGATGTGATCAGTGCCTCTCAAGATAGTATCCTGTACAGCAATGGAAACAGGGGAGTGGTCAGAGATTATCATGTCTTCAAATATAAAAAAGATGGAGGCGTTGGAGGAGGGAATCTGAGACAAAGAGATAATCATTTCTGAACCATGAATTATGTGGGTGAGAAAAGTGTGAATATTCCTTGTGATCAGGATGGAGCCATCGCTATGTATGTATAATTCCAGTTGCGTGTGCCCAAGTTGCCAATACCTGATCCCTACCTCGAGGTACCACTCCACTGGGCCTTCCCGATCGTCTGTCTTCAGAATGACTCATCACCGAGTTAAAATCTTCCTTAATCACTATATGTGTCACCGCTTCTTGAAGAATTGTAGAAGTTACAGAATTAAAGAAAGTAAAGTTAGTATCATTTGGAGCATATTGGTTCACAAATACTATGTCTTCGGCAGGCATTTTAACATGCACTTAACACACCCTCCCCTAATTATCAACCCATGTCTGCATCATTTTATGCCCAAAGTTCTTATTGATTAATATCAGTACTCCCGACTTATGTGAAATTTGGGCAGAATCGTCTACTTCTTTGACTCACCATTTACGCAACCTGAAGAAGTCTTCAGCCCCAAGTTATGTTTCTTGCAAAAGAGCGATATCAGGTGCTATCTTCTTAAGGTGGCGCAATATGATATTTCTCTTAGGTGGTGAACGAAGACCCTTGACTTTCTATGAAATCACATGAACCATGATAAACTATGACATAGGTATGAAGACGAAGCCCAGAGATAGGATTCCAAGTGAAATGCAAGCAGTCCTTCCCACCCCTACCCAACAAATCCCGCAAAACAACCAAGAACAGAAAACTACCCCTGTTTTGAGGGGCAAAACTATGCCCCATAACAGACAGTTACTGGGTCTTGGGACCTCACTTCTTCCCATGCTAGTAAGACTACTTAACAGTCAATGTATAATAATTATCTTAATACACCACTGAAATACCCCGTGCTCCAAATGCACATTTTAGACTGGTAGCATATGCCATTATACGTCTCAGCAGAACAGCCATAGCTGTTTCCCAATAGAGTTGTGAAATATGTTCTGCATTATCTCCTGCATATTCCCACCACCATAACTTAAGAAAGGAGTGAAAGTTTTCATCTCTAGCTAAACCCATTGGGAACCGCCATATGTGATCAGTGCCTCTCGGGATAGTATCCTGTACAGCAATGGACACAGGGGAGATTGAACGGAGATTATCATGTCTTCAATTTTTTAAAAGATGGAGATGTCGGAGGACGGATTCTGGGACAAAGAGATAATCAATTCTGGGCCATGAATTATGTGGGTTAGAAAAGTGTGAATATTTCCTGTCATCAGGATGGAACCATCGCCAAGTATCTACTATTCCAGTTGTCTGTGCCCAAGTTGGCAATAACTGATCCCTACCTCGAGGTTCCATTCCACTGGGCCTTCCTGATCGTCTGTCTTCAGAATGACTCATCACCGAGTTAAAATCTCCCCTGATAACTATATGTGTCACCGCTTCCTAAGGAATTGTAGATGTTAAGAATTAAAGAAAGTAAAGTTAGTATCATTTGGAGCATATATGTTCACAAATACTATGTCTTTGGCAGGCATTTTAACATGCAATTTACACACCCTCCTCTAATTATCAGCCAATGTCTGTCATGTTTCAAGCCCAAAGTTCCTATTAATTAATATCAGTACTCCCGACTTATGTGAAACTGGGGCAAAATCTTGTACTTCTCTGACTCACCATTTACGCAACCTGAAGAAGTCTTAAGCCCCAAGATGTGTTTCTTGCAAGAGAGCGATATCAAGTGCTATCTTCTTAAGGTGGCGGAATATCATATTTCTCTTATGTGGTAAATGAAGACCTTTGACGTTCCATGAAATCACATGTACCATGATAAACTATGACCATAGATATGAGGGCGAAGCCCAGAGTTAGGATTCCAAGAGAAATGCAAGCACTCCTTCCCACCCCTAGCCAACAAATCCCCCAAGAACAACCAAGAACAGAAAACTACCCCTGCCTTGAGGGGCGAACTATGCCCCATAATAGACAGTTACTGGGTCTTGGGACCTCACTCCTTCCCATGCTAATAAGACTACTTAACAGTCAATGTATAATAATTATCTTAATACACCACTGAAATACCCTGTGCTCCAAACGCGCATTTTAGACTGGTAACATATGCCAATATACGTCCCTGCAGAACAGCCATAGCTGTTTCTCAATAGGGTTGTGAAATATGTTCTGCGTTATCTCCTGCATATTCCCACCACCATAACTTAAGAAAGGAGTGAAAGTTTTGATCTCTAGCTAAACCCATTGGGAACCGCCATATGTGATCAGTTCATCTCGGGATAGTAACCTGTACAGCAATGGACACAGGGGAGCAGTCAGAGATTAACATGTCTTCAATTTTAAAAAATATGAAGATGTCGGAGGAGAGAATCTGAGACTAAGAGATGATCAATTCTGGATATATGGGTGAGATAAGTGTGAATGTTCCCTTTCATCAGGATAGAGCCATCGCCATGTATCTACCATTCCGGTTGCCTGTGCCCAAGTTGCCATTACCTGTTCCCTACCTCGAGGTACAACTCCACTGGGCCTTCCCGATTGTCTGTCTTCGACTCACCATTTACGCAACCTGAAGAAGTCTTCAGCCTCAAGATGTGTTTCTTGCAAGAGAGCTATATCAGGTGCTATCTTCTTAAGGTGGCGCAATATCATACGTCTCTTTTGTGGTGAACGAAGACCCTTGATATTTCATGAAATCACATGTACCATGATAAACTATGACCATAGATATGAGGGCGAAGCCCAGAGTTAGGATTCCAAGTGAAATGCAAACTCTCTTTCCCACCGCTACCCAACAAATCCCCCAAAAACAACCAAGAACAGAAAACTACCCCTGCCTTGAAGGGAAAAACTATGCCCTGTAATAGACAGCTACTGGTTCTTGGGACCTTACTTGTGAGAGGATCAGAAAAAGTGGGGGGTAAATACAAAAAAAGGGGATGGGGAAAGAAAGGGAGCAAGGGAGGGGGAGAGGGAAGAAGAAGGAGAAGGGGGTAAGGGAAGTGGGAGGGAGGGGTAAAGAGAAGAAAAGAGGAATAAGATGGCGGGAAGGGTGTAGGTATAGGAAATGTGAAATATAATCCCCTCTAGACAGGAGGAGAAGTCGAGGCACATGAGTAACCTGTTATATGGCTTTAGATAGAATGCACGTGTCCCTGATAGAGATGAGCGAACCGGGTTTGGGTTCGAGTCCATCCGAACCTGAACGATCGGCATTTGATTAGCAGTGGCTGCTGAAGTTGGATAAAGTTCTAAGGTTGTCTAGAAAACATGGTTACAGCCAATGACTATATCCATGTTTTCCACATAGCCTTAGGGCTTTATCCAACTTCAGCAGCCAATTAAATGTCGAAAGTTCGGGTTCGGATGGACTCGAGCATGCTCGAGGTTCGCTCATCTCTAGTCCCTGAGCTACTAATATCAGTCATAGTAATGTCCATGGACATTCTTCTTTCAACATCTGAAGGAAGATAAGATTAAGCATGATGGTCAGGTCATAACTCTCCGGGTTATGTTTGGAGCGTCTCTCAAGGAAATACATGCCGTATCCTCTGGTTCTTCTGCAGCTCAGGCCAATGCATTTGCAAAAGCTCTGACGTGGTCGCATTGGATATTGGGTGATCTGTGTCCTCCAGAATCAGTGGGCCTCTCAGTCATCCCCATCGGAAAATTAGTGAGGTAGTCTTTCAAGCCGTCCGTTGCATCAACTCGAGTGGAGGTCTGCAGAGAGCCATCAGGATGGAACACCCTTAATATTGCTGGATACAATAGAGCAAAACGTATTTGTTTCTTGTATAATACAGTGCAGAGCTTTCTTTTGCGTGTAACTTCCACTGAAAAATCCCCAAAGATAAGGAGACGTTGACCATCTAGTTGCACCCCTTCTTGTTTGCTGCAAAAGGCACTTTGTATGGCCACCCTATAAGTGAAGTCTAAATACTTCACAATTACTTGGCGGGGTCAATCTAGCTGTGCCATACTCGGGGGGATCCCTCTATCAGTAACCTGGCATGGATCTGCTCCCTGTCAGGGCCGTATTTACCACTAGGCACCCATGGTCCAGTGCCTAGGCAGCACTTTGCAGGGGGGCTGCACCGAAGAGCAAGGGGAAAGACACAATTTTAATTTTTTTTATCTCCTACCTCCCATTCAGACTTGCCAGTAAATCTGGTTTCTTTTCGAAGGGGGAGTGAAATTGTTCAGGTATGAAGCTATTACCAATTCTGTGGTGAGAATTCCATCAGACCAGGGCCGGACTGGGACTTAAAATCAGCCCTGGCATTCAAACCCCAGCAGCCCACATAACATATTGTCCCCACATATCATGGATAGCAGTATACAATAAACACTGTAGCAAATTCTACTTCAATTCTTGCAAAACCAGTGCCACCCCTGTCTCTGGGTTGTGAAATGAGCTGAAAAGACTCCTTAATTGAAGACAAGAGTGGTGCTGTTTCTGGAAAAAAGTATCCCAGTTCCATGTTTTTCTAAGCCTGGATAACCCCTTTAAATATCCGAACACCCCTCGTCAAAACATAAAAACATAGATCTAACATAATCCGTTGTAGAATTGATGCATATTTATTTAAACTGAACAAATCAGCAGAATCAAATCCACAATGGATTAGGTATTAAAGTACCCTTAGGGTGTGTTCACACTATGGAATTCTCGCCGATAACATCCTGCTGCTCGCTCCTGTGCTCCCGTCCCATAGACTCCATTCTATGCTCAGGCAGATTCCTCAGATTCTATGCTCTGGTACAATCTGTGAGGTCCACGCCAGGCACTGAGCTGTAGTTCTTGGCATACAGGTGTTGGGGAGATATAAATGACAAGATCTTTAGTCCAATGTAAACTTTTATTTTCATCCTTTTCATTACAAGTAGAAGTGTCATAGCGACAGAACCTAGCCACAGCGGAAACTCCTGTCTCCACCCCTTCCTGCGCTGACTGATTGACATACAGGGCGATGCTGCTGCTATTGCTATGACACTTCATCTGGTAGTGAAGAGGACGATTATAAAAGTTTACACTGCTGGGATGTACAGTTGTGTACCTGGTATGAACCTCACAGATTCCCTTTATGGTGCGTTCACACCTACAGGATCTGCAGCTGATTTTCTGCAGCAGATTTCATTTAAATAACTGAACACAGCATCAAATCTGCTGCAGATCCTGTAGGTGTGAACGGTACAAACACACACAGCAGATACGCAGCAGATACGTAACAGATTTGATACTGTGTTCTGTTATTTAGATCTAATCTGCTGCGTATCTGCTGCGTATCGCAGCGGTAAATACGCAGTGTATAAGCCGTGTGTGTTTATACCCTAATGGTGCGTTCACACCTACAGGATCTGCAGCTGATTTTCTGCAGCAGATTTCATTTAAATAACTGAACACAGCATCAAATCTGCTGCAGATCTGCTTCAGATCCTGTAGGTGTGAACGCACCCTAAAGGGGAAAAACATGGCCATTTTCTTCCAGAAACAGCACCACTCTCTTCCTCGGGTTGGCACTGTTATTGGAGGAAAATAACTATTTTTTAATCCCCTTTCTTTATCCTGACTATCTCTGCTTACATATAAAGGCCGTATGGGTAATAAGCTTTTAGTCATTACAAGACGTGAGCTGGTTATGTTCCCATGTTGGGATTGTATGTGCAATCCAAGATACACAATGATCTGCTAGATATCTGTTTCAAACTAGATCTGTCTATCTATCTCCTATCTACAGTATCTATCTCCTATCCATCTATCTATCTATCTATCTATCTATCTATCTATCTATCTATCTATCTATCTATCTCCTATCTATCTATCTATCTATCTATCTCCTATCTATCTCCTATCTATCTATCTATCTATCTATCTATCTATCTATCTATCTATCTATCTATCTCCTATCTATCTATCTATCTATCTATCTATCTATCTATCTAGCTATCTCCTATCTATCTATCTATCTATCTATCTATCTATCTATCTATCTATCTCCTATCTGTATCTATCTATCTATCTATCTATCTATCTATCTCCTATCTATCTATCTATCTATCTCCTATCTATCTATCTATCTATCTATCTATCTATCTATCTGTCTGTCTGTCTGTCTATCCATCCATCCATGTGGCTACAGGCTACAACTGTGATCAGAGGTGTAAGTATGGCCCTGGAGCCCATTTTAGAATATATATATATATATATATATATATATATATATATATATATATATATAAAAAAAACACACAAAACACCACAATAAAGAAAAACAAAAAAACAGTAAAAACATATTGTATGTCAGGAGGCCGTGATGTAACAACGCCCCTGATGTGATGTACAAGAGACCCTGTGACTATAACACCTTCCAAATAGAATAGCCCCCACCCCAGGGGCTGGCAAACTTTGGCCTGGGGAGCAAGCACACAGCAGTGGCCCATGAGTAGCGGACAATCGTCAAGGCAGATATACTCAGAGGAGAACTCTTGTCGAACCTACACATCCCAAGCAGGCAGGGGGTGAGGGGAACATGATAAATAATCCATACTTACCCGTTCCTGTGCCCCCGCAGTGCAGCGTCACTGCTCACAGATTTGTTGCTGCAGCTCCTGGTCCTGCAACATCACATACTGGGGCAAGTGGGTACATCCCGCCGGGACATGACAATGCAGGAGTGGGAGAAACGGGACAATGGCAACTGTGAGAGAGGTGGTTACTCCGTGCTGCAGGGGCATTGGGATGGGTAAGTAAAGATTTTTTTTTTTTTACGTTCTCTTCACCCCTGCCGGCCCAGGATTTTTATATAAGACCATAGTTTAATCTGCTCTGGATTGGATTGTACCTGGTATGGACATGGAAATCATACTATTACTGACCAAACCCTGTATACTAATATAACCAATAATACTAGTATACAAGGGACCAATAATACCGCCACACCATGACCACATACTACAATCACATAGTAACTACATTATAAATAGTTACTTAATAATACAGTCACACCACGAGCATTACTACTATGCTGGTACTACACTCCACTGTCCTCTTTAATGTACTGTACCACTGTCCCCTCTAATGTACTGTACCACTGTCCCCTCTAATGTACTGTACCACTGTCCTCTAATTTACTGTACCACTGCCCCCTCTAATGTACTGTACCACTGCCCCCTCTAATGTACTGTACCACTGTCCCCTCTAATGTACTGTACCACTGTCCCCTCTAATGTACTGTACCACTGTCCTCTCTAATGTACTGTACCACTGTCCCCTCTAATGTACTGTACCACTGTCCCCTCTAATGTACTGTACCACTGTCCTCTAATTTACTGTACCACTGCCCCCTCTAATGTACTGTACCACTGCCCCCTCTAATGTACTGTACCACTGTCCCCTCTAATGTACTGTACCACTGTCCTCTCTAATGTACTGTACCACTGTCCTCTAATGTACTGTACCACTGTCCTCTCTAATGTACTGTACCACTGTCCTCTAATATACTGTACCACTGCCCTCTAATATACTGTACCACTGCCCTCTAATGTACTTTACCACTGCCCTCTAATGTACTGTACCACTGCCCCCTCTAATGTACTGTACCACTGCCCCCTCTAATGTACTGTACCACTGTCCTCTCTAATGTACTGTACCACTCTCCTCTCTAATGTACTGTACCACTCTCCTCTCTAATGTGCTGTACCACTGTCCTCTCTAATGTACCTTACCACTGTCCTCTCTAATGTACTGTACCACTGTCCCCTCTAATGTACCGTACCACTGTCCTCTCTAATGTACTGTACCGCTGTCCTCTCTAATGTACCTTACCACTGTCCTCTCTAATGTACTGTACCACTGTCCCCTCTAATGTACCGTACCACTGTCCTCTCTAATGTGCTGTACCACTGTCCTCTCTAATGTACCTTACCACTGTCCTCTCTAATGTACTGTACCACTGTCCCCTCTAATGTACCGTACCACTGTCCTCTCTAATGTACTGTACCACTGTCCCCTCTAATGTACTGTACCACTGTCCCCTCTAATGTACCGTACCACTGTCCTCTCTAATGTACTGTACCGCTGTCCTCTCTAATGTACTGTACCACTGTCCTCTCTAATATACTGTACCACTGTCCCCTCTAATGTACTGTACCACTGTCCTCTCTAATGTACTGTACCACTGTCCCCTCTAATATACTGTACCACTGTCCCCTCTAATGTACTGTACCACTGTCCTCTCTAATGTACCGTACCACTGTCCCCTCTAATATACTGTACCACTGTCCTCTCTAATGTACTGTACCACTGTCCTCTCTAATGTACTGTACCACTGTCCCCTCTAATATACTGTACCACTGTCCTCTCTAATGTACTGTACCACTGTCCTCTCTAATGTACTGTGCCACTGACCTCCTAAATTATTGTTTCCCAACCAGTGTCTCCTCAGCTGTTCCTAAACTACAACCTTCATTATGCCAACAGGACATGATGGGAGTTCTAGTCGTGCAGCGACTAGAGGGTCACATGTTGGAGAACACTATACTATATAAACTATCCCCTAAATTATTGTTTCCCTACCAGTAGCAATACTACAACTCCCATTGTACCCTAGTAGCAGGACGTAACAGCTGAGGAGACACTGGTTAGGAAGCAGTTATTTAGGGGTACAGTTTATTAATGTGGAGTTATCCAACATGTGACCCTCCTAATGTTCCTAAACTGCAACCCCCATTATCTCCTGGTGGCAGGGCAAGATGTGAGTTGTAGTTTGGTAACAGCTGAGGAGCCACTGTTAGGAAGCAATGATTTAGGGGTACAGTTTATTAATGTAAAGTTCTCCACCATGTGACCTTCCTGCTGTTCCTAAACTATATTCCCTATTATCTCCTACCACCAGAGCATGATGGGAGTTGTAGTTTTGCACTAACTGAGGAGTCACATTTTGGAGAATGTTACTAATACCACTGTACCCCTAAATCGTTTCTTCTTAACAGTGGCTCCTCAGCTGTTACCAAACTACAACTCTCATCATGTCCTGTCAGCAGGGTACAATGGGAGTTGTAGTTCTGCAATAACTGGAGTCACATTTTGCTGAATAAAATGCCCCCTCCTCCCCAACATACTCACTAGATGGTCCGTGCTGCTCTGCTGTTCTGGCCTCTTCCTGTCAGGTCTGGCCACAGCAGAGGGATACAAGCAGTGCGAATCACACTGTCTGAATCACATAGGAGAAGCTGGACGGACATTACAGAGGAGATTGGCCGGACAGGGAGGTGAGTGTCCCCTGCTCCAGCCAGTCCTAGGCTATTGTATAGTGGTGGTGTCTTACAGACCCCAGTACTATACAGTAACCCCCCCCCCCACACACACACACACACACACACCCCAGATACCAGTCAGGACAGTGGGCGGCTCCTCTCCTGGCAGTCCTCTTCTCCCTCCTCTCTCCTCCATGTGCTGTGCACTGCTCTTTACTCCTTGATGGAACAGGCTGCCTGCTCCACCAATGAGTGACAGAAGTGTCAGATCAGAGTCAGGATGGCTTTCTGTCACCGCTGCTGACTCTGGGAGTGGCAGAACGGCATTTATAACATCCGGCCGCCGTGGCCCTTCAGTATACTAGGGGGAGACTGTCCCAGGGGGCATATGCAACCCTGTCCCCGGCCCAGCCCGCCCCTGCCGCACCCCCTGTAATAGGCCACCCTGCTCTGCAGTCCCATGTTAAGACAAACAAAACAAGAACATACTCACCATCACACATCCCCAGCAGACTCTACCTCCTTCCTGAGCTCCGGTCCACAGCAGCTGCGATTTTGCCTGTGCGCTCTCCTCCTCCTGGATCCTCAGTGGAGTGTCTGCCGGAAGTGACGTCTGCCACCGGAAGTGATGCCTGCCACCGGAAGTGACGTCGCGGTAGCAGACGTGCCAGCGCGCGGCAGGTCTGCTTGTAATAGAGGCTGCACTGCCTTTCAGTGTTCTGTGCAGGGGAGCGGACAGGGGGAGCTTAGCAGACGTGCTTGCGCACGGCACGTCTGCTAATGATAGGAATATTTTAAAGGGGCAGAGCGGCAGTAAAGGCCGCGGCCCCTAAATGTCCGGGGGAAGGAGGCGGGGCTGACCGACGCGGCCCTGCAGAGGCTGAGCGGATAGCGCGGCGGCCGGCCACGCTGTTCACTCAGTCACTGCAGGTGTCTCCGCTGTATCAGGCGGCCCAGTGACTGGTAATCCGGGCGGCCCAGCGGGCATTTGCCCGGTCCGCCAGATTACCAGTCCGGGCCTGCATCAGACAATATGCAGACGGTTCTAATCATTGATTCAATGTGGAAATTTGTTTATGTTTTAAGCAGTTAAGAACCAGGAAAAACATGATTCTGACAATGTTTCTACATGTAGAGAAATGCATGTGATCAAAAAACACTATCCCCCACACTCGGTCTTTCGGTTTAGTGCCTAGAGCAGCAGAAGCAGTTAATACGGCCCTGCTCCAAATCTATGCACCCTCTCCTCTTTACATGGCCGTGGGAGGCCTAACAAGGAAGGAATGGTTACCTCACACAACTGGATTAAGTCCCGTTGCCGGACGGATTTCGAGACCCCCACAATTTGGAGGTTGTTCCCTCTTGACCTGTTTTCAAGGTCTTCCACTTTGTCCCAATGTCGCTTGTTTTCTATATCTCCACAGCATGTACTCGGGCCTCCTCCACCACCCTGATTCTATCCTCTGCTGCTGTGAGTCTGTTGCTTTGGGCCGTCACTTCCGCCTGTATTTGTTTTAATTCAGTGGTTACCACTGCCGTTGCCATCTCTTGTTACTACCTCAGTAGCAAGGGCAGCGTAGTCTAGGACGGGTACCACTCCTTCCTCCTCTCCTCCTGAGAAGTCTCTCTCCGATCTATCCAGTGATGTGGCACGAGACAACACAGGGGACGGCACCATGTTTGCCTCCCCGTCGTCTATCTTGCTGGATCTTGAACAGCTTTTCTGCTTTTTCTGCTTGCCCTTTTTGTGGACAAAACGATCCCCCTTTATAATGTTGCATTCTCCCGCCTTGGGCCAGTGGTACAGGTATATAGGTGTTGATTGTGAGAGCTGCGGAGCAGAGCTGAGGTGGTTCCTAGCTTACAGCATGGCGCCAGAACCGGAAGTCCCTTCTGGTACATGTTTTTGCCTATATTGGGTATATTGTGATATTCTTGCACCACATTTATTGTGTCTGTATTATTGTCTATCTGACCTTTTCACCTCGGACAAGGTTTGTTATATATCTAACATATGACTTCAGGCTTCGTTTAGAGTATGTTCACACTACGTAAGTTTCATAATAATCACCGCCGTTGTAAAAATGGCCGCAATTACTACGGAACTTACGTTGTGCTACCTTCGGGGAGTCAACCCCCTTGGCAATAGGCTTTCCTCTCCTGGAGGGATATCTGGCTATTCCTGTGTTTTGAGACTCGTAACTGAGGCTCCACAGACCCCTCTTTTGCATATTTAAATTTATAGGGGGCAATGTATCAATGGAGACTCTTCAATGAATACTCCATTTGATCTTTTGTCGCTGGTCTCCCTGAGCTCAGCGATTGCTGTGTTTTGCCTTCTAAGGAATCCCAGCCGGAGTGTATACACATAGGGGGACATTTATTAAGTCCGGCGTAAAATGTCCCCGCATCTCCAGCGCTACAGGGATTTATGTAGAGGCGGACTGCCTCTACATAAATCTGGTGCGCACCGCCAAAAACCTACGCCAGCTGAGGACTGGAGTAGGTTTTCGGCGTATCTTTTGGCAGAACGGATGGTGAATCGCGCGGACTCTGAGTCCGCGCCCTCTGTTCCGCCCCCTTCACACCCCCAAATATTTTATTCGCAAATTGGCCATTTGCGAATAAAACAATGCGCAAATCTGCACTTTCCGCCGAAGATCATCTGTACGACGGATGATACATGTCCCCCTTAGTATACAGTTCGGCCGGGATCCGAGTGTCAGTTTTTTGCAGCCGCTATCCACTGAATTGCGGCTGCAGAAAACCTGTCAGTGCCCAAAATGGAGCATGCGGCTCCAGCCGCATGTTCCATTGTGTGCAGCGGGGAATTCGGATGCAGATTCGCCCACATCTGAATTCAGCGACAGTGAAGATCATCGGGATGATCTTCTCTGACACCAGCCTTCCGTGAACCGGCTGGGTCACGGAACGGCCGGTGTTTTACTACGTGGGCCTTATACTGCTTGTATTTCCTTCTGTAAATCCTTAATAAAAATATATTGTACCTTAAAAATAGATAAAAACAACATGAAATTGCACCATATCATTATTTATTATACAAAAATTAGGCCAAAATGCAGGAATAGTGTATAAAAAACTTAGCACACCCTTAGCCTCATTCACACGTTGGGTGATTTTTATTATCTGCGTGGCTCTGTCTAGTGAGATCTCCCACTAGACACCAGGGACAGGGGCCACATACACTATTCAAATGCAGCTGTCAGCTTTGACAGCTGCATTTGAATAGTTAATTAGCTGGCTAATACCTGCGGTCCCTGGCTGCACATAGCAACTGGGGACCGCGGGCTGCAGAGAGGGACGGCGGCGGGAGCCCTCTCTGCTTCCCCTTAACGGCCGCATGACGGGTATACCCGTCATGCGTCGTTAAGGAGGTAAGTAGCAGCCCATCAAATGCCTTGATTAATTAATCATCTGCAGGTGTGACCACCTCTAGAAAAGAAGAAATTTTGGCTGCCTGCAGGTATGGAGCATTCATGCATGTGTTAACAAAATTCCAAGGAAGAAAGACCTCAGCAGTGATCTGGAAGCAATTGTTCTCAATCTGGATAGGGTTATAAGGTCATTTCCAAACAATTTGACGTTCACCATTCTACAGTAAGGAAATTTAGTTTCAAGTGAAAAACATTCTAGATATTGGAGAATCTTCCCAGGAGTGGACGACCCGGCAAATTCACCCCAAGGTCAGACCGTGTAATGCTTAAAGAAACTGCAAAAACCCCAAGAGTTAAATATCGTACGCTAAAGACCTCAGCATGTGAAATGTCAGCACCACATCAGCACAAACACCTCATGTCGACTGTCAGGCACATTGGATCGTTTGGGTTTGTTTTGCAGCCTAGGCACCTTGAAGTCATTGAGTAGACCAAAAAAAAATGCCTCTGTAAACCAAAGGTTGTTTTTCACCTCATTGTAAGACTCTCCAAGGACCAGATCTTTTTCCTTTTACGTCCCATAATGTACAACCATATAATTATTTTTGCTTATGAATGTGTATCACACATAGCGTGCTGCCTCAAGCATATATATCACATTGCCTGAGAAAGCCCCATCCCAGCCTAGTAAGCAGAAGTTGATGGCCCCCCTAGGGGTCATTGTCAGCCCCCCCCCCCCCCCCCAATGACCATGGTAAGCATCAGCACCTTATATTCATGCCAATGGCCACATAGAGGTTGCTCCCTCTGTCAAACACTTTCTGTACATTAGTTGCTATTGAGCATGTAAGGGGTTAAACTGCAATGATCTAAGTTTACTTCAAGCCTGTGTAGGCTGTATATGGCAGCTGAGCTTCTGCTGTATCATAACAGGTATATCCATCATTATGATCTAAAGGGTACTGCCCAGTGTGCCCACGAGATCATAAAGATGGATATATCCGTTACGATCCCAGAACTAGCACCTGGCGATGATGGATATATCTGTCATTGGTTGGTAAGGGGTTAAACTAATTTACCCCCAACCTACTTGCTACTTGGCACATCAGCAACTTTGCCAAAATTGCTGAAGGCAGGGAAGAAGAAATAATGTCTCTTTTTCAAACCTCAAAAGTGGTCACTTTAAAAAAAAAAAAAAAAGGTATCTATCAGCCCAGAGTGTCTCATGACAGCGAAGCCTTAAAGGGATTATCCTGTATCAGGAAATTGTTTTGAAATACAAGTATAACCCTAAGATATATAACTTGTAAAATATAGTAGGCTCTCAAGAGATATTCCCCAAAGCTGAATATTTATTTAAAGGTGGACATAGAAACATAGAAGATTTTCTGCAGAAAAAAAACACTTGAAGAAATGACTTCAAATGTAACTTGCATGTATAAAATAAACCTAAATATAAATAAAACCAAATATACAGGAATACTTAAAAGAGTACTCAAAAAAAACTTTCAGATAAATTTGTGTTAGAAGGTTATACGGATTTGTACATTCTATTTAAAAATCTCCAGTACTTACAGTATGAGCAATGCATTTATATGCAGCATTTTTTTTTATCTGATGTTGAAGTACTCCTTTAAATTGTCCAGATATAAAGAACTTTTCTAAGATTTTTATTCTGTGTTGGATGTTTGGAGATCTTTGGTGAATCCTCATTATCTGATTTACATGCAATGTGGTGGGAGGTCGGAAAACATACATTACATTAGGCTTGTAACCTTGCCTGTAGCAACCAATTAATGACACCTCACAGAAAGCAAGTCGCCTGAAGACATAGAACATTCTTCTTTGTTATAGGGGGATGTTTATATTTCAGGCTTTGAAATGAGCCCCAAAAATTAACTGTTCATTTTGACTTGGGAGGGAGCTATAGTTGAAATCTCCAAGAAGAATCTCTTTAAATGAGGTTTAAAATCATAGCAAGACTTATGGGTTAGTTCATACACTGCATTGCAAATGATTTTGCTATTTTCTGATGTACCTGGGGTTTTGAGCATTTTTTGAGTCTTTTTTGAGTCTTTTAATTTAAAAAAATTTTTTGTGAGTTAAGTTTGTTGAATATTTCTGGTTTTAAAGAATAAAGCACATGCATAAGCTAAAGGATGACTTTACCAACCCACCAACCAAAAAAAAAAAGTACCAATACCAAGTCTTGGCTCCTAGGTGTTGTTTACTCCCTGTTGTTAGGTAACATTTGTCTTTCGCAACAGAAATACCAGGAAAAAAACACAGGAAGTGGGAGGAGCCTTAGCTTGTTTTGTAAGCAGGGGGGCTGTACCATGTGAATGCAATTTCAGCCTGTCTGCCTGCTCTAGTGGGTCCATGTTGTGGCTCAAAGGTAAAATCAAGGCTTCTCTTTTACATTTGACAACCTGAAAAAAACTCTGCAGAACTGTCCATTGTGTAGACTGTCACAAGGAGCGGCTTTTTACTACTTGCCAGGTCTGCTTTTGTGATGTTTTTCTTTCTACACATATAGCAACTTACATACACAGTGCATCAATAACCCCGTCCCCCCATGCCATCTACAGTAGTGTACTGTAAATCATCCTCTAGCGTGGTGCATCCCGTTCAGTCCAGTCCCTCATGTTGATGTAAACTTCTAATATCATGCTATTATTGTTGTTTTACTTTTGTAATCCTGTTGTTCTGTACTGGTTTTACGCTATATTATGCTGTTTCTACCTTGTATTTTCTGAGAGGGAAGAATCCTATTCAACAACACAAGCCTATTACTTTGTATTTGGAACATTCTGAATAGTGGGAGTAACCTGCTCTACCACAGTCTTTCTACCCAGAGAGAGAACAAATTTCACCTAGTTTGTTTTAGCCAGTTTCTCCACCAGAAAGAGACAGCAGCTTAGTTTTGTCCAGGATTGTCTTGGGTTCATTAAGTTTTATCCTAGACCTAGAGCATCAACATAGTCCACGTTCCTGAGAGAGAAGACAGAGAAATTTCACATAGTCTACAGAAAAGGGCAGAGATTGTGTTGGATAATTTGTACAGGAGACCATTATCACTAGTGTCCATGCTCCACTTTTAAACGTATGGAATAAAGTTTGTTCTTTTAATAAGCATATTGGTGAGTGCCACTTCCTTCATTCTTGTGCATTTTGAACAGACTTTTCACTGTAAGGTACAGCAACACCTGTGGCTGCGTGTCTGACCAGTAGCGGTAATACTCCACAGGAGCCAGGATATTGCAGGTGTGGTTTTCCTGATAGCACCGAGACTATTCCTTCTACATGTGTGGATAAACCTCTTAGGGAGAGAACATTGGAACTAGACTTTCAACAGGGTGCTAGAGCAGAGTATAGAGTTAATGGGTTACTAGAGTTACACTTATTTCTGCCTCCTTTCTAAAAGGGACTCTGTAGCCACAATCTGCCCCCCCCCCCCAAAAAACCGCTTTTACCTTCGGATAGCTGCTTTTAATCCAAGATCTGTCCTGCGGTCCCTTTGGCAGGTGGTGCAGTTATTGTCATAAAAAAAATTACTTTTAAAATTGCAGCTCCATGCCCTACGGGCATATCTGTGCCCTAACTTTGCACCACCCCTCCGTCCCTCCTCCCCGCCCTCCTCATCATTAGGAATGCTCCAGGCAGATTGCCTCCTATTCATCACCTGTGTTACCACAGCACATGGCCTGGATCGTTAAGACACCTGTGCAATGTTCAAACAGAAGTAAATGTTTCAGTGGCATTCCTAATGATGAAGAGGGTGGGGAGGAGGGACGGAGGGGATGGTGCAAAGTTAGGGCACAGATGCTCCCATAGGGCATGGGGCTGCAATTTTAAAAGTAATTTTTTATGACCATAACTGCATCACTTGCAAAACGGACCGCAGGACAGATCTTGGATTAAAAGCAGCTATCAAAAGGTACAAGTGGTTTAAGGGGGTCAGATTGTGGGTACAGAGTCGCTTTAAAGGCTATTCCCAGGATGTAGCCATTTGTTGTGTTTATCAGAGACTGTGCTCTGTTTTATTGAAAGATTTGTTTGTCATGCATCAAAGTAAAAATACACAGGCTCTACAAAGCATATTAGTGATTACAGCGCAGTTACATCCAGTGACCCACAAGTGGCAGCTTCCCTGACCACAGTTGCTTACTTTTCCTTTTCTTCTCCAGATGGCCAGATGGCCATTTGTCTCTGCAGAATCTGTCAGCCAAAATTTTAGGCTCTTTGCTTCAGCACCATCCACATCGCTATACAAACTCTCCATCTGTATTGCTACACAATGTAACGGTGCCCACTTTGTGTCTCCATACAATATTTAGGCTCTCTGTGACCCCACAGAATATAGGTGTCCTCTGTGCCCCCATATAATAGTCCCCTCTGTGCCCCCATATAGTAGTCCCCTCTGTACCCCCATATAGTAGTCACTTCTGTGCCCCCATGTAGTAATTAGGACCAGCTTTAGGTATTATTCTCCTGTAGGCTAGGTGGGAAACAGATCACTGATCTCAGGGAAACCAGCTAAAGAAAACACTGTCAGCTGCCGGTTAAAGCACTCTATACAGTGAAATCCTAGGTGCTTTGCTCCCTGGGAGTTACAAATATGCAAAAAAAAGAGCATGTGGAGCCTCATTTAAGGGTCTCAAAACACAGGGCTAGCCAGATATCCCTCCAGGAAGAAGGCTAGGTGCCGCACCCAGGGCCCAAGTGAGCCATCCTAGGAGCAGGGATCCCCGGCACTTGGTCAGTTTCACTAGGTGCTGACGCTGGCTTGAAGCCTGCAGCTCAGGGCCCATCTGTGGATTCCGTGGTGGGCCAGTCCCAATCTGCTCCCAGCAGTACCATTGGTGTTTTTCCTTATGCTAAGCTAGCCTGTGTTCCATCTGGCTTGCCACACCAAAGCTACTAATTAATTTCCAGCTCAAAGTCTTTTAAAGGCCTTTTGGAAAATGAAAGGTCTTGGCAGGCTGCTGAGGGCATTTGCACCTTTTCCTGCCCTAGTTTGGATAAATCTTGTTCTGTAATAATACTAATATCCTTTCATGTGTAGAAATGGGTCAGTTGTCTGTTTAAGGCTGACTTTAGCCTTTAGCCTCCTGTGGAATGAGAGAAAATTTCTGTCAGACATGTCCAAGCAGGTGTACTATTATGTGTATTGATTTCCTGTGATCCAGATGCTCTGCCCATTACACTAGGTATTGACACGTTTTATTCTCTACAGACTAATTGGTCAGAACATCCATAGATGTAATGTTTCAGTGCTGGGATATTATATAGCATCATCAGTACTGCCTTTAGACAAATCTGCCAGAAGATGATATATGTGCTTTATTTGTTGTTGTTGTTTTTTTTTTATATCCATCATTGTGCTTTTATGTAGCATCGCTATCTTATGATTAATTCACGGTATGTTCTCTGCACATATTATTTTCTAATTTAAAGTGCTCGTTTTTTTTGTTTTGTTTTTTTACGTCAGCACTTTTTTTTGTGTTTGTTATTTTACAAGAGAAAAAGCTATAAAAATCCTTGCATGAATACTGAGAAGAAGTATTCTGGGCAAACTTTACTGTTGAGCTATCCACAGGTGTTGGGTGCCGTCACAATCGGCTGTTAAGCGTTTGTCTCCATTTCTTGTGCAGCAGTTGTAATGCGTAACTGCAGCTCAGGTTCTGTTCAAGTGAATAGGAGCTGAGCTGCAGTCGCACATTGGCCCAGCTACACAACAAACTGAGACAAACTCCATTCATTGTGTATTGTGGCATCAGTAATTTTGCCTGGAATACCCTTTAGGGCACACAGGATTGGTCAAACAATGAAAAACATTAATCCTTTGTGTGTTTAAATGAATTACATTGTCTTAGGGTACTATTACACCAAGCAATTTATCGACGACTAACGATTAACGATAAACGATCTTAAATTAACGCTAAGGCAAACAACCGGAAATTGTTTGCCCAATTACATGGAACGATGATTGTTATTTATGATCGTTCTTGCGGTCGTTTAGTCGTCGGTATTGCATACATTTCAGCTGCAAATTCTTATTCCACCGAACAATGTGCGAACGATGTGCGAACGATCAAACGATAAAAATAGATCCGGATCCTATTAAACGATCAACGATTTCTTGTTGGTCGTTTAATCGTTGCCTGCTATTACATGAAATGATTATCGTTCAAATCCGAACGATTTAACGATTTTTCGAACGATAATCGCTCCGTGTAATACCAGCCTTATTCTCTATTTTCTCTATTGTTTACATTACTGTGTATCTATAGTACTGAACGAGTTCTACAGTCATGCTTGGATTAATCTTTAGGCACAGTACAATAATCCTATCACAAAAATTAACGCATAGTTCAACTTCTTGCATATACCGAACATCAGTCAAGCCAAGTAAGAGGTGAAAACGAAATGTATCTAAATTCAGTCAAAGTAATATACAGAAACATCATATGTACATTGGTGATAAAGTCTGCTATCTTGGATCTCTACTGATTTGTGCAGTAACCCACAATCCACAAGCCCTATAAAGAACAACTGTGTTCTTGAAGTCTTCAACTCTACATACCCCCTTAAATTGGCATATTGGGCAATATTGCAGAGTCAATATGGTGATGCCAAAAGCAGTCAATCCCCTTAATTCTCTTTGCCTACTGTTTGGCAAACAAAAGGTTACAACAGGGTTCCAAAGAGACTTTGATACCATGAAATGTTTAACCTATTTGTCAAATTACAGTGGAGCTTGAGTATTACTATTTCATATTATCCATGTCTTCTGCTCTATATTTGTACCTTACCATCATGGGCACCACACCATACACCAGCCAGGAGACATCAGCACAAAAATTGCTCCGAGGAACTACAACCACTGTCAACCACAAGAAAAATTCTCTAACCACTCTGTAAGCCCAAGAAGTTTGTAAGGCCTAGTGGAAATATTCATACATCATGACTACACTGTGACCAGACTATATTATTAGGGCTGGGCCTTCAAAGAAAATCTTCAAAGATCTTGTAAAGTCCATAACCCAGATTTAATATTGTAAATTTGCCACTCTGCACTTACCCAATATTTGGTTCCAAAGTTATGGCTGTGTTGTCCCTTTTAGCAGTAAGACAAGGGTAGCACAGTGTTTCTCAGAATTAAAGATCAATATTCCATACATTTTGCTATGTGGGTGAATAATGCGACAGTTCACTGCTTCTGTTGATTTTAAGCAGAGATGTTTTCTATAGGAATGCAGGAGATACCATTTCTAGGTTTTGTTTTATTCGTTCCTTAAAATTCTGGAATTATATTCCACTGGGAGTTTTGATTGCTCAAATGGAAAAAAATTGCCACCCACTCAAGGTGTTCTCAGCAATGGTATCGACTTGACAAGAAAGCTCCACCGCATCAAAGTTGCTGTCAAAATAAAGTGAGTTGCTCAGGGAAGTATTGAAAGCACAATAGATAATGGCAAGTCCTCAGGAAACATCCCACTAAAAGATATGTGTTCATCAAAGGGGTTATTCAGCGTTTAAATTAATTTTTTTCATATATATTGCCGGCCTGTTGGTAAGCATAACAAACATGTTATGCTTACCTCTCCACGCTCCTGCAGTGTCTTGGTGTGGTGTCGCCAGGGTCCCCCCCCCAACTTGTCTCGGGAGTGACATCACGCTCAGACAATCACTGGCTGAGACAGGACAGCTCTATAACGTTTTTATAGTTTTATGGTATCTTCATAGGACTGAAATGAGGTGTGACCTGTGTGAACATACTCTTAGAGTGCAAAGCAGTTATGATTTTCCCATACACATTAGATCATCTGCCAACATAGCAACAACATTAAAAGATAATAACATAGATAATAACATGAAAGCATTTTAAGAATCATTTAAAAAATAAATAACCTTGGATATAACAAAGGGATATGTCAAAAGTTTTGATCAGTGGGGTCCTCCTTGCTGAGACAGCTTAAAATGCTCAGTACTACTCTTTAATGTCCTCCATGCTGCTTCTGCTGCTACTTCTTAGGCTGCACAATAAATACATAGAAGAGCAGAATCCCCTCCTCTGTGTGTGTTTGGTTTATAACAACTGAAAAAGCCCACAGAATAGAGAGCTGGAGAAAAATGTCATATGCAGTTTTTGTAATGGCCAGAATTAGTGCTACTACTCATGTACACATATACGAAAGCTTTGGTCAATTTTCTGAGGCTGCTAATCATTGAATACTGGCCGTAGAAAACCATGTCAGTGCACACTATGAAGCAAGTGGCTCTGGCCGCTTGCTTCATACTGTGCAGTGGGAAGTTCTGATGCGGGCGCGCGCTGATGCGGCCGGGTCACGGAGTGGCCGGTCTAATATGCCATGTGAACATGGCCTTAAAGATATAAATTAGTTCGACAAGGTTACATTTTGTGATGGTTAGAAGACTTGGTGGGCGTATCTCCAAATCGGCAGCACCAGTGGGGTTTGCTCAGTATGCAGTGACTCAAAAATGTTTGAAGAATGGACAGCCAGTGAAATGATAGGGTCATGGGTGGCAAAGTCTCTTTCATGTGCATGTAGTGGGAAAGCCCTCATTATGTCCAAATGCTGGACCCTCAGATCTCAATTCAATCTAGGGGATGTACTGTAAAAACAATGATCCCATCTCACCTCATACTAAACTTAAGGGAACTGCTGCTAATCTCTTCATAGTGATAATGGGGCACCTTCCAAAGTATTGTGGAATCCATGCTTTGATGGGTCAGAGTTACTTTGGCAGTATTGGCAGCCATTAAAGTGTATCAGTCACCAATCTGAGAAAAAAGCAGGGATTATTAGACACTTTTTTTATGTCAGGAAATGGCTTTTATCTATCACTCCAACTATAATCGAATGGAACGCCCTAACTAGTACACTTGAATAGTATAATCGAGATATCTGTTAAAGACGGGGGGGGGGGGGGGGGGGTCGGGGGGCTGGAGGCTTGGATGCCACTTGGGTTGTGTATGTTTATAAAATAAAATTTGTTGAATTAAAAAAAAAAAAGTATCAACCACTGAAAACTCTAATTTTTCTATAGGTAAAAGGATTTAGGCTAAAAGGACAGAATGTGTCTCTAAGGCCCCAATTACACAGAAATATTATTGTGCAAAAAATTGTTATATTGTTCTAATTTAAGCAAGATCTTTCAAAGGGTATGCAGGCAATGATCAAATGACTAAAGAAAATTCTTTTAAGCTGACCATAAAATCGTTGTTAACCGTTCACAAATCTTTTGGTGTATGTACACATCATTCATTCATTATTAGAGTATACAAATGATCGTAATAACAATCGTATCTAACGACCATAGACTTTGCGCTGTTTACAAAAGCACTCATTTGTGATCGTTTATTGGAGAAAACAAAAATTTATTGATCTAACAGGACCCTAAAAAGGAGCATTTGGGAGATATTTACCCCATATGTTTGGTAATTTTGGATAGGTAGAAGGAAGTAAGGAAGGGAAGGAATAAGGAACAAAGATATGAAGGAGAAGAAATGGATAACATAGAATTAGGACACCATATCCCATTGTACATCCTTATGCATGCGGCCTTAGTAGAAAGACCCAAAAATCATACCAAGTATAATCAAACTCATACCCATATGTGAAATGAATACAGACTTTACTTTCTTATTGTACTTTTTATACATATTGCGTTCCACCCTGTGCTTCACCTATGTGCAGTCCTACAGTCTACCTATATGTGCTCTTTCATGTTTATGTATGAAGTAAAAAAATTATGTGTAATTTTTCTAATGGTTCTTTTAGACATACCAGTAGCTGAAGCCACTTTGATAATCGGATCAAACCATGCCAAGATTTCTAAGGATCAGTTGATTAATTAAATGGTGTTAGTATGTGTCCTTGACAAGGAGGAAAGGTTATTTGACAGTATGCATATTTCTCTGTCATGCAAACAACTTATGCAGCCATATTTTTAAAGTTATAATATTATGATCTCATTTTTTACATCTTAAAGGAAATGTTCAGCCATTTTAAAAGCTGGCAGCCGCCAGTAGGAACTTACCTCTCTCTGTATCCATGTTGAGTGGCAGGACCTCAGGATCCCCGCCAGGCTCTGGGATTTCTGGTGCTGACACGTCATGACTCGGCTGATGGACTGGCCGCTAAGCAAGTCAATGACTGGGGCAGAAAGCTGCTCCAGTCATTGATTGGCTGAGCAGCTAGTCCATCAGTCGATACAAGCATTTTCCTGTTGTGACATCATCAAAACATGGGGTAAAATTCCTTCATGTAGGGGTCCTGAGACTGGTCCCGCCACTCACCACGGGTACGGGGAGAGGTAAGTTCTGAAATTCCCCCCTGCCTCTGTCGGCTGCCAGATTTAAAAAATGGCTGGACTTCTCCTTTTAATATTCCATAACCCAGTACACCATATGTTTCTTATACTAGATCACCAAACCACTATGGATTGACCTTTTCGAGCTGTCAGATAATTGCATGCTTCAGATATGCTAAGACATTAAAATAAAGTTACAAGATAAATTCACATAATCTATAAATATAAGAGTTAAAAATGTTCAATCATGTTTCCCTAGCAGAGGGTTACTGGACGTTACGCATAAAAAACTTGGCTTCATAAGGCTGAAAACACACACAGCTTTTTTGAGGGAAAAACGGCACTCCAGCTTTTGTGCCAAAACCAGACGAGTCCTCTCTTTATATTTTCCATCACATTTGAACCCACTTCTGGTTTTGTAAACACAAAAAAAAACATATTAGGTATGGCTATGTGTTGAAATGTCAGAACCAGTAAAGTATCATGTTAACGAGATAAAAAATAATTTCAAACGCCAGAATAGCCTTTTCTTGGTCACATTACAACACCCAAAAAAATGCAATAAAAAGCGGTCACAAGGTCCAGTCCTCACAATAAAAGCTATTGATCATGGTACAAAAAATATGCCTTCAAACATCTCTGTAGACAGAAAAATATGTTACGAGTCATAATATCATAAGGAGAATAAACGTAAGGAGTCATAATAGGGTGATGTATAAATATCATTCTGCTGGGGTTGGAATGTCTGCTTACCCCTCCTGTTCCATTGCTGTTGCCGGTTGTCAGGCTGCCCGATGTCTGACGCTGCTCTCTTCTTCAATCCTTCCAATGTGTAAAATTTAAAGATGAGCGAACCTTGAGCATGTGTGCACTATTTGATTACCAGTGGCTAAAGAAGTTGGATGCAGCCCTAGGGACATGAATACAGTGATACCTTGGTTTAGGAGTAACTTGGATTAAGAGTGTTTTGCAAGAAGAGCTCACAGTTTTTCAAAATTGTAACTTGGTTTAAGAGCATTGCTTTGGTATGAGCTCCCTGTACTGGGTGGGAGAGGGAGTGGGGGAGGGACATGGTCTGCATAGCATGGTCTACAGCCCTGTACTCTGACCCAGAAAGTCTCCCTCACCTTCCAAATCATAGCAGATCGACCTGAGGCTGGGGCTTGCATCAGGGGACAGGACTGTGGAGGTAATCTCTTCGTAGTTGTAACCCCTCTCTCCCCAGACAGAGACCGCTGCATGTATGTGCCCACATCTGCCCTGCTCATTCCTTCACGCCACCTGGAGTCTCTGTCCGCCCTTGTGTTTCCCATCCTCTGCATTACTGTACAGTAACTTATAATATCACAGATTCTGCTGTTTCTGTATGGTTGTTTTATTTGTTTTTATTTGTTATTCATAATATAAAGTCATTATTTTTAGGCTGTGGAAACAATTGTCTGCATTTCAATTATTTCGTATGGGAAAATTTGCTTTGCTTAAAAAATTATTTGGATTGCAAGCGCGGCCCCGGAACCAATTATGCTCGTAATCCAAGGCACCACTGTACATCCTATGGCTATCTAAATCAACAGTAGTTGTGAGATAAAGCAAGTTTGCAATATACATTCATTTTTTTTTTGTTGTTATCATGCTGTAAAACAAAGCTGAACTTACCAGAAATCTAGGTCCAGTCTCCTGAAGGCAGATTTCCTGACTTGTGCTGGATGAAAAAAACAGACTAAAACACAGGAATTCTGGTCAGCACAGAGAGTCCCGGCTCAATGTGTCTGTCAATCACATGACTGCCTTCTCTGTGAGCGCTCAGATGGCCTGGGAGACACTGGACCTCCTGATAACTAAAAATAAAATAATGAATGTAAATTGCAGACTTGCTTTATATCACATCTACTGTTGATTTCGATTTTGAAAGTTATAATGACAGTGACATTTTAAGTGGTTTATGATACAGTTTTTTTGTACAAATAGTTTGGATGGATGTCTGTCTCTATAAAAAATTAGATATGAACAATAGACAGATGACACACTAGTATGGTTGGGAGATTCATTATTTGGTGTCATCTAGGATTGTTGTATAAAAAAAAAAATTCCCCCCCCCCACACACACACTCACACACACACATATTTTTTTGCCAGTTTTAGACTATAATCCCACGCAGTATTTTTGCTCAGTATTTTGCAACAAAAGCCAGGAGTTGATTGAAAACTCAGAAAGGCTCTGGTTCACAGAACGTTGAAGTTGAGTGGATGGCCGCCATTTAATCTAAAATAATTGCTGGTATTTTTTTTAATAACCGTTTTATAAAATAATGGACATTGACAGCCAGCCCCTCAATTTCAACAGTGTGTGAACATAGCCTTTGTATGTTTTCAATTCACTCCTGGTTTTGGTTGCAAAATACTGACCAAAATACTGAGCAACAATACTGTGTGGGAACATAGCCTTACTGTATGTTTAGGCTATGTTCACACAACATACTTTTTATGCAATGAAATGCATTGAAGTCAATGTATTCAACAATGGTCAGTTGTTAACACTCAAAACAACGGCCATTGTTGAATACATTGTCATTGCATTGACTTTAATGCATTTCATTGCAGTGCGAAAAGAATGACCGTTGTTTTAATGTAAACCAACGGTTGTTCAATTTCAAAAATAGTAAGTTGTGTGAACATACGTAGCCTAAAGGTGATATGAAATCAGTACAAATTGAAATTGGTTTCACCTAAAAATAACCCCTTATTTGACTCTTAAAATAACCCCTTATTTGAGTTATGACTCTTAGAGGGTGAGGAGTCAAAAAAGAAAACTGGCCTGGGTTTGAAGGGGTACTCTCGAAAAACAAAAAATTTGAATAGGACACTTAAAGGCTCCGCTGTATGCAGGGCATACAGCCTCTGAAATGCTTGAAAGTCACATTCACTTTTTACTGTTTTGTGATGTTTATTTAATAGTATTTATTGTAAAGTTTTCTGCTATTTTATAGAATCTTTACCGGAAATAATGTAACTTTTACTTTTCATCTTGTTTTCTACCTAAAATGTACCGCCGCATAGAGACTTATCTCTTTCTATCAGCATAGTATGCATTTGAAGAAGAACACATTCAAGGTTTTAAGGAAAAGAAAACCCTCTCAAAGACCTTAGTACAGCCTGTGGCTCCCTGTTAGTGTTCCTGACTCTTATGGACCAGATGCAGAAGAAGTAGTCAAAGAAGAGACAGAATAAAATATGTTATGGCATCCCCTGAGCGGAAGGGTTGTACGCCCATCTAAAGCTACAAAGCAGCGTTCTGTGTTGATTCTTCTATTGTACTGTGCAGGAGAAAATACACTATATATATATATATATATATATATATATATATATATATATATATATATTATGGTCGTGTTGTTCTACAGCTACGCATACAGAGGTTATATCAGTAGGATAAGCAGCTGCCATATACCACTGACTCCACTTCTTCAACAAAAGATCATGAGATCAACGAAAGGTCAGAAGACAGAAAGGTCGCCTTCATACACATTAGATACCTGTCAGATCCTGTTGCTGTTATATGCCAAGGGGCCTCTACCAACCTTGATCAAGGCCCAGGGGAAGGGGGGGGGGGGGCATTGTAAGGAGGATGTCATTTATTATTACTAAATGTACAAATCTTTTTTTTTTTTCTCTCATTTTTTTAATCAGGGAAAGGTAGTTTAATGAACTTGAAAGCATAAGATCTACCGAATAGGTTTAATACATGCCCTCGGAGCCTTATACGAACGAGAAAAATGATTTGATTCTCGCGATGTCCCCTGAGATGGCAATGATCAAGTATCTGCCGACTCCTGTGTTGAAAAGATTTTTCTACATTTTGAGCTTTAAATATTTCTTTTGACCTAATAAAGCTGATCCTGACTTAATATTATAATTTCATGGGGATTTTTAGATGCGTTTGTTTAATAGATGCTAGCAAAAGATACGCCATAAGCAAAGAGCATAGCTATGTGGGCATCACAGCATGAGAAATGCTTTATTGGAGGTTTTTGCCTATTGTTGTCCACATAGGATAACATATTCAGGTTTAAGACAATAGATTTTATTCTTCCCCCTTTACTAAGGGTGCATTCACAAGTACAGGATCCACAGCAGATTTGATGCTGTTTTCAGTTATTTAGGTACATTGATATCAAATCTGCTGCAGATCTGCACCATCAAATCTGATGCGGATCCTGTAGCCTTAGGCTATGTTCACACAGCGTAAAAGTACGGCCGTTGTTGCCATCGGCAACAACGGCTGTACTTTGTATGCTGGAACACACTGCCTTCTATGGGATCCCGTCCGGAGCGTATACAGATCGTATACGCTCCGGCCGGGATCCCAAGCAGCGCCGCAAAGAACTGACGTCAGTTTTCTGCGGCCGCAATTCAGTGAATAAAGTTCTGATGCGTGCGTGTGCTGATGCGCTTGCATCAGAACACTGAGGCCGGGATGATCTTTGCAGAGACCGGCTGCTCCATGACAAGGCAGGGTCAAGGAACGGTCGGTCTCTTACGCCATGTGAACATGGCCCTAGGCTAAGTTAACACAACGTAAACAACGGCCATAGTGGCAGGTTTGCAACCCCGGCTGTTATTTAATGAATTTGCCGATCACTTTAATTGCTATAGAATCCCGGCTGTAGTGTATACACAGTGCATACACTCCGGCCAGGATTCCATGTGGCCGCACAAAAAACTGACAATGTAAGTGCAGACAATGTAAAGTGCGGCTCTGGCTATACTGGGTGCTATACAGCTGATCGGTGTTGGCAGGGTGCTGTTAAGATAGGAAAAAAGAACTTTATTGATGCCTCCTTTAGAAACAAATTTTGCATGACATTTTCTGGCCACAAAAATTGGCAAAATAAAAGTGGCAGCAGTTTTTATTGGATTTTTATCTGGCATTTGCTTAAAGGGGTTATCCAGGGTTATTAACATAACCACTTTCTCCCAGAGACAGCACCACTGGGGTCTCCAGTTCAGGTGTGGTTTGCAATTAAGCTCCATTCGCTTCAATAGAACTAAGTTGCAAAACCCACCCAAACTGGAGACAAGAGGTGTGCTGTCTCTGGAAGAAAGTGACCATGTTTTTTCTAATGCTGGATAACATTTTAACATTTTTTTATTTGGCATTTTATTTTCTGCATTTTTTTCATTACAAGTCTTATGATTCTTTTATCATGTGACTTAAAGATAAAAACTAACACTAACTTTACAAAGGCATGTCAAAAGTTTTGATTGGTCGGGGTATGGGTGTTCAGACTGCGAGTGATCAGGTGAACGAACCAGGAAAAGTCCACACTGGAAGGCAGCATAATTTAAAGGGGTTATCCACCGCTACAAAAACATGGCCACTTTTCCCCCTACTGTTGTCTCCAGGTCAGGTGTGGTTTGCAATTAAGCTCCATTTACTTCAATGGAACTGAGTCTCAAAACCCCACCCAAACTGGAGACAACAGTAGGGGGAAAGTGGCCATGTTATTGTAGCGCTGGATAACCCCCTAAAGTCTATGGGTAGGGAGAGGAACGCTTCCATCACTTTCTCCTGAATGGTCGTGGTTTGAACACCAACCAATCAAAACCTTTGACATTAGGACATTTTTCTTATGCTTGATAGTGTTTCAAGGCTTTATACTGAAAAATTGGGGCGGGTGCATCTGTGTAGGGGGGGGGGGGGTTAAAAAGACGCCAATACACATACAAATGGCATTTTTATCTTCTTATCTATTACCTATGTCTATGAAAAGAAAAGCACAGCTATTTTTCAAAAAGCATTGGCAAGATCCTTGTGCCAACACAGACAAGGAATTGCAGTGCAGTGGGAACTGATGGCAAGATAGTGGTGGGGGATCGAAGAGAGTAAATACATATATATATTCTATTTAACTGCGTTGATTCTTCAAAACACCCCAGTTAGTGCGTATGACACTGACTTCTATTACAACAAAAAGGATCAAAACAATGGATAAAAATGCATCTATTATTTTAGCATACACAAAAACGTGGTCATCAGTTTTTTTTATAATGTAAGTCAATGGAAAAATGCGTCAAACAGGTGCACAACAATGCATCAGTTTTTTCATCTGTTTTTCTTTCAATCCATTTTTTCCATTAAACGGATCTGTTAAATGGACTGCAAAAACACAGTGTGAACCCAGTCTAATTGCCACCACCCCTACACCCATAATGTAGGGGTCAAAACGGGACCTCCAGAGGGGTGTGGTTGCACTATGCACCCCCATTGCTTAGCAACATCTTCCTAATTAATAATCACTATGGAAACTCCCATACTCATTGCCTGACACATTGCTATTAGAGGTAAAGCCTAACATATCATTATCCCAATACTTCCCACATGGCATTCATGTTACAACAGCATAGAGATTTTTTTTTCCTTTTTGCTCAATCTATCTCTATTGTGCTCCCATCACTATGCAATATGGTTTAAGACATTTTCTTTTTTTTTTTTTTTTTTGCAAAAGTTGTAATCTGCCTTATGTGGGAAATGTGAAGAACGCAGAAAGAGCGACCTGAAATACCCTTGTATCTTTTTGTGGAAGCAAAAATTGCAATGGCTCAGCTATTATATTATTGTCATATTTGAAGGCTCTTTGACAGTGTTTTATTAAATTGTGAATTCCATAGTGCTCAGTCACATTTCATTATAGTCCCAGAGTGACAAGGGGACCGATCTGCAATGGTTTCAGTGGTTTTGAATTCAGCATTAGACTGGTGCCGATTGTGTTTTGGATGCCTCGAAAACAGAAACACATTCTAAATGGTTACACAAGGACAATGCATTGTCTTTCAATGGCACTCAGAATAGTCATCTTGTCAGAGTCAAAGGCATACATAGGAGAATGGAAAAATAACAGGGTCCCTCACAGGCCTGGGGCTTTGAGCTGAAACAAAATGATTAATATTTCCAGAGTAAGAATAAAGATATTAAAAAGAATCAATAGTCTACATGTCATTATTATAATACAAGTTCAAAGCTGCAGTTATCGTGTATAGTCTTAAAGTGAACGCACATCATCTATTACAATTACGTTTAGGCTAAGTTCACACAACATATTTTATTAACTAATCATGGCCTTTGTTGCAATTTGCAACAACAGCCGTGATTAATTCAATAAATAGTTTCAATTGAAAATTAATGGGATCCCACCTGGAGTGTATACAGGGAAACTGTCAGTTCACACAATGGAGAGTGCGGTTCCGGACGAACTTTCCATTGTGTGCAATGGTGAATTGGGATTCAGGCGCACACACAGATGCGCCCGCATCTCAATTCACCAGAATAGAAGTTTATCCGGCCGGTACTGCAGTACCAGCCGGGATAAACTTCACTGACACCGGATGTTCTGTGACTCGGCAGGGTCACAGAATGGCTGGTGTCTGCACAGATTTGTAAACCCGGCCTAAGTCTGCATGCTGGTTCATTATATGGCAGGCGGCAAATTCTTTTTCTGATACATAGCTCCAATTCTTCTGCATAAGCATAAAAAAAAACACGCTGGCCGCCTGCAGCCACCACTGGGGGGAGCTTACTGAATACAGAGTCATCAGTGTGCAGTAAGCTTATAAGCTACATGAAATAGTGACTGCAGGTAGCCGGCTACATCTCTGCAGAAGACTGAGTTTCGTCTTGAAAAAATAGTAATAAATTGGATTAACATTGGATTTACAATCAACACATGTAAATGCTGTCATCCCTTGAGTATAGTTTTAGTAGCTTTAGTTGTTTTCCATTTTTGTTTAGATTGTACTGGCTTGCAGAACAATGCTATTACTATTGGGAAATTTACAAGGAGGGTGATAATTGGTACTGTATTGATCCCTTTAAGTATAAGGTGCTTTATCTTCATGCTATATTCCGTATATTGTCATTGCTTTCCAATGTGTTGCCTAGCTGTGAATTGTGATTTTCTGCACAAACTGTATTTACTTGACTTTACTGTATTTACTTTGGACATTGTACTTCCATTGTGTGATTTGGCTGCGGTTTCTGTGCCGTTAGGCAACATGGCGAGAAATTCTGAACTTGTGAGTCATGTTGCTGTTAGGAATTAGCAGGAGGAGCTCTGTAGACAGGTGCTGATTGGTGTCCGTGTGAGTGTGTACTGTTTGTAGGCAAGTTCCTATACTGTTTTAAAATGGGCAAGGTTCGAATGTGGATTATACTGGTGATAATGTTGTGGTAGCGTGGTAACTGGGGCAACTGGTGTTATGTTGCGCAAAGCTAATAGTGCCTAGGATATGTCACTTAACAGGATGGCATTGCTAGCCTAATGCCTATAGGTACTCACTAGGCTTAGAATGCTTGAGTATGTGGCTTGAGAAAAACAACTACTGGAGCTGCTGGAGGCTGACTAATGCCAAAAGGCTCTATTACAGTGAGCAATTATATGCCGAATTAGAAAGATAATATGGCAAACAGATCACTGATCTCAGGGAGACAAGCCAAAGAAGCCACTGTTGGCTGCTGGTTAAAGCGCTCAATACATTGTAATCCTAGGAGCATCGCCCTCTGGGAAGTAAGCAATATGCAAAAAAGTCAGCAAAGCCTCAGTTACGAGTCTCAAAACATGGGACTAGCCAGATATATCTCAAGGGAAGGTCCTAGCAAATGGATGGCTTCTGTATGGAGACCACCAAAACCACCATAACAAGTAGCCCTTCAGTCAATATCCAACTTAGTTACAAGTTTGATGATATGACCAGTGATATACCAAAGCCAGGTATCCATCCACAGACAGCTGTTTTCAGGGTGTTTCCCCTCATCAGTGTGGAGTAGGATTCTGGCTAGGTGGAAACAATGCTTTGTAGACTAATGCGGCAAACAGATCACTGATCTCAGGGAGACCAGTCAAAGATAACACTGACCGCCGCGCTCAATACAGTGAAATCCTAGGTGCATTGCCCCTATGTGTAATATATACAACGAGTAGCCAGCAAGAGAACAAACAGTCGCTTGCCATTTGATCGTCTGCATGACTAGTCCCTCAAATTCATCCCAATGTGGTGTAGCTCTATGGACGACCGGTCACTTGCCAGATGGTATTATGTGGCGCCACTACTGTGGTGGTTGGTTGGACTATAGCTCAGATGTTAGGTTGTTGGGATGGCAGTGCCAGTGGGGCACAAAGGTGTGGGGGAACACCTGCTTTTATTTTAGGGTGGCTAGCTATTCCCTTTCCCATGTGGTCAGTGACCTGCCGGGCTGTGAGGGGGTCCCTTGGGTACTCATCACAGTGGTCCAGAGTGGAGTTATGACCCACCCGGACTATCGGTACTGGGAGATGACCCAAGTATGGTGGCGAAACAACAATCACTGAGTCCTGTTACCAAAAGAAAATCATCTTTACTAGTTTACTTTATAATAGACTTCTGACTTGACTAGACACAATCTGCGTTAAGAACTTTTGGAGCAGAAGAGCTGTGCTGACTTGATTGCGTACAGAGGAGTAGAGAGGAGTTTGTACTGAGAGTTCAGAGTAGTAAAGAGGAGTTTGTGCTGATAGTCCCAACCCAGGGTAAAAGTGTGCTCTGCTGGAACTTTAGAAGAAGTAGTAGAATACTGAAAAATACTTGAAAATAGAAGACTACTTGTGCCCGTGTCTCGACCCTTGTTGTCGCCGTACCACCTGTTGCCCCACAGTGTTGGGTGACCCATCCTCCTAGGGTGACACAAGCCCCAGACCTTGTTACCCGAGTTGAGCACAGTGGCCAAGTTTACCTGGTTAAACCTGCGCTGCGAGATAGAGTACGTAGGCTTGTAGCAATTTTGCTCTATACGCATCAGTTCCTTTTTTTTTCAGGATATTGTCCTGCACTGTTAGAAATGTTCACCACATGGGTTGGGGTAATCTCTGACTTGTCCTCTCCTGAGTAGTTTAGCACTGCATAATAACGCTAAGTGTTGCTTTGCAGAAGAAAAGAGTCTCTGTGTCTCCCATGCGTCTGTCTATTACCACACACTAGACTAGACTACTGGTGGGGGCCTGGCAGAGCCAGGGCCCAGCTAAACAAAAGCAGGGACCATCTTGTCGTGCATCCTCTCTACCAAGACTTAACTAACACTCAATTACATTTCCTCTCCCCATGTGACAACTTCCTACAGGGTGTGTAATACTTCCTGTGAGTGGTGGAGAAGAAAGCGCAGAGAAAGAAAGCAGAATAGATATAGGAGAACAGAAAAGAGCTCTTATTCGTGTGCAGATTACCAACAAACAATAACCCCTTGTTCACTACAACTGTGCAATATACAAGTACAAATACAAATAGTAGCGACATCTAGTGGCAAAACTTAGGTACAACTTCATTACCGCTTTTACTTTGAGTACAGGCTTTTGCAAGGAGTGTAAAGACCAGTAACACCCGTTGAGGGACACCACACCAACCCCTTGTTATTAACATCTCCCAAGCTGCTTGTAACCTCTTTCACCACTTTGCTTGATAGCCACCAGGCTGCATTGTACCTTTAGCTGATCACCTCAAATTCCATGCTAGCACCATAGAAAACTCTGCAGCGCATGCGCAGTAGGTTTGTGTTCTTCACACTTTCTCCTGAGCTGTTCTGCCCTGACAAAGCACACCAATATAGAACATGCTATGAGGCTACAGGGAGAAGTTAACATTACTGCGCATGCACTGCACCTTTTCCTTATCGGGCTTACACCGAATGTCAGGTGAGTAGTGGAGGTGGCAACACAGCCTAGCACCCATCAATCAGAGTGGGGGTTACCACAGCCTGAATGTCATTGCAAAGAATTGGATGTGCATAGGTATACAGAGAGGGCCTTAGTTTATACACCAAAAACCTGCTGACAGGTCCACTTTAAAGCAAAACTAACAGAAGGTTAGAAGACTTTAACCTGCTGTTATACTTCCATACCGCAGGGGATACTGAAAATGAAGGTAGTTTTCTAATTTCAATCTTCAGCGTCATTTTGGTAGTTAAATCTTCCGTTTAATTAATATGTAAATTAGGCAGTTTGGTGAACTGGGGGCAGGATCCACCCGCCGTCATGAATATTTATCCAACACTCTTCAATAATAAGCACCGGAGTGATGTCACCCAATATTTATGATGCAGTCTCAATATTTATAAGGATGGCAGCTGGCGGGCATCGTTCATTGGTGCACCAAACCACCTCATTTACACATTAATTAAACTGAAGATTTTACGAAAATGACGCCAAGGATGAAGGTAAAGAAATTACCTTCATTCCCAGTATTGCAGTCGCTATGGAGACATAACACCAGGTTAGTGTCTTCTAACTTTTTCATTTCTCTTTAACATTTTGCAAATCTATCTAGACAATTCACAGAGCAGACCTTACAGTAGCTAACACTAAAAACTGATTGAAGAAAACTAATCAGCAATCTGATATAGCTCCCAGCGACACACAATAGATGTGTACCATACTTGCCGTGTGTCAGGTTATCTTTATATCGGAAAAACATGTTTCATTCCTGTGTGCGAAGCCAGGAAATGGGTGGCAACCAATTATCTGGGCAGAGAGCTGTCCGTAACTAGTCACTGCTCTCTGCCTGTCATTGGAAATGATTGACAGGCAGAGAGGCCACTAGCGGGCCGGAATAAAATATATTTTTACGGACATGGAGAAAAAGGAGTGCTGCAGCTTACACCTATGGCTGACACTAATGCCTCTCGGTTACATTTAAAAACCACCTCCAGGATGTTGGTATATAATTTGATTAAACCATATTGCCCCATGTACCATGTGCAGGTCCCCTGGTTCACAGCCAGCGGTGTCTGCTGGGTTTTGGGGGGCCCTTGGGGATTGGTTCTGTGAGAGTGGGGTTGCAGGACCATTTTATGGCCTCCCTTCCCTGTTTGTGCTCGCTAAGTCGGGTGACTTAGGGTCCTATTCCACGGGCTGAGGAGGGCCCGATCAACGCCGCTCGTTTACTGGGCCTATTCCACGGCCCGATGATCGTTGAGCAAGGGCTGCAGGGACATCGTTACCGATGTCCTCGCAGCCCTTGCAGCATCATACATTACCTGTCAGGTCTTCTCCGCGCTGTCTTCATCCCCGGGTCCTGAGCGCTCTGGCTTCAAAATGGCCGGTCGCAGCGGTCCCGGCCTGTGATTGGCTGAGCGCTCCGTCAGCTGACCGGCCATTCTGAAGATAGAGCGCACAGTACCCGGGGATGAAGACAGCGCGAAGAAGACCTGACAGGTAATGTATGATGCTGCAGCCTGTCAAATCGTTGGTCGCTCGCCGCGCACCGCTATTCAACTGTAGCGATGCGCGGTGGGGGAACAATGATTTCAGTTCTGGCCCTAAATGAACGATCAGCCGATGACACGATCATCGGCTGATCGTTCTCTCTATTTCACCAAACGATAATCGGCCGAATCGGGCCGAATGGGGCCAATCCGGCCGATTATCGTTACTGTGGAATAGGGCCCTTAGTATAGGGACTCATGTGAACCAGGGTACCTGCACGTGGTACATGGGGCAATATGGTTTGATCAAATTATATACCAACATCCTGGCGTTGGTTTTTAAATGTAGCTGAGAGCCATTAGTGTCAGCCATAGGTGTGAGGTGCAGCCCTCCTTTCTCTCCTTGTCCGTAAAATATATATTTCCCCAATATAAAGATAACCCACCAGACACCGCAGGTATGGTAGGGGAGCTGCTATTGAAATCTATTGTGTTCTTCTGGGAGCTATATCAGCACAATTGTGTTGATTGATTCCCTTTAAACCCTAATATTATATTTCCCCCTTGCTATGCTTATTGGGGGAGATTAATCAAACTGGTGTAAAGTAGACTTGTCTCACTTGCCCCTAGCAACCAATCAGATTCCACTTTTCATTCCTTACAGATTCTTTAGAAAATGAAAGGTGGAATCTGATTGGTTGCTAGGGGCAACTAAGACAATTCTACTTTACACCAGTTTGATAAATCTCTCCCATTGGGTCTATTTTATGTGGGTGTGAAGACTAGATGTCAGTAAAATGCTCTGACCCAGTCTAGCCATCATAATTTGACCCTAATTTGAGATAAGAATGATAAGGAAGATAGTAGCATCTGATTTTGAATCAATGGCTTACAAGTTCCCATTAATACATGCAGCACAGTACTATAGCTACCAGGGCTGTGGATTCATTATTATCGACATTATATATTTCCATGTTGTGCACATTGACTTTGGTTTCCTCCCACTGGGAAAACCCATTGGAATTTAATTAAACTTCATATGCAATCAGCATAAGCATGTGTATATACTTGCATCCCTATGGCTAGTTAATAAAATTACCAGCTCCGCTGAACAGAGACCAGTATAATATAATGAAATTCCATCAAATTCTAAAGCCCTATAATAAATTATAATAATTCATGTCCAATTTGCTATGTTCTGTTTAAGAGCAACGAACAGGCAGAATTGTACCTGCTTCATGCAGCAGCCGACATGCGATATCTCTCTGTACTTTTATAAATATTTCTCTTGATAAAGTAACTGTGATTCAATTGTGAAGAAAAGACCAGAGGTCGACCCAACAATCTGAGGCTGGGTTCACACGTTTTTTTTTTCGCGTTTTTGCAATCCTTTTTTTTTTTCATCCTTTTTTTATAAAAAAAAACCCCTGATTTATTAAGATTTACACCTGGAGACAGGGCTTAGGGCCAGACAACTGTACTATGAGGTGTCTGACTGGGAAAAAGGGGCCAGAGCTTTATCTAAGACTGGTATACAAGTAAGCCAGTCTTCATAAGTGTCCCCATAGTCCCTTTCTTCAAAAAAACAGCGCCACACCTGTCCTCAGGTTGTGTGTAGTATTACTCACTTTTCTGACCCCAGCTGAAAGAAGCATAAATTGCTTATGTCTGACAGCTATTCTTGCTATATTAGGCTATGTTCACACAACGTAAGTACTAACTTGCGGCCATGATTAATACTTCACTTACATTGTGCTGCAGCTAAAGGGAATATCGGCCGGAGTGTATACACAAGGGATAAACTCCATCCGGGATCGCTAGTGGCCACGCAAAAAAATGACATGTCAGTTTTCTGCGGCTGCTATTCATTAAATAGCGGTCACAGAAGACATGTCAGTGCCCACAATGGAGCGCGGCTCCGGCCGCATGCTCCATTGTTTGCAGCAGGGAATTTGGATGTGTGCCGCATACAAATTCAGCAGAAATGAAGATTATCCAGCCGCTACTGTAGTACTGGCCGGGATGATCTTCAGTAACACAGATCGGTGATACACGTGGTGGGAACATGGCTTTATACTGTATACTACAAAATGTGTTATTATCTCTTCCCCTCTTCTTATGAATAAACAAATCATTTCAAGGACATGGCAGCAAAATCTCTTTTTCTATCCTAACGCTTGGATTTTTATCATACTGACTCATCTCTCTATCTTATCCCATTCCTTCATCCTTATCTATATTAATTACCAAAACCCACATGTCTAAAATGTTATATCATTTCCTTTACTGGTTTTACAAACCAGTCTTTCTGGTTGGAGGAATTAAAAGAACAAAAAGAAAATTAATTTGATGTACAGCAAATTCCATGTGTCATCTTAGGAACAACAGTTCAGGGAAGGTGTCATACCTCAGCTCTAAGTAGGTAAGTATGCACAGTCCTCTAATGCAGCACTTCTCAAACTTATTGTACTAGAGCCTCACTCAACAGAGTACAATGATGCCAGGACCTCACCAGATTCACCAATAGGATGCTGGGGCCTGCAGAATTAAAAACTATTGCTCAGTCTACCCTACATTTGTCTCCAAAACTCTGTCTAACAAAACAAGCATAAAATGAGTCAGTAATGTTCCTAAACCAGAGATTGTTGCAGCCGGTGAAAGGCCTTTTTCTGTACTCAAAAAGCTGTTTTCCAGCCTCAACCCCCCCCCCCCCCCCCCCCCCCTTATTTGCTCATTATCCGGCAAAGCCGTCTTTATTGCTGAGGAGTAAAGTGAAGATGGGTGTGCTGAATCCATTATAACATATGGAGGGGGGAGATTCCAGGGGGATGAGTGAGCAGGGAGAGAAGACAAGCAGCTGTACAGTTTGGAGACTGTCTGGGCACAGAAAACGCTGTGATTCTTAACAGTGTTTTTATTTTGTGAGACACAAGGTAATTGAATGATTGTTCCAGAGCTAGAAGCAAATTTCCCTCATACTGTACTTTATAAGTATGGACAAAGAAAAGTCAGATCCCTCATTGAACATCAAAAATTTGTGGGAATTCCCTATGGTCACATTGCTCAATGTATAAAGCAGCTGGTTGCTTTTGGTGATTCCTTGTCTCAGAAGTATGCCTTACAGGACATGGAGGGGCAGGTCTAACTCCCGATCATGTAATATAAAAAAGCTGGGCAGTATCTCCGATGTTGCTTCACCATTGTGCAGCTATTGGACGTGGCATCCCAGGAGAGGAACTTAGAGACAACTCCTTTAACCTCTAGGATGGGAGGGGGAACTAAGAAACTTTCAGTGCAGGACAACCCCTTTGAGAATAATATTCCACCTTTTTGGAGGTTGCTTTCTCTTTAAGGTGTCACTATTGTATCTTTTTTTTTTTCTTTTGCAGAAATCAATAGTGCAGGCGATTTTAAGAAAATGTGTAATTGGGTTTATTAGGCAAATATGCCATTATCTGCATTCAAAAAGACTTTTCCCTGGTCCCCCTTCCCTCTCTCTCTCATTCACTGCTCATTATTAGGAAATCTCGACTCTCTTACATCAGTCGAGCCCTGCATAACCGTAAATTGAGAGGGAAGGAGGGAGTAGGGAGGAGAGAGATTTATCGGGAACAGAGAGCAGAGAACAAAGGATTACACAGTGGGACCTGTATGAAAGCCGTATTTAGAGGTCAGAGAGGTCAGTGCTGACTTCAGAGGAGGTAGCCCGGTGATGTAGCTGTAAATTAACGCTTTGTTGTCCTGTTTTGGTGCCTCATCTCCCTCCACCCCTCCCCTCTCCATAGAAAACAACGAAAGCAGGGGGGAGAGCTTCAAACTGCTTTTTAATGATAAAAAATGCATTGTTTGGCTAATAAACCCAATTACAAAGTTTCTTAAAATCACCTGTACTAAAAAATTTAAATGACAGTAACACTTTAGGTCTATTTATTACACCTGTTAGAAGACTTAGAACATGCCTGAGGATTTAATTAGTCAAGCCAGAAAATACCCCTAGAAGGAGAAGTGGCCTATCTGTAGACATCTGTTTCAGGGTTGTTGGCTCTCATCAGTACAGAGCAGGGTAATGGTTGGCTGCAGAAAGACCTATTATCATGGGGCCATAGGACCAATGTTTGCCCTAGTGGTGAAAATTAAAACTGTAGGAGTTCAGGAGTTTTTTTTAATAATAAAGCTGCTCTTCACAGGATATGGGACCAGAACAACAAAGGACAGGTGTAACCCCATGTCTTTGCCCTGGCAGCAAAGTCCTTGTCCATGTCACTTTTATCTTTTTATCTTTTCTTGAATCTTTTTTGCTTATGTACATAACCTTAAATTTATCAATGTTAACGCTCTTTTAGGCTATGTTCACACTACGTAAAACAACGGCCGGAATTTTGCGGTCAAAACAACGGCCTTAGAATTACAAGCATACGGGCTGGTCGTGAAACAACATTGTTTAATATTGCCTCCTAGCATGTTTTTAATTGGGCTGAAACATGTCATTTAATTGAAATACTGCGACTAGCCCAATAAACCACTTAATACATTTTTTACATTAAAATCAAGTTTAATTTGGCCGAAATAAATTTTACGTGTGCGGCCGCATTAAAATCCACGGCCGTAGTTGTAACATTACCGGCCGCAAATAAATGACAGGTTCATTTTTCGCGGGCGGGTACGAGCCATAGTATTATACGCTGTGTGCATCGTACGACCGTAGTTCGTACGAATTGCTATATCGCATCATCCTCAAAACAACGGCCATAGTTTTGCGGTGAAAACTACGGCCGTTGTTTTACGTAGTGTGAACATAGCCTTTAATCCAAAACCTAACTTATCCAGATCCATCTGTAATAGGTACTATTTGTACCTATCTTGCAGAGTTTACAAGGTCATTTATAAATATACATTGAAGAGAACTGTGATGTCTATGTTAGCGTTAATATACATCAAAATGAACGGATTTGCCAATGTATTCACTACACTACTGGAACTGACACATATGAGGTCTGTGCAGAAAGTATCTAGCCATTGCTAATATAATAAGAACTATTTGCACAACATTGATGTTGCCTGGTAGCCTGGGAAAGTGGACTAGAGCATGTATGATCAATGACAAGTTTAGTGTACCAGTCAGTGAGGGGCGCTAGACATTACTGAATGAGCATGTGTACTTTGTGGCCATCATATTCAAAATGACTGGGAGAGTAGAGCAATGAATCTGCTTAAAATTTAGCATCGAACTTAAAGGGGTTGTCCGGCGTAAAAAATTATTCACAGAATAACACACATTACAAAGTTATACAACTTTGTAATGTATGTTATGTCTGTGAATGGCCCCCTTCCCCGTGTTTCCCCCCACCCACGCTAGACCCGGAAGTGTGGTGCATTATACTCACCGCATCTCGTGTCGTCCACGGTCTCCGATCCTCAGCAGTGACGTCTTCTTCGGGAGGCCGGCGGATCTTCCCGAGTGCCGGCCGCCCTCTGCAGCGTCATCCGAAGCTCAGCCGCGATTGGCTGAGCATAACTGTGCTCAGCCAATCGCGGCTGAGCAGCTGATGACGTGGCCGCGTCATCAGCCGCTCAGCCGCGATTGGCTCAGCACAGTTATGCTCAGCCAATCGCGGCTGAGCTTCGGATGACGCTGCAGAGGGCGGCCGGCATTCGGGAAGATCCGCCGGCCTCCCGAAGAAGACGTCACTGCTGAGGATCGGAGACCGTGGTCGGCACGTGACAGGTAATGTATAGCGCACCACACTTCCGGGTACACGGGTGGGGGGGGTGGGACACGGGGAAGGCGGCCATTCACAGACATAACATACATTACAAAATTGTATAACTTTGTAATGTGTGTTATTCTGTGAATAATTTTTTATCGCCGGACAACCCCTTTAAGCATTTTTATGCTGAAACTATTCACATGATTCAGAAGGCTACCAGGGACAATGCAACGAGAGTGGCGGAAATAAAATGATACAGCGGATGATACAATGATACAGCAAACAGAGATTAAAGAGGATGTACCACCCGCCCGAATCAATGGAGCCGCGTCATACAGGGGAGGTAATTCCCTCCCACTGGGGGCGGACCGGCCCGCCTCCAGTGCTTGTGCATCAGCCCGGGACCCGTGGATAGAACGGCGCCGTACACGGGAACCGGGCCGCGGATTGAAAAACGGACTACAGCACCGGCTTGCCCGTGACAGCGCCATTCTATCCATGTGTTAGATTAAAGAGGATGTACCTGGTGGTACATCCTCTTTAAGGATTTTGATCATTGTTTTGAACAGTGATGGTGAGAGAACTACGTGAGGTCCTAAGGTGGCTATTTTGAAGTATCATCATCCTATGTACAATGGGGGGAGATTTATCAAACATGGTGTAAAGTGAAACTGGCTCAGTTGCCCCTAGTAACCAATCAGATTCCACTTTTCTTCTATCCTGTGGATGAAGACCTTAAAAAAATAATTAAAAATTATAATTCTTTAAAGAACGGAAGAGAAACTCTCTAACCACAACAACATTCCCAAAACAAGACCTTCCCGTTAGAGTGAATCTGTTAGCTGTTTGATCAAGGAGACACATAGGGGGAGATTTATCAAACATAGTGTAAAGTGAAACTGGCTTAGTTGCCCCTGGCAACCACCAGATTCCACCTGTCATTTTCCAAAGAGTCTGTGAGGAATGAAAGGTGGAATCTGATTGGTTGCTAGGGGCAACGGAACCAGTTTCACTTTACACCATGTTTGATAAATCTCCCCCTATGTTTCTTGTGTCATCTTTAATTAACGTCTCTATTTTTTTTACATGACTGAATACTTTCCAGATAGACCTCGTATGGTTCTAGTTCTAATTTTTTCTTGAGGTTTTCCTTATACATATTAGGAGCCCTTTAACAAATGACAAAACCAAAGGCAAAGAAATGTATGATATTTTTTTCTATTAAACAATAGGAGAAGAGTAAATATTATATATTATTCAGTATTGAGGGAAATTAATATGTTGGAAAAGCACGTGAAGACCAATGCAGATGCACCAGGCACCATGGGGGCTCCCAGCGCTGATCTCTCTTTGATATGTGAAATGCTATAGTTATGTGCTAATCATCCTATGGACAAGTAAATTACAACCCAGAAAAGCACCATAAGGATGACAGCTAAATTAGAGTCCTCCTTGTCGCATTTCACAAGATGACTAATATTTCCTGAGAGCTGTTCATACATTATTATTACTTTCCATATTCCTTCTACCACTCATTTGTCTGTAACAGATAAGGCAGTATTAGCCGAGAAACTCTCCATTATTTGCCGTGAAATACAGTAGTAGGTCAATGCATGTTGAAAATGGAATAAATCTACGACATGACAATGTTATGACCCACCGCTACAATTAGGGATGAGATGACCCCCTGCTTTGCCTGTCACCTATAGATAAAGTGAAGTGGTTGCATTGGGAAAAGCATTGAGCGTGAAACATCCTAACACCACTGCCTGTGGAGAAGAACCAGGGAACCATAGAGGCCACATCAAATAGATACACTTCACCCTTGCTGATATCCTAGCTTCTGGCAGATCCACAGTGAACGTCATTGAAGGTCCTTGCTGCTTTCAGTGTTATTTGTCAAAACATATAATAGCATTTCAATGGCTGATATGAATAATGGCATCTCAATAGTACGGTAAGCGAACCGTAAGGAGACATGGTAATCACTGATACACTATATGAACAAAAGTCACAGGTGTATAAAATCCAGCACCTACCTGCTGTTCTTTAAAATGTACCTTTCCTTCTCGTGAGGCACCCCTTGGCAACAAGTTTCCTTCCCTTGAGGGATATCTGGCTATTCCCGTGTTTTGAGACTCACAACCAAGGCTCCACAGCCCCCTTTCTTGCATGTACCTGACCTGTTTTATTGCTACTGTTATACTATATGCTTTAGATGTTGTCCCATCTATGTACACACTTGCTCACACCTTTACAGGTGCTTTCATTCAGAATTTAAAAAAAACAGCACCTACCCATTAGAGATGAGCGGTACTTTCGGACGAAGATGCCGTCGGACCAAAAGTCTGACGGTGCGCTCATCTCTACTACCCATGCATTCTGCCTCTACAAATATTTGAAAAAGAAGGGGTCCTTCCAAAGAGCTCGGCATAAACTTTCTTCCCCGATAGATCTTCCTCTAGTGACTGTGAGTTATTGAAAAGTGAAAGTGTTTAGAAAAACCACAACAAGGGGAGAGGAGACCAAATAAAGTTACAGAGCAGGGTTGCTGAGTGGTCAAATGTATAATAAATCATCAATGTTTTGCTGCAAAGTCCAAACCTCATCTGGAGTTAAAGGGGAACTATAAGCAGGTTAGAGGAATCTAACCTGCTGATAGCCCCCTATAGTGCCGGGCACATTGTCTTACCCTACTCCTCAGTGCTGATCCTGCACTGTTAGCTCGGGTAAACTCCGCTCCGGAGCATCCTTAGGAGCACTGTTGATGCCTTTGAGTTGAACTAGAATGACAATTGTGAGCCAAGCCCCTTTGCCCATCATCAAAGTCTTACTTCAGAAATGCTTTCCTTGATGAATAGGGAAACTTCCAATTTCTTACAATGAACACATAGATGAATAGCGGCCGCACAAAACTGACAAGTCAGTTTTCCAGGTGGCTGCAAGGAATCCCGGATGAAGTGTATACAGTGTGTGAGTGTGTACAGTGTGTAAGTGTGTACAGTGTGGGGATTCCACAGACTTCAATGCAACTTATATTTTCAATTAATCACGCCTGTGTTGCAATTTGCAACAACGGACGTGATTAATTGAAAATATACGTTGTATGAACTTAGCCTTAGGCTGCACTATCCCCTCTGTGATCAGGAAGAGCGATTCTAGAGCCTCTGCTTAACCATTGAGGGCTAAGTCAGCAGTAGTGTGCTGAGGGGGGTCCATGGCTTAAGGACCATCGTTGCGACCTGTATTGCTATGACACTCATAGTTGATATGACTCACTTTCTGTCTTATTTCCCCTTTCCCACTTGTTTTTACCACTTTTCAGTCACTTGTTCCATTTAATATAAGTGTATTATGTTGCCAAAGCAATGACTATTATTACTATAGAAGTATTTCATAAGAAGACCTACAAGTAAATGTATTCATGGATAATCTAGTCTACCAGAATTTACAATCTTGTCATAACATTCATTCTAGCCGCCTGAGTTTCTTTGTACACAGTGATCAGGCATTGAAGATAAATTCCTGCAATTTCCTTTCGCCTTTAACAGTCTTTTATTGTCTGTCGTCCTTCAGGCTGACCTTCAGGCTGAGCTTTACCCTGCAGATAGACAATAGCAAGAGGCCAAATCCTCAGCGATGAATATATGAACTGAAAGAACATTCATTGTATACAGAAGTACAATTGCTTCTCACATATAGAAATACAACTGTGTCTCACAAAAAAACTCACAATACTTGTATACTAGAGAATTATTCAATTACCTGAACTCATTCAAACTTCCCTACAAGTAATTTTCCTATATCAAGCAATGGCCTTGGCTTTACACATCCTGTGGTTAATAAGGTATGTATTGTAGTGCTGGGTGTCTAAATCAGGCAGTATATAAAATTTAACCCCTTGGTGCACCATGACGTACCTGTACATCATTGTAAGCAGTAATTTAGTGCACTGTGCTATGAAGGTAAGTGATGGTGAGCAGTAACTTAGGGCACTGTGCTGTGAAGGTAAGTGATGGTGAGCAGTAACTTAGGGCACTGTGCTGTGAAGGTAAATCATGGTGAGCAGTAACTTAATGCACTAGGCTGTGTAGGTACATCATGGTGAGCAGTAACTTAGGGCACTGTGCTGTGAAGGTAAATCATGGTAAGAAGTGACTTAATGCACTAGGCTGTGCAGGTAAATCATAGTGAGCAGTGACATAGAGCACTAGGCTGTGTAGGTACATCATGGTGAGCAGTAACTTAGGGCACTGTGCTGTGAAGGTAAATCATGGTAAGAAGTGACTTAATGCACTAGGCTGTGCAGGTAAATCATAGTGAGCAGTGACATAGAGCACTAGGCTGTGCAGGTAGGTACATCATGGTGAGCAGTAACTTAGTGCACTAGGCTGTGCAGGTAGGTACATCATGGTGAGCAGTAACTTAGTGCACTAGGCTGTGTATGTACATCATGGTAAGAAGTGACTTAATGCACTAGGCTGTGCAGGTAGGTACATCATGGTGAGCAGTGACTTGGTGCACTATGCCGTGCAGGTAAATCATAGTGAGCAGTGACATAGAGCACAAGGCTGTGTAGGTACATCATGGTAAGAAGTGACTTAGTGCACTATGCACTAAAGACAGTCATGCTTTAAGCTTTTTCTATAGGACCCAGTTGTGATACCTTGTGTGACATTAGTGAATCATCAAGTTTCAAGTTACATAGATCATCAATTATATAATATCAATTACCATATTGTTTTCATATGTAGACATCAAATTGGCTAAACATTACTATTGTTTTGGGATGGGCACATGATTCATCTTAAAGCCATGTATTGTATCGCACAGTGTATACAAGGGTTAATTCTATATTTGGGTTTCCGCTATTAATTCCGACTTGTATGATGTAATTTATTGCCATGCTTTCCTATTTAGTTTAAATGATAGACATGAAAAGTGAACAGCAGACACCAAGCTACATTAGCTTACTGATTCAAAGCCATGTCTTTAAGTCTTTGTATCTTGGAGCTCTTTGGCTATGTTCGCACACCATTGAATTTTATAATAACGGACATTGTTTTTTAATGACGGACATTATTATGTAATAACGGACTTTATTTGCCCTTAAATGACGGCCATCCAATAAAAATGGCTGTCATTTTGATGGTGTGTGAACATTTTGAGATGGTCATAGTGAAGTATACAAAGGTATAAACTTGGCTTTAAGAATTGACAACCTTTATGTACAAAGTCCAAAATCTGCTACTATACAGTTGTCGTATAATAAAAGGACGTACAGAATTGGCCCCTCTTCTTTTTTCCTCACTTGTATAGAGCCATGATATTTTTTCGGTGTATTTTCAGATTATTAGCAACCAGTGTGCACAATAACAAGTAGCCAATTCTGTCAGTACATTTTTACACATATAATATAAGTTTTTTTTTTTCTGTATATATGTTAGGTCACAACAAACCATTAGATATTTTCCACCAGGCGATAACACCATTTTAGAATTAGCCGCGATCCATCAACCAATCCAACTACTTGTGTCAACTGCACTGAGGTTATTATAACTTTGCTTGACCTACTATCATACATGTAGCTTGATCTGTCAAATGGAGCCATCATTCCCTGAAGGCCAAAAAGACTCAATTATCTATTTATTTATAGACTCCTTGACCTGTTTGTTCCAGCCATAAGTGATCATGTGAATAGTGGATATCCACTTTTAATAGAGCTAATGAGAATATTATTCTGAGGAGCCTCTAGTGATTAACACTGTGTACATGGCTGACTACAGTATTGTTTCCTGCACTTACAAATACCCATAGAATCTCCCATACAGGAGGCTGCACTGAACCCGCACAACTAGATACTATTAAAAAATCATGTTCTGCACATGTTATATCTATTTTTTACACCATCACTTTGCAGGACATTCATGAAAAATGTACAGTGCGTGATTCTCATTATCAAGCTTTTGTAAGGTCTTCCCGAGGGGGGTAATAATCTTGTTGCAGAAAGAAAGTGCAACCAAGACTGGACCTGCATAGGAATAAGGGATGGCCTGGCCTTCTGGAGCAAACTTTTTTTTTAGCCATAAGTAAGAGACCATAAGCAGCACTTGAAATACACTGACTGTAACGACTGGAGCCGTGGATTTGCTGTACTACCACTAGCGATGACGTAAGCCGCACCAGGGGAGCGGCCACATGGCGGGATGGACTTGCGTAGCTAGGATTCACGGGGCCCCATAGCAAAAAACTGTAAGGACCCTCCCCTACGCACAACACAAAGCACTGCACATATATATATATATATATATATATATATATATATATATATATATATAATATATATATCTATATCTATATGATAAAAATCAAAGTCTGTCTGTCTGTCTGTCTGTCCTCTATAGACTTCCAAACGCCTGAAACGTTTGACCCCAAATTTGGCACACAGATACATTGGGTACCCGGGAAGGTTTTAGCGAAGGTCCCGTCCCCGCCAGATGTACAGGAGGGGAGGGGGAGGGGAAAGAGCGCCCCATAGAGATGAATGGGAAAATCTCCTCACTGCAAACACAGCTGATATAATTAGCTGCAGCAGACACAGCAGTTGGAGCCTTAGCAACCAATAGGATTACTGCTTTCATTTTCACAGAGAGCAATGGTTGCTAGGGAAGCTGCCTCACAACATCCACAGAAATAACTGGTAGACCCCCTACTCCATCTATACAGTACATGTATATACAGGACCCCCTACTCCATCTATACAGGACATGTATGCAGGACCCCCTACTCCATCTATACAGTACATGTATATACAGGACCCCCTACTCCATCTATACAGTACATGTATATACAGGACCCCCTACTCCATCTATACAGTACATGTATATACAGGACCCCCTACTCCATCTATACATTACATGTATATACAGGACCCCCTACTCCATCTATACAGGACATGTATATATAGGGCCCCCTACTCCATCTATACAGTACATGTATATACAGGGCCCCCTACTCCATCTATACAGTACATGTATATACAGGAGCCCCTACTCCATCTATACAGTACATGTATATACAGGACCCCCTACTCCATCCATACAGTACATGTATATACAGGGCCCCCTACTCCATCTATACAGTACATGTATATACAGGGCCCCCTACTCCATCTATACAGTACATGTATATACAGGGCCCCCTACTCCATCTATACATAACATGTGTATACAGGACCCCCTACTCCATCTATACAGTACATGTATATACAGGGCCCCCTACTCCATCTATACAGTACATGTATATACAGGACCCCCTACTCCATCTATACAGTACATGTATATACAGGACCCCCTACTCCATCTATACAGTACATGTATATACAGGACCTCCTACTCCATCTATACAGTACATGTATATACAGGACCCCCTACTCCATCTATACAGTACATGTATATACAGGACCCCCTACTCCATCTATACAGTACATGTATATACAGGACCCCCCTACTCCATCTATACAGTACATGTATATACAGGACCCCCTACTCCATCTATACAGTACATGTATACAGGACCCCCTACTCCATCTATACAGTACATGTATATACAGGACCCCCTACTCCATCTATACAGTACAAGTATATACAGGACCCCCTACTCCATCCATACAGTACATGTATATACAGGACCCCCTACTCCATCTATACAGTACATGTATATACAGGACCCCCTACTCCCTCTATACAGTACATGTATATACAGGGCCCCCTACTCCATCTATACAGTACATGTATACAGGACCCCCTACTCCATCTATACAGTACATGCATATACAGGACCCCCTACTCCATCTATACATTACATGTATATACAGGACCCCCTACTCCATCTATACAGTACATGCATATACAGGACCCCCTACTCCATCTATACATTACATGTATATACAGGACCCCCTACTCCATCTATACAGTACATGTATATACAGGACCCCCTACTCCCTCTATACAGTACATGTATTTACAGGACCCCCTACTCCATCCATACAGTACATGTATATACAGGACCCCCTACTCCATCTATACAGTACATGTATACAGGACCCCCTACTCCATCTATACAGTACATGTATATACAGGGCACTACAGGTATACCAAACTGTGACTGGGTAACACTGCCACACCAGACCTGACCAATACCGCCATACTGTGACTGGATAACACTGTCATACCAGACCTGACCAATACCGGCATACTTTGACTGGATTTTGACTTTGACTAGATAACACCGCCACACCAGAACTTATACCACCAAACTGTGACTGGGTAACACTACCATACCAGATCTGACCAATACCGCCATACTTTGACTGGATAACACTGTCATACCAGACCTGACCAATACCGCCATACTGTGACTGGATAACACTGTCATACCAGACCTGACCAATACCGCCATACTGTGACTGAATAACACCACTATACCAGACCTGACCAATACCGCCATACTATGACTGGATAACACTGTCATATCAGACCTGACCAATACCGCCATACTGTGAATGGATAACACTGCCATACCAAACCTGACCAATACCGGCAAACTGTGACTGGGTAACACCACCACACCAGACCTGACCAATACCGCCATACTGTGCTGGATAACACTGCCATACCAGACCTGACCAATACCGCCATACTGTGACTGGGTAACACCATCATATCAGACCTGACCAATACTGCCATACTGTGACTGGATAACACCGCTATACCAGACCTGACCAATACCGCCATACCGTGACTGGATAACACCGCCACACCAGACCTGACAATACCGCCATACTGTGACTGGATAACACCGCCATACCAGACATGACCAATACCGACACACTGTGACTGAATAACACTGCCATACAGGTAAATACAACCCTGCAGGTATACAGCACACTACAGGTATACAGGACCCCAAAACTATACACTACAGGTGCACGGGACCTCCACAAAACTATATACTACAGGTATACAGGACCCCAAACTTTACACTACAGGTATAAAGGACCCCAAAATTATATACTACAGGTATACAGGACCTCCACCAACTATATACTACAGGTATACAGGACCTCCACCAACTATATACTACAGGTATACAGGACCTCCACCAACTATATACTACAGGTATACAGGACCTCCACCAACTATATACTACAGGTATACAGGACCCCAAACTATACACTACAGGTATACAGGACCCCCAAACTATACACTACAGGTATACAGGACCTACAACAACTCTATAATACAGGTATACAGCACCTTCACCAACTCTATACTACAAGTATACAGGACCCCAAATATACTACAGGTATACAGGAACTCCACCAGCTATATACTACAGGTATATAGGACTATACAAACTATACACTACAGGTATACAGGTATACAGGACCTCCACCAACTCTATACTATAGTTATACAGGACCCTCAAACTATTCACTACAGGTATACAGGACCCCCGAACTATATACTACAGGTATACAAGACATCCACCAATTATACACTACAGGTATCCAGGACCCTCAAACTATAAACTACAGGTAGACATGACCTCCACCAACTATACATTACAGGTATACAGCACCAACTATATACTACAGGTATATAGGACCCAACTATACAGCACCAACTATACTACAGGTATAAAGGACCCCAAACTATACACTACAGGTATACAGGACCTACACCAACTCTATAATACAGGTATACAGCACCTTCACCAACTCTATACTACAAGTATACAGGACCCCAAATACACTACAGGTATACAGGAACTCCACCAGCTATATACTACAGGTATATAGGACCCCAAACTAAACACTACAGGTATACAGGACCTCCACCAACTGTATACTATAGTTATACAGGACCCCCAAACTATATACTACAGGTATACAAGACCTCCACCAATTATACACTACAGGTATCCAGGACCCTCAAACTATAAACTACAGGTATACAAGACCTCCACCAACTGTACACTGCAGGTATACAGGACCTCCCTCAACTATACACTACAGGTATACAGCCCCCCCCAACTACACACTACAGGTATATAGGACCCCCCCAACTATATACTATAGGTATACAGCCCCCCCAAACATGCACTACAGATATGCGAGACCCCTAAAAACTATACATTGTGGGTATACAGAACCCCACCAACTATGCACTACAGGTATACACTAATTCCACTGATTAACTCAGATGAAACAATACCTTTAGCTTGGCCTCCTGGGCACCTTATAACAAATCTAATTAACACACTGACACTTTATACCCGGGCAGCGCCGGGTACATTTTCTAGTCTATATCATAAAAATCAAAGTCTGTCTGTCTGTCCTTCTGTCTGTCTGTCTGTCTGTCTGTCCTCTATAGACTTCCAAACGCCTGAACCGTTTGGCCCCAAATTTGGCACACAGATACATTGGGTGCCCGGGAAGGTTATTGCGGAGGTCCCGTCCCCGCCAGATGTACAGGAGGGGAGGGGGAGGGGAAAGAGAGGCGCCCCATAGAGATGAATGGGAAAATCTCCTCACTGCAAACACAGGTGATATAATTAGCTGCAGACACGGCAGTTGGAGCCTTAGCAACCAATAGGATTACTGCTTTCATTTTCACAGGGAGCACTGGTTGCTAGGGAAGCTGCCTCACAACATCCACAGTAATAACTGGTAGACCCCCTACTCCATCTATACAGTACATGTATACACAGGGCCCCCTACTCCATCTATACAGTACATGTATATACAGGAGCCCCTACTCCATCCATACAGTACATGTATATACAGGACCCCCTACTCCAACTACACATTACATGTATATACAGGGCCCCCTACTCCATCTATACAGTACATGTATATACAGGGCCCCCTACTCCATCCATACAGTACATGTATATACAGGACCCCCTACTCCATCCATATAGTACATGTATATACAGGACCCCCTACTCCATCTATACAGTACATGTATATACAGGACCCCCTACTCCATCTATACAGTACATGTATATACAGGGCCCCCTACTCCATCTATACAGTACAGGTATATACAGGGCCCCCTACTCCATCTATACAGTACATGTATATACAGGACCCCCTACTCCATCCATATAGTACATATATATATATATATATATATATATATATATATATATATATACAGGACCTCCTACTCCATCTATACAGTACATGTATATACAGGACCTCCTACTCCATCTATACAGTACATGTATATACAGGGCCCCCTACTCCATCTATACAGTACATGTATATACAGGACCCCCTACTCCATCTATACAGTACATGTATATACAGGACCCCCTACTCCATCCATACAGTACATGTATATACAGGACCCCCTACTCCATCCATACAGTACATGTATATACAGGACCCCCTACTCCATCTATACAGTACATGTATATACAGGACCCCCTACTCCATCTATACAGAACATGTATATACAGGACCCCCTACTCCATCTATACAGTACATGTATATACAGGACCCCCTACTCCAACTATACATTACATGTATATACAGGGCCCCCTACTCCATCCATACAGTATATGTATATACAGGATCCCCTACTCCAACTACACATTACATGTATATACAGGACCCCCTACTCCATCCATACAGTACATGTATATACAGGGCCCCCTACTCCAACTATACAGTACATGTATATACAGGGCACAACAGGTATACCAAACTGTGACTGGGTAACACTGCTACACCAGACCTGACCAATACCGCCATACTGTGCTGGATAACACTGTCATACCAGACCTGACCAATACCGCCATACTGTGACTGGATAACACTGCCAGACCTGACCAATACCGCCATACTGTGACTGGATAACACCTCCATACCAGACCTGACCAATACCGCCATACCGTGACTGGATAACACCTCCATACCAGACCTGACCAATACCTCCATACTGTGACTGGGTAACACCGCCACACCAGACCTGACCAATACCGCCATACTTTGCTGGATAACACTGTCATACCAGACCTGACCAATACCGCCATACTGTGACTGGATAACACTGCCAGACCTGACCAATACCGCCATACTGTGACTGGGTAACACCGCCACACCAGACCTGACCAATACCGCCATACTGTGACTGGATAACACTGCTATACCAGACCTGATACCAACATACTGTGACTGGATAACACTGCCATACCAGACCTGAACAATACCGCCATACTGTGACTGGATAACACTGCCACACCAGACCTGACCAATACCGCCATACTGTGACTGGATAACACTGTCATACCAGACCTGACCAATACCGCCATACTGTGACTGGATAACACTGTCATATAAGACCTGACCAATACCGCCATACTGTGAATGGATAACACCGCCACACCAGACTTGACCAATACCGCTATACTGTGCTGGATAACATTGTCATACCAGACCTGACCAATACCGCCATACTGTGACTGGAAAACACTGCCATACCAGACCTGACCAATACCGGCAAACTGTGACTGGGTAACACCGCCACACCAGTCCTGACCAATACCACCATACTGTGACTGGATAACACCATCATATCAGACCTGACCAATACTGCCATACTGTGACTGGATAACACCCCCATACCAGACATGACCAATACCGCCATACTGTGACTGGATAACACCCCCATACCAGACATGACCAATACCGACACACTGTGACTGAATAACCCTGCCATACGGGTAAATACAACCCTGCAGGTATACAGGACACTACAGGTATACAGGACCCCAAACTTTACACTACAGGTATACAGGACCCCAAAACTATATACTACAGGTATACAGGACCTCCACCAACTATATACTTCAGGTATACAGGACCCCAAACTATACACTACAGGTATACAGGACCCCAAAACTATACACTAAAAGTATACAGGAACTCCACCAACTATATACTACAGGTATATAGGACCCCAAACTATATACTACAGGTATACAGGACCTCACAACCATACACTACAGGTATACAGGACCTACACCAATTCTATAATACAGGTATACAGCACCTTCACCAACTCTATACTACAAGTATACAGGACCCCAAATATACTACAGGTATACAGGAACTCCACCAGCTATATACTACAGGTATATAGGACCCCAAACTATACACTACAGGTATACAGGACCTCCACCAACTCTATACTATAGTTAAACAGGACCCTCAAACTATTTACTACAGGTATACAGGACCCCTGAACTATATACTACAGGTATACAAGACCTCCACCAATTATACACTACAGGTATCCAGGACCCTCAAACTATAAACTACAGGTATACAAGACCTCCACCAACTATACATTACAGGTATACAGCACCAACTATATACTACAGGTATATAGGACCCCCGAACTATACAGTACAGGTATACAGGACCTTCACCAACTGTACACTGCAGGTATACAGGACCTCCCTCAACTATACACTATAGGTATACAGCCCCCCCAACTATGCACTACAGATATGCGAGACCCCTAAAAACTATACATTGTGGGTATACAGAACCCCTCCAACTATGCACTACAGGTATACACTAATTCCACTGATTAACTCAGATGAAACAATACCTTTAGCTTGGCCTCCTGGGCACCTTAGAACAAATCTAATTAACACACTGACACTTTATACCTGGGCAGCGCTGGGTACATTTTCTAGTATATATATATATATATATATATATATATATGTGTGTGTGTATACTCCATGATGTGGCCAAAAAATAAAATCTCCTGTAGCCAGAGGCAGAATCCAGCCTGCAGCCACAAAATTGACAGGCAGAGCAGAGAGCCAATGGCTGCTTGCTCTGTCAGTTTACTGTATTTAACTATAAGGGTCCATTAGGAGCCCTTATGGATAGATACATAGGTGCAGGAGCAGACTACCTTCAGCTTAACCCCTTATGTACTGCAGTGTGTAAGTGACCCAATATTCAGAAGACAAGGAAATCTTTGCTCTTCTGCTTGGTGCACTGATAACCCCTAACCTTGGCACAGCAGGCAGTCAGGCAGTGAGAACAGAGGTGGTTATCAGTGCAGGTAGCAAAGTGTTTTTTTTTGTCTTCTGCCTGTTAACCCTTTTTTGTGTTGCAGCATGTAAGTAAACATTGGGTCACTTACAAACTGCATTACATAAGGGGTTAAACAGAAGGACACAGGAGGCTCTTATCTTCTCCTCCGGGCCCCCCTCCTGCACAGGCCCCATAGCAACCGCCTACCCTGCCTCTATGGTAGCTACGTTACTGTTGCTACCCCTGGCTTGGTTTGCTAGTGATGGCAGGCGAGGTGCAGCTGAAGACATATAGGCATGCTGGAATGCTGCATTACTCATGGCTGATCCCACGGGCAGCAGCACAGATGGTAAGTAGCACAGGCAGCAGTTACCACGGGCAGGGAGGTATAGTGAGCCTTGTCTGAGCACGAACCTCTGTCCCTCTGCCCTAGAAGGCAGACCCCAACTGGGTTACAGTCCCTACACTGCTAGGATGCTGGGGTGTCAAGGGAGAGAAAAGTCAAACAGTCTAAGTCGATAACCACCGGTGACATCAGCCCACAAATCAGAGACTTAGAGAGTTATTAATAAACACGCCAAGGGTGAGAACCAAGAAAGTAATACCAGTACGGAATCAGAACCAAAGGAGAATCCATAGACTTTGGTCGTAAACACAGTCTGGAGCATGGTAGAAAATAAGAATACATGCCAAGGTCAAGAAAACACTACAATAGGTCAGGTACACAAGGAATCAGAAAACAGGTGAAGTAAAAAAGCCAAAACTATCACGGATAGCTATTAGAGATAGCTGCCCATTTAAATCTTCTAACCGACGTTAATCCAGAGCACTGGGCCACCTGTGATTGGCACAATACTTCATAGATGCACTGAGGATGCCTAACCACTATATGGCAGCACAGTTTAGGGGCTTAATAAAAGGAGCACAGAAGGTGCCAAACTATTATTTGGAGACACATAGTTGGCCAAAATACTGTATAGAAGCACAGAGGGGACCTAACTGCTATCTAGGGGCATAAAGCGGGGCATGTTGTTGGGGCAATACAGATGGGGAGTTTGTATAGACATGGGGAGGGTGCTGGAAAGGGGATCCTGAAATGTTTGTTCTGCAGGTTCTGCGGAGACAGTTCATGGCAGGGAAACGTTTTTATGGTGGTCTGAACTAGATGGAGAAGACATTTCCAAACAGAATGCAGTTTTTGAATAAAGACAAGCACTGCTGTGACATAATCATAATAAAATGAAAATCAGGAATAAAACACAGTTCAGTTAGGTGCACTAATACTATTGTAACATCACTGTGCAGCCGATGAATAATTATCAAGATTATGATTTTAATGAACAGCTTTGGAATAAACCTACAAACTATTGTTGCATCACCAATGTATGACACAGCCAAGAAATACATTTAAACACTATTGTGATATCAATAAACCGGCTAGAAACGCTAACTCAGAAGCTATTGTGACATCCTAATAATAGAGCACAAACTAGAAATAGACTTGATTGTGAATCATTAGTGTGGAACACAGCCAAGGAATTATGATAAACAGGATTGTTTAAAAGGTTTAAACTATCTGCCTCATTTTTCATCCATGTCATTGCTAAGATCACATAGGGCCAAACAGGAACCCCCAAAGTATCATATATGACAGAACCCCCAAAGTATCATATATGAGGTGAATTTAGGTCAAAAAATGCAATTCCGCAAGTTGTTGTTGTTTTTTTTTTTTGGGGGGGGGGGGAGGGGGTCCGTGTTTCTGTAATGCACTTTACGATAAAACTGACTTTTTACTATTAGGTTTTTTTTTAGCCATTTTACAATTTAATTAGCAGTAAAACTTTTTTTGCAAATAGGTATATTTAAGATGGCCCTATTGTGACTATAGTGCTTTTATTTTTTTCACCTATGGAGTCATATGGGGCATCACTTTTTGCACCATGATATCCAGTTTTTATTAGTAAATTTTTTTTCTAGATCAGACGTATTGATCGCTTTTTATTAATTTTTTTATACTTAAAATGTCACAAAAAAAAAGTAATCACTGCAGGGTTTTTTTACCGCTTTTTGTTCACACCGTTCACCGTGCAGGAATAGTATTGTTTTATTTTAATAGATCAGACGATTATGCACGCTACGGTATATTATATGTTGATTAACTTTATTATTTTTATGCGTTTTATGTATAAAATGGGAAGGGGGATGATTTTCACTTTTATTTGGGGAGGGGCTTCAGGACATTTTTTAAACTTTTATTGATTTTTTTTACACTTTAAAGGTTTCCTTAGGGAACTATTACATACATTTATTGGATTCTATACACTGATCACTGCTAAGCCATAGCATAGCAGGGATCAGTGTTAACTGCCATAGCATAGCAGGGATCAGTGTTATCTGTGATCTTCAGATAGAGCCTGCCTGTGGCCTTTGGCAGACTCTATCTGAAGATCAGACTGCACGGAGGTAAGGAGTATACTTCCGGCAGTCAGGCAATACGATTGGGACCCCTGCAGACATGCTGCGTGGGTCCCGAACGGTAAGTGACAGGAGATGCTCCTGTCACTTACACTTAAATGCCACGGTCACGGCGCATTCACAGCGTTTAAGGAATTAATGGCGGGCAGCTGCGCAATTGCGGCAGCCCGCCATTGAGGGTGAGGGCCTGGCTGCTGATAGCACCCAGCCTCACCCACTATGGAGCTTGCTCAGCTCCTCAGCCCGCTCCATAGCCTGGTACTCCGGCGGGGCGTACATTTACACCGGTTTGCGCCAAGGCCCAGGCTGCGGGGGTGTAAATGTACGCCCGGTGTCGTTAAGGGGTTAAATTGCGGCAATAGGGGACGTCTTTTAAAATAGAAATCAGCATATTCAATTTGGTCTGGAAGGTTCCCTAATTGCCCTGGAAAGTTGTGTGAAACTCTTCTAGAACATCTAGGTTTTAGGATTTTTTCCTAAAAAAAAAAAAAATTCTATCCTATGTAGGGTATCACAGCAATCCAATGTGCAACATGATGAACAAAGCAAGAGACGTGCAGTTGTGTAGGGATGGCAGTAGCAGTATCAGTGTAGCACATGATGGACAACTCAGTAAATGTATAGCAATGCAAGGCTAGAAGGAGCAGCTACCATTTTTAGAGATTTGCTCGAAAGGAAACTCAAAAGTTTAGGGCTTACAGAATCAAGGATTTCTGGGGAAATAAAGAACAAAGTTGAACAAAGTAATCAACTAAATAAATGGCACTGTGGTTGACCAATGGTTTAGGATAAAACTTAACCTTTTTTAAGTGTTGTAAAAGAACTCATAAAGAGAATGAACAAATATCTATGTAGCTTATATCATTGTGTCGATATCGGTGGTAGGGCTAATAAATTCTGAACTCAGCCTTCGACTTCCCCTACCTATAGCTATGGTGGGCCACCTGCACACCCTAAGTTGCTAATCCGTGATAGATTTGTAATAAGGTGTATAAGAGTGTGAAAGGCTGTAACCAGTGCGGTATTAGACAATGGTGGTTTTGTCTCATTTAGCAAACAAACATGCAGTTCACAAGGTAGTGCCTAGTGTGAAGTGCCTTGAAGTCTCAATTATATTCTTGTGGACGGCCCAAAAGGTTATGGGCTGTTCTTTGACCCTGCTTCCAATGCATTTCCCCCAGTAGGTTGCAGTGGGTTCTTTAGGGAAATGGTGGGTCAGTCATATGTTGGTGCATCAGACGTCAAATGAGTAGGACACTAATAAATACCAGTTCAAATGCCCCTGTAAAGTGGATGTACACTATAACTTGCAATGTACTGTCGGGGTCTCTATCCTGAGACCAATCTTCTCAAGGAGATCTTGTGGTGCAAGATGTCCTGTACTAGGTTGATGGTAGAAATGTACGTCCTATCTGATGGATAAGGGTGCATGAATAGGATGGCGGGAATCTTGTCAGGTTTAGTATGCCAACTCCATAGACAAAGTCATGTATGAAGAGTGTCCCCAGGATGTCAAGGTCAGGCAGGAAAGACAGTAGTCCTGTTGTTCTGTAGGCTATGTTCACACTACGTATATGTCCGGCCGTAGTTCGTACGCGTCCGGATATGTGCGGCTGAAACTACGACCGTGGGAAAAATAGACATGCGTCTGGATTGCGAACATGCGGACGAACCACGAACATACGCCCGTAGTACAGTTATGCTTCCCTAGCTTGTTTCGAAGTGATCTGAAACAGGTCATTTACTTGGAAATCTTCGCCCAGCCCAAAATAAGTACTCCGTACAGGACCGCATTGAAATCCACGGCCGTGAGTTGGAACAGTTACGGCCGCAAACAATGGTCTTGTTCATTTTTCACGGCTTCGTATACGATCTGGCCGTAGGCTCATACGTACTGTGCATTGTGCGGCCGTATATCGTATACTTTCCAGCGTACGCATCAACCTCATAACTACGGGCGTATATTCGCGGTTTGCACTATGGCCGGAAATATACGTAGTGTGAACATGGCCTTATACTGTATTGCTGTGGTGATAGTCTTGATACTTCTGAATTTATTTATTTAACAGGTTGTTAGTTGGGTTGGAGCTGCATGGCATGGATTTCCGGTCCACGGTGAGGTGGTGGGGGCAGTTGAACAAATCAATTCACTCATCAATATGGAACAGGCTACCTGCTATTTGACGTCTACAAACAATATTTAGTGGAAATATTATATTCTCTCAGTTTTAAAGATTCTTTTTGTCACATGTTCCACTTCCTTTTATGGAAAGTCACCGTTATCCTTATATTATAATAGAATAAAAATCTACTGAAAATAGACTCAGACCACCCCATGTCTTTAATAAACACTGACATGAAAATTCTTTTATGGGTGTTGGCAGATTATCTAGAATATTACCTAAAGTCATGAATAACAATGAAGCGGCATTCATTTCCAACAAACCATTTAAGATTTAAAAGTATTCACAAATATTCGAACTTTTTAAAATGTAACTGTCATTATAAATTTCAAAATCTAAATCAACAGTAGATGTGATGTAAAGCAAGTTTGCAATATACATTCATTATTATTATAATTTTTTTTTTTTTAGTTCTCATGCTATAAAACAAAGCTGAACTCACCAGAAATCCAGGTCCAGCAGATTTTCTGACTTGTGTTGGTTGAAAAAAAGAGACTAAACACAGGAATTCTGGCCAGTACAGAGAGTCACGGCTCAATGTGTGCATAAAGCACATGACTACCTTTTCTCTGTGAGAGCTCAGATGGCCTGGGATACACAGGACTTCCTGTTTTCTGACTCTTTGGAAGAAAAAAAAAGAGAACACAGGAAGTGCCGTGTTTTCCATGATAACTTAATTATAATAAGAATAATAATTGCAAACTTGCTTTATATCACATCTATTGTTGATTTAGAAAGTTATGACAGTGACACTTTAAAATAAATTGGTACTTTGGAAATCATTCCATTTTATTTTTACCAAACGTAGCCTGGGGGAGGCTAGGTTTGGCAGCAGTGGGGTTGCTGAAACACTTGGTTGCTCCCTCTGCAGGCGCTGTTGCTGTGGTGGTCGCCGTTCACCACTATACTATTTAGATTAGGCACCCACACGAATCTTGAATTGTAAAGTGTTTCTGATGTTATTATTAATAGTGCTGAAGCAGAAGGGCACAGTTTAGAATTTGGATGTGCGGCCATGTCTGTTTTTATCTCCTCATAGAATTAGAGTAAAAAGATAAGCTGCTCTCATACATTTAGGGTACAAACCCACTTGGCGGGTCTGCAGCGAGTCTCCATGCTGCGTTTTTGCAACGAGACTCGCTGCAGATCCCGGCCCTATACTTTTAATGGCAGACAAACACGCAGCAGGGATGTACATCCCTACTGCGAGTTTGTCTGCAGCCCTCCCCATTAACCCCCCGGCCGCCGGAGCTGATACTTCACCTGATCCCGGCTCCGGCGGTTCCCGATGTCTTCAGCAAGCCGGAGCGGGGACCAGGTGAAGTATATGCTCCAGCCAGCCGCCCGCAGCCCCAGCTGCCCGATCGCCCCCCCGCAGCCCCGGCCGCCCCCCCCGCAGCCCCGATCGCCCCCCCCCCCCCGCAGCCCCGGCCGCCCGACCGCCCCCCCCCCCGCAGCCCCGGCCGCCCGATCGCAGCCCTGGCCGCCCGATCGTCCCCCCGCAGCCCCGGCCGCCCGATCGCCCCCCCCGCAGCCCCGGCCGCCCGATCGTCCCCCCGCAGCCCCGGCCGCCCGATCGGTGCTGGGGGGGGGGGGGGGGGCGATCGGGCATCCGGGGCTGCGGGGGGACGATCGGGCGGCCGGGGCTGCGGGGGGGGGGGGGCGATCGGGCGGCCGGGGCTGCGGGGGAGCGGCCGGGGCTGCGGGGGAGCGGCCGGGGCTGCGGGGGGGCGGCCGGGGCTGCGGGGGGACGATCGGGCGGCCGGGGCTGCGGGGGGACCATCGGGGCTGCAGGGGGGCGGGCAGGATATACATTACCAGGTCCCCGCTCCTGCTTGCTTCGGCGGCTCCCGGCACGTTCTGCCCGGCCAATCAGTGCGCTGCCCTGCCGCAGCGCACTGATTGGCCGGGCGGGCCGTGAAGACACCGGGAGCCCCGAAGCAAGCAGGAACGGGGACCCGGTAATGTATAATGTCCGGCGGCCGGGGGGTTAATGGGGCGGGCTGCAGACAAAATCGCAGCAGGGATGTACATCCCTGCTGCGAGTTTCTCTGCTATTGAAAGTATAGGGCCAGGATCTGCAGCGAGTCTCGCTGCAAAAACGCAGCAAGGAGACTCGCTGCAGATCCGGCAAGTGGGTTTATACCCTTAATGTACCTAGTGGATCCCGTGGATCCCTTTTTTCTAATTATGGAAATTTCCTCCCAATTTTATTTAAAACAAATGACATTAGAACACTATAATTTAGCAGTAGCTGCCCTAAGTATATGAGTATTAAAATGTATATGTTTTTAAAATAACACATTCTAGGTTCCTATCTGGCAAATGTAGTCTATTTGGTCTAAAAAAAAACATAAATCTTTCTATATAGCTTCAGTTAGATTTTTTTTTTAATTTATTAAAAACTCTAAAAGCTTAACATGCTTGTTCATTAGAGCAAAAATAAAAAAATTAAAATATGTATTTATGCTATTATCTATTCGTATCCTGTGGAAAAGAAAAAGGGTGGATTATTATTTCTATAGTGTTTGTTGGCAGCAGCAACCCCCTCCCAGCGACTGACTTCCCTTGAAGTACAATACTATGGTGGGCTTCATAATCTTCATAGAGACCCAGCAGTAAATTCTGGGCAGATAGGAACTTCAAGAGCATTATAGGGATTTTCTGCAAAAATAAAATGTCAACTTTCATATAGAATATTTTTTATGAAAATTGCTATGTGTGTAAAATACATTAAGCAAAGAAACCTTACAGCCTGGACTGTGGGAGAAAATCCTACATCACAGCAGGAAGACATATAATGATTCAACTCCTCAAACACAGCTGTGATGTGTGCTGATAAACCCATTTTCTACCATAACCATACAAAATAAGGCAGCGTGCCCCCTCCTGTAGATGTGCTGGGACATTATTAGTAGTAATACTAGTAGTGCATGCTCAAAGAAATCTAAATTTACAGTCAAGAAATATATTGGTAAAGAAAAACAATCACTTATTCCATTTCTCCCCCCATGAACCATTTGTCTGGAGGAACCCAAGCAGAAGGGAAAATCATGTTATATAGAAAAGCATCACTACTACAAACAATATACTGTTTCTGGTTTATTATCTCTACCTACGCTGTGCCAATTATCTGACTGACTGGGGTTTATCAGTATGGGGATGATTAATCATTTTTGACTGACAAACCCTTAAAGGAGAAGTTTGGCCTCTGGGGGGGAGGGGGGGTTTTAATAAAAAAAAAAAAAGGCAGGGGCATGGGGAAAGTAACAAAGAGTATTAACTCACCTTTCCTGATGCCTCTTCAGCCCTGGATCGCCAATACGGGACCCCCGCCAGGCTCAAGAATCTATGACCCTTCACACGTCAAGACCAGGCTGATGGACTTGCCGCTTGACCAGTCAGTGACTGTGATGGGACGCCACTCCAGTCCCTGATTGGCTGAGCGGGCAGTCCATCAGCCAAGAAAATGCCTTCCAGTGGGTGTCCCGAGGCCGGTCCTGTTGCTAACCGGGGCACGGGAAAAGGTAAGTTTCTAATTGTTATTACATTTTCCCTTGCCCCTGCCGGCTGACGCATTTAAAAAATGGACGGACTTCTCCTTTAAATAAACAAATAAACAAATAAATAATAAAAAAACATAGTTATTTCTTCTTGTGACTGGAGTTACTATATGCTTTCAATCATCCCAGTTTATACAATATTATTCCCATTGTAGATTTTTGGTTAATTTTCCCTATTACATTGCAAGTTTAAAAAAAAGTAATTTGTACAAAGTTATTATTGCTCCTGTAAAAATATGTTTCTTTAGAAGAAGAATAAGGTAACTTCTCACAGTTGCAACTGATATGCAAATGATATAATATCTATATATATTTTCTTATCTTACATTGTATTCTTTTTGTAAGACAACTTGCAGTTACGTATATGTCTTTTCAGGTCATAGTGATCCTGCAATACCTTATTTCAATGGCAGCTGACAGAGAAAGGGATATACTAGGTTGCAAGTACACAGTCAGCTGTTGAAGTTTGATGTCTTGGAAGCAGAAAAAATGGGCAAAATTAAGGATCTGAGCAACTTTGACAAGGGACAAAGTGTGGTGGCTAGATGACTGTCAGAGCATTCCCAAAACTGCAGGTTTTGTGATATGTAGAAGTTAGGCCCTACTAAAGGGAGACCCGATGAACAAGGTCATAAGCATCCAAGGCATAGTGAAGTGCTTGGGAGGGAAGGCTAGTCTGGTCTGTTCCCATTGAAGAGCTGCTGCCATAGCGCAAATTGCAAAATTGAAAAAGTTGATGCTGGCTATGACCAAAATGTGTTAGGATTATCGTTCCATATAATACAGACATCGATCAGCCAATGAAATAATCATTGGCTGATCATTTCTTTAGGCCCTGACCTAAAATCATCAGGCCATGAATCTCTGTTTCATGTAGCGATGCGTGCCCGACGGCTGACGATTAAACAATCTTCTCCTGCGCTGTGCATGCATTCCGCCACTGTAGCTGCAGCTTCAAAACTGGCCTGTCAGCTGACAGGCCGCTCAGCCAATTACTGGCTGTAGCGGTCTTGGCCAGTAATTGGCTGAGCTACCTGTTAGCTCAGAGGCCATTCTGATGCTGCAACCGTGCGGCCAGGAAACATGCAGAGTGCAGGAGAAAAGTGGAGAGGTAATGTATTAACTGTTTAGTTAACGATGTTCGTGCAGCCCTTGCTAAACGATTATCGGGCTGTGTAGTAGCGCTCGTTTATAATATTGATCGGCCCTAATTGGCCTATGTTATAGTACCCTTAGGGGACCCAATGCCAACCGCTGTCCAGCCCCGAAAGTACCTACAATGTACATGTAAAGATTAATAGTGGATCATAACGCAATAGTCACATTCACCATGCACGTGCTTTACCTACCTGAGAAAGAGTGGAAGTTAAGATCATGGGGGCAGTGTAATGCTCTGCGCAATGTTTTGCTGGAAATCTTGAGTCTTGGCATTTATGTGGATGTTATTTGTATAGGTACCACCTTGGGATTCCATAATGGCATTGACCTTGGTATACAGTATGATTTGACCTCTCACAATGTACAAATAGTTCACGTATGGTTTAAGGGAGATGACACAGAGTTCAAGGTGTTGACTTTATCTCCAAATTCCTCAGACCTGAATCAGATCAAGCATCTGTAGGATGTGGTATAAATAAGTCTGATCCATGGTGGCTGCACCTCACAACTTAAGCCCTATTAAACAGCCAATTATCTGTCTAATCAGGCAAAATCACCTCAAGTACTACTCCAGCTCTCGGCCACGTCTTGCTGTATAATAGTGGATGTAAGGCCAACAGCTGGTTAAAGCAAAGGGCTGCATGAGCAAACTAGTGGTTGTTTATGGAGCCCTGTCCACACCATCATCAAGGCCTGTAATAGGCTTTGTAAACAAGCACCGATCTAGGAGATCACTGCTGGTTTACAGCGTGGTTCACGTCAGGTACTACAGGCTTTACGGGACTAAAAACGTCACTGTCAGTATAACTTTAAATCAGTTAATATAGTTATAGTTAGTGAGAAATAAAGCAAGTTTGCAATTTACATTCAACTAATTTTAGTTATCATGGAAAACACAGCACTTCCTGTGTTCAGACTCGTTTTTTTTCCCAAAGAGTCCAAACACAGGAAGTCGTGTGTTTCCCAGGTAATCTGAGCGCTCACAGAGAAGACAGTCATGTGATTGATGGATGCATTGAGCCATGACTCTATATACTGGTCGGGCTTCATGTGTTTAGTCTCTTTTTTTCCAGCTGGACTTGCTTTATTTTACATCTACTGTTGATTTAGATTTTGTAAGTTATAAGGACAGGGACACTTTAAAGAATTTTCCACTAATGACTTGGTGGCAGGCACCACATGACACATTCAGAGGACTTGTAGAGTCCACGTTAGGTCAGAGCTATATTAGGTACATCTATTTAGCATAGGGCCCTGCTGCAACCTTTTAACTGATTTTAACTATTGAGTTGCAGCTGTAAAGCAAAGCCGTAAATTTAAAGGGGTACTATGGCATCAAACAAAATAATAAATAAACTGCATAAATATATAGTTTTGTTTATGTGTCTGCTCCATTTCTGAAGCCACCGTAATTCCATTTTGCTTTTCTGGTCTTAGTTCTGTATTTTGTGGTCGTACTTCCTGGTCAAGCAGTTGCACAGTACTACCCAATAAGCCCCAGAATGCATTGCAATGCATCTTCATTACAGTTCTCCCACCCTGCCTACTCCCCTCCCCCAGCACCTGCTTCTTTCAGTCCTTGTCTGCTCAGAGAGATAGTAATACAGACTGGAGGGGCTGGTCAGAAGTGGGGAATCACTCAGGGGGTTGGGCTAGAGCTCAGAGACAATATCTAGCCCCACCTACTGTGACATCAGAGGATGATGTGTTGTCATGGGAGAGAGGAAGGAGCCAGGGACAATACAAATTTTGTAGTCCTTCCATTTTTCATTTCCTGTCATTGGTGGGGCACGGAAAAAACGGTGAAGCCTCCGCTGGCTTTACCGTTTTTTCGGTGTCAGTCATCAGTTAAAATCAGTAGCACTACCAAAAGTCAGTGTAGCTCTAGCCTCAGTGTTAGACTCCACATTTGCAAAACATTCTGCCACTTCCTCTCCAATAGCCGCCCAATCTTGCCAGGATTATCAGCAACATGTTTTGACCCCATTCGAAATGCAATCAGAACGTGACTGTGGAGACCCAGCCTTATGGCTGATCACTGAATAAGAATAATACATGGGTAGATGCGATAAGATAATCTGTTCATTTACATGTGTAATTTGCAAAAACACCCAATAATTTCACAATACTGTTTTCAAACTATTCCTTTATTACATTTATATTATTCCCTTCTTATCATGCAACTATATTACAAACAAAAGCAAATATATTTTTCTGAACATTTTTTGGGAAATTGTTTAAGCAAGTACAGTAATAGTCCAAACCTGGCCATACTTTAGCATCCATATCATGGCCGCAACACACTGACACCCCTCAGCTCCACTGAACACAATTTAGATCACCGTAGGTGGTCCAGGCGTTACAGCTATAATAAATAAATAATGAAGAAGCTATAGAGCCGGGTCACATTACTGATACTTAAAATTTCCAAGGAGATTTTCCTCTTCAATCTAATTTTTTTTTGTGTGTCCCTTCATCATCTTATGGTGCACAAAATACAGTATGGTAATAAGGAAATAAAGCTTAAAATATAATACAAAAGAGTAAATAAAATACAACATTTACAAACATAAGACTTTCTTAATGTTAAAAAAAAAAACCTTCACGTATCCACATTGATTTTTAGTTCTTTAGAATTTTAACATCACTTTGTAATAACATATATAACCTGAGATTGTACATTGCTCACATTGGCATACTACTCATTACTAATATTTTGAGGTGTCAAACTGATTAACTCACAAAGGCACACTAATTCACCTCTTCTCTTAGTCACTTTGAACTTCTTAAGGTCCCCATACACATCATACTTTTGTCGACAGTACCCGCCACTTGTACTGGGTTTGGCCTTTAGTATAAGGTGGATGGGGCTTTTGAACATCCACCGGGATAAGGGCTGAGCGTAATGGAAAATCACTGCCTGATCCTTTTGTTCTATGAGAGATAACATAAGAGCTCTCTGGCTGTGGCTTAACCCTCCCCATAGAAAACACAGAAACCCTTGGCCTTGTTGAATGCTCCTGTGGATGAGGAGAGTGGGTACCGGATGGGGAAATAACATAGCGGGTGATCGTACAGCCATCAGTTATTGAGGGTCTAAGGCCTTTTAGGATGGAAGGAGCTCTGAAATTTCTTTTTTGCACTTCAGGGACCCTAGACCCATACCACTACAATGTTTGATTGGGAAGACAAAGCAATCTATAATTCCTTCCCTGTACGAAATAAGGCTAGGTTTACATGTTTATCAGAGGCTTTATTTGGGGTCTTCATCATAGATTGAGCCGCCCAGATCACTTGACAACAGACGTGAAGAAAGCCTAATAGACCTCAGCGACTTTAATAGGGTCCGTTGGCTTTTTCACTTGTGTCCATCATTTTGCAGTAATCTAACAGAACCGAAAAATACTACACACAGGGTTTTTTTTGTTGTTGTATAAATGGCTTCTGCGACATAGGCCCCGAATGGTCCCACTATCATAAATGTGAACGGTAGGCCAGAGCCACGTATAGGCACCTTAAGGCTATGTTCACACACTGTCAAAGTTATTTTTGGAACAACAGGCATTATTATACAAATAACTTCGGGAACATATCGGACGGCCATCTTGTAATATATGATCATGAACATTATTAGTGGCCGTCAAATATTATGAGACGGAGCCTAATTGTCTCTAACCAGCACATTTGTTTTGTAAAAGTGACATTACTTGCTACTGGCTGATTTCTTTAAATGCTTCATCATGTTCCCCAGGAAAACAGGATTCCATGGAAACATTCCCTTAAAACTGAAATATTACCCGTAAAATTCACTGTTCAGTGCAGCTTGGTGGCCATGTTATAACAAAAAGTAAACCAATGAACAAAGCACCACTTAAATATGGAAGCAACCTGGAAACAATTCATGGATACGTATATACAAAATATGCATAACTTTTAAAGTTTTGAGGTTCTGTTTTTTTCTGCAAAGTCCTTTACATACAATAATAATAAAACACAATAGGCAAAAATGCTGCTATAGTAACAAAGTAACAAAAACATAACACCTAATAAAAGTATAAATCCTTCCTTCTTTCTTGTCCATGGAAAAACTCTTTTCTTCTATCCTGTGGATGAAGACCTTAAAAAAAATAATAAAAAATTATAATTTTTTAAAGAACGGAAGAGAAATTCTCTAACCACAACAACATTCCCAATACAAGACCTTCCCGTTAGAGTGAATCTGTTAGCTGTTTGGTCAAGGAGACACATAGGGGGAGATTTATCAAACATGGTGTAAAGTGAAACTGGCTCAGTTGCCCCTAGCAACCAATCAGATTCCACCTTTCATTTTCCAAAGAGTCTGTGAGGAATGAAAGGTAGAATCTGATTGGTTGCTAGGGGCAACTGAGCCAGTTTCACTTTACACCATGTTTGATAAATCTCCCTTCATAGTACCTTTCATATATCCAGCTGTGCTTCCTGAACATAGAAAATGCTTCTATTCTCCTAAATGTCATAGAGACTTTCCCAGGCCACTGAAAGGATGCATGCTGGGATGCCTTCTCCTTCCCCCTCATATCCCTGTCCTGGTTTTATAAACAGCTTCGGCTGGATACTGAGTCCCACGCAGGGCCAGGTATGAGAGGAGGAGAGAGGATAAGTTTCAGCTTGCAACATTTCAGGAGCTTAGGAACGCCTCTTTTTTTTTTCCAAAATCTTTTTATTGGATGCATGTAATATACAACACACAACATTTTAACAATCCACATTTTAGGTCCCAATGGACAGAAATATGATGCCGGGCGAGTTCTTATGAGAACGATACACAGTCTCTGGGATAACAATTTTCGCCTCCTAAGTAAGGCGCATAGAACTAGTTCCCCCCATCTATAACAATAACATCTACGGCAACTAGTTGAGAGGTGAAAAGAATAAGTGTTGTATATATATAAGAAAAAAAAACATGTGCATTGCCCTATAACAAAACCTCCCCCCCCTGCTATCCCCCCAACTCCCCCCCCAACACACCCCTCCCTTATAGGAGCTGAAAAGAATGGGGGGCTTATAAACAGATACCAGTCTGCAGGATGTATTGTAGTAAAGGCCCTAAAGGCCAGGGGGTGGCAGACAACCTGTCAAGTCAGTGCTCGCTTGACACACCGAGCGGGGAGAACGGGGGGGACCTGGGAGGGGCTGCCCGAATAATTCTTAGGTTGTCTGGGTGGCCCATTGAAGAGAGCGGCGGTCTGCTGCCACCACTCCTATTAGCGTCAGGCAGCAGACCGTTGCAATCGTGATCGTTTTCATAAAACAAGTTGAAAGACAACAATAAGCCAACATCATGCATGTCAGCTGATCGTTACCTTTTAACATGATCTATTACAACAAAGGTTACCGTGTACGGCCGATAATCATTTGGTGTAGAAGAACCCTTGACAAGTCAGCTACACTTTTTAGGAACCATGCTGCTCTTGACCGTATCAATAGAATCTTGTAAAAGTTAAAAAAATACTGTATTATCTGGATTATTACCTGATTGTGAGCTTGTCCTCTGATTGAGGTTCTCTGGTACGGGTGACCCAGCAGCTGCCGATGCCAGGAACTCTGGTTTTGAAATTGACTCCTGTAGAGGGCCTGGATACCTCTCAGGTTGTAGGAGATTGAGAAATGAACTACATTTTCCATCTGGACCTGGTACCATTTGAAACTCTGGTACAGAGGGGTGGTGATACACAGAATTAACATGACTCGGAGGTCCAAAATGGTGGAAATGCCATAAATCTGAAGGCTGAGTATGGTGATGCTGGTGCTGCTGGTAAACGGCCGATGAATAATGCTCAGATGGAGAGGTAAGGGATGATAACCCAGGAGATGTCATCCTAACAGAGGGGTTGGCTTGGTACTGTTTTGTCCAGTTGAATTCATCCGCCATCATATTATTTGCTGTAAGAATAAGAATAACATATATAAGAGTCTAATTTGAAGCACAATTGCCCTCCACACATAGCGGCTTTGGATTACTCTCAGAGGTATCTTCGGCTATGGGCATTGTCCCTTGTGCAAAGTAATATATACCAGAGTGATATTATAATGTGTTATCTACACTGACCAGAAGCAGATTAGCTTATTCCACAAAGACACAAATTTAGTCACTTTATTAAGGGTCAAAGCTGCTTCTAGGGGCAGAAGAGAAGGCCTTCCCTTTAATGGGGGCAGGACCCGAGCAATCTCCCTAGCTCCACTTGTCTGTCTGATCACAGAGAGAAGTGTGCACATATTCTCTTAGAGTAGCACAGACCTTAGTGTTATACTTTCCTGTCATTTGGAGCAGTCAGTAAAGCTTTGGGCGTCAGATATTAGCTTCTCCTATCACCAGTCATGTTGGCATTAACCTGCTCTATATTTTTTAAGTATTTTGAAAAATTTATCGTAAAGAAATTTTGTTCTTGGGATGATGTGAAAGGCATTCATCCACTGTAGACCGCCACAGTACTTTTAACTTACTTTGCATATATCAATAAAACAAGCAAATATAACAAATTATGTAACACATTAGCAAAAAAATGCCTCGTTCCCCACTCATGAGCTACTTCTCCAGCCGTTCCCCTCCCCCTCACAAGTACTCCTTACACTAATTATTCCATGTAAATTCACTAAAAAATCCACTTTACAGACAAAACATACTATTAGCTCACTAAGGGATAAGGTTACATACTGCCCATATAAGTCTATGGAGAATGGAGCAAAGAAACTGCTGGTGAAAGCTAGCATTATAGAGAAACATGTTAAGTGGGCTAAAGCTAAATATTATTATTATTATTATTATTGTTGTTGTTGTTGTTTTGCTATATAATATGTAGCTTCTGAGGGTGTGCTAGGAATATTGGAAAATAGGATCTCTTCTTCTGTGTGTGCGGTGTATGGGAAACATCATAGCAGCTAGTCTCCATCCACACTGGAGCTGAGCTTAGGGAACACACTATATAATGGTCAGAAATAATGATATTTCTTATGAATAAGCACAGGATTTGTTATTCTGAAGTATGACCAGAATGTACAGGGGCACTTTAAGGCCATGTTCACACTTTGTACAACAGGGGCCATTCTGTGACACTGCCATATCATAAAATGTCCGCTGTCTGTGTAGTTCAGCCCAGCCGGTACTGCAGTACCAGCCGGATGAACATCACTTCTGTGGAATTGTAATGCGGGCACATTTGGGTGTATATATATTACATTTGGGTGTGCCTGCATTCCAATTAGTTATTGCAGGCAATGTCCGGAGCCGTACTTTACATTGTCTGCACAGTCAATTTTGTGCTATTCAATGAATAATGGCCGCACAAAAAATGTCAGTTTTTTGTGCAGCCGCATGGAATCCCGGCCGGAGTTTATACAGTGTGTATACACTCCGGCCGGGATTCCATAGTAATTAAAGCGATCGGCCGATGTCATTAAATAACGTCCGTTGTTGCACACCTATAACAATGGCCGTTGTTTAATGAAAATATACGTTGTGTGAATGGGCTGAAAGAATTTACCCATCTCTAAGAATGTGGCTTTGGGTTTGATATGTAGTTAAATAAGCCACCTAATAAGAAATGGAAGCTGTTGGTACACGCGTGCTTCTGCTTTCCTTTTACTATTTCGGGAATCCCAAGCTATATGCTTTGCAAGCATCCAATTAGTTCTGGATAGTGGAGGTGTTTATTTACAGGAAATGAAGGCATTTTATGCTGTGTTATTTTTATGTCCAAAATGATGTGCTAATTAATTTCTTAAAATATCTACAGCAGCAAGAGCTCCGAATCCTCTGGATAGACTTCCCATTCCGGCTGCCACTAGAGAAAGCCTGGTGGCCTACTTCATACTGTGCATTATGACGTTTGATGCTTAAAGGGATTGTTCTACAGGATAAGTGATAGGTATCTGATCAGTAGGGGTCTATCTACGGGGGATCCCATTCCAAGCATTTGAATGGAGTAGCTGTTGAGCATGGGTACTGCTACTAGTTCATACAAATTCTATGTACCTGCCTAAGATTACTGAGTACAGCACTCGGCCATCTCTGGTTAAAATCCAAGTATGTTTGGAATAGCAATCAAAAATGTGCCTGCAGCTTGACTGCAAAACGTCATGGTTTTTGAACTGATGGTTAATAAAGAGGAGCACAATTTGAGCGTGCTCGAGTCCAATCGTTCGGCATTTGAATATCGGTGACTGAGGAAGTTGGTTTCATCTCTAGGGAGTCCTGGAAAACATGGCCTTCCTAGTAGGGATGGTCCGAAACTGCCGAGGTTCGGGTTCGTATGAACCCGAACGCTTGGCATCAGATTCCCGCTGTCTGCCCGCTCCGTGCAGTGGGTGGATACAGCGGGAGGACCGCCTGGAAAACTGGGATACAGCCTATGGCTATGGCTGTATCCCAGTTTTCCAGGCGGTCCTCCCGCTTTATCCACCCTCTCCACGGAGCGGGCAGACAGCGGGAATCATTGCCGAGAGTTCGGGTTCGTACAAACCCGAACCGAACTCGGTTCGGACCATCCCTACTTCCTAGGGCTCCAACATCTCCAGCCAGCAGTATTCAAATGTTGAACGAACAGACTGGAACATGCTCAAATTGAGCTCCTCTTTATTAACAACCACACGGTTTTACACCAAATTGTGGTAAGCCGGATCGCTGGCATTTTTTTTCCACATTGTGAATACAACTGTAACAAATTGTCAGCTGTGATAACTGTAATGTTGGTACAAGTATTCAGCCGCAAGCTTGAGGTAAGGTTTACACAGTGACCTGTCGCACTGCCTACATCGCACGTGACATGTGACCACAGCTACAACTATGGTAATAACATTGTCAGTAGTCTTGGCTTACATCCAGGTTCAGAAGTGAAGACACAGCTGTACTACTATTGTAATTGTAATAAGAGTACATGCTAAGGACTCCCTTTGGTGGCACGCTTCTGGTAACGCCGTTAGCGCATGCGCCGTATGGCGAAAGAGAGGCACATGCATGTTGAACGTTTCAACTGAGGGCATTGGCTTCAGGCCTTTAACATGCATGGGACGCTCTTCCGTCCTACAGCGCATGCACGAATGGTGTTACCAGGGTCGCACCCCCAGAGGGAATTGTTGGCACAGACGCGGAGCGGCAAGTTGGCGCACAGCCCTTGCCAGCAACAGCCCATGCATGCAACTACATGACAGCAACGGGGAGCAGAGGGCAGGCTAATTGGTAAATTTGCATTAAACGGAAAGGAGGAAGTGGTGGTGAGGCGTGCCGAGGTGCGGCACAAACGTCAAGCCACTACTCCTCTTTGACACTTGGTTAGCGAGTGTTTATAAAGAGTGTAAAAAATCTACTGCATGGAGGCTTTGTAAACAGGGACCATACACACAAGGGGACATACACCTATACTGAGCTGTCAGCCCGGACCTGAGGTGCTGACAGATTCCCTTTAAAGAATAGACTATAAGGCTACAAGATTTTGCAGGTAAATGGTAGTTTTTACTTGCAGAACTGTGCAGGGTACAACAGAGGGAACCATAATACATTGCTTTAATAAAGTGATATGAATAATGTTAGGGTTATGCTTTGTGTGGCAGCAGATATAGCCAACAGGGTAGGTCTCTGCTGCCACCAACCTTTGTGCCAGGTTACTCACACTCGGAATACTGACACAGATCGCCCCCCCCCCCCCCCGTATATTGTATATTCTTATGTATTACAATATACAATACACTGGGGGAGGCTCTGTGTCACCAATGCTCTGTGTGCAGCAGCCTCCAGCATAGCAAGCAGCGCTTTCAAGTAATCACTACTCCCTCTGAGAGAGAAGCCACCGCATGTATAGAATAAGTGACAGAGAACCCCCTCCCCAGTTTATTGTATATTGTAATGTATTAGAATAGACCAGGGGTAGGGAACCTTGGCTCTCTAGCTGGTGTAAAACTACAACTCCCATCATGCCTGGACAGCCAAAGCTAAAGCTTTGGCTGCCCAGGCATGATGGGAGTTGTAGTTTTGCACCAGCTGGAGAGCCAAGGTTCCCTACCCCTGGAATAGACAATATATGGGGTCAGGTCTGTCGACCTCTGCTTTGTACAGTGACCACTAGACCGAACCAATATGGGGTGTTACTGCATCTCAGCATGTTTTTCAAGCTGATTGTTAATCGGTGCAGAATTTCCCAGCTGTACAGAAGTTTCACCTACAAAACTGCTGTTCAGCTGCAAAATTGTTCAGCCATTAACAATCAATTTGAGAACCGGCATGTAAGTGTGATTTACAGCCGTATTGTGGCCAGGTCTGGGCCACCTGGGAGCTGCTACAAAAGATGCTAGGTTGTCTACAAAAAAGAGGCACTTTAAATGTAATTCTCACTGATTTCAATAATAAATTGATACCGTAATGGTAGGTTGTACGGGATTACAAAAAAAATTGGTTGGCTTTGTTCCAGAAAACAAATGTATGGTTACAGCTGTCGTTCCTGTACATGGAAAAACTCCAGCAGGGATATTTAAAGCATTGTATATTTTAATTAGCTTCTAATTATAAGTCATGTGAAATGCAACATATTATTTACACCACATTGCTACCAACCCTAAGCTGCTTATGAGGCGTCTGCAAAACAGAGATTAGCTCTGATAGGGAAAATATACCTTTAAAGAGGCACTCCGGAGAAAAGAAATGTGTTCAAATCAACCGGTGTCAAATTGTTATACAGATTTGTAAATGACTTCTACTGAAAAATCCTCAATGCTTCCAGTACTTAGCATCTGCTGTATGTCCTGCAGGAAATAGTGTATTATTTCCAAAAGGACACTGTGCTCTATGCTGCCACCTCTGTCTTTTAAAGGAACTGTCCATAGCAGTAACAAATCCTAATAGATAACCTCTCCTGCTCTGGACAGTTCTTGTCATAGCGGAGAGCAGAGACACACAAGAAATACCATTGAAGTAATAGGACGGACAGAATCTCAAGTGGAATCTGCAGCGTGGACTCGTAAATTCAGCCTGTTGTGCTCAGTTGGAATGGGCCCATGGACGGAGGAGGCAGCAGAGAGAAATATAGCAGACTGGAATGAATATATTACTGCCTGCAGGACATGCAGCAGCTGATAAGTACTGGAAGGATTGAGTTCTTTTTCAATAGAAGTCATTACAAATATGTATAACTTATTGACACCAGTTGATGTAAGTACAATTTTTCCCCTATAGTACCCCTTTAAATGCTAGTGAGTTTATAAGCTTGCCAAAATGCTGCTGATTTTCTGGTGAAAAAGCAACAGTATTTCAGCACTGAGATCCACAGAAGAAAATTTGCACTAAATTGCGCAGGTCTGTCATGTATTTCTACTGCAGGTTTTTACTAAGGAATGCCTAAACTACACTCAGGGTATAAACCCACACACAGTATATGCAGCAGATATGCAACAAATACGCAGCAGATTTGTTGGTACAGATTTGATGCTGTGTTCAGTTATTTAGATCTAATCTGCTGCGATTTTGCTGCGAGTTTGCTGCGTATCGCAGCAGTAAATACGCTGCATATACAGTGTGTGGGTTTATACCCTCAAATAAGATTTATCAAGACTGCCTTAAATAATCCCCAGCTAGAGAAGGGGCAAGTTGTATTTATGTAGTGGCACATGCCTCTACATTAATCCTGGCACATTGGAACTATCTCGCACCATACCTGCAGTGCACCATAGGCAGACTATATGAGAAGATCAGTCACAGCAGCCACCAAGGCCTTTCTAATAGACCGGCTTCTCGCAATGACATCACGGGACATCGAATACTGAACCACCAACGATGTATGGCTGCACTGTTTAAATATGGCAAAAACTCACAGCAGCATGTAGATGGTTAAAATAGCTGGTAATGGACAGTTCCATTGGCAATTAGCAGCTCTATGCACGCTGTGTCAGTACAATAGTGAGAAGATTTCATCAGTTCTGGAGCTCCCTGTAATATAATGAATGATAATGTCGGGAACTCCGCATTTCATTCTGTAGCACATCATCCATATTTACGGACTGTGTACAGAATGTGTGAATGTCCCCTTACCCCAAGCTATGTCCATGATGGACGTCACACTTAAACAAAAAAAAATTCTTTGTTGTGTAGATCTTTCCAATGTATACATCAAACGTACACCAATAAAGAGTGATATTGTTTAATGCATTAAAGGAATTTTTGGACTTTTTTTATTTCAATGTAAGGCCGGGTTCACACATCGTAAGAAACCGGCCGTTCTGTGACCCGGCCGTGTCACAGAACGGCCAGTGTCAGTGAAGTTTATTCCGGCGGGTGCTGCAGTACCGGCCAGATAAACTTCTTTTCTGGTGAATTGGGATGTGGGCGCATCCGTGTGCGCCCCCATCCTAATTCACCATTGCACACAATGTAAAGTGCGTCCGGAGCTGCACTCTCCATTGTGTGAACTGTCAGTTCGGTGGGGCAGCTATTCAATGATCCCAGCCTGAGTATACACTATGGGGAAGATTTATCAAACATGGTGTAAAGTATAACTGACACCAAAATCAGATTCCACCTTTAATTTTCCAATGAAAATTTGCTAGGGGCAACTGAGCCAGTTCTTTAACAGAGTTTGGACATATGATTTGGTGTTAGGCACCCTTAAATGAAAAAGGAATACATTACAGTTCCTCTGAATCCATCTCACAGCAGTGGTTTATGATTTTCTACCATTGAACCTATTGAAATGGCATCATTGTGCAAGTGGAGGAGCAGCAGGGGTCCGGGACGGCAGCAGTGGAGGACCAAGGAATCATTACTTAGACAAATACACTGAGAAATGTGTTACGTTTGTGTTAGGCTGTTTACTATCACAGCTATATTCGCTAGAAATCCTTTTTACTTAAAGAAACAAGCACTGGGGCCAACCAGGATATCAATATCAATGTTCTAACATAGGCCATACTTTACATTGACAAGTCTATACTGTATATATAACATCTGCATCCAGTAATACTCACAGCCTTTCTGTATGAAGTCATCATTTCGGCTTTTTGTGCTTAAGTCCTGTGGGTCTTTTGTATTCCTTAACGCTCTAGAAAAGTGCTCATCTACAACACTGTTAATGTCCCCCTGGTAATAAGTGAACACCACACAACGGGAGCCCATCTCCGTCGTCTTCACAGGTTGCTCCTTTGTCCTATATTCGGCAGGGCTCTTCCTCAGATCCTCCATATTTTGCAGCTGGTCAATACCTAGTCATCAAAATATAATGTTATTATTCTGTACACCATGCACAGTATGTGACACGTTCAAAGTTAATCTATTCTCATATAACTATAATTTATTGCATAGGTGAAGATTATTGGTAAGATCATATGGGCATAGTGGTATTAATATTGTGGACTGTAATAAACTGGCATAGGTAAACCCAATATTATTACGTAAAGAAAAGAGAGAACAGGTGCAGCAACCAAAGCCTTAGATCACATGTGAGAGACATGTGCTGTAACAGAATAAGCACCATTGACCATTGTTCTGTAGCCAGGCAGCAATGTTTCTCACCCAACGTAACCATAGTCAAATTGCTAGAGCTGACCAAAGCCAAGGTGGATCAAGACGTTGGTTATTAGAGAGATATGTTATTTAAGACTGCACAGAGAGTAGCCTTTCATCAAAGTCCTATACCTGCTCCAACCAGTGGAATCGATCAGATTCCTTCTGTACCAGTAATTATTATACTTATAGACATCCTAATGTAACCACTAGTGAGGAATCAATATCTATCTTTGATCCTTATTTTTCACATTCCCATCACACTCCTCGGCTTGCTGCCTATTGTTTCTCACTACACAAAACTCAGTAGACTTCAGGTCCCCATACATGTTATACTGCTGTTGACCAAACGTGACACTCACAGGTCTCCCACCATGTCAGTGGACGTAGGGGTCAGACCTGATGGAAAATAACTACCCAACCTCTTTGTTTTTAAAGAGAAAAGCCACAGCCAAAGACTCTTGATAAATGTTACATAAAAACAAATGTTCCAAGCCATTGTTGCCATTGCAAGATAAAAATCGGCACTATGTTTCATGCGGGGTGGGCATGTCCCAAACTAGTTCTATTCTGGCATGCTACATTCTATATCTCCTAGTCACTGGACACTCGCTCACACCTAGAGTACACCAAGTCTCACACTATTGTCCCTCTTACCAGGGCCTCTTAAATTCGATAAATGCCGTTTGCGCAGACATTTCCTAACAGCAGAATGCACTGTTATCTGTAGACATTGGAAGCCAATCATTCCTCTCTCCATAGAGGATTGGGTAGTAGACAAGGACTTCCTATATAGAATGGAATCCCTTATGGCTATTGAACACAGGTTGAACCTAACTGGCCATCTTGAATGTCTAATAAGATGGGACCACACTATGCAGGCAGCGGATCGGTGGTGATTTTTAGAAAGCAGTGACGGCGGGGAGGCTTCTTTATTGAGCTAACGTTTCAAAAAACGTTTGTATCACATATATCTGAACCGTACCCACATACACATGATATATGGGGTCCTGATAGAGACCTTAAGCTGCTGAGACTCCTGACGTCATGGTTCTTTCCCATGAGTATTTGAAAAAGCACCCAAATGTAGCATGGTAATAACTATATAACTTTTGGACAAGCCACACATGTAATGGAATCTGCTAATAACAGGGTTTATTGGTCAGAAGGTTATTGACGAACATAGTTTCTCTGCAAGTCATCATCATGTAATAAATACTATAACGTGGCAGTCATCTGATTACTTATACTACAGCCAGAGAGCTTGATCATAGCCATTATATGGGTACAAGCACTAGCATCCAGTCATACTGGATAGAGCCATGGTGTGTCATTGGCCAGATCTAGAAGACCAACTCATGTTTCATAGCAACCTGTAAAATTTACAATTTTGCCAGAAAAAACTGCAATTTTTTTAAATCTAGTTAACAGTAATAAAGAGATAAAAGAAATCACATGACGAAAGATAAGTTTGAAGTCTATACACTTGCCCTACACCGAGGTTAAACTAACACAAGAGGAGTTACAAAACCTGTTGTGGGCGAGTTCTTTGCACAAAAGCCGCCTAATCTCCTCATCTTTACTGATTCACTAATTCCTTGTCTAACACTTTTCTGAGTACAATGTGTCTGCTTCCACTTCAGTGGAAATATCACAAATCAGGATAAAGTAAAATATGACAGGTTCCTTTGGATAAGCGTCAAGTAGACAGTCGGCTTTGGCTGGAGTATTTAGTGATCTGCTATCCTCAAGTATGCTGGAAAGATTGATAAGACAGTTGTTGGGCTGGGACTCATTCGGCTGACACAGCTATCCCTCACATACAGTACACCAATGTGTTCTCAGTAGTGACAGGGGTTAAAGCCACTGCCAGACTTCTCTGGAATCTTATCTCTTTAAGAACAAAAAGATTGAACAGTTAAAATTCAACTGCCTGATCCTTATCTCCTCTGATTTTTGTCAGTGGGAGAGAGTTAAAAGGGTTATCCAGCACTACAAAAACATGACCACTTTTGCCCCACTCTTGTCTCCAGATTGGGTGGGGTTTGCAACTCAGTTCCACTGAAGTAAATGGAGCTTAATTGCAAACGACACCTGACCTGGAGACAAGAGCGGGGCAAAATTTGTCTATGTTTTTGTAGTGCTGGATAACCCCTTTAAGGCCCTATTACATGGCCCGATATTGAGGGGGAAGTGAATGCCGACCTGTCATTTCAGCCTTGCTTCCCTCTCATTCCCTACTTGCTGCCTGTGCTATAACACACATAGCGAATAGGAAACAGTGTTAGGGTCGCGTGATCCTTGGTTCCCTGGGATCCCCATTGAAGTCAGCGGCGGTCTATTACATGGACCAACACGCAGCACACCACCGCTGACATGATTGCTGCGGTTTAACATGTTCAAATACCACAACCAGCCGAAATTGTGTGTGTTGTTCCCCTCGAAAACAGGTGGACACATTTCCTTCATATAGAGCTTCAGAGCAGCTGAAAAGAATGGTGGCTTATAAACAGATACCAGTCTGCTGGGAGTGTTGGAGTACAGGCCCTAGAGGCCAGGGAGTGGTCATTATCGTTTTAAAGGAACATGTTGAAAGACAAAGATTAGCCAACATTGTACATGTCAGCTGATCGTTGCCTTTTAACATGACCTATTACACCAAATGATTATTGGCCGGAATGGCTGTGAATAGGCCGATAATTGTTTTGTGTAATAGGGCCTTTAGGAGGCAACCATGTACTATAGGTGGTCAGCCAGTACCACAAAAATTTGTGACTTTTTTGTATATTGGGGGAGACCAACCAGCTTCTTGACCCTGCTATGATACAGACACATTCTACAGACACCAACTGTGTCCTGTATATCCTGTACATTCAGATGTAAATGATTGAAAAGACATATTTATTTTCTGCCAAGACACATAAGAAAGACCAGCAATGACCAAAGGCGTCAGATATCTATGGACAGGTGGGTCTTCTATGTTGGTGTTTTTGTCATAGTCACCTACATACTTGGGTAGTCACCTATAGCAATGTGCACTTCATTAATGGAAATCCAGCAGCCTAGATCATATAGCAAGGCAGAGATTGCTAATGTGACATTTTATCTTATGGTGTCATTCAGACTAATCTTCACAGACCATACATAAACATCAACTTGTTCCATAAAGGTGTTGAATATATCTGTATTACAGCACCATATGGGGGCACCATACAACAGCAACTAGTACCTAGGGCCCCATAGTATGGCTCTGCAGGGACGCTGTGTGCCTCCTTACGAGTGCCACACACACAGTTCTGCCATATGCATGCAACCTTAAAGTGTCTAACATATTAAATGTCTAATGTACATCAAGACGGGTGTTCCCCTCCTGAGCGCTGTGACCACACGACATAAACACTTAGTACAGGTGTGGAGGCAATGCTCAAGTACAAAGAAGTTCAAAAAAAGTTCATTTTTCACAATCAAACCAACCCTGGCCTGTGCCTGCACACACCAAAATAAATACTGTGAACTTAGTTGTTATTGAGGTAACTGGGTATAAAGGAACCCTTCCAGGCAAAACTAAAAGTCAAATACGTCATGATACAATCTTTAACCCCTTCCCGACCAATGACATATAGTTAAAATATGGGTCAAATAAGGGAGTATGGCATAAGCTCGGAAGCCCAGCCTTCTCTATACCCAACAGGTGGTTGCTGTCACTCACCAGAGACTGGGCATTAGAGATCACTCTAATATAAGGTCATTTAACTGATAAGATGTCATGATCAACAAAGGTTGAGGCAAGTAAAAAGTTTTTAGATATGTGGTCTAGAGGTCCAACAAACACCCCCATGATGTGAATGCAGGGTGCTGACTGGTTACCATTGCAGCCTGAGGCCTGCGCTATGCCACTCTGGCTGCCATGACAGATCTAATGATACTGGCAGGCTGTACTAGTGGAGCACCGATTAAATTGATTGATACAATTGAATTTATCTATACAAGCAATTGAATGATTGCCTATAAAAGTCCATAGGGAAACTAAAAAAGGGTAGACATAAAGTAAAATATGTTCACATCTCATCCCAGAAAACATGAAAAGTGATCAAAAAGTCATATTAAGTGCTACCCATAAACACTACAGATCATTGAGCAAAAAATAAGCCCTCCCATAGCTCTATAGGTGGAAAAAAACATATACTGTAGGTCCCAGAACATGGTGATGTCGAGTTTTGTTTTTTTTTAAGTAAAAGAAAACAAAAAGTACACAAATGTATTTTTATTACAATTGTACTCGTTAAGGCCGGGTTCACACTACGTAAAAAGCATGGCCAAATTTGCGCAAACAACAGCTGTTATTTGTAAAATAACAGCCGTTGTTTGCGCAAATAGGGACGTTGTTATGAAATACAGCCGTGTTTTTTACGTAGTGTGAACATAGCCTAGTATTGTAGAATATGGTCTAAACTCAAAATTGCATAGGTGCATTTTTTTTAAATTTTGTCCCACAAATGTTTTTTCCTGGCTTTGTAATATGTTATATGGTAAAATAAAGGGTGCCAGTAAAAAATACAACTTGTCCTGAAATATAAAAAAAAATAGGTCCCTATACTACCTTATAATTGGAAAATTAGAAACTGTTATGGGTCTTAAAATGTGAGGAGGCAGAAAACATAAGCAAAAAGTTGAAATGAAGGGGTTTCGGGAAGGGTTTACTGGTAGTAGCGGGTGTTAGACCTGCTTTATATGAGTGTATTGATATATGATTGTACCATGTAATAGGCCATGTTCACACAACGTAAGTTGTGTATTAATCACGGCAATTGTTGCTGACTTGCAACAACGGCCGTGATCATTAAAAAAGTTACCTTGCATAGACGTCTGAGGGAATCGCGGATGGAGTGTATACACTCCGACCAGGATCCCTAGCGGCCCCACGAAAAACTGACATGTCACACAATGAGAGTGTGGCTCCGGCCGCACTCTCCATTGTCGGCTATGGTAAATTGGGATGCGGGATGCAATCCCTGGCCGGGATAACCTTCACGGAACCCGGCCGGGTCACAGAACGGAAGCTGTTTCACGTTGTGTGAGCCCGGCCTAAGGCTGGACATGTTATCGTGAAATACTATCAGTATTTAATGTGCATTGTTTAAATATTTTATCCATATTTCTGTACAGTATATTGAAATACAGATGCAAAATAAATTTAAAAAGTGATGAAATATGGATCAGATCCAAATGCATCATTATTCAAATCTCTATATCCCTATCTATAGATTTCAATGGGCTTATTCCATCTGCAAAAGGGATTAAAGTAGCACACGCTGTGTTTTTTTAAATATGAATGTGTTTTATACCACCATGTGAATAGGCCTTAGTTCCACCATGTGAATAGGCCTTAGTTCCACCATGTGAATAGGCCTTAGTACTAACACTCTTCATAGGCCGGGTTCACACTACGTTTTGGCAACCTGTTTTTTTCATCCGTTTTTTGCAAAAAACGGATGAAAAACGGATAGAAAAAAACGGATGCAAGCGCATGCGTTATTTAGAGTATCATTTAACGTCCGTTGTTTAACAATTTGGGAACCACCATTGCAATGATGGCCATTGGTACATTATTTAAGTTTAGGTTAAATGATGGCCGTGTTCAACATCCTTTTGGGTTTAGCTTTTTTTAAAGGTCCATTTAATTTTGTTGAAAAGATGGTGAAAAGATGGGCAAAAAAAAAATAAAATCTGTGGACAACTTAAAATAACGGAAGGAGAAAAGTAGGAGATTGAGCAGTGTCCGACCCCTGAACCCCCCAGCGATCTCCGTATCGGACCCCGTCAGCTCTGTTATGGATAGAGCCCCGGATCATCACGTGACCCGCGGCTCTATTCATTCTTATGGAGCGATGGAAAGAGCCAAGTATGGAGATCACTGGGGGGTTCAGGAGTCGGACACCCCACGATCCCTACACACCCTACTTTTTCCCTTGCCTGTAGATAGGGGAAAAGTCAATTTTTCCTGTAATACCCCTTTAAATTAAAGGCTGCTGCAAACAACAGACTTATTTAATACATTGTGTGAACTATTGGCTTTCACACACTGGCCGTTATTTTGCTAAAAAAAGACAGTGTGAACATGGCCTATTACTGCAATTTCATAAAACTACACAAACTTCTGAGATGTCACAGAGACATGTCAAAAGTTGTGATCAGCCATGATCTGAGTGTTCAGGCTGTGACCAATCGGGAGAAGTCTGCATGCCATGCATTTTCCGACCACATAATGCAAATCTATTCCCAGGTCATATAACATTGAGCTAGAAGAGACCATACTGTGCACAGACTTCTCCTGGCTCATTTCCCTGATTGGTTGCTGTCTGAACACTCAGACCCCGGCCGATCAAACCTTTTGACATGTCACTTTGGCATGACAATTTTTTTTTCATGGCAGGTACTCTTCAATTTTCATTCTTTGTGTTGGTCACTTCTAAATGATATAATGATATACTTATTAACATACCGAAATGTGACTAATCGAACATCACACCAGCTTTGTACATATTAACATATTTGTATTGGTTTATCATCCAACTTAAGGGGACAGTCTCACTTTAGCTTTTTCATATAGAGGTGATACACACCTTTGCAAGGAAGATTGCTTAAAGGGGTTGTCCAAAGGAGAACAAGCCGTGATTTATTATTACTGTAAGATTATTACTGTAAGGGCCCAATTACACAGAGCCATAATCTGCCAAATCAGCCCAATTCCGCAGATCATCGTTCCATGTAATAAAGACAACGACCAGCCTATGACAACTATCATCGACTGATCGTGTCTTTAGGTTCTGACCTAACCTAATAGTGATGAGCGGCCAACGGGAGACGAATCTGTAAAGAAAATAATAAGCTTTATATGTTTCCTCCCTATGCTCCCCGGTGTCTTTCTGTCTTTTCCCCCAAGCTGCTCAGCCAATGACTGACCAAGACAGGACCGCATAGAGAGGTAACATATACAGTCTATTATTTACTATATACAGCAAGGGCTGCACAGACATCGCTAACTATTTTTCCGCCCAATTTTAGACATTCAAAGTACTGCTACATTTAGCATCTCTACTATAATCACAACTAGTAGACGCCCTGTAGGGCAACTTAAGAAATCTGAGTGTTGCTGCCTTGATACATTTGCTATAGTGTCTGAGAAAGACCTTTTATATTGTTGTTGTGTCTACATGGCAGGCATCTCAAACTCCCCATATTAATTTGCTTATTACTACTGAGGCTCTTGCACAATAGAAGCATTTCCAATGTATAACCTACATTAGTATTTCTACTTAGATCACGCTATTTTATGTTATTTTAATATGAACAGTTTACATCTCAGCCTGTACTAAAAAAAATTGTAATGGGAGTACAAAAAGGAACTGGAACAATTGTGCCTTGACAGGTCTGCGGCTGCTGCAGTACACTGTGTGGCCATTAGGTGGCAAATTAAACCTGATATCCGATAGTCTGTCCAACTGTAAACACTACCAATGAGTTTGGAGATATTTTGAGGCAATGTGAACTCAATCTCAGTATTGTTATATGGTTTTTAACTATAGATAGATATAGATAGATAGAAAGATAGATAGATAGATAGATAGATAGATAGATAGATTATTAAGGATATGTTACACCTTAAGACCCATTTACTGTGGCTTATCTCCTGTAGACACAAAGTATCCGGTATATTGAATCCAACCTGAGCCGCCTTCTTACACAAGATGAAAGCGATCAGACAAGTTTTGTCTAAAGGTCAAGCACATCTTAAAGAAGCTCTCCAGATATAAAACTTTTTGTTAATGCTAACTTACCACCAATACTCTGGCAGTGTGATCTGTTTCACCCCAGCTCAGTTGCATCCATGAATGTTAAATATTGTAATCTCCTGTCAGACCAGCAGCCCAGTGCTTCCTCTACTGTATAGGTAACAGCTTAGCCATGTGACTGAGAACTACTAATAACTATCAAATTAATTGTGGTAGCACCCTCCCCCCCCCTCCCCCCCCCCCCCTCCCCCCCCCCCCCCCCCCCCAAACTACCAGACTCTCCCTTGTTGTTACTCTTTATGTCCACCATAGTTAGAATACAGTTGAAGAGATAATTTCTGCCTATCTAAAAGACCAGGAGTGCAGTGATATAGTAAGTGAGTGTCTACAATGATGAGCTGCAGAGTTCTAAAACTTCCCCATGTCACGCTATCTATATTATAAGTGGGTGCTTTGTGAAGACTCTCCAGTGTATTTCTATCAGACAGTCTGACATTACTCTGCCCTGCCTTCAGCTTCAAGAGCTTACAGGGAGTACCCTATCACATGAAGGAGATAGGCAGAAGCTGCATCACAGAGGAATACACAGAGACTCTGCAGGATGAGTTAGAGGACAGATGTTCTGTGGTGCATGTAGATAAGATTTAGAGCAGAGCTACTGCAATATAATGAGACTCCAGCTCCAAGCCAGAGGCATCAGAACAAATGTCAGTTCCATTATGGAAATTATATTAGAAGGAAATAAGGAGTCAAATGGCAGGCAATGCATAAATGGCACATCAACTAAAATAGCAATACTAAAAAGACATATTAAACAACCTTTACTTTAATCACTAATAACAGCTTATAGTGCACTGTATAGGCAAAGCAATAGCTGTAGTGCTTCTTAAAATATGGACATCAATACAAAAAAAAAAAAAAAAACCTTAAACAGTCTAGGAAAAATGAACATGCTGTGTTATGCATAATCCAAGGTACTGTATGAGGTATGGAGAATAACACAGTACAACCAAAAAATAACACATATGCGCACCATCACACAGATCGGTGCCAAATCAGAGGGGACTGTGGTAGTGATTTCGTAGCCATACTGTTCTCTGCAATGTCAACGCTTTAGGATGATCTTAGAGTTTGTGTCCTTCGGGACACTTATAAAATGGGGGTCCTAGAAAATAACCTCTCTTAAAACCGTCACAGGCCCAGGGTGTTCTTCTATGACTAAAACCAAAGTACTGATCATACAAGTCTTTGAGTGTCGGGTCTGTTTATATGGGGGTACAGTGTACAAGAATACAATGTAACCAGCGTCGGTTAGTCAATTTTACCCTCACCCATTTTACATGTGAGTCTGACCAGAAAATACACCGACTGTAGTCTCCTATGTAGAGTCTGTGAACAGTCCTGGCAAGCCCAAAAAATCAAAGAACCTTTTCTGCCTTCCTATACAATAGGTTTCCTTACTGCTATAGCAATAACATTTTCTTAGTAAATTCCTATTTATTTGATTGGTTGGTATAGGTTTATTCCTTTATCTAAGGTAAGTCTAAACTCTAATACTGAACTTCTATTGAGCCCATATATAGCAAACATTTTACATGGACTTCAGGTCATGAAGCCAAATTTGGTTCTACAAATGTATTTTTCCAAGGCAATAAGTGGTGTCATTTGGTTATAACCATAAAAATGTCATGAAAAGCCCCTTAAAATCTCCGGTGCTTTCCATCGACTGCTTTCTGTAGACGTGCAAGATGAATGCAAATGTCCTGACAACTGGGCCTTAGATGAAATTAAATACTCCATATTTACTAGAATATTTTCGCCCGCCTTGCGTTTGTGTTGATTGTGTTGTTTCGCTGTTTTTTGGGACGCGCTTTCACGCTCCATTGACTCCATTCAGGTAAGATACTATCAAAAGTGACAACTATAGAACACGCTTGAAATGTGATATAAAGTTGATTGAATAGCTGCATTGACTAACGTTAGCTTTGTATTTAGTAAATGAGGCCTCGTATCCAGTAAAAGATCATGTCAAAGCTGGGTAAAAGTAATAGGAATCTATAGGATCATACTGTACCTCAGTATATGTCCAAGATACTTTATTTAGAGGAGTTTTTTTTTTCTCTTGGACTCAGTCTGAATCCAACAATAACAAAAACAAAACAAAAAATACACCATGTTCCATAATATGTTGCATTGCAGAGGTATTCTGCCCTAGAAGTATTTTTCTGTCCCATGGATTGCCAATTGCCCTGTTCGATGTATAGACTATATGTATACCGCCATACAGGTTCTGGGAGGTCTGAATACATAAGATAAATTTTAAGAAAAAAGCTAAAATAATGCAAAGCAAATAGTAGGTAGAATCTCCTAATAGGTAATATAGAAAAATATTTCACCCTTATAGCATCTTCTATTATATATGCATAACACATATACAGGTCACACATACAGAGTGTCATTGTATAAGTTTACACGTTTTGAAAACTTTTTAGCACCATAAGATTTACCTTTTCAGATAAGTCGAGATGAACTTTGCTCCCAAGTAAAACAGGTGGGCATGATCCTAGGTGTGCTACTCCAGCGCCAGTATTAGAGGCTGCCCAGGCTGAGCAGCAGACAGGTGAGCGCTGATCCTCCTAGCAGTAGCAGCAGCGCAGCAATGTCTGGCCTGACAACTCTGCTCTGATCTTCCTCTCTGGTGTTAAAGGCGTTTCCATCCCAGTGACAAGGAATGTATGAAATGCACCCAAACTTGAAAACCAGGAACAAGGAACATAGGTTCTGCTGGGTTTCTGCTGCGGTGAACAATAAGCAAGAAGCTTTTACTGCCAGGATCTTTTGTTGCAAACAAAACAATGATTGTAAAGTAGGAAGAGTGTCCAGTGTAAGTGAAGGTCACCACCTGGCCGAGACATGTCGGTGACTTGAGGATATCTGTGTAGGTGCTGCTGACGGACGGCACTTCAAATTCTTCCTAAATCCTACAAATCTATGAAATGAACAAAAGCTTTATGATGTTGTCTGCAATTGAACATAAACTACATGACAAGGGCAGGTAAAGTACACAAAAGAATAAAAGAAGTAACACTGTTACCTCTAGTAACACATTACACCGTTATAAGATTGGGGTCACATCCTAATAGGGGGCATTGTGCATTTAAAGGGGTAGTTCACCATCCCCCCAAAAAATTCTTTCAAATTAACCGGTGCTAGGAAGGGCCAGAGATTTGTAATTTACTTTAATTAAAAAATCTTGAGTCTTCCAGTACTTATCAGCTGCTGTATGCAGTGCAGGATGTAGTGTATTCTTTTCAGTCTGACACAGTGCTCTCTGCTGCCACCTCTGTCCATGTCAGGAACTGTCCGGAGCAGTGGCAAATCCTCACAGAAAAGCTCTCCTACTTTTGGGACTGGAAATAATACCACTTCCTGCAGGACATACAGCAGCTGGTACTGGAAGATTTTTTAATAAAATTAAATTACAAATCCCTTGCCTTTTCTGGCACCAGCTGATTTGAAAGAAAAACATTTTTGGTGAACAACCCCTTTAACTTTGTGTTTTAGTGCGCCATTTTTATGAAATAAGCGTAATTTTAATGTACTTTACCCATCAGTGCAGTAATGTGGCTGACCAACCGTTCCTCTAACAACGCCTCTAATAAATACTCGGGCCGCCCCTCTAAACCCTCTCAGTACACTAAATGGCCTTCCCGACATATTAAAGTAACGCTTACAGGCCTAGTTAGTTATAGCCGATATAAAGTTATACTAAACTTTCTCATTACAATATTTGCTCTTACAACCATTGTTTTACAAAAGCGCTCAACATTTAGCCCTGAACCCATTATATATGAAAAACCTATCCGATCAGGCTTCAGGAGGAGGCGAACGAGGTAACTGAGGAAATGGGTGGATTGCAGGTGGAACCTAATCTATTTAGCTTAAAGGGAATGCATGACATCAGAAAATTACCTATTGTTTCAATGAAGTTAAACGTGTGTTTTTCTTTTTCTTTTTTAGAATTTTTGGTGATGCTTTTTAAATGTTTCCATTTTAAATAATCCTGGACTCTTGCAGTTTTCACTTTGGCCACTAAGCCTAATAATAAACTGGCACTTCCCCTTGTGTAGCTGTCTCTTCCTTATCATTACAGACAGGATTAGAGTGAAAAGTGACACTATTATCAATAGGTGATGGTCAGAGCTCCTTCACACAGACTGCACTGGTTACAGAACGTGTCTAGAAAACTCTCCAATGCAAGTCAATAGGGAACCCCCAAGCTTGTATTTCTTATGTCGACAGGGCTGCTGTGAAGCCTATGTCTAAATGGGGTGCTGAATGCTTGGGCAATATGGTTACCAAGGGCGGCCTTCAGGTTCTTGTGGTCCCTCAGGCAAAAGAACCTCAGCGGGCCCATCATCCATCCACCATGCACTTATCATCCACACACTATGCACAATCACTTCAGGCACCACTAATACACATTATTGACACATACACCGACTAACTGACTCATACATTGACTGACACACACTGACTGACACTGAAATAGACACTAACAGACTGACACTGACTGACTGACACGCTCAGACACTTACACACAACACTTACAGCTCAGTCTTCTCCCTCTTCCTCTCTGTTGGGCTGGTCTCCACACTGTTAGGTTGAGGACCTTCAGGTCATGTGATCTGGTCCTTCACCCTTTTCTCTCTCTGTGCAGGTCCTGCTCCATCTCCTGTCCCTTCTGATGTTCAGCACCCACCCTGCACTACAGTGAGCAGGCTGAACATTAGAACACTGGTCACCTCTCCCTCTCTGGGCCTCTAGAGGTGCTGTGGGCCCCAGCACTTGCCAATGGTAACCCCTTTGCTGACGCCGGCCCTGTGGCTACCCCAATAGTTTTTTTTACTAAAGCTAGAAAATAGAAACAGATTAGAAAAGATAAGTATAAAAGAAATCTAAACCAAAAATTCCTTTTAAGGGGGATGTATAAGATTATAAAAACATGCCAACTTTCCTGCAGAAACAGCTCCACTCTTCTTCATAGGTAATGTGTGGTATTGCAGCACAACCCCCATTTGAATACAAATGCATTAAATAAATGAAATATATATATATAATGGGTGAATATATGATAAAACAATAAAAAATCATGCAAAAAAAACGGAAAGCAGGACAGAGACATGAATCATCTAGAAACCCCCATATGGAGGTTAAAATGTCAGGTAATGCGCTACATATTTTTGTAACCAGAAAAGGAACTAATTGCACGTTATTAAAACGGGAGACAGATGCCACACGTCAGTAACCTTCCAAAGTATCAGCCATTATTGCCTTAGAAATTCATCGGCCGGTTAGGTGGTTAATTGCAATGCAATCAATGGCGTTTATCCGCTCTGGAATTCCTGCTCGCTTACTATTAGTTTCTCCAAATTACATAACTAATTAGCACAAACATCAACACAGTCAGTGTGAGTGTTCAGCGTGACTGCCAGGGTAAAAATAGCCTTCAATCATATGCCGGGATTAGTCATTAGAAAGACATCCTCTGAATGCTACTACCATGCTGGACAGTATCCAGGTTACTTGTAAGTAACAATTGGCGGGATGTATTCACCAGACTCTGACTAGGGATAGAATCCAGGTTAAGTTACACAACATGGCAGTCACTAACCACTGTAATTTAGGGATTTGCACTTGGTAATGACACCTGAAAGGTGAACTACACCCAGGAGTAAACATGGTGTTGCTTTAATAACTCTGAAATATTCAGCTTGGCATCTTAATTGTCTTTTATAATTATTCTATATAACGGGGGAGTGGGAGTGGGGTGGGGGATAGATAACTTGACCTAAAATATAAAATAGCAGAAATAGCAGCACTTCTAATAAAAAAAGTGCGCCCATAGGTCCAATGTGAACAAATGGTTTCAACTCCACAATAGAGTCATTTACAACCTAGTTCATGTACTGTATGTATGCTGCTATAGTATGAATCCTTTTAGGTACTTTCACACCAGACTGGAATGTTATACATTTTCTGAAGTGGAAAATTATAAGCATAGAAAATTTTTCAATGTCACATAGAGGCATGTCATATATTTTGATATTCAGACTCCCACCACTAGGACAAGCTGGGAGAAGAGCTCAGCTCTGCACTTCTCTTTCTGTCTTGCCGCTCACTCAGGTGACACTTAAAAAAATAGGAATAATAAAGTTATAACGACAGTGACACTTTAAAGCCCCTCAGACTTTTTATAACTCCCATGTTACCATATTACTATTAGGATTGCTATGTTTTGCCTGATTAAAGGGACTAGAAATCTAGAGAAGAAAGTCGTTTTCCCAGGTGCTACATTGCAGATAATGTATTGAACGAGACTCTGAAAGTAACATACACAATTGATCTACTACAAGTGGAGAATAGTAAGGAAATTAATGTAGCTGAACATGTTATAATGTTGTATACTGTTACACTGTGCCTTTACATATAGATATATATACAGGCAATACAGTGGTCGAGTAAAGGTTTCCCATATACTAAAACTACAGAAGCCTTCTGGAAAAGTTGCAAGGCTAAGCTGAGACCTGAAAATACTCCTTGCTCCCCTTCCCATCCCTGGCCCTGCTTGGAACTCAACTTCCTAAGGAAACTGTGTACCTCCAGAAACATACTGTATAACCACCTGTTTGAGTAAATGAAGAGAACTGGGAGTCTACTACCACCATCATAATAAAATGAAACTTTTCATCAAAGAGTGTGAGAAAAGTGGTACAATGGCACCAGCCACCATGACCACTGTAAACTTTTACTGTGAAAATCCAGGGCTACTACCCACATCATCCAGACACTCCCCACTGGGTCTCCACCAACACATACCCTGACTGCTTAAAGGGGTTGTCCAGCTAAAATCTTTTTCTTTCAAATCAACTGGTTTCAGTAGCTTATATAGAATTGTAACTTACTTCTATTAAAAAATCTCAAGCCTTCCCATACTTATGATCTGCTGTATGCCGTGCAGGAAATGTTGTTTTCTTTTCAGTCTGACAGAGTGCTCTCTGCTGGCTCCTCTGTCCGAGACAGGAACTGTCCAGAGCAGCAGCAAATCCCCATAGAAAACCTTTCCTGCTCTGGACAGTTCCTATCTGGGACAGAGGTGGCAGACTGAAAAGAAAACAACATTTCCTGCAGGACATACAGCAGCTGATATGGAAAGACTGGATATTTTTGAATAGAAGTAAATTACAAATCCATATAACTTTCTAAAACCAGTTGATTTAAAAGAAAAAGATTTTCGCTGGATAACCCCTTTAAGTATAACAGATATAGATAGAGGCAGGGATGAGAAAGCAGGAGCATCTGTTTTTATGTACTTAGATGGTTTAGTGAGCAAGTAACTAAAGCCAGTAGCTTGTGTAGTCTAGGTTGACCATGGTTGTAACTTCTCCTGAGTTATAGTTCAAAGTGCAACTGCAGGTACACCATATATATCAACTGGACACAGATGATGAGTATTATATGGATTCTATTAAATCAATGAATATTACAGGTCACTGCCTTATTTACCCATCATTCTGGGTCACACTATTCAACCCATGATTAAACCCAAGGCCTGTCGCTTCCATTTAGTGTTTGTAAGAGATGGTCACAGTATGAGCCCAATAATCAGTAAGGGTCAGTGAGGTGTGCTGGGCATTGATCTGTGAGAAATTAGACCTATAGACGGTTCATGCAGAGCTGGCCAATAAGTAAAAGGAGAAATAAAATCACCTTAAAGTACACCTGTTACCTTTATTCATGTGTTATTCAGTGTTTTTCTATATTACTGTTACTTACCCATCCTTATCCATACTGACTGTTATCGCACTGACTCTAACAGGAGTACTTCAGCACATTGCAGGCTGGAGCTCCTCCTGATACAAATTCAGGCTATGTTCACACTACGCATAAGTTCACGGCCGTGCTTTATGCGCCTGTGAACACTGCCTATTCATCTATGGGATCCCGGCTGGAGCGTATACACATCGTTTACACTGTGGCCGGGATTTTGTGCGGCACCGCAAATAACTGACATGTCAGTTTTCTGCGGCCACAATTCAATGTCTCCAGCCGCTTGCTTCATTGTGTGCTGTGGGAGGTTCTGATGCGGGAGCGCGTTGATGCACCCGCCTCAGAACCCTGCGGCCGGAAAGATCATCCGGCCGGTACTTAAGTGCCGTTTCGTGACCCGGCCCCTTAATGTTTTGTAGCTAGCAGGGTGTTCTGTTTCTCATATTTTCCACGGTTGCACTTACTTATATATGAGGGATACAAGCACTTCTGCCAGCTATCATTTTGGGGAAGTTTGTGTTGAGGACCTTCCAATGTAAAGCCCTTGGCCATAAAGACAGTGAGAAAGTGAGTACTCAGACAGCAGCACAATAGTTCTGCACTATTTGAAGACTGGGCCTCCACATTGGAGGAGAATGAGACTATGATCCACATCTCTATATTGTTTCTAGTTACCAAGTAAAGAACTTATATATTCTACCTGAACACGTGAGAGCTCTTCTGTGCAGTCCTCCCTCCTATTTACTCAGTAACACTAGGCCTGAGGCCTCAACTCCTCCTCCATACCAGAGCCTGCAGGCCAATCGTACAGCAAACCTTCAAAGCCAACAATTATATTGCAAGCTGTTCGGCAACCATAAATGTGTAAGTGCATTTATCCTGAGCATATTTAAAAGCAGCAGTACCATCCACTAACATAGCTGAATATCCATTAAAAAAAAAAAGAAACAAAGAAAAGAACGCCATGAAGAGTACAAGTGTAAAACGTATGACTCTCCAGATGTTGTAAAATTATGATTCCCGTCAAGCTTTGGTTATCCAGGCATAACGGGAATTGTAGTTCTGGAACTGGACGGCCACAAGTCTGATATTCTAAAAATGTATGAAGTTGTGGTCTACTAGGTGATCACCTCTTAGGTTGTGTTCAGCAACAACCACTTATACCTGTGCATATGTAGTGTTATATTAGTATTAGTCATGAAGTTGCAGATTTCTTAGGTCTGGGGGAGACTCTTTCATCCCAACCATCACAATGATGCTTCCAGGAATTGTCAAAGGCCAGAAAATAAGGAAAACAAGTTCCCAAAAAATGTAAAAGCCTAATAATGGGTTTCATGATTTCCCTAGTCTGAAAGGATAGATAATAAATGCTAGATTGCCAAAGTCTATGGCACTAAGGGGAACAGGTGAGTACAGCACTGGCCAGTTTCTACTCCATTGAGGCTTCTTATAACATTGGCCTTAACACTGGGGGTTCCCTGTTCTGGCAAAAGGTCCAGAAGTCGCACCCCCACTAGACCAACGTTTTTCACCTATCCAGTAGGTAATAAATGTTTCTGACTGAGTTACCCCTTAAAACAGGATAGTGATCGGTGATTGAGGAGGCTCACATATAGGATACTACAGGCTTGGGATCAACACTACATCCTGGCACAATTGGCTTCCGGTGGCTACTAACAGAGAAGCTAAAGTCCAGTTTATACAGCATCAGAACACAGTCCTACATCCGTATCCTGCTTCTTTTCTCTGCAGCAGGTCCATCTGGAGAAACTAATTTCAATGCATTATTTCGACTTTTAAAGAGATCAATGTACCTGACGACCATCTTGCAGAACTAATTGTGCACCCTTTGTAGCTGGACCTTGCACAGCTGTGGTGTTTGCACTCTACTTGCACTCCATAGTGTCAGGCTTTTAGGTAGAACCAGTTTACTGAAGAATGCAAGTACATTATAAGAGGGTTCGCCCTCAGCAAATTGTACCTAGCAGGGATGTACATTTGCACGCCAACATGCAGATCTGTGATGAATACCAGAGGCTATTTCTCAAAAGCATATATATATATATATATATATATATATATATATATATATACACACACACACACACACACACACACACACACACACATACACACAGTGGGGACAATACGTATTTAATACACTGACGATTTCAAGTTTTCCCACCTACCTTGGGATCCATTTACACAGAAAGATTATCTGACAGATTATCTGCCAAGGATTTGAAGCCAAAGCCAGAAACAGACTATAAACAGGTCATAACGGAAAGCCTGAGATATCTCCTCTTTTCAAATCCATTCCAGGCTGTGGCTTCAAATCTTTGGCAGATAATCTTTCTGTGTAAATGGACCCTAAGAGCTAAGGACACCAGGGACAAAATTATAGACCTGCACAAGGCTGGGATGGACTTCAGGTCAACAGGCAAGTAGCTTGGTGAGAAGGCAACTGTTGGCGCACTTTTTCGATAGTGGAAGACACAAGATGACTGTCAATCTTCCTCAGTCTGGGGCTCCATGCAAGATCTCACCTCAGGGGATAAGGATGATTGTGAAAAAGGTCAGGAATGAGCCCAGAACTACACAGGAGGTCAATAATCTAAAGAGAACTGGGACCTTAGTCTCAAATACCACTATTAGAGGCACACTACGCCATTAGGGCTTAAAATCCTGCAGAGCATGCAAGTTCCCCCTGCTCACACCAGCACATGTCTGGGCCAGTTTGAAGTTTGCCAATGACCATCTTGATGATCCAGAAGAGGCATGGGAGAAGTTCATATCATGATGAGACAATAATAGAACTTTTTGGAATAAACTCCACCGGCTGTGTTTGGAGGAAGAAGGATGAGTACAACCCCAAGAACACAGTCCTAAATGTAAAGCATGGGGGTGGAAACATCATAGTTTGAGGGTGCTTTGTTGCAAAGATGATAGGACAACTGCACTGTATAGAAGGATGAAGGATGGGGCCAAGTAAGATTTTGGCCAACAATCTCCTTCCCTTAGTAAGAGCATTGAATATAGGTTGTGACTGGGTCTTCCAGCATAATAATGACCCAAAACACACTCGCAGGGCAACTGAGAATTTCAATGTCCTGGAGTGGCCTAAGCAGTCTCCAGACCTGAACCCAACAGAAAATCTATGGAGGGAGCTGAAACTCAATGTTGCCCAGCGACTGCCCCGAAACATGACAGATCTGGAGTGGTGCAAAATCCCTGCTGCAGTGTGTGCAAACTTAGTCAAGAAATACAGGAAACGTCCGACCTCTGTAACTGCGAGCAAAGGTTTCTGTAACAAATATTAAGTTCTTTTTATTGTATCAAACACTTTTTCCATGCAATAAAATGCAAAACAATTATTTAAAAATCTTACAATGCTATTTTTTGGAATTTATTTTATAGATTCTGTCTCTTATAGTAGAAATGTACCTATAGTAAAAAAAATACACACCTCTCCATTCTTCGTAGGTAGGAAAATTAGCAAAATAGTCAATGTATCAAATACTTATTTCCCCCACTGTATGTGTGTATATATATATATATATATATATATATATACACACATATATATAGAGAGAGAACACTTTTTTTCCTTATTTGTAATAAATACTATATGAACATGAAAAATTGGCAGACATATTTTAATTGACCTTATTTTAGTCTGAAGGATACTGAGATGACCCAACAGCCAGCACCTGATCTTCAATAATCTCCTATTTTCAGAGCCAGATGTTTTTAGCAGCTGCGTACCTCATCTTTCTGGCGCCGGTTTTCTTCTTTTCCTAGATACTGCCGATTTGGAGAAGTTTAATCCAAAGCAAATATGCAAAGTAGCTAGGTACACTTGCGGTATTCCTTCTCCCCCCAGAGCCCCCCCACGGCCCGCCCGCTACCTCCTTTGGTGACACCTACATATGCAAATTCATTTACACATAATTAGGCCGGTCTCCGACGCGCATGCGCAGGAACAGCAGCCCGTCTTTTCCTGCATATTCACGTCAAAGAGTGGCCTGATTATGCATATATGAATATGCATGGGTAGTTGTCACTAAAGGAGGTGGTGGGAGGGCCGAGGGGGGGCTCTGGGAGCCAAGGAACACCCCAGTGCTAACTAGCTGCTTTTCATATTTGCTTTGAATTAAGCTTCTGGATGAGGTACGCAGCTGCGCTGGGATATCAGATGGTCCGTTTGCATTTACCTGATCGTTTCCCTTTAAGGATGAAAAACTCCATGAGCCTTCAGCTGTATGCGGCAAAACGCAGCAGCCCATCGGCCCACAAGTTTGTTGGCGTTGTCATGTGGCAATCGGCTACCGCATTTCAGCCACATGAAGCCTACAGCTCATGTGGTTTTACCCTAAGTATTCCATCTGTAAGACAGTACATAGGGTGGCTAATTTAGCACAAAGACACATGGTCCTATTAGACTCCATGCCTATGAAATAAGCTTTCATAGAAGTAATGGAGGCTAAACAGAATACTGACATATCTACATAGTATAATGGAGCAAGAGGCTATTTTCCTAATGTACATGTATGGAGTCTGGCAGAGAGTTTTCTGTATGCCTTCATGTGAAGCAGTCGGTGTATATGATGGTAGAGTAGATGCCTTGTGCATCTCTAAGGCTTACAACTACACATTATCATAGGTACTGCAGCAAATAAACCAGAAAAAAAACCTACGCTCGTATATAACGAAACTGACTACTCAGCAATTCATTGGATCAATAACAAGCAACGGAGCAAATTTATCAATTTATTTATAGAGAGGGCAACGTAAGAAAATATGACAATAACATTCCGATCTAGTATTGTTCTTAGGTTATAAATTAGGTTATAAATAGTAGTCACATTTCTTCTGAGAAGACAGACTGAAAGAAGGCAGAAATGTAGAAAAGTTACGCGCTCTGTTTTGACAAGGGTGTAAAAACATTAATGTCTTAAATGCCTTAAATCCCAAATTGCTTTTTTTTCGCATGTATTATGATTTTACCTGGTAAATAACATAAAAAACATTATGGGATAAAAAAAAAACAAACCTAAAAAACCCCCCACCAAGATCATAAATTTATATGCGAGTAGTGAAGAGCGAGTAGTAAGATATTCGAATATTCGATATTCGTTTGAATATCTCCCCGATCTTCGAATATTCGATCCCATTAAAGTCTATAGGAACAAGTATTCGTTTATTGGAAAACATCTATTCGACCACTTGGAGGTCACCAAGTCCACAACGACACCTCAGGAAATGATAGAACGATCATCGAATATTTATCGAATAAATAACTATTTATAACTATTCGATAATGCGATCGAATACCTTACTATTTGATCGAATATCTATTCGATCAAACAGTATTCGCTCATCACTATATGCGAGATATGCATCATATGGCAGACAGACAACATGAGGGTCAGGAGTTTATTTTGTTTGGCTGGGAAAACCACACAACCTCAGCCCAACTTCCTTCTCTACTAGGTTTGGTTACCCGCTCCCTTCAGGTATGAAGGTGCGTACAGCCGGGGAGTAGGCCAACACAGATGGAATTATACCGGAAAATGTCTTCCATACAGTTATATTTTACATAGTATTCTACCCGAATACTTTGTTTCAGGATGTACAGACCAGGATGTACTGTTAAGCATTGTGTATAAAAAGATTCATATTTATTACAGATATCTATCTTGTATATAGAGTGGAGGCAGCAATGGTGATGGCCCAACCAATGTTTACAAAAAAAAAAAAAAAAAGAAAACCTCACCAAATTGTAGTGATGCCTAGCACTAATGGTCCGTTTACATTGTTTGTTTATCGATTTTCATAACGATCAGCATTTTTGTGATCGTTTTAGGATCACTTAAGCCCATCTCACACATTAGAGTGAATCTGTGAAAGACTATTTAAAGGGATCTAATTTTTAGCGAAAGATCAACAATGATTTGAGAACATGTTGAAAGATCACGCTGAACGATTTCCCGCTCATCGATTGATCTGTCGCTGTGTTCACACGAGACAATTATCGCTCAAATGCAATCGTTATCGCGAAAATTGTGTAAACGGGCTATCAGAGTTATTGATATACTGATAAGGCCTAGGAGCTGTCTCTATAGAATATATACAATGGGGGAGATTCATCAAACTGGTGTAAAGTAGAACTGGCTTAGTTGCCCCTAGCAACCAATCAGATCCCACCTTTCATTCCTCATAGACTCTTTGGAAAATGAAAGGTGGAATCTGATTGGTTGCTAGAGGCAACTGAGCCAGTTTCACTTTACACCATGTTTGGTAAATCTCCCCCAATAGGTTTACCTTAAAGGGATGTTCTACTTTTACATAAGTCATAAAATAACTGAGTGATAATCTGCCCAATCAGGCCGATATGGCAGATTATCGCTCTGTGCAAGAAAGACAATGATCAGCTGAAGAAACGGTCATCGGCTGATCGTCTTTTAACATGATTAAAAATAATTGCCCACCAACCGCGCATCACTTTGTGTAATAGCAATGAGTGGCCAACAGCTGATCTGTGTGTAAAAAATAAACTTTACACATACCTCTCTATCGTGTTCTTCTACCTTCTCCCTGCAGCCAACTCTAAAGTGGCTAAGACGGGACAGCGCAGAAGCCAGTGATGGGCTGAGCAACCTCTCACTTTAAAGACCAGCTCTGAAGTTCCAGCACGTCTGCGGGGTGCAGGCAGAAGCTAGGAGGACACTGGGGAGCGTAAACAGGTATGTATAAAGTTTATTATTTTACACTTAAGGCAAGAGATGCATGGACATCGCTAATGATGTCCGTGCAGACCTTTCTGTACAATTCTCGAGCCATGTATTAGCGGGCACAGATCTAGCTGACACTAAGCATCAGGCTGAGTAATACAGACCGATTCCAAGAACAAAACTGCATGCGCATAAATTCTTTCAGGTCTAGTCAAAAGGTTAGTTACGTCTGCACCCTCGATTCTTCAGCATCAGAGGACTGCAGATATGGGCCTGGGCTATTGGAGACCTTTTGTAGTAACACTGATTGGTTTACAAAACATTACATTGAGCTGTATGCAATTTTGTTAACTGCCACTGAATAGGTAAAACATATGTTGTGTTTACACCAAACGATAATTGGCCCGATAGTATGATTAACGATGTCGGAGTAACGTTTTTTTTTTTTTTTTTTAATAACGACTAGCGTTTAGACGGAACGATACATAGTACGGAAAATTCGTTTTGCGATTGCTTAAGCCCATCTCACACATTGGTTAAATCGGCAAACGACTGTTTACACGGAACGATCTGCGAATTTTTTACAAACGACGATTTGAGAACATGTTGTAAGATCAAAATGAACGATTTCTCGTTCATTGTTTGATCGTTTGCTGTGTTTACACGTACAATTATCGTTCAAATTCTATCGTTATCGCGCAAATTCGCACGATAATCGTTACGTGTAAACGCAGCATAACAGTAAAACTACAAAATCTGTGTAGCCCAGTTTTTAAAGAGGTACTCTTACTCTAAGTGATGGCAATACCCCTTTACCTACCAATCCTGAGAAGGAAGGGGCCACAGCCCTGATGTAGGACTGCAGTCCCATCCCTATCAATAGATAGCGACTCTGGGTACTCCAGCGAAAAACATTTCCTCAAATCAACTGGTGTGAAAAAGTTATATAGATCTGTAATTTACTTCTGTTTAAAAATGTCGTCTTCCGGTACTTATCAGCTGCTGTATGTTCTGTAGGAAGTGGTGTATTCTTTCCAGTCTGACACAGTGCTCTCTGCTGCCACTTCTGTCCATGACAGGAACTGACCAGAACAATAGCAAATCCCCATAGAGAAACCTCTCCTGGTCTGGACAGTTCCTGTCACAAACAGAGGTTGCCACCTGAGAGCAACGTGTCAGACTGGAAAGAATATACTACTTCCTGCAGGACATACAGTAGCTGATAACTACTGGAAGACTTCAGATTTTTAAACAAAAGTAAATTACAAATATATAACTTTCTAACACCAGTTGATTCGAAAGAAAAAAAAGATCGCAAGTATACCCCTTGAACTTTAGACCTGTCCAGTCTTTTCCCTGTACATTGGGTGGTAAAGGTACTGCTATACATGGTAAGACTGAACCAGTGCTACAGCCTCTTTATATTTGGGGTTAGTGGCGGTGGGACACACTCCGATCATAACTGACTGGCTATGTTCACACATTTTTTTCAGCTCTGTTTAAAATTACGCCTGTTATTTTGAGTCTAAAATAATGGACGTCAGTTAGCTGTCTGGCCTCCCCTTAGTGCAATGACGGCTGCTGGTACATTATTCTAGTTTGGGGTTACCAATTGCCATTTGGTTGCGGCTTTATTGAAAAGTCCATTGAATTTAAAAGTAAAAATGCAGAAAGAACGGTGACAAAATAAAAACTGTGTGTGAACAATTAATAAAAAACGTCCGCTGTTTGCAAAAGACGTCCAAAAATAATGATCACGCTCATTATTTTGACGTCCGCGGTAAAAACGTCCGTTATTCAATGCATTGTGTGTATTGGACGTCCATCTTCCCATTGACTTCAATGCATTGCATAAATCGCGACACAGATTTTTTTTTATTTTTTTTTTTATAAATATCAAAATCATCCGCCTTTTCTTTATTTTTGACGTTGTTTGAACATAGCCACTGAGTGATGGCATAGCCTAGTGATTATATCGGATGAGAAAGCCCCTTTGAATACATGGCACAGTGACAAGGATATCAATGGCTCTACAAAGAGACAGGTATTTCAGATACAACTTATACAGTCACGGCCATAGGGGTTCTCATAAATTACTCAACACTGCAAACGCTTTTTTGTGATTTTCCTAGAGGTCCAAGCCCAAGGACCCCTACCAGGAGGTTGTATTCTGACACATCAAACCCTGACACATAATGTAATGCCTGTCTATTTAGCATTTGAAGTGTTTGTGATTTATCAAAACTTTTGACATGTCACACAAAAAAGGCAAATATCACATATCAAAGTTTTGTTAAACGACATGGACACGGTAAAGAACAAAAATAGATTTTTTTCCCTGCTAGCCATCAACAGAATTGAAATGAAACACCTACTAAATATTTTTTTATATATTTGTCTGAATAAAAATAATCTTTTAAACATTTTTTTTTTTTGCACACTTCTCTCAATTTCAAAACCACAAGCACCCCTTACTTACCACGAGCCTGCTATCTGCTGCTGTAAAAATGTGAACTATACAAACAAGTTCCCCCAGTTTTGGGGCTGCTGGCAAATTCTCACACTTCTCACTGGAGGAGCTGACTAAATGTGCTGCGAGGTCTTCAGATCATGTTTTGTTACAGGAATTCTTAACAAAAAAAAAAAAAGTCACATAGGCAGCCTTTAATTTAACCAATTAAAGTCAAATAACTTCCTCTTCACAACTCGAAGAAGGGAAAAGTAGCTCTTTGGAAGAGATATTTATTGATATATTGACGCCACACTGAAAAATAAGGCAACCAGTAGCAAACAGATAAAATGTTGTATGCTATGGGAAAAGTCACTGCAAAAATCATACAGGTTCACCACCCAAGGAACAATGTGCACCCATAATGCTTTTCCCCCTGTACTAAAAATGTATGCAGGATAATATAAATGGTTGTCACCAAGTAGAAAGAGCTTGTAACCTCAAAATACAAATTTAATAAGGGATGTACTCTGTAAAGTGCTTAAAAATACAATTCAGATGATAATTTATTCTGCAAAAAGGGGGTACATGACCCAAAGTTGATAGAATGGCAGCTCTATTGGTTGTTGCTTTACCTAAAAACACACAAAAAAGGTGTACAGAATTTAGAACAACTTTAGCAATGGCTTCTATATAGCCACATGTGTCCTCCTTGTTTCTTATAGTACCTGTGGCCAATACTGCTCTGGATCCAGGTGAACAGAAAGAGCATTGTGAGTCACAGAGACGTTATGTTAGGCCTAAACCTCTGGGCATGACTGTCTTGGGTGACTGTTTTATTGAGCGCGTTACAATTCTCTACTCAAACAGGATTTTCATCTTTCCTTATCTTCTGGTGTGTCCAATATTAACATGACTGAAGGTCTATGAGCAGGAACCCTAACCCACACAAACTCCATACCTCAGTACTATGTGTGATGAAAGAAAAGGAGAAAATTTATATAATTGCAGGCTATTTTTTTGTTTTTATTGCTGCAGGGGGTCCTAAACTCACTTCATGGTTCCTGAGAAAAAGCATGGCATACAGCATGGGTCACAACCGGCCATGCCATACCTATACAGCATGAGTTGTCTAGGACATGGGTCTCCAAACTGCAGCTCTCCAGCTGTTGCAAAACTACAACTCCCATCATGCCTGGGCAGCTAAAGCTTTGGATTTGGCTGTCCAGGCATGATAGGAAATGTAGTTTTGCAACAGCTTTCTTTGCCTAAATCCCTGTAGGAAAGGTCTGTCCTCACACTCGGACACTTATAACTGTGAGTTAGGAGGCAAAGTCTTCTGCTCCTTCTCCATAGTCAGTGCAAGACCTAGTGCAATTTGATGCTCGGGCGCTGGGTCTCATATTGGCTATGGGAGCTATGGATAAAAAGTTATGAACAGTCAGCAACACTGTAACTTCTTGTGTTCAACCACTACAAGCCCAGCAGTATAATGTTTTTCTATATATCACTTAGAATTTTACTGTGGACCATTTACTGTGACAATAACACATTAACACAACTTTATCATCAATGTACCAAAAAAATCTGTTAAAATCTTTTTTTTTTTTTTTTGCAGAAATGAGTAGTATAAGCAGAAAAGCCTCTTTCTGTAATCAAAAAGCAGTTTTCCTGCCCCCCCCCCCCCCCCTCATTTCTTATCTGTGCATTATCAGGCAAATCCGTCTTCATTATAGAGAAGCCAGTGAAGACAGGTTCTGCTGTCTCTATTATATCCCTACGGAGGAGGGGGGGGGGGGCGAGGGAGCAGGAAGAAGAGATATGAAGGTCAGCTGTTTGTAGACTGTCTGGGCACCTAAAAGCTGGATTCAGTGGTCAGAATGGTCAGTGCTTATCTAGGAACTTGCTGAGAGAAGATTGCAGGGTGTTGTGCTGTGCAGGACTGCTCCGTGCTCACTCACTTCTCTCAGCCCCTCCCCTCTCCATAGAGCATAATGGACACTGAAATCCTGCTTCTTCTGAAGTGAGGGGGGGAGCTAGTACAGAAGGAAACTCTTTTGGTAAATAAAACCTATTACAGAGTAGTGATGTCACGATACCAGAATTTTGAGTTCGATACCAATACTTGATTTTTTAGTTCGATACTCAATACCAGTTCGATACCTCGAAAAAAAATACACCCCCCCCTTATAAGATCAGCACCCTCCTCTCCTGACATCCTCTGTGCTGCTGTGACCTCCCCATAGATCAGCACACTCCTCTCCTGACATCCTCTGTGCTGTTGTGACGTCCCCTATAGATCAGCACACTCCTCTCCTGACATCCTCTGTGCTGCTGTGACCTCCCCATAGATCAGCACACTCCTCTCCTGACATCCTCTGTGCTGCTGTGACCTCCCCATAGATCAGCACCCTCCTCTCCTGACATCCTCTGTGCTGCTGTGACCTCCCCATAGATCAGCACACTCCTCTCCTGACATCCTCTGTGCTGCTGTGACCTCCTCTATAGATCAGCACACTCCTTTCCTGACATCCTCTGTGCTGTTGTGACGTCCCCTATAGATCAGCACACTCCTCTCCTGACATCCTCTGTGCTGCTGTGACCTCCCCATAGATCAGCACACTCCTCTCCTGACATCCTCTGTGCTGCTGTGACCTCCTCTATAGATCAGCACACTCCTCTCCTGACATCCTCTGTGCTGCTGTGACCTCCTCTATAGATCAGCACACTCCTTTCCTGACATCCTCTGTGCTGCTGTGACCTCTCATAAGATCAGCACACTCCTTCCTCTCCTGACATCCTCTGTGCTGCTGTGACCTCCCCTATAGATCACCACCCTCCTCTCCTGACATCCTCTGTGCTGCTGGGACGCTGGGACCTCCCCTATAAGATCAGACCCCTCCTCTCCTGACATCCTCTGTGCTGCTGTGACCTCCTCTATCGATCAGCACACTCCTCTCCTGACATCCTCTGTGCTGCTGTGACCTCCCCTATCGATCAGCACACTCCTCTCCTGACATCCTCTGTGCTGCTGTGACCTCCCCTATAAGATCAGCACCCTCATCTCCTGACATCCTTTGTGCTGCTGTGACCTCCCCTATAAGATCAGCCCCCTCCTCTCTTGACATCCTCTGTGCTGCTGTGACCTCCCTATAAGATCAGCCCCCTCCTCTCCTGACATTCTCTGTGCTGCTGTGACGCTGTGACCTCCCCTATAAGATCAGCCCCCTCCTCTCCTGACATTCTCTGTGCTGCTGTGACGCTGTGACCTCCCCTATAAGATCAGCCCCCTCCTCTCCTGACATCCTCTGTGCTGCTGTGACCTCCCCTATAAGATCAGCCCCCTCCTCTCCTGACATCCTCTGTGCTGCTGTGACCTCTCCTATAGATCAGCACCCTCCTCTCCTGACATCCTCTGTGCTGCTGTGTCCTCTCCTATAGTATCAGCCCCCTCCTCTCCTGACATCCTCTGTACTGCTGTGTCCTCCCCTATAGATCAGCCCCCTCCTCTCCTGACATCCTCTGTGCTGCTGTGTCCTCCCCTATAGATCAGCCCCCTCCTCTCCTGACATCCTCTGTGCAGCAAGGGACCAAACATTGTGTTTATTGGGGACAGCATGGGGGGGGGGGGCAGTAGTGGGCGGATTGACGGGGGGGATCCAGGTTGGGTGAACAGTCCAGGGCCCAGGGTACATTTAATCCGCCACTGGGTACAGACTACAACCCCCACACTGCAGGGAGCTGGTGAAGGCTGCCAGGTCTGGACAGACAAGAGAGGGTTACTCTGCCTGGCAGGTCAGTTCCTGTCAGAGGGCAGGGGTTTAAGGGCAGGAATGTTAGGGGCACACTAGAGGGCAGGAATGTGGGGGGGGGGGGCACACCAGAGGGCAGGGATGTGGGGGGCACACCAGAGGGCAGGGATGTGGGGGGGGCACACCAGAGGGCAGGGATGTGGGGGGGGGCACACTAGAGGGCAGGGATGTGGGGGGGGGGCACACTAGAGGGCAGGGATGTGGGGGGGGGGCACACTAGAGGGCAGGGATGTGGGGGGGGGCACACTAGAGGGCAGGGATGTGGGGGGGGGCACACCAGAGGGCAGGGATGTGGGGGGGCACACCAGAGGGCAGGGATGTGGGGGGGGGGCACACTAGAGGGCAGGGATGTGGGGGGGGGGGCACACTAGAGGGCAGGGATGTGGGGGGGGGGCACACTAGAGGGCAGGGATGTGGGGGGGGGGCACACTAGAGGGCAGGGATGTGGGGGGGGGGCACACTAGAGGGCAGGGATGTGGGGGGGGGCACACTAGAGGGCAGGGATGTGGGGGGGGGGGCACACTAGAGGGCAGGGATGTGGGGGGGGGCACACTAGAGGGCAGGGATGTGGGGGGCACACCAGAGGGCAGGGATGTGGGGGGGGGGGCACACTAGAGGGCAGGGATGTGGGGGGGGGCACACCAGAGGGCAGGGATGTGGGGGGCACACCAGAGGGCAGGGATGTGGGGGGGGGGGCACACTAGAGGGCAGGGATGTGGGGGGGGGCACACCAGAGGGCAGGGATGTGGGGGGGGGACACACCAGAGGGCAGGGATGTGGGGGGGGGGCACACTAGAGGGCAGGGATGTGGGGGGGGGACACACCAGAGGGCAGGGATGTGGGGGGGGGACACACCAGAGGGCAGGGATGTTTGCAATGTCTGCACACATCCCCTGCTCTCACTCACTGCGGTACCACTCAAAGCATGAGGCTTGTCAAAGCAGAGGGGAGGGGGGATTTGTAAAGGGAGTTTAAGGTGGAACAGACAACCTGAACCTCGGCCAGCAGGAAGATTAACCTTTGCTGCTGGCCAAGATTCAGGCGGTCTGTTCCACCTTAAATTAGCTCCCTTTACAAATCCCCCCTCCCCTCAGCTCCGGGAAGCTCCCAGCTGTCAGGTCTCCGTTCCTCCGTGCATATTCATGTGTGCACACTCAGGCCGGTCAGGAAGAGCAGCCACCGAGAGTGCACACATGAATATGCACAGGAACAGCGCCGCAGATGGACGGCTGCATGACAGGGGGGAACAGGAGGCTGAGATGTGACAGGCTGCGGGTGATTAGCAGCGGGGGTCTGTTACACATAGTAGCCGACCCCCACTGCTTCTGGAGAGGCTCAGGATGGGTCAGAGGCCGCTGTCAGTGTGACAGCCGCATCTGCACAGTTATATAGCCGGCACTAGCGATCGCTGTGTGCCGGCTATAACTTCTCCCTGCAGTGAGCGGAGGAAGGGGCGGGCGGAGGAGGAGGAAGTGACGGCAGTGGGCCGGGGGCGGCACACAGAGAACATGGCCGGCGCTTAGCTAGCCGCCGGCCATGTTCACTGCTCTATACTTTATATTAAGCTGCGTTATTAGGCAGCTTAATATAAAGTATCGATACCAGGAAATCCTGGTACCGAATCGTTTTTTGGCCCGAAATATCGATAGTAGTATCGATATTTCGGTGCATCGTGCATCCCTATTACAGAGTTTCTTAAAATCACTTGTACTAGATATCTACTGTTTTCAGAAAAATGACCCTGAAATGACAGTTACGCTTTAAGGGTGCCTTCACACACACCGGATCCGCAGCAGATGCGCAGGTGCAGATTTAATGCGGTGTTCAGTTATCTAGAGCAAATCAGCTGCGGATCTGCAGCAGAAAATCTGCTGCGATACAGTGTGTGTGTGTGTGTGTGTGTGTGTGAAGCTACCCTAAGAGTATATTCACACATCTGATCTTTTTTAATTCTGCAGCAGATTCACAGCAGGATAAGCTCCACTGCCATTCAATTCTGTGTGGGCTTGTACGTATAGCAAGCTACCTACTTCCACAGCTATTTTTTTTCTACGTGCATGTAGAAAAATTTTCATTGCATATGAATGGGGTTGCAGAAACCCGATTAAGATGTATGGGGTGTGGACTGTTGCTGGACTCACATGTTGTTATATAGATTTCAGTACAGAATCCAAAGCTTTTGATCAAGATCTTAACGCAGCCATGAGTTTCATCTGACAAAGCAGTGTTAAGAGATCAAGACTGATGTCTGGCCCTGGAAATGATGTTGGTATGATATGACATGTCCTTGCAAATCTAAAAGTGTAAATCCAAGAAACTTCAAGAAAGTTTGTTAAACAATGTAGTTATTAAGAAAAATGAATCAAACAAATATTAAAGTAGCCAACAGTCTGCAAGTACTACATTGAAATCAGCCTAAAAGTAGATGACACAGCTACAAGCAGCAAGCTATAAAAACTTGTAGCTCTATGACTGTTCTTCCCCGTCTTCATCATCACTGTTACCGATACTGCTGTCTGTGGATGCGGCATCATCCTCAGCAGCCAGTTTGGCCTCATGACCTCCTGGCTGCTGGGCACTGTCTGTATCATGTGCTGGTTCTGTTCTGGTGTCTTCTTTGTTTTCAGACTGTCCATTATTTACAGAAGGTGTCGACTTCTCATCACTCTCACCCCCAGGTGTATTTTGCTTATCGGCCTGTAGAAAGTTCTCCCAGCCCTTGAGTCGCTCTTCTCTTTCTCGAGACGTCTCTTCAATCTGTTTCAAGAAGAATTTGTTAATAACCAAAAGTTGGAAAGCCTTATGTCAAATCAGTAATCCTTGTACAGAACTCTAATTGACAGGCAATCCTAAATTAAATGCTATAGTGCCACTTATTAGATCTCTGTAGCTTTGTGTGAGGGACTAGTTTTTATTCAGGTCAGTGGAAGGAGATGTAAGAAATGTGCTGTAATAACCATGGAGTCATTGTAAAGCACTCCTGGGAAACAGAGCTGCTTCCTGCTCACATGACTACGCTGGTGACCACCTGAAGAAAGTACAGGCAGCAAAACTGCAGAGAAGTGAAGAAATAGGCTAAAAAAAAGTGAAAATGATCATGGACAGTTTTCACATGGATAGTGTTATAACAGTGGTGTATATATTACTCGTGGGCTATTTTATTCCCTTCAATTCGCGGGATAACCCCTTTAAAGGGTAACTATCAACTGGTTAACCTGCTGATAACCCCTAATGCGCATGAGACGCTGAGGAGGAAGGTATGTGTTTTACCTTTCTCCGTTGCGCTGTTCCTGTGCAGTTTGTAGTTGACTCCATGGCCTGGAACACCGTTAGGAGCACTGCCCCGCCTCCATTGTGTCAAGCTGGCCTGCTCTTTCTATTGATAATCAATGGAGCGGGTTGGCCGGAATAGGGCGTTAAGGGTGGGCAGTACCACTAACGGTGCTCTTGGCCGTGGATTCAACTACTAACTGCACGGGAACAGAGCCGAGGAGGAAGGTAAGAGACATAGCTTTCTCCTTGGTGCCCCATGTACATTAGGGGGCTATCAGCAGGTTAGATTAAAGTGTATTTCCTACCTATTTACATGCTAAACTGATCACAGGACTCCACCAACATTGATTTCTGAGGTTTTTGAATGACAGAAAATGGGAGAGTCCCTCTAAAGAGTCTGTCAACCATTTAAATGTTTGAAAATAAATACATTAAAAACCTACATAACTTTCTTTATTGTCTTGTAAAAGAAATCAGCACTACTGATTGTACAGGACATCTTTGGACAAGCACAAATGTCTCAAGAGTTCATGCTTTAACCAAGGCCAATTCCACACCACTGAATCAGCACTGGCAGAGTCTTATACCACATTCCTGCTTCTATGAAATCACAGCCAAGTGCAAGGCATGAATGACTCTCGGCAGAATGGAGACAATAATTACCAGGTTATTATGAATGGCCAGGAGTAGAACGTATGATGACATAGCTATAGAAACAGCTCAACAAAAAAAAAAAACAAACAGCAATAAATCAGGTATGTTCAGCGACGGCAAAACTAACCGGCAATGTCCAACTGAGACATTCAATGATGACATTAAGAAGACATAGAAATTTTCTAAACAACAGGAAGTGGCTGCTTATTATTAGGCTAAGTACAGAGCGTGAACAGAATTAGGTAAAAAAATAATAAATATAAAAAAAAAATTTTAAGCTAAACGTACTAGATCATTTACTGATGACACAATCCCTTTAAATGGCGCCAGCAGGTGCAGAACTATAATACATGCCCTGTGAATATCTGTCTTCTAAGTGTGTCCATGGGGTACCAGGACTGAGGAGATAAGTGGCCAAGCCATTTCAGCCATGATCACAGCTGCATTCACTACAAAGTAAAGAATGGAGGAAGCAGGTCCAGAAAGTGATTGTTTTCTCCCACCTGATGCAACGTCAAAGCATGAGTGTAGTGCTGGCATAGTGTCATTAAACAGCCACAGCAATCACTTTCTGGACATGCTGCTTCAATTCTTTATTTTGATTGAATATACAGAATTGGATTCTTGCCCGGTGAGGCGTGCACCCTACCCTATAGATCATTATTGTACACATGTATCTGTGCAGCTACAGAATACACCTTTCAGTTGCATTCACTATAGTGAAAAAAAATCTGAATCAAGAGGCTTCAATACAGAAATATAATATTATTTTGGTGACAGGGCTGTTTATAGCTTTCCTCCTGTCTAAGGCAAAAACTGAAATGCCATACGACTTGTGTGCAGAAAATCTGCAGCATATAACATGCCAGCAAAGTGTACTGTATACTTGTATACAATAGTCATACACCAAATAATTACTGCTTGCATTCCACCTCTGTGTACAACTATCATTTGCAAGTCATGGGGTCAATGGAGTACAGAATTAGAGAGACGGGGGGGGGGGGGGGGGGGGTGGTAGCGGAAGATTCTGGACTGTATGATTTGAAGCCACTCCATGGAACATGCCACCCCTTAGGGGCTCTGCAATTTGTCCTCCGAGGCAAGATAATCCTCTTGCCTTATTGCAGACATGGCCCTGCTTGGTCATCCTCATGGATCCTCTTGATGGATGTGACAAATTTCAGTGTGTTTTTCTTGCATCTGCTGATACAGACTAACTCACTGCTGTTAATTTAGAACACTGTTGGGAGGCTACACTTGGACGATCCCTTGTAGCATGCGAAAGGGCCTTAAAATCCCTCACTGTAGGCTACATCAGCTCAAAATAATTAGTAGCCGCCTGCCTTCTATTAGCACCGGACATCTACTTAAAGTACTCTGATGTTAACACTTAACCTGCAAAAGGCTAATAGTAAAGTAAAATAAGTAACCAGGGAGGTGAGGAGGTCATATGAACTACCCCTCAGGGTGATGTTGTGTATTCACATATTTGGCTTTTAGTCTGACTTAATAACATTAACTACTCCAGCAATAAGGTATCTAAGTAGGGCTTGTGAAAAATCACATTCAAAAAGTATAATATTCTTAGTTGTGCCATACCTGATAATCTGTCACACCATCCCAGGCTTGAACATCTAGCTGCCGACCACCAAACCACCTCCCGTTGAGGGCCAGTATACACGCATCACCTTGTTCTGCATCTTTAAATGCCACTGATGCAACTCCATCTGGATGTCGCTAAATAGGAATATAAAGAAAGGTGGTTAAAAAAAAAAAAAAAAAAAAAAAAAAAAAAAGGTATAAAACATATATACCAGGGCTCCAGATGGCGACCAAAATGGTCGCCAATGCGACTGACATTTTGCAAATGGCGCCCAGATTTATTAATCTGGGCGCCATTTGCGACTGGCCCCGGCGGCGGCGCGCTGTCTCTTTAAGATGCGCGGCTGATGCGCGGCTGCCGGGGGTGTCCCGTCCTATCCCCGGCAGCGCGGCGCATCAGTGAGCTGCCTGGGGCCCTGACTTCCGGCACAGGAAGCGCACGTCAGAGACGCTTCCTGTGTCAGAAGTCACAGCCCCGGCGTACAGGGAGCTCACTGACGCGCCGCGCTGCCGGGGATAGGACGGGACACCCCCGGCAGCTGCGCATCAGCCGGGGACAGCGTCCGAAGAAGAAGAGGATCGCCGGGGGAGCGGGTTGTCAGGTGAGTTTGTGTGTTTGTTTTTTTTAAATACTGCTTAGCATAGAGGAAAGGGGGGGGCTTTATAATGGGGGGAAGAGAAGGGGGGCATCTATAATAGGGGGAGAAGAGGGGCCATCTTCAAGGGGGGGGAGAGGGGGCCATCTATAAGGGGAGGGGGTATCTATAAGGGGGGGAGAAGAGGGGGCATCTATAATGGGGGGGAGAGGGGGCATCTATAAGGGGAGGGGGGGAGTAGAGGGGGCATCTATAATGGGAGGGGGTATCTATAAGGGGGGGAGAAGAGGGGGCATCTATAATGGGGGGGAGAGGGGGCATCTATAATGGGGGGGGAGGAGGGGGCATCTATAATGGGGGTAGAGGGGGTCATCCATAAGGGGAGGGGGTCATCCATAAGGGGAGGGGGTATCTATAAGGGGGGGAGAAGAGGGGGCATCTATAATGGGGGGGAGGAGGGGGCATCTATAATGGGGGTAGAGGGGGCATCTATAATGGGGGTAGAGGGGGCCATCTATAAGTGTAGGGCAAACTGGCTGCAGACACTGGGAGATAGATATATGCACAATTATTATTATCAGGGCCCCTCAGGTGTCTGTATTGTAGGGGGTCACTTGCATTAGTCACTAGGTGAGAGATATATCTATCTATATACACATCTTGTGGGGGGTCACTATGGCTGCAGTCATAAGTCTAGCTCCGTATGTATAGACTGTTGCAAGCTTTTAAAGGGAACCTGTCTCCCCCGGTGACGGGGTGACAGGCTCCCAACCCCCTTTAGAACCCCCTATACTCACCTCATCGCGCCGGGTCCCGCTTCTGAAGATGGTCGGGTCACGGATATCTCAGCCGCTGCAGCCTGACGCGCACACTGAGAGATGAGTCCAACGCTCATAGAGAATGACGGAGCGCTGGACTCTCCCGTCATTCTCTATGAGCGTTGGACTCATCTCTCAGCGCACGCCGGGCTGCAGCGGCTGAGATCTCCGTGACCCGACCATCTTCAGAAGCGGGGTGAAGATGAGGTGAGTATAGGGGGTTCTAACGGGGGGTTGGGAGCCTGTCACCCCGTCACCGGGGGTGACAGGTTCCCTTTAAGTTCAAGTTCAGAAGAGTAAGCCTCATTAAAAGGCTAGCCAAGTGAAGCTGAAGTACTGAGTCAGACTGTATATGGTTGTCAAGTTGCAAGTTTCCATGTTGAACGTTTTCAAACTAAGAAAAGAGAGAATCTAAAGGAGGAGGAGGAGGAGGAGGAGGATGCTGCCGCGGCCTCTGCACACAGTAAGTCCCATTTAACATAACATTAATTTTACATGGTTTAAAATGTTGGCGACCAAATATTCTATTTGGCGCCTAAATTTTTCAGGTTAGGAGCCAATGGCTCCCAGGTAAATTTTTTAGTCTGGAGCCCTGTATACCCATGTACTACTGCTGCTACTGAAGACTGGTAACATTTAAAAACAATAGAACACCAATCCAATACAATTAGTTTCTTTTATTATGCCAAGATGAGTGAACCTTGGGTATGCTCGGGGCTCGTCTGAACCCGAACGCTCGGGATTTGGCTGCAGAACTTGGATGCAGCCCTAGGGAGTCCTGGAAAACATAGATAAAACCAATGGCTGTATCCATGTTTTCCAGGCAGCCTTAGAGGTACATCCAAGTTCTGCAGCCACCGTTTTTCAAATCCAGAGCAGCGGGTTCAGACGAGCCCCAAGCATACCCAAGGTTCACTCATCTCTAGCCACGACAGATGTCTGACGCATAATAAAGTAAAATAATGGTGGTGTACTATCAAAGGAAAAACTATGTCTAAGTGTTCAACACATAATGCCAAATACCTACATCAAATATAAGGACTTTCTTCACTTGTCCAAACTTTTCACATTCAGACCGGAGATCTTCCCGAATTTCATTCAGTACAAGAGGATCCTCCTGTAGAAGCAAAACAAAAGATGCATTGAAGATATGGGGATATACCACAAGAGGTTATAAAAATGGCAACTTTTCCCAAAGCTCTATTCTTAAAACATATGTTTTTACATATAAAAATTGATATAAAGCAGTATATAGCAGAGAGGGAGGAGGGGGATGAAGCTGCAGTTTCCTGGTAAAACAGAGTGAGGGTAGTCGGAAAATAATGTACGATTGGCCTACAGCAGTGTTTCTCAACTCCAGTCCTCATGACCCACCAACAGGTGAGGTTTTAAGGAAATCCCATACAAAGAACACCTGTGATAATACCTGATGTATACCTGACTATAGTTATATCACCTGTGAAAAACTAAGGAAATCCTCAAAACATGACCTGTTGGTGGCAGAGAGGACTGGGGAAACAATGGCTTACAGCTTTTCATACCAGAAAAAGCCCACTCACTTAGCTGACATGGCAAGAAAAAAATTTCCATTTACATAAGGGGAAAGAACTTAAGATGTGGATTGAGCAACACGCACTACATGTGATACACAGCTGATTGTGTTATATACACAAATTGACATACAAACAAACAAAAAAATTAAAAAGGGATGTCCAGCGCCTTTTTATTCTGCATATTCAGAAATTAGGTGTGGAGAGATACCTGGCACGCAGCAGTGTCTCTTTATGGCCAGTGTCAGACTGGGCAGTGGAGAGGTGCTGGACAACCCCTTTAAAACACATTTTAAACTCTCCAAGGGTTTCCTAAGTTTTCCTGCTTCCACTCATGTAATGCGGACATTGCGTGTAATAAGTAACTAATGCTAATGATAAGGGACAGAGGATGGGATTGTCTGTATCGGTGTTTGTAGACATATTTCTATAATAACTGTCTACCTGATCACTTACAACAGACAACAGTAGCAACACTCCAAGACGTGGAGGTAGAAGAAGGCGCCCAACCCACATTCCTCAGGGTCATAAAAATATACAGCAATCTGGTCGGACTGGTACTTGTATATCCAGAAATTCAGTTGATTTGTCATCAAGCAAAGCATTTGTTAATGAAAGGTATGGCCCATACCCTGATTAATGCAAATATGTCAATAAATGGGCACTCCACCGCACAGATACACTAAGCACCTAACAGTCTACAGGACAGTATAGCAGGGTATATGCAGGTTATATGCACTGCTCTCACCTCCGGCAACACAGTGCAGGCTCCAAAAGTCACAGGTCACAGACAGACAGCAGCGTGCAGAGCTGTCACCTACTACTGCCCGGCCTTACCAAAAGACTGGGGCACATGTAGCATAAATCTGGCTGCTGTTCATAGTTGTTTCTGTTAATCATCAGATGTACCAGGTATGTCAGGAAGATGGTACCAGCTGATGGGCAGTGACTTTGTCATTTGTGGCAGAACCTGGCTGTCACACATTGCCGGGCTCCCGTCAAAATTGTGAGGAGCGGAGCTCAAATACGGATAGTTTAAGTGTCACTGTCATTTGAAAAAAACTTTTGATGTCATAGAGACATGTAAAAAGTTTTGATTGGTCAGGGTCTGAGTGCTCAGAACCGTACTGACCGTGAGAACTAAAGGGCGCGAACGAGCTGCAGTGTCAGTGAAAGAACTGGACTCCATAGACTTACATTAGGAGCTCAACTTATCACATGACACAGAGCTGGGAGAGGACTGTGCTAAGCACGGCCCTTTCCCTGCTCATTCTCATGGTTGATCTGGGTCTGAATGTTCAGACATGAACCTATCAAAACTTTTGACATGGTTTTTTTTACATATCAAAAGTTTTTCAAACAGTGAGAGTTTAGCCTTTTAGATCCTGTGGTCAATGTGAAAGGGTGAAAGAGGGAGGGAGCTGTCTGTTTTACCATTACCCCACTGAGTGATCGTTGGGTACCAATAACAGCCATGGTAATCGGGGGTAACACACTGCAGTACTCAAAAACAGTACAGCTAATAAGGTCAGCTGAGCCCGTTCACAGAGAATCCCTCTTACAGCTGTCGGTGTGTGTGTGTGTGTGTTGGTGGGGGGGGGGGGGGAATAATTCGTATGGGGCCGGTCTCTGCAAAGATCATCCCGGCCGATACTGCAGTACGGCCGGATGATCTTTCCTGCCTTAGAGTTCCGATGCGGGCGCATCAGTGCGCGCCTGCATCAGAACTTGCCACTGCACACTCGCTTCATAGTGTGAACTGACATGGTTTCCTACGGCCGATATTAATTGAATAGCGGCCGCAGAAAATTAACGTCAGTTCTTTGCGGCGCCGCGAGGGATGCCGGCTGGAGCGTATACGATGCGTATACGCTCCGGCCGGGATTCTATAGAAGGAGAGGCAATGTATATATTCGTGCAAAGTACGGCCGCTGTAGCCGATTGCAACAACGGCAGTACTTTTACGTAGTGTGAACATAGCCTTATAGTGTAAATGTAATAAACTGTACTAAACATAAAAATGAGGTAGTGCCATATCCATATTGACCAGCACAATATAAGTTACATCACTTATACTGTATAATGGAGACCGTAAAAAGCGAGAGATGTACCCAAAAAATAGTAGGACTAACAACTCATCCTGCAAAAAAAAAAAAAAAAAAAAAAAAGTTATGGTAATCAGAATATAGCAACACATTGTAATAAACCATAAAAGAGTATGAATTTGGTATCACCATTATTGCACCGATCTGTAGAATGACCTGAACATCATTTACATCAAGTTACAGAAAAAATGGATCAAATGAAATTGTGGGAGAAAATGTGACATTTTAAAGTTCTGCCTCCATTTTGCTTTATTTTCTGTGAAACACCTAAGGGTTAATAAAACTTCCTAAATGTAATTTTTTAATACTTTGAAAGGTGCAGTTATTAAAAGAAGATGAGTTACTAACATACAGACCCCTAAAATCTACTTTAGAACTGAACTGGTCCCCCAAAAAAAAAAAAAAATATGGTGTTAACCTCAAGTGAACATATTGTAAATGATAAATAATAAACTAATTTGTGTGACAAGTCCATTTGTACAAGCAGAGAACTTAAAATTTCAAAAAAAAAAATCAAATTTTTCTGGATTTTTATCCACAAAAAACACAACAACAACAACAACAACAAAATCAAAAAAATCTCAGAAACACAGACAGGTAGATGCATAATAAAGGTATTGCCTTGCAAAGTTACTCATGTCAGCGAAAAACAGGGCTCTAGCACTAAGGCCAGCGACAGCAAATAATTTAATGTCTTATAAATATTCTTCTTAGCGATGTAAGGGTAAAAATGTTGTTACACATGTATGTTATATACATCGCTCTCCATCAAGGTTACTGCATACTGCAAGTGGTGAAGCAACAGCAACCTCTACAGGCCACCTCAGAGAATGCAACCGCAAGACCAATACAGCTCAAGTAATAAAGAGCAAGCAATGCATGAGTGACTGTCTTGAAGTCATCGCTCACCTCAAAGTCTTTTGGATGAAACATATTTTTGATAATAATGACCCTCTCAAAACGCTTCCTCGTTTCATTGTCTTTCTTCTCCGGCCTCCAATCTAATTGTCTGAAAGCAGAAACATAACTGAGTTGGCAAAGGGAAAGCTCAATTATCTTAAGGTCTCTTATTGCAATTCCCATTTACTGCTGTGGTGGAAAAGGGACATCGTTTTCCAGTAGTATAAATTGATTTCCTGATGGCTTTTCCCCCCACAGAAGACATGACTGGCAAAACTATACTTCTAATGACAGGCACAAGACTTTTTTTTTTTTTTTTTACACACACATTGTATTAAAATAGCATGATGACTTTTTAACCCCTTTATGACTGAGCGTATTGATGCCCGGGTCAAATTAGTGCAATGTTCCTACTCGCCTTCTAAGAGCCATAGCGCGTTAATTTTTTCAGCTACAGGGCTGGTTGGGGTGTCTTTTTTTGCGCCATGATCTCTAGTTTTTATTAGTGTCATATTGGTGTAAAAGAAAAATGTAGCTTTTTATAATTTTTTCCTGATATGTACTTATTTATTATTTATTTATACTTATGTACTTATTTATTTTACATATTTAGATTTTTTTAATGGGCAAGGGGGTATTTTAAACTTTTATTGGGGAAGGTATAAAAGGGTGTTTTTTTTTTGTTTTTTTTTCCAGTATAACATGCAATCAACAGATTGCATATACTGATCTATGCATATACTGATCTATGCTATGCCATAGCATAACATAGCGTAGATTAGGATTTTCGTTGATTTATGCACAGAGCCTGCCTGGGAGCAGACTCTATGCACGAAACGCCAATCTGACAGGACGGGGGTAAGTGACTTATCCCCGCCAGTCGGTACACGCGATTGGAACCATGCTGCGGGGGTCCCAATCAGTCAGTGACAGGGGCTTGTCCTGTCACTGAGTACCCTAAATGCTGCAATCGCTGTGCATCGCAACCTTTACAGGGTTAATGACAGGCAGCTGCAGGATGGCAGCTGCATGTCATTATGCTGGGCTCCCGGGACACTGATGTGTGCTGGACCACTCTCACTGCAGCAGTCCCACACACATCAAACCCCTCTCACAGTCCGGAATATATATATACGGTATGTGCAGCAGGAACTTGTATATATACAGCTTGCCGACATGAAGGGGTTAAATAGAAGCTGACATCTCCTCCAGTCTACCCTGACAACCTGTGGTTATCACTGTAGGGAAGCCAAATGCTGCTGCAAGAGAATTTGGGCATTACATGCAGTCTGTTCAAATAAATAGCCAACCATATAATGCATAAACAGGATATGTTCAGAGGGGAGACTGTTCAGTCAGGATTTATAATGCCAATAAACCTATAAAGGCTAATGGGCATGGGTTATGCTATATTCGTCTATACATAAAATGTCACACTGTATAGAACAGCTATACACAGTAGTAGACAGCTACTTACTTTTGTTGGAGAGACAACTTCTTCTTGTAGTCCTTACACTTCTTTTTCTTCTTGGTTGCATCATACTCCCCCTTCAGCTGGAATTTAGCATTTTCAATATGAAGTTTGTACCCCCTGATCTCATACTCATCGAGAAGCTTCAGAGCTAGTTGTACAGATTCTTTCTAAAAACAACATAAGCAATGTGTATATAAAAGAAGTAGTCCAGAGAAATCATTTTATATTTGAAAGTCTTCATGAAAATAAAGGCAATAAAAGCAGTTCTGATGGCGCTGGTCTCTAATACGGATCACTTCCTGCTTGTGTCTAGACACATAGGAAATCCAATCAGCCAATCACTGGCTGCAGCAAGGATCCACCTCCGTCATTGGCCGAGCAGGCAGTTAGTGTGTGTCCAGATGCAAATAAAAAACACTTGGCAGCAGGGACTTGGCTCTAGAGGAGGATCAGTGGCAGGTGAATACCAGTGTTTTTGTTTTTTCCTCCCCATGAGAGTTTCACATATTTAAAAAACAAAACAATTTTGATTGGTTGAGGTCCCTCGATAATGAGGAGAAAAAGCAAGGAGAAATTTGTGGTGGCACATTTCACTCTCCAGCTCGCAATGATTTTCCTCTAGTTGGCTGCATTAGGCTGCATTATAGGAATACCTGGATGAAGACCATTGACAGGAAAAAAAAAAAAAATACGCTTTTACCACTACAACACAGGAGCCAGTCTTAGTATTGCACAGAAAGAGAAAATACAGACTGTGTATTTAGTTGATGATCAATGCAGGCCTACCATAATGCCCCTTTAAATGATGTATAGGACTGAAGATCAGAAAAAGTTAATCAGAAGTGAGAGCGTATGCAGATTACACCACCTAATGGGGTGAATGATGAGTGATGACTGACCTTCAGGTAACAACACAGACCATCCCCCTTCAGATTCCCTTCTTTATCCTTATACAGCTTGATTTTAAAGTCTTCAGTCTGCGGATCTCGCATGATAATGCCACATTTAGACATAATCTCGACAAATTCATCATTTGTAACATCAGGAGGCAGTCCTGTAAGGGGAGGAGAAATACCAAGTGAATGGACCCTGATCCAGTACAATTTGGGGGGGGGGGGGGGGTATATGTACGTGTGTCGCTGTCACTAACCTGTGACGTACACATTTGTGTTTCTTTCCTCTTCCACATTGAACCAACCTGTAATAAGCGAAGAGAAACCTATGTAATAATTGTATTCTTATATGCAGAAATATCACATAGTGTCACTATGGTGTTATCCCTTGATCAAAGTACAGTTGTATCCGACACTGGAAGATCAAGTTGTGGTAAATACGTCCCATGTTGGGCAAGTTTCCGGCATAGGCCTATTATTTAAAATAGGGCATATGAACAACAATATGATCTTTTGGCATCACCTGCAACATGCGTGACCATCGAGGATAACACCACACTGTCAAGTACCCTTTAACGCATTAAATAATTAAAGCGCTACAGTGCATGCTTAAATGATGGAAAAGAAGTTTCCTGAGAGATACTGTCCTGGTAGTTTTGTGATGTGGTATAGTATCCGCAATTCTTCTGTATCTTTTCAGTAGTTGTAGGTGTTGAGGTGTTGGGTTGGGAGCGGGCCCCGGCCGGTGGCTCCACTACTACCAACTCTCGGCATGCGGTGAGTAGTCCAAAGGTTTTCCACGGAGTAGCAGTGACGTCACTGTAGTAATTGCCGTAGTTCATGCAGGTCAAACATCTAACATGTTTCGGCGATCAGCGGTCGTCCTCCTCAGAGATCATTTTGGCCTTGATGCATCGCCTTGCATACTATAGGATACTATACCACATCATAAAACTACCAGGACAGTATCTCTCAGGAAACTTCTTTTCCATCATTTAAGCACGCACTAAAGCGCTTTAAGTGTACACACATTTTTGGCGTATTTTAACTATTAGGAGGGACCACGGAATCCCTTGTTACACTTTAGCAGCATAACAGTTGGCTTTTTCTAAGTACAGCGCCGTGTATATGTTTGTTTTTTAGAAATTACTTTTTTAAAACAACATTTTATCTATGCATTAATTATTATTATTATTTTTTTTTATAAAGATTTTTTTTTAACTTTTATATCTTTTCATATATTTTTTTTTTTCACATAGAAAAAAAGTTTTACTCCTCTAGCACATGGTATCATATAGTATGCATCTCTGTAAGTGATTCTACTATACTTACTATAGTTTGTCTTTTGACAGGCTTCATTGCCACAAATTACTTCAGTCTTTTCTTTAGACTATAGGTAAGAGCAAGCTTACAGTCTTTATTATGATTATGCAGTGATTAGCAACAATGCTACATCTGAATGAAGTTTATAACACACAGACCAATGTAAATGGTGACAACCTCTGTACGGTTCACCTTAAATGAGCAACTATACCGAAGACCCCATGCACACAGAGCAAGAGTGGCGGAATTGAATGCCGCCAGCCTCCATATCGTAATGACACTCTATGGGAGGCTCGCGTGCTGCATCTCTCGGCGCTGAAGAATAAACACGTTCATTCTTCAGCACGGAGAAAGGAGCCGCGCGCGCCTCCAATAGAGTGTCATTACGACACAGAGGCTGGCGGCATTGTCCGCCGCGGAATTCCGCCGGTCTTGCTCTGTGTGCACGGGGCCTAAATGGTTGAGTATACCAGACACAGATCTGCAGAAAAGGAAACAGAGTACCTACAATTGTTACGCCATTTCCCACTCCAACTACAATACTGGAACCATATGGTATTCTACAGCAGCCTCTGCCTGTGTTTTATCCCTTACCAGCATAAACCAGTGGGGGAAATAACAGAGGACATCGACAACCCCCCCACAAAAAAAAAAAAAAAAAAAAAAAAAAAAGATCCAAAACTTAAAGTGTCATGGCACGGCTAATCTGCATTATGCTTGTAAGCATTTCTTCTAGCATGTATGAAAGAGCATCACAGCTAGAAGCCTTTGTCAGCAATCCACTGAAATGCTGATAAATGCTGGACTACTGGGGGTTCAACCAATGACTAAAACAGAGTGCCCTTGTACTTCATAACACTCAATTATTTCTGTCAGTTTCCCAGACTTTAAAGTGTCAGAGCCCGTACATGCTCCAGTGTCCATCCAAACTCTTCTTCACTACAGTCTTTTGGTTGATGGGAATTGGAATTTGGCTTTGGCTGTCCAGGCATGATGGGAATTGTATTTTTGCAACAACTGAAGGGCCGAAGGTTCGTGATATAGGGAAACATTTACATGGCCACTCTGAGAGCTGTATGTTTTGTACCAAAGATACATCTGATCCCATCTTAGAAAGGCGGAGGTACATGTTTCCCTGCTTCCTCTGATGGGGTCTGGTTTATTAATGGCTATGAGCATTACCTGGATCAGCTTTCCTCTTGTCCCCTTTTGCTTTCTGTTCAGTTTTTTCCGATTGAGGTTTGGGGTCTTTCTTTGGTTTTTCTTCTTTGATTTCCTTTGGGGCTTGAGAAGGTTCAGAGTTCTCCGGAGCATTGTACCCGTAATTTGCTTGATACATCGCTATGAAATCTTCAGTTACCTGATTAATAGTGAAAACAGGAAAAAAAAAATTGTCATTACTGTTAACGGAAATTTTTAGGCCAAGGCAATAAGGTCAGTGGCCGGCCTCTACCTACCTGCTTAGTAAAGCTGGCTGTACGGGTCAGAGAGCGCTCACAGTCCCAGCACACAGCAACAACACTTAACAGATGGCAAAAATAGAAATTTCTCTAAGCCCGACTAATGTGGAGCATAGAATAAGCCTGACAATATGTATAACTGTGATCCAACAAGTGAGTGAGGCACGCAGCTGTCACACAGACTGAAACAGACTCCACAGCGGATCCAACTCCGGCCTGTCCCACATGGTGGATTTACAGGGCAGGAAATGTAATACAGGGGATGAGAGCAGCCGCCAGCCTGAGCCAAGTGCTCCATTCCTGGAAATAAAGATCACAAGGGCAAAGGCAAGAAAGCACCTTTACCATTCCAGCCCCAGGCAGGGAAACTGAATATTCTTGCCCGCAGCACATTGTCAGGAGACCAGGCAGCTATCATGGTGAGAAGCAGAAGTAACCGAGAAACCTGCAGGCACACTGAGCAAGACACCTAACTACAGCGACGGCCGGAGGGAACACCTACAGCTGTGAACTCACAACCACAGGTGTATGTACCCTGTAGGGTCATGTTCACACGTTAAAAGGATTTTGTCAGGATTTAGGTGCACACGCTTTAAGTTTAAAGTGACTGTACCACCAGGCCGAAGCACTGGAGGCAGGCCGACCCACCCCGAGTGGGAAGAAACCTCAGCCCCTCCATGACGCGACTCCATTTCCTCCCACTAAGGGTGGGTCGGCCTGCCTCCAGTGCTTCAGCCTGGTGGTACAGTCACTTTAAATGGGTATTCCACTAAAAAAAATTCTTTGCAATATTTAATAGTACCTAAAAAGTTAAATATATATGCAATTGGATGTTATTACGGCCTTTGCACCATTTTTGATCTTTTTAAGGTGTCTCCCCCCATGTCAGCACAAAAGTGCGGTTACACTGAGACTTTTTACAAGACAAGGTCACATGTCCTCTGTCTCCGTTTTGGGCTAGGTTGTAAATATTTACTGCTGCTAACCCAGCCCACTGCAGAGAGACAGGACAGTATAGGCATGTCTGCGGTGTGAGGGGTGACAGGAGATACATTTCCCCAGCACAGCAATGGCTCTGGGAGAGAGGGAGAAATTAGGACAGGGTGGAGGAGTGGGAGTGAGACATAGGAGGTGTGGTGCATGCTGGGAGTTGGAGTCTCCTGGCCAGCACCATATTGAAAAACATGACAGAATTTTAAAAACTTTGATATGGAGAACAGAAGCATGCAGAAATGCAAGAATAGTGTCAAAACGCTCAGGGGGACACAGTGAGTACAACAGGGCTGCTTTTGCAATTCTTTCTTTTTTAAACTGCATTGGGTGGAATCCCCCTTAAATGGACTCTTATCCGCATCCTAGAGATGCAATTGTGGGGTGTCGATTGGTTGCCGTGGCATCACATTAAAATGAGGGCCCTATTACACAGAGAGATAATCTGCCCAATGAGGCTGATTCATCAGATTATCGCAACATGCAATAAAGACGACAATCAGACAAAGAAACGATTATCAGCTGATCGTTGTCTTTTTTATATGTTTAAAAATCATCATCCGTGCATCGCTATGTGTAATACTGATGCACGGCCGAAAGCTGGCATTAAGGTGGGAGGGGGGGGGGAGGGGGAGGAGGGGGGGGGGCTGGGAGATTGCTTCTTGAGTACAGAAGGAGGCTTTTTTGGCTGATAAAACCTATTACAGAGTTTCTTAAAATCGCTTATACTACTGATTTCTGCAATAAAAAAAAACATGACAGTTACTCTTTAAAGGGAAACTATCAGCAGGTTAGACAAATCTAAAACAGTGCCAAGGATGAAGGTAAGAGACATACCTTTATCCTCTGTGCAACATGCAACACCATGTGTATGTGGCTGCCACCCTAGCAGAATAATGTACGTGGTGTCATGGCAGCAGGCGCAGTGGGGGACACTGGAGCAGCGGCCTTGGATTTTGCAGTGGTGAGAGTATGTGTTTCTTTTTCTATTTTATACTGCTACCTGTCTGTACACCATTATCTACAGATTGTGGAGTGTCCCTTTAAGCCACGCCCCTTACCAACAAAATGTCAAAAACCTGACACCTATACCCCCCACCCTGATACCAGCCAACTGTGGGCAGTTTATACAACCTTCCCCCTTTATAATGCCAGTCACATGACTGCTGGCAAATATTCCTACACAGGACAGCTCTTACACAAATAAGGGGTATGCCACCTGTGCCACCATGCTGCCAAACCTCCATACTAAGAGGGCAATGCCAATAAGTAGCCCCCCACTAGCACACTCTGGAGGAGGACTGGACCACTGACTGGCCACAGGGGGGCGCTCACCTTAGGGAACCAGGCTTTCTTCTCCAGGTCCCATTCATACTCGGTGCCATCAGTGGGGTCCTTGAAGATGAAGGGGTCCGTCCCGTCCTCATTCTTACGGTTATCGTAGAGTTGCTGGAGCCGCAGCTGCTCATAAAACGCTTCGTTGCTGTCCATAGCCTTGTTCAGTCCTGGAGGGGTTAACGGAGCTCTGTGTAAATAGTGCGCCAAACCACAACACCGAGAACGTAAGACGGAACCCCAGTGCGTTCCAGGTGCGCTGTGCGCATGCGCAGTTCAGGTCAGCTTAGGCGCATGCGTCAGTAATGGGCAGGCGCAGAGTTCAAATCCCTTGTGCGCGTGCGCCGCAAGTTAACGTCACATGATAGGACGTCTGTGGGAGAGGAGGGGTTTACGGCAGGTCATGTGGAGTGTGACAGGAGCTTAGAAAGCGTTCCGTGTGCTCCCACTGCATAGTGGCTGATATCCCGGGAGCGTCAGAAATACAGTCAGTGCCGGCACTAGGCTTCATGGTGCAGTGTAGGAACACATGAGGAAACAACAGTTCACAAACACATACTGCTCCACCTGAGGAAACAACAGTTCACAAACACATACTGCTCCACCTGAGGAAACAACAGTTCACAAATACATACTGCTCCACCTGAGGAAACAACAGTTCACAAATACATACTGCTCCACCTGAGGAAACAGTTCACAAACACATACTGCTCCACCTGAGGAAACAACAGTTCACAAATACATACTGCTCCACCTGAGGAAACAACAGTTCATAAATACATACTGCTCCACCTGAGGAAACAACAGTTCACAAATACATACTGCTCCACCTGAGGAAACAACAATTCACAAACACATACTGCTCCACCTGAGGAAACAACAGTTCACAAACACATACTGCTCCACCTGAGGAAACAACAGTTCATAAATACATACTGCTCCACCTGAGGAAACAACAGTTCATAAATACATACTGCTCCACCTGACGAAACAACAGTTCACAAATACATACTGCTCCACCTGAGGAAACAACAGTTCACAAATACATACTGCTCCACCTGAGGAAACAGTTCACAAATACTTACTGCTCCACCTGAGGAAACAACAGTTTACAAATACATACTGCTCCACCTGAGGAAACAACAGTTTACAAATACATACTGCTCCACCTGAGGAAACAGTTCACAATTACATACTGCTCCACCTATACTAGGAAACCAACACCATAGTGCAACAGCCTTGTTCCTATCCCCACCTGTTAGTTTTTACCCCTTCCCACCCCTCTTTCACACTAAGGGTATGTTCACACTGAGTAAAATGGGTGGATTTCTGCGGTGGAACTCTCCACCGTGGAATTCCGCCTTCCTCAGTGTGTCATATCATCTCAATGGCAGAGTGTGCACTCCTCCGCAGCCGCCGCACTGCTCCACAGCCATGTCATGTCACTTCTGTGAGCAGAGAGCAGCGGCTGTGGAGGAGCGAGTGCTCTCCTTTAGACTGGCTATGGGGCACTGAGACAGGCGGGATTCCGCAGTGGAATGTTCCACCGCAGAATTCCGCCTGTTTTACTCCGTGTGAACATTCCCTAAGGGCCTGTTCACACTACAGAATCGGCCCAGAGATTCCACTCAAAACTCCACACCAAATCCCGCCTGCTATCTCTTTCAATGGGAGGCCTTGCACGCCTCCGCTCAAAGAATCAACTCAAAGAATATCATCTCTGTAGTGTGAACGGGCCCTAATGGCAACACTGACCCTCATCTCCCCTTTCCCCTACTGACCCCATTTCTCCCCTCATACCTTTCCCTAGGTTGTCTCCCTGGTAATAAATTGCTGTAAAGGAGGGAGCTTCTTCCTTTCTGCAGCAGCTCCCCTGGACTCTCCATTTTCCCCACAATAAGCTGCACTGCGTCCTAAGTAAGGGACCTGGAAACCATGGTGTATATATCCGTGCTGCCAGTTTTACATACTTACCTTCTGCGCTGCTTTGTGATCTGGCATGTTCATGAAAAATGAACACGCTAACAGTGTCACAGAAGTGTGTCTGTAACTGCCTGCCCCACTCTCCAGCCTCCTCTGGCTGTAAAGGATTCTGGAAAAGGCAGGGCAGCAGCCTGAAGAAGCTGCTAGAGAGCAGGGCAGGCAGCAGTTGTGCAGGGTAGGCTCTGAGAGTGTCACAGACACACCCCTGTGACACTGTGAGCCCCGGATAAACATCATTTTTCATGAACAGGCCAGATCGCAAAGCGAAAGGTAAGTATGCACTGCTTATGTTATTGGCTATGAAAAACTGGCAGTATGGATATATGCACATCTGTGCTGTCAGTTTCCCTGTAGCCTCCTGTGAGTACGGAGCTTACAATGATAATGCAGGGCTGCCATTGTCAGTTGTCTCTGGAGACCTTGCTGCGTGCTGATGTTGGCGCAGGCAGTGTAATGTCCTACATGTTCCTGGGGCGACTTCTGAGGGAATAAGGCAAAGATATAAAGCAGATTGCCCTGTGTGTGCAGTGGATGCAGCCAGTCTTCAGCCTCCATGTCCTGAACTATTCACAACTAGACTAGATGGAGCAGGTGGTCTTTTCCTGCTGAAGATGTTCTATGTTTCCAACTAATATTCACCATACACACAGAAACACTGATAACAATGCCAGATCCCTGTGATATAGAGGTCAGCCATAGTGATATAGAGGTCAGCCATAGTGATATAGAGGTCAGCCATAGTGATATAGAGCGGTCAGCCATAGGTCCAGATTTATAAGCTCTCTGTCAGCATCTGCTCTCCTGAATCATCGCAACCCCAGAGGAACTACCCACTCAATGACTGCAGCTGTGTCCTGCCTCACTCACTGATTGGCTGAGCAGGCATTTCAGAGTGGGGCCATGACATCACAGGATTGGGAGCACATTGCACTGCAGGGGTACGGGACGGATAAATAGGACTTCTTTATTACCATCCCCACCCCTTGTTCCCCCTGATTTTTTTTTTACTGATGTCAAGACTACCGCTTTATTTTTTGCCTGTCTCTCTAACACAAGGAGCCTGCTGAAGCCATAGCACATACACACACATCCTGCTGCAGCCATAGCACATACACACACATCCTGCTGCAGCCATAGCACATACACACACATCCTGCTGCAGCCATAGCACGTACACACACATCCTGCTGCAGCCATAGCACATACACACACAGCCTGCTGCAGCCATAGCATACATACACACACACACAGCCTGCTGCAGCCATAGCACATACACACACAGCTTGCTGCAGCCATAGCATACACACACACACAGCCTGCTGCAGCCATAGCACATACACACACACAGCTTGCTGCAGCCATAGCACACACACATGCACGTACGCGCGCGCGCACACAAACACACACACACACACACACAGCCTGCTGCAGCCATAGCACACACAGCCTGCTGCAGCCATGACACACACATACACAAACAGCCTGCTGCAGCCATAGCATGCACACACACACAGCCTGCTTCAGCCATAACACATACAGTCTGCTGTAGCCATAGCACATACACACGCAGCTTGCTGCAGCCATAGCACACACACACACACACACAGCCTGCTGCAGCCATAGCACACACACACAACCTGCTGAATCCATAGCAGACGCACACAGCCTGCTGCATCCATAGCGCGCACACAGCTTGCTGCAGCCATAGCATACACACACACATAGCCTGCTGCAGCCATAACCCACACACACACAGCCTGCTGCATCCATAGCAGACGCACACAGCCTGCTGCAGCCATAGCGCACACACTCACACACACACACACACACAGCCTGCTGCATCTATAGCAGACGCACACAGCCTGCTGCAGCCATAGCACACACATACAGCCTGCTGCAGCCATAGCGCTCTCTCACACACACACACACACACACAGTCTGCTGAAGCCATAGCACGCACACACACACACACACACAGCCTGCTGCAGCCATAGCGCACACACACACAAACATCCTGCTGCAGCCATCTATAGCATGCACACAGATAGCCATGGCACACAGATACACAAACAGCCTGCTGCACATGGCACATACATACATACATACATACACACACACAGCTTGCTGCAGCCATAGCACGCGCGCACACACACACACACACAGCCTGCTGCAGCCATAGCACACACAGCCTGCTGCAGCCATGGCACGCACATACACAAACAGCCTGCTGCAGCCATAGCATGCACACACAAGGCCTGCTGCAGCCATGACACATACAGCCTGGTGCAGCCATAGCAAATACACACACACACACAGCTTGCTGCATCCATAGCACACACACACACACACACACAACCTGCTGCAGTCATAGCACATACACACAGCCTGCTGAATCTATAGCAGACGCACACAGCCTGCTGCATTCATAGCGTACACACACAGCTTGCTGCAGCCATTAGCATACACACACACATAGCCTGCTGCAGCCATAACACACACACGGACACAGCCTGCTGCATCCATAACACACGCAGCTTGCTGCAGCCATAGCATACACACACACACACACAGCCTGCTGCAGCCATAACACACACAAACACACACACAGCCTGCTGCATCCATAGCAGACGCACACAGCCTGCTGCAGCCATAGCACGCGCGCGCGCACACACACACACACACACACAGACACACAGCCTGCTGCATCTATGGCAGACGCACACAGCCTGCTGCAGCCATAGCACACACACACAGCCTGCTGCAGCCATAACACACACAAACACACACACAGCCTGCTGCATCCATAGCAGACGCACACAGCCTGCTGCAGCCATAGCACGCGCGCGCGCACACACACACACACAGGCACACAGCCTGCTGCATCTATGGCAGACGCACACAGCCTGCTGCAGCCATAGCACACACATACAGCCTGCTGCAGCCATAGCACACACACAGCCTGCTGCAGCCATAGCAGACGCACACACACACACAGTCTGCTGAAGCCATAGCACGCACACACAGCCTGCTGCAGCCATAGCACACATATACACACACACACAGCCTGCTGCAGCCATACCACATACACAGTCTGCTGCATCCATAGCAGACACACACACAGCCTGCTGCATCCATAGCAGATGCACACAGCCTGCTGCAGCCATAGCACACATACATACACACACACACAGCCTGCTGCAGCCATACCACACACACAGCCTGCTGCAGCCATCGCATACACACACAGCTTGCTGCAGCCATAGCACACACACACACACACAGTCTGCTGCATCCATAGCAGACACACACAGCCTGCTGCATCCATAGCAGATGCACACAGCCTGCTGCAGCCATACCACACACACAGCCTGCTGCAGCCATCACATACACACACAGCCTGCTGCAGCCATAGCGCGCACACACACACACACACACACAGAGCCTGCTGCATCCATAGCAGACACACACACACACTGCTGCATCCATAGCAGATGCACACAGCCTGCTGAAGCCATAGCACACACATGTAGCCTGCTGCAGCCATAGCACACACAGTCTGCTGAAGCCATAGCACACACACGCACACACACACACAGCCTGCTGCAGCCATCGCATACACACACAGCCTGCTGCAGCCATAGCATGCACACACAGCCTACTGCAGCCATAGCACACACACACACACACACAGCCTGCTGAAGGCTGAAGCCATAGCACGCACACACACACACACACACACAGCCTGCTGCAGCCACAGCATGCACACACACAGCCTAATGCAGCCATAGCACACACACGCAGCCTGCTGCACTCAAAGCAAACACAAGGGTTTTTTCCCTTTTCATTACAGAGGATTCCTACATGGGGTACATGGAACATAACTACCTACCAGGGGCAAAATAGAGGGGACCTGTCTACTAAATGTATACACAAGCAGCCTGCTGCAGTCACAGCATATACACACACACACACACACACACACACAGCCTGCTGCAGCCATAGCACATACAGCCTGCTGCAACCATAGCACATACACACACACACAGCTTGCTGCAGCCATAGCACACACACACACACACACACACAGCCTGCTGCAGCCATAGCACACACACACAACCTGCTGAATCCATAGCAGACGCACACAGCCTGCTGCATCCATAGCACACACAGCTTGCTGCAGCCATAGCATACAAACACACACACACACACACACAGCCTGCTGCAGCCATAACACACACACACACACAGCCTGCTGCATCCATAGCAGATGCCCACAGCCTGCTGCAGCCATAGCACGCACACACACACACACACACACACATACAACCTGCTGCATCTATAGCAGACGCACACAGCCTGCTGCAGCCATAGCACACACACACATACAGCCTGCTGCAGCCATAGCACACACAGCCAGCTGCATCCAAAGCAGACTCACACAGCCTGCTGCAGCCATAGCGCACACATACAGCCTGCTGCAGCCATAGCACACACAGCCTGCTGCAGCCATAGCAGACGCACACAGCCTGCTGCAGCCATAGCACACATATACAGCCTTTTGCAGCCATAGCACACACACACACACACAGCCTGCTGCAGTCATAGCATACACACACGCACACACACAGCCTGCTGCATCCATAGCAGACGCACACAGCCTGCTGCAGCCATAACACATACAGCCTGCTGCAACCATAGCACACACACACACACACACACAGCTTGCTGCAGCCATAGCACACAAACACACACAAACAGCCTGCTGCAGCCATAGCACACACACAACCTGCTGAATCTATAGCAGACGCACACAGCCTGCTGCATCCATAGCACGCACACAGCTTGCTGCAGACATAGCATATACACACACACACACACAGACATAGCCTGCTGCAGCCATAACACACACACATACAGCCTGCTGCAGCCATTGCACACAAAGCCAGCTGCATCCATAGCAGACTCACACAGCCTGCTGCAGCCATAGCGCACACATACAGCCTGCTGCAGCCATAGCACACACACAAGCTGCTGAATCCATAGCAGACGCACACAGCCTGCTGCATCCATAGCACACACATACAGCCTGCTGCAGCCATAGCACACACAGCCAGCTGCATCCATAGCAGACTCACACAGCCTGCTGCAGCCATAGCGCACACATACAGCCTGCTGCAGCCATAGCACACACAGCCTGCTGCAGCCATAGCAGACGCACACAGCCTGCTGCAGCCATAGCACACATATACAGCCTTTTGCAGCCATAGCACACACACACACACACACACACACACACAGCCTGCTGCAGTCATAGCATACACACACGCACACAGCCTGCTGCATCCATAGCAGACGCACACAGCCTGCTGCAGCCATAGCACACACATACAGCCTTTTGCAGCCATAGCACACACACAGCCTGCTGCAGCCATAACACATACAGCCTGCTGCAACCATAGCACACACACACACACACACACACACACACAGCTTGCTGCAGCCATAGCACACAAACACACACACACAGCCTGCTGCAGCCATAGCACACACACAACCTGCTGAATCCATAGCAGACGCACACAGCCTGCTGCATCCATAGCAGACGCACACAGCCTGCTGCAGCCATAGTACGCGCACACACACACACACACACACACACACAGCCTGCTGCATCTATAGCAGACGCACACAGCCTGCTGCAGCCATAGCACACACACACACACAGCCTGCTGCAGCCATAACACACACACACACACACACACAGCCTGCTGCATCCATAGCAGATGCACACAGCCTGCTGCAGCCATAGCACACACACATACAGCCTGCTGCATCCATAGCAGACGCACAGACACACACACACACACACACACACACACACACACACAGCCTGCTGCAGCCATAGCATGTACACACAGCCTACTGCAGCCATAGCACTCACACAGACACACACAGCCTGCTGCAGCCATAGCACACATATACAGCCTTTTGCAGCCATAGCACACACACACACACACACACACAGCCTGCTGCAGTCATAGCATACACACACGCACACAGCCTGCTGCATCCATAGCAGACGCACACAGCCTGCTGCAGCCATAGCACACACATACAGCCTTTTGCAGCCATAGCACACACACACACAGCCTGCTGCAGCCATAACACATACAGCCTGCTGCAACCATAGCACACACACACACACACACACAGCTTGCTGCAGCCATAGCACACAAACACACACACACACAGCCTGCTGCAGCCATAGCACACACACAACCTGCTGAATCCATAGCAGACGCACACAGCCTGCTGCATCCATAGCAGACGCACACAGCCTGCTGCAGCCATAGTACGCGCACACACACACACACACAGCCTGCTGCATCTATAGCAGACGCACACAGCCTGCTGCAGCCATAGCACACACACACACACACAGCCTGCTGCAGCCATAACACACACACACACACAGCCTGCTGCAGCCATAGCACACACACACACACACACACAGCCTGCTGCAGCCATAACACACACACACACACACAGCCTGCTGCATCCATAGCAGATGCACACAGCCTGCTGCAGCCATAGCACACACACATACAGCCTGCTGCATCCATAGCAGACGCACAGACACACACACACACACACACACAGCCTGCTGCAGCCATAGCATGTACACACAGCCTACTGCAGCCATAGCACTCACACAGACACACACAGCCTGCTGCAGCCATAGCGCACACACACACACACACACACACACACACACACACAGCCTGCTGCATCTATAGCAGACGCACACAGCCTGCTGCAGCCATAACACACACACACAACCTGCTGAATCCATAGCAGACGCACATAGCCTGCTGCATCCATAGCACACGCAGCTTGCTGCAGCCATAGCACACACACACACACACACACACACAGCCTGCTGCAGCCATAACACACACACACAGCCTGCTGCATCCATAGCAGATGCACACAGCCTGCTGCAGCCATAGCACACACACACACACATACAGCCTGCTGCAGCCATAGCACACACAGCCTGCTGCATCCATAGCAGACGCACAGACACACACACACACACACACACAGCCTGCTGCAGCCATAGCATGCACACACAGCCTACTGCAGCCATAGCATTCACACAGACACACACAGCCTGCTGCAGCCATAGCGCACACACACACACACACACACAGCCTGCTGCAGCCACAGCATGCACACACACACACACACACAGCCTACTGCAGCCATAGCACACACACACACACACACACACAGCCTGCTGCACTCGAAGCACACACAAGGGTTTTTTTCCCTTTTCGATACAAAGGATTCCTACATGGGGTACATGGAACATAACTACCTACCAGGGGCAAAATAGAGGGGACCTGTCTACTAAATGTATACACAAGCAGTCTGCTGCAGTCATAGCATACACACACACACACACACACACACACAGCCTGCTGCAGCCACAGCATGCACACACACACACACACACACACAGCCTACTGCAGCCATAGCACACACACGCAGCCTGCTGCACTCGAAGCATGCACAAGGGTTTTTTCCCTTTTCGATACAGAGGATTCCTACATGGGGTACATGGAACATAACTACCTACCAGGGGCAAAATAGAGGGGACCTGTCTACTAAATGTATACACAAGCAGTCTGCTGCAGTCATAGCATACACACACACACACACACACACAGCCTGCTGCAGCCATAACACATACAGCCTGCTGCAACCATAGCACATACACACACAGCTTGCTGCAGCCATAGCACACAAACACACAAACACACACAGCCTGCTGCAGCCATACCACACACACAACCTGCTGAATCCATAGCAGACGCACACAGCCTGCTGCAGCCATAGCACACATACACACACACACACACACACACACACATAGCCTGCTGCAGCCATAACACAAACACAACCTGCTGCATCCATAGCAGATGCACACAGCCTGCTGCAGCCATAGCGCGCACGCACGCGCGCACACACACGCACACACACAGCCTGCTGCATCTATAGCAGACGCACATAGCCTTTTGCAGCCATAGCACACACACACGCACACAGCCTGCTGCAGTCATAGCATACACACACACACACGCACACACACAGCCTGCTGCATCCATAGCAGACGCACACAGCCTGCTGCAGCCATAGCACACACATACAGCCTTTTGCAGCCATAGCACACACACACACACAGCCTGCTGCAGCCATAACACATACAGCCTGCTGCAACCATAGCACACACACACACAGCTTGCTGCAGCCATAGCACACAAACACACACACACACAGCCTGCTGCAGCCATAGCACACACACAACCTGCTGAATCCATAGCAGACGCACACAGCCTGCTGCATCCATAGCACGCACACAGCTTGCTGCAGACATAGCATATACACACACACACACAGACATAGCCTGCTGCAGCCATAACACAAACACAGCCTGCTGCATCCATAGCAGACGCACACAGCCTGCTGCAGCCATAGTACGCGCACACACACACACAGCCTGCTGCATCTATAGCAGACGCACACAGCCTGCTGCATCCATAGCAGACGCACACAGCCTGCTTCAGCCATAGTACGCGCACACACACACACACAGCCTGCTGCATCTATAGCAGACGCACACAGCCTGCTGCAGCCATAGCACACACATACAGCCTGTGTCAGCCATAGCACACACACAGCCTGCTGCATCTATAGCAGACGCACACAGCCTGCTGCAGCCATAGCACACACATACAGCCTGCTGCAGTCATAGCACACACACAAACACACACAGCCTGCTGCAGCCATAACACTCACACACAACCTGCTGAATCCATAGCAGACGCACACAGCCTGCTGCATCCATAGCACACGCAGCTTGCTGCAGCCATAGCACACACACACACACACACACACACAGCCTGCTGCAGCCATAACACACACACACAGCCTGCTGCATCCATAGCAGATGCACACAGCCTGCTGCAGCCATAGCACACACACATACAGCCTGCTGCAGCCATAGCACACACAGCCTGCTGCATCCATAGCAGACGCACAGACACACACACACACGCACACACACATACAGCCTGCTGCAGCCATAGCATGCACACACAGCCTACTGCAGCCATAGCGCACACACACACACACACACACACACAGCCTGCTGCAGCCACAGCATGCACACACACACACACACACACACAGCCTACTGCAGCCATAGCACACACACACAGCCTGCTGCACTCGAAGCACACACAAGGGTTTTTTCCCTTTTCGATACAAAGGATTCCTACATGGGGTACATGGAACATAACTACCTACCAGGGGCAAAATAGAGGGGACCTGTCTACTAAATGTATACACAAGCAGTCTGCTGCAGTCATAGCATACACACACACACACACACACACACAGCCTGCTGCAGCCATAACACATACAGCCTGCTGCAACCATAGCACATACACACAGCTTGCTGCAGCCATAGCACACAAACACACACACACAGCCTGCTGCAGCCATACCACACACACAACCTGCTGAATCCATAGCAGATGCACACAGCCTGCTGCTCCCATAGCACACACAGCTTGCTGCAGCCATAGCATACACACACACACACACACACACACACATAGCCTGCTGCAGCCATAACACACACACACACACACACAGCCTGCTGCATCCATAGCAGACGCACACAGCCTGCTGTATCCATAGCAGACGCACACAGCCTGCTGCAGCCATAGCACACACATACAGCCCGCTGCAGCCATAGCACACACACAGTCTGCTGAAGCCATAGCACGCACACACAGCCTGCTGCCATCATAGCAAACACACATAGCCTGCTGCAGCCATAGCACACACACAGCCTGCTGCAGCCATAGCATACACACACACACAGCCTGCTGCAGCCATAGCACACACACGCACACACACACACACAGCCTACTGCAGCCATAGCACACACACGCACACACAGACACACACACAGCCTGCTGCAGCCGTAGCATACACACTCACAGCCTGCTGCAGCCATAGCATGTGTACAGACAGCCTACTGCAGCCATAGCACACACACGCAGCCTGTTGCAGTCGAAGCACACACAAGGGTTTTTTTCAATGCGGTAGGAAAAGGGGGGGGGGATTCCTACAGGGTGTGTAACATAGGGGAAGACTACCAGTAACATAACTACCCATCGGGGGCAAAATATAGGGGGTCTGTCTACTAAATGTATACATAGAGGCAGGGCTGTAGAAAAATGTACCAGCTAAACTACAACAAAAAAACCCCCCAAAAAATAGACATCCATATTCACCCAGCTTCTCCCACGCGTCTTCTCTTCTCTGCTTTGTAAGCAGCGCTCGAGTGGTCGAGTGTCATGGCCGCAGCGGCAGCCCGTGCTCCGGGCCGCCGCCGCAACCTCCCCATGCAGCCGCAGGGGTCCATGTGCAGGGACCCAGCGCTGCTACTAATTCGGCCCCGGGGGGCGCCTTACCTCGCCCCGCTCCTGTCACCCGCTGTGCCGGCCGGCGTGCGCCCCCCTCCTAGGGTGCGCGCGCCGGCTGTCTCAGATTTAAAGGGCCAGTCCGCCCCTAATTGGAGGTTTGCACCAATCACTCCTATAAATCCCAGCATGCCCTGTCCCTCGTGTTGGAGCCTCTACATGCTTCCCATAGCGTTTGGCTCAGCTCCCTGTTGTTCCTGTCCTCAGTTCCCCATAGTGCCCGCTCCACACCCCCTCCCCGCCCCCCCGGCGCACTCGTCGTGAAGTGCCGATATGCGAATATTTTATTCGCAAATCGCCCATTTGCGAATAAAATCATTCACATATCGGCACTTTACGCCGAAAATCATCAGTACGCCGGATGATGCATGTCCCCTATGTTTATGACTGATTTTTTTTTACCAGCACCATCACTTTCAGTGAGATTACATACTTGCAGAGAAATTTTCATCCCACTGCGAGTATGTAAAACGCAGCCCCCTTAACCCTCCGCAGCCTTTCACCAGGTTTTCTTTAATGTAGGCGGACATGGATGTACAGAGGGTACACCCTACCACGAAGAGGAGTCGCACCAGGAAGGAGATCTATAGGACTGTCGTAGGGGTGATGAGGTGGCAGCGTGGCAGCCTCTTTAGCAGAAAACACGTCTGCCAGGTCTTGGTATTCAGACGGAAGGCTAGGTAGCGGCATGAAGGAGTCAGGCTGGGAAGAATGGAGCCAGATCTGAGGTGTCTTCAGACAGCGGACAGGGCATTCCGGTCCCCACTGCAAGACCTCCCTGATCCTCCAGTCCAGGCTGGGGGCATGAAGCTGTAACCAAGAAAGATAGATAAGATAGATGAAGAAGAGCACAGCAAAACGTAAAAAAAACATCTTCTCGGAATACATCGCTCCCACCAGAAGGGTCACTGGTTAGGTCTGGAACCGGATGACATCACTAAGCGACTCGCCAGTGACCAAAGAGATAGTCAAAGATCTGGCAAGCGGTACCAGAGGTAGTTGCCACTCCTTCACCAGAGACTTCTTTTAAATATAATACCGCGAGAGCCATACAATATGTTTATAACTAAATTAAAAGTAAATTTGTGCAACAGTTTTAAAGTACAATGTGTGAACCCGGCTTAATTCACATCTTAGCATTATCAGTTTGTTCTCCAGATTTGCCAGATCTTCCATAAAGTTTGCATCCATACATTTATTTTCTCTTTTAGGCTTTTTTTTTGTTTTTTTTTTCCACTCAAAACAAGGGGTTTTTTTTAGAACACATAAACTGTGCAAATGATATTTTGCCATTTCATTTCCACTGTTGGATTATGTTGCAAAAAGACTGACCAAAGGACTGATGGAAGTACCGTGTGTGAACATAGCCTGTGTTCCGCCTATTTCATAGGATTCCAAACAACGGACGATGTTTTATAACAAGTGACCAAAATAATTTTTGTAATTATTTTTGATGTGCGCCAGCTATCTGGGGACAATGGGGGTTGTAGTCATGTAATACACCAACTGTCAGGGAGATGATGGGGGTTGTAGTTATGTAACTCTTCAGCTATCTGGGGTTGATGGGGATTGTAGTCATGTAACATTTCAGCTATCAGGGGGATGATGATGGGGATTGTAGTCATGTAACACTTCCGCTCTCGGGGATGATGGGCATTGTAGTCATGTAATACACTTCAGCTATTCGGGGGGGGGGGGGGGGGGTGATGGGGATTGTAGTCATGTAATACACTTCAGCTACCAGGGGTATCAGAGGAATGATGTGAGTTGCAGTCAGATAACACACAACAGCTATCAGGGGATGATAGGGGTTGTAGTCATGTAACACACACTTCAGCTATCGGAGATGATGGGGATTGTAGTCATGTAATACACTTCAGCTATCAGGGGGATTATGGGGATTGTAGTCATGTAATACACTTCAGCTATCAGGGGGGTGATGGGGATTTAAGGATTATAGTCATTTATTGCAACACCTCAGCTATCAAGGGGGTTGTAGTCATGTATCTGGGGTTGATGGGGGTTGTAGTCATGTAACACTTCAGCTATCAGGGGGATGATGGGGATTCTAGTCATGTAACACCTCAGCTATCAGGGTAGGATGGGGGTTGTAGTCAAGTAACACTTCAGCTATCAGGGGGATGATGGGGATTGTAGTCATGTTACACACACCAGCTATCAGTGGGGTTGATGGGGGTTGTAGTCATGTAACACACATCAGCTATCAGGGGGATGATGGGGATTGTAGTCATGTAACACACCAGCTATCAGGGGGATAATGGAAATTGTAGTCATGTAACACACACCAGCTATCAAGGGAATGATGGGGATTGTAGTCATGCAATACACTTCAGCTATCAGGGGGGTGATGGGGATTGTAGTCATGTAACACACACCAGCTATCAGGGGGATGATGGTGATTGTAGTCATGTAACACACACCAGCTATCAGGGGGATGATAGGGATTGAAGTCATGTAACACACACCAGCTATCAGGGGGATGATGGGGATTGTAGTCATGTTATACACTTCAGCTATCAAGGGGATGATGGGGTTGTAGTCATGTAACACACACTTCAGCTATTGGGATGATGGGGATTGTAGTTGCACTATTCCTACTTTCAGAGCATGGTGACCTGGATTTGGGTGGCAGGGTAATCTGCAGGTTACAGCCCCTCCCCCTCTTCCCAGTCAGAACCAGGCTGACGCCCTGTTCACCCCCCACTGATGTCTTCACCAGGAGTTTCCTGAGGGCCCCGGCCTGCAGCCCCTCCTCACAGTCCTGCCGCCCCCACCTCACGGTGCTGCCAGATCTAGTGGCCGCATCGCCTCCTGCCTCCCCCACCTCCAGCCTTCTTCTCTGTCCTCCTCACCCGGACGGCGCCGCTTTCCCTCTCCAGCTGCCATCCCTGTTCTGCCCTTTGGAAGGCCCTGAGCTATGCAATGCTATGGTATTGATTATTGCATTGCATAGATCAGTAAAATCAGTGCTCTGCTAGTAATGCCGCTGTCAGTTGTGACATAGTTGTTACATAGAAATCACAGATGCACCACCTCGTATGGGCGTGCAATAACCACGGTCCAATTACGTGTATATTATATTTCATTTCCCAGAATCACGTATAAAATTTAACTTTTATTAGATATGCATTAAAAGTAAAAAATGTATTAAAACAAGTGTTCTACACATACGCGTTTCACCCAGATATGTCCCTGGGATCTTCAGGAGACCTTCACAAAACACAATGGTTGCTGTTTAGAGATTGTATAGAATAGTTGTGTTTAAATAAATAGAAAAATCAGATGAATATAGAGTTGGGTAGGAGACAAGTGGGAATATGTAGTGTGTATACTCTGTGTGTGCGTCGGGTGTTAACCCCGGCCCGGCCTCCGATAAGCACTTGGAGCGACAGGTCAGGACAACCCTAAGACACAGACAAACCACACAATCAAGAGTACACTTTTATGGCTGCAGTCTTACACGTCAGAAACTGTATGTATGACCAATAGGGATAGCAATGTCCCTCAGAGACAGTCCTTGGGGGTTCAAGTTGGATACCAGTCTCCTATGATGTCACAAGCCACATGCAGATATGATAACATGCATAACCTCTACGATAATCTATGGCAACCATGCATATACTAGCTATGTCTGCCGAGTACTAGAGGAACATCCAATCCTTGAAGATGAAAAGTGTCTCATACAGCAGGTACAATCACAGAAACTGGCAAGTTCATGAATCATATATACTGACAGTGACAGCCAAGACAGCCATCATGATAAAAAGTCACAGTGCCCAGCACCCAGCACCAGAATCACCATCCTGGGCACGCTGAGGGTAGTGAGTAATCCCTGTGGGGATGAGTGCACCATATTTGCACTGTGACTTTTTATCATGATGGCTGTCTTGTCATCTTTCTCATGCGATTATCTGCTCTGCTACATTACTGGCTTGCCTCTGCTGTCTCATGTGGGTATCGTCACTGCTACATCACTGGCTCGGCACTGCTGTGTCATGCAGTTATCAGCTCTGCTATATCACTGGCGCAGCTCTGCTGTGTCATGCGTGTATCGGCTTTGCTACATGACTGGCTCAGCTCTGCTATGTCATGCGGGTATCAGCTCTGCTACATCACTAGCTCAGCTCTACTGTGTCATGCTGGTATCGGCTCTGCTGTGTCATGCGGGTATCGGCTCTGCTACATCACTGGCTCGGCTCTGCTGTGCCATGCGCGTATCAGTCCTGCTACATCACTGGCTCAGCTCTGCTGTGTCATGCTGTTATTGGCTCTGCTACATCACCGGTTCTGCTGTGCCAAGCGGGTATCGGCTCTGCTACATCACTGGCTCGGCTCTACTGTGTCATTCTGGTATCAGATCTGCTACATCACTGGCTAAGCTCTACTGTGTCATGCGGGTATCGGCTCTGCTACATCACTAGCTCGGCTCTGCTGCGTCATGCCGGTATCTGCTCTGCTAGATCACTGGCTCAGCTCTGCTGCGTCATGTGGGTATCGGCTCTGCTAGAGCACTGGCTCAGCTCTACTGTGTCATGCGGGTATTGGCTCTGCTAGATCACTGGCTCAGCTCTGCTGCGTCATGCAGGTATCGTCTCTGCTGCATCACTAACTCAGCTCTGCTGTTTCATACAGGTATTGGCTCTCCTAGATCACTGGCTTAGCTCTGCTGTGTCATTCGGATATCAGCTTTGCTATATCACTGGCTCAGCTCTGCTGTGTCATGCGGTTATCGGCTCTGCTACATCACTGGCTCAGCTCTGCTGTGTCATGCTGGTATCGGCTCTGCTACATCACTGCTTCTGCTGTGTCATGCAGGTATCGGCTCTGCTACATCACTGGCTCAGCTTTGCTGTGTCATGCGGTTATCGGCTCTGCTAGATCACTAGCTCATGTCTGCTGTGTCATGCGGATATCGGCTCTGCTAAATCACTGGCTCAGCTGTGTCATGCGGGTATTAGCTCTGCTACATTACTAGCTCCGCTCTGCTGTGCCATGCGGGTATCGGCTCTAATACATTGGCTCTGTTGTGTCATTCGGGTATCGGGTCTGCTAGATCACTGGCTCAGGAACCATGGGCAGGAACAACGGAGAGGTGGGACCACACACTAAGGGAAGAATACAGAGGTTATCAGGACAGGTGCTTTTTTTATAGGGCAGGTGATTGGTGCCTTCAACCAATTAGAGACGCACTGGCCCTTTAAACCTATGAGAGCCGACATGCTCGCGCCCTAGGAAGCGGGGACACTCCCGCCATCCAGGACAGCGGGGAGCAGGACCGTGGAGCATTAAGGCGCCCCCAGGAGCCAAAGCAGCAGACGCCGGCCCCCTGCACAAGGGCTCCGGCGTATGCAGAAGAGGGAGAGCGAGAGGGAGAGCGGGTGTGGTGGCAGCCTGGAAGGAGAAATGTACAGATGATGCTCTCTGGGCACCATGTCTTTACATGGTAACATCTGCCAGTCTGCAGCCGCCAGACTTAAGTAAACTGTTAATACCAACCATATTATCTTTGCAAAAAATCTATAGAATTTTTGAATGCTTTTATACATTTATAACTCACTGTATATATTAACTAAAAGACTAAAGTAAATAGCTTAAAGTAATTAACCCCTTCCTGCCTTTTGACACAGAGTACATCATAAAGCCAGGAAGGCAGTATAGAGCAGCCTCAGGACCTAAGACCACTCCATACACAGTAGGTGCCAGTTGTAGTGGACTTCTATCTGTGGCTGGGATCAGAAATAACTTTGATCTTAACCATTTAACTCCCTAGATGCCGCAGTCAGAAGCGACCGAAGTATCTAGATGGTTACTCAGATGGTGGCCCTCTGTTCTATGATGGATGGGACATTTTGATTTGATTTCTTGATTTTGATGTCTTATTGATTTCTTAGGAGACCACTCCTAAAAAAATTTTGGAGTGTTACAGGACACATAATCCTGCTGAAAGAAAATGGGAATGAAGACAGAGGGTTCCCCGGATCTTCATGCTATGTACAATAGTATTAAACAGAAACTTATCATTGTCTATGAAGATCCAAAATTATTAAAACTTAACTTTTAATTTATATTTGTAAAAATGTGCGATATTGTGATATTAAAATCGTGTATGGTGTAAATATAGCGCTCTTTATTAAAGATCCAAGATGTAGTAACCCTGTTAAGTAATTTTAACCTTGAGTAACTTTCTCAGGTGTGTCGGTATAATATCTATAGATTGTATGTCCCCTTGATAAAGCCACAATCTAGTGGTGAAACGTTGGGGTGGTGGTGGGTTGCATGTGATTTTTAGTCTAAGTGTTATGGTGTAATAGCGCAAATAATTACAACAATAGTGGCGTATTGATAGGCTACATACCCGGCATCGGCGGCCGCGTTGCCGGCAGTAGCTGCTATCGCCAATACTATTGTAGTAACCTTTTGATTCAATAAGCTATTGGACATCCAATCTACTTTAGACGAACTGATGAAATATTATCAGGTCGTGTACTGATTGTATCTATATGCTGGTACACTCAGCTGGCTAGCTGGGACCAGTAGTTCTCAGTACAAGCGTCTAGGCTTTTATACATCAGTCCTTTCTGACGCTGATCCCGGCTCGGCAATCTATTTAGATGGTCTGCTTCAGACCATTATAATAGAGCAATGATCTAATGGATCATTGCTCTATTATATACACAGCATTGATCTCAATGGGAGATCAGTGCTGTGTATATAGAAGTCCCCCAGGGGGCTTCTAAGTACTGTTACTAAAAATAAAATAGTGTTTTTATTAATAAAAAAATCCCCTCCCCTAATAAAAATTTGAATCACCCCCCTTTTCCCATTTTATAAATAAAAATAAATAAACAAACATGTTTGGTGTCGCCGTGTGCGTAATTGCCCGAACTATTAATTTCTCCCATTTCTGATCTTGTACGGTAAACGGCGTAAGCGCAAAAAAAACACAAAGTGCAAAATTGCGCATTTTTGGTTGCATCAAATCCAGTAAAATTGTAATAAAAAGCGATCAAAAAGTCGCATATGCACAATCAAGGTACCGATAGAAAGAACACATTATGGCACAAAAAATGACACCTCACACAGCCCCATAGACCAAAGGATAAAAGCGCTATAAGCCTGGGAACATCTATTTGTTAACAATGGTTTGAATTTTTTTAAGCCATCAAATAATATAAAAGTTATACATGTTACATATCATTTGAGGAACATATATAACATGTCAGTTTTTCCATAGGACACACAGTGTAAAAACGGTTTCGCAGCATATTTTATGGAAAAATTCAGCCTGTCATTGCAAAGTACAATTAGTGACTTGTGGCTCATGTGGGTCTGTAGGTGTAAAAATGCAAGTGCTATGGCCTTTTAAGCACAAGGAGGAAAAAACAAAAACGCAAAAACGAAAATTAGCCCGGTCCTTAAGGGGTTAATAGAAGATACAGGCAAAGTGCAGATGCCATTCACCCAGAGTGTCCTATACAAAAAATACTTGACTATAGGTGGGCAAGAAAACAGCAGCCACACCTACTCTGGGACACTTCATGTACATGTCAAAATAACATCTTCATGAATACCAGAACTATAAACAGTTTGTGGGAGCATCCGTAATTTGCGGACGTTACGGAAGTATCATCCGTAACATCTGTAAAATACGGATTCGTAATTCTGATGTTATAGGTGTAACTTCTCCTGGCAGGCATTTTAACAACCGACTTCCCACTTATATGGATCTGCAGAAAATATGGATGCATTATGATGTATTTTTTGCGGATTATGGACATAATATACGGTTCTGAAAAATTCAGGAACATTTGAACGTGGCCTTACTTATCTCTTTCCTAGGAAATCCAACACATATGCACCCAGACATCTACATGATGTAAAAGAAAGTGTGATTGATCATAGAAGGTCACATTCCCACTGTAGGCACCTTTGGTACTTTTGGACGCCTTTTCAAATATGAGAGAGGATTGAAAAATAACACAAGGATGCACAAACATGATTATATTTTATTGAAAACAACACAGCCCAAAACACCCAAAATATGGTGTCATCATGATCCCCGACCACCCCCATAAGAGTTAAGGTCCAAACCCCATGACGCTTTATAGGGATAGATTATCTGACTACCATTTAGGAAGAGAAAAGATGAAGATCATAAGCAATTACAACAGTTAGTGAATAGTACTAATAACATGAATTAAGGAACACATGTAAAGGATGTAATGTGGCATCTAATCACCTAAATGGTCACTGTTGTTTATAAACTTCCTTCCATTTTAAAGTGATTTTTACTGACTGAATCAATAGCAAAAATGCTGGTGTCTCCCATCCTAGCAAACAGCCATCCACTGCTTGTTGGTAGGGGAATTCTGTCTCTAGCAGCAGAGAGAGTGTGACTATTATATAAAAACACAGGAAGTGAAGTGCGGGACTTAAGGTGGCCATATGCCTCAAATAACTGTCGACAAAACAACACTGCTTTGTAGGAAGCGGTTAGCTGCTGCCAGACTGCGCTGGCTTCGGCTTATCTGTCTGAGAACAAAGGGGTCGGACAGTGATTATTCATAACACCCAAGCCCTATCTCCACTGTTATCATCTGTCAGTGGAGTCCTGGGACAGCCCCATATGTCTTAGGGCCATGTTCACACAACGTATGTTTAGCATAAATCACAGCTGTTGTTGCAAGTAACTGCCGTTACTGATGATCTTCAAGTCACAGAACGGCCGGTGTTATATGCAATGTGAACATGGCTTAGGGCTGTAAAACACAGCTTGATGAGCAGTGTAAGCGAGCGCCAATCTGCTAGATCGGCCATCACTTACTGAGCCTATTAGATGGCTCGACGATCGCGTAGCAGCCTTTGCTATTACTTAGAAAATAATAAAATGTATACTTACCCAGGCTCCCTTGGTGTCCTAGTGCATTTTCTCTGTGTTTCCTGCTCCCTGCAGCTGCCTTTGACACTTCTGGCCCGACTCTTTAGTGACAAGCCGCTCAGCAAATCACTTAACAAGACGGGACAGCCCTACAGCCAGTAATTGGCTGAGAGGCCTCAGTACAGATACAGGGGGCAGAAGTGTCAGTGGTGGCTGCGGGGAGCAGAGAAAGCGGAGTAAAGGCTGCAGGACATCAGGGGAATCTGGACACGAAAGTGTGGTGATTAATATCCCCTGCAGGCTCAACATTATGAACAGAGGTCACTCACCCAGCCCCTCTAGCATTCCTGATTCCTAAGGTGATGATTATCTAGTGTCCAGACGTGAGACCAGGAATTAAGTGGGTCATAAACACCAGGACCCAAAAAACTTGTTTACAGAAACAATCCACATCCTAGTCTGTGACAAATCAGAGACCCAGAGAGGTTAGGTAAGGGACACCGGAGGTCACCTATAGACCATTCTGGCATCTGACCCCTCCAGGAATATGCAATTCACACATTTTCTAGAGGTATGCTTCTGCAGAGGTACACAGGACACTGATACAAACCTACAGTATCAAAAGTGGCCTTATCGTCCCATGGGAACAGGAAGCTTTTGGGTAACTCCCACTGTATTGCGCCGACTGTCGCCATGTTTGGTATGTACGCGTGCGGAAGGTGATGACAGAGGGAATGGTATAACTGAGATGTTGCTAGGATAAACACCGGCAGAAATATTGTAATATGAACCCAGGGTTGTAAAAGGCCATTACCATATTCCCTGGCCTCCTCTGACATCAGGGAAAGGAGGGTGGGGAGAGGGTCTCTCACAGTCCTTTTAAGACAGAAATGGCTGATAGGAAATTGTCATTCTTTGGGGATCCCTTGTTGGATGGACTGACCTATATTCTGCTTCCCCAGGCAACTGGACTAAAGCGTTGCATAACGTATTAAGTTCTGTTTTTGCTCCCTTTTATTTTAAGAACTGTATTTCACTGTATATATTTATATATGTCTGTGTATTTTATCATGTATTTCTTTCTATGTCTATTTGTGTTCTAATGATCCTATGACCCTAGGAAGAGTGTTACCAAGGGTGAGTTGTTAATCTGTTAAGGCTATAGCATATAGTCTGTTGTAATTGTGTTAGGTGGGTTTAAGGTGAGGTGTCACGTCAGCCTTATATAATGTGTGGTGGCAGCGACAAGATTTGAGGAGGTTCTGGTTGGGCAGCTGACAGAGGGGGGTCCAGCGTGACCCTGTAGGCCATCCAGAACCTAAGTCACAGGGATCGTGACAGTAAGTATAAACTTTATTAAAATGCGACATGGAGAGAAGGGAACTACTGCACATCACACCTATGGCTGACACCAATGCCACTCGGCTAATTTTAAAAACAAACACCAGGATGTCGGTATATAATTTGATCAAACCATACTGCCCCATGTACCACGTGCCGATCTCTTGGATCACATGGGTACCTACACTAACTCCACACTGTGTCGGTCAGCGACTGCCAACCCCGCAGGCCATGGAATGGCCCTGCAACCCCAATGTCACAGGACCAAACCCAAAATGCCCCACCAATTCCCAACTGGCACCACCGGCGGAGAAGGCTGCCCCAAAACAACACAAGTATGAATATGGTATTACACTCACCACCACTGCTGCAGACAGAATGGGAAAAACATGGAGGTACTGACATGTGAGCACAGGTATATCCTGCTAATTTGGGTCACATGGGTCTTATAAAGGGGAGTGCAGCCGCTCAGAAAAGGGAGAAAAACATAAAATGCGACATGGAGAGAAGGGAGCTACTGCACATCACACCTATGGCTGACACCAATGCCACTCGGCTAATTTTAACTACCAGGATGTCGGTATATAATTTGATCAAACCATACTGCCCCTTGTACCACGTGCAGGTCTCCTGGTTCACACGGGTATGGTTTGATCACAGTATGGTTTGATCAAATTATATACCAACCGTTTTTAAAATCAGCCGAGCGGCATTAGTATCAGCCATAGGTGTAATGTGCAGTAGCTCCCTTCTCTCCATGTTGCATACACTTTATTAGTTTCCTAACAGTGTCAATAGCCATCGCCATGCATCGATATTACATGTAGGCATGTGCAGTCGGCGGCCAATGATTTTAAGATTTGCTAAGAGGTAACAATCTGCTGATCATTGTCTTTATTACACAAAGCAATAATCTGCCGAATCAGACAATTTTCACCCCATGCAATAGGGCCCTTACACTGATGGCTGGACCTGCCACTTGCTGACAGAAGTATAAAGTATACAGGAACCTTTATATGCACGAGAGAGCTTGTATTGAGCTAGATGGTAGTCTCCAGGGTGTCCAGCCCTGTCCAATAGGTAAATCAAAGGCTTCCCTTACCACCCATGTAGTTCTAGGTAACAGTCCCTTGTAAAAGTGAAAGTCAAGGGTTCATTGTTCAACTTCAGCCAACAGAGGAATAGATAAACATGTTCTGCTATTAACACAGTTAATGCAACGTCTTAGGGTATGTGCACACTACAGAATCGCGATGGAAAACCCGTCACGGATTCCACAGCTTGCACCCGCTTGCGGACTCTGGCAGCCATGCACATTTCCACCTGTGCCATAGACTCCATTCTGTGCACAGGCGGATTCTGCCATCCATCCAAAGAATGAACAGGAGGGGATGAGTAGATCTATCTACTATGTCCTGGTCAGTGGCGGATTAAATGTACCCTGGGCCCTGGGCTGTCCACCCAACCTGGCCCCCCCCCAGTCAATCTGCCCACATTATGATCCGCTATTGCCCCCCCCCCCCACGCTGTCCCCAAAAAACACTGCCTGCCTCCCCTCCCTGCTGACCCCAATAAACATAGTGTTTGGTCCCTTGCTGCTACCCCCAGTAAGCATTGCCCACCCCACTTCCGCTCCCCCCAATAAACATATTGCCAACTCACCCTGATGTTGCGCCCCCCCCCCCCCAAGGTCACAGCAGCACAGAGGATGTCAGGAGAGGAGGGGGCTGATCTTATAGGGGAGGTCAAAGCAGCACAGAGGAGTTCAGGAGAGGAGGGTGCTGATCTTATAGGGGAGGTCACAGCAGCACAGAGGATGTCAGGAGAGGAGGGTGCTGATCTTATAGGAAAGGTCACAGCAGCACAGCAGCACAGAGGATGTCAGGAGAGGAGGGTGCTGATCTATAGGGGAGTTCCCAGCAGCACAGAGGATGTCAGGAGAGGAGGCTGCTGGTCTTATAGGGGAGGTCACAACAGCACAGAGGGTGTCAGGAGAGGAGGGTGCTGATCTATAGGGGAGGTCACAGCAGCACAGAGGATTTCAGGAGAGGAGGGTGCTGGTCTATAGGGGAGGTCACAGCACCACAGAGGATGTCAGGAGAGGAGGGGGCTGATCTTATAGGAGAGGTCACAGCAGCACAGAGGATGTCAGGAGAGGAGGGGGCTGATCTTATAGGGGAGGACACAGCAGCACAGAGGATGTCAGGAGAGGAGGGTGCTAATCCTATAGGAGATGGTCCCCCTTTCCCCCCCTTATAGATGACCCCCCTCTTTCCCCTTTATAGATGGTCCCCCTCTTTCCCCCTTATAGATGGTCCCACTCTTTCCCCCTTATAGATGGCCCCCCTCTTTCCCCCTTTATAGATGGTCCCTCTTTTTCCCTTCATAGATGGTCCCCCTCTCTCCCCCCTTATAGATGGTCCCCCTCTCTCCCCCTTTATAAATAGTCCCCCTCTTTTTCCCTCTATAGATGGTCCCCCTCTTTTCCCCTTTATAGATGGTCCCCCTCTTTCCCCCCTTATAGATGGTCCCCCTCTTTCTTCCCGTTATAGATGGTCCCCCTCTTTCCCTCTCTATAGATGGTCCCCCTCTTTCCCCCCTTTATAGATTGTCCCCCTCTTTCCCTCTCTATAGATGGTCCCCCTCTTTCCCCCCTTATAGATGGTCCCCCTCTTTCCCCCCTTTATAGATGGTCCCCCTCTTTCCCTCTCTATAGATGGTCCCCCTCTTTCCCCCCTTTATAGATGGTCCCCCTCTCTTTCCCCCCTTTATAGATGGTCCCCCTCTTTCCCTCTCTATAGATGGTCCCCCTCTTTCCCCCCTTATAGATGGTCCCCCTCTTTCCCCCCTTTATAGATGGTCCCCCTCTTTCCCCCCTTTATAGATGGTCCACCTCTTTCCCCCCCTTTATAGATGGTCCCCCTCTTTCCCCCCTTTATAGATGGTCCCCCTCTTTCCCCCCTTTATAGATGGTCCCCCTCTTTCCCCCCTTTATAGATGGTCCCCCTCTTTCCCCCCTTTATAGATGGTCCCCCTCTTTCCCCCTTTATAGATGGTCCCCCTCTTTCCCCCCTTTATAGATGGTCCCCCTCTTTTTCCCTTTATAGATGGTCCTCCTCTTTTTCCCTTTATAGATGGTCCCCCTCTCTATAGATGGTCCCCCTCTTTTCCCCTTTATAGATGGTCCCCCTCTTTTTTCCCCTTTATAGATGGTCCCCCTCTGCTCCCCCCCCTTATAGATGGCCCCCCTCTGCTCCCCCCCCTTATAGATGGTCCCCCTCTGCCCCCCCTTATAGATGGCCCCCCTCTGCTCCCCCCCTTATAGATGGTCCCCCTCTGCTCCCCCCCTTATAGATGGCCCCCCCTCTGCTCCCCCCCTATAGATGGTCCCCCTCTGCCCCCCCTTATAGATGGCCCCCCTCTGCTCCCCCCCCTTATAGATGGCCCCCCTCTGCTCCCCCCCCTTATAGATGGTCCCCCTCTGCTCCCCCCCTTATAGATGGTCCCCCTCTGCTTTCCCCCCCTTATAGATGGTCCCCCTCTGCTCCCCCCCCTTATAGATGGCCCCCCTCTGCTCCCCCCCTTATAGATGGTCCCCCTCTGCTTCCCCCCCTTATAGATGGTCCCCCTCTGCTCCCCCCCCTTATAGATGGTCCCCCTCTGCTCCCCCCCCTTATAGATGGCCCCCCTCTGCTCCCCCCCCCTTATAGATGGTCCCCCTCTGCTCCCCCCCCCTTATAGATGGTCCCCCTCTGCTTTCCCCCCTTATAGATGGTCCCCCTCTGCTCCCCCCCCCTTATAGATGGTCCCCCTCTGCTTCCCCCCCCCCCCTTATAGATGGTCCCCCTCTGCTCCCCCCCTTGCACAGCAGTCAGTAAATAAAAAAACAAAACACAACTCACCTGCCATCCATCTCGTCCTCTCCCCGGCAGCGCGCACATCACACAGCTCACTGTGCCGCCTGGGCCCTGACTTCCGGTACAGGGCGTCTCTAACGTGCGCTCTTAATACCGGAAGTCAGGGCTTAGGTGGCACAGTGAGCTGTGTGATGCGCGCTCTGCCGGGGAGAGGACAAGACATCCCCGGCAGCCGCACATCAGCCGGAGGCAGCCGGGGACTCCTGTGACCGCAAGCGAAATAATGCTTGCGGTCACAAGAGTGCAGTGGCGGGCCGGGCCGCAGCGGCGTGGGCGGATTATAAAGTGGGCGGCGCGGCATGGGCCCCCCCGGAGCCTCGGGCCCCGGGCGGCCGCCCAAACCGCCCACATTATAATCCGCCACTGGTCCTGGTCATCATCTTTACCTGATTCATCCTCCTACTGCTAACGCTATGTAATGCTTTTTATACTTGGGCTCCTAAGAGCCTCTGCAGGAATTCTCAGCTAGTCTATATGACTGACAGAATACATAGACAAGAGTGACCATCATCACTGTACTGTATAAGCTGCAATGCTGGATGCAGTCACACATTATGGAGGTACCACAAAGAGGAGGAGGTGGGGGTATCAGGTGCTGTCCTCCTCCCTACAAGTAATCTAGTGGGTATATTGCTGACAAACTGCTGAGAGGCAGGCATACCCCCTGGAGTGGAGCAGAACCCCACACTTACCCATTTCATATTAATTTGGAGAACTGTTTACTCCCTGCTTATTATATGCACAAGATTATACACACTTCAATGGTTTTCTCTGCATTGCAGATGTAGCTGAAAGTCATTCTGTAGAATTACAAAAGGTTCGGTGTGGCCCAGGCTAAAGGCTATGTCCCCACCTTTCTAATTTACATTCAACACGTATGATGGGACATCTCCCTGCTGTATGCATCTGTGAGCCTTGTATATAAATGAACTGCACGTAGACTTCCATTTAAAAGAAAAGAGAAACCACTATATGGCCAAGTTCACACTATGTAAGACACTGGCCGTTCTGTGACTCAGCCGTGTCACAGAATGGCCGGTGCCAGTGAAGTTTATCCCGTCCGGTACTGCAGCACCGGCCAGATAAACTTCAATTCTATTGAGTTGGGATGCGAGCGCATCCGTGGGCGCCCGCATCCCAATTCACCAATACCGGAGCTGCACTCTCCATTGTGTGAGCTGTCAGTGTTGTGCGGCCGCTATTCAATGAAAAGCGGCTTCACAAAACTGACATGTCATTTTTTCGTGCGGCCACTAGGGATCCTTGCCGATTTGCAAGAATGGCCATGAATAATACAAAACTTACGTTGTGTGAACATAGCCTTTGTTTGTAGCATGCCATGTTACTTACCTGTTGAGAAGTGTAGTCCAATTGGGGCAGAAGTGTTTCTGACACATAAGCCAAACGTAAAATAAGAACACTATGTGAGCATAGCCTTATTTTTACTAAGGATTACAAATCTCCAAAATGAAAACATACAGCATTCCATGTACAGTAGTTCTTTTCTTTTGTGATACCTAAACACAAACCTATATCTATAAATCATTGTCTGACTCTCCCACTATTCATATATACAGTTAGTTGCACACACTGATACATTAGAGTCCAATGTAATATACACAATAGCATTTAAGAAATGGGATCATATTTTTTTCTTTATGACATGTAAAAGGTTTGTGCAAACAATAGATAAACTTTACATTAAAGAATCCTCTAGTTATGTACAGTCGTATAAGGATTTGTTATTCATTGCTGCCTCTGAAGAGTGTATGCTAGCTTTAATAAAACATTACAATCTTAAAAGGGATATTCTGGGAGTACATTTCTTAGCTAGCAGTTAATTAAAAAAAAATCCTTATACTCACCCCCTTTTTTTTTACAGAGACCCAATCTCGCTGTGCAGCTGTTCCAGGTATTTAGTCAGCATGTGGAATTGCTTGCTCCTCCGATCAGTGGATTAAAGGGGTTATCCAGCGCTACAAAAACATGGCCACTTTTCCCCCTACTGTTGTCTCCAGTTCAGGTTTGCAATTAAGCTCCATTTACTTCAATGGAACTGAGTTTTCAAAACCCCACCCAAACTGGAGACAACAGTAGGGGGAAAGTGGCCATGTTTTTGTAGCGCTGGATAACCCCTTTAAGCAGGTACCCCCTGTGGCTACTTGTTGTTGAGTGGGTGATTCCATGTGCCAACACTGAACCTAAAAGCACTGTGCAGTGGGCCTGGGGCTCCCTGAGAGGGCAGAGGTGGGGGAGGAAGGAGGATGAGTATAGGGTTTCTTCTATTTCATACAAATCTGAAAACAGTTATTTAATAATTTACTCTATAAAATACTTCCTAAGGGTGCATTCACACATACAGGATCCGCAGCAGATCCACAGCAGATTTGATGGTGCAGATTTAATGCTGTGTTCAGTTATTTAGATCAAATCTGCTATGGATCTGCAGCATAAAATCCTCTGCGATACGGTGTGTGTGCAGGTCCGTCTTACCCATTGGGCATGGTAGGCGGCTGCCCGGGGGCCCTTGTGTCCTGGGGGAGCCCTGCCCACTGTGACATATTCCCTATCCCCGATCCCCAAGCAAGCTCCCTTGTAGGTATTGTGCCTGTGCTGCCGTCAGCCGCTCCCCCCTCCCCACCGGCCGACGTGACATCTTCCTTGTCCCTGGCCTGTGCACGGCACAAGCTCCCCCTTGCAGGTGCTGTGCAGTGTCGGTGCTCTGAGTCCTGCCGTCAGCTGCGATTAACCCCCCCCTCCCCCACTGAGTAACTGAGTAACTGAGGAGGACGACGTCAGGTCTCAGCCCATGAGGATGGCCGGCGGAGTACTGTGCAGTGAACAGGGAAACGTGGTGAATATATTACATGCCCCAGATACAATATATTAGACATGTTGCTGTCCCTCTGCATATAAGCCCTAATGTCTCCCTGTATACTGTATAATACAATATACAGGGAAACAACATGGCTTATATATAGAAAAGGGCAAAACAACATACCTCATATAGACAGAGGGGCAACAACATGACTATTATATTATATATGAACCATGTTGTTTCCCTGTATACTGTATACAGGGAAACTACACGGTTCTCATATATAATAGTCATGTTGTTGCCCCTCTGTTTATATGAGACATGTTGTTTTGCCCTTCTCTATATATAAGCCGTGTTGTTTCCCTGTATATTGTATTATACTGTATACAGGGAAACAACATGGTTCTCATATATGTTAGTCATGTTGTTGCCCCTCTGTATATATGAGACATGTTGTTTTGCCCTTCTCTATAAATAAGCCATGTTGTTTCCCTGTATACTGTATAATACAGTATACACAGACTCCCTGTATTATACAGTATTCACGGAGACAACATGGCGTATATGCAGAGGGACAGCAACATGTCTCATATATAGAGAGTGGCACCAATATATATTAATTAGCCTTTTACCCATCACCTGTATACCTGTGTACTGGCTAGGGGCGGGGTTGCAAAGATGGGTTTTTTTTTATGATGACGGCCAGATATATACGTAGTGTGAACATAGCCTTAAAGTGTAACTGTCATTTTTTTTTTTTTACAGAAATCAGTAGTATAAGCGATTTTAAGAAACTCTATATCAGGGTTTATTAGGCAAAAAAAGCCTCTTTCTGTACTCAAAAAGCAATCTGCCAGCCTTCCCCCTTACTTCTTATCTGTGTCTTATCACGCAAATCCATCTTCATTATAGAGAAGCAAGTAAAGACAGGTTCTGCTGTGTCCATTATATCCTATGGAGGGGGAGGGGCCGAGGGAGATGAGTAAGCAGGAAGAAGAAACATAAAGGTCAACTGTTTGGAGACTGTCTGGGCACCTAAAACGCTGGATTCAGAGGTCAGAAAGGTCAGTGCTTATCAAGAAACTTGCTGACAGAAGATTGCAGGGTGTTGTGCTGTGCAGGACTGCTCCGTGCTCACTCACTCCTCTCAGCCCCTCTCAGAGCATTATGGACACACTAATCCTGCTTCTTTTGAAGTGAGGGGAGCTAAGAAAACAGCTTTTTCAGTACAGAAGGAAACGCTTTTGCTAAATAAAACCTATTACAGAGTTTCTTAAAATCGCTTGTACTATAGATATTTATTGTTTTAAGAAAAATTACATTGAAATGACGGCTACATTTAATATATTTGATTTATTTAATACTTTTATGACTTTACAGAAACCACAGGATCTATCACCATGACTAATAAATGGCAGTTCTTCTTTAGATCAGTTACACGCATATGAAATACGGGTATATTTTTACCAACGTATTTTGACGGCAAGTTTGGCACAGACATCAGGTCTGATGACATAAATGAAAACAACATCAATTACTATGATATTTTCATTTTAAATCAATAAACCCATAGATTGAGCAACACTTGCGGTTACAACATGGATACAAAGATCCGGCCTTACTATAAGTGTCTGAAATGGCTTTATGCAGATTTACATTCCTAACCCCTATATTGCTGCACAACTAGGTAGATATCAAGAATCTTGGAAAAACTTGACTACAACTTATACGGAAGCAGATGTCATTATCCTGTTATCCAATTTAGTCAATTACTTCTATTTAAAAACCTTAAGACTTCCAGTACTTATCAGCAGCTGTATGTCCTGAAGGAAGTGGTGTTTTCTTTCCAGTCTGGCTCAATGTTCTCTGCTGCCACCTCTGTCCATGACAGGAACTATCCAGAGTAGTTGCAAATCCCCATAGAAAACCTCTCCTGTTCTGGACAGGTGGCAGCAGAGAGCACTGTGTCAGACTGGAAAGAATGCACCACTTCCTGCAGGGCATACAGCAGCTAATAAGTACTGTAATACTTCAGATTTGTAAATAGAAGTAATTTGCAAATCTATATAACCTTTTGACACCAATTGATTTAAAAACTATTTTTTTTTACAGTCTTGTTCAGACGGCCATAATGCAACCACAGATCCATGCCCCAATGCCGGTCTGATGACTGAAAGATCCCCACGATGACGGTAACTCTCCCTAACAGTGCTAGAAATGTGTCACTCATAATGTTTTAAAGACTGTCGCTGTCTCTCTTCATTTCATAAGCTCCCAGTAAACCAATGCTAATCTCCGACATGGGGATGTTGCCCTTGATGGCAGTAATTGCTGTGTTAGTGCTGTGGGTCGGGCTTGGTTGGGATGGCGGCGGATGTGTCTTGCAGCAATACACCTGTTTTTTAAAATGCTGCCTAAAACTTCTGCTCAGCCAATATAGGGCAAATGGATTGACACAGGAATTGCTAAAAGCGAGAATTCGGGCAAAAATAGTAGCAGAAAGATGGAGCATGGAGGAATTCACTGCTGAGTGGTAGGTGAAGGATCGGTACAGGTAAAGGATATGGTTTGGCAGCCAGCAAAAGGCAAAGAGACCAACCAATACCAACACTGTTTTAGCGACTCTTTTACGGGATTCAATCTGCAAAACAAAACAAGAAAGATGAGTTATTCTAAATGCATTCTATGCAGTCACTATCTCTAGAGACCAGCAATCTAATAAATGGAGTGGGTGGGCAGATGCAATTGACACCATTTACATAAGTCTTCCCTGGGGTGCACTTAGGAGGTTTCCTCAGTACCAGGAAATCTCAAATTCAGCTCTTCAGGATTAGACATTGAGTTAAATGATACAATTATAGCACATGTCAGTAGGCAGAATGTGCACCTTAGTTGCTTACATACAGTTCAGTCCACCAAACTGCCCACCCATACCCTTGACCACCACTATATTAAATGTCTATAGAAGATACTAAAGCACTGTATTAGGCTATCTTCTGCATTTCCGTAGACAATGAACAAAGTAGTGGTCGGGTACGCACACGGCCACTCCATTCAGCCAGGAGCTCTGAAAGTCCTGTTTCAAAATTTGAGGGGGTCCTAGCAGTCAGAATTCCAACACTCAGACGCCACCTACACCTTGGATAGAGGATACATTACAAAATGATTATGGTTGCAAAGGTTTAGCTGTTAGGGTCTTGGCACCCAGACCACCACCAGTTCAAACTTCTAACATGTCACGCTAACATTTCAAATAAATTTGAAAATTCCATTATAAATAGCGTTTCCAATGATGAAACCTATTTTCAGCTGTTCTTTAAATAATAATAAATACGTTTTTTTTTACTACCTTTCTATAGTCTTTCATGCTTTGTTTCTGCTCTATTTTTAGTAACCCAACTTCAGTCTGGTGTGCATCATGACTTCTTCCTGGCTGGAGTGTACAGCAAGAACAGGAAGGTTGTTACAGTATGTACACCAGACAGGAAGTTGGACAATTTGCAACACAAACAGAAAGAAAGTATAAAGGACTACAAAAAGGTAGAAAAATAACAACTTATTTAGGTTGAGTTGTATTCTTAAAGAGTCACTGTCATTATAAAAAACTTTTTAAATGTCACCAGATATTGAAAAGGTATTGATTGTAGCAGGTGTCACTGCTGAGAAATGCTGCAATATGGAGAAACAGCCTGAGACAGAGTGTGCCAGAGAGTGCGTCAGTGCCCTCCACTCCCTGGCCAGATAAAGATTTTGACACTTTTACTTCATGAGAGTCAGCAGTGAGACCTGCTGGGATCTGTAACTTTTAACATGTCGGATGACAGGTCAAAAGTTTTATTTTTATAATGACAGTAGCTCTTTAACCTCGGTTACACTCAAAATTTTCCTCACTACATTGCGAGAAAGAACGTGTGGACTCACAAGAGGTCCCACAAGTGTGGACCCAAAGATTGTACATTTACCACCTACCATGTTGGAAAAGCACTTTTATTGGTCACGTGACTTCAGCTCAAAATTTTATTGTCATATAACATACAAATGGGAAGTAACATATAGGCCCTGATCCTCTAGCCCTAAGTTTCTGATGACTAACCAAAATGGTGTCTCTGTAACTCCTTCAACTTAAAGGGGTACTCCGTGCCAGGGGTTATTTTGGTGGATCACCGGGGAGGGGGTGGAAATTGAAGCCAAAGGTCACTTACCTCCCCCGTTCCAGCGCCGATGCCCGGATCGCGGTTGCTTCCTGGTCAGAGCTGCCGCATGAGAAGTGACGTCTGCCAATCAGCGGCCGTAGCGGAGTCCCGCCTCGGGACTCTAGAGCCCAGCCTCGGCTGCTGAATGGCAGAGCTGCCTTGAGACGTCACGTCTCATGCGGCAGCTCTGACCAGGAAGCGGCCGCAAGATGGGAGTACCAGGCGGCGTGATCCAGGCACCGGCGCTGGAACGGGGGCGGTAAGTGACCTCCATCTTCAATTTCCACCCCCTCCCCTGGCAATCCTCCAAAATACCCCCTGGCCCGGAGTACCCCTTTAAGGCTCTATTACACAACATGATTATCGGTCTTATTTGGCCGATAATCGTTTTGTGTATGACCGCATGTTGAAAGGCAACAATGTTGGCTGATCGTGGTTCTTTTGCTGAAAGATTCCAATCATAACAGCGACCGTCTGCTGCTCGTCGCTCCGTGTAACAGGATCATTCAGGCAGCCCCTCCCACTGCTCCCTGCTCGCTGTCTGTGCATGTAAAAGTAAAGACAGTGAGCTGGGAACGAGGGGAAAGTAAGCGATGAACTGACAGGTTGGCATTTGCTCTCCAAGAAAATCAAGCCGTGTAATAAAGCCTTTAGACTTAGATGACAACATGATTTACAAAGAGAAGGGATAATTTATTTCTGAGCAACAAAGGATAAGTGGGTGCAGTGTCCCAGAACCCTGCTTATTGTTACTGCTGTATGTGTACGTGTATGTGTAGGGCGCCACTGTGCTAGTCTCTATTATAGGTTAACCATATTCTGTGGAAGAAAGATGTAAATGTTGTGTTTTCCGCTGTATTCTATTTACTGTCAACAAACACAAAGGGTTAACCGTGTATGTGACTGTCTACACATTTCCTTCTCTACAACCTGCTTGAGGAGGTAATCTGTCAGCATCCTCCCTTACCTCTGGGTCTATCAGAGCCCAACCAAAAGTCTCCCTATCTGTCCTAACCAATCCACTTTCGAGTTATCTCAGGCCTCTCTTCATTAATGGGAGCCCTCTTCCTGTAGTATAAAAAGGTGGCCAGCGCCATGTGCTGGGGTTAGTCAGTTAGGGCCCTATTACACGGAGTGATAATTGTCCGAATCGGTCCAATTTGGATGATTATCACTCCATGTAATAGAGACAACGATCATTTTATCATTTTTGCCGAGTCCTATCAGCCAATGGTTGAAGGTCAACTTCTACCAGTGTTCCTCCTGGTGGGGAATATTCCTGGATGTGCCACTGCACATACTCATCACAGCTGTAAAAAAAAACTGTTTAGTAAAGTTTATTGTTTTGCAACTACTCCTAAACCCTCTGTGTTTGGGTACTATAACACGGAACGATAATCTGCTGAATCGGCCCTATCTGGCCGATTATTGTTCCGTGTAATAAAGACAACGATCAGCCGATGATCATTGTCATCCGTTGATCGTTGATTTAGGTTCTGACCTATAATCATTGGGCGACAACCGCGGATCGCTACGTGTAATAGCTGTGCACGGCCGATGCTGACGATATGCAAAGAGGAATACATACCTATCGAGGTTGCGGGGCTCCTCTTCTTCTGAGCTTCTCCCTGGGTCCCATGCGCTCCAGCTTCACAGCGGCCTGTCTCAGCTGACAGGCCGCTCAGCCAATCACTGGCCGCAGCGGATAGGTATACAGTTTAAACAAAGGCTGCAAGGACATTGGTAACGATGTCCATGCAGCCCTTGTTAAACGATTATCGGCCTGTGTAATAGGCCCAGTAAACAAAAGCCTATCTAGCAGATCGGAGCTTGTTTACAGGTATTATCGGGCCCCCATAGGCCCGTGTAATACCACCCTTTGAGTCTCGCCATCACACCAAAGGAAGGAGTACTAGGAACTCTTTACAGAGTGTGTTGGTACCTGAGGAGAGCTAGCTACTACTCAGGTCCTGTTACAAGTGCCGCAGCAGTACCGTAACAAATCTAGGTCACCACATGGGGGTGCTAAGCGCTTGGATTGATAGTTTCGATACAATATAAGATTTGATTTAGTCTTATTGTGTAAAATTAAAACTGTTTAAATGCTGCAAAAAAAATCACAGAAAAATCACAGTATATAGTCACCCAGGAATAGCTTTCAATCACTCTGTGCTGGTGGGGACTTTTAGGCTTTTGCTATGATTCTGTGTTAATTTAAACATCTTTTTACGTCCAGAATTACAAATTAAATTATAGAAAACTATAGATCGGTGATTTCAGCAGAGTGTCGGACTGGGGTATATGGGGCCCACCAGAGGAAACTATCCTGGGGCCTACCAATGAAGAACCAGTGAGAAACGACATGTCAGTCGGTGTTTGTGCAGGTTCTAAAGCTGGGGGCCCACCGGAGGATTCCCCGCTTCTCTGATGGGCCACTCCGACACTGGTTCAACATCTCCCCTTTTGCCCTATGTTACCCTCAGATAGGAGACCTTACTTGGTTCAACTGTGTGACATAATCATGGATCAGGTCCACATTTTAAATAAGCAGTGCTTTTATATATTACATTTATTGTTCTACATTAGATTTATTTTAATCCATGTGAATGCTGATGAAGACATTCTGCGCTCGCGTATGTTCATATTTTCTACCTCATCCATATCCATATGTTACCGAAGTACAGCGCACAGTCATAGCATATTTTAGGGAATTTGTTTATTAACAATGTATAGGCAGTAAAATAGGAACCTATTCTGTTGTCATGGATGGACCCACATTTTATCATATAGGAAATATTCCAAGAACAGATGAGATTTCTATGCTACATAATAATAATTTTGGAAGTAGATCTGAGATACAAAATAACAATTCCCCTATTAATGCAAGAAATCTCTGCAGACAACGTACAAACCTTCTAATTAGTCTGCAAGGAAGAGCGGCAGAAATTGTTAGACTCTTAATAATTCATTAGGCTGATGCAAACTAGGAATATTTGGTTCCATCCTAACAGACTTGGTGGGAAAGAACAATATTCGTCACTGAGATTTTTTTTTAGAAAATCAAAAGTTTTAGTACATTATTATGAGGGTTTCCACCTTTCCTGAGTTGGTGTTAACAGCATTAAAGAGGTACCCCGGCTAGGACAACTTTTTTATCAATGCCTGGGGAAGGGGTGGCTGGAAGTGTCAATTTACAATGAGACATTCCTTTTTTATTCTCTTAGGGCAGCTTCACACAGGACGGATCGCAGCGGAAATCTCGCTGCGAGTTTTGCAGCAAGATCCACTACGATCTAGGGTCCTGGCAGTTCCTTGTGAATACATACTCGCAGCGGATTTTTCAGACCGGATGGAAATCACCCGCCTCCCCCCTTAACAGCTTAACTGATTGCCGCTGTATAAATTACCTGTCTTCAATCTGACTTGCTGTACAGGGTTCCGGCTTCCTGCTCTCCCGCCCAGCCAATCAGTATCTGCGGCTAGGCAATGGACTGATTGGCTGGGCTGGAGACTGAGATTTTTTTTTTCAATTACTTTTGGTCTCACAAAAACTCTCATGTGGTTTTGTATATGAAGGCTTTTAGAAGGTGATAAGTTATAAACATGCCAAAAATCACAGACTGACTAGTCTAGATATAACTGAATAGTCTATTGATGATATATAAATGCATAGAGCTTTGTGTAAATAACACAATTCAAGTAACTGTTACCCCTAAAATGTGGATTTGCATACAGTTATTGGGGAAACTATGTCACAAAGCATAGACACATTTAGTACATGATTCAACAAAAGTTGGATAAATAAATAAGTAATAAATAAACAAGAAATGAATAAACAATAAATAAACAAGAAAGAAATTTATGTTTTCTTTCTTGCTCTTGGCAAGGACCTGGCATTGTTGGTGCCTATTGTCTGCAAAGAATGTGATTCTTCATTTCAGTCTGTGAATCCTCAAAGGGTTGGTCACCATTGCCCTCACTGGGTGTGATGGTGGTAGAGAACATCCAGCCCCCACTCTAAGCTTATTGGGTGCAAAACTAGCAGTACTAGATAATAAATGGGGGCGATGAAAAAAAAAAGAACCCAACTCTATGGAACAGCAGCTCCACATGGATGGTGACATCACAGGCTTTTAGAGAGGCAGCGGGTCCTCTTTAAGTTGGTTTAAGTTAACCCCTTAGTGAACGCTAATAGGGGTTTTTACGGCGGTCACTAATGGGCTTTATTCTGCTGCCATCAGCTTTTTACGGCAATGGCATAGAATAATGCAGCGGCGCCGGTATCGGGCATTGCCGGCGAGGGGAGATAAAAAAATATCCCCCCCAGATTAACCCTCTAGTGGCCGGTAACTAAGCCCGGGTGGCCATCCATCACATCCAAGATGGCCACCGCCATCACTGTGAGCAGATTATGTCTGTTCATAGTAATGGAGGAGAAAAAATAATCAAACCCCATTCTCTCCACCACTGGAAGTGGCGGAGAGCATGGGGCAGTGATCGGGGACCACACTTTGTGGTCCCGGTACAAGAAATCAGTGGTATATACTATATACCGCTGATTGCTTGTTCCCACTGCAGGACTGCATTTTTTATCCCGTCACCATAAATTATTAGTGATAGAGGATAAAAAGTGAAGTGTGCCCCCCGCCAGTCGCCCCTCCATTCCCCTAATCACCCCCCTACCCCTGGAGGATATCTATTTACCAGATCCAGGGAGGTCCTTCCTCAGTTGGCTTCTGAAGTGCACATGCGCTTCAGAAGCAGTAAACTCAGAAAATTTTAAGTCACAGGGACCAATTTGCACCCTGTCACTAAACTATGATTACTGTGATACAACATATCAAAGTGATCATAGTAATATAGTAAAAAACACACTTTCATTATAGTAATAATTGCAGTTTACACCCAGATTACCCATGACCCCCCCAGATTACACTTAACCCGCAGATTGCCCATAACCACCGCACGTTTCGCGTAACCACCCCACATTGCCGTCAACCGCCGAACGTTACCCGTAACCACCCCACATTGCCCGTAATCACTGCACGTTGCCTGTAACCACTGCACGTTGCACGAAACCACCTCAAATTGCCAGTAACCCCCTCCAGATTGTCCGTAATCGCCCCATATTGCCTGTTATCACTCCAGATTGCCGTAACTACCCCAAATTACACATACCCACCCCCAGATTGTCAGTAACCACTCCAGGTTGTTAGTAACCACCCCACATTGCCGTCAACCGCCGAACGTTACCCGTAACCACCCCACATTGCCCGTAATCACTGCACGTTGCCTGTAACCACTGCACGTTGCACGAAACCACCTCAAATTGCCAGTAACCCCCTCCAGATTGTCCGTAATCGCCCCATATTGCCTGTTATCACTCCAGATTGCCGTAACTACCCCAAATTACACATACCCACCCCCAGATTGTCAGTAACCACTCCAGGTTGTTAGTAACCACCCCAGATTGTCCGTAACTACTCCAGATTGTCTGTAACCACCCCAAATTGTCTGTAATTACCCTTCGATTGTCTGTAGCAATCCCAGATTGTCCATAGCCACCCCAGATTGTCCGTAACCACCCCAGATTGTCCGTAACCACCTCAGGTTGCCCGGAAGCGCCGTAAGTTGCCTGTAACCACCACAGGTTGCCCAAAACCACCCCAGATTACCCGTAACCACCCCAGATTACTCATAAGCACTCCAGTTTACGCGTAACCACCCTTAGATAGCCTGTAACCACCGTAGGTTGCCCCTAACCACCCCAGATAGCCCCTAACCACCCCAGGTTGCCCATAACCACCTCCAAATTGCCTGTAAACACCCCTAGATTGCCCCTAACCACCTCCAGATTATCTGTAATGTCAATTTTTTTTTTCTAGCAACTGCGCTTAACAGTTAATAGCTGCGGTTTTGCTCCAGCAAAATGACGCTCCTTCTCTTCTGAGCCCTGCTGTGTGCCCATACAGTGGTTTATGCCCACATATGGGGTACCGTTCTACTCAGGAGAACCTGCATTACAGATTTTGAAAATGAGAAACTTTGATCTAAATGGATATATTATTGGGAAATTTAAATTTCCCATATTTTTATGGCTTGAAGGTGAATACTTTCCTTAAGCCCCTGTAGGGTCAAAATGCTCATTATACCCCATGATTAATTCATTAAGGTCTGTAGTTTTCAAACTACTTATGGGAGTTTCTAGTATACAAGCCTCCTATATACATTTAAAAAATAAAGTGGTCCCTTCAGTTTTGGAAGTTTCATGAAAATTTGATAATTTGCTGATAAATGTCTAAGCCCTGTAACACCCTAAAAAAATGTTTACTAAACTATGCCAGAATAAAGAAGACATATTGTTCATGTGACTTAGTAACTAATGACGCTAGCATACATTAGAGCATCACTGAGTGTATGCCAGGGAGAAGGCAAGAATCTATGCCTTCTCCCTGGCGTACAGCAGAGGCGCATCATTTTGGTGGAGCGCTCTGCAGCGGAATCTCGCCTACCTCAGTGTCACACAGTGTCTCTATGGAATGGCTTGCACGCCTCCGCTCCCACAGCTCTCCACGCAAAGAATTGACATTTCCACTCAAAGAATTGATCAATTCTTTGAGCGGGGAGCCACAGAAGCAGAGGTGCACAAGCCATTCCATAGAGACACTGTGTGACACTGAGGTAGGCGGGATTCCGCTGCAGAGTGCTCCACCACGGAATTCCGCTGATTTTGCTCAGTGTGAACATACCCTAACAAGGTGAATCATGAGATACAGAGCTATTGTTTTCCTGCCAATTAAAGGATATTTCTAGACGCTTTCTTTTGAGGTTTTTCAATTTAGTTTTAATTCTTTTGTGTTCTAGAATGTTGAATACATATAGCCAAAATAATATTATGATGCTGATAATAGAATCTATCAATGATGCGCCTCTGCTGTACGCCAGGGAGAAGGCATAGATTCTTGCCTTCTCCCTGGCATACGCCAGCCATAATCGCCGCTCTTCTGATTGCACGTCAAGGTGGAGAGAAGATGTGGCCACCTCCTGCACCTGATTTATCATGATTTACTCCCACACACAGGCGTAAATCTAGATACATATCTATACCTGCTCCCAAGCAGGTGTAGATTGCTTCTGCAATGACTGCGCAGGGCCAGCTGGCTTTACTAAGAGATGTGCGCCTCTTAGTAAATCTGTCCGGATAAAAAGGAAACAGGGCTTTATTTAAGACTGGCGTATGAATATGCTAGTCTTAGCAAATGTCCACCATGTATATATATTAACCTCAATTAGGCTATGTTCACACTACGTATATTTCAGTCAGTATATTTCAGTCAGTATTGCAACCAAAACCAGGAGTGGATTAAAAACACAGAAAGGCTCTGTTCACACAATGTTGAAATTGAGTGGATGGCCGCCATATAACAGTAAATAACGGCCATTATTTCAATATAACAGCCGTTGTTCTAAAATAACAGCAAATATTTGCCATTAAATGGCGGCCATCCACTCAATTTCAACATTGTGTGAACAGATCCTTTCTGTGTTTTTAATCCACTCCTGGTTTTGGTTGCAATATACTGACTGAAATATACATATACTGACTGAAATATACATATACTGACTGAAATATACGTAGTGTGAACCCAGCCTTACAGTGTATGTGAATCCCTAAACCCTCTACCACTACACACACATTTGTTCCAAAGAGCAGCCCTATGAAAATCAGTTTTTTGGACAAGCGTGCTGAACAACATTTGCCATATGCATCCAGAAGGAATGAAGCCAAGTCCAGCCGTCTGAGAGAACACTGTCACTTTGTGATATAGCATGCTCACAGAAGGAGAATGCATTTATAGAGGACAGTATTTCTGCCAACTGGCTGCACATTTGCTTCTTCAGATTTTTGGGACAAAAAGCAGTTTCCTTAACAAAATCTATAATGGAATTATTGGGGAATTTTGACTTTTCTATTTTAGTCAGTTGGGAAACCCCACATTATATCTGTAGAATGTGAATGCTGCAAATTCGGCATCATACAGCAGGTTAAAGGGGTTATCCAGCGAAAATCTTTTTCTTTCAAATCAACTGATATCAGAAAGTTTTATAGATTTGTAATTTACTTCTATTAAAAGATCTCAAGTCTTCCAGTACTTATCAGCTGCTTTTTGTCCTGCAGGAAGTAGCGTATTCTTTCCAGTGTGACACAGTGTTTATGTCATGCAGGAATTGTTGTTTTATTTTCAGTCTGACTCAGTGCTCTCTGCTGACATCTCTGGCTGAGGCAGAAACTCTGTCTCGATTTTCTATGAATCCCCATAGAAAACCTCTCCTGCTCTGGACAGTTCCAGTCTCGGCCAGAGATGTCAGCAAAGAGCACTGTGTCAGACTGAAAATAAAACATTTCCTGCATGACATACAGCAGCTAATAAGTATGGAAAGACTTGAGATTTTTTAATAAAAGTAAATTACAAATCTATATAACTTTCTGATATCAGTTGATTTGAAAGAAAAAGATTTTCGCTGGACAACCCCTTCACGTTCTGCCCGAATTCTACATCGACATTTAATGCAGCATGTGGTTGAGATTTCTTAAAATCTTAACCACTTTGATGGTACTGTAATATGCTGTGGATTTGCTTCATGTGAATCTTATAGTTAATCATCAGTTTGCACAGTAAGGCCCGTTCACACTGAGCAAGTACGTCGGAATTCCGCGGCAGAGCTCTCCGCCGCAGAATCCCGCCATGCTCGGTGTGCTGCTTTGAGTGAATGAGAGGGCCCACTGCTGCCGCTCTCCGCTCAAAGAAGTGACATGTCATTTCTTTGAGCAGAGAGGTGAGAAAGCGGACGTGTGTGGCCTCTCATTTGCTCAAAGCAGCACACTGAGCACGACGGGATTCTGCATCATAGAGCTCCGCTGCGGAATTCCGACGTTCCTACTCAGTGTGAACGGGGCCTTTGCTTGAAAAAAAACATGTCCATTAAGTTAAAGCATGGGAGGGATTAACTAAAGGAGGGGATTATCCAAGGGAGGGGATCAACCAAGGGAGAGGATAATCCATGGTAGAGGATAAACCAAGGAAAGGGATTATCCGATGGAAGGGATCAATCAAGGGAGAGGATAATCCAATGTAGAGGATAAACCAAGGAAAGGGATTATCCGATGGAAGGGATCAATCAAGGGAGGGGATTATCCTAGGGAGGGGATCAACTATGAGAGGAGATTATCCAAGGTAGGGGATAAACCAAGGGAGGGAATCAACCAAGAGAGGGGATTATCCAAGGTAGAAGATTAACCAAGGGAGGAGATTATCCAAAGGAAAGAATTAACCAAGGGTGGGAATTAGGCAAGGGAGGGGATCAAGTAAAGAAATAACCAAAGGAAGAGATCAACCAAAGGATGGGATTAATCAAGGGAAGGGATGAACCAAGTGGGGGCCTTATTAAAGTAGGTGATCAACTAAGGGAGAGGGTTAATCAAGGGAAGGGAGTTTCTTTATTTCTTTTCACTTTTTAAAAAATGGGCATGGCAATAATATGAAAATGGCAGTATCTCGGTATTTAAAGGGGTTATCCAGCGCTACAAAAACATGGCCACTTTCCCCCTACTGTTGTCTCCAGATTGGGTGGGGTTTTGAAACTCAGTTCCATTAAAGTAAATGGAGCTTAATTGCAAACCACAGCTGAACTGGAGACAACAGTAGGGGGAAAAGTGGCCATGTTTTTGTAGATTTTGTGGATAACCCCTTTAACTACTTAAAACACATGACAGTCTCTTACAGGAACATTAGTGGTCAGGACTGGAGATAACTCAGATCCTGGCCATTTAACCACTTTCTACCAAAGCAGCTAAGCAATTAGACAAGATGGGCTCCTCTGTCACCCCCCACCAATAATGTTGATTTAGGGCAGTGCTTCTCAATTCCAGTCCCCAGGCCTCACCAACAGGCCATGTTTTGAGGATTTCCCATACAAAGAACACCTGTGATAATACCTAATGCACTGAGGATAATGATATCACCTGTGCAATACTAAGGAAATCCTCAAAACATGACCTGTTGGTGAGGCCTGAGGACTGGAATTGAGAAGCACTGATTTAGGGTATGGTTTGATTGTCAGGGCAGCTGGGGAAATAGTGAAAGGGTGTAATAAGAGGGCAGTAATTTGACAATAACCAGCAATATACTGTAATACAAAGAATAGATATAGCTCATATCCCCTAAAAGGATTAAGTTAGTAAAACAAAGTGAAATAAAAATTTTTTTAAATATTCAAGGTAAACGGTGCAAATGTGCAAAGCCAGAACTGCTGTTTTTTTTCCCCTCAAACATGAAAATGTGACTTCCACTAAATATGTTGTGAATAAGAACTATAGCAGAATATGATACAAAGGTTATTGTTTTGTGTTCTTTTATATCAAGCAAGTTGTAGGTCAGTCAATAATTAAATTGTATACAACTATAAAGCGTATTTGTGTATATATATAATTTACAAATCTGTATAACTTCCTGACACCAGTTGATATGAAAAAAAAAAAATCACCAAAGTTCCCCTTTAAGATAGCATATTAAAAAGATGTCTTCCCTCTGGTCATGGTCACCCACCTGTTTGCGGGCATGCGTGTGCTCTTCAGCCGGCATATTGAAGGTGCTTTTGTAGAGCGTTTTTGCAATAAGAAAATAATATGCAGAAATGATTGACAGCGGCACAATGTAAAACACCAGGAAACACATGAGAGAATGAGCCTCCTGTAAGATTTTCTCCGAGACTGGGTAAGGAGCGCAGGCTGTAAAAGACATGTTTTTGTCAGGGGTGCTGAATTCATAGAGATCTGAAAACACCGCTTCTGGGGCTGCAAGCAACATGGCAACTATCCAGACACAAACAGCTTTTCCACAGGTCTTTAAAACGGCATCAGAGGTTTGCAGCTCCAGGGGCTTCACAATGGCTCTATATCTGCACAATAGAACAAGATATGGGATTTGTTACTGCTTAAGCATCCAGCAAGTATATGTGATATTATGAGTATTCCTAAGAATTTGTGAGAGTCCATGCCAGTCATATTAATGTGCTTAAACTCTATCGGGACCAATGGGTGATATCTATACGTCAGAATCCCCAACACATTTCTATCGAACATCACAGCGCTATTGAAGTCAATGGCAGGGTCAGATTCATGCTGCGCACTGAGATTTTGAGTTCCATAAATATTTAACTAAGCATTACCCAGCAAAACTGTATTCCCCTCTAAGCAGAGCACATTGGTAGCTGGGATTTTTAACCCTATGTAGTTTTATTACAAACCCAATTCTGTGTAGTATATTAGTATGACTTACTGCTATTCTTAAATATCATTACAGGTTACTAGGCTGTGATAGTCTCTTGAGTTAATAGCTAAACATTTAAAGAGATCTCACAAAATGCCCCATTCTCTATGACCTATTAGGCCATGTGGACATCATGGGAGTAGAGGTCTCCAAGGGAGCCCATTGATGTTGATGGCCCTCAGGTCATACTACATTGCACCTGTATTGTGAGACATGACACCTATCGAAAGTTCCTCTGCATCTTCTTATGTGGAATATAAGTATTATATTATATATAAGTATCATATTATAAAGTATTGTTTTACTCAAGGCTTGGAAAAGTCCAAAGACTCGGAGACACAGAATAGGAAGAAATAAGACAGTAACACTTTCTTACCTGTCAGCACTGAGCACAGTCAAGGTAAATACGGAGACACCTACAGAAGTGAGCTGAATGAAGGATATCAGCTTGCAGCCAATTCTCCCGAATAGCCATGTGTCCACCATATAGCGAGAGGCATCCACCGGGACGCACGTCAGGAGAAGAAGCAAATCTCCAAAAGCAAGACTGGTGATGAAAATGTTGGGTACAGTCTGCATGGACTTAATCTTAAAAAATACTTTAATAAGTATTGTGTTCCCTAGGAGACCAATGGAAATGATAAGAGCATATGTTATGGAAATCGTGGCAAGTACTTCCAAACCAGGGGAGACATCATCAGTATCTTCTCCATCCAAAGTGCCACTTCCATTCCGGGATCTCACCGGGGCCATGCTGTTTGTGGCAGATGACAATGTCTGGTTAAGTGATGGAAAATTTCCAGGCATGTTTTTTTCCAAGATTATATAAGGTTTCTTCCAGATTTCCTCCCGTACAATGTGGAAATGATGAGCTGCATAACTGGTGACACTATCGCAGACTTGCTATGTACACGCTCCCACTGACTCAAGACTTGTCTTCCCAACAGCCATCAGTCGGACTGGTTACAATAGCACTGAGCAGTGTGGGAGGTGCTGGAAATTAATACTGAATTTTCATACCGGAATCCTGCAAAGTGGCTTCTGCTCGTGTTGTCTCTTTTCCTACAAGTGTTCGCTATTGAAGATGTCAGATGATAAATACATTCCTACTGGTACGGCTTCACCTACTATACTGTGAAATGTAAATTGGAGCTCCTGGCTTAAAACAACCGTACTAAACAGGCAACGTGCTGTCATTTTTATGCATTATTGATAGGATTTTGTGCGCTTAATTTAAATTTAGGCTTTCATGCTTGGCGAAGTATGAAGGTTAATGAAGAGATAAAAGCAAAGGAGAGATGACACCAGTATACAGGTTCTTTCCACTAAGTTCACTTATTTACTAGGAAGTCCATAAGTTGTGATATATAGTGTTCTCTGGAGCCTCTTCTCATCTGCACAGCTAAAGGGGATGTCCCCTTGTTTCACAGTCACATGTCTGCAATTCCCATCTGTGGGTTAAAGCCTCATTTAACTCATTTAGAAATCATAATTAGAAATGAGAGAATCTCACATCTAAACGAAGCCGCTCATCAAGCCGCCAGCTTTTCAGTGCTGCTCTGCTCCCCATCGTACCACCTTCGGTGCAGGGGGAAAGCTGGATCCAATCCTGGGAAACTGGGAGAAGTTTCCCAGGATTGGATCCAGCTTTTCCCAGCATCCTGGGAGGAGTGTGCGGGAGTGGAGCAGCGCTGTAAGGCCGGCGGCTTGATGAGCAGAGTTCCGAACAAAGCGTTTGGCTTTGTTTAGATGAGACATTCACTCATCTCTAATCATAATACATAGCTTCTTGTTCTGTTGGTGTTAGGCTAGGTTCACACACGCATTTTACCCTCCTCCTTCTCCTCTTCCTCCTCAATTCCATTTATCTTTACCGTTTTGCCAACAGAGAAACATAAATTAGCAGACCAATCTAACTCCCCATTTATTTCAATTGGTTCTTATTGTGCTCCATTTGCACTAGTTGTACTCCATTTTTATTAAAGGGGTAATTCACCCCCCAAAAAAATTCTTTCAAATCAACTGGTACGAGAAAGTGCCGGAGATTTTTATTTTACTTCTATAAAAAATCTGAAGTCTTCCGGTAGTTATCAGCTGCTGTATGTCTTACAGGAAGTGGTGTATTCTTTACAGTCTGGAGAGCAGAAGAGGTTTTTTGTGGGGCTTTGCAGTTCCTGATATGGACAGAGGTGGCAGCAGAGAGCACTTTCACCACGTCCTGCAGGACATATAGCAACCGATAACTACTGGAAGTAAATTACAAATCTCTGGCACCAGGTGATTTGAAAGAAACATTTTTTTTTTGTAAATAACCCCTTTAAATCCAGCAGTGTTGGCATTTTAATAACCAGGCATAAACATAGCGCATACACAAATTTTTTGTCCGTTCAAAAAAATGTATCACAAACAGAAGGAACACATCCGTGTTTTTTTTTTACATTATAGTAAACAATGGTGACGAATCTAAATGTAAGGTATTTCTATTCATGTCTGTTTGCATGTTGTCCGTGACCATCAGTTATTTTCACTGAGCGTGTGCAGAAGAGCCGAGAAACCAATAAACCAAGAATATAAACTGATATGTACAGGGGCGTAGCTAGGATTCATGGGGCCCCATAGCAAAAAACTGTATGGGGCCCCCCTTCCCTGTGCACAACACAAAGTGCTGTATATACAGGCCCGTATCTGCCATGAGGCGAGGTGAAGTGTTCGCCTCAGGTGGCAGATAACACAGCCCTTGAGGGGGGCGGCATCAGCGTCCTGTGTCCTTATCATTACAACTAGTTATGGCTCAGTGCTCAGACGTGTTTCCTGTCAGTTGCCTCATGAGAAGCGCTGCGGAGGCACTGGAAGCCTCGCACTCACAGGTATTCACATCACATAAGACATATATATAGTGTCTCCTGCTGTTAACCCTTTCAATAATGCAGAGTTATTATACTCTGCATCACTTACACACTGTAGAAAAGAAAAAGTTAACAGCAGCGGGGAGGCTATATTATGTCATCTCTGCACTGCCGACCTCCGAGGTGACCTCAGCATAGTGCAAGAGCAGGAGAAGAGGCATAAAAGTAATGGTCTGCTCTGCTGTTAACTCTTTCTGTATTGCAGAATGTAAGTGATGCACAGTAATACTCTACACTCTGCAGTACTGAAAGAGTTAACAGAGCAGGTCAGCAGTTGTAGATTGTAGTTTGTTTTGAAGCTCCCAGGGGGCCCATAGTGGCTCAAACAGCTAAAAAATCTAGTCACCGCACGGCGCACACTGTTATCTATAGTGCCTTCTGCTTAACCCCTTATGTACTGCAGTGTGTAAGTGACCCAGTGTTTTCTTACATGTTGCAACACAAAAAAGAGCTCTGGAGAACAGAGGTCAGGGGTTATCAATGCAGTGATGCAGAGCTCCACTTGTCTTCTGCTTATTAAGCCTTTTTCATGTTACAGCATGTAAGAGAACATTGAGTCACTTACACACTGCAGTATATAAGGGGTTAAGCAAAAGGACACAGTACTCTTATCTTCCCTGTGCATCCCCGGGCCCCCTTCTGCAGGGGCCCCATAGCAGTTTCCTGCCCTGCCTCTATGGTAGCGACGCCACTGGATATGCAAATGGATGCTAAATAATAATTTTGCAATCAGTTTGCAGTCCGTTTGTGCTTATTTATTAATTTCATGAATGGAGACATACACAGATGTGAACCCAATCTTACCCATCCAATGGGGGTATCCAGTTTAGAAATCCCATTTTTATACACTTGGGGGGACATTTATTAAATGCACCGGACTTAAAAATGTCCCCGCAGCTCCGGCACTACGGAGATTTATGTGAAGGCCGGACTGCCTCTACATAAGTCCTGTGCGCGCCGGTGCGCACGGCAGGAAACCTACGCCAGCTGAGAGCTGGAGTAAGTTTCCTGACTATATTTCCACCCAAAAAATGCTGAATAGCGCGGACTCTGAGTTTTATTTCTATTAAAAAAAAAAATCTCCAGTCTTCCAGTACTTATCAGCTGCTGTATTTCCTGCATATCTATATCTATGTCTATGACATAAAGCAACTGAGAAGTACTAGAAGACTGGAGATTTTTTTTATAGATGTAAATTACAAATCTCTGGTACTTTCTGACACCAGTTGATTTGAAAGTAAAAAGCCCCTCTATGATACAGCTCCATTGATTCTAATGGAGCAGTGTCATAGAGGGGTGGAGGTTTCCTCCCACTGGAAGTGGGTCAGCCCGCCTTCAGTGCTTCAGCCCAGGCCTGATGATACAGCCCCTTTAATATGTTTTTATGGATTGAAGTCACGTCATTTTTTTTGTTTTCCTGTGTAGAAAAATGTATGTTTTTTTCTGTATAGAAAACTACAGTATGATGATTCCTCGCAGTTTTCATGTGAATTACACATGAATAAAGACTCCATGTGAGCATACCCTAATCCATCTACATCTGTCCCTCTCTCATTGTATGACATGATGCTGAGATAAAGCCAGTAAAGTCATGTAAAAGCCACTATAAGAATGTATTTCACATCCTCCCCAGACTCTGATAACATTTAAGCACAAAGCAAATTACACATATTCATACTAAGTGACAAGAATAACAATGTAACATTTGGAACACGCATAATACACTGCAATAGAAGGAGGAACAATATATGTCTCTTAATAGCTTGAAATGTCACATTACAAATGCATAAAAATCTTTTTTTTCTTTATTCAAAAGTTTTATTAACATATATCAGGGATACAGAAAAAACGGAAGGGAAATGGGGGCAGCATTCCATCATCAGTAATACAGAGGTACGCGAGTACAGGGTATTTTGGCAACAATAGCAAATCTCTAACCTATATGAGGTGGATTATAAATGACTGACAATAGTATTACAGCAACATGGTAAAGGCATCTTCTTACAGCTTAGGTAAAGCACAAATACCACTAAAATAGGGAGAGGAGTAGGGAAAGAACAGATAAAGGGGAGAAAGGGGATGCCAAGGTGATCCTCAAAGAAAAGAAGATGACGTTAAATATCCACAAGCAAAGGGCTCACTAATGTACAACTAGATGTTAAAGTGTCACTGTCATTTCACAAAACATAGAGACATGTCAAACGTTTTGATCTGTCTGGGTCTGAGTGTTCTCTATGTCTCTATGACATGTCAAAAGTTTTTGTAAAACGACAGTGACACTTTAAAAGTGCAATATTCTGGTGTCTGCAGGAACTCGGACCACAGGCTCCACGGTTTTGCCACTAGAACAAATATACTATTAGGCTATGTTCACACTACGTATGAGACCGGCCGTTCCGTGACCCCGGCCGGGTCACGGAACGGCCGGTCTCTGGCCGGATCATCTGATGTTTCCGGCCGCGGAGCTCTGATGCGGGCGCATCAGCGTGTTCCCGCATCAGAGCTTACCATAGCACACAGTGAAGCAAGCGGACGGAGCTGCTCGCTTCACTGTGTGAACTGACAGGTCTTTCTGTGGCCAGAATTCACTGAATTCCGGACGCAGAAAACTGACCTGTCAGTTTTGTTCCGGCGCCATATGGGCTCCCGGCCGGATGTGTGTACGATGTGTGTACGATGTGTGTACGCTCCAGCCGGGATCCCATTGCACATAAGCAATTGCTCCACAACGCAAAACTACGGCCATAGGACGTAGTTTTACGTTGTGTGAACATAGCCCTAAATTCAGCCCTTAGTTCCTCCATTCTGCTTAAAACTAGTCATTCCCTACACCAGTCTGTCATAGTGGGATTTTGCACCCCGCACCCTGTCTGCTCCCACATCCCTGCACTCTGTCTGCCCCAACATCCCTGATCCCTGCACCCTGTCTGCGCCCACATCCCTGCACCCTGTCTGCCCCCACATCCATGCACCCTGTCTGCGCCCACATCCCTGCACCCTGTCTGCCCCCACATCCTTGCACCCTGTCTGCCCCCACATCCCTGCACCCTGTCTGCCCCCACATCCCTGCACCCTGTCTGCCCCCACATCCTTGCACCCTGTCTGCCCCCACATCCTTGCACCCTGTCTGCCTCCACATCCCTGCTCCCTGTCTGCCCCCACATCCCTGCTCCCTGCACCCTGTCTGCGCCCACATCCCTGCACCCTGTCTGCCCCCACATCCCTGCACCCTGTCTGCCCCAACATCCCTGATCCCTGCACCCTGTCTGCCCCCACATCCCTGAACCCTGTCTGCCCCCACATCAATGCACCCTGTCTGCCCCAACATCCCTGATCTCTGCACCCTGTCTGCCCCAACATCCCTGCTCCCTGCACCCTGTCTGCCCCCACATCCCTGCACCCTGTCTGCCCCAACATCCCTGTGGCTATAGTGGCTTTAAGATCAGCTAGACAAAGCTTGTCTGATAGGAGGGATTTGTTCAGTTTCCACATAAAAGTCCAGGGAGCATCTACTGGAAACAAAACAGTGCAATGTAGCGGAGCATGGTCTGAGCGGACAACACTACCTATGGACAAGGCAGTAAATTATGGCTAGTAAAAATTTAGTCTATACGACTGTACAAATTATGGACATGAGAGTAAAATGAACAGTCCCTTTCATTCAAACGAAGCAGTCTCCACGCATCACACAACTGGATGGTATGCAAAGACTGGCAGATTTTATTTATTTTATTGTATAGATAAGAGGAGTGCCCAGAGGAGGTGGCAATCTGTGGATTTAGAGGCACATTCAAGGCACCACATAGGAGAATTCCTCCCTGGGCAATTTGTGAACAATTGACCCATTATGGAACAACACACAAACAGATACCTTGCCTCCGGGTCTTCCTCTGTCACCAACACTGTACAGGGCAAGGACTTGTGGATAAAAATAGCAACTCCCTTTGTTTTTCCTAGAGAGTTACTACTATGGTATCAGGTAGGGAAATATCTATTTTTTAAGCCCGAAACCTTAGATTTCGGAAAATGAGTTTTCTGCACACACAATATTTTGGAGCCCATTTTGTGCATAGTGTACACGGTCTGTGATCTCTTTTCAGGAATGTTGAAATCAGTATGCGCAAAATGATTTTACTTAAATGCAAAGGAAAAGAAAGAAGGAGGACCACATTGACAAAGGTGTTAGAGAAAAACAAACAGGCTAGCCAGGCAAGAAAAATAGCTATCCCTAAGTGTAGGTAGCACATAAATTACATTGCTGAGTTCCCTATACGAGAATGCCCTGTGCTCTTCTCCTGCCATTGATTTTCATGGGCTTATGTATGGACATTTATAGCATAGACATAATCACAGTCCATAAATACATAAGAGATTTGGTCAGGTAAGTACATTGTCCCCTATGCTCTTTCTTGGTGACAAAGAAATACGTTCTGTAACTGGTGGATTATCTCTATCACACCAAGAACAATAGAGTAATTTACCTGCCATTTCATTGTGTTCCAGTACTAGACACATGAGAGGAAATATGAATCGTATTTTTCCCAATATATTTTATTGCAGGTATATTGTAAGCATCAGACAATGGATAAAATGTTAATGCTTTTTAATTAAAAGTATTGTCTGAACATATTATTCTAAGAAATGCAAATCAGTGTAGAAGCAGACGTATCTTGGCAATGCTTAGATCCATATGTTTTGTTTCCGGCATTCACTCCTTCATTAAAGAGTTATCCAGCTATGACAACCCCCTTTCTGGAACACATCAGTCCGTTTAAGACCAGCTGAGGCACAGACGCATTTTGTCAGATTAACTCTTCAGAGTGGTGACAAGGTTATCTTACTGCTCTAACTGCTATTATTAGGCTTTCATACATAGTGCACAGCTATTTTTCATTTTCTCCGTTTTAAGGGGTGGTATTAGAGCTGGACTGTTTGCCTATAGTACACACACACACACACACACACACACACAAACACTGCTTTTCTCTTTTTTGGCCAATCACAACATAACACCTATTCCTTACTACTACAGTATACCATAGTGCTGGTGAATTGGACTAAACAGGATAGCACTGCACCACTGTTCTGGGGGGATGATTTAACGTTTACTACTATAGATTGTATGTGAAGGGAACAGGGATTACTGATGCACTGGCTTTGCAAGAACTATTGAACAGAGATAAAAAAAAAAGGTGCACAGAAAAGAAGGGGTTACACTAAGCACTAAATTGCTGTTGCTGGTGATGACAAATAGGAGGGGAAAATTACTTATACTGTAGTAGTAGGAGCACAAAATACAAGGGTCAGATACAAAAAATGTATGGACAGTCATAGATGAGAGGGAAGCCTTAATTTACCTTTCAGGGACAAATTGGATCTGGATGCACACAGATTGTAGGTACACAGCCCAGGCTTGCTCCCTCTTTCTCTCTTCTGCACATAGATGTAGCTAAGCCTGCCCCATACTTTATCTTTCTGGAGACTAACTGAGCTATACAAGAGGCCACGAACAGCAGAAATAATATTAGGAATCACATAGACTACAGAATGGAGGAAAGGAGTTTCAAATGACAGTGACCATAAAAGAGTTATGCAACACATATGAATACTCAACCAGAGCTAAGCATCAATCCATTATCCTCACATGCCATTTTAGACATATTAAAATGGACCTGTAGGCAACCCCCCAAAATGAGATTTACTATCAATAAATAGCTTTGGTTGTCCTGATTACACATTATTTTTGTGCAGTTTCTTGTTATACTTCTTATTTCAGAGGTACACGAGTTTATAATTTGGCTCACAATCTAGTTAATAGTCAGATGGGTGTTACCTTAATTTTAATAATGGGAGTGACTATCAGGTGATGGGCAAGATTATACATTTAGGAGGTGTGAATGTTTTGCAGGGATGCTTATGTCTAATACACACCTTGAGTAGATAATCATTCCCATGACAAGATATTTACTCCTGTAATTAAAATTAAGTTCAAGTCCATCTGACTATTTACTGACTTCAATGTGCAAACAAGTCTGCAAAGCCTCAGTTACGAGTCTCAAAACATGGGACTAGTCAGATATCTCTCCAGAGAAATACCTAGCAAAGGGATGGCTCCTGTATGGAGCCCACCAAAACCACCATATTAAGTGTCCCCTTTCAGTCAATATCCAACTCAATTATGAGTCTAATGATATGGCCAGGAAAATACCAAGGCCCGGTATGAATCTACAGACAGTTGTTTCAGGGTGTTGTCCCTCATCAGTGTGGAGCAGGATTCTGGCTAGGTGTGAGCAATGCCTAGTAGACCAATAAGGCAAACAGATCACTAATCTCAGGTAGTCCTGCCAAAGAAGACACTGTCAGCTGCTGGTTAAAGCACTCAGTACAGTAAAATCCTAGGTGCATTGCCCCCTGGGAATATTGGTCTATTAGGCATTGCTTCCACCTAGCCAGAATCCTGCTCCACACTGATGAGGGGCAACACCCCGAAAGAGCTGTCTGTGGATAGATACCTGGCCTTGGTATTTCCCTGGTTATATTATTAGACTCAGAATGATGTCACATATTGACTGAAAGGAGCTACTTAATATGGTGGTTTTGGTGGTCTCCTGACAGGAGCCATCCCTTTGCTAGGCCTTTCCCTGGAGGGATATTTGGCTAGTCCTGTATTTTAACACTCGTAACTGAGGTTTTTTGCATATTGATATTTCCTGTGGTCAATGCACCTAGGAAGTCACTGTATTGTGCACTTTAATCAGCAGCCAACAGCTTCTTCTTTGGCTGGTCTCCCTGAGATCAGTGATATGTTTGCCGTATTTACTGACTTGTCAGTTAAATTATGAATCCACATATCTTGGGAACAGGAGGGCAAATCAAGAAACCTTGTAATAAGTGACCAGAAACTATTTAATGGTAGTAATGTTCAAATTTTTTTTGAATTGGTTAGAGGTCCTTATTAATTAAGGTACTGTAAACTGAACATTCCTTCGTGGACAACCTTAAAGCGGCTCCAGCACAGTGTGGCGGGCAGTCAAACTGGCGTGGCCTAGAGCATTAGTGCCCCAGGCCTGCGGCGCCTCTCTCCCCACCTCCGTCCAGCCAAGGGGAATGCTGAAAGTGAAGGGAGGTGGGGAGAATGATGCCGCAGGCAAGCCAGGTCATGCCAGTTTGACCCATCACCTCGCTTAACTGATAAAAGTAATTTTTCTTCTAAATACTGACACCAAGAGACAGGCCAACCTCCAAACCGGGCATGGTGCCGGCGGTTTGGGGGGAGGCAAGTTAAAGGGGTACTCCTGGGAGGGGGTTGAAATAGAAGTCGGCGATGACTTACCTCCCCGGTTCCAACAGCGGCTCCCAAATCGCGCCTCCCCATACCCCTGTCCTGCGGTCGCTTCCTGGTTATAGCTGCAGCTTGAGACCCAACGTCTCAAGGCAGCTCTGTCATTCAGCGGTCTTAGCGGAGTCCCACCTCGGCCGCTGAATGGCTGAGTTGCCTTGAGACACCACATCTCATGCCGCAGCTCTAACAAGGAAGCGGCTGCGGGACGGGGGTATGGGGCGGCGCGATCCGGGAGCCGCCGCTGGAACCGGGGAGGCAAGTCACCGCCGGCTTCTATTTCAACCCCCTCCCCGGCCGTACACAGATTATACTGCAGGGCCAGAGTACCCCTTTAATAGTACGTAGTCGCTTTAAAGGAGATGTCCAGTTTAGAAAACTCATTTCAAATACCATAGCAGCAATAGCTTTTTTCTATGTTACTCATGCCTGCCATATTGACCAACTTGCCATGTCAGAGTCCAGTCTATTTTTTCAGAAATTGATTTAAACATTTCACTCAGAACATTAGAACAGAAACATATTACACCCCTATTTGTTCAGAAAATGGCTCCAATTGATAATGACATTTGGAACGTAGTTGTGTTGTTATCCTAGTTTAATCATCCCCCTTGATCAGATGTCCTCAGAAGAATTGGCACAATGACAGCAGCTTCGGGTATAGCAACAAGCAAATGTTACTTTTACTGATGCAAGATTAGAAATTGGATCTATTGCCATGACAACATAACTTGAGAAGACTTCTGTCACAAAATCTATTATGGAATTTACTTGTAGCTTTTAAGACATTATGCCAAATAAGAGAAAATCTGGCAAAGTTCTTACAGACCTAGAATTTGTGCCAAACATTTTGCTGCCAGTTAGATCTGTAAGGCTCTGAAGTGTAAATACTAAGGGCTCGTCGGCATCCAAAAGACGCAGCATGATGGTACTTTACAGCCTGACATTTCCTGAATAAATTAGATTTTCAATATTTTATAAAGTATATAAAGCAACCAAACTCATCTTAAAGGAAAAGTCATGGCAATACAGAATATCAGGGGAATTGGTAGTATTGAGATGTTATCTAGTATCCATTTGGAACTATGTGTCAGTGCCTTTGGAATTAAACTCAATATTTCATAAATATCTGATAGGTGGGGGTTCTATTTGTCAGGGCTCAGCTTCCAATGCCAATCCTTGACTTCTGCAGCCTTTGTATCACCAACTGTTTTGGTGGGCTCTTCCCTTTAAAAAGGCTTCCTGGTTCAGATCATCCAGTTTGTGATAGCCTTTAAAGAACTTCATGTATAATCCAGAGTAGGGGAGGGCAGATACAGAGAGTATCTCTCCCTTTGGAGGACCCTGAATGTCCATGCATTATATATTTTTCCTATTACAGTAAAATTCTAAAATATTGCAGTGCAGAAGTAAGTCCAAGTATTATTTTCTATAAGCCTTGTGTAGCAGGGTTTGTACAGTCTAGAAGCAAAACCGGCAATAGATGTTATTTAGTAAAACGACTCCTTCACTATAATTGGTTTTATATATAAATTAAGGTATACTTTAATGTGGACCTGTCAACCAGTTTTTAGGGTATAAAGGGCACGGCTGTATCGGGCCTTTAACCCTGAATCTATACACATATCTCTTTAGTTAATTGACCCCTTCAGCACTGAAATATCAGAGTTTATAAAGATATGCAATTTAGGCATTAAAGTCTGCTGGGCGTTTAATTGACTCCACAAATGTGATGCTCCAGAAACACAATCTGCTCAAAGGAAGGTCAGTTTTGTAGCTTCTGTAACGAGCTAGACTGTTTTCAGATGTGTGAACATGATTGCACAAGGGTTTTCTAATCATCAATTAGCCTTCTGAGCCAATGAGCAAACACATTGTACCATTAGAACACTGGAGTGATAGTTGCTGGAAATGGGCCTCTATACACATATGTAGATATTGCAGAAAAAACAGACATTTGCAGCTAGAATAGTCATTTACCACATTAGCAATGTATAGAGTGTATTTGTTTAAAGTTAGGACTAGTTTAAAGTTATCTACATTGAAAAGTACTGTGCTTTTCCTTCAAAAATAAGGACATTTCAATGTGACCCCAAACTTTTGAACGGTAGTGTATGTAAGGGTTAGGGGTCAAAATCCTTATACTCTACATATATGTTGGCAAATTCGCTTTAATTTCCCCTGTGGTGGCACTGCACAGATCAAAGCTGATTGCTGGGAGTCCCATCACCATGATGTCTTGATATCTGCTATCTACTCCGGTCAATCCATTTATCTGTCTGAAATTATTTACTACAATGTATAATATACACATTACATAATTATTTAGCTATCTTTCCTTATAAAGAAGATCAGAAAATGTGACCACAGATTATATTTTTTTTTCCCCAAAGGGGATGTGCCATCAGAAAATGAATGAATGTATAAAACAAGTTTTTACACTGAATGTAATGAAAATAAATTGTTTTTAATTTTTTATATCATTGCCCACAATAAAATAAAACCTTGTAATCTTTCAATTTCCACTCTGGCCACTAAGCCTTATAACTAGGAGGACACTTCCTGTTAAGTAGAAATCACTTTTTATCAGTCATCTCAGAATTACAGTGAAACATAAAAGTTCTATTATAAAGCTGGAGGCAGATGCCACAGGATATATTGTTTACTAGGTGCGATAGTCCTAGCTTAACTCCTCCCCCTCCATGCACATTGACTTTTGCACAGGTCATAGAGTCATCTGCATTCTAAAGTTCCATATGGTTTATGTGACTGATGTAAATAAATTTATAAAAGCTGATAACAGCATCTCAGGCGAGATGGCTAACTTCATAGCTATGTACAGAATAGAATAAAAAAAAATGGAAAAAACAGGATATGTGGTTTTAATTAGTATTTGTAAAAAATATATATAGAGGTGATACATTGTCTTTAAAGCTGTAGAAAAAAAATTCAGTCAAGGAACATTAATTTTCTCCTGTTGTTGGGGTACTCAGTAGCGTGATGTAAAGGTGCTGTGGGAGCTGAGCTCATGAATATTCCTCCTCCTACACAAAGAAAGCAAAAGATCCCATTATTCAGGATGTTTATCGCACTTGTGGCAGTATAAGAACTAAAAAAATACACTTCTATAAAGCAAATCAGGATCGCCAAACTAGTTACTTAAAGTGTCACTGTCGTGAAATTTTTTTTGTAGCAATCAATAGTCCAGGCGATTTTAAGAAACTTTATCATTGGGTTTATCAGCCGAAAAATGCATTTTTATCATGAAAAAGCAGTTTGAAGCTCTCCCCCCTGTCTTGATTGTTCTCCTATGGAGAGAGCTAAAACAGGGCAACAAAGAGTTAATCTAAAAATACCTCACCCTGTATCTCCTCTGACCATCAGCACTGACCTCTCTGAGCTCGGATTACAGCTGTGACCCAGCTCTGTGCCTGTAATCCTCTGTTATCTGCTTTCTGCTGTCGGCTAACTCCCTCCTCCCTCCTCCCTCTCTCCTCTCTATAGGAACGGACAGAGTGTGACTCATGCAACAAGTCACAATTTTCAGATTTTTTGCAGTGGATGGAAAAGAGGAGAGGAGGGGGGGACCTGGGAAAGGGCTTTTTAAATGCAGATAATGGCATATTTGGCTAATAAACCCAATTACAAAGTTTCTTTAAATCGCCTGGACTATTGGTTTCTGCAAAAAAAAAAAACTCGACAGTGACTCTTTAAACAGGACCTGTCATTACAATGACTGGAAAGCAGAAGACTCACCTATCTGCTTCTGTCTCTTGGTTTCCAGCAATGCTTAAAGCAACCCTGTACCTACAGTCTGCCCAATCCCCCCCCCCCCCCCCCCATCCCTTTCCTAACGCTTGTCCCATCAGATAGATGCTTTTAATTCGAGATCTATCCTGGGGTCCATTCAGCAAGTGTACAGTTATTGTCCTAAGAAACAGCTGTTAAACTTGAAGCCCTGTGTCAAATTAGCGTGGCCTAGAGTGTCTGTGCCCTAGACCTTTACCACCTCTCCTCCCTTCCCTCTTCATCATTAGGAATTTCTCCTATTCATCACCTGTCTGAGCATTGCACATGTGCTGGATCGTTAGGTACATGTGCAGCGTTCAGACAAGTGATGATTAGGAGAAATCCTGCCAGTGGCATTCCTAATGGTGAAGAGGGCGGGGAGGAGGGACGGTAAAGGTCTAGGGCACAGACACTCTAGGCCACGCCAATTTGACACAGAGCTGACACTATTCTGCAAAAGCATAAGAAATCTGTATAAATTTTCCTGATGTGTAAAGAGCCTAATAGTTAGGTAGACCTATATACTACACACATTTTATTTCTAATACGCCAGTCGCATCTGTGGAGCTTCTCATGGGTGAATTCAACACAGATGCTAATATTGTCACCAACTCACCATTTCCATAGCTGTTCCCATAATATGCATCTCTAGAAAGGCTCGATAGACTGGACGTATTAGTAGATGCCGTATTGTTAGACCTTGTTGACTGGTAGGAATCAGATGGTAAGTGTATACGTCCGCTGTACTTGGCATCCGCATTGCTCAGTCTGCTCCAATCTAAAATGGAAAAGTAAAATGAGAAAGTAAGTAACTTTGCTAAAAGCTTTCCTTTTTTATTTCTGTAAAGGCCAAATAGCTCTATTCCATAAAATCAGAAAAACGCATTTCTATTCTAATAACGGGTTACCTAGGTTTACCAGAAACATCGTATTCCATTAGAATAGCCTCACAAAATGGGATCTTTTTTGTTAGCCTATGGTCACAATGATGTTTTTTCCTTTTCGTTTAGTATTTTTTAAAATGATGTCCGTCATTTCGCGTTTTTGACGTCCATCATTACAATGACTGCTGTTGGTACATTATTCTAGTTTAGGTGAACTAATTGGCCTTTGGATGTGTCTTTAATTGAAAAGTCCCTTGAATTTAATAGTAAAGATGGTGAAAGGACGGTGAAAAAAGAAAAACTGAGTGTGAACAACTAAAAATAACATCCGTTGTTTGCAAAAGACATCCAAAAATAATTCCCGCAAACAACGTCCGTCATTTTATACACTGTGTGTATTGGATGTTGGTTATTCCATTGACTTCAATGCAATCCATTGAGGTCAATTAAAATGCGGTAATAACGGATGTAATTAAAAAATGAAAAGGCGGGCACCTTTTCTCTTTTTTTTTTACTTAGTGTAAACATAGCAGTATAGTGTACACATACTCTACAAAGCAATCTTAAAGGGATAGATCATCATTCTACCACTGAGTGCCCCAACCAATCCCTAATGCATAGAGTGTGCAGGGCTAGGACACCCGACAGATCAAGAAAGATCAGACTATCATAGTAGGTGCTTCAAGTATTTAGGCTTTACTTTTTAATGTTTATTTTTTAGAGATTGCACCTGTTAGAATATATGGATAATACAGAACAGAAATTTACAATCTATAGGGCCACAATGTCAGACTGTGTTACTTAAGGGGCCACAATAACACTTCAGTTTATAGACCAGTAGGATAGTTTGTGCAAAGACTACCACTACTCCAGATGGCACACCACAACTTGTGCCTCAGAGGCAAGGATATGTTAACATGGCATGCCAATATATGGCTATGTGCACACAGCATCCTTTTTTAGAAAATAACAGAAGCTAATTGCAATGGAATCAGCGTCCGTTCTTTTCTGCAGGGGCGGCATTGCATTTAATTAAATTAGAAATTTAGAAATGAAAATAAAGAACATGCCCATTATTTCCGGACGCTGTCCGACAAACAGTGTCTGGAAACGATAGCTATTCACACAATGTAAAGTACAGCCAATGGCCGTACTTTACATTGGAGTCAATGGTTAATTGATTTTCGGGCACACAATTGTAAAAAAATAATGTTCCTGCAGCCGATATACTGTAGCAGTATCGGCTGCAGGAACGCCGCCCAGCGGCTGGCAGTTTAATGCTGTCCATTGCTGTGCAATGGACAGTGTTATGCATTGTGTGGACATATCCTATCTTTGCACGAATTAGCAGGTGCCCTATTCATTTCAATGGCCCAGGGATAGTCAACTAGTAGTGACCATTTTCTGGTTATTTTTTAAGTTTTGGTTAAGTGTGGTTTAATAGCCATAATCTGTAAAGGGTAGAGCTGAGCGAACCGGGTTTGGGTTCGAGTCTATCAGAACCGGAACATTCGGTATTTGATTAGCGGTGGCTTCTGAACTTGGATAAAGCTCTAACAGTGTCTGGAAAACATGGATACAGCCAATGACCATATCCATGTTTTCCACGTAGCCTTAGGGCTTTATCCAAGTTCAGCAGACACCGCTAATCAAATGCCGAAAGTTCGGGTTCGGATCGACTCGAGCATGTTCCAGGTTCGCTCATCTCTAGTAAAGGGTTCTGTTAAGAGAATCTATAGAGAATAATATGCAGCTAATGACTTCTGTGTCCAACATAACAGATGGAAGATAAAGTTGAGCTGGCAATGTACCACCACACTACATCACTGGAGAGCCAGAAAAATAGTGACATATTTTCCGTATAGTAATTATACCAAGTTTCATGCAGTTTGCTGTGTTTGCAGTGTATCTGTCCTTTGCCAGGCTGATTTGTCATCACCAGTAACATTAAATGATTATATCCTTGTCCCACTGAGAGAGCGCCCTATCGCCAACTCCTTCCGACTGACGCCACACACACCGCCATCACAAGTCCCTGAAGTCCCTATACATATATTCTTAGCTCAGACCATCCTATTTCATAGTATTTTATGCTATCAAGTGCTATAGTTTATTGGATTTGAGAAGAAGGTATAACTGGCATCATAGCAGTGAGTATGCACACAGTGATGTTTCATTAAAGGGGTAGTGCGGCGGTAAACAATTATTCACAGAATAACACACATTACAAAGTTATACAACTTTGTAATGTATGTTATGCCTGTGAATGGCCCCCTTCCCCGTGTCCCACCACCCCCACCCATGTACCCGGAAGTGTGGTGCGCTATACATACCTGTCACGTGCCGACTCGTCTTCGATCTTCAGTTTGCGATGTCGTCTTCGGACGGCCCGGCCGAATACCTCCGAGTCCTGAGTGCCGGTCGCCCTCTGCCGCATCATCGGCTGCTCAGCCGCGATTGGCTGAGCATAACTGTGGTGACGCTGAAGAGGGCGGCCGGCACTCAGGACGCTCAGAGGGATTCAGCCGGGCCATGCGAAGACGACATCGCAGACTGAAGATCGAAGACGAGTCGGCACGTGACAGGTATGTATAGCGCACCACACTTCCAAGTACACGGGTGGGGGTGGTGGGACACGGGGAAGGGGGCCATTCACAGACATAACATACATTACAAAGTTGTATAACTTTGTAATGTGTGTTATTCTGTGAATAATTGTTTACCGCCGCACTACCCCTTTAACCCCTTAACGACATTGGGCGTAAATTTACGCCCTCGCGCCCTGGTACTTAACGCATCAGGGCGTAAATTTACGCCCGATGTTTCCCCGATCGCTGTGTGTTCGCACACAGCGATCGGGGAAGATGGCCTACTATAAATCATAGCAGGCCATCTTAGCTTCTTGGCACGGGGGGTGGTTAACACTCCCCGTGCTTACGATCGCCGCTATTGGCTGATCAATTCAGATCAGCCAATAGCGGCGATCGGAACCTTTCCGGATCATCGGTGACCCGATGACCCAGAAAAAATGGCGGTCGGTGCTGTCCGAGGACGGCACCGACCGCCATTACTGTAAATAGTAATGGTGGTCACAGTGCCACCGGCCCGATCACTGTGAACGGCGATCGGGCCGTGGCACGGCGATCAGAGTCCACAAAAATAGTAAATACCTGCTCTGGACCCCTCAGCTAGGTAGCTGAGGGGTCCAGAGCAGGTATTTGTACATTACTCACCTGTCCCAGGGTCCTGATCGGCGTCTTACGGGTTCGCGGCGTCCTCCGTCTTTCCATCAGGTCTTCGGCTATTTCTGGCGGTCCCCATCGGCTTTTTTCGGCTCCAGCCTCGTCTTTTTCCGGATTTTGCGCTCTGCTGCCCCCTAGCGGCTGATATGTGTAATACACTTATCAGCAGCTACAGGGATGTTCAGAATGTAGAAAAAGTTTTTGGTTTTTTTCCCAAATTTTTTTTTTTCTATTTTCCGCACCCTATCACCGCTGAGTGTTGATCAGCATCGCACGAAAGTGCGCTGCTAATCAGCAACTCCTCCTTTTTGGTGTACAGTGTTTTTTTTCTATATTCTACTGCCACGGTCTGCTGATAAGTGCCGCACATAAGTGCGGCATTTATCAGCAACTCCTTTGTTGGCGTAGGTTTTTTTTTTTATACTTACTGTAAAAAAACACGTAAAAACACTACATTACACCACACTACATTGAATAAAGTTTGACACTACACCACTACATACCCCATATACCAATCCCCATATAAAGATAGCCCCCAGGGTGTTTTCGGCGTCAGAGGGATACGTTATTATTGCCTCCGACACCGAAACAGCCAGTGAGGATGAATAGGGGGGATCCTTCTTTCCTCCATTCATCCTCATCATCATCATCCAGTGACGTGTCTGGGGGTAGCGTAGCGTACGCTCCCCGCCAGACACGTCTTTTCCGCCAGTACCGTCCCAATAAGAGATGGCGGTATGGCATGAAATTCTACAAACTCTGTGAGAGTACCTCAGGGTACACTTACAGATTTAGGCTGGGTTCACACTATGTATATTTGAGGCTGTATTTGTGAGGCTGTATAGCAACCAAAACCAGGAGTGGATTGAAAACACAGAAAGGATCTGTTCACATAATGTTGTAATTGAGTGGATGGCCGCCATTTAATGGCAAATATTTGCTGTTATTTTAAAACAACGGCTGTGGTATTGAAATAATGGCCGTTATTTACTGTTATATGGCGGCCATCCACTCAATTTCAACATTGTGTGAACAGATCCTTTCTGTGTTTTCAATCCACTCCTGGTTTTGGTTGCTATGAGGACCTGACATGAGGACCAAATACAGCCTCAAATATACATAGTGTGAACCCAGCCTTAGGGTACGTGCACACTGCGGAATGGCGAAGGATAACCCTTTGTGCATTCCGCAGCTGGCACCCGCCGGCAGACTAATGCGGGCGCGTGTCTCCACCCGTGTCATAGACTCCAATCTATGCATGGGCGGATTCCATCGTCCATCCAAAGAATGAACACATTGGACGGAGAGCGGAATCCGCTTGTGCATAGAATGGAGTCTATGACACAGATGGAGACGTGCGCCTGCATCAGTCCGCCGGTGGGTGCCAGCTGCGGAATGCACAAAGGGTAATCCTTCGCCATTCCGCAGTGTGCACGTACCCTTAGAGTGTATGTAGGAAGGGACACCCGAATCCAGCCCCCTGATGCCCCCAGATGCCCCCTCCCCCCCATCCTCGGAACAAGTGGTAAGATCGTTAGGGAACTGATCTTCCCACTGCTGGATAAAGGTTACCACCCGTACGGGGATAACTTTTATACCAGAGCCCCCCTCTTCCGGTCCCTCGCTGCCTGAGCTACTGTAGCTTGCAGCACGATCCGAACATATCAGAAGCAGTAATAGCGCCCTAATATTTAGCAGCCATTGAGCGGACCCAGCGCTTCTGGATATGAAGGACCCTGTATCGCACCAGGACAACATTTTCCAGGTGACGTCCCCCACACTGGAGAACAGGAGACCCCAGAAGAAGTGCAGAGTGTGGCGTAACAGGGAGATCAGGAAGGACACCATTTTCCAGTGTGCCACCTGTCCTGATCACCCCGGCCTCTGCATACAGGATCGCTTCAAGGCGCACCACACGTCATCGGAGTTCTACATTATCTAATTATTGTCCCTTATTCCTATTTCAGGGGTCACGTTGATCCAGGGATTATTCTGATCGCCATTATGGAGTCGGGAAGGAATTTTTCCCCTGTGATGAGGCTACTGTCGTCTGCCTTACGAGGGTTTTTTGCCTTCCTCTGGATCAACACAGATTGAGTTTGATGGACACCTGTCATTTTCAACCTTATAAACCAATAATTGGCCTAATACCCCCAAATAAATTAGAATGGTCCCTTTTCCCCAGCTAAATAGGTATGGCCGCCATTCCCATTAGAGACTTGCCATGATGCAATTACAAAGCCTCTGTGCGGCCAGGACAGTAGAAACCCCCCACAAGCGACCCCATTCTGGAAATTTCCCCCCTATAAGGAATCTAACAAGGGGGGCAGCGGGGATATGGCCCCCTGGTGACGGCCACATTTGGGACGTGAAAATGAAAAAAATTGTATTTTTTATTTTCTCGGCACATGTTCTACGTAAGTGCCCGTCACCAGTGGGGTCCATATGCTCACTGCACCCCTTGTTAGATTCCTTATGGGGTGTAGTTTCCAGAATGGGGTCACTTGTCAGGGGTTTCTACTGTCCTGGCAGCACAGGAGCTTTGTAATTGCGACATGGCCTCCATCCTCCATTCCAGCCTCTAAATGGCGCTCTGTCCCTTTGGTGGCTTGCCCTGTGCCCATATGGCACATTATGCCCACATGTGGAGTATTTTCGTACTTAGGGGAAACTACCCTACACGTTTTGTGTTCATTTTCTTTTTTAACCCCTTGTGGAAATGGAAAAAATCAAGGCTAGACAAACATTTAGTGTAATTTTTGTAAAATTTTTACTCTAAATCATTAATCTTGTCATGATTTTTTCATTTTCACAAGGGGCTAAAAGATAAAAAAAACACTTAATGTGTAGCGCAATTTCCCCTGAGTACGGAAATACCCCACATGTGGACATAAAGCGCCATGCGGGTGCAGGGTAAGCCTCCGAAGGGAAGGAGCGCCATTTGGTTTTTGAAGGCTGGATTTGGATGGAATGGATTTCGAGGGGCCATGTTGCATTCAAAAGGCCCCTGTGTTTCCAAGACAGTTGAAACCCACGATAAGTGACCCCATTATGGAAACTACACCCCTCAAGGAATGTAACAAGGGGTGTAGTAAGCATATGGACCCCACTGGTGATGGGCACAAATGTGGAAAAATGTGGCGTGAAAATGAAATATTACATTTTTTACACTATAATGTTGGTTTAGCCTTGAATTTATCATTTTCACAAGGGGTTAAAAGAGGGGAAAACTAATTGTGTAGAGCAATTCCCCCTGAGTCCGTAAATACCCCACATGTGGACATAAAGCGCCATGTGGGCGCAGGGCAAGTCTCCGAAGGGAAGGAGCGCCATTTGGATTTTGGAGGTTGGATTTGGCTAGAATGGATGATGAACGCCATGTCGCATTTACAGAGCCCTCGTGCTGCCAAAACACTGGAAACCCCCACAAGTGACCCCATTCTGGAAACTGCACCCCTCAAGGAATCTAACAAGGGGGGCAGTGAGGATATTGACCCCTTGATGACGGGCACATTTGTGCCATATGCTCACTGATCCCCTTGTTAGATTCCTTGAGGGGTGTAGTTTCCAGAATGGGGTCACTTGTGGGGGTTTCCAGTGTCTTGGCAGCACGAGGGGTCTGTAAATGCGACATGGCCCTTGAAATCCTTTCCAGTGAAATTCAGCTTCCAAAAGCCAATTGGCGCTTCTTCCCTTTGGAGGCTCGTCCTGCGCCCCCTTGGCACTTTATGTCCACATGTGGGGTATTTCCGTACTCGGGAGAAACTGCGCTACACATTTTGTGTCTTTTTTTTCCTCTTATCCCTTTAAGAAAATGAAAAATTGAAGGCTAGAACGTTTTAGTGTAAAAAATAAATTTTTCTTTTTTCACGCCATATTGTTCGGAAAATCTGTGAAGCACCTGTGGGGTCCAGATGCTCACCGCACCCCTTGTTACATTCCTTGAGGGGTGCAGTTTTCTAAATGGTGTCCCTTTAGGGGTGTTTTTTAGGTTTTGGCACCCCAGAGCCTCTGCCAAGCTGAAGTGGTACAGTCAGAAATGACCAAATATAACGGAGGCGTTGAAATTCACTAGGTGCTCCTTTATATCTGAGGCTTGTGGTTGCATCAAATAGCGCAATAGGGCCACATATGGGGTATTTCTATAAACTGCAGAAACGAAGCAATCAATATTGGGGTGCATTTCTCTGGTAATAGGTTTAAAATTATGAAAAATATTGGATTACAATAAAATCTCTGCACAGAAATTTAAAATTTTCAAATTTCTTACACACTTAGCTTTTATTTCTGTGACTCCCCTAAAGGGTTAAAAAACTTTCTGGATATGCTTTTTCAGAGTGTGGGGGGTGCAGTTTCTGAAATGGGGTGCTTTGTGAGGCTTTCTAACATACAGGCCCCTCAAATACACTTTAAGGCCAGGTTCAGACTATGTAACTGTGCGGCTGTATTTGCGGCTGTAATTGTGCGGCGGTATTATTGGTGGTTCATGCGTACGCTGGAAAGTATAGGATATACGGCTGCACAGTGCACACTATGTCTGAATCTACGGCCCGATCGTAAACGGACCCGTAAAAAATGAACAAGACCATTGTTTGCGGCTGGAAACATGGCCGTGGATTGACAGGCGGTCCGGAGTACTTCAAAAATAGCCGGCAATGATGCCGAATGCCGATGCCTCTAATAGTTAATATATTAAATTAATAAAACACATTTTCTTTGTAAGAAAGTCCCTTTCATTGGTCAATAATTTAATTCTAACGAATCCATCATTTTGCAATTAAATATACTGTTAAAATAAATATATATATAAATAAATGTATATTTATATAAATATTTATTTTTTGACAGTATATTTAATTGCACAATGATGGATTCGTTAGAATTAAATTATTGAACAACGAAACTGAATTTATTTCATCGAAAATGTGTTTTATTAATTAAATATTAATTAGTACAGGAAGCTCCATAAGCCGTTAATTCATATTCCCGGCAATAGAGCATTCTGTACTAATCATCACTTTACTTTAATGAAAACATCAAATGTTTCTTCTAATTATGTTATCACAATAGCATTATTAGAAGAAACATTTAGAATTATATGTGCGCTCAGCTGATTGGCTGATTGGCTGAGCGCACATATAATTAGCGGGTCCGCAGCACAGTGACTTCATTGTGCTGCGGACCAGCGAAGAGACAACATTGGGGTGAGTATAGAGCTCTCCCCACCCCCTCCCCAGCACTGCACCCCTCCCAGCAAGGAAGGGGGGGTCAGTTAACCCCTTCCTTGCTGGGATGGGTGCAGTCTGACATCAGTCTGGCCCCCAAGGGGTTAAGGGGGATGCAATACATCCTCCCTTAACCCCTTGGGGGCCAGACTGTAAGCAGCGATCTGTAAAGATGCTGCATACTGTAAGGGCTCGTTCCCACTGAGCAAAAGCAGCTGAATTTCTGCGCTGAATCAGCGCTGAAATTTCAGCCGTTAAAATAGGTGCAGAGCTAATTTCCATTGTGTTGAATGGAAATTCTGCTCTGCAGTTCACACAGTGGAATTTCCGCACTGAACTAATCCGCTTTCCGCCAGAAGAATGAACATGTTCATTCTTCCGCTAGCGGAAGCCTATACAAATCAATGGGGCTCTGATTTTCTGTTTCAGCGAGGAATACTCGCGGAATCAGCGCGGAATACAAGCGTAATACAAGCGGAAATTACTCGCTGAATCAGCGCGGAAATGGGGAAAAGGGGGGGAGGAGGATTCTAGTATATGTTCTGGTATAGTCTAGTTTACTCACCAAATACTCGCTGAATTTCAGCGCTGAATGCATGCGGATTCAGCGCGGATTCCTCGAGTATTCCGCGCTGAATTTGTCAAGAGCTGATTACGAGCTGAACACTTTCCTAGCAGAATACGCAGGGATTCTGCTTACATTCTGCTTATATTCTGCTCGGAATTCAGCGTCAGTTGATTTCAGGCGGAAATATTTCCTTGCGTAATCCGCTCCTTTTGCTCTGTGTGAACGTAGCCTAAGGTGCACAACACCGCTCACAATGATGGGTGTTGTGCTCCTGTTTGTGTGTTTTTTGTGTGTTTCTCCCTTTTTGTTTTTCAGATATCGGTATCCTGTGGATTACGTCGGATTCCGTGGACTACGTCGATGACCAGCGTTTTTTTATTTTTATTTTTAATAAAATGGTCAATGAGGAGTGTGGGGGTGTTTTTATTTGAATAAAAAATTTTTTTTACTTGTGTCTTGTCTTTATTTATTTACTTTATAGACTTAGTAGTGGAAGCCGTCTAATAGACGGAATCCATTACTAAGTTGGGGCCTAGTGTTAGCCGGTATAAAATGGCTAACACTAACCCCCTATTATTACCCCAGTACCCAATGCCACCAGGGGTACTGGAAAGAGCCGGGTGCCAGTGGTCCCAGAGCATCAAAATTGGCGCTCCTGGACCGGGCGGCAGCAGGCTGTTAAGATTTAGGCTGGGGAGGGCCTAAACCAATGGCTCTTCCTACCCTGGTGTTACCAGGCTGCTGTCGTTTGGTTTTTAACCCGGCTGGTTATAAAAATAGGGGGGACCCTATGCGGGTTTTTTTAATTATTTATTAATTTAAAAAAAAAACGCATAGGGTCCCCCCTATTTTTATAACCAGCCGGGTTAAAAACCAAACGACAGCAGCCTGGTAACACCAGGGTGGGAAGAGCCATTGGTTTAGGCCCTCCCCAGCCTAAATCTTACCAGCCTGCTGCCACCCGGTCCAGGAGCGCCAATTTTGACGCTCCGGGACCACTGGCACCCGGCTCTTCCCAGTACCCCTGGTGGCATTGGGTACTGGGGTAATAATAGGGGGTTAGTGTTAGCCATTTTATACCGGCTAACACTAGGCCCCAACTTAGTAATGGATTCCGTCTATTAGACGGCTTCCACTACTAAGTCTATAAAGTAAAGAAATAAAGACAAGACACAAGTAAAAAAATTTTTTTATTCAAATAAAAACACCCCCACACCCCTCATTGACCATTTTATTAAAAAAAAACAAAACAAAAAAAAAAAACGCTGGTCATCGACGTAGTCCACGGAATCCGACGTAATCCCCAGGATACCGATATCTGAAAAACAAAAGGGGAGAAACACACAAAAAACACACAAACAGGAGCACAACACCCATCATTATGAGCGGTGTTGTGCACCTTACAGTATGCAGCATCTTTACAGATCTCTGCTTACAGTCTGGCCCCCAAGGGGTTAAGGGAGGATGTATTGCATGGCCTTGGGGGCCAGACTGATGTCAGACTGCACCCATCCCAGCAAGGAAGGGGTTAACTGACCCCCCCTTCCTTGCTGGGAGGGGTGCAGTGCTGGGGAGGGGGTGGGGAGAGCTCTATACTCACCCCAATGTTGTCTCTTCGCTGGTCCGCAGCACAATGAAGTCACTGTGCTGCGGACCCGCTAATTATATGTGCGCTCAGCCAATCAGCCAATCAGCTGAGCGCACATATAATTCTAAATGTTTCTTCTAATAATGCTATTGTGATAACATAATTAGAAGAAACATTTGATGTTTTCATTAAAGTAAAGTGATGATTAGTACAGAATGCTCTATTGCCGGCAATATGAATTAACGGCTTATGGAGCTTCCTGTACTAATTAATATTTAATTAATAAAACACATTTTCGATAAAATAAATTCAGTTTCGTTGTTCAATAATTTAATTCTATTGAATCCATCATTGTGCAATTAAATATACTGTCAAAAAATAAATATATATATAAATATACATTTATTTATATATATATTTATTTTAACAGTATATTTAATTGCAAAATGATGGATTAGTTTAAATTTAACTATTGAACAACGAAAGGCACTTTATTACAACGAAAATGTGTTTTATTATTTTAATAGATTAACCATGAGAGACATCGGCATTAGTGCAGAGGATCGCAAACCCCGGTAATAGCGATTCATGTAAACTGTGTTCCCTGCTTTCCCAGATGCATCCAGAGGTGTTTGCATCAATTTCTTAAGATTTTATTTGTTATTTTTAGTTGAACCAGATTTCCAAGTAAATGACCGTATGTTTTGAGCGGCATGTCTATTTTTTCCCACGGCCGTAGTTTCACCTGCACATTTACAGCCGCATAAAAAATACAGCCGCACAGTTACATAGTGTGAACCTAGCCCCCACCTGAACAGGTCCCTAAAAATATCTGATTTTGAAATTTTACAGAAAATTTGGAAATTTGCTGCTAATGTTTTAAGCATCCTATTGTCTAAAAAAAATGAAAGATCGTTTAATAAATGCCGCCAACATAAAGTAGACATGTTGCTAATGCTATTTAATATATAATTTATGTGGTATAACCACTTTCTGTATAAGCAAAAAAGTTTCAAATTTGGAAAAATGCATTTTTTCACATTTTTTCCATTATTTGGGGTTTTTTCATAAAGATTTGTTATGAGTATCGACTCCAATTTTCCAGAAATGTAAAGTACAATATGTCACGAGAAAACAATCTCAGAATCAGCCGGATAGGTAAAAGCATCCCGAAGTTATTAATGAATAAATTGACACAGGTCATATTCATAAAATTTGTCTCTGTCATTAAGCCCATTTCAGGCTCTGTCCTTAAGGGGTTAGATGGCCATGGCACACAGTAGTGTTAGATCAGTGAGAATGCAATGAACACACTAAGGACTCATTACATGGCATGACTCACAGTAATGTTAGATCAGTGATAATGCACACAGTAAGGCTCATTACATGGCCATGGCACACAGTTGTGTTAGAGCTGTGAGAATGCACACACGCACAGTGATGTTTCATTAAATGGCCATAGCACACAGTAGTGTCAGAGCAGTGGGAATGCACAAAGTGATGTCATAGCACAGGGGTAATTCAATTAGTGCACACAGTTATGTCACACTACAGGAGTAATACTCCCAGTGATGTCAAAGAATAAAATTATGCACATAATGATTCCTCAGCACAGAAATAATGCACACAGTACTGTCACAGAACAGGAATAATGCACATAGTGATGTCACAGCACAGGGATAATGCACACAGTGATGTCACAACACAGGGATAATGCACACAGTGATGTCACAGCACAGGAATAATGCACACAGTGATGTCACAGCACAGGAATAATGCACACAGTGATGTCACAGAACAGGAATAATGCACACAGTGATGTCACAGCACAGGAATAATACACAGTGATGTCACAACACAGGGATAATACACACAGTGATGTCACAGCACAGGAATAATGCACAAAGTGATGTCACTGAACAGGAATAATGCACACAGTATGTCACAGCATAGGAATAATGCACACAGTGATGTCACAGCACAGGGAGAATGCACACAGTGATGTCACTGCAGATCAATCATGCACACAGTGTAGCCATAGTGCAGGGATAATGCACCTGACATCACTGTACAGGGGGGAATTACAGTACAAGAATATGAATTCAGATTTCTATTTTCACCTTCAATTCTCCAGTCTTCACCATCTGTGGAGGTAGGGGCCCCCATTACTAACTGGGCCCTATAGCAGCTCTTATGCATGCTACTATAGTAGATATTTCTATGTTTCAAATCATGGTCTAGGAACCCACTGTTATTACTAGCTAATTTCTACTATGTTCAGAAGTTCAGAAATATGGAGCTTCACCTTAATGGTTATTAGAGATGAGCGAACCGGGTTCGGATTCGAGTCGATCCACACGTTCGGTATTTGATTAGCTGGGGCTGCTGAACTTGGATAAAGCTCTAAGGTTGTCTGGAAAACATGGATACAGCCAATGACTATATCCATGTTTTCCACATAGCCTTAGGGCTATATCCAACTTCAGCAGCCACCGCTAATCAAATGCCGAACGTTCGGGTTTGGATGGACTCGAGCATGCTCCAGGTTCGCTCATCTCTAATGGGTATGTATTTAGAAAAGTAAAAAAAAGTCTATCAAAGGGTATTTTTATTTTAGTGTTCAAATAACCTGAACCCTTGAATCAATAAATCCAGGATATTACAGCACAAAGTAATCTCACCTGAATAATTGTCAAGCCGACATCTCCCACAGCACAGATACATCTTCCAGTGCCGTCTTACATTCTCTTTAATTAGACAATGGAACACAAAAATAAAAAATCCTAATGTGAGAGAAGAGCAGAAAAAAATGAGTATGCATAGAATTCCAACCTCATTATTTTTATATGTAAAGTGCACCTGTCGCTACAAAGGTGATCTCATTATAGCAGTGTCTACATGATGACACTAAAGTGTTAATCTGGCATGCAGCTAGAACACCTACACTACAGCTCCTGGAGTATGAATGTGCTCTAAGCTTCTCTATAGCTACAGTAGATGGCAGGGTGTCTCTATCTGGTGAAGGTGGGACACCAGTACAGCTGATCAATGGCTGAGCGTGACTGCTACTTCCCATCTATGATCCTGGACGCAGTTGTACAACAAACAGGGGAGTGGCATAGTACGGGCAGCAATATGGGAGTCAGGGAGGTAAGTATATATTTTTTTGCATTTACCCCCTCCCTGGGCATAATACTTCAAAGGTTACTCCAGAGGAAAAGAAAATGTTTTCAAATCAACTGCTGTCAGAAACTTATACAGATTTGTTAATTACTACTATTTAGAAATCTCCAGTCTTCCAGTACTTATCAGCTGCTGTATGTCCTACAGGAAGTGGTGTATTTTTTCCAGTCTAACAAAGTGTTCTCTGGTGCCAATTCTGTCTGTAACATCAACTGTTCAGAGCAGGAGCAAATCCCTATAGAAAACTTCTCCTGCTCTGAACAGTTCCTGTCATCACAGACAGAGGTGGCAGCAGAGAGCACCGTGTCAGATTGGAAAGAATACATCACTTCCTGCAGGACATACAGCAACTGATAAGTGATGGAAGACTTGAGTAATTTACAATTTTCTATAACTTTACAACACCAGTCGATATGAATAAATATATATATGTTTTTCACCAGAATACCCCTTTAAAGGGGTCCTGGTCGGACAACAACTTTAAAGTGACACTGTCACCCCCTTTGTGCACCATGACTTCTCTACACTTATTTTATATCATACGTCATGGTGCTTGTTCCAGTTAAAAGTGATCTTTTATCATCAGTGGATTATGCCACCTGGGCGGAGCTTCTCGACCAAAGCGCCACTTAGCCCTGCCCATAATGGTGTCTTAGAACCCCACCCTCTGTGATGTCATAGCTGTCTAGGCCCTGCCCCTCAACGGCCATTGGAACGGGCTGGCCTAAATGTCTAGGCCCCACCCCCTCTAGGTCGGCCCATACCAATGGCCGTCAGGAGGCGGAGCCTATGATGCCACATGGGCGGAGCATACTGTGGTAATATGGGTGGGGCTTAGTGGTGCTGCGCCCGAGAAGCCCCGCCCAGGTAACACAATCCGCAGATGATAAAAGATCACTTTTTACTGTAACAAGCACCATGATGTATGATATAAAATAAGGTATGAAAACTGCTAAATTTATTATTACTCCTGTGTAGAGAAGTCAGAATACCAAAAGGGGGTGACAGTGTCACTTTAAATTCCCAATACTCAGGATGCCAATCAAGCATGGGTGGCTGGGAGGAGGGTAAAGGCAGTGTAACTACATATCATTGTACATAAATACGGCACTAAGCAGCATGTCACCACAGTTTTCAGGCCTCATATTGTCCTCACCAAGTCCACAATGTGTCAACCTAGCCTCACTATACAACTATAAAATTATAACTATAATTTATAGCTCAGTAACTCATACTTCTTCATAATGACTTTATAATTTATAGATACACAATAAACATGGGGCCTTTAGATTTCTATATTAGTACCTGCTTACCTTGTAATGTATTAAAAACAGCAAATAGATATAAAAAGGCAATTCGCACAGGTCCCCAAGCAAAGAAGGCGAAACCCCAGGTTAATCCGAGTAAGAAGGCCAGGCTGAGAGTGTTCTTTATGTCATGCAGGAAAAGGGCCTTCCAGTCCTTTATCCTTGAGGACTTCAGGGACTGGATTTGCAGAAGTACAACGATGAACATGGAAATGTTGATAAGAAAAACTGCTCCAAAGTAAGACACCACTGCCACATAGAATACAATGTCATTCTGGATCCAGCAGCTGGTAAAGAGAAGTGAGATTATTAGAATAAAGCTTCACATATAGTCCGACTTGCTGTTAAATAGAGTAAAGGATAAGGCCAATATAACCTACTCCTATGGAAACGTAAAGGGATTATAAACATTAAGGCATCATTTGCTTCCTAACAATTTCCTTTTGTTAGTAGGGCATCAGATCCTCAGATATTACATCCTGTGGCAAGTAAGCAATTCTTCTGCAGCGCCTCCATAGGAAAAAGTATTACACAGGTCTATTTGAAATCAAAGGGGTTGTCCAGAAAAAATCTTGTTCTTTCAAATCAACTGGTCTCGGAAAGTAATATAGATTTTTTTTTTTAAATTTACTTATATTTAAAAATCTCAAGTTCTCCCATACTTATCAGCTGCTGTATGCCCTGCAGAAACTGGTGTTTTCTTTTCAGTCCGACACAGTGCTCTCTGCTGCCACCTCTGTCCGAAACAGAGCACTATCATATCTCCATAGAAAACTTCTTCTGCTCTGGACAGTTCCTTTCTCAGACAGAGGTGGCAGCAGAGAGCAGTGTGTCAGACTGAAAGTAAACACCACTTCCTACAGGGCATACAGCAGTTAATAAGTACTGGAAGGCTTGAAATTTTACAATAGAAGTAAATAACAAATCTATATAACTTTCTGAAACCAGTTGGTTTGAAAGAAAAATATTTTTGCTGGATAACCCCTTTAGGCTATGTTCACACTGCGTATGAGACCGGCCGTTCCGTGACTCCGGCCGGGTCACGGAACGGCCGGTCTCAGCCCGGATCATCACGGCTGGTACTTAAGTACCGGCCGGATGATCTTTCCTCCGTGGAGCTCTGATGCTTAACCACACCTGAACTGGAGACAACAGAGGGGGAAAAGTGGCCATGTTTTTGTAGCGCTGGATAACCCCTTTAATTAATCTCCCCTATTATATCTATTTTTCTAGCATGGAAACAATAAAAAATAGCAATAATTATAATGGTGCCATAAGCCAGTATACAGTGTACGGCAACAATATTAAAGGTTTCAAATTTACCCATAAAGTAACAGAAACATCTTACCATACAGTGCACAAAATTTATTAAAACTTATTCGCCAAATTTTACTAACTGAAATGTTATACAGAGTAAAGTGGTTCATTACTCACAACAAAGTGCCGCTGTCTCCAGAGACCTCATTCTGCTTGTAATCAGATTCGCTTCCATAAAAATTAACATTAACACAAAGTACGGCAACAACTACAACGAGAGGGATTCCTGTATCAGAAACATAATAATAGTCAATTATTCAGTCATGTAAACAGAAAATACTTTGTTATTTCTCTGGGGCTTCATGGCAGAAGATCTGTATCCTTCAGGTTTTCTTTTTATTGGATGACATGAGATGGCAGTAAATCGCTTGAAGTAAAGAATCAGAATCAACATATGCTGTGCTAGTACAAAGCCCGTCCCAGGATGGAGACAGTAATAGAAAATGCATCCTCTTAAAGTGGTACTCCAGAGAAAAAAAAATTTTATTAACTGGTGTTAGAATGTTAAATAGATTTGTAAATTAACTCTATTCCAAAAACTCAAGCCTTCCAGTACTTGTCAGCTGCTGTATGTCCTGCAGCAAGTGGTGTATTCTTTCCAGTCTGACATGTTGCTCTCTGCTGCCACCTCTGTCCGTGACAGGAACTGTCCAGAGCAGGGAAGGTTTTCTATGGGAATTTGCTAATGCTCTGGACAGTTCCTGTCACAGACAGAGGTGGCAGCAGAGAGCACTGTGTCATGGACTGGAATGAATACGTCACTTCCTGTAGTGTATACAGTAGCTGATGGTTTGGCACCATCCATATTATGCTGTATATTCCTTTACAGCACTCCTGTGGGGGCTTACTGTGAGTGTAGCGGAGGCCACTCTAGACTACACTGGTAACACTACATACTGGTTTAGACAATAGGGGAAAAAAATATTTCACACTAATTAATGTTCCCCGTTGGTTTAAAGCAGTGTTTCTCAACTCCAGTCCTCAAGACCCACCGACAGGTCATGTCCCATACAACCAACAGCTGTGGCAGTTACTGGTGCACTGACCATAATTATATCACCTGTGAAATACTCAAAACATGACCTGTTGGTGGGTCTATTCAGAGGTCAGAGAGGTCAGTGCTGACTTAAGAGAAGATAGCTCAGTGATGTAGCTGTAAATTAACTCTTTGTTGTCCTATTTTGGTGCCTCATCCCCCTCCACCACTCCCCTCTCCATAGAGAACAATCAAGACGGGGAGAGGTTCAAACTGCTTTATCATGATAAAAATGCATTTTTTGGCTAATAAACCCATTACAAAGTTTCTTAAAATTGCCTGAACTATTGATTTCTGCAAAAAAAAAAAAAAAAAGAATGGTCAGTAATCTTATTTTTTAATGATAAAGACATTCTCATGCTGTGATTTCCCCATACTGCTCTATAATGCACCATTTGTAATTTATTTTCGACACATTCACATGTAGCGAGTCTATCGGGTTGTACACAGCAGGTTTGCTGCAGGAAATCTGCTGTAAATTGTGCTACACATTAACTTCAATGTGTCCATTGATGCATGGGAGCGATTTTATGTGACTGCAGCAGTTTGAGTCACAACACAACCAGGTTCACTTGTATGAAGGATGGAGTTGGGCGACCAGGCAGCATGTCTGGAAATCTGCATGTAGCCCTAGACTATTCATGGACTTTGGAACTGCAAGTAAATGGCTCTTAGCTGCAGTACCAAACACAGCCCATTCGTAAATTTCTATTTAATCTGTGACTTATTTGAAACTTAAATGTAAACTAATATCTAACCTACTGATATCTTCCTAATGTGCACAGGGCACTGAGGATGAAGGTAAGTGTCTTCTTTCCAGGCTATCAAGGGTTTAATCCTTATACTAATTAGGTGTTTTGTTACACAGGGGCAGGGCTACCGATCCACTCCGGCTGCCCAACCCTTCCTAAAGAATATTAGTGGAGCGTGTCGGCAGGGGGGCAGATCTGTGCACTGGGGGCAGTAGTCCCACCTCCTGTGCACCAGAACTACTAATTAGCATGGTAGTTAAAGTGTCACTGTTGTTATAACTTTCAAAATCTAAATTAACAGTAGATGTGATATATAGAAAGTTTGCCATATACATTCATTATTTTTTTTGTTGTTATCATGCTGTAAAACAAAGCTGTACTCACCAGAAATCCAGGTCCAGTCTCCTGAAGGCAGATTTTCTGACTTGTGCTGGTTGAAAAAAAGAGACTAAACCCAGAATTCCGGCCAGTACAGAGAGTCACGGCTAAATGTGTCTGTCAATCACATGACTGCCTTCTCTCTGTGAGCGCACAGATAACCTGGGATATACAGGACTTCCTGTTTTCTGACTGTTTCCTGTTTTTTGAGGAAAAAAACTGTCAGAAAACAGGAAGTGCCGTGTTTTCAATGATAACTAAAAAAATAAAATAATGAATGTAAATTGCAGACTTGCTTTATATCAAATCTACTGTTGATTTAGATTTTGAAAGTTATAACAACAGTGACACTTCAAACTAATATCAAAGAAACAGCCTCAGAGGATGGAGGTAAGACACGCACCTTCATTCTCAGTGCCCTGTGCACTATAGGGAGATATCAGCAGGTAAGATGCTTCTAACCTATTAATAGTTTCCCTATAAATATATGATTTTTTTCTCCAATATATTGGGTTTGTGATGCCGATATTCATGTCATACATCAACAAAACTGGAAGATAAAAGCAACACATTCAGCAAATATTTCAGTATTACAGAGTGAAGGAAATGACTGGAGCCAATACTCACCCCAGCCAGCGATACATAACTTTAATATGTATTTATGGATGTATGAGTTAAAGACTTTGACAAATGCAAAATACATATGGACAGCTTCCAGGGCCATCCATGTGAACGATGTCAGCAGGAAGTAATGCAGGAGAGCTGCAATCGAGATACACAAGCCTTGACTTCTCAACGATGACAACCAGTTGTTGACCAAAAATAGCAGATTAAGCATCAAGAGCGAAAATGAAAGATTCATCAATATTTTTGAAGGGTAATCTCTTCTCAGCTGTCTGAAAGGACAAGAAAGGCAGCAGTGTGAAGGCTTAGTATACAATGGGAAAATACATGCTGTGTCTGCTTTTTAAAAGGGTTGTCAAGGATTAGAAAATACACAGCTACTTTCTAAAAACAGCACCACCCCTATCCTCAGGTTGTGTGTGGTATTACAATTCAGCTCCATTCCATTCACTTCAATGGAACTGAGCTGCAAAACCCATAACCAAACTGAGGACAGGAGAGGTGTTGTTTCTGGAAGAAGACAGCTATGTTTTTCTAACAAACCATGTAGAAGTATTTGTTAGTCTAATACATGCTAGCATCAGACCAGACATTACACTTAGGGAAGCTATCTGTGTCAGTAGTGCTGCACCCACCTTGTAGCACAGCAAGCTCGAAAAACTGTCATTCACTGATTGCTCTGCTACAGGCACTACTAACACAGCCAGCTTCTATATACATATGTATATATTATGTATTGTAAAACTTCAGTGTTAGGCTACGTTCACACAACGTATATTTTCATAAAATTCTGGCCATTGTACATTCACATGGGATACGGTCTGGCCGGAATCCCTAATGGCACCGCAAACCACTGACATGTCAGTTTCCTGCGGACGCTATTCAGTGGATAGCGGCCGCAGAAATCCCTGCCAGTGCACACTATAGAGCAAGCGGCTCCAGCTGCTCGCTCCATAATGTGCTGTGAGGAGTCCTGATGCAGGCCCGCACGGATGCACAAGTGTCAGAACCCTGCAGCTTAAAAGATCATCCGGCCGGTACTGCAGTACTGGCTGGGATGATCTTTTCAGAGACCGGCCGTTCCGTACCGGCCGGGTCACGGAACGGCAGGTCTCTTACGCAGTATGAACATAGCCTTAGTCTGAACTCATGAGGAGACTTAAAGTGACTCTGTACCCACAATCTGACCCCCCCCCCCCCCACAAACCACTTGTACCTTCAGATAGCTGCTTTTAATACAAGATCTGTCCTGGGGTCCGTTTGGCAAGGGATGCAGTTATTGTCCTAAATAACAACTTTTAAACTTGCAGCCCCGTGCCCAACGGCCGGGGTTTAGAGTATCTGTGCCCTAACTTTGCACCACCCCTCCGTCCCTCCTCCCCACCCTCTTCATCATTAGGAATGCCACTGGAACATTTTCTCCTGTCTGAACATTGCACAGGTGCCTTAACGATCCAGCCCATGTTCAGTATTCACACAGCTGAGGAATAGGAGACAATCTGCCTGGTGCATTCCTAATGATGAGGAGGGCGGGGAGGAGGGACAGAGAGGGTGTGCCAGCTTAATGCATACACAATCTAGGCCACGACCGTTGGGCACGGGACTGCCAGTTTAAGGGTAGCTTCACACACACCGTATCGCAGCGTATTTTCTGCTGTGATACGCAGCAGATAAGCAGCAGATTAGATCTAAATAACTGAACACAGCATCAAATCTGCACCATCAAATCTGCTGCAGATCTGCTGCTTATACAGTGTGTGTGTTTGTACCCTAAAAGTTGTTTTTAGGACAATAACTGCATCACCTGCCAAACGGACCCCAGGATAGATCTTGGATTAAAAGCAGCTATCCGAAGGTACAAGTGGTTTGGGGGGGGGGGTCAGATTGTGGGTACAGAGTCGCTTTAATTCCTGGAAACTAATTAGTCTAATAATTTATTTTATTAGCCTCATATACCGCACATTTCCATGTCACAAACTTACCGGAACATCCCATATGTTACAAGAGATATCCCAAGAAATAGAGCGGCAATGCCGCATCCCACATAAGTCAGGAGGCTTAGTATGTGCTCATCTAGAGGGTTGATTGTAGTCCTAGCAATATCCTGACAAAAAGGAAAATACCAGGTTAATTTGTCCTCATAAGAATATGCATGAGAAGTTCTTCATTCCTCAAGTTTGACCTTAAACCAAGTTCATATTTTACATGTTGCAATGTTCATATCATCCAAGCACATGATTGTCCACTAAGACATTATATTAGATCTTGCATTGTTTATGAGGTTGAAAAAAAAGATTAGAGTTCATCAAGTTCACTGTATAACCCTACTTTGTTGATCCAGAGGAAGGAGGAAAATCTTTTTGAGGCACATGCTAATGGCAGCATACCAGGAATAAATTTCCTTCCAACACCAAATATGAGAACTAGAATAAATCCTTGAATCAACGTCCTATCACCAGATATCTAGTAACCATAACCTGTAACCTCTGAACTTGTGTAATGTGTCAGCCATTACAACATCATGTGGCAGCGAGTTCTATAAGTCTCGCAGCTTTTATAAGAATCCCTATGTGTAATAATGGTGAAACCTTCTTTCAGCTTGTCAAAAGAGGATGGCATCTTTTTTCTAAACTAAATATCCCCAAGCTTGATACCCAACCAAAAACAAACCAATTTATATCTATTTTGGCCTAGTCCCAGCATCCTCTTTCATGTTTCAGATTGTTATGATTACATTCTATTCATACCATGCAGCATTGTATATTAATCATATTCTATAGCACTTCAATTAGCCAATCTTTTGAATGTCCTTGATTATGGTCCATTGCACATGGCCACATTAAAGCTCCCCTTAGAGATGGCACCATGTCCTGCTATATAGGTTTAGTACATTAGGCTTTGAGACCACAGCAATGCATGTTTGATGCATAAATATTTTGTATTGCTCATTAAATGGGCTGTCCAGTGAAAATCTTTTTCTTTCAAATCAACTGCATTAAGAAAGTTTAATAGATTTGTAATTTACTTTTATTTCAAAATCTCAAGTCTTTCCATACTTATGAGCTGCTGTATGTCCTGCAGGAAGGGGTGTATTCTATCCAGTCTGACACAGTGCTCTCTGCTGCCACCTCTGTCCGTGTCAGGAACTGTCCAGAGCAGTAGCTAATCCCCATAGAAAATCTCTCCTACTCTGGACAGTTCCTGTCTCAACCAGAGATGTCAGCGGAGAGCACTGTGTCAGACTGAAAAGAAAACACCACTTCCTGCAGGACATACAGCAGCTGATAAGCACGGGAAGACTTGAGATTTTTACATAGAAGTTAATTAAAAATCTATATAACTTTCTAAAACCAGTCGATTTGAAAGAAAAAGATTTTCACTGGATAACCCCATTAATGAGTGTATTGCACACAGTAATTCAGTAATTTGATGCTATGTATTTCCATAAATATGTACCAGTATATGCCTTAATAAAATAAAATTTTATATATATATATATATATATATATATATATATGAAATTATAAATGGATACGGCATGAATTGGCATGATTATTAAGCAGGAAACAATAAGTGATAGCTGAGGAGACATCACTATTATGTATAAGACATACAGTAGCTACAAGACTGATATTTTCAAGCAATAATAATGGAAAGTAATTATGACAGGAATGAATGATGAATAGAATAATGATAAATATATTGTTCAATTACCAGTCAATTTTCACATTTATAGCTTCCTTTCACAACATTTATTGGATGTCATTGTGATTCTATGTGATATGTCTATTACTTTATTGCTTTCTATTTATTCTGAATCTATATAATTGTGTTTTCCCAACTAGAAGTCTTGTTCATTATTGTCTTCTACCCATCATTCATCCATACTATGCCTCTGTCTGCGCTTGCACTCGGTAGGTTATTGTCTTTCTTTTCTACACCGTTCCATTCTTCCCTGTTGTACATCATTATTTTGTACTGCATGAAGTGGAACAGATTTAATGTTATGGCTTATAATGTATCTACAATATATATGTGTATCCAGGTGTATGCATAGAAAAGACAGGACTCGTAAGCAAAAGTCAGAATTGAATGTGCCCAAATGAAAAAAAAACCAAGACTGTTGTCAGTAACGTTGTAAGTTACTGTATTAAGAACCAAAGGGAGAGCCATAAAGACGTGGGTAGAGTAGAGCTAACGCGGACCAGGTCAGCCAAACAGAAAAGAACCTCCTTGTATGAAGCACAGGTGGTATGCAGGGGCGTACCTAGAAATATTATGTAAACTTTTTGGATCATTACTAGTAAACTTGCCATAGCCATAGGCTGTATCCTTGTTTTCCTGGCAGCCCTAGGGCGGCGTACAACTTCTGCAGCCGCTGGGAGTAAAATGCAGAGCGTTTGGGTTCAGAGAATGCTGACAAACCTGAACAGTCTGCTCAACAGTAATTATTAGAGATTAGCGCAGCAGATTCATAGGAAGTGAAACCATCAGTTTTTGATTTCCACTTGCGTGGAGAAGGTGGATACATGCCAAGGACCACCTTGAAAACATGGGTACAGTCTATGGTGTATGGCTGTATCCATGTTTTCAAGGCGGAGCAGGCAGACAGTGGGTTTCAAAAGCCGATGGTTTGGCTTCATACAAAGCTTAACGAAACCCGCTGCGCTTATCTCTACTAATTATACCTAACATTGTAATATTATCATAAGACAGACCCATAGAAGGCTCTACAATACAACACAGTACTTACTAGGAGAACTCCAAAGTGAGTAAGATGGTTACAGGAACATGAAGTGTATTCCTTGTTTGTAAAAGTCACTGAACAACCAGATGTGTTCCAACCACCCAAATTATCTGTGCCGCGAAACAGAACACAAGATTTAGGATTTTTATGAACATAAACCAATCGCTTACAAAAAATGGTATAACTTGAACACAAAAACAAACAAGAAACAATGTGTGCAGAACTGAATATCTATTGGTTTGTAGAACTGGTGGCGTAATAGGCCAACCTGGTGCATACTGTAAATCTGACATCATATGCACGTCATATTAGTGTAACGATACAATGTGTTTCCCTATCCCATATATAACAACTAATAATTAAGTCAAAATACATTGATCAGTGCTCATAGCCATAACCACTGTAGCTCATAGAGAGGCATTTGTGAGTGTTAGAGGGTCATCGATGGCTAGTGTTTTTTCTAAATCTACTATGGGTATCCCCCAATGCAGAAATAGAGCAAGTAGCATATTTGTCAGATAAACTTAGTAAAATAGTATCACTTACTGTTTTTAGAAAAGTCCCAAAAAGCACACTTCACCGGATAATCATCCTAAGAGAAAAGAGAAATTATAACTTGGAGCAGAAATGTTGCGTGTATCATAAACATAAACTTTCTTTAGGGCATGTTCACACTTAAGGCCCTATTACACTAAGCGATTATCATCTGTCATAAAAGACAACAATCAGCCGACATGCATGATGTCGGCTGATTGCTGTCTTTCAACATGTTGAAACGGGAACAATAAGGATAGCAGCGATATGGAGCAATAGGAGTGGCGGCAGCAGACCACTGCTATGCTCTATAGGCTGCCTGGACGATCTAGAAATCACCTGGGCGGCCCCTCCACAGCTCCCCGCGCCCCCACCCGCTTTCACCCGCTCACTACCGAAGCATGTAATAGCGCTGGCAGCGAGCGGGGAACGAGGAGCAAGTGAGCGCTGACCTGACAGGTTGGCGCTCATTTGCTCCTCTTAATCGCCCAGTGTAATATGGGCTTTACTTGACTCTGGATTTGACTTTATTTTTAATCGTTAAATCCCCAGCTTCAAATCTACAATGTTGTCGACTAATTATAATGGGCCAGGTCTAGGCACTGTATTTCTATGGGATTTATAGGCTTTCTCTAAGGTATAAACATCTTTTCTCAGGAGAATGTGTTGTAGGTGTAAAGAAGCTTCCCCTCACCATCCACTGTTCTTGACATGTCATAATTGGTCCTTGTTTACCTGTCCTCTATCACATAATTTTAATTTTCATGGAGACAAGTAAAGAGAAGACAATTAATGAAACTTACCACATTTACATTAAAGTGCTGCAGTGTTATATCTATCGGCTCCCTCAGATTCTCAACGTCTGTGCCCTCAAAACTGGCACTTATGATGTACGTGTTTAGTTCCAGATGTCTGGATTCATAGTCCTATAAAAGACGATGGTTAAATTATTCTATGATAATGGTCTATCTTTATTATTACCTTGCACACTTAAATATTCTGTTATAATTATAGATTCTAGCACAACAGCAAATAGTATATTTAAGTAGCCTCATGTGACTTTCTGTATCGCACAGCTTAAAGGGGGTTTTTAGGGGTGTGGTTAAATAATAAAAAAAATCCCATACTTACCTTGCTCCCTTTCCCATTAACACAGCTGTGTTGTCACCCCAAACAGTTAACTGTGTCAGGGTTGGCACAGTGGTGGCCACTGACTGGCTAAGAAGAAAGGTCTTTGAGCTGAGACAGACACAGGAAAGTGCTTTGCAGCAGAAACCAGTTGGGAAGCAAGTAAGGTAAGTATAGGATTTTTTTTTCTATTTAAAGGAACATTCAGTGTTTAATCACTTGTACCCTATCCATAGGATATGCGATAAGTGTCAGATAATGGTGATAACAACCACTGGGATCCCTCCATAATCTCTGGTACCTGAGAGTTATTTCAAATTGAGCATATGTGCACCGCTACTCCATTCATTGTCTATAGAGCTGCTGAAGTAACACTATTAGAAGCCTCTTCCCAGCCCATCAGAACCCACATGATTAGAGATGAGTGAACCTGGAGCATGCTCGAGTCCATCCGAACCCGAACTTTATGCATTTGATTAGCGGTGGCTGCTGAAGTTGGATAAAGCCCTAAGGCTATGTGGAAAACATGGATATAGTCATTGGCTGTATCCATGTTTTCCAGACAACCTTAGAGCTTTATCCAAGTTTAGCAGCCCCCGCTAATCAAATGCTGAACGTTCGGGTTCGGATGGACTCGAACCCGAACCCGAACCCGGTTCGCTCATCTCTACACATGATACTAATGAGGTGCAAGAACCCAGAAAGAGCTGTCTACTGATGTGTCCTCTCCTCTTATGATGATTTTTCAAGGCTCTTTAATGGGTTAAACGTCGACAGCTTTCTATCTTTTATTAGGGTGCTAATTTGCATACTTTTTTCCATGGCGCATTACCTTGCATTTAAAATTCCTTACACCAGCTGGCAGTCTATGAAAAGGGAAAGACTACAACCTAGGAATTTCAGAATTTAAATTACCCCTCTCCTGGTATATGTCCGGTGGGGTCCTATTCCCTCTTTCCTGCTTTCCAGGCACTCATATTCCCCATGGTGCTGCCAGCTCTGGTCTCCACTCCAGTGCTAATTCACACACCAGAAGTAACTTTCCCTATGTAAGTCTATGAGATACTCAAAGACTTTGGTTGGCAATGTTCTTGCACAGTATTTTGGTCAGTATTGCTTCAGCCAAAACCAGGACTGGGTTAAAATCACAGAACCTGTACAATTCTTTCCATTGTAATTTTTTTCGGGTTGTTCCATTCGTGATTTTGGCTACAAATACTGCCCAAAACACAGACAAACTGACCAAAATACCATGTGTAAACATAGCCATACACTGCCATGTTGATTTCATCAGATTTTCACACCGATTCCAATGTTGAATTCACATTATAATCTGAAGCTCTACGTGACTTGAGTTTAAGAATTTTGAAAAGCTTTGTAAAATGTCGCATTATATTGCAAGTTTTGTTTTTTTTTTTTATCCCAGAACATTACAAAGTGATTTCACAGAGCACATTTTTAAATTCATTTGTTTTTTTTTTCTTGCCTTGAATGGTAATAAACTTCCAATAAAGTTGAATTGGACTTTGGTTGATGATATTCCAGCTTGGTCTTGGATTGATTTGGGTAAATGTATGAAGGCTACAGCCTTGTCAGGACGAGACTGCTGTAATGCTATCTGCAAAGGAAAACAAAAAAATTTTTTAAAATGTATTTCGGCAGACATGTAGATTCCCCACCAAATCCCTATATAGATGAAAATAGAGATCAAAAGACTGAGTGGGAATATGGCCTAAAAGGGGTTGCTGATCTTCAAGGAGACAACACATTTAAAGTGAATCTGTCACCCCCTGACCGCTTAGCAAGCTAGTGGCACTGCTTGACAGATATCAGTTATTCATAACATACCTTTGTTGACTGGTTTTATTTTCTAAAAAAAAATCTTTATTTTTCATGTGAATAGTGTTAAAAAGGCGGAGCCTATATTTCCCTGGGTCCCAGCACTGATACACCTTGTTATTCTGTATGCACAGTGGATGTTGCTAATTAAGCATGGGTCTGGCATACAGCACAGGGAATAGTAGGGGTACTAGGGCCCAGAAAATAATAGGCTCCACCTCTTTGACACCATTAACAGCTCAAATCAATTATTTTTTTATGAAGATAAAAACAAAGATACAGGCAACGGAGCGGGCAGACAGCGGGAATATAAAGCCGAGAGTTCAGGTTCATACGAACCTGAACCTCGGGCGGTTCGCTAATCTCTACTATTTACCCAGGATCAGAGGCTGGATCTAGCAGCTGATCCCAGCAACAAGCTTAGCTGAGCAGATCTAGCAGTGAAGTAACCCCCGCATTGCTGGAAGTTTGACAGGCAAGGTGGGTGTGGCTGGCAAATAAAGACACAATTCAGACAGACACAGTAGCAAAAAACACAGACAGAATTTCTGTGACTTCTGAAAGTCACATTCTAAACAGAGAGAATGATAAAGTTAATGCCATCATGTACACAACACACCATACCTCCACATTCCCTTTCAAATATTCCGTAACAGTGAAGTAAATTTCTTTAAATTCCTTTGATACTAGTAATGCCATGGAATTAGTTGTCACATTTGCTGTTTCACTGGTAAAATTCATCTTGAATCCAACTTCTTCCATAAGGTTAAGTATCCTTGATTACAAAAAAATATATATAAATTCTTGGTAAATTTTTATATAAATTTTTTCATAATTATATTTACCCAGTCATTTTAACTACATACACAATGATTCTCAAGATGATGAGTAGATAAGTAGTGTTCCACAGGATCCAAAACAAAATTGTTGGTTAAGTATTTTATATGGTTAGGGTTTAGGCCCACATACTTTCTACACTATAGTAAACCTCTAGAGGGAAGCTGGAATGTAAGCTCAGCCTTCTCTTCGTGGTGGAAGGTAATATGGACTTTATATCAGGTACTTTGCTCATCTTTAAAGCGACTCTATAACCACAATCTGAACCCCCCAAAACTGCTTGTACCTTCGGATAGCTGCTTTTAATCCAAGATCTGTCCTGGAGTCCGTTCGGCAGGTGATGCAGTTATTGTCCTAAAAAACAACTTTTAAAGTTGCTGTCTTGTGTCAAATTGGCGTGGCCTAGAGTGTGTATGCCCTAGGCTTGCACTGCCTCTCCATCCCTCCTCCCCACCCTCTTCACCATAAGGAATGCTCCCAGGCAGGATTTTAGTGTGTGAACACTGCACATGTGCTGGATTGTGGCAGTATTCAGGCAGGTGATGATTTGGAAAAATCCTGCCCAGGGGCATTCCTAATGGTGAAGAGGGCGGGGAGGAGGGGCAGAGAGGCGGTGCAAGCCTAGGGCATACACACTCTAGGCCACGCAATTTGACACAGAGCTGCAAGTTTAAAAATTGTTTTTTAGGACAATAACTGCATCACCTGCTAGTCGTATGATGATTGTGAAAGTCGCCAAGGCTGAATACTCACTTGTTAGTAAATAGGCGCACTGACGTGTCAGCTTTTTCCAGAACAAAGTTTATCACATCCACATGAACCTTTGCAGTTTCAAGATCAACTTCACCCAGTGCAATTATTTCGGAAACTTTGTTTAGAATGATTCTTATATCATTCTCTGGCAAAGAAGCGGCTTGCTTTGTCATGTTTAAAATTTGCATTGACAAATAGTTAGCGTTTTCTATAGAAAGAGAAGAAGAAAAGTAAGCAGTAAGTGGGAGAAGTTACATCATGTTTGCTTTATATATCTAGACCGTAGGTGTCAAACTCACAGCCCTCCAGTTGTTGCAAAACTACAGTTCCCATCAGGGGCGGATTAACTTTACCATAGGCCCCGGGCTGTTTACCAAGCCTGGGCCCCCCACCCCACTGTAACTATGGCAGCACTAGCCTGGCGTTCATAGTACAGGAGAGATAATGTCACAACGCCCTGATTTGTGCAAAATTGATGTAGAAAAGCAGAAATTTTGTTTGCAAATCATGACATAACTGTAACCATGAGATAATAAAGGGTCCTATTCCACGGGCCGAGCAAGGCTCGATCAACGTTGTAAAAGAGCGCTCGTCTACTGGGCCTATTCCACGGCCCGACAATCGTTAGCGAGGGCTGCAGGGACATCGTTACCGATGTCCTTGCAGCCCTTGTTTCATACCTCCTTCTCTCTGTCCCGCGACGCAGCAGCTTCAGAGCGTCCTGTCTGAACTGACAGACCGCTCAGCCAATCACTGGCCGCGGCGGTACCAGCCAGTGATTGGCTGAGCGGTCTGTCAGCTAAGACAGGACGCTCCGAAGCTGCTGCGGCGCGGGACCGGTAGAAGGAGAAGACCTGCGCCTGCACAGGTAATGTATGATGTTTTAAAATCGTCGGTTGCCCGCCGCGCCTGCTATTCCACGTAGCGATGCGCGGATGGCGACCGGTTATTTTAGGTTTGAACCTAATTGAACGATCAGCCGATGACACAATCATCGGTTGATCGTTCTCTTTATTCCACGGAGCGATAATCGGCCGAATCGGGCCGAATAGGTCCCTTAGTCTGTTTGGGTGGCCATGGGCCCCCTGGAGCTCTGGGCCCCGGGCGACCGTCCGAAACGGACCTGTTTTAATTCACTACTGGTTCTCATAAGGCCTGAGCAGCTAAAGACAGGCATGATGGGAATTCTAGCTTTGCAACAGCTGGATGGCCGTAAGTTTAACACCCATGATCTAGACCAGTGCTTCTCAATTCTAGTCCTCATGCTTTGATAATTTCCTTAGTATTTTCAGGTGACATAGTTATACTCAGTGCATCAGGTATTATAACAGGTGTTCTTTGTGTGGGATATCCTTAAAGGTGTAGTTCACCCAAAATTGTTTTGTTTTTTGTTTTTTGAAATCAATTGGTGCAAGAAAGTGCCAGAGATTCGTAATTTACTTCTATTAAAAAATCTCCAGTCTTCCAGTACATATTAGCTGCTGTATGTCCTGCAGGAAGCGGTGTTTTCTTTGCAGTCTGACACAGTGCTCTCTGCTGCCACTTCTGTCCATGACAGGAACTGTTCAGAGCATTAGGACCTGTCACTTGTAACTAAAAATTGATCTGATATTGTAAGTATGAGATACATGACTACAACACAACTTGGATCAGAATCCAGACAGCCTCAACTAGGGATCATTGAAACCACAAAGTTTTTGCGCACGGGGGTACTTTTCGCACATATGGCTGTCTGACAGATTAAAATCCCAGCCTTTGACTGGAGGCGTAGTGTCCCTATTACCTGCCATGGCCCTACCAAAAGGGGGCATGTCAAGCAATATCCCTTACTTATTGTCTGTTACTAGGCCTACGTTATGTGAGGGGAGTTATACATACCCGGTGTTACTGTGAAGTTTTCGAGATCTTCAAATGAACTAGGAACACATCTGCTATAGTTTGGCTCTCCCCATTCTGTTTGTAATGTGGTGACATTAATATAGCTAAAACATATAAACAGTAATAAATTAACAAGAAGGTAAACTTATCTATCCATAATTAACAAGCATTTCCTTATTGTAGTACATACTGTATGACTCTCTTCTATTGCACATACAATCATTGATTCTGCTTTGTGTAAATCCTTGCTGACACACACCTCTCCCCAGTTTATGATTAATACTATTAGTCTTACCATTCTCGTGTAGCCATATTATTCCGTTTTGTATGGCAATGTAGACTGGCTTTCTCCGTTGCGCTTGTCTCTGGCCAGTCATATGTAAAGTCATTGTACTTTGTGGAATCACGCCTACAATATTCTGCAGCTGAAGGTAAAAAAGAACTTAGATAGTGATATAAACATTATAACATAATTAAACATACAGTCTGTGCATAGAAAAATCACAGTTCTTTTGAATCCTTATGTGCCTTTCCTTTACGGGGTCTTCTCATTTGTCGTATTCAGCTCAGCATCGCTATGGGGGAGTGAGGATGGGACGGGAAGCAGTGATGCTGCGCTGAATCAGCTCGGCATCCCTGTCTCTCCCACTGAGATCACAGACAGCTCCAGGGACAATCCATAAGTCCTGGAGCCATCTATGATCTGAGAGGGAGACAAAGGGGCACATTTATTAAATATGCCCCCCTGGCATACGCCACAGAAAAGGTGCAAATTTTTTGGTGGCATTCACCAGGGGTAATCCTCACCTGCTCACCTGATGGGTAGGCAGGGGGGCTCAGCAAGTTATGAGGGTTTATGCCTGGAAACAGGTGCTAACCAGGCAGAAATCTATCCCTTACGTCTTCTTTGATGCAGTTGTAGATTTCTGTGCAAGTACTGCAACCGGCGAAGGTCCCTCCACCATGCACCTCTTAGAAAATCTTACCGGGTAAATGGGAGAGGGTGTTTATTTAGGGCTGTCCATAAGTCACCAGCTCCTAAGGTCCTGGCCACCAAGGTTGTCAGCAGCCTGGCCACCACTCAGAGCGGAGAGCAGTGCTCGGTAACCTAGGCAACAAGCTGTCAACTATAGGGAGAGAGAACCTTCACTGCTGCAAAAGCAATTTTGCTAATGAATAGAATTTCCAAAATTGCTTACATTTGCATTATCTGTTAAAAGGAAATTTAGTTGATGAGAAAGCCTCTGTAAAAGCCCTGCTGTTTGTGAACGTTCAAAAGAAGTTATCATTAATTTCCAGATTTTAGATGGATATGTGCTAAAGCTCTGTGATCACTAGACTTAAATGGTCTCTGTCCTTCCAAACAACTTCCTTCCTTTAGCCTATTTGATTCCTAACATAATCTCAGCAGCTCACTGCCTGTTTTCAGATCCAATATGTCTCTAGTAATAGAAAGACCAGGATGGAACACAGAAAGAGGGGGTGGGGCTCACCAAGTACTATGTGCAGGAGAGGGAAAGAGAGGGCGGCAAGTCCGTACTGCTGGATGTACACAGTTTTTCCTTCTGAATGCCCCCTCCTTTCAATTTGTCATCATTATCATGATCATCAACAGTAGTAGTTCAGTGCTTAGTGTAACCCTTTCTTGCTGTGCAGTTGCTGTTTTTTTTTTCCATTTGTGCTCACACAGGACCTTGCAAAGTCCTCCACATGCTATCTATCGTACTGTACTGTAAATCATTCCCTTGCGCTATTCAGTCTAGTTTACTTTCACTAGCGAAGGTAAGTAGCTGCTGTGCTGCGATAGGCCAGACGAGTAAGGGAAAGGAAGTGCCTGTGAGTGCACTACTTGTAAGCAGCCCAGCTATGAAATGAAAATGAATGAGTAATAGAAAGGGCTGTACACCATATAGAGGGCTGCCAGGGTACACCATATTGAGGGCTGTCAGGGCTCAACAACAAAACCGTATAACATGCAGATTAAAAAAAATTCTAAGACTACAGGTATGCTTTACCCAACTAGAAAGTTTCCTCTACAGGAAGGCAGACATCTTGCAATCCTACCTGGATTACATACAAGATATTATAGCTTGCATTATTTATCTCTATCCATTTATCTGTCTGCCTTTCAGTATGGGCTTAAGCAATGCAAGTACAGAATATAAGAGTGTCTTAGTACAGTAGGGCTAGCTGCTGCATATTAAACACAGACTAATTGTCATAGGACTCTCCAGGTAGAGTATACAAACATTCCCTGATTCTTGCTCACATAACAGTAGTCTATATTATGCATTCTGGATGAAATCTAAGAAACCATTGCTTTGGGTGGGGGAGCATTATCCTGTAAAAGATGCCAGTTAGTAGCCCTGCCAGGCAACATATGTGACTGCAGGATTTCCTGAACATATTACTGAGCTGTTAGTGTTCCTTGTATCACTACTAGGGGAGACCGACTGTCCCAATCATTGTTGTCTCTCAAACAGAACCTGGACTTGTCAAAAAAGATAACATGGTTCAAGTCTGTAACATTCTAGGTTTTTTTCATTCATGACACCACTGCAAACAAAGGCAACAGGGGCTGACACCAAATTTCCTTTTGCTTAATGCCGGGAATTGTCTGGGCATAGGTGGAGGTGTGTAATTAAGGTGCCACCTGTGTCTGGATGGTAGAAAAGGAGCTGCTCGTACATGGCGGATCAAACAATCCACTCTACTGGTCCATGCCATCTGTAGCCTACATGTAATAATAAGAAACTCCAGACAGATCAAACAGTTCTCTTTGCCAATAACTTCTTTGTTAAATAGTGGGTAATGAATAGGCTTGATCAAACAGCGGAAAAAGCTAGGTTCGATCGAACTCGAACCTAGTCGGACCTTCCGAATTTGATTGCTGAAGCCTTCCCGGTCCGTGCGGAAGGAGAAGACATCCCGGGGACCGCCTGGAAACTCCGGGATACAGCCTATTACCTAGGCTGAATCCCGGAATTCCAGGTGGTCCCCAGGATGTCTCCTCCTTTTGCACGGACCGGGAAGGCTTCAGCAATCAAATGCGGAAGGTCCCGCTAGGTTTGAGTTCCATCAAACCTAGCTTTTTCCGCTGTTCGATCAAGCCTAGTAATGAATTACAACAAAAAGTAAAACAATAACATCACCGCAGTGCCAACAATGATAGGAGTCCGGTCTTAACGCCAGAGTAGCGGCGCTCATCAGCTCCTCTTGTCCATTGGAGACCCACTCTCAGTGGACTGGACTAGGACGTGTTACGTCGCAATGTTTCAGGGATCGCCCTGAGAGTGAGAGTCTCCAATGGACAAGGGGAGCTGATGAGCAGCACTGCTCTGGCATAAAGACCGGACTCCTATCATTGTTGGCACTGTGGTGATGTTATTGTTTTACTATGTGTTGTAATTCATTACTACTATTTAACAAAGAATTTATTGGCAAAGAGAACTGTTTGGTCTGGAATTTTTTATTATTACATGTGGATTATACAGCCGAGGTGGGTGACCGGGTTTCATCTGGACTTATATCACACAGTGTGAATTGTGGCACAAACATTGTTGCTTTCCATCTGTAGCCTATTTACCATGTGTGTCCGCACATAATCACTGCTTCCAACAATTCCTAACAGCTTGGACAGAATGGTCTAAATAGCGGGCAACTTGTCAACATGACCATCCTGCTTCTCTCATTCAACTGGGCACTTGAAGTGCATCATAGAGGCATGAATAGCAGTTAAAAATCTTCCACCAACAGGTACACTATCCAAAATTAGCCTCTGAGAGCAGCATGCAGCAGGGTATTCACTCCTATGGCCTCTTTTGGCTAAACCCATTGTTTGCCCACACCACAGCTGTAATTGCTTAAAGGGGTTGTCCGGCGCTAAAAAATTATTCACAGAATAACACACATTACAAAGTTATACAACTTTGTAATGTATGTTATGTCTGTGAATGGCCCCCTTCCCCGTGTCCCACCACCCTCACCCGTGTACCCGGAAGTGTGGTGCGCTATACATACCTGTCACGTGCCGACCACGGTCTCCGATCCTCAGCAGTGACGTCTTCTTCGGGCGGCCGGCGGATCTTCCCGAGTGCCGGCCGCCCTCTGCAGCGTCATCCGAAGCTCAGCCGCGATTGGCTGAGCATAACTGTGCTCAGCCAATCGCGGCTGAGCGGCTGATGACGGGGAAGGGGGCCATTCACTGGGACACGGGGAAGGGGGCCATTCACAGACATAACACACATTACAAAGTTGTATAACTTTGTAATGTGTGTTATTCTGTGAATAATTTTTTAGCGCCGGACAACCCCTTTAAGTATCTGCCTGAAACATAACTTTAGGACCAGTTTAGAAGCAATCCAACATTTCTATCTGGATACATAATTTTTTGTTAACAAGTGTATACATTGTTGTCTGTAACTGTTGTGCGTGTAGTGCATCATAAGTGAGCGGGGAGCAAAGTGTTGGTCTTATTAGTGAGGGCATTATCACTGAATTCTACACTTATTGGGGTGCCATACTATGCAGAGATGAGTTGCAGTTAGAAATTACCACAGCGCTCTTAGTAAGATGGAGAAGAAAAGAGAAAGACAACGACTCCAATCAAAGAAGACATCATCTGTGAGTCACTGGATATAACTGTAATTACTTATAGGGTTTGTACAGCTCTTATACAATATGAGTATGTACCATTGTATGGCCACTGTATTGGAGGAATATTAGGTTAGGTTAATGATTATATTGTTCCTCGCAGTAGAGACAGTGCGAGGAACAAGGTCGCTATTTCAAAACAATAGCCGTTGTTTTAACATTACAGCTGTTATTTGGGTGCGAAATGGCGGCCGTCCAAAAAAAAGGGCCATCAAACGGCCAAAAAAAGAAGTTGAGGTAAGAAGATAGTCTCTACAAGTCCTGCTGCATAAACTAAATTAAGGCTGTGTTCACACTACGTAAAATAACAGCTGTTGTCCGTGCTGCAAAACTACGACCATTGTTTTGATGTTCCCTATAATGACTGCAATGCAATGTAACTACGGCTGTTGAATTCACACTACGTATCAGATAACGGCCATTGTTTATGCAGCCCCGTGAAAAATTAACATATCAATTATTTCCGGACGGTAATACTGCAACAACGGCCATGGACTTCAATGTGGCCGCGAACGTAAAACTTATATCTGTCGAATTAAACTTGATTTTAATGTAAAAAAATTTCTCGGGCTGGGCGCAGTATTTAAAGTAAATGACCTGTTTCATCCCGTTTATAAACATGCTAGGAATCAAAATTAAACAACAGCCGTAGTTTCACAAATAGCTCGTACGATCGTAATTCTACAGCCGCAGTTTTGGTCGCAAAAATCCGGCCGGTGAAAACAACGGCCGTTATTTTACGTAGTGTGAACATAGCCTACAGCTTTAGGCACTTGGGGTAGGGGGCTTTAGGCACTTGGGGCCGGTAGAATTCCAGGATAGCGTGTAATAATTGAAATATCTGAGACCAGAAGGGTTTTATCAGATCACATTCCCACCATATATATATATATATATATATATACCATCCCGCTTACACCCCAAACATTTATCTGAGGTTTCTGGGTATGATAAGGGAAAACGTTGAGGGGTCACACACCATCTGTAAAGGAGTTTTTCGAGATGTCTCTAGGTGATTGATACAGTGAGATGTACGTGGGCTGAGCTTAAAAATAGTATTCCATTGAGAATCCCTGATCTGTTCTCCTAGATCTTTTTCCCATCTCTCTATAAAGAAGGGCTAATGTATCTATGGGAACGGGTTTCAGAATAAAGTAATATCCAGGGGGAGAATACTGATGAGAAGGTGTCTACACCTGTGTTTTACAAGTTGTTTTAGAGAGAATATAATATGTGACTTATTCTTCAGAAACTCATAAAGTACTTTACAGCTACTGTATATATAAAATCCATTAAGATCCTCTTCCTAAAGGCCCTATTACACGAAGCGATTATCGGCCATATTTAGCAATGAGCGGGGAACGAGAAGGACCTGATAAGTTGGTGACACTTGCTCCCTCCCGCTCATCGTCTCGTGTAATAGAGTCTTAACTTGATGGGGGGGGTTACCTTACAACAGTAAACACTTCAATTACTCCATAAGAACATTGTATAAAATAAAGACCATTACCTATTACACCTGTGTTCACACTCTGTACAACAAGGCCATTCAGTTTTGCGTCTGTAAATCCCTCCACCAGAAGACTTTGCAGTTCATCAGATAGTACTTCCGTGTTTTGTGAAGAATTTGCACGGACAATGGATTTGGCTATATACCCTGAAGGACTGAAAAAAGGGATTGCATGTATACCACAAATGTTTTATCAAATGAAACATGATAGATACTAGAGTGACATATGATAGTTATACTAACTTGGATTCAACATCCACATCCTCATCGGTCCCCCTTTTCTGGCAGCAAAATCAAGAAAGAAAATCAATTAAAAAAAAAAAAATGGGGGGGGGATTTGTTTAAAATTAAAAGTTATAAAAAGAGGGGAAATAGTTTTTTAAGCAAGTGAGGGAGGAAGATAGAACAGCCATGATCCAAAATCAAGACTGTTACAGTGAAGGGGCAAATAGATCACTTGCATCCACCAGGAGAATCAATCTAAGCCAGATGCAGGAGGTACACATAGTATCTGAGAATACCGAGCTGTGGGTATTCACTTATGCTTTATAAGTAACAGGATTACGTGACTTTATCCCTTATAAGCATGGCATATAAGAGGAAAAACTTTGTCCAATGAAACAGGCTATGATTTTCTTCTAAATTATATAGTAACCAATCGGTAACTTTTCTGCATAGCTGTGTATGAAACTGGAAGCACAAAGAGGAGGTTGTACTTAGTTGTAATATACCATGTTCATAATACTTGGCACATGTTATTAGGAAGAAAAGTCAGAGTTCTTCCATGTCATCCTCCAAAGTTAAACAATTGGTCATTTTCATATGACACAAGTCCAATTTTAGCACTCTGGAATTAAGGGTGTTTTATAAATAAATAATAATAATAATGTTAAACTTATTTTTAAGAATTTTGTTGTCTTTTTCTAAATTTCAATTTGACTTTTTATATTTTAAAATATATTTATATATATTATATAATATATTTTTAAAATAATCTTGAAATTTTGCATGCTGACCACTAGGCCTAAAGTTAGGCTGAGACTTCCTGTTCTGTCTGTGGTGATAAGTAGTAGGCACCCATTTACATCACTAGATAGAAAAGACAATAAATAAAGCTCACAGCTCAGCCTCCCCCTCTCTGTTGAATGATCTCTTTAAGGCTGTGTTCACACTACGTATATTTCAGTCAGTATTGTGGCCCTCATATTGTAACCAAAACCAGGAGTGGATTAAAAACACAGAAAGGGTCTGTTCACACAATGTTGAAATTGAGTGGATGGCCGCCATATAACAGTAAATAACTGCCATTATTTCAATATAACAGCCGTTGTTTTAAAATAACAGCAAATATTTGCCAATATTTTAAATGGCGGCCATCCACTCAATTTCAACATTGTGTGAACAGATCCTTTCTGTGTTTTTAATCCACTCCTTGTTTTGGTTGCAATATGAGGACCACAATACTGACTGAAATATAGGTAGTGTGAACCCAGCCTAATAAGGTGTCATCTAACCTGCTGATATGTCCCTATAGGGCACAGGGCACTGAGATAAAGATAAGTTTCTTACCTTCCTCCTCAGCGCCATTTTCAGGATATGAGCAGTTTATTTAATATGTTAATGAGGCGTTTTGATGCAGGGGTGCAGGAGTAACAAGGATTTATTAGAAGGGGTGGGCCAGCCAGGGTGGTGTGGTGTGCTAAGGCCAGTAATCTTGCCACCAGTGCCCCGAAACATCTAATAAATATATTAAATAAATGTCCCCATAATTTATTAATTAACATTCATTATCGTAATAACATAATTTTCCTTCAGTATAAATTTGTTCAGTGTTTTAATGTGGCCATATCACTTTTATATCTCACTGGACATATTGGGATTTTCAAACCACAGCTCTGGCTGTTTGCTTTTTATATTTGTTAGATTGCCTTAACAATTCATCCTGGTGGGTGCGTTGTAATAGAAATGAAACTTTGAGCCTTTTACCTTTTTATTGTTATTTTGTGTAGAGACATTCCCAGGATCACTACTGCAGCAAATATTAAAATTATAGAATGAGTTACAATATTGATTATAATGAATCATCAGAAGTATATCTGGGATTTGGAAACACAGGATTACTCGAAAATGAAATGTTGTATAGACAGAATCATTAGACAATAATAATCATTAGTTTACAGTATTAGGCCAGTTTCTCACTATGTAAAAAACAACGGACAAATTTCATAACAACGGCTGTTATATGTGAAATAACAGCTGTGGTTTGCACAACAATGGAAGTTGTTATGAAATACGGTCATTGATTTTACATAGTGTGAACCTAGCCCTAAATTGTTTGTTCCTAAGTGCCATATCACATACAGATTGGTATAAGAAAGAGAATAGCGTCACAAGATACATTGATGGTATCCAGAATTCTACATAAAACGTCTACTAAAAATACATTTACAAATTCTAACACAGAATGCTCACAAACCTATGCTCAATGCACCCCCCCCCCCCCCCCCCCCCCCCCCCCTTGTTTGTAATACATGAAACGTGTCTGGAACACCATTTAACACTATATATACTATGTCTATCAGTATCTAAGTTGCTGTTATGTCCCTATTGCGCCCAGGGCCCTGAGGATGAAGGTAAGTTTCTTAATACTTGATCCTCAGTGCTATTTTTGCCAACTTTGTAGTTTTATTTTATATGTTAATTAGTTGGTTTGGTGCACTGTGGGGGGGACTACCACCTTCAGTACACCAACCTGCCTTAGTCGGCCTGCCCTTCTAATGAACATTCATCCGGGGCTCTGCAGTGACGTTACTCCATCCACTTATCACTGCAGAGCAATAGATAACTAATCATTGGGCACTAGATTGGTGCATTGAGATCGGTTGTCCCGCCCCCAGTGCACCAAACTGTCTCATTTCCATATCTAATAAACTGAAATGTTCCTGAAAGCAAAGCTTAGGATCAAAGTAAGAAAATTACCTTCCTGCTCAGCACTCCGTGCCCTAAAGGGACATGTAATTAGGTTAGATACGTCTAACCTGCAGATAGTTTCCCTTTAAAGGGGTAGTCCACCCAAAAAAAATTTCTTTCAAATCAACTGGTGCCATAAAGTGCCAGAGATTTGTAATTCACTTCTATTAAAAAATCTTAAGTCTTCCAGTACTTATCAGCTGCTGTGTGTCCAGCAGGAAGTGGTGTTTTCTTTCCAGTCTGACACAGTGCTCTCTGCTGCCACCTCTGTCCATGTCAGGAACTGTCCAGAGCAGGAGCAAATCCCCATAGAAAACCTCTCCTGCTCTCTAGACTGGAAATAATACAACTTCCTGTTGGGCATACAGCAGCTGATAAGTACTGGAAGGCTTGAGATTTTTTAATAGAAGTAAATTACAAATCTCTGGCACTTCATGGCAGCAGTTGATTTGAAAGAAAAAATTTTTGGTGGACTACCCCTTTAAATCATCATAAAACATTTAGTATATACGTTACATAACTTATTTTGTACTGATCCTGATTTAGAGTCTTTATTGTTCACATGGAGCTCCATCTGGTGAATTTGCATTTGAAAGTGATTTTTTTTTTTTAAACCAGGTAGTGTGAGTAATCTGATATAGGAAAAACTGTTCCATTGTATTATAGCAGCTCAGCTGTTAGGGATGAGTATAGGGGACACGTTTCTGAAACTTTGAAATGTGAATGCTGCTCTGGACAGGCTGTAACTCAGGTTTAGTAAGTCAAGTATTTAAAAGATACAGATTTTTTTTATTATATTCATGCATAAATTATAACATTATGTTGAAAGGTAAGCGTACAGGTAAGCTAGGGCTCCATAGTGACATTGTATCGCCTGGTAGTATCCTGCCTCAGTGTATCCCTCTGGGGGAACCTGCATAACTATATCATCAATTCTTGCATGTTACCTGTATCTTTCTTTACATACTGGTCTCATGCAAGTCTCAGCAATGATGTTATTTTACTATGAGCCCTGGCCTTAAAATTATATAGTTTAGAAATGACAGAAAATTTTACTCTTTTTTAAATGTAGATTTAAAATGGTAATGTTTCTTCATGAGGAAACAGTCTCTACACATCTTTATGATGCTTTCCGCAAGAAAAAACCTTACCCCTATTGGTCCCTCAACAGTAAGCCTCTCTTCAGCTGTAAATAACCCCTAATGGGTAACCTCTCCTAGAGAGTTCTCTGCCCTGCCCAAAATCCGCACTGATGTTTTAAAGGAGAACTTACACAAATCTACCCTGCTGATAGCTCCCTATTGCACAGGGGTGCTGAGGATGAAGGCGAGTCTCCTACCTTCATCCTTAAGAGCTGTTTCCATGCTGTTTGCAGTGTAATCCTGTGCCTGGTAGGCCATTGGGTGCACTGGGGGCAAGCCTACCACCTCTCAGAACACCGATTTGGCCCGTCCTGGGCCAACTAGCTCCACTTATAATCATTAGAAGGGGAAGGTCAGCTAGGAGCAGATGGACACTCTGGGGGTGGTATCCCCACCCCTAGTGCTTCAAACGGCCTAACCAATCCTAGCATTACACTACAAATAGCATGGAAATGGCATAGAGGATGAAGGTAAGAGACTTACCTTCATCCTCAGCTCCCTGTGTGCAATAAGGAGCTATAAGTAGGTTACATTCGTCTCACCTGCTGATACTTTCCCTTTAAGGCTTTTAATCAAACACTGACTTGAAGGGAAAGCCACCTCCCCCAAGGGGCATAAGAGAGCCGCTTAGAATAGTTTTATACCTACCTCCTTGCAGATACAATAAACTGGACTGCAACAAATTCTGTGTTGTTAAGAATCTGGTTCATCTGAGAAACATAAAAAACACACATGGGGATTATAGTGTCAAAGTTTATGATTCTACCTAGGAAGTTATGTTAGGGCTAAATTAGGGCTTTGGTCCTGGCATATGCCATCTTTACTACAGTGGCTTCTTCCTTGTGTGCTGACTTCTTGCATATGAAAAGGACATTTTAGTATATCTCAAGGACTGCTGGTTGGCTGCTAATATATACCTTGTTACAAACAGAGAAGGGTAGCATCCAGGACTGTGACAGGGCCAACATTTAATTGACCCTCTGAATGGTTTGGTTACTGAGTACTGGGTACTGAGGGTTGCATAGTTATGGGCACACTTGGTGGTAGACTGTCATGAATGCACTAGGAGGGGATGTTACTTGCACAATTATCGGGGAACATTGTCATAGATAGGGATGTATTTCTGATGAAAGCCATCTACTTGTGTTTTCTCTTCTTGTATTTTCTTACCATATTTTGTATAATGGAAGAAGCCATATCTTGATCCATCTCATCTGTGCTTTGGATGGTGATTATTTCAACAATGTAGAAAGTTACTAAAAAGGAATGATATGGAAAGAGGGAAATTAGAAATGTCTGTTACATAGTTCAAGAAGTACCTTGAGTATTAATGGTTATCATTAGAGATGAGCAAACTTTTCAAAAGTTCGTTCCGACCGGACTTCCGGATTTTTTCGGAAAGTTCGGTTTGACCGAATTTCGGATGTCTTCGGGTAGTGTATTTGGTTGAATTTAGGGCTCTACATGTCAGTAACATCGTTATCTTTTCAATATCTCAAAGTCATTTTTTTTTTTAGATTTCAATATTCACCATTACTGGGTCTATGCAGGAAATTCACCATTACAGGGTCTATGCAGGAAATTCACCATTACAGGGTCTATGCAGGAAAAAGGTCACAATTGCAGTGAAGGAGCAGCAGTAGTCATTGGAGGCCAGTGGAGGTCCAGCAATAGTCATTTGAGGCCAGTACAGAAGCAGCAGTAGTCAACATGGAGGCCAGGCAGGAGCAGCAGTAGCCAACATGGAGGGCAGGCAGGATCAGCAGTAGCCAACATGGAGGCCAGGCAGGATCAGCAGTAGCCAACATGGAGGCCAGGCAGGAGCAACAGTAGCCAACATGAAGGCCAAGCAGGAGCAGCTGTAGCCAACATGGAGGCCAGGCAGGATCAGCAGTAGCCAACATGGAGGCCAGGCAGGAGCAACAGTAGTCAACATGTAGGGCAGGCCGGATCAGCAGTAGCCAACATGGAGGCCAGAAGGGTCCAAGTATAGAAATTGTCTATAGATAGATAGATAGATAGATAGATAGCACTTTTTTAAAGATATTATGCTATACACCTGCACCAGGTATTTTTGTCTCTCAGGATAAGATGGATGTGATATACACACTGAAGTGAGAAGTCAGAAGTATAGGACTTGTATATCTGTACAGCACGTTTTTGTTCCGTGCACCCTATGCTGTCCCATGCCTAATTTATCTATCTTTCGCCCTCCCTATATTTCTCTCTCAATCACTAGATGTTTCTCCTCTCCGCTTTCCTAATCTTTCCTATCCTTTGCTAAAATATCTTCTCAGTAGTCTGCAGTACACAACAGCAGCAGCAGCAGCGTTTTGATAATCACGAGCTGTTTGCACTGCAGCCAATAACAACCTCCTTCCTCTCTCTGTGCAGACTGCGTGGTGCGGTCATGTGTCCGCTCCTCTTAAAGCAATACCGACATCACACAGGGGATGGGCTAGTGCAAGATCCCTGGTGATTGGCTGTGTTCCAGGAATCATGGGAAAGCGCTTTTACCGCCCGGAACACGTCCTGCTTTCTAGAATGGCGGCTGCCAATTTAGAAAGCAAGGGGAAAAAAATAGGAGCGGATTTCCAAAAATCCGAATTCGATCGGGCTTGGATTTTTGGAAAAATCTGAACCGGATCCCATACCGGCTGAACCGGTTCGCTCATCTCTAGTTATCATCGCTGTATGGCATCTTTAGGTTTGGTATAATTTGGTGGCAGCATGTTGTACTTGTAGGTATTACTCTGTGAGGGTATGTGCACACTGAGCAATTCTCTCTGATTCTGCAAGAAACTAAAGAGGAAAGATTTCTGCTTGAAATTCCTCTCCTTTTCTACTCTAGTAGAATAGGAGCGTAATTCAAGCAGAATTTAAGTAGATTTTAAGCCCCATTGACTTCTATAGGATTCCTTTAGCGGAATCCACCCCAAAAATTGACATGTCAATTCTTTGGGCAGAACCCAAAATGCGGACGGATTTCCACATGGGAACTTCTGCCGTGTGCAGTAATGCACGGAAATACAATAGAAAACAATCGGAGCCAAGACTGCTAATTTATTACCGGCAGAATTTCCATGCGCATTTTGACGTGGAATTAGCTAGAAATTTCATTGCTCAGCGAGCACATACCCTGGTAGTGGAGAACGGCGGTGAGAAAAATGTGTCTGGTTTTTGTCTCAGACAAATAGTAACTAATCAGCGCTTATGTGAGAAATAAAAGATGAGCTGTGATTGGTTGGTTTGGCTTAGACAAATAAAATTTTCTTGTTTATGAAATATTCCAAATTGTCATTTTTTTTATTTAACCAAATCACACCAACCTCAGTTTATTATAAGCCGAAAAATAGACTAAAAATACATCCTAAAGCGAGTTAGTTATGGTTATCAGTTAAGAACTAGTGATCAGCCTACAGATGAGCTGATTGTGACGAATACAGGCATATAAATCAATGTTTGTTGGCATTTCCCCATGTACACAGGATGTGCTGCCAAGATAATAAGAGACTGGCCACATGAACAATCCAGTAACCGCTTGTGCAGCCGGTCATTCTCATCAATTTTGGCGGTGCAATTGGTCTTTCCCCCCATTTACTGGAGTGAATAGGAGGTGAGTAACAAATCATGGTTAGAAAGAAGTGACATGTCAATTCTTTCAGCGGAATGCGGAATCCGCCCGTGCATAGAATAGTGTCTATGGCACGGGCGGAGATGCGCGCTGCCGCGTGCGGGTACGAGCGACGTAATACGCCGCGGGTCATACGTGGGATTTCCGCAGTGTGCACGCACCCAAAGGCTATGTTCACACTACGGAACAGACCGGCCGTTCCGTGACCCCGGCCGGGTCACGGAACGGCCGGTCTGTGCCCGGATCATCGTTGCCGGTACTTAAGTACCGGCCGGATGATCCGTTCGGCCGCAGAGCCCTAATGCGGGCGCATGAGCGCGCGCCCGCATCAGAGCTTCCCATAGCCCACAGTGAAGCAAGCGGCCGGAGCCGCTTGCTTCACTGTGTGAACTGACAGGGCTTTCCGCGGCCGGAATTCACTGAATTCCGGCCACAGAAAACTGACCTGTCAGTTTTTTCTGGCGCCGCATGGGATCCCGGCCGGAGCGTATACAATGTGTGTACGCTCCGGCCGGGATCCCATTGAAAGTAAGTTTATGTTTCGCCACTCAAAACTACGGCCGTAGTTCTGCGGTGAGTTTTACGTAGTGTGAACAAGGGCACGTGGTTAAAGGGATGTATGTTTTCCCAATGAATTTACTAATGAAAGAGGATAATTTCTGGCACCATTTTGTGGCTCAATCTACACAAGAAAGGCAGAGAGATACATTACTGTGCATTTTGTATCTAGACAGGGATTTACCAGCCAACGTGTAGCAGCCAACAGTAAATAATACAAAAAAATGCAACTTGTACAATGCAGTCGGCATGTCAGATGCTCAGCAGATAATAGTAAATTCCCCCTTTTAAGTATGGAGCCAAGGCTTCTGACTTGCTTCCGCTCATCCTAACAGCGGAACAAGAAGTAGTTGAATATCCTGTGGGTAGGCTATTTATTAAATGTGACTGCACACCCTTTTAACTTTATTCTCTGGTTATAAATATGTGAGCACTGTCCTCACAAATTAGAAATTATCCTTCTAGAACTTACCTTTGTTTGCTTGCAATGGTTCCATACTGGATGAGGAAGAAATGTATGTGGTTTTTGAATGTGAAACTGGTGACTCTGTCACTTTACTTGGGGTAATATGTGTAGTAGTAGATAAAATATTCATGGGTGTGGTTATATTAGTAACAGCTGATGGCGTTGTAGACTTGGTTGTTGGAGATGTAGTCGCAGTCTGGAGGCTTGTTCCATTAGTAACAGCTGATGGTGTTGGAGACTTGGTTGTTGGAGATGTAGTCGCAGTCTGGAGGGTTGTTACATTAGTAACGGCTGATGGTGTTATGGACTTGGTTGTTGGAGACATAGTCCCAGTCTGGAGGGTTGTTACATTAGTAATAGCTGATGGTGTTATGGACTTGGTTGTTGGAGACGTAGTCCCAGTCTGGAGGGTTGTTACATTAGTAAGGGCTGATGGTGTTGTAGACTTGGTTGTTGGAGACGTAGTCACAGTCTGGAATGTTGTTTCGTTTATGAACTTAGACGTTATATCAGGTTGTGTGGAGATGTTTGGAGTTCTTGTACTTAAAACCTGAAGATCTGCAAATAACACATCATCATTGAAAATAATTTGGACATTTTAGGTAGAACAAATGATTTTACTATTATATAATTTAACAATCAAGAATGTTAGCTAATCTGATCATTTCTCCACTGACTTCAAGCTTATCAAGATAGATAGATAGATAGATAGATAGATAGATAGATAGATAGATAGATAGATCTAATGGTACAGTGTATGTTCACTATAATTAAACATACAGTATACTACCATACTTCAATAGCAACTCCTTAACATAGTGTAAAAAATCCAAATGAGCTTAAGCACCAGGAATATCGTTTTGGGGGTTTTTTTGGCACATTTTACGCCCATTCTCTGTTACAGGAACACCCCTGCATTGTAGCTTTCTATGAACTGTGGTCAGCACAGGTGTCAAGATGCCCTTAAATCGGTTGTATGGTTTGGAAATACTCATTTAGGCTATGTTCACATTGTGTATAACACCGGCCGTTCTGTGACCCGGCCGGGTCACAGAACGTCTTGTGTTACTGAAGATCATCTCGACAAGTACTACAGTACCGGCCGAATGATCTTAATTTATGGTAAAATCGGACCCATGTGCGCCCGCATCCCAATTCACCACTGCACACAATGGCTTCGGCCTACGGATGAAATCCCGGCCAGAGCGTATTCCAATCATTCAAATGCAACTTATGTTTAGCATAAATCACATCCGTTATTGCAAATTGCATCAAGATTTATGCTAAACATACAATTTGTGTACATGGCCTTAAAGAGTCTTTTCAGCCAAAAACTATTGGAGGCCTATACACAGGATAAGCCATTATTAGCTAATTGGTGGGATGCGGACACCCAGAACCCCTGTCACTGGCACTGGTGATGAACATTATCAGGGAGCCAGAAGCCCATTTAAGCTAATCTCCCATTTAAGTGGATATTTTTGGCTGGAAAAATCCCTTTAAATTATTAAATTAGTTGGCACATGATGCTTTTATTGGGTATGATGTAATGCTTTATTTCTCCTGTGGTGGCGCTGAAAGGAAGCTCATCACTTTAGCATCTACTGCTATAAGGAGTGCTCCAGTAGCATCAAAGCATCACCTATATTCTAAATAGGTAATAACTGATATACAGAAATTGGTCTCACCACTGGGTTCTGTAACCTGAGTGGTGGTCAAGCATGTAGGTATGTTGTTGCCTTATTCAAAGTTTAATGGAATGAAGGAGGTACAGCCTTAACCGACTTGACTGGTAACTTGACTTGTCGGCAACCTTAAAAGGCTGTGGAATGAGGGGGAACAGAGTAACCAAATGATGGGATACTACCTGGCGTACTCTTGCCATCCGTTGACTGTTGCTGTATAGTGGTGCTGTTGTTCCGAGATGTAATTGGCATAGCAGAAGTTGTTCCCAGGCCTGGTGGACTTTGATATGTTGAGGATATATTACCAGTTGTAGATACATTATTGCCAGTTGGTAAATTAATACTGGAATTAGTTAGTAGGTCATCACCGGATAAGGACTCTGTGGTAGAGGCCTTAGTAGAGAATGTAGGTTTCGTTGATGGGCTTGTCAGTAGAGTTTCGGGCAGCTGACTAGATGTCAAGCTGTCACTGGAGTTGCTGCTAGCTGTCCCTGTCAGAGTTACTGATGTAGAGAATATTCCAGGAGTAGATGTCACAGTAGTCAGACTTTCAGTAGTGGTAGGTAAGGTCTCAGTGGGTGTTGGTGCTGGTGTTGGTGCCCTGGTACTAGTAGTTGTGCCTAGATACAAAACACAATTTTGAACTAATATTGTCTTATATTTACACTACCAGTCATTGCATTGGATTACAATATGTCATAATGTTAGCATATATAGAAGGTAATGCAACATAATTACGAAAGTAACATACCCAAGATTGGCAGGTATGGGCATGGGAATAGTAAGTATTTGGGTATATTGGTAAACTATAGTTCTTTAAAGGGGTATTCTAATTTTAACATGTTAACATGCTGATCTGCAGGGAGACCGCCACTCATGTGCAGCCAGTGTTCCATCCATTCTATACAGTGCTGGGCTGTGTATAGGGGGTGCTCTGATGAGAATACCCCTTAAAAGGGGTTGTCCAGCAGTCGGCCTTTTTAATATATTGCTGTTGGTGCATATAAAACAATAAACATATTATCCTTACATCTCTGCACTCCCCCAATGTCCTCTTCTGGTGTCACCATGTCACCCACTGACTGCAGACCTTCTACTCATTCCAGGAGTGACAGTCTGCTCAGCCAATCACTGGGCAAGGGGCTGTCCCGTCTGTCCAGTAAATGATTGACTGAGCGGGATGTCACTCCCAAGACTAATTTGTTTCGGAGGTGTAGGCTGTGCAGTTAGGCTTTGCAGAAACCAGAGGAGGACACAAAGGGAGCATGGAGAGGTAAGGATAACATGTGTATTGTTATATATGCATCAGCAGCAATATTTTAAAAAGGTTGACCGCTGGACAACCCCTTTAAGGCCACTTTGCTATATAAGAAATAGGAAGAAGAAACTTTCAATAACATGTATGCCATGTATCTAAGCCCAATAGGCTGTACCTCCTGCAGGGCCAGATAGGTTGCCTGTCCGCTAATGTTGACAGACATAATACACTGCACTACAATAGTGACACAGTATATTAGAGCGGGAGTGTAATTATTAAAACGTAAAGTTTTTCAGGATATTATTTTATTATATTAGAAATAAAATCCCCATATACAAAATCATAGCACATTACGAAATCTAGCAACCATTTGAACACCACAGCCAAACTACTTACATATTTATAACTATATATACTTATGTATATAACTTCAAGTTCCAGGACAGCTATTGTTAATAAATCATAAAATGATGACTGCTAAATAGTGTAGACTATAGGGGCGCAGAGGCCGCAGTCATTCTCTGTTTCCTCACAACAAATTGCCCAATGAACCCTCTGTGAGATAAAAGAACAGCAATGCCATAAGTGGCCTGTGATAGGTGTTAGAACCCTGTTTTAAGTTTTGCATTGGAGCCCAGAATCCCCAGGCTGTGGCTACTCAGTATCCTAAACCTAACATGAAAAAGGAGCTATCGCAGCTATCAAGTCTTTAAACAATATGCAAAATGTAGATAATACTTACCAAGAACTGTGGTCGGAGTGGTTGTACTTGGTGTTGGTGTAACTGATACATTTGCTGATTTGGGGGGAAAAAAAGAAAAGAATTAGCAAAATGTGTATGTAAATTACATTAAACACATATGTCTATAGCATAAGACTCCTAAGTACTTTGCTGCTATCTGCCTGCTTTTCATTGGTTATATATCTTGTCCTAAACCTATGCATAAAGCCAAGGCTGAAATACAAAAGCAAAGATAAGAAAACACATATATTTTAGAGCTTGCAGTGTACTGCTGTATTTTTAGTGTTTACTTCCGTAATTTAGCCATGGTAGTGTGCACCTGTGTAGTTATAGTACTTCTTTTGGATGAGCTAACCAATTTTTTATTTTATTTCTTGTATTGCATTTGGTGGTGGTGGTGGTGGTGGGGAGATAGTGGCTGTCTCCATCTTGGTTGTGTATATAACTCGGCAACACAAAGGGCCATGGGCCCAATTAAACCAGAATATCCCCGAAAAACTAATAAAACGTAGCTTTTAATGTATTAAGAATAAAATAAAATATTGGTGATATGAAATTGTGAAATTAAAAACACTATCCCACAGTCCACATACACTATATATATTCACTAACAAGTGGTATACGTAATGCTCAAGTTAGCTGCAGACTAACTAAGCTCAATAGGACTGTGGTGATAGAATTTAAAATAAGAACACCGCCGTGTTCATGTAAAAAAAAAAAACACAAAGCAACGATTATTTCCAATGACTGCCTCTTTAGCGTATTGTTTTCTTAATTACATAATGTGATAATCTGCCGAATCGGCCTGATCGGGCTGATTATCGGTCCATATAATAAGGCCCTTAGTTTTACTCCAGGAGACGCATCTAGGCTACTTTCACAGTATGTAAAAACAACTATTATAGTAGTATTGTAATGTAAGATTATCCACATTATACATATACAGTATCTTAGTGCTTGTACTCTGTGGCTGTAGTTATTAGTTTGTTTGTTGTTGTTTTTTTTGTGTTTTTTTTTTGGGGGGGGGGGGTATAAAAGCAAACTGTACCTTTCCAGATGGTGTTTTCTAAAAGTATATCCACTGCGGATCCAGTGCTATTGATCCCTATGAGAGCACATACTCGCAGCAGGATTAACATCCCGTTGTTAATATGTGGATTAACCCCCGCCGGATGAATGGCACTGGATCCGCAGCAAATTCGCAGCGTGAAATCCACTGCGGATCCGGTACCCTGAAGGTACCCTAATGGTGGTTTTACACGGAACGATTTATCATTCGAATTTGCACGATAACGATCGAATTTGAACGATAATCGTACGTGTAAACGCAGCGAACGATCAAATGACAAGCGAGAAATCGTTCATTTTGATCTTTCAACAAGTTCTCAAATCGTCGTTGATCGTTTGCAAAAAAAAATCGCAGATCGTTCCATGTAAACAGTCTTTAAACGATTTCACCTATGTGTGAGATAGGCTTAAGCGATCGCAAAACATTGTTCATTCAAAATCGTTAATCGGGCGAATTATCGCTCCGTGTAAAACCAGCATTAGGCAGGATTTCTCCTATTCATCACTTGTCTGAACACTGCACAGGTGCTGGATCATTAAGGCACCTGTGCAGTGTTTAGACAAGTGATGAATAGGAGAAATCCTGCCTGGGGGTGTTCAGGTCCATTTATGTATTCATTACCATCTCTTGTGCATACAAATGTCTATGTTCACTTTACAGCTGTTATGTTACTCACCACAGCGAAGCTCAACATCCTCTTTCGGTCTTGCAAAATTCCAAATAATTTCTGTCCAGCTGATTAAATTCCCATTACTACAGTCAATCATCTCTTCTGGAGACATTGTATAGTTCCACATCTGGAAGTTGTATATGCATCCATTAAGAATAGAAGAGAAAATTATAACAATCTGACCCCCCTTAATAGTATGTGAGGCACCCAGAGCAAGGCTGCCATTGCCCTTTAGCATTCGGCCTTCTGTAAAGGAATAATAGATAGGTTGCCCATTCACATAGACCTCCAGCTGCGTTGTTTGTCTGCTCCATCTCAAGCATATAATATACCAAACATTCTGTTTTAAAGGTGTCTTAACTTCATAAACTTCTCCCAAAAGGAATACTTCAAGCATATCGGCATGTCTCCTAAAACCAAGCTCAGGGTCTCCTCCATCTTGACCACAGTAAGACCAAACAGTGGAAGGGACATCATTTTTAAAATATACATCCAGACAGGCTGTAAATTCTGATAGAGCTGGGATGTTGGTATAAGTCACTTTTCCAACTGATGTATCTGTAAAAATATCAGCTTTTTGTTTCCAAAATGAACTTGTATCTAAAAAAACAAACAGAGAAAGATGTGAGTCATTGTTAAACTAAGCGTCATGGGCATATAATATTACTTCCATAGCATTGAGCCCACTATATGCAGTATCCTGGTACCATCTCTGCTGCTGCTGATGGAAAGAGTTGTTGTGGGCAGTAAATTTGTTACAGCCGGTCTAATCCATTATAAATGCTAATTGAGTCAAAACATGGGGTATATTGCTTGTCATATGCATACACAGTGTGTCGTTTAAAGGGGTTATCCTGGGTAAAACCATTAATAGCCTATCCACAGCATAGGTTATCAATAGTTTATCGGGGGAGTTCTGAACATTCATGTGTATGAGAAGGACTATGAGAGGAAAGAAGACATAACTGATGACTGAACGATTGTAAAAGGTATATGGCCACCATTACACATCTGGCCAAGGCCAATTTTAGTATAAGGTGTATCGGCATCTTTAGTTAAGCCTAGCTATGGCAGTGCAAAAGTAAATCGAGCTTAGCTAGTCAGGTTCTAGTTCATTTCTTTCCACTAAACCTAGAACACTAGTTTAATCTGCAGCTATCTTTAGTAGAGAGAGCGCCGTCCAGCATCATGCCCGCTTCCACCATTTGTGTGTCTTGCCTTGGTGGTATGTATTACAGAGGGCACCAGAATCACAAGTATGCTGCTCCAAAATTAATCACTTAATCGCTAGAGAAGTGAATTTAGTCACATCCACCTCTGGAGACTTTAAAGCGACTCTGTACCAACAATCTGCCCCCACCCCAAACCACTTGTACTGTCAGATAGCTGCTTTTAATCCAAGATCGGTCATGGGGTGCATTCAGCAGGTGATGCAGTTATTGTCTTAAAAAAACACTTTTAAACTTGCAGCCCTGTTTCAAACTGGTGTTGTTTAGAGTGTATGTGCTCTAGGCCTGCACCGCCTCTTTGTCCCCCCTAATCATTAGGAACACACCTGGGCAGGATTTCTCCTAATCATCACCTGTCTGAACACTGCACATGTGGTGGATCATTAAGACCCATATGTAGTGTTCAGACAAGTGATGATTAGAACGAATCCTGCCCGGGGCATTCCTTATGATGAAGAGGGCGGGAAGTAGGGACAGAGGGGCGTCACTGGCCTAGGGCATAGACACTCTAGGCCATGCCAATTTGACACAGGGCTGAAAATTTGAAAGTATTTTCTTAGGACAATAACTGCATTACCTACCGAAAGGACCCCAGGACAGATCTTGGATTAAAAGCAGCTATCCGACGATACAAGTGATTTGGGGCAGCAGATTGTGGGTACAGAATCACTTTAATCTATATTTCTTGAAAATAAAATGCTATGATTTAGCAAAACTGCCAAGGAGCAGAAAAAAACGCCAAAGTGCGCAAAAAAAATTGACTTTTCATTATACACAGGATAACTTTAATTTGCTAAAACTAGAATTTTTCTTAAAGTGCAAACATAAGGTACAGTACATATACATCTTGGTACATGTTGGCTTTTGGCAGCATTTTCCTGGCATATAACATCTTTTTATTTAAGCTAAAACTCCATTTGCGTGTTCCAAAGCTGCTAATCTCTGGGTATTACTGAGTTTGTCTGTGGATTACCCTGAGGGTTATCGCCTCATTGTTGATGAAGCTTATGTTATACTTGTTAGACCATAAGTAGATTACAGAATCCAGTTCATCACCAGCCAGCAGCCTTTTAATTTGGTATCTGATGCAATCCTTTAGGAATTAAACAGGAAGATATAAGGAATATACAGTATAAGAAATGAATAATATTGTGGGGGATTGCCAGTTAAATTTTTGTTAAAACTTGCAACGTTCTATGTTTATCATTTGGACTATCCGTTTTTCTTGTTGCACTTAATTGATTTTTTCTATTGACAAAACAATCAAAGCTCAGCGTTCATTTCTTATGCTGCGTTTACACGGAACGATTATCGTGCGAATTTGCACGATAACGATCGAATTTGAACAATAATTGTACATGTAAGCGCAGCAAACGATCAAGTGACGAGCAAGAAATCGTTCATTTTGATCTTTGAACATGTTCTTAAATCGTCGTTCGCAAAAAATTCGCAGATCATTCTGTGTAAACAGTCATTCACCTATTTTACCTACGTGTGAGATAGGATAGGGCGATCGCAAAACGAATTTTCCGTATGATATATCGTTCCGTCTAAATGCTGATCGTTATAAAAGAAAAATCATTACTTCGAAGTCGTTAATCGTACGATCAGGTGAATTATCGTTCCGTGTAAACGTAGCATTAGAATGGACTATGAGTGGTTGCTATCTGTCTGAGACAAAAAATATGTGTCTCAGATTGCTACAATGGGAAAAGTTTATCAATAGTTCATGCAATATTATGTTGGCTAAATGGTATGGTGTCTCTGTCTTAAAATTGACGGTTTTTAATAGTTTTTTCTTTGTCAGTTTCTTGTATCAACATATTTACTAACGTCGTCCACCAAAATAATCTCCAAAAACTGTCACATCCGTCATTTTGTGCTTTAAAATCAAAACATGGGTGTGTTCTTTTTACCCCTTAATGACCTAGGACGTACTCGTACGTCCTAGGTCGGGTAGGGGAGTTACAAGGTGGGCACGCCATGACCCCGCTTTAAACCACGTGGACCGCGGCTATTAGTGGGCATGGTCCAATCACCAAGCCCACAAATTAGCCATTTAAATGCAGCTGTCAAAGCAGACAGGTGCATTTAAATGGTTTGTGTCCCCCATCCATGGTGGTCTAGTGGCGGAAAATCCCTGCTTGTTGCTGGGCTGGGGCTCTGTGCCATAACGGTGCTGATCCCGACTCGACAATCTATTGCTCTGGGCTCCATAAGCCCAGAGCAATGCATTACTAATCTCATGCATCTATGCAATAAATATGTACTGCATAGATCTCTATGAGAGATCAGTGTAGATGAATTAGAAGTCCCCCAGGGGACTTAATGAAAAAATTTAGTTTCTTCATTAATAAGAAGCCCCCTCCCCTAATAAAAGTTTAAATCACCCCCCTTTTCCCATGTTATGAATAAAAATAAATAAACATGTTTGGTATCGCCGTCTGCGTAATCATCTAAACTAATAAATTATCACATTCCTGATATTGCACGGTAAACGACGTAAACGCGAGAAATGCCAAAGTGCAAAATTGTTGATTTTTGGACACATGAAATGCAAAAAATTGTAATAAAAAGTGATAAAAAAATCCCATATATGCAATTAAGGTACAGATAAAAAGTCAGAAAAATCTTCATTTATAAATATATATACAGCAGGTTTTTATTGTGTGTATGCTGGGGGGAGTATGTAGAGTAAGCACCTGCGCCTGGAGGTTACTGCTGCACTTTTTGGTTTTTGGGTTGTTAAAAACCTAACAATCTTAGTAAATCAGGGCCAATGGCTCATACTTTTACGACAAACAGCGTACATACACCATAAACCGCTATATGACCATAAAATGGGAAGACAGAGGAAAGTGCAAATAGAAGTAGCCTGCAGGTGACATAGCTCACAATTCAGGTGTAATGTCACACTACATGACATTAAAAGACCTTCTGCAAATATCAACACAAAGCATATAGCACAAACAACATATGTGCAATTACAGTCTCCTGGCTAGCTACCCTGCCCCTCTGTACAAACATACATATCACTGCTCTGAGTAATGATAAGACTTAACCATTTAAAGGGGTCCCCTGGAGAGGTGCACATGAAGTTGTTTGTGAAACAAGTAAATCAAAATAAACTGCAATACCATTTAATGACAATAGATAGGAGTAGTGCTGTAACTTTTTTTCACGTCACAAATATATATTTTTTTCCATTGCATTATATAGTAATTGTATAGTGAGTATAAAACAATGCATGCAAGTACATAAAAAGCCCTCATACAGTTATGTTCATGAAGAAAGAAAACTCTTTAAAGAGGATAAAAAATGAAAAAGAAAACTAAAAAACTAAAAACTGGTCAAACTACCGTGCAACAACTAGCCTTCTCTATGTTGTTTTTTTTTTTATTTCCCCTATGGTCATCTCATGTTATTAATGTGTCACATATTATCTGTGCTGTCACTATCTATGATGTCATGTTTGTTCCTCATAGATTAGCAGTGGTGTAACTGTAGAGGGTGTCATGGTAGCAGTCATAACCGGGCCCTGAGGAAGCCCAATGGGTATATAGACATTGTGCTTCACTACATTATCTATCAATCGATCAATCTGTCTGTCAATCTATCCCATATATCATCCATAATTATCTATCTATCTATCTATCTATCTATCTATCTATCTATCTATCTATCATATATCTCCTATCTATCTATCTCTCTATCTATCTATTATCTATCTATCTATCTATCTATCTATCTATCATCTATCTCCTATCTATCTTCTATCTATCTATCTCCTATCTATCTATCTATCTATCTATCTATCTATCTATCTATTATCTATCTATCTATCTATCTATCTATCATCTATCTCCTATCTATCTTCTATCTATCTATCTCCTATCTATCTATCTATCTATCTATCTATCTATCTATCTATCTATCTATCTATCTATCATCTATCTCCAATCTATCTATTTCCTATCTATCTATCTATCTATCTATCTATCTATCTATCTATCTATCTATCATCTATCTCCTATCTATTTTCTATCTATCTATCTATCTATCTCCTATCTATCTATCTATCTATCTATCTATCTATCTATCTATCTATCTATCTATCTCCTATCTATCTATCATCTATCTATCTATCTATCTATCTATCTATCTATCTATCTATCTATCTAATCTATCATCCATAATTCCATATCTATGTAATATCTGTCTTTTACTTATTTATCCCTACATATGTTTGTATTACCCAAATATATGTAGTTAGATAGTAAATCTTACCTGTTGACTTTGTTAGACCACTAGTTAAAATCACCAGGAACAAAAGATGTAAAAAGTATTGTCTTGTTTCTGGATCCTTCATTTTGACTCCATTGACATCTAAAATAGAAGAAACGATATTGGTTCATAATACTTTATGTGCCTTGTCCTCTCATTATCTTGTTTGACTCTCCTATCAATGCAGGATATTAAAACAAATGAACATACATACAATATGCAGCAGACACAAGGTAAACAACAGCTCTGGATGAAACCTGTTCTAGTTATATCTGACATTGCTCATTTTTCACATAATATATACTATAGAGACAGGCAGGTCTTCTCAGCCAGGTGGGGACATAACTGTTATTTGGTGCATTAGTACATATAAGACTGAAAGGGAGAAAACACATATGTTTAAATCAGCTGGTATCGGAAAGTTATACCGATTTGTAAATGACTTCTATTTGAAAATCTCAAGTCTTCCAGTACTTTTCAGCTACTGTATGTTCTACAGGAAATGTGGTATATTCTTTCCAGTCTGATATGGTGCTCTCTGCTGCCACCTCTGTCCATGACAGGAACTGTCCAGATCAGTAGCAACACCAGTATCCCCATAGAAAACCTTTCCTTCTCTGAACAGTTCCTGACATGGACAGAGGTGGCAGCAGAGAGCCCCGTGTCAGATTGGAAAGAATACTCCACTTCCTGCAGGACATGCAGCAGCTGATAAGTACTGGAAGACTGGAGTGATCCATTCTGTCCTATGAGTGAAACTGGATCTTACATACTAAGCTTAGAGCACTAAACAGTGTCTACACATCAGACGGAACTTGCACAACAAGTACGAGCCAGACATCCAGTTACAGATATCCACTGACTTCACATCAATGCTCTCGAAGGCTATCATGGTGCTGGGCAAAATAAAGAAGGAGGACGGAGGTCTATTCTCATTAGAGATGAGCCTTCATTTGTCTTGGACACAATAAAATCTGGAGATTGGCTTGGACACAATGGGGGACATTTATGAAACGTCCGCCCTAGGCGTACGCCAGGGAGAAGGTGCAGATTTGCCCCTTCTCCCTGGCGTACACCCCGTCGTATGCCCTGCTCGCCCGATGAGCGGGCTGGGGGAGCTTGTGGGGGCGTGATAAGCCTCATCTATCATGATGTACGCCTGCTCGCAGGCGTAAATCATGGTCCCAATCTACACCTGCTGGAAGCAGGTGTAGATTTAGTACGCCTGGCGTAGGTTCGTGCGCCCGGCCGACCGGATTCACTAAGAGGCGTGCGCCGGGGAAAGGGGGCGGGGCCTAATATAAGACCAGCTTACTTGTACACTGGTCTTCATAAATCCCCCCCAATGTGCGCAGTACCACAAGGGAACCTCACATGGTTCTACTCCCAGAATTATTTTGTGTGGTGGCTAAATGTACAGTAGCCGGACCCTCTAGTCTTCTTTTCGGTTACACTTACAGTTTGGCAGCAAATGCAAATGGAACTGCCAGCATCAGACCCTGGTAATTTACACGTCCAAGTGCATTCAGTGTGGCAGCCACTAATCACTGATAACCTGCTAAGGGCTGGAATTGTGTCTATTTCTGTGCATGGCACTTTTCTCTAACATGGCTATTAATCCAGCAATTTCCATCATTCTAGATCTTTTCCTTCTTGGCGCTGCAGTTCAGTGTTGAGGAGTGCATCTCAGAAATGGAATTGTAGCAATAAAATAAAAATAGCACCATAGGCTTCAAAATGATATTTTATAATATTTTGTTATAAGCCCAGTGATTTTTAAAATGTGTCAGCTGGCGGGGGGGGGGGGACTTGATATACAATCACTACTCACCTCACCCCGTGCCCCCGAAGTGCTGCATCACAGGCTTTAGGACCCCCGCCGGAAGACATTTCCCCCAAGTTTTGATGTCGTCATGACTCCGGGTAAAATAACCTACCCAGGTGATCAATTGCCCCATTGGCCAATCAGTGACTGCATCTATGTGCCACCCCAGTCACTGACTGGCTAATCGGACAGTCCATCAACCAAGTTGTGACGCTTCAGCCCAAGGAGATCCCGGAGCAGGGCACGGGTCCTGGAGCGGTAAGCCAGCACAGCAGAGGCACAGGGAGAGATAAGTCGTGATTGGTTATTATGTCCCCTGCCTCTGCCCGCTGATACATTTTTAAAATCACCTTTAAATCTACCCCAGCTAAGAGCGGACGTGTAAACTGTTAAAAAGTTGCAAAATTTTGCATAAAATGTAGTAAATAGAGATGAGTGAACCGGGTTCGGGTTCAAGTCGATCCGAACCCGAACGTTCGGCATTTGATTAGCAGTGGCTGCTGAACTTGGATAAAGCTCTAAGGTTGTCTGGAAAACATGGATACAGCCAATGACTATATCCATGTTTTCCTCATAGCCTTAGGGCTTTATCCATGTTCAGCAGCCACCGCTAATCAAATGCCGATCGTTCGGGTTCGGCTGGACTCGAGCATGCTCCAGGTTCGCTCATCTCTAGTAGTAAACATTGCCGGCTTTTCACATGAAACTGAGGAGCTAATCTGTCTCCTTAGGGCTTCCTAAAAAGACAGATTACCCCCTCAGTTCCATGTAACAGATAATTATTAATCCATAATATTTCCACTTCATAATTATCAATTATATTTAACCACACCTTCTCACTTCCTTAGAAGAGTTCACATTCTGAATAATAATATAATGAATGTACAGCACCAATAAAAATGCAAAACAAAGTAACGTGATACACAAGAAAATAGAGTAACAAAATACTTCTTCAAGCATGGCTGATAGTAGCTAAGAATACAAATCCAGGTTAAAGGGGTTATCCAGTGCTATAAAAACATGGCCACTTTTGCCCCACTCTTGTCTCCAGATTGGGTGTGGTTTAAAATTCAGTTTCATTGAAGTAAATGAAGCTTAATTGCAAACCACACCTGACCTGGAGACAAGAGTGGGGTAAAAGTGGCCATGTTTTTGTAGCGCTGGATAACCCATTCAAGGTTGTGAGGACCTCTACTTCCCTGCTGGAGTATTTACATATGTCATCTTTCCTTTCATTTCTGAAATAAAGGGCCCCTCTTGTCTGTGGGCTGTGCCATTACAGTCCACGCTCGTAAGATGTGCTACAGAACTCCCACCATGATTCATTATGATGCTGGGAGCCTTGAAACTTAGCCTTTAAATCTTTGCATTACTGTACTGATACACCGTTTGTGCACTGACCATAACCACAGAACGTATGGATACCCTCCTTAATCTAAACTGCAATATCAGTCGCAAACAAGAGTGGCGCTGTTTCTGCAAAATACAATTATTATTTAAGCTTAATGAATCATATTGCTTAATTATTAGTTTAATAATTGGTGAACAGTTTTCTAATTCTTAATTCTGTTTCTTAAAGGGGTATTCCTCATTGTAAATTTACAATGGAAAACTGCAGCAAGCCGGGGATTAAGGCACATAACTGAGCACTTCTCCCAGCTCTATCCAACCCTCTGACCCCAACCAATCAAAACTTTCAACATGTCCCATTCAATATGAAAATATATAAGAAATGCTACAGCAAATACCCAACATGCAACATTCATTATTAAAAGCATTTGTAACAATGGGAAACCTACCTATAAGCCTTCAAGAAAGCCTTCTTTGAGGAATGTATGTACAACATGTTTCCATATTCTATTCCTGAGATCCATCTAGATGAGCTTCAGCTTCTCGATAGAGGAGTAGACAGTATATAGCCTCAGTCTATGCTCATTGCTTCCTGACATACAGATGTCATCGCATGTCTACTATAGTGACTTGGTCAGTGCCCAGCACTGTTATTCTCATATGTCAGCCTTCTTCCGACTGGCTAAGTGGCTTTTTCGCTGTCCTCTATTTACAAGCGGCAGATGTGTCATTATTTATTCTTGAGGAAGCTAAATATAGTTGGGGCTCAATGTATATTCATTGGCCGCCACTGTTTAACCTTCCATTGTGTTCTGTGCATTGATCTATATCTTCCGATCATCTGTGGTTAATAACTGTGGCGAGAGCTGGATTACTGCTTTTAGCCAGATCAGCTGCTTGTTGATGGTGGTTATTAGCTTATAGATTGGTATAAGACATCTTAGCCCGGCTTTATGCGAATCTGGGAAATCCTATGAATTCAAGCTCACATTTCATTAAGAAAAAATAGTTATGTGTCTTATAGAAGTATCAGCTTGTGGATATATATTGTGTATTGCATGAAGAAAGGGGCATAGAGGGTGCAGAGGCTGCAGATGCACCTGGCCATAGTGTTTATTTTCTGTACATTGACATCATTGTTTGTTTTATGTTATATGTGTGCTGTGTGCATAGTGTTATAGCTGTAGCTCTGTTTGTGTTACGCACCTGATGGGACATTGCTGCATTAACTATCCCTGCACTGTGACAATGTTGTCATTTATACTGTGACATCTCTTTATATTCTTATTCTGTGCATTATTTTTATACTGTGACGTCACTGTGAACACCACCCCTTTCCTAAGACTTAAGGGAGAACTCCGGCAAAAATGTTTTTCTTTTAAATCAACTGGTGTCAGAAAGTTATATACATTTGTAATTTACTTCTATTTAAAAAGCTTAAGTCTTCCATTACTTATCAGTTGCCGTATGTCCTGCAGGAAGTGGTGTATTCTTTCCAGTCTGACACAGTGCTCTCTGCTGCCACCTCTGTCCATGTCAGGAACTGTTCAGAGCAGTAGCAAATCCCCATAGAAAACCTCTCCTGCTCTGGACAAATGTGGCAGCAGAGAGCACTGTGTCAGACTGGAAAGAATACACACCACTTCCTTCAGGACATACAGCAGCTGATAAATACTGTAAGACATGACATTTTAAAAAAAGAAGTTAAATTACAAATCTAAGTGCATAATGTATGGTGACATCAATGTCTGACGTGCATTATAAGCTGGGTTCACACTACGTATATTTCAGTCAGTATTGTGGTCCTCATATTGCAACCAAAACCAGGAGTGGATTGAAAACACAGAAAGGCTCTGTTCACACAATGTTGAAATTTAGTTGATGGCCGCCATATAACGGCCAATATTTGCTGTTGTATTGAAATAATGGCAGTTATTTACCGTTATATGACGGCCATCCACTCAATTTCAACATTGTGTGGACAGATTCTTTCTGTGTTTTTAATCCACTCCTGGTTTTGGTTGCAATATGAGGATCACAATACTGACTGAAATATACGTAGTGTGAACCCAGCCTTAATGTATATTGGTGCGTTGTGGCTATAAGTACTTTGTGCATTATCTATGCAATGTAACATTACTTTGACCACTATCTCTGTGCTGTTATATCCCTTTGGTCAATAGCTATGTAGAGTTGGAAGCCCCTTTTACAGATATAGCTTTGAAGTCTAGAAAAATGTTTGCACATGGGTTTTTCGAGAAAACAAAAATAAAATAGTCACATTAAAGTGTCTCTATAATACAACATATGGACTTGCAGATGGAAAATGTGTGGCATTTTTGTAGGAAAATATGTAGCAGCATACACACGAAATTGTCCCTACACATTTTGGTTTGGTTTTGTTGAGGACTCGCCCCTGTGTATTTTGCCCCTGCTTATTTTGTGCAGTGCAGCGGCGTAACTACCACCATAGCAGCTGCTAGGGGGCCTGTCACATCAGGGGGCCCATCCCTACAATACACTGGGCCTCCTTAGCTGTCATCATACTACCATACTACCAAGGGGGATGCCTACCATGGGGAGTACTATGTACTTCAATGCAAGTTTTTTGCACAAGCGATTGTAAGAAACTCTGTAATAGGTTTTATTAGGCAAAAATTTCTTTCTATGCATTATCAGGAAAAGTTGTCTTCATTACAGAGAAGCAAAGTGAAGACGTGTTTGCTGACTCCATTATAATCTATGGAGGGGGGAGGGCCTGAGAGGCATGAGTGAGCAGAAAGAGGAGACAAACAGCTCTGCAGTTTGGAGACTCCCTGTGTACATAAAATTTTGGATTCGCAGGTCATAAAGGTCAGTGCTGGTCTAGGAACTTGGTGAGATAAGATTGCAGAATGATGCGCTGTGCAGGGGTGCCTTTTCTCCTCTCCGTGCTCACTCATCCCCATCGGCCCCTCCCCCCTTCATAGACCATAATGGACACAGAAAATCTGCTTCTGAAGTCAGAGGGGAGGCTGTAAAACTGCTTTTTAGGTACAGAAGGAAACTCTTTTGCTTAAAAAAACTTATTAGGGCCAGTACACATGGAGTAATAGTTCAGTAATAGTAATAATTCACGGCAGAACTCTCCGCACCTCTCCGCTCAAAGAACTGACACAAGAAAGAGAAAACGCAACCAAGCTCAAAAGAGACTAATAGCAAGCAACGGAATCTGGGCTAGTGAACTGTATAGGATGTCAGGATGTCACACTCAGAAAGTAACAGGAGAAACAAGGAAAGATGTCAATTACAGAAGCAAAATGCAACTTAACTGTCTAAAGGCCGAAGGAAACTCATCAGAAGAGATGGTGTGGTGGAGATTCAATTACCACAGCAGAGAGGATTAGAGCTGTGTTAAGGCAAGTGTACAGTTACCAAAAAAAACCGCACAAAATAATGGCCAAACATGAATCCTCCGCCACAGCATGGACAGAAGATGGTGCAGAAGCCTGAATTGCATGTGCAATCTTCTATCATGATATGTGACACTTCCATATGGTGCCAGGAAACTGGGGCTGTCTTCACACATAGCTTGGACACTTAATGTGGAATCAGGAGCCGCTCTAAGGCCAAGTTTCCACTTACAATGCAATCTGAACACTGTGGATACCACCCGCCAGTTCTCCCCCAACCCACGTGATGTTACCTTTAATCCCAGAAACATTGCACCACTATTGGGGGAGACAAGGGGAGGGCATGGTTCCCACGGCATTTCCATCATATAATGTGGAAACAAAGTCTAAAGTGATTTGAAGCCACATATGTCTGCTCAGCCACCCTGTGGCCTCCCTGACTATCTCTTTTACAGTCAATCATTTACAAATAACCAACCAGTATCTCATATACTCTTTTTTCTCTATAATAGTACTATTTATTATTAGTAATATATTTTGATATATAGGGAGTCTTTTCTTTCCCATTACATTATCTTGCCTACATCTTAATAATTTGTCATACATAAATCATCCAAGCAAGTTGCACCAACTGTTAGAATAAGTCACAAGCGGCTTGTAGGTGCCGTACCATTGTAAGCCTGTCAGCCTACACTTCGGAAACTTGCTTAACAAAATAAAATTCATCATTATACTCTAGCTAACCCTGAACAGATGCTATAATGATTAGTAATATCACATGGTGGATACATCCCACGCTTTCTTTTTATAACAGTTAGTTGGGTATCAGCTGATCTTTTAACTATTGGTGGTGCAGACGAAACAGAAAAGACCCTCCTGTGATCCCCTATAAGCCACTTTTAGTTACTGTACTGAACCAGTGTTAGTCTATGGGGCTATTTACACGGGTCTATAAAATATGCATGAAAAAATGCTGATTGTTCTATTTTCACCCATGGAAAATAGAATATGGATGCATTTGTATTTGTTGCCTGTTACATCTATATTACTAGCATTTTTATCTATGGTCATTATGGTCATGTTCATATAGGCCATACATAGGGGACAGGGACAGGAGATGTGGTTAGGCCCATTGGCGGCCCATTCTTTTTCTGTGTTGTCCTAAGAGATCAGTGGTATAGTATGCAGTCTATAGAAATTGTGTATAACACAGTCTTTGGAAACAGTATGCATACTATTGTCTAGTGGTTACCCATGTGGTCACTGGTATGGAAATAATAGGAGCCGTGTCTACTTGGTGCCAGGAAGGCCAGAATGACTAAACCATCTTCTGCCTAAACAATCTGTCTCTGACACCTGGCTGTTTTAAAGGGGTTATCCAGGCTTTGATGGCTGCTTTCTTTCAGAAACAGACGGGCATTTGTCTTTGGTTTGGGTTCGGCTTTTGCAAGTGAATGGAACTTAATTGCAAACCAAACCTGAACTGAAGACAAGAGTCGTGTTGTTTCTGGAAGAAAGTGGCCATGATTTTATGATATTGGATAACCCCATTAAGGCTTATGAAGGTCTGAAAGGGACTTAAAGGGTTTTTCTAAAATAGATGTCTATGATTTATTCTATACCTATACAATACATTTCTGAGTAAGGTCTCATGGCTCAGATCCCCACTAATCAGGAGGACTGTGCCTCAGTACCTGGCATCGCCTGCTTATTGAATAGAGGTAAAGCAGGAGGCAGTTGGCTTCATAGGTCACTAAAATGAGTTTTCCAGGTAAAATTGATTGATTGCCGATCCTAAAGGCAAGAAACCTTTCATTATATTCCATGAGGACATATAAGTAACCGCTGTTTCCGTAAACCTCTATAAACTATAATATCCCTCGTCTCTAATCTGCTTGGGGCAGAAGCTCTTATCTCTAAACTAATGATGACTTTAGCACTTTTGGATACCCTAAAGGAGTATACCATTTATGGACTAACATTATTTCAGCTCATATAATAGTTCTACAACTATTAGCAGTGCATGGTAGTAGATATCCTATTACACCCTAAGGCAAAAAAAGCCATGGAGACCTAATACTGGCCACAGTATGCTACAATATGTATGTAGGTAAAATGTACTTGCATACCTGGATGGCTGTGTCCTCACTATTAGTGTTGAGCAGACTTGCCGAACTGTTTGGGTTTGGCAACATTCTCCAACCCCGAGGTTCCTTACTGTATGTCTAACAGATACATCTGAGCGATCTACAAACTACAAGCTCCCCCCCCCCCTACAAATAGTACAGTACGAATAGTAAACCCAGAAGGATATTGAGCAAAATACTATGTGTGAAGCCAGCCGTATGCAGTGTTCATATACGTTTTGGAGCAGAAGTAAATAAAAAACGCATTAAAAAAAAGAGATCAATTGGCTTTTGGTTTATTTTTGAAACAAAAAGTTGTCCATTCTCTGAACATAATAGAGATATTAAAAAGAGCAAGGAATTGAACCACAAAGTAAATAATTCATTTTCAGAATTCTTTTGAATTTCCCTAAATTTGGCCATGGTTTTTACTTGGCTTTAACATAAATTAAACCATTTAGACACATTTTTCCATCACCAACACAGGATCTACTATTAGTTGTGTGGGATCTATTATACTGCCATAGTTACACTACATCTATATTATATATAGCTTTTTTATTTTATTAGTAGAACATGTATGCTGTATCCTGCCATTTCAGGGTGGGGAGAGGGTGACTAACGTTCTTTAATGGCTTTACTATAAAAATAAAAGAAAGTTCAGAAAAACGCCCTTCCTTCCACAGTCACTTCTCTATCTCATACACGTGTTAGCTTTTTTCCGATAGAACACTAGCCATCCCTGTTCCCCAGTAATATCAGTTTCTTTCTACTATAACATAGGCACTGAAGATGGGTGTCATAGAAAGTCTATGGAGTCCACCTTTGGTGAGAGTGTGACAGTGGGGAGAATCAGCTCTGTGCCTAGGACTACTCCCCATTGTTTCTAACAATTGATGGGGAGTAGCACCCAGACCCCCACCAATGAAAATTTTTGACATGTCTCTATGATATGTTAAAAGTTTTCTGAAACAAAACTCTCAGACTCTAAAAGCATTAAAATACCTCTCAGATGCCTACTTTTACAATGCGTATTAAACTTAGACCAAGGTATATATACTTTACCCAATGAAAAGTGGTGTTGTAAACTGAACATTAGTTAAGGAAATATCTGAGAAGTATCCTGATTGACTTCTGGTTTTCATGAGCACCACTCTTAAGGGTCTATTGTTTCCTCAAACATCTTTGTTCTGCCTGCATCTCTATGGGACCTAATCCATGGGACGATTATCGCTCGGATTATCGTAAACGATAAACAATCCCAAACGACTGCTTTGTGAGCTTCTTGAGATCGTTCGCATAATTCTATGGAGCAATGGTCTTTAATTCTAGTCGTTCTTGCAGTCGTCTTTACCTCGTTCAAGTAGGTGGGGGCGAATCATTTTTTCGGGCGTATTCTTTCGTTTTTATATTCGTACGCAATTAATGAATATTATACAAGTACATATTAATAATATACAATTTATATCTCATATATTTAAGCTATTTAGTGGTGTCCGTCAATCCACAACTATCTTTATTAATGAATACAAAATAATTGAATAATTAATAGAAAAATAAATAGAAAATGTAAAACAAAGTTTTCAATGGAAGTATGGTCCCTGTCACTCAATGGGTTTAGCCGATAGGATTGGCACTATTAAGCTGTTGAACGCACTCACTAACGACCAAGGAACGACCAAACAATTTTTTATTACACAGAACAACTTGCAAACGATGTACGAACGAGCAACAATAAAAATAGGTCCAGGTCTCATTAAGCGTTCAACAATTTCTCATTCATCATTTAATCGTTAACTGCTATTCAACCGAACAATTATCGCTTAGTTTTGAACAATTTAACGATAATCCGAACGATAATCGTCCTGTGGAATAGGGCCCTTTAGCATATGACTGGCAAAAAAGAGCCATTCAGAAGGACTAGTGTCTGTGGGGTGTTACACTCACTGCACATGAATGATTCCACTCATGTACTCTAAAGTAACGTAACTAATATAACTGGTAGATATTGGGAAATCTGAAACAGTACTAAAGTATAAGGCTCTGTTCCCATTTGTATTGCAAGCTGTGTGGCCAGTTCGGAAAAAGGGCGATTCATATATCAAAATGATGGCTACCATTATAGAACCATATGTGTTTTGAATGTCAGTAGGGTCTATCATTGTGTCATTGCACCGAAATCTCGAGCGCTCGAGATCCCGGTGCAGTGACAGGCCGGGTCGGGTAGGAGACAGGGCTGAGAGACTGGAGGCATGCCTGAATGAGAAGAGGAGGCGCGCGTCACAGGGAAGAGGAGGAGATATCTTTAAATTGCTCATGCCGGGCCGACCCCCAGTGCACAATTGCCCTCATTAGCATATAAGATTACAGGCAGCTATAAATAATATAACAGGAACCGTGTGGCAGATTAAAAAAAGCTCCACACAAGCTGATGGATATAAAAAATAGAATGTGAAGCACACCAGCTGACTGACTGCAGGATGGTATGTAAATCTTGAACTGGAGAGAATGGAACGGCTGCACATCCCATCTATGGCTGATACTAATGCCGCTAGGCCTATATTAAAAATCAACACCAGAGTGTCTGTATATGAATTGATCAAACCATAATAGCCCCGTGTACCACCGCGCCGGTCCTCTGGTCCACACGGGTCCCTACGCTAACTCCACACCGTGTCAGTCAGCGACCGCCAACCCCGCAAAGCGTGCACATGCAGGGAAGGGAGGCCATGGAACGGCCCTGCAACCCCAATGTCACAGGACCAGACCCAAAAAGCCCCACCAAAACCCAGCCAGCACCACCGGCGGGGAAGGCTGCCCCCAAACGACACCAGTATGGATATGGTATTACACTTACCATTGCTGCTCTCACAGAATGGGGAAGACATAAGGTCCAGACATGTGAGCACAGGCATATCCGGGGCATATCATTTGCGGGTTTGGTGGTCACTGACCGACACGGTGTGGAGTTAGCGTAGGGACCCGTGTGGACCAGAGGACCTGCGCGGTGGTACACGGGGCAATATGGCTTGATCAATTCATATACAGACACTCTGGTGTTGATTTTTAATATAGGCCTAGCGGCATTGGTATCAGCCATAGATGGCATGTGCAGCCGTTCCATTCTCTCTAGTTCGTATTTCACAGTTCTCCCTCTCTGAACAGCTAGCACTCCTTTATAAGATCCACATGACCAAAATTAGCAGGATATGCCTGTGCTCACATGTCTGGACCCTATGTCTTCCCCATTCTGTGAGAGCAGCAATGGTAAGTGTAATACCATATCCATACTTGTGTCGTTTGGGGGCAGCCTTCCCCGCCGGTGGTGCTGGCCGGGTTTTGGTGGGGCTTTTTGGGTCTGGTCCTGTGACATTGGGGTTGCAGGGCCATTCCATGGCCTCCCTTCCCTGCACGTGCACGCTTTGCGGGGTTGGCGGTCGCTGACCGACACGGTGTGGAGTTAGCGTAGGGACCCGTGTGGACCAGAGGACCTGCGCGGTGGTACACGGGGCAATATGGCTTGATCAATTCATATACAGACACTCTGGTGTTGATTTTTAATATAGGCCTAGCAGCATTGGTATCAGCCATAGATGGGATGTGCAGCCGTTCCATTCTCTCCAGTTCGTGGTATGTAAATCTTATTAACAGCCATGTGTTGGTACATTCACTTTAAAGAGGACCTTTAGCCATCCCCTAAAAATTAGATGTTACAAAGTTTTTGGCAAAGAATTTCACATGTTACGCTGCTTAGGTTAAGATCCACAGTAAATCTGCAATTATTTCAAAGTTAGTTGTAAAATTTGCATAGGTTTTTTTTTACACTTACATGAGAATAAATTGTCCTGTAAATTGTCAATGATTTTATGCCCAGAATACATAAAATTCACAATTCACAACAGATTCATGATCTAATCTAACCCCCCCAAGCTTGTCTCCTATGGGAGGCTATCATTGATTTCCTATAGTATAAGTACAGTAGATACATAAAGTGTCTTTCTTAGATATACTAGACGTCATTTCTATTAACCAGGACATACAAACTAGTTCCATAGGTTGGGATGCTGACACCTCGGGGAGGGCACATAGTGAGAAGTACAAAGACGGACACACAATACGATTCTATTACTTATGTAAATAACAATTATTGTTAAATTGAGAAGAGAAGACTTTAGAAAATATATACTACTTGGCTGAATAAGTCTGCGTATGTATTACCTGTGTTGGTCTTTACGTCCCATAGATGTCGACACCAGAAAAGTAATAATGACGCCTGTAGACTTTACTCCAGTCCGGCTCTGTAAGAATGCAGGAAGATGAACACTACGTGGACTATGATCTTTTTGACATGATTGCTGAGTGTAGATTTATAGCCCGCGACAACTGATAAAAGAAGCATTGTATGTTGTGAGTGGGTGGGAGTTGGACAAATTAGGTTTCCAAAGGAGGCCATACACACACAGATGACAGTCCAGTGACAGAGGAAGAAGTCTCCAAGCTCCTCTCCTCCTCTCGTCCTACTACCTGCCCTAGTGACCCTATTCCCTCCCACCTCTTCCAGTCCCTCTCTCCTGCTGTCACTACTCACCTCACCAAAATATTCAACCTCTCCCTCTCCTCTGGTATCTTTCCCTCTTCATTCAAACACTCTGTAATCACCCCGCTACTGAAAAAACCTTCTTTAGATCCATCCTGTGCAGCCAACTATCGACCTGTCTCCAATCTCCCCTTCATCTCTAAGCTCCTGGAACGTCTTGTCTACTCTCGCCTTACTCGCTATCTCTCTGATAACTCTCTTCTTGACCCTCTACAGTCCGGCTTCCGACCCCTTCACTCCACCGAAACTGCTCTCACCAAGGTGTCAAACGATCTGCTGAAGGCCAAGTCACAAGGAAACTATTCCTTGCTGATTCTCCTGGATCTCTCAGCAGCGTTTGACACTGTGGACCACCAGCTTCTCCTCTCCATGCTCAGCTCTCTTGGTCTTAAGGACTCTGTTCTCTCTTGGTTCTCTTCCTACCTCTCTGACCGCTCCTTCAGTGTATCCTTCTCGGGCTCTACTTCTTCTCCCTTACCTCTCTCTGTTGGGGTTCCCCAGGGATCAGTCCTGGGTCCCCTCCTCTTCTCCCTCTATACAGCCCCCATCGGACAGACCATCAGCAGGTTTGGGTTCCAATACCATCTTTATGCTGATGATACCCAGTTATACACCTCCTCCCACGACATCTCCCCTGCCTTCCTGCAAAATACAAGTGACTGCCTATCTGCTCTCTCTAACACTATGACCTCTCTGTTCCTCAAACTTAATCTCTCTAAAACTGAACTTCTTGTATTTCCTCCCTCTAACAAACCTAAACCCGACATTTCCCTCTCAATCTGTGGTACTAGCATAACTCCTGTGCATCAGGCTCGATGTCTGGGGGTCATGCTAGACTCCGATCTATCCTTTACTCCCTATATCCAAGCTCTTACACGCTCCTGTCATCTACATCTCAAAAACATCTCCAGAATCCGTCCATTTCTCACCACTGACACTGCTCAGACTCTGACTGTCGCCTTGATCCATTCCCGTCTTGACTACTGTAACTCCCTACTAATCGGTCTTCCTTTCTCTAAGCTTTCCCCTCTCCAGTCTATCCTGAACGCAGCAGCCAGGCTCATCTTCCTCTCCAGCTGCTATACCGACGTCTCCTTTCTGTGCCAGTCACTGCACTGGTTACCCATTAAATATAGAACACAGTTCAAACTCCTCACCCTCACCCATAAAGCTCTCCACAACTCTGCCCCTCCATACATCTCCTCCCTCATCTCCACCTACCATCCTTCCCGTGCTCTGCGCTCTGCAAATGACCTCACACTAGCCTCTTCTTTAATCAGAACTTCTCATTCCCGCCTCCAAGACTTCTCTCGTGCTGCACCAGTTCTCTGGAACTCTTTACCCAAAGACCTCAGACTTATTTCCAACATCCCCAGTTTTAAGCGTGCCCTAGAGACCCATCTCTTCAGGTGTGCTTATAACATTTTGTAATCTCGTCTCCCTTTGCTATCCCTTCTCCATCCTCTCTATAACTTCTTCGGTGCTAGTTACACTGTCCTTGTCATCTGAGCTTAGAAAATGGCTTGTGACTGGCTTGCCCAGCCGCCTATAGGCACTTAGAGATTCCATGTACAATGACTGGAACATTGACAAATAAAGCACTTGTTGCCTCTCGTGTTACTCCCAGTCATCCTAGCCTGTACGCTCTTGAGAGCAGGTCTCTAATTTGTTGTTGTAATTTATTCATTGTATAATTTAATATATAACCTGTAATGTATTTATATATATTTAAATAAGCACTGCGGAATCTGTTGGCGCTATACAAATAAATAAATATTATTATTATTATAGATGTGGCTGCAATCAGATGAACGTTACAATAACAGAACTTTTATCTTCCAATGCGATAATCCCTACTTGTTAGAGGGTTGTAACACCTATTTACAAAAAATTGCCACACTACTACAAATTATCAACACAGCAAGGGGTGGTCGGCACTACAGCCTGGAGCTAAACCTTGAACGGCAACCAGATGGTAATTGGGGGAGTGTTCGGTGGTGCTAGTTATTAATACAGTCTCTGTGGCACACAATGGGTAATGAAGAAATGAAAACTGCACTCACCGACACTTGTGACAGCTTCTTTTTATTTCTTAAGTGCGGACATCATAGAGCAGACGCCAGCTGGGTGCGCACCCAGCTGGCTTCTGCTCTATGATGTCCGCACTTAAGAAATAAAAAGAAGCTGTCACAAGTGTCGGTGAGTGCAGTTTTCATTTCTTCATTACCCATTGTGTACTACTACAAATTATATTAAACTAGTAATCTTTATTAGGTTAAAAAATATATTTAGGGCACAAACACACACACCGTATACACAGCAGATATGCAACAAATAAACAGCAGATCTGCAGCAGATTTGATGGTGCAGATTTGATGCTGTGTTCAGTTATTTAGATCTAATCTGCTGCGTATTTGTTGCGTATTTGCTGCATATTGCAGCAGTAAATACGCTGCGTATACGGTGTGTGTGTGTGTTTATACCCTACTGATATGTAAAGAATATAAATAAGAATAAATACAACCACAGTCAACCATATTTTTGTGCACAGTAAAACATTTAAAAAAATGGATCTGTTTTGATCCGTGTTTTTTTTTTAATAATAAAGTAAGTCAATGAAAATGTATCCTGTCAGATGGCATACAACTGCATCCATTTTTACCATGCAATTTTGCATTAATTTTTTCATTAAATGTATATGTTAAACGGACAGTAAAAACGTGGTGTGAACCTAGCCTAAATTGCAACATGCAACATGCAATGGTAGTGCATGTGCTTTATGGACAAAGCGTCTCAGAGGAGGTCTTGCAATGTAGCATTATTTTGATTTGTCTTTTCTAAACTGTGCCATGCAAAGATCAGCAGGGGAGTCACCACTATCTGGTTGACTACCACCAGCATGCGGTGGGACTTGTCAGCAAAGCATCCAAATAGCTGGGATAAAAGCCGTACTCCTCAATAGAGCAATTGCACCTTGCACCTGCCCCCCTCGCCCACAATTTTTGAGTGTAACAACAGGCTTTACCCACCACAATTTTTGAGAGGGTCACAACAGGCTCTTACTTACATATTTTTAGAGACGGTCACACCAGGCTTTCGCCCACAAAATTTTTAAAAGAGGCACAACAAGGCTCTTGTCCATAATTTTTTATGGGGTCACAACAGGCTCTTACCCACAATTATAAAGGTGGGTCAAACAGGCTCTCACCCACAATTTTTACCAGGGTTACCACCAGGCTATTGCCCACTATTTTTACAGGGGTCACCACCAGGCTCTCTCCACCAAATCTCCACCAAGTCGCCACTCTTACACAGACCTCTTACAGCTTCTGCATGACGCTCTTCTTTATGTGTAACGAAGGGTTATAGGATTCACTCTTTCCTTTCATTTTTGGCCAGCCCTCGCACTTGGCCCCTTGGCTTTATGAGTCTATGAGTCCACCCTTCAAAAGTAAACAGGATGGGTCTGACCATGTCACACACACAACGACAGTTACTGGCCGGTGTGGTTTGAGTTCCCCCTTGTCTACTGCATCTATGGTTGTCAGAGATAAAAGAAACTAAGGTGAGAGGATTTTTTTTCCCTCTTTTTTTCTTTTCCTTTTCGGTTTCTCTACAAGTAAATGTACAGGAAAGTGTGTTTCTTTACTTTTTTCCTCACTTTAAATTGTACTTGGGCTGGGTGGGCAATATTGTCAGTCTGTAAAGGTGGTGTAATTCAGGGACATGGGAGTCTTTAATACATCCATGCATGTTATCCTTGCTATGTTCACACAACGTTTTTCCAGCTCCGTTTCAAATGACGTCCGTTATTTTGAGTCTAAAATAAAGGACATCATTTGGCTGTCTGACCTTCCCGTAGTGCAATGACTGGTGTTTGTACATTATTCTAGTTTGGGATTACTAATTGCCCTTTGGGTGCGGCCTAATTGAAAAGTCTATTGAATTTAATAGTGAAAACGGAGAAAGAACGGTGACAAAAGAAAAGCTGTGTGTGAACAACTAATAAAAAACGTCCGATGTCTGCAAAAGACATCCGAAAATAATCATCATGTTCATAATTTTGATGTCTGCAGTAAAAATGTCCGTTATTCAATGCATTGTGTGGATTGAATGTCCGTCTTCCCATTGACTTCAATGCACTGCCATTGCAGTCAGTTAAATTGCGGCAAAAACGGGCATTATTTTAAATATCAAAATCAGACGCCTTTTCTCTATTTTTAACGTTGTGTGAACATAGCCTTACTGTGCTAGTTCCATTTCTGTGGTGTTTCCATTACTATATGAGGTTTTTAGGTGCCCAAGACACCCTTACCTCTGCCGAATAGGGGGCCCCTGAAAAAATGCTTCATGTCTCCCATTGAGTTTAATGGTGTTCATCACTCAAATGGAGCATTTGGAAATATATGCCTCAAATATTTAAGTTGAGTATTCGACTAAGGGTACGTTCACATTTACCGGATCCGCAGCTGATTTTCCGCTGCGGATCCGCAGCAGGTCCGCAGCAGATTTCATTTAAATAACTGAACACAGCATCAAATCTGCACCATCAAATCTGCTGCGGATCTGCTGCGGATCCTGTAGGTGTGAACGCACCCTTAAACATTTTAGTACTTGCTCATCTCTACTATTTACCACATGAAAAAAAAATTTGAGTAAATAGAGTAACTCTCCTGGGACAAATACAGAAATTTTTTTTATATGCTTTCAGTTTTAGTTATTATGTAAAGATTGAATTAAACAGAATTCAGTGAAAGGAGAGCAGTAGCGGAGAAAGGGCTATTTTTGTGTAGTTTGTTAGCTTAGAGTTTCTTTAAGCAGTTATATAGAAAATCTGGAGTGTGAACTTCATTGATCACTTTGAAGGTTTTGAACAGATGTCCTGTGGGGTACAGTCACTTAACCAGCTGATCTAGAGGTTTTTAAGGCCGTCTTACTTGTCAGATTTAATTAGCAAACTGTTCACTGTATTCTCCACTAAACTGAGAAGTTAAATGTCACCAATTACATAATGTATAATTAAATTTAGCACTGTATTAAACAATCACAGAATAGATTTAATAAGAACTTCTGGTTTGGAGGCGTGCGCCTCTTAGTAAATCAGTTTCTGGAAACTGGGGGCGGGGTTTTATTTAAGACTGGTATACTCAAACACCAATCTTGATAAATGTCCCCCCCTAAGAGTTCAAGTGTTAAAAGGAACCCATCACCATGAAAATCCTACCTAAGCTATCGGCATCATGTTAAAGGGGTTATCCAGCGCTACAAAAACATGGCCACCTTTCCCCTACTGTTGTCTCCAGTTTGGGTGGGGTTTTGAAACTCAGTTCCATTGAAGTAAATGGAGCTTAATTGCAAACCACACCTGAACTGGAGACAACAGTAGGGGGAAAAGTGCCCATGATTTTGTAGCACTGGATAACCCCTTTAAAGAGCAGAAGGAGCTGAGCGGATTAATATATAGCCTTATGGGAAAATATTTAGTATGAGAAATTTATTGATTGAAATGTTTCCATGCTAAAGAGTCAAGTCCATTGAGTTACACCGTCCACTGGACTACTTAGCACAGAACAAGCAGGGATATCAATTAATAAGTTACAAGTTATACTGAATCTTTTCCCATAAAGATATATAGGATGTTCCAAAAGTAGGTGGACAGTATGGGTAATAGGTAGAGATAAGCGAACCAGCCGGATTTCTGGTTCGTATGAATAAGCATTGGCTGTATCCCAGTTTTCCAGGCGTTCCTTAAGATGTATCCACCCGCTGCATGGAGGGAGAAGGCAGCGGGAGTCAGCCGCTGAGATTTCTGATTCATACGAACCTGAAATCCGGCAGGTTCGCTCATCTCTAGTAATAGGCTGGGTTCACACTATGTATATTTGAGGCTGTATTTGTGAGGCTGTATAGCAACCAAACCAGGAGTGGATTGAAAACACAGAAAGGCTATGTTCACATAATGTTGTAATTGAGTGGATGGCCGTCATTTAATGGCAAATTTTTGCTGTTATTTTAAAACAACGGCTGTTATATTGAAATAATGGCAGTTATTTACCGTTATATGACGGCCATCCACTCAATTTCAACATTGTGTGAACAGAGCCTTTCTGTGTTTTCAATCCACTCCTGGTTTTGGTTGCTATGAGGACCTGACTTGAGGACCAAATACTGCCTGAAGTATACAGTGTGTGAACCCAGCCATAGGGTGTAAATAGGTAAATGGGTAAACATGGTGTAAAGTGAAACTGGCTCAGTTGTCCCTAGCAACAAATCAGATTCCACCTTTCATTTTCCAAAGATTCTGTGAGAAATGAAAGGTGGAATCTGATTGGTTGCTAGGGGCAACTGAGCCAGTTTCACTTTACACCATGTTTGGTAAATCTCCCCCTTTATAACCCTATTACACATACTGTCCACCTACTTTTGGACCACCCTGTCTATCAATCTGCTCAGTTCTGCCTGGTCTAGAACACGATGACGATAAATTAAATAGCTCAAGAAGGAGGACACTTGTTATATGAACTGGACCATACGCAGGTGGTGCTTCTTCCTGAAAACACACATGTGGCAATAAACAATGTAGAAGAGGTAATGAAAGGCACTCACCACTGCTTAAGATTCAGACCATCCAGTTTTATTGCAAACAGGGGAGACAGGAATGGGTGACTGCAGTTTGGCGGCTTGTGCCTCTTTAACAAACCCTCCTTTAAAGCAGCACAAGCTGCAAAACTGCGGTCACCCATTCCTGTCTCCCCCGCTATCCATGCGTTTTGCAATAAAACTGGATGGTCTGAATCTTAAGCAGTGGTGAGTGCCTTTCATTACCTTTTCTATGTTATAAATCAAATAGCATTCTCTTGGAGACAGGTTCCTTTTAAAGGGATTATCCAAAGAGCAGAAAAGGTCCTACCTCTGCACTCCCTGTTTCTGGCTGTCTCAGAGTATAACTTCCAAGACAGGGGAGTGGGAGCATGTCTCAGACATTGCGTGCAAGCGTGTCCAATGGCTGTCCAATGTTGCCATTACATTGAGCAGCTATGAAACATTGCCCACAACATTCCCCCCTCCTCGTCTTGGAAGTTCTCATTAGTGACAACCAGGGAGGAAGTGCAGTGCCAGAGAGCAAAACGGATAGGAAGGTAGGACCTTTTTTGCTCTTTGCATAACCCCTTTAAGCGATGTTCCTGAGCAGCAGTGTGCATGTGACCATTACCTATTGTCAGTGGTTGATTTATTAAGGCCGGGTTCACACTACGTCTTTGCAATCTGTTTTTTTTTCATCCGATTTTGCAAAAAACGGATAGAAATATGAATGCATTTGTGTGTATCCGTTTTGATAGGTTTTTCCATTGACTTCCACTATAAAAGAAAATGGATCAAAATGCATCCGTTTTTTTAACGTACACATAAAAATAAGGTGAGGTTTATTTTTGTGTATCAGGTTGAGTTCTTACCACACCAAAACCATTATTTTTGTGTATGTTAAAAAAAAACAGATGCGTTTTGATCCTTTTTTTTAATGGAAGTCAATGGAAAGATTGATCAAAACGGATGCACACAATTGCATCCATTTTTCCAACAGTTTTTTGCAAAAAATGGATGGAAAAAAAACATTGCAAAAGCGTAGTGTGAACCCAGGTAAAGTTCATTGTAATCCTGCCAGAGATGATGATGACTAATACTTGAGTGTCAGTCTATTGTGAGAATTAGTGGCCAGTCTTAGACCACATTTAAACATCCGTAGTGCAGCCTGCAGCCGCAGACCCCACTATGAATGTGCATCAGTAGTGGTCCGTGCGGACAGAAGTACGAACGTGTGACAGTGACACAGAAAGTGACATAGAAAAAAGAATAACAAAAGTCTAAACAGTAGGTCATTTTCTGACGACGCATTCTATTTAATTGCATTTAGTGGCAACTCCAAAGATCACCCAAGTAAAATACATTTTACGTTTCTCTAAAGAAGTTTATTTCCTGAGATGTTTTTTTTCTATTTTTCTTCAAAGTGGAGTTGCTCTGCAATTTCAGATCATTAAACTGTCACTGTCTGGTTTATAGCAGGGTCCTCTCATGACGTGCCTTGTATAATACTCATGTGTTCTTATGTGGCAGAGAAGCCATTGGGCCTACATAAATGTTCAAAATCTAAATCAACAGTAGATGTGATATAAAGCAAGTTTGCAATTTACATTCTTTCTTTTTTTTTTCTTTTTTTTAATTATGATGAAAAACACGGCACTTCCTGTCCCCAAAGAGCCTAAACACAGGAAGTCCCATGTTTCCCTGGTCACCTTGACGAAAACATTGAGCTGTGACTCTCTGTACTGGCCGGGACCTCATGTGTTTAGTCTCTTTTTTTCAACCAGCAGAAGTTTCATTTTACACCATGTTTGATAAATCTCCCCCATTGACTTTCTATGACCCATTATAAATGGTGATTCTTGTGTTACCTACCTCTAGCAGTAGTCACTATACAGAGAGATGGAGGAGAGAGTGGTGACTATCACCTATTATCAATGGGATACCTTATGTTACCTACCTCTAGCAGTAGTCACTATACAGGGAGATGGAGGAGGGGAGCGGTGACTATCACCTATTATCAATGGGATACCTTATGTTACCTACCTCTAGCAGTAGTCACTATACAGGGAGATGGAGGAGGGGAACGGTGACTATCACCTATTATCAATGGGATACCTTATGTAAACCTACCTCTAGCAGTAGTCACTATACAGGGAGATGGAGGAGGGGAGCGGTGACTATCACCTATTATCAATGGGATACCTTATGTTACTACCTCTAGCAGTAGTCACTATACAGGGAGATGGAGGAGGGGAGTGGTGACTATCACCTATTATGGCTGTTTCTATAGGCGGGTGGGCCTGGCGACCGCACGGGGCGCCGACAGCTTGGGGGCGCTGGTGGCATTCCCTGGACCTCACTTTGCTGCGTGCGCCCCGTGGTCCCCCAGCTGCCCGCTCCATCACCTGCCCAGACCGGCCTCCCGACTGGCCGAACGCCCGCCCCTCAACTGTACCGATGCGTGGCCGCCCGACCAGCAGAACGCCCGCAGCCCCGCCCCACCCTCCCCCCCCCCGGACCGGGCGCTTGGCAGCCTCCTCGCCTGTTCTGACGACCGGCCACCCGACCAGCCGAACGCCCGCAGCTCCCCCGGACGGCGCTCCAACTGAGCTCCGATCACCTGTCAGGTCGCCGCTGGCACCCCCTCACACATCTTCTCGCAGGCGCAGTGGCTGGAGGGAGAAGATGTGTACGGCTGCGGCGGCCTGCTCCTCGCAGGCTGGAAGAGGAGAGAGGGACTCTCTAGATGTTTTAAGGTGAGTATAATGGGGTTTTTTGTGTGTGTGTGTGTGTGTGTGTGTTAGGCAATGGGGGGCTCGGAGCACTGTGGGGGATTGTTATTATGGGGGCAGCACAGGGGGTGATTATTACTATGGGGCAGAGCATGGGGGGGTTGGAATTTTTACTATGGGGACAGCAGAGGGGGGTTTATTACTATGGGGGCAGACCACAGGTGGATTATTAATATTTGGGGGGGGGGGGATATTGATATGGGGGGGAGCACAGGGGGGGTTATTACTATGGGGGGGGCAGACCACCGGTGGATTATTAATATGGCGACAGCAGAGGGGGGATTATTAACATGGGGGCAGCACAGGGGGGATTATTAATATGGGGGCAGCACAGGGGGGATTATTACTATATGGGGCAGCACAGAGGGGATTATTTATATGGGGATAGAGCACAGGGGGGATTATTAATATGGGGATAGAGCACAGGGGGGATTACTGATATGGGGGCAGCACAGGGGGGATTATTGATATGGGGCAGCACATGGGGGATTATTGATATGGGGTCAGCATAGGGGGGATTATTGGTATGGGGACAGCATAGGGGGATTATTGGTATGGGGACAGCATGGGGGGATTTTTAATATGGGGCAGAGCACAGGGGGGATCATTACTATGTGGGTAGCACAGTGGTACAGCTAGAGGCATTATTACTATATGGGGGCACAGCAGTGCCCCCATATAATAATAGGGGCAACCCACATACCTACTGACTTTAATGCACATGACACAAAAAAGTGGAAGTTGTAAAAGTGCGGAGCCTAAGATGTTTGTCTGGCAGGTTCAGAAGAGACGAATTGTAGTTGCAAGAAATCATCATGGTGGTCCGGGCCAGAAGGAGAGGAAAAGGAAAGTGACGCCTCAGAAGACAACGTCACCTGTGAGTCACTGAATGACTTTTTTCTACCCCAGCTGAAAAGGGTTGAATAACAATTCTACATGCCATAATACCCACACTGCTTCTCCCTAGTACCCCCCCCCCCCCCCCCAACATCACTTGATGGGGGGGGGGGGGGCTTTTAGCAAGGTTCGCCCTGTAGTTCAAATTAGCTAGAAACGGCCCTGCCTATTATCAATGGGATATCTTATGTTACCTACCTCTAGCAGTGGTCACTATACAGGGAGGGGGAGGAGGGGAGCGGTGACTATCACCTATTATCAATGGTGAATCTTGTGTTGTCTGCCTGGAGCAATAAACGTATGGAAACACCTTTTTGTAGTAATCCGGCCTGAGATGATGATGACTAATAAGTGTCAGCCTGTGAATCAGTGGCCAGTCTAACTATTGAACATGACGTGTAAAAAGATAGTTAACAAAAAACTTAAAACGATAGGTCGATTCCTGACAACACGAGTAATTGCATTTAGTGGCAGCTCATAAGATCGGCCAAGAAAAATACAAAGCGTTTGACGTTTTTCTCAAGAATCTTATTTGCCGAGCTGTTTTTTTCTATCACCCACATCTATTTTTCTTCAGAGTGAATGTGCTTGGCAATTTCAGATCATTAAACTGTCACTGTCGCTGTACAATTAGGTGTTTTGAGACCTTCTTTGATGTATCCATAGTAATTTCATCTCCTTAAAACAACTCCTAGTAGTTGAACATCAAAATTAAAGGTGTACTAACTAACATATTGAATATTCTATTGTATAGTCTCCAGAATGCATTTCTTATTCTTAAAAAAAAAAGTGTTCTTAACAAAACTTAGAATCTGCAAGGTTTCATTATACCTATACATTACATCAAACACTTAGCTCATCATATTTTATTTGATTTTGGCTTTTGGTTTTTGGTTATTCAGGTTCACACATTTTTGTGCATGCTGCATCTTAGGCCTTATTCACATGTTCAGTGATTTTCAAGGTCTGTGGATGAAGTCTGCTATCCACCTTTGTGATCCGTGAAAAAGCATTCATTTTGCATCCGTGTCCGTGTTTTTCATGAATGTTTAATTGGAAAAACTGGATTTTTTATTCCACTGCTACAATGTAAAGCCATTCCCATTCAACCCAGCACTGCCTGGCTAATACGTTACCTGCCTGTGCTCCTGCTTGTTTCTCTTGCTTCCGGCTCCCTGGTGTCCCACTCAGCCAATCAGTCTGCTGCCCCGCCGCATCCACTGATTGGCTGAGCAGGGTTAAAGGGGTTGTTCACCAAAAAAAAAATTCTTTACGGTGCCAGAAAGTACCAGATATTTGTAATTTACTTCTATTAAAAAATCTCAAGTCTTCCAGTACTTATCAGCTGCTTTATGTCCTACAGGAAGTGGTATTCTTTCCAGTCTGGAGAGCAGGAGAGATTTTCTATGGGGATTTGCTAAGGCTGCAGCAGAGGTGGCAGCAGAGAGCACTGTGTCAGTTTGGAGAGAACATACCACTTCCTGCAGGACATACAGCAGTTGATAAATACTGGACGACTTTAGATTTTTTTTAAATAAATAAATTCCAAATCTTTGGCACTTTCTGGCACCAGTTGATTCTAATGAAAAAAAATCTGGTGAACTTTCCCTTAAGTGGGAAGGGGCTTTACATACTCGCAGCGCTATGCAAATAAAATCATTACTACTATTATTATTATTATTATTATTATAGAAAGAAAAAAACTGTATGAGTATGTAAAGTATGTAAAGCCATAGAAAATGTATCGGGAATCACAGCAGATTTAGCTGTGGAGCTTGCACTGTGAAATCCGCTGCAATCCGGTTAATGTGAAGCTACAGTACCTTAAAGTGTCACTGTTGTTTTGTTTTTGTTTTGTTTTTTTGCAGAAATCAATAGTCCAGGTGTTTTTAAGAAACTTTGTCATTGGGTTTATTAGGCAAATATGCCATTATCTGCCTTCAAAAAGACTTTGCCCAGCCCCCCCCCCCTCCCTCCTCTCTCTTACCCACTGCTCATTATCAGGAAATCTCAACTCTTTTACATGAGTGGAGCCCTGTCTGTTCTATGGAGAGGGGAGGGGGAGGAGGAACATTTGTCGGCAGCAGAGAACAAAGGATTACACAGCAGGGAGCCCTGAAAGACCCTATTCAGAGGTCAAAGAGTGCTGACTTCAGAGGAGATAGCCCTGTGATGTAGCTGTAAATTAACTCTTTGTTGTCCTGTTTTGGTGCCTCATCTCCCTCCACCCCTCCCCTCTCCATAAGAGAACCATGAAGACAGGGGGGGAGCTTCATTTTTCAGCTAATAAACCCAATTACAAAGTTTCTTAAAATCGCCTGTACTAAAAAAACTAAAAAATTAAACGACAGTGACACTTGAAAACTAAAACATGGACTATTTCATTCTACTTCCTATATTGGAGTTCCTAGAACATGTTGTTATAGAGCGTCTCTCCAAGGCTTACTGAAAGTGAGAATAATTGAGAGGACAAGTGATGTTTGCTTTAAGTGCACTCATGAACTGCTTTATTGCCCAAGTCATGTAAGAAGGATGCATCAATATCCTGGTGTTTCACTTACTCATTTCCGCTTTATCCGTACAGCGCTGCCTGTTTATATGTAGTGATTTGCTTACACATTTTACACTCCTACATTTTCTCCAGTTCATTATAAAGCAATTGACTTATTTCCATTCAGTTAATAATGTGCATGTGCAGTGAGCTGAAGAGAATCAGTCATTTCTTCCTCAGAATAACAGAGCCATTTGCCCTCAGTTCTTTTACCATGGAAATGTTGCTATTAAAAGAGGGTTTATGCCGCTAAAATGATAATTTTGTCACACTATCTCCAGCAAATGTGGGTTGTGCTGCATGAAACCTGTCATGAATCTGTCAAGCAATTCAAGATTTTTTAAAGGGGCACTGTGCTGAAAATCTTTTTCTTTCAAATCAACTGGTTTCAGAAACTTATATAGATTAGTAATTTACTTCTATCAAAAAATTGCCAGTCTTCCAGTACTTATAAGCTGCTGTATGTCCTGCAGGAAGTGGTATTTTCTTTCAAGTCTGACACAGTGCTCTCTGCTGCCACCTCTGTCCATGTCAGGAACTGTCCAGAGCAGCAGCTAATTCCCATAGAAAACCTCTACTGCTCAGGACATTTCCTTTCACGGACAAGGTAAGGCTAGGTTCACACTTGTGTCGGTGCTTAGTTTGCAGTGCTCTATCGCAAAATTAATTTACTTTGCAGGATCTAAGTGGACAAAAAAATCCTGCAAGAAGTAATTTTTTGTCAGCTCAAGTCCTGCAGAATAAATGGACACCAGGAGCGTGGGATCTGCATTCATGGTAGCTGCTCACAACACGTCTCATGGTGCGGCACTGTGGGTCTCTCTTGTGGCTGGAGTCAGCTGTCTCTTTGTTCTTTGGAAACAACGGCCGGATATAATTGACAGATCAATTATTTCCACGGCCATTGTTGAACATGCTGTGTGGCAAACAACGGCCGTTGTTTGCATTGATTTGAATGCAACCCATTTTTTATGACAAAAAGGGCTGTTCTTGCCATTAAAAAATGAATGGCGTGAATATAGCGTAATACTGGTTATAAGCTGGATACACGCTTCAATCTTGTATGAGAACTTTCTCTTTATGTATGCTTATACATTATCTGATGGTCCAGTACATAAGACTAAACATCACACATATATTCAGGTTACCTGACTTTAAATAAAGAAAATTATTGTCAGCAACACATTTCAGTCCACAGAGTTCTTTAAGTGTTTATGAGACATATTGTCGTACTGATGCACATATCACAGTGTCCTATAGATCCTTGCTTTATTACTTGTACTGTAATCATTTAGGGTCTGCGGAGCCTGTATGGAGCTGGTACCATTTTATGGACAATGTATGGAGGGTTATGTTGGTCTGTATATAGTGGATTTGAATTAGTAACAGTATAGTGGTATTAGTCCTTATGTGGAGGTAATGCTAGTAGTTATGTTATCTGACAAATTCCGATTCACAGTGAATCGGGTATTAAATTTGCTTGGTAGCAATTCGCAAATTCGCCAGATTCACTAAGCATGGCGGCCGCACGTTTTAGCTTACAGAATTGTCTTTTGGCAAGAGCAAGGGATTATCCATAATGCAAAATCCATTATCCAATCAGATGCAAACCCCACTGTGATGTTAGAACCCCCCCCCCCCTCTATATAAGATGACTGGCTTCCTGGAGGCGGCCAGTCGGCTCTGTATAGTGGAGAGCAGGTTGCAGCAGGCAGAGAGGGAGAGAAATACAGAGAGATGGGGACAGAGAGGAGAGGAGGGAGGATTTTGGGTGGTTTTCTGTGGGAGCAGTGAAGCTATTGTCCTGTATACCAAGTCACTGGGTGCTGGGTGTGCATTATAGGAAGTATAGCACACTGTCCATCTCAATAGTTTGTTGGGTACTCATTTACCAATGTCCACTGCTGTCCTGGGAGAACATTACTATTGCGCCGCTGATCCACCAACGTCCACTACTGTCCATGGCGGAAATTGAATGATTGACAGGCTGATTGACATTTTCCAATTTTGACACTGTCACAGCAACAGCTGTTGTAAAAATCGCTACTCTGTAATAATCCCACTATTGTAGCTACTATAGTTTGCCTGTTTTCATAAAAATTTGTTTGTATGCAATCAAAGAATATTCGCGAACTTCGCGAAAGGAATTTCCGTGTGATTTGCTCATCTGTAGTGATAATAATATTTGTCCCTTGCAGGACAGGACTGGAACTAACCCTGCCACATAAAGCATCCCCTCTGTACATCCAGATGGTTAGCCCCCCCCCCTTCCCCTGTTATATAGACCCCCCCAGGTAATTGTATCCCCCATGTAGGTAATCCCCCTGTATTAACCCTGCCTGCGGGAAATCCTCCAATCCCCCTGTAGCAAATACCACCAGTTAGTACTCCCCCAGGCAATCCTCTGTAGGCAATGACAACCTGCCAACATAGGCAGTCCCCATGTAGGTATTTCTTCTTTCAAGCTCTGTGAGGTCACGGGTGACGTCACTCCATATGCTGGAGCTCTGGGGGGGCGAGCAGCCTCTTGTGGCGGAGGAGAGAGATTAGCACAGTGGGGCCAATGGCTCTTCGCTGTGTCAGTGCTTCGCATTTAAAGGGGTAGTACTGCGGTAAAGAATTATTCACAGAATAACACACATTACAAAGTTATACAACTTTGTAATGTATGTTATGTCTGTGAATGGCCCCCGTCCCCGTGCCCCCCCCCCCCCCCCCACCCGTGTACCCGGAAGTGTGGTGCGCTATACATACCTGTCACGTGCCGACCACGCTCTCCGATCCTCAGCAGTGACGTCTTCTTCGGGCGGCCGGCGGATCTTCCCGAGTGTCGGCCACCCTCAGCAGCGTCATCCGAAGCTCAGCCGCGATTGGCTGAGCATAACTGTGCTCAGCCAATCGCAGCTGAGTAGCTGATGACGTGGGTATCTGAAACCCAGAAAATTTATCAAAACCCTGCAAAATCTCTGCTACATACGGCAATGATTTTTCCGGATGCGCCAAAGTGTGGTGCATTATACATACTTGTCATGTGCCGACTCGTCTCCGATCTTCAGTCACTGAAGTCATCTTCGAATCCCTCCGACCGTCCTGAGTGCCGGCCCCCCTCTGCCGCGTCATCGGCTGCTCAGCCGCGATTGGCTCAGCACAGTTATGCTCAGCCAATCGCGGCTGAGCAGCCGATGACGGAAGTGTAAAACCGGATAAATTTTCTTTATTATATATTAGGGAGCTGAGAGACAGCTGTCCCCATGTATATGGTCAACTTTAGGGTTTAGAGAAAAGCAATCAATATTTAAAGGGGTTATCCAGCGCTACAAAAACATGGCCACTTTTCCCCCTACTGTTGTCTCCAGTTCAGGTGCAGTTTGCAATTAAGCTCCATTTACTTCAATGGAACTGAGTTTCAAAACCCCACCCAATCTGGAGACAACAGTAGGGGGAAAGTGGCCATGTTTTTGTAGCGCTGGAAAACCCCTTTAATTAAGGGATTATCCAACATTAGAAAAACATGACCACTTCCAGAGATAATACGACTCTTGTCCAGGTGGGATTTGCAATAAGTCTCAATTCACTTCAATGGAACGGAGTTGCAAAACTTGCACCCAAACTAGAGACAAGAGGTGCTGTCTCTAGAAGAAAGCAGCCATGTTTTTCTAAAGCTAGATAACACTTTAACATTGTAACAGTGCAAATGTTTTATGAACCTATAAACTAGTCTGTTCAGAGAACTTGTTTTACTGATTTGTTGTACAGCCTGTCCAGTGTTATCTGTATATTACAGCCCTGGAATGTACTTTAGTACTTAATAGATGTCATATAGAATGTATAGTATATATACTGTATATCAAGCCATGTTAACCTCAGACGCTCAAAGCTATAAACACATATCACAGACAATAAACATCAAACTCATCACCTACATACACAGGTTACACAAACTTTCTATCAATGCAGGAAGGGAACAGATTTATGGCCGCTGTTAGCAGGCTGAACCCAAGCAACAAGGCGGAGTCATCAATCAACTTGGCAACTGTTTACAGTTTTCTCAGAATATTCTGAAGAGATAACGAAAAAAACAGGTTGGAACTGCTATAGATTCTTCTTTACACATAAAGTGAAACTGGCTCAGTTGCCCCTAGCAACCAATCAGATTCCATTTTTTATGCCGCACAGACTCTTTGGAAAATGAAAGGTGGAATCTGATTGGTTGCTAGGGACAACTGAGCCGGTTTCACTTTACACCATGTTTGATAAATCTTCCCCAATATGCTGCATTTATGCAAGTTAAAGGGGTATTCTGGAGAAAATATTTTTTCCTTATACATTGCTTTAATAAAGCTATATTACCTTGTAATATTATTTACACTTTCACTGTCAGCAGTTAGCATAGTCCCCTTTGATCTCTTCACATAGGTGGTGTTAAAGTAGTGCTGTGTATTACTTTACTCTTTTTCCCATTTCATGGGATAACACCTTTAATGTCATGCACTGACACATGTCAATAAAGCAAGTCTATGTTTCCTTAAGGAATATGGTCGGGTATTTATGCTTAAAAAAAAACAGAAGTAGGAACTGATAACACGAAAAATCATAATGGACAGATTTGCACCATTTTTTTTGTTTGTTTGTTTGTTTGTTTTTGACCCACTACAAGTTTGGGCTACAAATAAAATAATAAAAATACTATTGTGGTGAGAGATCAGAAGAAAGAAATCCTTGATTTGCCTTTGTGGATCATCTTCATCAGGCAGACCGGCACATTCTGATGCTAAGCACTGCTCCCTCTTCTTGTGTTTTATCTTGGGTCTCTGTGTTAGGGTAAGCGCACACTGAGTAATTCTCGCTGAATTCCACGCTAAATTTCCATGGAATACAACTCATTTATAGCGCTAGCGGAATTCCCACGGAATTCTGTGTAAAAAAATTAATTCAATAGTTTTCTATGGAATTCCGTCAGCGCAATCTGCCCAAAGAATGAACCTGTTTTATTCTTCGGGCAGAACACGGTGTCCACGCGGAATACGGACGGAATTCCAGATGGAAATTTCCACTATGTGCAGGGACAGACGGAATTCCCATTTTGCTCTATAGAAAGGAGCAATGTTGCATTTAAACGGGCGGAATTCCACACAGATTCCGCATGCATTTTGCTGCGGAATTTCGCGAAAATTGCTCAGTGTGCACATACCCTCACTGAAAACACAAAAAGGTAAGGTGGAGATTTATCGAACTGGTGTAAAGTAGAATTGTCTTATTTGTCTCTAGGAACCAATCAGATTCCACCTTTCATTGCTCAAAGAATCTGTGAGGAATGAAAGGTGGAATCTGATTGGTTGCTAGGGGCAACTAAGACAATTTTACTTTACACCAGTTTGATAAATCTCCCCCTAAGTGATTTACAAATTTTTGGGAAATGACATTGACTATAAAATGGATGGACTATTTAATGGATATATTTTGTCAAGATTCCTAGGTATTCATTTAAAAACTCACAAAGGATAGCTGCCATAGTCCTGCTATAAATAGAATGTGTGATGCCTAGTGTGAACAGAGCCTAATTAGAATAGCCACAACTTTGTGTTCACTTTATGTATGTATCACATAATTCTACCAGTAGGTGGCAGCTTTGTACCATTTATTGCAAGAACAGAACGTGCTGCTTTAGCCATGAGACCTGTCATCACTCCAGTGACAGAAAAGCACATGAAAGTCATGGTGACATTGTACTTCTCTTTTTCTCTTTGACAGAAATGTCCAAGCTCTAGGAACCCAACTGCTAGTAATATATTATAAATATTAATATTATTATTTATATTACTACTTCTACTACTATTATTATTATTATTATTAACACCAGCAACTAACACTAACATGTAATGCAGCACTGTAGAACTTGAGGAAGCAGTATGATCATAAACAAACACTAAGTATACAAACAACTATGAAAGGAGAGAAAATCGGTCCCATAAGAACTAATACAGTGTACAATTATATAGTTAGGGCCCATTCAAACTATGGAATCGGCTCCGAAATTCCACTCAGAACCTCCGTCCGCGGACTCCACGCCGAATTCCACCTGTTATCTCTTTGAATGGGAGGCCTCGCATCCCTCCTCTCTCCCCGCCTCTCTGATCAAAGAATTCACTTCACTGGAATTTTGGCGCCAATTCCGTAGAGTGAACAGGCCCTTACAGCTTGTAAATGCAGGAAGATTTCTCCCTGGGAACTAGTTACTGATCTGTATATACAGTACTCAATATATTAATACAGAGTGGCATTTTTAGCAATTTTCTATATCATCCTGTCATCTGACTTGCTCTTTTATTGCTGTTCCCTCCTGTTGCCTAAAGCTTTTGAACTCTAATGCAAGGCTAGAATATGCCATGTATAATACTGATGTCTTCTTAGTTGGCCGAGGGGCCATCTCAGGTACCAGGACCATGAAGAGGCCAGGGCTGTACAGAGGTAACCAAACAGACTAAAAAGGGGGGAATGGAACCTGTTCAGATTGATAGGGTTAAGGTAGTGGTGTGTATTTCTTTATTCTTTTTCCTATTTCATAGGATAAAAACACATCAGGACCTTCTATTAATCACATATCTGGGGAGATTACCCCAGCATGTACATAAAACAATATAACTAAATGTGAATTTAGTGGTATTTACTAAGTGTTCTTTGGCTCTCCTCAGCTTCTAGGGATCAGGTTCGGGTATGACTACAGCTATTACACACTTTATAGTCTATCTAGTCATACCTCAGCTATAGCTATACTCTTTTGAGACCAGGGCAGTGGCTTGAAACTTTGTGGTCCTAATGCGACCAGTCACAGTACACAGCTAATGAGAGAGAACACATAGGAGAGAGAGATACTTTTGGACTTCTAGAAAGAGACAATAAACTGTGGTCAGGGCCGGATTGGGGCTGAAAAGCAGCCCTGGCACACAAACCCCACCAGCCCACATATATATCCCCCACACAGTATATGAGCAGAGGGGCACAGTATAAGGGGACAGTACCACAGGATAGTGGGACACCATGCATTACCCCCATAGTAAGAGTCCCCCAGCATTGCCTCAACACAAAAGAAGGCGAAGCGTGTGTGTGTGTCCGCCGATAGTGCCGCCCGCCGATAGTGCCGCAGGCTGTCTGCTCCCTCCAGCAGGCGCAGTGATATGACGTCATTGCGCCTGCAGGAGGATTCGGCCTGCGAATACACACACACACTTTGCCTCCTTTTATGTTGAGGCAATGCAGGGGGACTCTTACTATGGGGGTAATGCATGGTGTCCCATTATACTGTGCTACTGTGCCCATATACTGTGCCCCTCTGCTCATATACTGTCCCTATGTGCTTGTATACTGTGCCACTGTCCCCTATACTGTGCTCCTGTTCCCATATACTGTGCCCTTGTCCCCATATACTGTGCCCCTGTTCTTATATACTGTGCCCTTGTCCCCATATACTGTGCCACTGTCCCTTATACTGTGCCCTTGTACTATGCAGCCCGGGCGGCCCAGCTGGCATTTGCCTGGCTTGCCAGATTACCAGTCCGGGCCTGATTGTGGTACAGTCACAATGAAGCTATTTTCTATAGGGAAAGAAATTAAATCTAATTGTGATAGTCACAAGTTTGCTTGCAGCCTTATTTCCCTTGAATTGGTGCTGCTCTCTGGAAGGCATAGTAAGGTGAGGTGCACCACAATGCAAAATAAGTCCAGAGAGTCGGAGTTCACAGTAAAGAGTGTGCATCTTTACTAAAGAAATTTCAGGTGCAAAACCATACGGGCAAAGCAGTGAGCTGGCTTCTCCAGTCTCCGACCCATAGTAGTAGAAGGTTTTTTGTGCAAGGGAAAGGCCTAAGCTAGCGGTCTTCTTCTGGGTCTCTGCAGGCCTATGCTCTGGTAAAAGGGCTGGAGACCCAGGGTCTGTAGAGTCAGTGTCTTCTTCCTTGTCTTCCGTGCAGTCTACCTTCTGTGCATAGTCTCTTTACTTCTCTAGTCTATCTGCAGAACAACAGGCTACTGACTGACTAAACTAAAATAGAGATGAGCGAACCGGGTTCGGGTTCGAGTCCATCCGAACCTGAACGATCGGCATTTGATTAGCTGGGGCTGCTGAACTTGGATAAAGCTGTAAGGTTGTCTGGAAAACATGGATACAGCCAATGACTATATCCATGATTTCCACATAGCCTTAGGGCTTTATCCAACTTCAGCAGCCACCGCTAATCTAATGCCGAAAGTTCGGGTTCGGATGGGCTCGAGCATGCTCGAGGTTCGCTCATCTCTAAACTAAAACCTTCTAGTGGGTGGGGTGGAGTGGAGAAGCACAGCCTTAACAGATACAATGTTTCAACTTTAGTCTGCCATATTGTCATTTTAAACGGAGCGATAATTCGCCCGATCGCACGATTAACGATTTTGAATGAATAATGTGTTTTTTATAACGATCAGCGTTTAGGCCGAATAATACATCGTACGGAAAAATCGTTTTTGGATCGTTTTGCGATCACTTAAGCCTATCTCACACATAGGTGAAATCAGTGAAAGACTGTTTACACAGAACGATCTGCGAATTTTTTGCGAACAAACAACGATGATTTGAGAACATGTTGAAAGATCAAAATGAACGATTTCCGGCTTGTCGTTTGATCGTTCGCTGTGTTTACAACGATTATCGTTCGAATTCGATCGTTATCGTGCAAATTCGAACGATAATCGTTCTGTGTAAAAGTACCAATAAACTTGTATTAGGTTTCCTTACAGGTCCATACCTCCCAAGTGTCCCTCTTTTGGAGGGACAGTACCTACTTTTGATCCTTGTCCCTCTGTCCCTCACTGCCGCTTACATGTCCCTCTTTCTGACCTAGCAATTAGATTGGTATTAATAAACTTTTTATGTTGCTCCAGAAAGTGTCTGGTGTCTTCCTGTATAATCGACCCAAAACCTGCAGTTAGTTCCCCCATGTGCTGCATGATGGATCCTAAACATTGTTATATCCAGAGGAATCATGTGACAATATGGCCGCTGTCACACATCATTTCACAGAATCAGACTCATTGATTTCTATGGCCCCATACACACATCTGTAGCTGTTACCAATCCTTATGGGGGCATGATCTGTGCTGCAAAACAATGATTAAGTCATTGTGCGTCTTTGTCACCTATATGACAGTGGTCCCTACAACTGTGGACACTTAGGGCCCTATTACACTGGACGATTATCGTGCGAAAAATCGTTAAATCGTTCATTTTTTTTAAATAATCATTCTGTGCGATTGCAGGCAACGATTGAAAAATCGTTCGTATGTAGTTAATTGTTGAATTAGATCAGAACCTAAAATTATTGTTAATCGTTCGCTAATCGTTCGCTGAAATTCCACATTCGTTCGCCCAAGTTCTGCGTTTTTCCACTAACTTCGTTTTTTCAGTGTAATTGCACATTGCCCATGGATTTGCTGGGATCAGAAGGAGTAAACGATCATAGTAACGATTATCGTTCTGTGTAATATGGTGAACGATTTCAGGTTAAAAATAAACAATCTCGTTTTGCGATCGTTTATCGTTAGTTGTTTATCGTAAAAAATCGCTCTGTGTAATAGGACCCTTACTGACACACATAGTAATCCTGTCTGCAGTTGCGGGTCCATAATCACATACAGAGTTACTGATGTGTGAATGAGACGTAAGGATGTATCACACATACAGGATCTGCTGCAGATTGATGCAGTCACACATACAGGATCTGCTGCAGATTTACAGATATCAATGTAACTAAATGCATCAATCTGCAGCAGATCCTGGATGTGTGACTGCGTCCTTGAATTAAACAGTATAGAAATGTTGGTAAAATTTTCCTAGACTGAACCACAAGTGTCCCTCTTCAGACGTCCGAAAAGTTGGGAGGTATGCAGGTTAATGGGAATGACAAAGCATTCTTTTATATATAAATAGCTTCATTATACTGTATATAAATAGTGTCATAGCTTGGCTTTATATTAACCCCTTCAGAGTATGGTTCAGGTACAATGCAATTATAGTGAACATAACAAAAACACAGTACATACCAAGCAAAGTTCAATACTACAACACAGTACAAGTGTGCACAGCAGAACAGCACAGTGCAAGTTAACCCTTGAAAGTACAATAAAGTGAGATGGTGATGACCTTCCATTATAGCAAATGCCCATGATCAATGGTACCCATACTCATGGGCACTATATTGGCATTGCACCATTGACTTTATGAGTCTGAAAATAGTAGCATAAACTACAATACCACACATGGTCAGGCTGCAGCATCCTGCATACTGTGAACAAGGCCTGCAGTATAGGGCCAGTGACATGAAGCAGCCATCAGGTGTAGAGCTCTTTACAGACAATGGCTCGGATGGCTGCAGTCTCATATTTGTATCTTGCTGAGGATGTCATAAAGCTGACAGCACACAATTCCCAGGGATGTCTTAGTAGTGCAGTGGCAATGAAAGACTGGTTGACCTCACTTTGCATTTAGCTCAAGTTACTGCCAGCAGGATGCAAACCATCTTCCTGTCAGCTGTTTTGACCCATTCTTCACTCAGAAGTTGCCTCTTGCTGATCTTTGCTGGAATCTATGCCTGCAATGCAGGGAATCTTTTTATGAAAGTCTTAGCAAACAACGTCAATCTGGAGCAGGAACTTTACTGATAAGAAACCATGGTTCTTCATAATAATATAAAGCTCCATTAGGACTTGTTCACACTTGTTTTGTTGTTGTATTTTTAGCCTCAGTCAGAAGCTAAACTAAAAGAGAGAAAAATTATCATGGAAAGATTTGTACCATCTGTGTTCAAATTTTTAGGTAAAAATTCTGACCAAATACTGACCAAACACTGCCCATCCAGCCCTACTCTAGTACTGTCAACTACAGAAAATGTCAGTACTAAACTGAATATTGATTATATGTCTTACTATAAAGATGATGAAGCTACATTTGTCACATAAAGAGCCCCAATTCCCTATGTTTCCTGTAGAAACAACAGCACAAAAAGTAAAAACTTGGGGAGGCCCATGGCCGCCACTAGGGGGCGCAGGGTGAAGACAGATTTAAACAGATTGTACTGGAATAAATAAATTGATCATGTAATGCTGTATGGGATTTGTTTGTAAAATAAATCTCTCTTTAGTGTACATTTACTATAATACATAACTGTATTACTGCAGCCGAGGCTTAAGCCCAAACTAGACTTACATTGCAGCCCCAGCTCAGTCCTTTCACTGGGCAATGAGCTGCAGTATCAGGCATAGTTTTAGCGAACACTGTAACCATTTGTTACGGTTAACTATTAAAAAAAAAAGTATTTATGTATACATATGTGATCAATAGAAAGACCTATAATTTTATTTTTATTTCTAAGGCTGGGTTCACGCTGCATTTTTGCTGCCCTATAAGGGTAGTTTGACACACACCGTAGCAGCAGATCCGCAGCAGATTTGATCTAAATAACTGAACACAGCATCAAATCTGCACCATCAAATCTGCTGCGGATCTGCTGCAGATCCGGCGTGTGTGAAGGCACCCTTAGGGCCCTATTCCACCGGACTATTATCGTTCGCATAATCGTTAATGATTAACGATCTCAAAGACCACTATTGAAAAAGACCTGAAAACGTTCACTTATTTCCATGGAACGATAATCGTTACTTATGATCGTATTTGCGATCGTTTTTTCTTCGCTATTTCTTCGCTATTGTGTTCGTATCTACTGCGAACGACGTCTTATTCAATGCGAACGTTTTGCAAACGAGCAATGATAAAAATAGGTCCAGGTCCTATAAAGCGATCAATGATTTCTTGTTCGGTCGTTAATCGTTAACTGCATTTCAACCGAACGATTATCGTTTAGATTTGAACAATTTAACGATAGTTTGAACGATAATCGTCCGGTTGAATAGGGCCCTTAGGGTACGTTCACACTTATCGGATCCGCAGCTGATCTTCTGCTGTGGATCCGTAGCGGATCTGCAGCAGATCAGCAGCAGATTTCATTTAAATAACTGAACACAGCATCAAATCTGCACCAACAAATCTGCTGCGGATCTGCTGCAGATCTGCTGCGGATCCTGTAGGTGTGAACGCACCCTTAATGGGAAAAAATGGATGCATGTGTGTGACTTCCATTATAGAAAAAAAGATCAAAACCAGTCAGTTTTTTTAGCATACACAAAAACATGATCAACCACAATTTATTGTACGATAAAAAAAGGATGCATTTTGATCCCTTTTTTTGTATAATACAAGTCAATGGAAAAACGGATACGCACACACACACACATCCGTTTTTTTCCCAGTAAACAGATGTCAGGCAGGGAGGTAGGGACAAGACACGACAGTGAGCCCTGATACTGAGCCCACCCACTGTCCCTACCTACTTGCCTCAAACAGCCCTAGGTAGCCGTGGACAACCACGAAGGCGGTCCCTGCACTATTATAGGTGCAAACACGGAACAAGACAGATGAACAAACACAATGGAAAAGTCGACATGCCAAAGTCCAAACCAAAAGGGTAACGTGGTACAAAGTCAGGTAACAATCGGATAGTCAGAGGTCAGACAAAGGGTCAGATAACAGGTCAAAACGAGCAGAGGAATTAGGTACGGGGAATGCAGGAATAGACAGGGGGTGCTGGGATCAGTGTATGAGCCTAAATAGCCAGCAGGGAAAGACTGGCTTCAGTTTTCATTTATGAGGATCAAGAGCCCGGTCTGGATCCCCATTGGACCGGCGCTCTGATCCTCCAGGTACAGAGAGGCAGAGAAGAACATCAATCAAACAAACTTTGCTCAGCTGCAGCAATGAAGGCTGGGAGAGTTCAGTGGTAACTCTTGCATTGCCAGAAGCAGAGAAGTAATCAGGTGTGTCACACAGAAGCAAAAACCCAGCCCAGTTCACACCAGGCTACTGCACATTCCTGACAACAGATCCATTAAACGGACAACAAAAATGCAGTGTGAACCTAGAACTAGTTTGTTTTGTGCCTGCTTCTGTATTGTTATGAGCACTAATGTAATTTTATATTTACAGCAGCCCTAATGCCAACAAATCCCAACCCGAAGGTTTATAAAGTGAAGATGAAGTAGACATAGTAGGCCATTGAGTATATACTGTGAAGGTAGTGAAACTGCACACGTAAATGGCAGACCATCTCAGATTAGCCCTATGTACCTCTCAAATTATAGCAATTAAAGGGGTTGTCCAGGGTTATCTTCTTTCTTTCACAAAAAGCGCCACACCTACCCACAGGTTGTGTGTGGTATTGTAACATGGCCCCATTCACTTTAATGTAGCTGACCTGCAATAGCAGAAATAAGACATTACAACCAGGGAGCATTTTCGTATGTGCTGTGGGGCTTCTTTTCTCCATGTCATTGTGTCATATAATTGAATCTCCAGGCTTAAGGCTTTGTCTTAGAATCAATGAAATGCTGGTAGATTAGCAAATGCATTTACAACACTGTACAAAACACTCTGGCATCAGCAAGGCCAGACACAGATGGCGGAGGCACCTAACCCATAACAGTATATAGGCCCCTTGCTTCCCCAAGAAGTGTGGTGCTGATCATATGGTTACCAAATGTTCTCAAGTCTTGTGCCTCAGAGCTGCGCTCAGTAAGAGCCGGGTCACACTTGTAAATACTTTTCCCATTTGCCTGTTGAAAGCTTTTTAGCACCACTTTTATGCTGTGCAGCCCTTGCTGTTAGTTATGAGGGAGTGTGCTGATGGTGTACAGCTCATGTTGTATGGGGCTTTTGGAAGAAAACATTTTTCTGACAAATCAAACTGATTTTGAGATGAGTTTTGCTGCTGGTGGTCACGCTTCAGATCTCACCCATTTAGAAGTAGATAGCAGAATAGTAATCACAGATGTGTGGACAGGTTGCAGGGGAAATATTTGCTGTATACATTGTGACATCTAGGGATTTTATGTTGCCCGTGCCCAGGGAAAAATGATCCCTCCGTTTCAACCTCCTCCAACCATTAACCCACCCCCAAAGTAAATAAAGTTACCGACCCAAGTCTTTGAAAAAATTTGGCCCCAGTAGACAATTTTATTAAAATAAATAACATACAAGATAATAAAGATCATATAAATAGCAATAAATATGCTACCTGCAAAAAACTATCCTGAACGGGAGGGGTCCTTGAAGATTAAAGGGGGGTGCACCGGTGGTGTCCCACCACGGGTGTTGCTAGTCTGTACTCTAAGTAAAGTGGTAATGAAGTTATGCCTAAGTTTTGCCGCTAGATGTTGCTAGTATGTTTCTTGTATATCGCACAGCTGTAGAAAACAAGGGGTTATTGTTTATTTGTGATCTGTGCACCAATAAGAGCTCTTCCTCTTCTCCACCTATCTCTAACCTCTTCTTTTTCTACACTTTCTTCTCCACCACTCACAGGAGTTATTACATACCCTGGAGGAAGTTGTCACATGGGGAGAGGAAGTACACACCCACACTTAGTGAGTCATATCCAAGTCTTGATAGAGAGAGAACGCAAGACAGGACAGTCCCAGTTATAGTCAAGCTGGGTCCTGGCTCTGCCAGGTCCCTTGTCAGGGACAGAAGAACAAGTCTAGTGTAGTCTAGTCTAGAGTGTGGTAGTAGACGGACACACATGGGAGATGCAGAGACTCTTTTCTTAAAAGCAACACTTCTAACCATGCAGTGCTAAACCACTCAAGAGAGCACAAGTCAGAGATCACCCCAACCCAATCTGTTGAACATCTTCAGGACAGTACCCTAAAAGCTAGAGGAACTGATCCAGATAGAGTACATAGGCATCTAGCAACTTTGCTCTATCTTGCAGAGCAGGTGTAACCAGGTAATCTTAGCCCCCTTGCTTAACTCAGGTAACAAGGACTGGGGCTTGTGTCACCTTGTTAGGACGGGTCACCCGACACTGCAGGGCAATAGGTAGTATCACGACAGAGGTCAAAACACAGGCACAAGTATACTTCTACTCTTAAGTACACTTAAAGCGTAACTGTCATGTTTTTTTTTATTGCAGAAATCAGTAGTATAAGCGATTTTAAGAAACTCTGTAATAGGTTTCATCAGCCAAAAAAGCCTCCTTCTGTACTCAAGAAGCAATTTCCCAGCCTCCCCCCCTGACTTCTTATCTGTGCATTATCAGGCAAACACGTCTTCATTACAGAGAAGCCAGTGAAGACGGGCTCTGCTCTCTCCATTGTAAGCCTATGAAGGGGGGAGGGGCTGAGGGAGATGAGGGAGCAGGAAGAGGTGACATGAAGGTCAGCTGTTTGTAGACTCTCTGGGCACCTAAAACGCTAAATTCAGGTGTCAGAAAGGTCAGTGCTTATCTATGAACTTACTGAGAGAAGATTGCAGGGTGTTGTGCTGTGCAGAAATCCTCCGTGCTTATTCACTCCTCTCAGCCCCCTCCCCCTCCATAGCCACATAATGGACACAGAAATCCTGCTTCTTGTGATGTGAGGGGGGAGGCTGGGAGATTTTTCAGTACAGAAGGAAACTCTTTTAGTACATAAAACCTATTACAAAGTTTCTTAAAATCGCTTGTACTGTTGATATTTAATGTTTTCAGAAAAATGACCCTGAAATGACAGTTACACTTTAAGTATTCTCCTTCTCACGGCAAACTCCTCTCCACTACTCTGAACTCTCTACTCTTCTCAGCACTATTAGTCTACCTATAAAGCTCTCAGTACAGATTTTGTCCAGTCAAGTCAAAAGTCTATTGTCAGCTGGTGTACTAAAGTGTCCCTTCAGTAAAGAAGAGTTTATTTATGCTAACAGGACTCAGTGGTTATTACTCAAGCACCTACACATTAGTTACACTGTCCTTGAGTCATCTCCCCTTTCTGTGGGTGGCGGTGCTGACAGTCCGGGTGGGTCATAGCTCCACTCCAGAGCACCGTGATAAGTACCCAAGGGACACCCTCATAGCCTGGCAGTTCACCGACCACAGGGGAAAGGGTATAGCCAGCCATCTTAAACTAAAAGCAGGTTTGCCTTCATACCTGTGTGCCCAAACGGGACTGGAGTCACAACAATCTACCATCTATCTACCATGTGGCTGAGCCATACTCCAACCAACCACCATAAGAGTGGCGTCACACAGCACCATCTGGCAAGTGATCAGTCGAGCACAGACCACACACCTCTTCTTGTGTACCCCTTCCTTTTCTTTTTTAGCTGCTATAACAATAACACCCCCCCCCCTCCCAACACACACTTTACTCAAGAAAATGACAGGTAAGCGCAAACTCAAATGACAGGGTGTCAGGGCTGCAGCGGCGTCCCGTGCTCCGGGGCGCCGCCGCACCCCCTCTCTGTCCTATGCAGCCGTCGGTGTCCCGCTGCAGGGACCCGGCGCTGCTGCTAGTTCGGCCCCCGGGGGCGTCTCACCTCGCCCCGCTCCTGTCTCCCTCTGTCTCGGCCGGCGCGCGCGTGTCACAGATTTAAAGGGCCAGTACACTCCTAATTGGTGTATGCACACAATCACTCCCTATAAATCCCAGCATGTCCTGTCCCTCGTGTTGGAGCCTCTACATGCTTCCCTTAGTGTTTTTGGCCCAGCTCCCTGTTGTTCCTGTCCCTTGCCCGTGTCCGTTTTTTCCTGTCTGCTGCCCGTGTCCGTTGTTCCTGTCCATTGCCTCTGCCACCTGCGGTTACGCCTAAGACCACCATCTGCACAGTCACCTGCCTACTGCTCCTGCTACACCTTGCCCGCCGTCACTAGCAAACCAAGCCAGGGGTAGTGACCTGGGGGTCGCCTGCCGCAGCAAGCCCATCCCGCCTTGCGGCGGGCTCTGGGGAAAACCAGCGGCCCCTTAGACTCCGCTCCCTGGTGCGGTTTATGCCATCGCTAGTGACGGTACAGGGGATCCACGACTCCCATCGTTACACAGGGAGGGCGCTACTCTTTGGCTGCTGCTCCACGTCTGGCTGTCTGTCCCCTACCAGAAGAAGCTTTTTTCTCCCCCGCACACACCCTTCCAGCTCTACCGCCTAACCAGTCTCCTGCTTAAAGGAAAAGTCCGGCCAAAATTAATTTTTGATATGTTGTTACTTATGAAAAGTTATACAAATTTCTAATGTACATTAATTATGGGAAATGCACATATAGGGCTATTTCCCTTAATTTAGTAGATCAGGAAGTGTTAGAATTCTCTCAGATCCAGTGACGTCACGAATAAAGGTGTAATTCCTATGGAGTGTCCAGCAGGGGGCGCTCTCTATATAGACGTCTATAGGACTTTATTGTTTCTATGGATTTCTATGTAATGTAATGTAATGTAGTATAGTGTACAGTGCTTTATTGAATGAATACATCTATGGAATACTTTGGGGAGCAAGTGTCCCTGCTCCCCAAAGTATTGCTTAAATGTATTCATTCAGTACATTAGGATATCACAGTAAGCCCGCCGATCCACCGCATTCCTGCCGCACTCCCGCAGATCCGCCGCATATACACTAAACTACGGCTCCCATCATCTGCTTATAGTATGAACAGGTGATGGGAGCTGTAGCTGGGTAATGGATATCACTTGCCTGCGGTGCCACTGCTTATGCCGCCGGGTGCAGCTGCTCAGTACACAGGAGCGCTCCCCCCTCCTCCTCCTCCTCCTTCCGGGAACCTTCTCCCTATAGCACTGCTGACTCCCCGCCTGGCCGCCGCTCTCCAATCTCATATACCGGCTCCCGATGCTTCCTGGTGTCCGCACTGAAGCATCGGGAGCCGGTATATGAGAGCGGCGGCCAGGCGGGGAGTCAGCAGTGGTATAGGGGGAAGGTTCCCGGATGGAGGAGGAGGAGGGGGGAGCGCTCCTGTGTACTGAGCGGCTCCCCCCTGCGCCCGGCGGCATAAGCAGTGGCATCGCAGGCAAGTGATATCCATTACCCAGCTACAGCTCCCATCACCTTTTCATACTATAAGCAGATGATGGGAGCTGTAGTTCAGTGTATATGCGGCGGATCGGCGGGAGTGCGGCGGGAATGCGGCGGATCGACGGGAGTGCGGCGGCAATGCGGCGGATCGGCGGGCTTACTGCGATATCCTAATGTATTGAATAAATACATTTATGCAATACTTTGGGGAGCAGGGACACTTGCTCCCCAAAGTATTCCATAGATGTAGTCATTCAATAAAGCACTGTACACTACACTACATTACATTACATTACATAGAAATCCATAGAAACAATAAAGTCCTATAGACGTCTATATAGAGAGCGCCCCCTGCTGGACACTCCATAGGAATTACACCTTTATTCGTGACGTCACTGGATCTGAGAGAATTCTAACACTTCCTGATCTACTAAATTAAGGGAAATAGCCCTATATGTGCATTTCCCATAATTAATGTACATTAGAAATTTGTATAACTTTTCATAAGTAACAACATATCAAAAATTTATTTTGGCCGGACTTCTCCTTTAAACTAACTGTCCTGTTTAACCCCCTAAGCTCCATTTTTCCTGTCATGCCAGCCTCCCGTAAACTGATGTGGCCTCTCTTTTTTTAAACGCAATGGTGTGTGTGTGTGAAACTTACACCTAGACACAAAGGTGCATTCTAGATGAATAGAGATGTGCAGTTGCAGTTTGAGCATGCTCAGGTCTGACTGAATTCTGAGTGTGCGTCATTTGATTAGCGGTGGCTGAGGAAGTTGGATGCAGCCCTAGGTCCTGAAAAACATGGATACAGCCTATAGCCTATGGCCTATTTTCCAGGCAGCCTTAATGCTGACCTCCTAAAGAATTTACATGTCATTCCTTTGGGCGGACGACGGAATCTGCCCAAGCATATAATGGAGCCTATGTGATGGGCGGGACTTTGAGTGGGAGCTAGGGGGAGCAAGCGGCGGATTCCCCACTGAGTTATCCACGATAATTACTCTGTGTGCATATACCCTAATAGAGCCCTTAGTGTACTCCTCCCCATGCCTTATATATGTCATTTAGGCTATATTCCCACACAATATTGTGGTTTCTTTTTAAGGTATAAATTGCTAAAGAAAACTGTGGGAAGGCCATGTTCTAATATTTGCGGCCAGAATACATCTCTTCACCAATAGCCACACAATGTTGCCGTGGTGCAGCTATTCGTGAAGATATGAGCCGTGGTTTTCGAACTATTCTTAACACATATGGGAACATGGGCTGTGGGAATAAATCTGAGCCAAATGCTGCTCCTAGCAACCAATCAGAGCTCAGGGAAAATGACTATTAGGGTGCCTTTACTGAGAGAGATTTATCTGACAAATTTTTGAAGCCAAAGCCATGAACAGTTTATAAACAGAGAACAGATCATAAAGAAACGACTAAGATTTCTCCTCCTCTCAAATCCATTCCTGGCTTTGGCTTCAAAAATCTGTCAGGTAAATCTCTCCGAGTAAAGGCCTGGGTCCGGGCTCTCCAGCTGTTACACAACTCCCATCATTGCCCTGACAGCAGACATATGCTGGGAGTTGTAGTCTTGCAGCAGCTGGTCAGTCACAGGTCGGAGAGCGCAGCTTTGAGGTAAATTCAAGCCAATTCCAGAACACAAAGGGTGAACGCAATCTCAGACTTCTCCCTAGCAACAGCAGCAGCAACAGCCGCCGTGCGCGACTCCCTCCGGCGCATGCGCAGCCCCGGGCGGACAGCGCGAGAGAGCGGCAACACCGGGGGAAGGGGAAGATGGCGGACGGCAGCGGTAAACTGAAGGGGCTGCGGGAGCAGATGGGTAAGTGAGTGCCCCGCTTCTCCGGGGGGTACAGAGGAGGCGGTGTGCGGGGCTGAGGACGGACATAAGGCGGCGGGAGGACAGGGAGTCACTTTGGTGGGCTGGAGTGTCTGGGAGGACGTGGCCTGTCATGGAGGGAGAGCTCAGGAGGGGCAGCGCTGGCCTGTTAGCCGGGGGTCCTGCGGGGAGGTGGGTCACCCCTAGTCCTCGGCCCCCTGCCCATTGTCTGTGTCCTCAGTCACCACAACTGATTGGAGCATCATGTCCCTGCTGGGTGCTGCTGTGCAACTGGTGGCTGCCCAGATGTTGTAGAACTACATGTCCCAGCATGCTCTGGGCCAGCTGTGCATTACAGCCCGGGTCACGTGGTACAGTGTGCTCCTGTGTCTGCTATATAGAGGCTTGTGGGCACAGTGCAGGGTTACACCACCACAGATACAGTAACAGTCCAGGTGATGTATACAGACTGTATCACACAGGGTAAGGGGTGGCAGAGGCCTGGCACATGGTGGGCAGCATAGAGGTGATGTATACAGACTGTATCACACAGGGTAAGGGGTGGCAGAGGCCTGGCACATGGTGGGCAGCATAGAGGTGATGTATACAGACTGTATCACACAGGGTAAGGGGTGGCAGAGGCCTGGGACATGGTGGGCAGCTATACAGACTGTATCACACAGGGTAAGGGGTGGCAAAGGCCTGGGACATGGTGGGCAGCATAGAGGTGATGTATACAGACTGTATCACACAGGGTAAGGGGTGGCAGAGGCCTGGGACATGGTGGGCAGCATCGAGGTGATGTATACAGACTGTATCACACAGGGTAAGGGGTGGCAGAGGCCTGGGACATGGTGGGCAGCTATACAGACTGTATCACACAGGTTAAGGGGTGGCGGAGGCCTGGCACATGGTGGGCGGCATAGAGGTGATGTATACAGACTGTATCACATAGGGTAAGGCATGGCGGAGGCCTGGCACATGGTGGGCAGTAGAGGTGATGTATACAGACTGTATCACACAGGGTAAGGGATGGCAGAGGCCTGGGACATGGTGGGCAGCATAGAGGGGATGTATACAGACTGTATCACACAGGGTAAGGGGTGGCAGAGGCCTGGGACATGGGCAGCATAGAGGGGATGTATACAGACTGTATCACATAGGGTTGGGGATGGCAGAGGCCTGGCACATGGTGGGCAGCATAGAGGTGATGTATACAGACTGTATCACACAGGGTTGGGGATGGCAGAGGCCTGGCACATGGTGGGCAGCATAGAGGTGATGTATACAGACTGTATCACACAGGGTTGGCAGAGGCCTGGCACATGGTGGACACAGTGCAGGCTTACACCACTGCAGACACAGTAACAGTCCAGGTGATGTATACAGACACACAGGGTAAGGGGTGGCGGAGGCCTGGCACTTGGGGGGCAGCATAGAGGTGATGTATACAGACTGTATCACACAGCGTAAGGGATGGCAGAGGCCTGGCACTTGGGGGGCACAGTGTAGGGTTATACCACTGCAGATACAGTAACAGTCCAGGTGATGTATACAGACTGTAACACACAGGGTAAGGGGTGGCGGAGGCCTGGCACATGGTGGGCAGCATAGAGGTGATGTATACAGACTGTATCACACAGCGTAAGGGATGGCAGAGGCCTGGCACTTGGGGGGCACAGTGTAGGGTTATACCACTGCAGATACAGTAACAGTCCAGGTGATGTATACAGACTGTAACACACAGGGTAAGGGGTGGCGGAGGCCTGGCACATGGTGGGCAGCGTAGAGATCAGTGCCAGCTGAAGTCAGGAAAACTTTCAACCAATCAGATTGACTCCAGTAGAGACCACCCCTCTTTATCCACATAAGAAAAAGTAGGGTGTCAAAGTTGCGGCACTACAAATCCCATCATGCCCGGAGAGCTACAGTTTTTCCTGTCCAGGCATGATGGCATTTGTTGTTTTCTTACAGCTGAAGGGCCGTAAGTTAGACACCTGTGTCTTTGGACATGTTGACATGATGCAGATTTCTGAGTTGCACACAGGTATACACCTAGAAATGGAGTAAACAGACATTGTAAGGGATCATGTGTTGTTTAATCTGCAGCATAATGTGAACATACCCTGAGTGTGCGCTCACATGTACAGGATCGGATATCACAGGTATCAATGTAACTAATCAGATCTGCTGCGGATCCTGAAGCTCCATTCAGTCTGATTAACTCACTGGATACACCACAGTATATGTTGGCATACCGTTCTGCTGGGGTATATGTTATAGGTGTGAACATGCTCCTAGTGGTGTAGTCGCTTATTATTGAAATTTACTCCTCCAAACATAAGCTGTCCTAGACATCTGTGCAGATCTGAAGCTCCAGTCAGTAGAACCACCGGGTCCTGCCCTCCAGGAAAGCTGGGTGCCGCCTGTTATCTGCCGCCATTGCTGCTCCCCGCTGAGTCCTCATCCATGTTTCCCTGACCTCTAATAGGACACATCTAGTTATCTATTCCTATACATTAGACTAATTCATTCAGGAGTCTAGTAATGGCTGCTATATTATCAGGGGCAGATATATAGCAGTCTAGTACAGAGCTGTGACTAGTCCAGGGCCTGCACTTCCTGTGTGTATGATGCGTGCAGCTCACAGTATTGTAGGTCTGTGCAGTGTGTCCGGGGTGTGCTCCTGGGACAGTCATATGAGTGCACACCAGGGACTTGTCCTGTGACGTCTCTGCAGCTTCCTCCTATAACTGGGAGCCTTAGTTCTGCATACTGCCCGGCCGACTTCCTTTCCATCACTGTGTGAAGCACAAATGTGACAGTCATTATATTTCTGGGGCTTTTATGGGCTTCCTATGGCATCCAATAACAGCACTCACTCCTCCGCCGCTTCCTCCATGGTTGTTTAGGTGGCAGACACTCTGTATTGTATAATAGGATGTTGTTGTGCTATAATAGAACAAAAGCTTCTATTACTTATAGGCAATTACAGCCAAGACACTGTGCACACTGGCGTCACTGCTTCTTCTATTACAGATTAATATTGATTTGTGGTGGATCTATCAGGTTTCTGTATTTTTTTTTTTTATTCAAGCGGGTTCAGATATTTGGGCATCTCAGAATTTCCTGTAATACGTGCATATTGAGGATTTGTATAACATTTGGGGGGCAATACAATACTTTAATAAAATATTTTGCTGGACTTATCCATTAATGAAAAGAATTGCACTTCTTGCAGTAATGTTTATTCTGCCAGTATGACTGATCCAAATGAACTCCATTATATTCTATGGGGTCTGTTTGGCGCCTTTGGTGCACATCATTTAAAGCTGAAACCACCCTCCAGGTGCGAGCAGAGCAGAAGGTGTATGGAAATACAAGGGTGCACATATTTTTTGCACTCACAATTGATTTGCTTTGTCATTTTAGACTTATTTCTATGTACGATATGTTTGGGGAAGTAAGTTGTTAATTATGTTTTGCAGCATGAATAGGAATCTGTGTGACTGATGTCCCTGTATGTGCATACAGTGTCATCCATTAGAGGTAAATGGATGTTAATTCACCATAAGAAGAGATACTCCAGAGTTGCTATTTCATCTTGTATACAGATTTTGTGTACAAAGTCCCAGAACGTGTTTCCCCATTAAAGATTTCCCCACCTCATGGGGATCAGAGGCTCAGTTGCTGGGATCTGCAGTCTCATGCTCAGTACCATGGAAGGAACCATATTTATAGTCTTTGCATTTCATAGAATTACAGCATTTTCCATTACTAGTAAGTGCTGCTTCAGAATACTGTTCTCAAGGGGAAAGATGGTTTTGTGTCTAATGACTTGAATGGTTGGTCCAGGAATACTCCTGCCTGATATGAAGATTACATCTGCATTACATGTGAACATACCCTGAGGGTGTAAACACAAGTAATGAATGGTCCAAAACTACCAACCACAGATCAGGGCTTGTCCGCAATGCTCATTCACAATGCTGGCACTGTAGCACTTTGCAGATTTTCCACAGTCAGAACCAGTGCGGAAACTCTGTGGCATATACAACCTATGTGTAGTGACCCTAACACAACTTTTATTTAAATTCCGTTTGAAAGCGACGCTGACTCACATGTCATGGAAGTGTGAACCCGGCCTTATGGTTATCGGGTTGTGTAACTACTTCTATTTGAAGTTACCTTCGCTCAAATATTTGCTTAGCACTTTGCTTGGAACACGTTATAACAAGTGCTGATCAGCTGTGGAGGAAAAGCGTTATAGTATTTTTGCAGTAAGATGTGTCCACAAAAAATGAAAATAAACTTTCTAATAATACTTGCTTTTCAAGTTCTTCCCTAACATTTATGAAGGCTTACTTGTACTTCTTTCTTTAATTAGGCCCCCAAATACCCTGCCAGATGCACACACCTCATTGTGAAACCGGCCTGACCTGGGCTGCCGGACGGCGGGCGCAGAAATGTACACCTGCTCCTAAGCAGCTGTAGATTTCTGCTGTGATTTATGTAAATCAAGGTAAATCTGGCATGGGAGGAGGCCACACCACCACTGGAGGCCACTGAGTGACAGCTGCTTCCAAATCTCGTACCTACACACAATTTCTATGCAGTGCACAGGAACAGGAGCAGGGCTCAACTGTGAAAGCTGATTTATTAAGCATGGAAGGGGAAGCGTTACAGCCCTTGGTACTTGGGATTTGGGAGTGCATCGTTGACACATTGCTCCAGAGAATAAGGCTGATTTCACACATGGCTGTTTTTTTGGAAACTACAATTGCAGTCTAAACTAAAAGTGGAATCAAAGTAATGGGTAAAATAAAAGAAACACTTATATATCTTCTTCCTGCCATCTCCACTCCTGGCTTTGGCTCAAAAAAAACTGTCATATGTGATTCCAGCCTTAGCGTAAAAATCTGCTGCGGATACCTGCCCATTCTCTTCAATGGAATGATATAGTATGTCAAAGTCAGCGCCCTTAACCCCTTAACGACATCGGGCGTAAATTTACGCCCTCGCGCCCTGGTACTTAACGCATCAGGGCGTAAATTTACGCCCGATGTTTCCCCGATCGCTGTGTGTTCGCACACAGCGATCGGGGAAGATGGCCTGCTATAAATCATAGCAGGCCATCTTAGCTTCTCAGCACAGGGGGTGGTTAACACCCCCCGTGCTTACGATCGCCGCTATTGGCTGATCAATTCAGATCAGCCAATAGCGGCGATCTGAACCTTTCCAGGTCATCGATGACCCGGAAAAAATGGCGGTCGGTGCTGTCCGAGCACCGACCGCCATTACTGTAAAAAGTAATGGTGGTCACGGTGCCACCGGCCCGTTCACGGCAATCAGAGTCCACAAAAATAGTAAATACCTGCTCTGGACCCCTCAGCTAGGTAGCTGAGGGGTCCAGAGCAGGTATTTGTACATTACTCACCTGTCCCGGGGTCCTGATCGGCGTCTTCCGGGTTCGCGGCGTCCTCCGTCTTTCTGTCGGGTCTTCGGCTATTTCCGGCGGTCCCCATTGGCTTTTTTCGGCTACAGCCTCGTCTTTTTCCGGATTTTGCGCTCTGCTGCCCTCTAGCGGCTGATATGTATAATACACTTATCAGCAGCTACAGGGATGTTCAGAATGTAGAAAAAGTTTTGGTTTTTTTTTCCAAATTTTTTTTTTCTATTTTCCGCACCCTATCGCCGCTGAGTGTTGATCAGCATTGCACGAAAGTGCGCTGCTAATCAGCAACTCCTCCTTTTTGGCGTAGGGTGTTTTTTTCCTATATTCTACTGCCACGGCCTGCTGATAAGTGCCGCACATAAGTGCGGCATTTATCAGCAACTCCTTTGTTGGCGTAGGTTTTTTTTTATACTAACTGTAAAAAAACACGTAAAAAACACTACATTACACCACACTACACTACATTGAATAAAGTTTGACACTACACCACTACATACCCCATATACCAATCCCCGTATAAAGATGGCCCCCAGGGTGTTTTCGGCGTCGGACGCATACGTTATTATTGCCTCCGACACCGAAACAGCCAGTGAGGATGAATGGGGGATCCTTCTTTCCTCCATTCATCCTCATCATCCGGTGACGTGTCTGGGGGTAGCATAGCGTACGCTGCCCCCCAGACACGTCTTTTCCGCTAGTACCGTCCCAATAAGAGATAACGGTATGAAATTCTCCAAACTCTGTGAAATTACCCCAGGGTACACTTACAGATTTAGGGTACGTGCACACTGTGGAATGGCGAAGGATAACACTTTGTGCATTCCGCAGCTGGCACCCGCCGGCGGACTAATGCGGGCGCGTGTCTCCACCCGTGTCATAGACTCCAGTGTATGGAGAGAATGGAGTCTATGACACGGATGGAGACGTGCGCCTGCATCACTCCGCCGGTGGGTGCCAGCTGTGGAATGCACGAAGGGTTATCTGTCGCGATTCCGCAGTGTGCACGTACCCTTAGAGTGTATGTAGGAAGGGACACCCGAATCCAGCCCCAGATGACCCCTCCCTCCCATCCTCGGAACAAGTGGGAAGATCGTCCGGGAACTGATCTTCCCACTGCTGGATAAAGGTTACCACCTGTACGGGGATAACTTTTATACCAGCACCCCCTCTTCCGGTCCCTCGCTGCCCGAGCTACTATAGCTTGCGGCACGATCCGAACATATCAGAGGCAGTAATAGAGCCCTAATATTTAGCAGCCATGGAGCGGACCCAGCGCTTCTGGATATGAAGGACCCCGTATCACACCAGGACAACATTTTCCAGGTGACGTCCCCCACACTCGAGAACGGGAGACCCCAGAAGAAGTGCAGAGTGTGGTGTAACAGGGGGATCAGGAAGGACGCCATTTTCCAGTGTGACGCCTGTCCTGATCCCCCCGGCCTCTGCATACTGGATCGCTCTAAGGCGCACCACACGTCATTGGGCTTCTACATTATCTAAATTCTGTCCCTTATTCCTATTTCAGGGGTCACGTTGATCCAGGGATTATTCTGATTGCCAATATGGAGTCGGGAAGGAATTTTTCCCCTGTGATGAGGCTACTGTCGTCTGCCTCACGAGGATTTTTTGCCTTCCTCTGGATCAACACAGATTGAGTTTGATGGACACCTGTCATTTTCAACCTTATAAACCAATAATTGGCCTAATACCCCCAAATAAATTAGAATTGTCCCTTTTCCCCAGCTAAATAAATATGGCCGCCATTCCCATTAGAGACTTGCCATGATGCAATTACAAAGCTTCTGTGCTGCCAGGACAGTATAAACCCCCCACAAGTGACCCCATTCTGGAAACTACACCCCATAAGGAATCTAACAAGGGGGGCAGCGGGGATATGGCCCCCTGGTGACGGCCACATTTGGGACGTGAAAATGAAAAAAATTGTATTTTTTATTTTCTCGGCACATGTTCTACGTAAGTGCCCGTCACCAGTGGGGTCCATATGCTCACTGCACCCCTTGTTAGATTCCTTATGGGGTGTAGTTTCCAGAATGGGGTCACTTGTCGGGGGTTTCTACTGTCCTGGCAGCACAGGAGCTTTGTAATTGCGACATGGCCTCCATCCTCCATTCCAGCCTCTAAATGGCGCTCTGTCCCTTTGGTGGCTTGCCCTGTGCCCATATGGCACATTATATCCACATGTGGGGTATTTTCGTACTCAGGGGAAACTACCCTACACGTTTTGTGTTCGTTTTCTTTTTTAACCCCTTGTGGAAATGGAAAAAATCAATGCTAGACCAACATTTAGTGTAATTTTTGTAAAATTTTTACTATTAATCATTAATCTTGTCATGATTTTTTCAATTTCACAAGGGGCTAAAAGATAAAAAAAAAACACTAAATGTGTAGCGCAATTTCCCCCGAGTACGAAAATACCCCACATGTGGACATAAAGCGCCATGCGGGTGCAGGGTAAGCCTCCGAAGGGAAGGAGCGCCATTTGGTTTTTGAAGGCTGGATTTGGATGGAATGGATTTCGAGGGGCCATGTTGCATTCAAAAGGCCTCTGTGTTGCCAAGACAGTTGAAACCCCCCACAAGTGACCCCATTATGGAAACTACACCCCTCAGGGAATGTAACAAGGGGTGTAGTGAGCATATGGACCCCACTGGTGACGGGCACAAATGTGGAACAATGTGGCGTGAAAATGAAATATTACATTTTTTACACTATAATGTTGGTTTAGCCTTGAATTTATCATTTTCACAAGGGGTTAAAAGAGGGGGAAAAAAAACAAAATGTGTAGAGCAATTCCCCCTGAGTCCGTAAATACCCCACATGTGGACATAAAGCGCCATGTGGGCGCAGGGCAAGCCTCCGAAGGTAAGGAGCGCCATTTGGATTTTGGAGGTTGGATTTGGCTAGAATGGATGATGAACGCCATGTCGCATTTACAGAACCCTCGTGCTGCCAAAACACTGGAAACCCCCCACAAGTGACCCCATTCTGGAAACTATACCCCTCAAGGAATCTAACAAGGGGTGCAGTGAGGATATGGACCCCTGGATGACGGGCACATTTGTGCCATGAAAGTGAAAAAATGAAAATATTCCCTTTCACGTCACATTGTTCCACATTTGTGCCCGTCACCAGTGGGGTCCATATGCTCACTGAACCCCTTGCTAGATTTCTTGAGGGGTGTAGTTTCCAGAATGGGGTCACTTGTGGGGGGTTTCCAGTGTCTTGGCAGCACAAGGGCTCTGTAAATGCGACATGGCCCTTGAAATCCTTTCCAGTGAAATTCAGCTTCCAAAAGCCAATTGGCGCTCCTTCCCTTTGGAGGATCGTCCTGCGCCCCCTTGGCGCTTTATCGCCACATGTGGGTATTTCCGTACTCGGGAGAAACTGCGCTAGACATTTTGTGTCTTTTTTTTCCCCTCTTATCCCTTTAAAGGGAACGGGGGGTGACAGGCTCCCGACCCCCCGTTAGAGCCCCATATACTTACCTAATCCCGCCGGGTCCCGCTTCTGGAGGTGGTCGGGTGACGGAGATCTCAGCCGCTGCAGCCCGGCGCGCGCGCTGAGAGATGAGTCCAACACCCATAGAGAATGACAGGAGAGTCCAGCGCTCCGTCATTCTCTATGAGCGTTGGACTCATCTCTCAGCGCGCGCGCCGGGCTGCAGCGGCTGAGATCTCCGTCACCCGACCACCTCCAGAAGCGGGACCCGGCGGGATTAGGTAAGTATATGGGGCTCTAACGGGGGGTCGGGAGCCTGTCACCCCGGCACGGGGGGTGACAGGTTCCCTTTAAGAAAATGAAAAATTGAAGGCTAGAACAATGTTTTAGTGTAAGAAATTAATTTTTCTTTTTTCACGCCATATTGTTCGGAAAATTTGTGAAGCACCTGTGGGGTCCAGATGCTCACCGCACCCCTTGTTACATTCCTTGAAGGGTGTAGTTTTCTAAATGGTGTCCCTTTAGGGGTGTTTTTTAGGTTTTGGCACCCCAGAGCCTCTGCCAACCTGAAGTGGTACGGTCAAAAATGACCAAATATAACGGAGGCGTTGAAATTCACTAGGCGCTCCTTTATATCTGAGGCTTGTGGTTGCGTCAAATAGCGCAATAGGGCCACATATGGGGTATTTCTATAAACTGCAGAAACGGAGCAATCAATCTTGGGGTGCATTTCTCTGGTAATAGGTTTATAATTATGAAAAATATTGGATTACAATAAAATCTCTGCACAGAAAATTAAAATTTTCAAATTTCTTACACACTTAGCTTTTATTTCTGTGACTCCCCTAAAGGGTTAAAAAACTTTCTGGATATGCTTTTGCAGAGTGTGGGGGGTGCAGTTTCTGAAATGGGGTGCTTTGTGGGGCTTTCTAACATACAGGCCCCTCAAATACACTTTAAACCTGAACAGGTCCCTAAAAATATCTGATTTTGAAATTTTGCTGAAAATTTGGAAATTTGCTGCTAATGTTTTAAAGGACAACTCCGGCGAAAAATTTTTTTGGCTTATTTAACACACATTACAAAGTTATATAACTTTGTAATGTGGTTAAATACCCGGCCTGGCCCCCTTCCCCCACTTTCCGACCCCCGACCCCCCACCCCGGAAGTTAAAGAATATATACATTACCTATTACGGTCGTCACGGTCCTCTTCTCTGGTGTCGGGTGACGTCAGAGCTGGGGGGCGGTCCGGGTCTTCTTCCTCCTCGGCGTCTTCATTGAGAGTGAATGGGAGAGAAAAGGCTGCTGGTGCACATGCGCACCAGCAGCCTTTTCATTGGCTGGAGCGCATCACATGGCTTCCAGCTTGCTCAGCCCTGATTGGCTGAGCTTGCTGGAAGCCATGTGATGTGCTCCAGCCAATGAAAAGGCTGCCGGTGCGCAAGCGCGCTGGCAGCCTTTTCTCTCTCATGGACCCGGAAGAAGGAGACATCGCTGGACGGCGGGTGAATGGAGTGGCGATCGTCACCGGAGGGATGGTGAGTATGGTGTCTGTGTGTGTCTGTGGTTTTTTTTTTTTGGGGGGGGTCCCGCCGGAGTTGTCCTTTAAGTTTCCTATTGTCTAAAAAAAATTAAAAATCGTTTAATAAATGCCGCCAACATAAAGTAGACATGTTGCTAATGCTATTTAATATATAATTTATGTGGTATAACCACTTTCTGTATAAGCAAAAAAGTTTCAAAGTTGGAAAAATGCAGTTTTTCACATTATTTGGGGTTTTTTCATAAAGATTCGTTATAAGTATCGACTCCAATATACCAGAAATGTAAAGTACAATATGTCACGAGAAAACAATCTCAGAATCAGCCGGATAGGTAAAAGCATCCCGAAGTTATTAATGAATAAAGTGACACTGGTCATATTTATAAAATTTGTCTGTCATTAAGGCCATTTCAGGCTCTGTCCTTAAGGGGTTAAAGGGGTTATCCAGCTCTCCAAAAACATTGGCCACTTTCTTCCAGAGACAGCCCCACTCTTGACAAAGACCTCAGTGGAGGTCGAAACGTATCTATGTGACTTGGACACCAATACAGTTTTGGAAATATACCCGTGGATGTTGTTGGACTTCACTTGCAGTATCACGTTATACCCACCTGGGGATCATGGGTTTCCCAGCGTGCATCCAGAAGAGAACCAAGGACTGGAATTAAAGGGACTATTGGTGCTGCTGAACCTACTAGTTTGTACAGCTCCACTCTTGTCTCCAGCTTGGGTGCAGGTTTTGCTGCTCAGTTCCTTTGAAGTGAATGGAGCTTAATTGCAAACAGCACCTGAACTGGAGACAAGAGTCGTGTCCTCTATTAACCCTTTGAGGACCAGGCCCAAAATGACCCAGTGGACCGCGCAAATTTTGATCTTAGTGTTTCCGTTTTTCCCTCCTCCCCTTCTAAGAGCTCTAGCACTCTCAGTTTTCTATCTACAAGCCATGTAAGTGCTTGTTTTTTACAGGAATAGTTGTACTGTGTAATGGCGTCATTCATTTTACCATAACATGTATGATGGAATTCCAAATATATTATTTATGAAGATATAAATTGGTGAAATCGCAAATAAGAATGCAATATGGTAACGTTTGGGGGGTTCCTGTGTCTACGTAATGCACTATATGGTAACAGCGACATGACACTATTATTCTATAGGTCAGTCCGAACACAACCATATGCAGGTTACACAGATTCTCTAATGTTATATATTTTTTTTTTTATGAAATCCGTTTTTTTGCCAATTAAATATTAATAAAATGGCCCTATTGTGACGCTTATAACGGTTTTATTTTTTCACCTACGGGGCTGTATGGGGTGTCATTTTTTCCGCCATGATCTCTAGTTTTTATTAATACCATATTTGTGAAGCTCGGACGTTTTGATCACTTTTTATAAATTTTTTTTAATATATAATGTAACATAAAATCGGTAATCTGCGCACTTTTTCCCCTCTTTTCGTGTACGCCGTTTACCGGTCGCAATGACGCTTGTTATATTTTAATAGATCGGACAATTACGCACGCTACGGTATATTATATGTTTATCTATTTATTCATTTTTATATGTTTTATTTATATAATGGGAAAGGGGGGTGATTTAGACTTTTATTGGGGGAGGGGTTTTGGGGTAGTGTGTGTGTGTTTTGAACTTTTTTTTTTTTACACATTTGAAGTCCCTTTGGGGGACTTCTACATTCACTAGTTTGATTTTTACACTGATGAATGCTATGCCATAGGCATAGCATTGATCAGTGTTATCGGCGCTCTGCTCATTGAGCCTGCCTGTGCAGGCTCAGTGCAGCAGAGCGCCGATCGGACCGCACGGAGGCAGGTAAGAGACCTCCAGCAGTCCGTTTTACCGATCGGGACCCCCGCAGTCACACTGCGGGGGTCCCGATCGGTAAGTGACAGGGGACTCCCCCTGTCACTTACACTTAAACGCTGCGGTCCGCGCCGCGATCGCGGCGTTTAAGGGGTTAATGACACGCGGCAGCGCGATCGCTGCAGCGTGTCATTACCGGTGAGGTCCCGGCTGCTCACTGCAGCCGGCCCCCACCTCCTATGAAGCGCGCTCCGCTCCGGAGCGCGCTTCATAGCGGGAATAACACCCATGACGTAAGGTTACGTCATGGGTCGTCTGGGGACAGACTTCCATGACGTAACCCTACGTCCAGGGTCGTCTAGGGGTTAAGAAAGTGGCCATGTTTTTGTAGCACTGGATAACCCCTGTGACCTGGGCACATACTTTACCCGGGTCCCTGCTCCGGTGTCCTGGCACTCAGCCAATCAGTGCACAGCCCCGCCGCAGCACACTGAGTGGCTGAGCACCGGGAGTTCGGTAAAGTATGTATCCGGGCCCCACCTGCCCTCAGGTTGTGTGTGCTGCTACACCGTGGCTCCATTCTCTTCAATAGAGCAGGACAATGTTTTTGGAAGAAAGCAGCTATGTTTTTCTAATGCTGGATAACCACTTTCACTTTGCAGTATTTTGCTTCAGAGTTTGCAAGTCAAAGCCAGGAGTGGAGCCTACATGTAAGAAACCAAAATGAAGCGTTCACTCGTGGCTTATTCACTGTGGAATTTTCCATGTAGAAATGATGCACTGTTTACCGTAGTGCATTAAAAAAGGACATTTGCATTCAAGATGGGTTCCAAACACTGATAAAACCACGCTTCCATTTCTTATCCAATAACCACACAATGTCTCCTATAAACCCGACCACATCTCTCAGCTATTGGAGAAGATATTGGGGTGGAGTTTTGACCACATTCGTAACCCATGTATATGGGTAAATGCTGTGGATTTGTATTGGGCCAGTCCTTTGTGTAAGTACCGATATGGAAATATTTGTTCTTGGAGACACTTCTGGTTTGGCTTACAAATACTGATGCAAACCGCTACCCCAAATATTACGGTCTGTTTCAGACAAGTGATATTCTTACTTCCGTATTACTTCTGCAAGTCCCAACCTTACTTCTGTTCTAATGACCAGAACTGACAGGGTGATAGTGAACTTAGATGCTGTCGCTTCTGTTCATTCCACCTGCGGACAGACGGCAACTTGCGGCCGTGCTAGAGCTTGTCCCTTTTCGTGCTTCATTCCTTTGTACCCTATTAAACTAAACAAGGTGTTTGTAATGTAAAACCTCTTTGCCTATGTCCTAGTCCTCATCTGTACACTCATGGCTCAGCAATGTGCATTGCAGTTATTTACTTTGCCTATTTTTACTATTAATCATCATAAAAGGGGGAGAGGGTGCCCTGGTCCCCATCTGCAATGACAATACAGAAGGTTGGGGGCCTCATACTAGTAATAGATGTGGTTTCCAGCTCTCAGATGTTTATGGCGTATCCTATGGATGTGAGATGGAAATACCCCTTTAATTGAGCAGCGTGTTTTAATTCCCTCTAATTTCCCATTATGTATACAGCAGGCCGCACATTACAGGCGGCAGGCGCGGGGAATATTTCATTAGCCTCATACTTTGTACTTTCAGTTCTTTCGGCTTACCTTGGGGAAGCTTGTTATCCTGACAATGGCAGTCACCATGGTGAAATGTCCTTCCTTCCTTCTGTGTGATTGCGTAGTTACTAGTAGTAATAGACTATTGAGGATAAAGTCTTGAGAGATTTGGCTGCTGCATGTAGGGACTGTATAACTGTGTCATAGAAAGCAGTGTCAGAAGCTGTGCAGTTCTTATGTCCTCTGTTCTGATTTACAAGCTTGTTTTAATTTTGTTCGGATTGGTAGGAATCTGTAGTGAAATTTTTGATGACGTTTCAGCCCATGTACTTATACATTGTTTATAGCCAACCTAATGTTGCACCCTTGTGTTTCTACCTATTAATTCTGCTCTCCATACTGACAGTGATTGTCGCTTTAAGCATGTTCTTTTTTGGGGGGTGTTCCTCATAAAGAGCATTTTGCTAAATGCTCCAGGATGTGTTGAAGCTAGAAAAAAAAAATAGGCACAGTCCCAGCACCAAGAAAGATGGTCTGGGATGAGACACATGGAGGGAAAGGAGCAAACAAGTGCTCAGAACACACATGAGCTCTCCTTCGAGACTGGGAAAGCATCTCTAGAGGCCATCTTTGTTGAGAATGCGAAGAGGTTTCCAAGTTGTTAATAAGATGGGAGGTGACTTTAAAGGAGAAGTCATGCTTATAAAGTGCTTTTTTCCCTGCACTTATTACTTGATGGCTTCACTTCCTGGATAACATGGTAATGTAACTTCCTGGATAAAATGGTGATGTCACGTCCCGACTCCCAGAGCTGTGCGGGCTGTGGCTGCTGGAGAGGATGATGGCAGAGGGATGCTCTTTGTCCCTCCAGTGCCCTTTGACCCTCAGTGTCCCCCTGGCATCATCCTCTCCAGCAGCCACAGCCCGCACAGCTCTGGGAGTCGGGACGTGACATCACATTTTTATCCAGGAAGTGACATCACCATGTTATCCAGGAAGTGACATCACCATGTTATCCAGGAAGTGACATCACCATGTTATCCAGAAAGTGACATCACCATTTTATCCAGGAAGTGACATCACCATGTTATCCAGGAAGTGAAGCCTTGATGCAGTAGTAAGTGCAGAGAAAAAAGCACTTTATAAGCATTTCCTGTAATAAGTGTATATTGGGGATTTGTATAACTTTTGGGGGGGGGGCAATACAATACTTTAATACAAATTTTCACCAGACTTCTCCTTTAAGAATTGTAAAATAAAAGGTAGTTTGAAATTTTCTAAGCTTTTTTGGTGACTGTACATTTCTATTTTTATCACTTTGTTTTATTGACTTGACTTATATTGTAAATTCTTTTTTAAAAAAGTGAAACTAGCTTAAACCCAACTATGAGTTGGTGCATCTCAAATTGTGACTGGTACTTAAAACCTCTACCTACCTATTGTATATCAATCTGTCTACAGCGATGTGGAACCTCAGGGCTGACTGTCTCCTTAGAGCTCTTTAGAAACACTTCCTGCCTGTATCTAATATTTCCTACTATGTAAAAACCTTCCATAAATGCATCTAGTGGCTCCATGTTATGCGTGAAAAAACTAACATAAAGAGGTTATATAGCGACCTTGTTCCTGGCTCCGCAGATGGGAGTTTCTATATATAACAGGCTCTTTGTAGATATTCTGTTGCCTGGGTGGACTCTTGTCATTTGCTTTCATAAACTAAATGGTCTTTTTGTTTGCCTTGCTTGTAAAGCTTATCCCAGCAATATAAGGAAGACATTTACTTATTCTGATGTCATTCTGACAGGACAAATACTGTGTAAGGGGATGAAAAAGCTGACAGTAAGCAAAGGCTACAAGGAGACTTTTTGTGGTGCTTCTGAATGATTTTAACTATCAAGTGGCAGCTGCAGTCTATGGGATTGCATACAGTTCAGCTATATTTTGTTAATTAAAATCCATCAGTCGGTTTCCAAAAAAGCTCGAAATTTAGTCTCCAGAAAGCTAAAATGGGAACATTTGCTCTTTTTTTTTTTTTTTTTTCTTTTTTTAGATCCATTCCTTATTTGGGATTTTTATTAAGTATTACATATGTATTTGGTGCCCCAAGGTGAGCCATGTATTATTCCTTTAATTAGGGTTTACATTGTGTTTTTTTTGTTTGTTTTTTTAAATATTTTATTTAGTGGCAGCAGCACAAGCAATAGCCGATGAGCGCAGAAGCCAGTCCGGATCCAGCCCCGTTCCCGTCAGTTCCTCAGTAACCATAAAGACGACTAAGCCAGGTAATCTTTATTTCCTTGTAACACGTTTGTGAGACTTTGTCGTTGTGCAGTAAAGTGATCATGTCATGTCTGTCTTTATATAGTAATTGATGGCTCAGCTTTAAGAACAGATGAGAGGCAAAGATTAGCTCGGGAACGCAGAGAAGAGAGAGAGAGGCTAAATGGTAAGCTCTTAGTCTGTGTCATTTGGGAAGTATCAGCTCGGTAATAAGATGTACGGTACATCCTGTGTCTGATATTGCATTTAATGGCCAGATACATCAGTATTAAATGACTTCATCTCATCGGCATTGTCTTTATGTAGCTCTTGGTTAACAGGTATTCTCTCGTGTTTTAACAATGCAGCTGCCAAAGAAAAAGAATTACTTGAAAAGGAAAAAAAGGCTAAACTTCAGTATGAGAAGCAAATGGAAGAAAAACAGAAGAAACTGGAGGAACAGAAGCTGAAGGATGAGCAAAAGAGAATAGCGGCAGAAGAAAAAAGAAAACAAAGATTACTGGAAGACAAGGTTGTTGTATTCCTGGAAGAGACAAGCATAAGTGCAAAGGATATGAAAACTAACCAGTCACCCTCCTGTCCATGCGGCAGCTCAGAACTGGCCTAGATTTCCACTACACTTTATGCCTTCTAGAACCTTGGGCATCCTGTAAAAAATACTTTAATATGGCACAATAAGTTTGACAAATGCTGCTGAGTTTACAAACTTACAAACCTTGAGTATGCAAGGAAGCATTTTGCCAGCAGGAAACTGATTTATTCAACATGGGCAAAAAAACACACTGCATTGTAATTACCAGTGAAACACATTCAAACAAGTTTCCCTGGTAATTAATGTGTAGAGCAGTGCTTCTCAATTCCAGTCCTCAGGCTTCACCTACAGGTTGTGTTTTGAGGATTTCCCATACAAAGAACGCCTGTGATACTACCTGATGCACTGAGTATAATATATATCACCTGTGAAATACTAAGAAAATCCTCAAAACATGACCTGTTGGTGAGGCCTGAGGACTGGAATTGAGAAGCACTGGTGTAGACTGAAAAAAAAAACACATAAATAAAAGTTATTTTCATTAAAACACACCTAATCCTCCGTGTTTTTGCCTGTGCAGCACACTTTCAGTGCCTACCACACACAAGCATTTTGTTGCCAAGAAGTAAGTTTAGAAACACTTAATCACCTGTGTAGATAATCTCTGTAGTGTTGTAGTTTCCCATTATGGCTACGTACATAGCCTATATATTGTGACTTTGTGGACTAAGCGTACACATTGCTATCTCGAGACATACATTGTGTGTCATGCAAAAAATTTTTGAGATTTTTGTGAGTCTGTTCTGCATTAAGTATATCTAAGTGAAGGATATTGCAGGTTGCTCTGAAATTGTATTCACATTTAAAAGCTTAACTTGACAAACCTAGATCTGATTGATGGCTGTAGACTTCCCATGTAAACTTGGGGTACTATTACACAGCCCGATGACGGCCCGATCAATACTGTTAACTTGTTTACTGGGCCTGTTGCATTACCTATTCATGTTCTCAGTGTTCTTCTGCGGTCTGCATGCTTCCTCCCTGATCCCGCACGATGCAGCTTTAGAGCAGCCCGTCGCAGCTGGCAGGCCACGCAGACAGGCCGAGCGGCCTGTCTGTTAAGACAAGCCTCTCTGAAGCTGCAGTGCACAGAATCGGGGAGGAAGCATGAAGAACGCAGTAGAACACCGGGAACATGGACAGGTAATGTAAAAACTGTTGAAACGTCAGCTGCCAGCTGTGCACGCAGAGATGCGCAGTCGGTGCCTGATGATTTTAGGTCTGGGCCTAAAGAAACAAGTAGCCAATGATCGGTTCATCGGCCAATCTTTGTTGCTATTACACAGAGCAATAATTGAATCGACAGATTATTGCTCCGTGTAATAGGTCCATTAGTCTGGCCTAGCTAATGCCGTTTACTGCCCCCCTTTAGACAGAGAGAACACACACAAGCAGTCTGATGAAAGTGTTTTTTTGCCTTCATCAACCTCTGTTAATAAAAAGAACTGATTGATTGTACTTCCTCTGATTCTCCTGGGGCACAATGTGTGACAGCTAAATGTTTGTTTGTTTGGTTTTTTTTTTCTTTAGGAACGCAGAGAAGCAAATGTTAGGCGAACTCTTGAGCGCAGCAGTCTATTGGACCAGAGGCAGAAACGATGGTCCTGGGGAGGATCAGCTGAAGGAGAGAAACAATGTATGTTTTCTTGTAAAGGTTTACTTAACTCATTGGTCTTAGTCGCTTTATCGCCAGGACAAAAAATTAAACCAGACTGGCTGCTGTATGGTAATACGTAAATATATATACTTATAACAGTTTCCCATATCCCTTTATAGCTATCACAATACTTACAGGTTAACAGTTACGATGACACAAGTGTACTTGACTTATTTATCACTGGCCTCTGAGATAGAGAGCACTGCACATGCACTCAGTGTATTTCTCCAAAGCAATGCACTGAGCACGGAGATGGTGATCTGGGACTGGCTAGTGTGCATGCAGATGCTACTGAAAGCCAAGCCCCGGACATTATATAAATGAATTGCTTGTCTCAGGTTGCGGGGGGGGGGGGGGGGGGGTTAGAGGACATTGCCACAATACAGATCTTGGGGTGGAAGCAAATGTGAAAAATATATTGTATATGTGTTATCGAAATAATGGGAATATAAAGTGACAGTATAAACACCCTGTTGATTTTGAATACAAAATAAGCAGTATTGTGCTTAAAGTGGTTTTAGTGTCTCTTTACTCAGGTCTGACCACTGTGACCTCCACCAATCATGAGAACAGGATCTCTGTGCCCCCTCTGGTTAAATGGAGCGGTATTGAAACATGTGCGCTGCAGTTCCATTCAATCTATGATCTGGACAAAGATAGCTGAATGGTGTCAGTATGCCAGTCTGACCACTGCTTCATTTAATGTTGGGGGTATGGGTCCCCCATTGTCATGATTGATGGGTATCCCAGCGATCAGACAGCAGGTGATTCTCTTTCATTGGTAAACCACTTTAAGCAAATGTATCATCTCACTTTGTTAATTATCTCATCTGAGAGCTACCTTTTAAAAGGTTTATAGCAGGGATGGGTAACCTTTGGCCCTCTAACTGTTGCAAAACTACAATTCCCATTATGCATGGAAAGCCAACGCTAAAGCTCAAGGCATGATGGGAATTGTAGTTTTGCAACCGCTGGAGGGCCAAAGGCTCCCCGTCCCTGCTTTATAGCCTATTGGCCTCAGTCAGACTCCATTGTTTAATTTCTCTCCAGTGCTCTTGGTAAATGGGTGCCTTTTGATGTGAGGCCAAGTACCAATTATTTGATTGTAATTCAGCTGAGATGAGATCGATACTAGTTATGTGCACTTTGTTAAAGGGGTTATCCAGTGCTACAAAAACATGGCCACTTTCTTTCAGAGACAACACGACTCTGTCTCCAGTTTAGTTGCGGTTTGCATTTAAGCTCCATTCACTTCAATGGAACTGAGCAGCAAAACCCCGCCCAAGCTGGAGACAAGAGTGGGGCTGTCTCTGGATGAAAGTGGCCATGTTTTTGTAGCCCTGGATAACCCCTAGGGTCTAAGGCTGAGTTCACACTGCGTTTTTGCAATCGGTTTAACGGATCCGTTTTTTTTAACGGACAAAAAAAATGTCAGCAACGTTTTTGTGTCCGTCAAAAAAAACGGATCTGCTTTGATCCGTTTTTTTTTTATAATGGAAGTCAATGGAAAAACGGATGCACACAACTGCATCCGTTTTTGCAATCTGTTTTTCATCCGTTTTTTTTTTTTTTTTCTTTTCAAAAATGGATGAAAAAAACGGATTGCAAAAACGCAGTGTGAACCCAGCCTAAGCTGTCAATTATGATTCCGAAGTGAATAAAGAAAAGTATTAATGTGTGCACTGGCCGAAGCAGACATATAAAATGTAACTTGTGAAAAGTCTATTACAGTTTTGTGTGCCCCTTCATATTGATACAGCGATGGTTGTATGGTGTTGTATGGTTTTCATTTATTTTGTTCTTGCATAGGTGCTTCGGGAAGTAGTTCTCCCAGCCATGTAGATTTATTAGGCAAAAATGCTTCCACCACAGAACCACAGCCTGAAGATGAAATTGGATCTGGCGGTATATATTCAGCAGTCCCTTGTATACTAACCTTCTGGCTGCATTATGACGTAGTGTACGATATCACACTAAGATAACCTATTATTGCATGGGTGTGATAATCACGTTGTGGAGCCCTGGGCTTTAAAGGGGTTATCCAGCGCTACAAAAACATGGCCGCTTTCTTCCTACTGTTTTCTCCAGATTGGGTGGGGTTTTGAAACTTAGTTCCATTAAATTAAATGGAGATTAATTGCAAACCGCACCTGAACTGGAGACAACAGTAGGGGGAAAAATGGGCATGTTTTTGTAGCGCTGGATAACCCCTTTAACACAAGGAACAGCATGCTTATAATGACTAATGCAATTATTTATCACACACCTTTATTGAAGTATTAACAATGGTGAATCTAGAACGCATGACACACTACTGCTTTTCTGCATGGTTTTAAAACCCTATTTATTGCCTGCCGCAGTGAATTCTTTCCTATGGTCTGCTAAAAGTGCTAGCATTTTATGTGCACTGAACAAAGTTCTGTATTTCTTTGCAACTGCTTATGTGTTTTTTATAGCCTACATGTGTGCTGAAAGAATACATGTGGGATGCACTGAGGAAAGGTTTCCAATGTAGGAAGTCACATAAACAAGTGAGAACATTTTTCAAGATAAGAATACATTGAAAAAAAAACAAAAACTAAAAAATCTGAAAGTTTATTGTAAGCCGTTATACTCTTGTTGGTATTTTATGAATGTCTGAATATTTAAACAGCCCACAAATAATGAATATTTGATATGTGGATTACTTTGGGGTGAGCTGAAACAGACTTACAGATGTGTCAGGATCCTGAGGGTCTCTTGACACTACTGTGCTTCAGTTTAAAATGCATCAAAAACACCAGAAATACCACCTCTTGTGAGCTATATTGTCACTGTCATTCTAAGGCTCTGTTCCCACTTCATATAAACAGCTGTTATTTGGCACGCAAAACCACTGTCGTTTTGAGTATGAAACAGCAGCCGTTGTTTTAAATAAAAAATAGCATTGAAGTCTATGGACAATGGCCAGCAATAAATGACATGATTATTATTCAACGGCCGTTGTTCAATACATTGTGTGAAACAGCCGTTTTTTTGCATTGACTTTAATGCAAATCATTGCATTATGAGAAGAATGGCCATTGTTTTAACTGAAAGCAACGTTCTTTTCATAAAAAGTAAGGCGTGTGAACATAGCCTAAATAAAACTTCTTACACATCACAGAGACATGTTGTTGTTCAGACCTCCACCAATCTTTAGACATAGCCAGGAGAAGTACAATTATGTTTTCCCCTGCTTTGCTTTCTTCCTTTTCCACCTTACTGCATCAGACAAGCTCTACGGGTTTATAATGGAGCTTGTCTCATGCAGTGACACTGAGATTACAGAGAGCCAGGGAAAGCAGCACTTGGCCATGTGCTTCTCCTGGATATATATCCTGAAACACTCAGACACCGACTGATCAAAACCTTTGACATGTCTCTGTGACAAGTAATGTAAAGTAAAAGATTTTTTTTTCCTTGGAAAAATGGGGCATTTTTTTTTCAACATTTCCTTAGGTTGTATCTGCTAAATGTGCACAGTTGCGGTACTGTTTCCTCCTATCCTGGATAGACCTTACAAGTCTGTACGGACATATTTTAAAAGCATTCTAAGCACATCATTTCCTGTGAGCTCACAGTCTAGCTTGATTGTTCTTTATGTTTATATATAGTTATGTTGACAAAAATAGGATTTGTAAATATTGGAGCCAAAGTGTTTTGTTTTTGTCATCCTGATCATCACATACACTGTGATGTGGAGCTTTGCTACCTCTATATAAGACTAGTTCCTATAATGCCCTTAGTCTTCTTACAGGGTCAGACTCCAGTGTTTTCTAGATTCAATTCATTTACAGGGCATATATAATTGCAGAATAGCATATTATTTCTGTTGGGTTTTATCATAAAACATTCTTATACCTTTTATGTCATCCATACAGAATGCCCTGTAATTTTCCCTTGTTAACACTGGGGATTAGAAGAGGCAGTAGGCTGTTTTCTGCAGCTCACTGGTCAGTTTTTCTGTGTAGACTGGGGCAGAGGGCAGCAGTGCAGCTCACACCGTGGTTCCCATTACACACAACCTATGGACTTGGATGCTTCACTTGCTGCTTTCATTATCCACCATCTGCAGAACTATTTTTGTTGAGAGCAACTCAGTACTGTACAGAAATCTGATCTCTGTGGGTCAGTAAAGCAGATTCATCAGCTGTTTTTTAGGAAGCTGTGTACTGGTTAGTAAATGATGGTCAGTTTCCTTTCATTGAGCATGTCTGCTTTTACTTTTGCTATGGCATGCTTCATATTTCTTGAAAGTCTTCTGTTAAGTCTGCAATGCTTAGAATTTCCACAAAAAATGGCCATACCTTATGGTGCGTTTACACACAGAGATTTATCTGACAGATTTTGGAAGCCAAAGCCAGGAATGGATTTGAAAAGGAGAAATCTGTCTTTCTTTTGAGACCTCTTCCCTGTTTATAGTCTGTTCCTGGCTTTGGCTTCAAAAATCTGTCAGATAAATCTGTCTGTGTAAACGCACCATAACCAATTCAGGAGCCAGAGCAGCAGCAGAAATTGTCTTTCGGTGCATCTCATTTAATTATAGAGATAGTAGCACTTGTCTGCTGCTCAGACTCCAGACTATACAAGTGTATGGCTTTTGTAGGAATCCTCCTTAACATGTACTTACTTGAACAAGGACTAACAACTTGATTAACACCTAACATAAAAATGCTGTATAGGCAAAGAATTCATTTTTGTATATAATTATTATTATTTTTTTTTTATTATAGCAGCAAATATACGTTCCACATCGGCATCGAATCTCAAGCAGGCAGAAAACACCATTCACAAGCGTCTATCGTCTTCATCTGCCACACTTGAAAAAGGTAAGTTTGTGTGGGTGACTAAGAGTTGGATGTTCCTTCTGAAAGCTAAAAAAGTGCAATATGTAATTTTCTAACATTCATTGAGGAATAAAAAATATCCACTCTGGGACATTGGATAGAAACAATCATTGTCTTCTTCCTGTGATGAGGTCCTGTGATGTGCGGACAGACACACTGCTCACAATAGAACAGTTATCAGAACTGTCTCTTGTATTGAGCCAGGAACCTATGTGATCGGCACATGACCAGTGCCAACAAGCACAGATCTTAATGAGGAAATTGAATGTGAGCTATAAGGGTCCATTTACACAGAAAGATTATCTACCAAAGCCAGGAACAGACTATAAACAGAGATCAGGTCATAAAGGAAACCCTGAGATTTCTCCTCTTTTCAGATCCATTCCTGGCTTTGGCTTCAAATCTTTGGCAGATAAGCTGTCAGATAATCTTTCTGAGTAAATGGACCCTTACAAAGTGCAATGAATAAACTTTAAACTTTATTTGCTATAATGTGGACACTACTTATATGAGGCTCGTTTTGCCTGATAACATAGGGCCCTGTTGTAGAAGCTTATTTGATTCCATTGCTTTTGATCTTGGTAGCGTATCCTGGAGTACAACTGCTAATGGCCTTTGTTCAAAAGCAGTCAAGACTGTCCTCACTCATGAGTAACCTAGAAATCTGCATCTGCAATCCTCATGTAATTGTATTGGAGGTTACTATTGTCACAAAGCACCTGATGCTTGTGCAGACCAAGAATACTAGCGAGTGAATACAATATTAATACTTCATACAACAAGGAAACGTACAGTTTCCTGCGATTCTTTTATTTTGGTATCTAATGCTCTTACTCTTCTTGTTTATTTTGGGTGTAACATACAAACTTCAATGAAGAAATAATGCCCTTAATTTATTATGTTTTATTGTTAGTTAAATTTAATCTGGCATTTGGTTGATTCTTTGTTATGAAATGTGCAGGATTATAAAAGTGTGCAGAAATTGCCATCTCATATGTGTGCAATGTTCCTGGTCTAGTATCTACATTAATTATACTGCGGTTTTCTTCAAGCATCAAAATATACAACTTTTGAATTATCAGACACCAAATTAAATGGATTTATAACCATCACTAGTTAAGGGGTAATTATGTTTACAAATATCCTGATTATTAGATATTTATATTATTCACTTAAATTGGTCTGTGGTGCAATAACAGATCACCTGCAAAGGGGCTTCATTGGCTCATCACAATCAAACATAGATGGACTCTGCGTTGCCTGTCACCAGACGACCCTGGACGTAACTCTACGTCCTAGGTGTTTCTCCCACTATGAAGCGCGCTCCGGAGCGGAGCGCGCTTCATAGGAGGTGGGGGCCGGCTGCAATGAGTGTAAGTTAAAGTGACAGGGGGAGTTTAAGTGTAAGTGACAGGGGGAGTCCCCTGTCACTTACCGATCGGGACCCCCGCAGTGTTACTGCAGGGGGCCCGATCGTTGAAACGGACCGCCGGAGGTCTCTCACCTGCCTCCGTGCGGTCCGATCGTCGATCTGCTTTACTGAGCCTGCACAGGCAGGCTCAATGAGCAGAGCGCCGATAACACTGATCAATGCTATGCCTATGGCATAGCATTCATCAGTGTAGAAATCAAACTAATGTATGTACAAGTCCCCCAAAGGGACTTCAAATGTGTAAAAAAAAAAAAAAGTTAAACACCAATACACTACCCCAAAGCCCCTCCCCCAATAAAAGTTGAAATCACCCCCCTATCCCATTATATAAATAAAACATATAAAAATAAATAAATAGATAAACATATAATATACCGTAGCGTGCGTAATTGTCCGATCTAATAAAATATAACAAGCGTCATTGTGATCGGTGAACGGCGTACACGAAAAGAGGGAAAAAAGTGCGCACATTACCGATTTTATGTTACATTATATATAAAAAAAACAATAAAAAGTGATCAAAACGTCCGATCTTCACAAATAAGGTGAAAAAATAAAACCGTTATAAGGGTCACAATAGGCCCATTTTATTAATATTTAATTGCAAAAAAAAAGGATTTCATTAAAAAAATATATATATAACATTAGAGAATCTGTGTAACCTGCATATGGTTGTGTTCGGGCTGACCTATAGAATAATAGTATCACATCGCTGTTACCATATAGTGTATTACGTAGACCCAGGAACCTCCCAAACGTTACCATATTGCATTCTTTTTTACGATTTCACCTATTTATATCTTCATAAATAATATATTTGGAATTCCATCATACATGTTATGGTAAAATGAATGACGCCATTACACAGTACAACTATTCCTGTAAAAAACAAGCACTTACATGGCTTGTAGATAGAAAACTGAGAGTGCTAGAGCTCTTAGAAGGGGAGGAGGGAAAAACGAAAACACTAAGATCAAAATTTGCGCGGTCCACTGGGTCATTTTGGGCCTGGTCCTCAAAGGGTTAAAGCTTGTAATGTAAGATGTTTAGTAATTTGGTCCTAACATTGAACAACTCACACTGTCCATGTATCCGAGGTGCTGGGGCTTTGTTCCCAGGGTTAGAGGAGAAGCAACACAACCTCCCCTGGACTAGCCAGTTAGTATGTCCGTATAAATAAGGCCACCTCCAGCCCACATAGACAGTGTAATAAAAGAAAACACAGATGCCGCACTATATATCCTCTGCTGATTCTTACTTAAATAAGCTACTGTTACCATGCAATATTTGAAGAAGGTAAATAGTGTGGCATCCATATTTCTTTTATTAAGCCTTTCTTCCTGGGACTGGATTATAAGGCATTATATAGGTGGTTATCGTTATTATTTGTAAACGTGCCATACTGACTGGAAGTAGGTATATATGTGTTATGTGTTCTTAGTGATAACATTCAGATTTTCATCATTTTTACAACTACACAGAATATTTTTTATTTTATTATTATAATATATATATATATTGTACTGACAGCTATTTTCCCTCTCTGTGTATTAAATTACCATGTACATTTACTTCTGTTTTGGGGCTTGTATTTGTTGGCGTTAACTTTGCACATTTTCCAGGTACCAAGCAGAGGAGCTCCTCCTTAAGCAGGCTGAGTAACAAAACTCCTCTCAGTCCACAGCCATTCTCGCCTAGGGTTTCAAACCAGGAGCAGAAAGGTGCAGCTTGTGAATAACGTGTTTTCTTTTTCTTTTTTATACTGCTTTGATGGAACTATATAGATTGAAATTATGTACTGCTTACTCAGTGGTATTTGCTTATTTCACATTGCAAAACATTTTATGTTGTAAAGCACATCCAATGAATGAAACACTACAAAGTTATGTATGTAAAAAAAATAATTACAACAAACTCATCTAGTAATGATGTGGGTTTCCATACCCTGGCACTGCTCTCCTGTCACTGCAGTATAATCTGAATTGTGTACATAGCACTGAACTGCAAATGTTTCCGTTGGGATCCATTGACAGCTATGGCTTTATTGTAGTCATATATGTTGGATTAGACATCAGAGGTATATGTCAGGAAATACTCCTAACATAATTGGCTGTTACCACTGGCGTAAGACTATATTAAAAAAGTAAAAAAGAAAATTAATTGCTAGCATTGTCTAGGGGATCTGTTCAGTGTCATATCTTCTTTATTGGTGCTAGCGGAATGTGCGCTGAAAATGGTGAAAATAAAAGAGCATGTAGTCATTTGCCGCAATCCCTCACTGCTCCCATTCTGATGCCACCTAGTCCCTGCTGCTCTACCCTGTTACATGTTTCCCCTTCAGGAACTACCCATTAAGGGTCGATGCTGTGACCAGTGACTAGCTGAGTGGGTAGTTTTAGGAAGCTTTAGGGATTGGAACAAATGAGTATGCTGTTGTGTTTTGTTTTTTTTATTTGACTGCTGGAATACCTTTTTAAGTCTGGGTTCACACTACGTTTTTGCAATCCGTTTTTTGCAAAAATAAAAAAAAAACGGATAAAAAAACGAATGGAGAAAACAGATGCATGTGTGTGCATTCGTTTTGATCCCTTTTTCTATTGAATTACATTATAAAAAAAGGAACAGTTTCTTTTTTTACTTACACAAAAAACGTAGTCAACCTCATTTTTGTGTTCGTTAAAAAAAAAGGATCCGTTTTTAACGGGTTTCCAAAACGTAGTGTGAACCCAGCCTAAGAGACACCTAGATGAATAAAGGATGGCTTATTGTAAATTGTTTTGCAATTGTTGAATACTTACAGGACTAAATCCTAAACGTGAAACTTTAAGCCAAAGTTGTTTGCTTCCTGCATGAAGCGGCTTCCTTTCAGCAGTGGCTGATAATACTAAACAGTAGCCTGCGCCCTGCACGTATTCATATAATGTCACATTTCTCTATGTCACCATAGTTCAGTATTCATTTTTTGTGAAAGTCATATTATCAGCTTTTTTTTTTAACTTGTAACCTTTCACGTAAATGTCATCTTGTAGACAATGGCATAATAGTACATAGTATAAACAGCTTGTTGTATTTTGGTCCCTTTTCACTTTGATAAGTTGTGTTCTGTTGGTTTAACATTTAGGCGGAACAGGCCACAAGAGAAGCTCCTCCCTCTCTAGACTGAGTAGTAAAAAATCACCACCTGCACATCTAGAGGGCGTGAAAAAGGAAGAAAAATCAGGTGTCTGTTCAATCTGCTTTATATGTGCCAGGCAGGACTCCGTCATAATAATTGCTTGCAGTATATGTATATCCATAGCTGCAATTCACTATATACATGGATTACATATTGCTGATCAAAGGGGGGAACAGGGTTCATATCGGAGTGTGTTCACACTGTTGCAGAACTGCAGTATTCCTTGCTACAGCTTTTAGCTTATATTTCACCTTGACATCAGTAGATGTCTGATGCAAGTGATTATAATGTGTCTGCAGTTTTTCTACTCTGAATCAATTTCAGAGCAAAAATGTGATTTCAGCCATATGGTTATGTTCATCACTAACAGCATCTCATGCATGCAATAAGCCTGCATTCTGCTATGTCATATATTAACTAAGCCGGACACTTCCATTAAAAATGTGTGATAAACTGCTTCGGTCACAGAACACCCCCTAAATAAGGTCTGCTATGTCACACAGGAACATATACCTAAAGGAACAGATCTAAAAATAAGTTGCAGTTATAAAAATAATGTCCACTCCTGTATACCGCATTTTTTTAATGAAATAGTGGTAAAATTCTGTACACCGTGCCAAATCCCCCTGCATACACATTAATCTGAAGTGGTTTCCTGGCTCTTTGAACTAAAGGTCTATCCTTAGAGTAAAAGTCTTTTACATGAGCTGACTTCTTGGCCACGCAGGGCTGCATGAACGATCCACATATTGTCAGTCATGCAGCCATGGAAACTGACAGCACGGATATAAATATATGCGTGCTGTCTGTTTTCCGATCATGCATTATACAGAAAGATGTGCGGTCAATGACTATAAAATTTTTAAGCATGTTCTAAACAGACAAGGGTCAGGTGATTTACCAGACCTCAGCCGATTAAAGTGTACCTATCCTTATAACTTTCAAAATCTAAATCAACAGTACATGTAAAATAAAGTTTGCAATTTAATTTTTTTTAGTTACAATGGAAAACGCTGGGCTTTCTATGTTTAGTGTTTTTTTTTTGTTTGTTTTTTTTTTAGTCCAAATACAGGAAGTCCCAGTCCTCTGATCACTTACTGGCCGATACTTCATGTGTTTAGTCTTTACACTGCTGATGGGATAGATCACCAGAAAACCCCTTAAGGGTGCGTTCACACCTACAGGATCCGCAGCTGATTTTTTGCTGCGGATCCCCAGCAGATCTGCAGCAGATTTCATTCTTCAGCGCGTACAGAGCAGGAGCGCGCGCCTCCCATAGACTCCCATTATGAGCGGGAGGCTAACGGCATTCCGCGGCGGACAATTCCGTTGCGGAATTCCGCTACCTTTGCTCAGTGGGAACGGGGCCTAAGGAGGACAAGTTCCTTTATCATAAATATACACTGTGACATTAGCTTAAGGCTGCTTTTAAGTGCGCTGGTAATATAGACTGTGGCTATGGCATGTCTTTAATCGCTGAAGTCTGTATCCAGAGTAGCACAGAGGCTAGTCCGGGGACCGTTGCAATTATGAGGGAATCTTGAGCACTATCTTCAGCTAGCCACTAGAATCCGTGATTCCCCAATAGTCACAGCTGGCACCTAGAACCACTGCCACTTAAACGACAACTCCATGTGCCACCTGTAATGATCAAACGTGTACAGCACCTGCAGACTATTACCACCACATCTAGGAGCAGCCTAAAGGATTATATTTACTATATGTACTAGTTTGGCACATGTGCTGTAACCCAACTAAACAAACCTGAACCAATTCCAGCAAAGTAATAAACGCCAAAGTCTGTTCTCCTTACTAAGGCTTTTCTGCACAGTAATAACCAGAAGCTGGTCTCTGCTGCCTCTTGTTATGCCCGAAGCTAATCCTTTGTCCTCGTTTCCTGTACAGGATGCTAACCATTTATTGTTCCTAACATGCAGTCCTGCTGTGTATCTCTTCTTAACCTTCTCACCTAACCGTCCAATATTGTAAAGTTGTTGGTTTTTTCTTTAGCCGTATCCTGACCGGAATATTATCTGTGTGCCTTAATGTTTTCTTTTTCTTACATGCACGTATAACGCTCCTATAGGTGTCACTACTGAACATAATGCTATAATAATTAATGAAATGTATTTAATGTGAAAAAGTGTTGACTCTGAAATGCCTAACAAAGTCTGCCTTTTTGGATGATGTGCCTTACCCTATTTTCTACTCACATCTAATACCCTTCCTTTCGGTGCCTTTTGCTTGTAATGTGGTTTCTGCACTTGTTTTTTCTGTATTGCAGTAGTCATAACGCAACCCATTTCATTTATCCATTTAGCTCATCGCCCCCCAAGCAGCCCCCTGGACAGTAGTATAATCAGTCGTCTCCTCGCCCCCACTCAGTCTTCCCTAGCTAGGAGTAAGAGTGCTGCCACATTGTCAGCCGATGGAAAAGAATTGCCAGGTAACACCAAGTGCTACAACCTGCACGTGAATCCGCAAAGTGGAGTGCTCTACGTCATGCAAATAATAAGTCAGTTTGTCATGTAATGTATAGCATCATGGAGAATTGACCCCAATTGTTTGATACATAAATAAAACTACAAAGGGCGTTGTAGTATGTAGATGCTTTTAGTTAAACAGGTTGTCGGAGTAGAAAAAAAAAGTCAGATTTTTTTTCTCTCCAGAAACCGCACCACTGAGTATTGCGGCATAACCCATGTGAAGAGAATGAGATTAAGTTGCCTAGGGGCAAGCAGACCAGTTTTTCTAATCTAAGACCAGGCCTGTTGTAGCACAAACATTTATATACAAATTGTGCTAGAAATAAAACCTTAATGAAGATTAGCTTCATGTAACAGATTTATATGTAATGTAAGGAATGGCATTATGTAAATCCTCTGACCTGTAGCTTTTCAGTGTTTCCTCATTTCTAGTAGGTACAGTTTAAGAAAGTATAGTTACCACGAAATCAGTGACAATGGGTAAAATTGACTAAACTGAGGAAATCACATGAATCCATTAAAAAAATAGGGGCCTTTCCTCCTGGTGCTATTGCTTCTGTACACTTTATATCGGGTGGTGGTGGTGGTTGTGTGATCTGCTGCACTGCACACTACCATTGGTGAGCTTCCTTGCTGTTTCTAACACACAGTCTCTTTCTCTCTCTTTCTCCTTTTCCTCTGTTATGCTCTGCACTTGGCTCTCTGTTTTGTCCTGTCAAATTCTTAACTTTATAGAATCTCACCTCTGTCCTCGTTCAGCTTCAGCCACTACCACCAGTACCCCACCCTCCATCTCTAAAGGTCCAATGCGCAGCCGCAGCATTGACAGAGGGAAGACTCCTAGCACGGCTGCATCTGCTTCCACCACTTCAGAAGCGAGCCAGGTAGGAATGCCCTTTTTGATTCATTCATCTCCTGCTCTAGTTTTTTTGGATTGTTTCTGAGGCAACATAATATAAGGTTTAACGTAAGTAGTGGATAGAGCTGGCAATATATCTCCTGGTATCTGTGAAAGCGATGAAGGGCACAGTTGATTTATCTGTGGTATTGTGTGTACATTTTGCACTTTGAAGTTAAGTTTGATAGACTCGCAGCCCATTCACTGCTGCTATTCCTCACCCTTGGTACACATGCATGCCCAGGGAGGTGTGTATATGTTTTTAAAGGGTATAGAGGGGTAAGCCACGGCCAGACCATTGTGGCAGACATTTATCTCCCTAGAGAACAAAAATATCAGGTGCTGAAAGTCAACATGCCAAACACATACCTGAAAGTAAACATCCCTATACACAGGATAAGCAGTCAGTATCAGATTGTCAGGCACCCTTGCTGATCATCTGTTAAAGTCAGTGGTAGCTGCACAATATTAACCCAGCATTGCAACTATATTGACTATGGAGCCAACAACTTCCGGTCCCGTTCACTGTGTAGTTGGGGTACCAATATGATAAGCCATTGGTTTTCCCTGCAAACCCCCGTTCAAGGAAGTTAGGTGACTTTCAGAATAGTTAAAAAAAAGTTTTTTTTACACTTACACTTTATACAATGTGTATAATACATTTATATTGCTTATAGAAGTTAGGCCTCGAAAAGTCTTCACCGCCATCTGTGGGGAAACGTCCACCATCTCCTACGGCAACTTCCCGGCGAAGATCTCCTTCACCTGCTGGTGTAACAAAGCGTGCTCCATCACCAACGCTAGAAAAGTAAATTTTTTGTTTTGCCTCTTTCCTAATAAATTTTTAAGTTACATTTTTTGCAAACTTATAATCGTGTGTGATGGATTTTTATTTTAATTATTGTATTGTCCCCAAAAAGTTATACAAATTACCATTATACACTTATTACAGGAAATGCTTACTACTTACTACTGCATCAAGGCTTCATTTCTTGGATAAAATGGTGATGTCATGAGCCAACTCCCAGAGCTGTGCAGGCTGTGGCTGCTGGAGAGGATGATGGCAGAGGGATGCTCAGTGTCCCTCCAGTGCCATGTGTCCCTCAGTGTCCCCCTGCCATCATCCTCTCCAGCAGCCACAGCCCGCACAGCTCTAGGAGTCAGGTCGTGACATCACCATTTTATCCAGGAAGTGAAACCTTGATGCAGTAGTAAGTGCAGGGAAAAAAGCACTCTATAAGCATTTCCCGTAATAAGTGTATATTGGTCATTTGTATAACTTTTGGGGGACAATACAATACTTAAATAAAAATTTTCGCCGGACTTCTCCTTTAATATTTTATGTTCTTTCCTTTTGCTGTAATGGAATTTCAGAAAGAACACTAGTTCATCGACACAAAGGAACCGTCCGCCATCTCCAAGCTTATTGAAGCAGAGACCTCCTTCACCAACTTTGACTCCAAAACCTGCTCCAATCCAGCGTCCCTCACTCACACCGACTGTCTTAAGCACTATTAAAAAGACTGCTGAACCAGAAACCAAACCAAAGGAGAAATCTACGGATGGAGCAAGCTCTGAGCCCAAAACCCAGCAGACCTCGGAAAAAGAGGCCGCAAGTTTAAAGACCAAAGATGGTAAATTTGTGTGTTTAATAATGAACTTTTCAATCTTTTTATTTCTTTTGTCACCAGTTTTGTGCATTTTGAACCATGGGCGGTATTAAACGCTGACAGATTTACTTTACAGTACAGTGATACAATATTCTATGCAAAGTGGTGTTTCTGAGGCATCATAGATATAAAGTTGGACATGAACATGTCTTACCAGGCAGGCTTCAGCAGCTTCTCCACCCCAGCACCATTGATTCATTGACTTATTTATTTATTTTTTCCCATTTTGAAAAATTTTTTTATTAGTCTGGGCCAATTGGGTTTGTAAAAGGTGCTGCGGACGACTTCCGTGTTCTCATTCCTGGGCACCATTATAACTATGATTCTTCTGAAAAAGCATTGAAAAATCAATCATAAAACAATGTACAGTGTGAGTATGTTAAAAAAAATAATTTTATTTTATTTATTTAAGGGTATTTTTTGCTATGTTAAAAGAGAAGTCAAGCACAATTTAACATTTTCAAGCACAGGCAGGGACAGGGAGGAACATAATAAATAAGTTTAACTTGCCTCTCCCCTTGCTCCCAAAGCACTAGGACCCCCGCCGGGCTTAGAGATCCCATGTTCCAGCAACGTCACAACCTGACTGATGGATTGCCCACTCAGCCAATTAGTGACGCGGGACACTGCTGCAGTCATCGACATCGGAAATCTCTCCAAGCACAGAAGCTGCTAGCCAGTAACAGATCATTTTTCTAGCTGGAGCACATAGTGAAGTAGTTACACCTCATATCCCTCCCCACTGCAGCAATGCTAAAAGGCAATGCTGCAGACTGAGGACCTACCATCCCAAAAGATGGTGTCCAGTTGGTAAAGGGAGTCAGACAGGGGATTTGTGCTGCCTGAATCCGGGATTGGATTTAAAAGGAATAGGAACTATAAAGGAGGCACTTATACTTCTTCCTCCTGCCGGGTCCACCTCAGTTTGGAATGAAAAACTGACATAAAAATATGTGCCTGAAACCCTCTAATGGAACCTGGAATGTCTCCAACGTAACATTATCATTGGTTTGATAATTTAATTTGTGCATGACCTGGTATCTAAGAACACAGTAATAGTGGTTATAGTCTTATCTCTTCCCATAAACAGTTAGAAATTATGTCTTTTGAAGAATCATTACAAATCAAGGAAAAATTTATTTTATTCCCAGAACCTAGTAACAAGACAATATCAGGGAGCACTACTGCTGAGGAAGCTGCTAAAATATTAGCTGAAAAGCGGCGTCTTGCACGGGAACAAAGGGAGCGTGAGGAGCAAGAGAGAATTCAGAGACAACAAGAAGAAAGGTAATTGGTTTAGTTTTTATAAAATTTTCAGACTGTGAATTGGAGTAGACAAAGGTATATTAAAAGAATTGATAATTATGGAGTCTTACCTTCACAGAGAAACACTTACTGCCATTTTATTTAGTAATGTATCCATCATATACCTTTTCCCATAATAGACTGCCCTTAACCCCCTGCCGCAAAATGACGTTGCCGGAACGTCAGGGAAAGCAGGTAGTTCCTGCAATATGACATTCCAGGAACGTCATGCTTTCACTGCGCCCCCCCCCCCTGCTGTCCCTAGTGGCAATCGGGTAGCAGGGGGAGGCTGTGTCACACAGCCTCCTCCTGCTGCCCCTGCCCAGAGGGGAGCCATGCTACCTGTAAGGCTAGGTTCACACTGCATTTTTGCAATCCGTTCTTTAAAAAAAAAAAACGGACTCAGCTGAGCAGTCTGAGTCATCTGTCAAAGGGAAGCTGGACTAACAGGGCTTAGACCTGCCTCTTGTTGATGTCATTGTCACAAAATGGCTTCCACAGAGCAGCCTGGGCTCAACAGTCATTAAGTAAGAATGAGTTTACTTCACTTCCTGGTGGGGGATGAGGGGGGAAAAGATGGGAGGGGGGGCAGAAAGGTGATTGAAGCATATTATAAAGTTATATCACTTTGTAATGTGTTTCAATTACTGGGAAAAAGCTTTTCGCTGGAGTACCCCTTTAAAGAGGCAGCACAGCTTGTTGACAGATCCTTCTTTAGGATTAGAAGGATGGAAGCGTTAAAGTGGCAGTATGGTTCACAATAGGCAAGTAGGGAGAAATTAATGATTGATAGATTTTTTTTTTTTTTTTTTTTTAAATGTAAAGGCTGTTGTCTAATTTTCCAATTGATATTACTCAGTAGAAGAAGCTAGGCTTTCTCTTGAGCACTGTGCAAGACACTGATTTCAGTTGCCATTTGGCAGGATAAGACAGGAAGAAATGGCTCGTAAAGCGGAAGAGGAGAGACTAAGACAAGAAGAGGAGTCAAAGCTGTTAGAGGAGAAGAGAAAGCTGGAAAAGGAGGAAGAAGAAAGACTTGCTCAAGAGGAGAAGATCCGCAGAGACCAAGAAGAACAAGAGCGCCTGGCTGAACTTCAACAACAGGTATGTAAAATGTTTGTGTGCTTGTAGGGACCAGTCTATCACATTGGTTAGGTTTTTACTAAATGTAATGCATTTTCTCACCATTTTCAAGATTGCTGTGTGTGAATAAAACCCTTCATGTTAAAATTTAACTTATTTCTGCCCAGCACGTGATTGGAGGCGCAGCTTTTCAAGAACTAAAACAGAGACCACAGTCTCTTTGTTGATGTGATCAGCAGAGGTTCCAAAATTCAAACCCCTATTAGTAATTATAAAATAACACCACAATGATATGCCATAACAGTATTTAATACAGTGCTTTAACAGTGTTTATATAAGTTGCTGTCTTTTTTACTGTAAGAGAGAAGAAGCAGAAGCCAAAGCTCTTGAAGAAGCTGAGAAGCAAAGACAAGAAAGGGAAAAAATCATGCAGCAAAACATGCAGGAAAGAATGCAAAGGAAAAAGGTATACAAGTTTGCTTTTTTTAAGGAAACATATTATATTATATATTTCGATACAATCCAGTAAAGGACCAGGATAACATTCAACAATGTTTTAGTGACTATGATCAAAATGTTTTATTTTATAACTAGTGAACTTTCATTATTTTACATTTCAGAAGCTGGTTTAACAGAACAGGCGTGTGTGTGTGTGTGTGTGTGTGTGTGTGTGTTACAACAAGAAATGTTTTTGTGTTCAGATTCGGGAAAGGCTGTCATTTATGGCCATATCATATCTGTTTGACATGTAAATCTTTTTATAGAGAATTCAAGAAATAATGAAGAGAACTAGGAAGAATGATGCTAAGGTAGGTGCCTCTGTTTCTAGATAATCTACTACTCTTATTAAACCACACAACAAATAATGCTGTGACAAACCCACCCCTTTGCTGCATAAATCTGCTGATCCAATGGCATACCTTGTCTGGGGCTATAATAATGGACATTTTGGTTGTCACCGCTGTCCACCGAGGATAGCCTCCTTTCCTATTTGAGAAATCATCCGTACTCTCTCCATGATTGACTGTTATCACTGGGTTTTTTGAGTAAATAAATAGCTGTTCTCCTTTTCAGTACCCTGTTCTTTTAGTGGAGAAAGGCTGCATAGAACATCCGCTGCTCAGTAGTACTTGGGGTTATCTGTGCTTTACATGGCCATTGGTCTCAGTGTCGTCGTGTAATGCTTCATTGAATAGTAGGAGAACTGAACACTTAGTGCCTGTGATCAGTGTACCATCAAAAGACAGGTCACACAGGATTGTTCTAAGTTGAGACACAAGAGTAATGCAACACCTATTGCATAAATAAATCTGCACTGTTTTAGGGTATGTTCACACTGAGTAAATCCCCGGCGGAAAGGTGGGACATGTCACTTCTCTGAGCGCTGCAGCGAAGGAGTGCAATCTCTCCCATAGACAGGCTATGGCACACTGAGGCAGACAGGATTCCGCGGTAGAAAGTTCCGCCGTGGAATTCCGCCTGATTCTCAGTGTTAACATACCCTTACAATGTAAAGAAAGAACATATCATTGTATCAACATTTAAAATAAATCATTTGTTCTCATTGATTGGAAGGGTGGAGACAAATCTGAAGAAGACGATGACACTGGTGATTTAGAGAAAAATCTGCAAGGTTGGTCACGTTTGAGTCCATCACATTAGAATGCATTTAGGTGCTATTTAAAATAGGAGTTTTGTAGGGTATTGGAGAAAACATAAAAATACAGAAGGATCATAGACTATGTATGTCAGCTTCACCAAATTCAGTTTATTAAGAAATAGTTACTGGATGCAGATACAGACCCCCAGCTATAGTGACATACCAAAAGTTGTGATTGGTGGGTGTCTGGGTGCTAAGACAAAGGGGCCGAAGCACCGAGCTGGGTGCTTAGATTTAGAACCTCTTATATATTAAATGTTTGTAGACACAATAGGTATTCAGGTGGATTTCTGGGTGAAGTATATTTGTTAATAAGGTGATGCTGAGAATTTGCCAACATTTACTGTGGAAACATTAGATATAAAATTCCAGGAGTAAAACCCCCATTATTCATTGCAGAATGAAAATAGGTTGCTTTCAAAGCAGTGTTTATCTAGTGGAAAAAGAGGATTTGTCATTGAAAACCAGATTCTGACACAGATGTAATTACTGTGCCACTTTTTTTTTGTACTCCATGCTGCTGTATTTTAGGAACAGTCAATGATGATGAGATGTGCGAGGATGCAGATATACCCAGCGAAATGGGAGAAGAAATCCTGAGCAGTAATTCTTTGCCTCAGAATGCTGAAGTGCTGGAAAACAATGAATTATTTATTAATGGAGACAGGCCAGACATTGAGAGGAATCTTAATGGTCACTCATCAGAAACTGCATCTGTATTACAGTCAAGGTCAGTGGGAAATGTATTTACGTATTACCATACCTTTCTGACACCTCTTCAGAACATGAGCCACTGGCTGTTACAACTAGGCAGGGGAACGAGATTTGGCATTGCTTATGTGCTTCTTTCTTCATCCATTTCTTTGGGACCAATACCTACCTGACCTTTATGTGCATACTTGCTTGTAATGGGAATAATCCTTTCCAAACACACTTTTTTTATGGCATGGACATGGAAAAAAGTACAGCAGACATTCAGATGACTTGAAGGCTAAAAACAGAAGGGGCAATTTTTACATTGCTCATGAACTCCATGTTTATTGTGCATGTCAGAAACTGGTACCATTGCATACACTGATGTGGCTATATGCTGAAAGAGACAGTGATAGACCAGCAGTTATGTGAGACCTACATGACAGGAACATATGTCACTTATAGCAAAAAATTATGGTAATTCTTCATAAATGGCTATGGGACACTAGACTTTGTAGAGCAAATCCGGATAACACACATGGTAGTTGTATGTTTTATAGAGGCTGCAAAATATAGTGTTCCACTTTCTGATCCTTGGTTTCTCCAGGTCGTCACAGTTGGTTCTTGTGTGGTGGCTTTCCGCTTGCGCAGAAGACAATCAGTGGCTGATCCTGTGTAGCATGTAACCCTTTATTAGCTAAATAAGCTGAAAGCAGATATTTGGAAAGAATTGCTATCTTTTTTTTTTTTTTTTTTTTTTTTTTTTTTTTAAGTCTAATAAACACATTTCATATAATTCCAGACAAGTAACAGATGACACGGCTGTTCTGAGTAAAGATGAAGTGCATCGTAATGAAGATGATAACACAGACGATAGCATACCAAAGCTGAATGGAAAATCTGCAACATGGACATTTGAGGAAATAATTGACTTGGGAATCCATTCCAAGACTAGCAATTTGTCGGTTGATTCCATTGCTATGGACAGCTGTAATCCGGACCTCATTGAAGCTGCTACAATTCCCCCAAAGTTAGCTTTTGAAGAAGGACAAATGAATTCTTTGTCAGCAACCATTGAAACTGTTGCAGGTATGTTGTTAGCAAGCACTAAGGATGCATAGAGTAATAAAACATCTATAGATTGGTCTCCAGGTTAATGCATTTCACTAATACATAAAAAAAATCCACAAAACAGTATAGATTTGTGCTCTTAAGGTCAGCTCACCTAGGAATAAGGAGTGTGAGGTTTGCATATTTTTTTCTATGGTAATAAGGCTCTTTTTAGACCCCTGTTATTTTTGCTCTGTGTTTTCGTATCTCACACCCTGATGGACCCTGTTAAAGTTGATGGTGTCTATTGGGATTTGCTGGCATCAGTTTAAAAACAGATTGGGCAGAGTTTCTGAGTTTCAGAGCTTTAAAACTTTGTGAACAGAGCATCAAAGGGCTTATCCAGGCTTACAAAGTCATGGCTGCTTTCTGCCCAAAAAGAGCACTATTCTTGCCCTATGTTTCGATGTTGTTTTGCAACTCCGTTCCATTTTATTTATTTTTTTATTTTTTTATAATTCTGGATAACCTCTTTAATTTTATGATACATGTTTGAAGGTTTTAGAGCACAGGCTTTCTGTAGCTGTAGTTGATCCCATGGGTATCTAAAGAAAACCAAGACATTTGTTCTAAAACATGGGTCTCCAAACTGCGGCCCTCCAGCTGTTGCAAAACCAAAATTCCCATCATGCCTGGACAGCTAAAGCTTTGAATTTGGCTGTCCAGGCATGATGGGGAATGTAGTATTGCAACAACTGGAGGGCCGCAGTGTGGAGACCCTTGTTCTAAAAGCTCATATTTTTTGGAAGTTGTCTTATAGAAACCATATACACATCCAGTGTCTATTCTAGCAATATTCTTTAATAACAGTCTTGTGTGTTTGGTCAGTAAACTAATTAAAGTCATTGTTTCCTCTGTCCCCAGAGATGTGACATCTGTGCAGCTTCCGTCCTGTTATTGCACTTCGCTCTCCAGTATTTAATAAAGCGCTGAAGCCTTGTCGTGAAAAGCTGCTACATTAACATATTACTTAAAGTTGAAAAAGTCATCTAGTAAAGAAGACACAAAGGTCATACGTTGGCACTTCTTCAGGGAGACTGGGCAGTTACACAGGGTCTCAAATGTTAGCCTTTATTTTCTCTAATGTTGACATAATTTGACTTTTACTCCTTATCTAGTAAGTTATTGTACCCTCATTTGTGTCGAAATCTCAACATGTCCATTAATGTCATTAGGTTTTCAGTTCTAGCACTTACAATGGAGAAGTCAAATGAATGGCTGCAACAATGCCCTTTACTAAAGCATGTTAGGACTAACCCTTCAAGAGCTGAAATCTGTTACACTTCCACCATCCCATTGGGGTTTTATTTCTCCAATACAGTCAGCACTCTGTAAGCTTACACCATTACTAATGTCATGTTATCCAGTTTTCTGCATCAGCTTATAGAGCAGGATAAGCCGATATTTTTAGTAGGAGAAGATTCGGTATATCTTGTACCTTTTTGTATTAAAATCCCTGCTTATTCTGGTATTATAAGTCCAGTGGGCGGTGTTTCTTAATAATTGACAGCTCTCTCTTTATGAGAACACATACAGCTGCCAGTCACTGAGTCGGAGTGCCCACTTGACTCCAAAGCAAAGAACAAGCAGGGATTTTAATCCGTAGGTCATACTGAAGTTTTTCCATGTTTAAAGGGGTTGTCCAGCGCTACAAAAACATGGCCACTTTTCCCCCTCTCATCTCCAGATTGGGTGGGGTTTGTAACTCAGTTCCATTGAAGTAAATGGAGCTTAATTGCAAACCACATATGAACTGGAGAAAAGAGAGGGGGAAAAGTGGCCATGTTTTTGTAGCGCTTATTAACCACTTTAAGTCTGCACTACTACCATGCTCTGTAACCTGTTGCTGACAGATCCACCTGTATGTTAAGTGTGACAGATTCCATTGAAGTCATTCTGAATTCATGCTACAGGTATAATGAAAGATCTAGTGATATCAATATGGGCAGTGCATGGATGGGCTGATTTGTAGAATAATAGTTTGGTTTCACAATGTTTGCCACTGTGTAAAAGTGATGAGGCTCCAACCAGTGTCCCTCAACTTTACTTTTTTTTTTTTTATTTTAAACATTTCATTTTTTTCCTATTGTTATGTATTGCTGATATATTTGTAAGTATTATTTTATTGTGTACATACGTATCAGTATTAGGCAACTACTTGATTATTTTGAGGTTTTTGTTGGTATTTTACAGTGATTTAGTCATAAGCGCTGCAAATCCCATTCAGTTTATGGGGCTTTACATGCAGCAGACCTTTTACATTTCAGAATACCTGACAACAGGCTCAACATCAGACATATCCGTATGAGATTTAAGTATGACTGCTCCACTGATTGACGTCTCTGTTAAGTCAGTGGTGTCTTCGAGGATTGTGGCTAAACCTCTCTTAAGTTCCTTATGAGACACACACTGCTTAATACCAGGTGACGCTGCCAGGTGCTGGTCGAGAAGAGTTGTTTGGTAGCAGAATAAGGATCTATTTAATTTACTAGTATAAGGACTGTTGGGTTATTATTGGTTACCCTTTTGGTTGGGCAATGGTTAGGAATTATCAGTCCTCGTATAATTTAAGCTACTTGACTAGGCAAAGGTGCTCCAGAGCCAAATATGTTTATCAATGCACAATGAATATACATGAATTGAAAATTTGCAAACCTAGTGTGGCAGGGGTTAAGGATTTCCAGCCCACTAGCTGTACACAGGGTTTCCATATGAATGTAGCAGGTCTCAGGGTTATATGTTCTCCAAACCATTACCTGTTTGTAGCAAAGGAATATGTACGATTGGCTTCAGGTTTACCATCTCCTTCCGCATAATGCCGGTAGTCACTTTCCAGATTCATCACAGTCAGTTATAAAGCAATTCCCTTACCAATTCATCCAGTGTCAATTCAGTCATATCCAAGTATCTGTGATGACAACTGCTTCTGACAGAAGGATTGGATGTGCTGCATTATGGGTATGTGACAGGTAAGCTTAGTAAGAGCCAGGAGACACTTTATTTAATGACATTGTGGAACTTATAGACTCATAGTCATAGTAGGTTTTGGATTATATGTTTGGTCTTGAATGGAATGGTTTCATCTGCTGAAATCCTAGTTAGTCTTAATCTTGTCATTGGCGTCCGCTTGCTAGCAGTTGTTGTTCAGACAGAGCAGTGCCTTAGGTAAACTATATATATGTATATGTATTTTTGTATAAACACTGTTTAATTCTAGCAGAGACAATCTAACCAGTAAAATGCTTATTTTTTTGCATACGAGTTACTTGTTAATTTCCTAGTTACAGCTACTTCTGTAAATATATGTGCACTGTTAATAAACTTTATAAATGATAAAGGGTGATTTCTTGTGCTGAATCGGGCTTTGTGCCATCACAGCCCTTACCTATTGAGACAATGATCAAAAAGCTTAGGAAAAGAGGAGCTTTACCTATATACCCAATTGCACAAGCATGGGCTCACATGTAATGATCACCAGCACCATGATATTCTACAACCAAGACTTGTCATTCACTAGTAGTGATATCCTGCACATTTGAAAGGTCTATTTATTAATTATGTTGCTTTTATTTTCTTACATTTATCCTGTGAATATCTAAGACTTTCCTGCCTATACCTAACATATACTGTAAACATGGCCACTTTGACCACTAGGTGGCGTGTGTGTATTAAAAACTAAATACAAATGTCAAGCAGAAAGTCCAGAAGCCTTCATGTGTATGTTGACACAGTTTGAGATCAGTTTGGTGGTAAGCAGTGTTTCTCACTTTAGGTTACAGGAAATCCCAGGTTCTTGGTAAAGTTTTTCCAAGATGTAAATGGATATTAGCTCATGCATGGAGCTGACACTATCTGAAACAGTTGTAGCGTCAACTTTTGCAACTGCATATCAGTTAGACAATGCTTTAGCACCTTCTACCCGTTAACAGCATTGCTTCATGGTGATTAAACCCGCAAGAACTGGCATTAGGTTTATGGCAATTCTTCAATTATCTGTACACCATTGTCTGGTACGCAAGAAATGATCCCATCCCCTGTTCTGTCTACATAAAATGTTGTATCACAAGTAATAGCAGCACAGTAGATGCAATATATAAGTTCATAGGGTGCTCACCTCACCCGACTGGACCAACCATCTGCTCACATTATCCAGATAAATATAAGGAGACAGCACTCCCAAAGTCTTTAATGCACACAGCAGAGCAACATTTTGGCATGAGCCGAAACGTCACTATGCTGTGTGGATTAAAGACTGGCGTTACTTTGGAAAAGCTGTCTCTTTGTGTTTATCTGGATACATAAAAGAATTAAAGAGACACCACTTTATCAGTCCATGTATATACTGCACTTATAGTGTATATAATACAAACCTAAAATATGTAGCATATGGGATAAGTATCTGATCAAGGGGAGTCTTACTGCTGGGAGCCCCAAGTACCTCTTGGGCCCTTAAATTGACACTGTTCCCCCCCCCCTTTTTTTGCATTCTGACATCTCTACACAGGTGTAGAGGGTAAATTTAGCAGTTTTCATACCTTATTTTATATCATACGTCATGGTGCTTGTTCAAGTAAAAAGTGATCTTTTATCAACTGCAGATTGTGTTAAGTGGGTGGGGCCTCGTGGCATTAACGCCTCTTGGCCCCGCCCACTGCGCCAAAATTGACCACACACCCTCGTCGGCCATTGGAACAGGCTGGCCTAAAGGTCTAGGCCCCACACCCTCTAGGTCAGCCCACCAATGGTCAAGGGGGCGGGGCCAACGGTGATGCCCACTCAACACAATCTGCAGTTGATAAAAGATGACTTTTTACTTGAACAAGCACCATGACGTATGATATAAAATAAGGTATGAAAACTGCTAAATTTACCCTCTACGCCTGTGTAGAGATGTCAGAATGCAAAAAGGGGGGCGACAGTGTCACTTTAAGTGAATGACGCAGCAGTGTTTATTCTTGGCTGCTACACCACCCAAGCTGTGCTGCTTAATTCCCTTGCAGATAAAAGATCTCCGCTCTCATGATCTGTGGTGGTCCCAGCGGTCGTCTTTCCACTAACCCATATACACTCACCGGCCACTTTATTAGGTACACCTGTCCAACTGCACGTTACCACTTAATTTCTAATCAGCCAATCACATGGCGGCAACTCGGATTTTCCCGCACAACCATCTCTAGGGTTTACACAGAATGGTCCGAAAAAGAAAAAACATCCAGTGAGCAGCAGTTCTGTGGGCGGAAATGCCTTGTTGATGTCAGAGGAGAATGGGCAGACTCGTTCGAGCTGATAGAAAGGCAACAGTGACTCAAATAGCCAACCGTTACAACCAAGGTAGGCAGAAGAGCATCTCTGAACGCACAGTACGTCCAACTTTGAGGCAGATGGGCTACAGCAGCAGAAGACCACCCGTTACTAGCATGGTGTACCTAATAAAGTGGCCGGTAAGTGTATGTACTACCTATCTTGTAGATTTTTGTAGGGTACATGTGTTAAAACTGTTGGGGGTTGTAGTAACCCTAATTGGCCGAGGAACACATTCAGAATGTAATGTAAAATGATACGGAATATGTTGACGCTATAGCAATTTTGTGCAAAAATGTTAATGTGAGTAGCTCCAAAGGAAAATTAGGAAAAGCTTAGCAGTGACAGAGTTGTACTACTTCTGTTTTGAAGAATAAGTTAGTCTGCTTTTTTAGGACTATGATGGTCTCCAGAAGTGACCAGTACACAATATCCTTTTTATTGAACTTGAAGACTTCTATAAAACATATGTACGGTATATTTAACATTGTTGCAACACATCTAAAATGTAAGTTATGCAATGTTACAAATAGTAATAGTAAACAAGTCTAATCCTTTTTAGTATACAGCTCCTATATGTCTCCATGATTACTTAACACATAACATCTTTGTGTAGGCTGATCCCACAAGCATGTTACTCCATTCCTCCTCCACTTTCTGTATACACAGGGTTTCTCTGTATTACGTAACCACAGAGATAAATTTATCTGTGTACACTAAACTATCATTTTTTAATCAAGGCTATTTGCAAAGTTGGTTCATACTTCATTTTAGATGCATAAACCAATAAAATAACACCAAACCTTAATTGCAGGCCTATTGGCTCAGCTGACATGTCTGTTTTAGTACATACTGTCACCAGGAATCTGTCACTAGGTTTCTTTCACCTTAAATGAGGGCAGCATAAACTAGTGACAGAAATGCTGAACAGATTGGTGTATTACTTACATCATTCTGTTCAGCTGTTCTCCTAATATGCAGGAGAATAGGATTCTTGCCACACCCCTGCCCTCCAGCTGCTGATTGACAGTTGAATGTGTATACCCAGCATAGATAGATAACTGCCAATCAGCAGCTGGTGGGCGGAGTTTTTTTTTTTGCTTCTCATGAATATCCAGAACTACCAGGCTCACCCACATAATGGAGAGAACTACTTATTGTCCATGTTATTCAGGAGAATATGTCCGAATCAGCTGCACAGAACAATGTAAGAGATACATCATTCTGTTCAGCTTCTCTGTCACTAGTTTATGCTACCCTGAGATAGGACACCATAAACCTACTGACTGAGTCTCTTTTAAAATTCCCCACCAGAAAACAGTTAGAGTACCTATTCTCATAACAGGTTTCTCTTATTCCTCCTGAATATTTTTTAATAACTCGACAACTGGGTGTTACCATTCCCCTTTTCAGAGTCCGCTCTGATCGGACAATGAACACACCCCAAATGTCAATTTATTCATACGTTTCCATGAGGAATGACAAAGTTCTAAGAAAAAAGTTGTTGCAGAATTATTATTTCATGGACAGTACAAGTAAAACAGACTATAAATTTAATAAAACAGACAGGCAAAAGGCATCAGTGGCGGTTTTATTGTTTATTCATACATATATATGTTCATAGCAGACATGCTAGTAAGAGATGTATAGCTGTCACAATCATCATAGAACTTTTTATAAACTTATGTTTATTTATTCTACAGGTTTGACATCAAACCTTCTACTTTGCTGTAATACATTGATTATAGTGCCAGTAATATAAAGTGTTGATACAGTTATTGAACAGGACAGTAGTCTGTAACCTGTGTCCCTCCAGCTGTTGCGAAAAAGGGGTTTTCTAGGATTATAAAAAGTGTCTTTTTTTATCTTAAATAATGCTATGGGTCAGGTCTGCCGTTCAGCTCTTCCAGCTTATTACAGCCTCACATCTTGGCCTGAAATAAAAGCAGCCTTGGTTGAATGAGGATGCAATACCAGACCTAGCTCTTGGATAAAGTGGTGTGTTTTTATTTTCCTAATCCTGTGTCCCAACAGCTGGAGAGCCACAAGTTTCACACAACCAGCACAAAACATTTCATATTTTTTTTACTGAAGCTAGAACAGATTTCGGCATGCATATATTGCGTATAGATAGTGATTGGCATATACATTGTCGGTTCGCTTATTGCATAAAGAGCTCATATAACAATGTCAAATGTCATGCATAGTCATACTAGTAATTTACTGATTTGTAAATCATATTCAGTGCAGATGAGGGTATCCGGAGCGCCCTCTTAGAGCTTCTTGGCACAGTCGGGGCAGTAGATCTGCTCATTTTGACATACAAAACGCTTGTTAGCCAAGGACAGAGAGCACTTCTTACAAGTGAAGCAATACTCATGCCAAGATTGCCCTTCATAATTCACCACATTGGATCCCTTTCCAAATCCTGTGAAAGAAGAGACTTTTATTAACATGTCACTGTCTCACTATATTCTCAACAATGTTGATCGTTTTGCACTTTCTTTTGGTGGTATAAAGTGTCATTTCAGGCTAAACAGATATAGATGGCCTATTTAGCAATACCCCATGGTTAGACCAATACGGCAAACAAATCCCTGATCTCAGGGAAACCACATAAAAAAAGAAAAAACTGTTTGCTGCTGGTTAAAGGGCTCAACACAGTGGAATCTTAGGTGCATTGCCCCCTGGGAAATATGAAAATGAAAAAAAAGTCAGCGGAGCCTCAGTTATGAGTCTCAAAACGGGACAAGCCAGATATCCCTCCAGGGAAGGACTTAGCAAAGGGATGGCTCCTTTACTGAGACCACCAAAACCAACATATTAAGTGGCCCCTTTCAGTCAACATCTGACTCGGTTACGAGTCTGATGATATGACAAAGGGAAATACCAAAGCCAGGTATCCATCCATAGACAGCTGTTTCAGGGTGTTGCCCCTCATCATTGTGGAGTAAGATTCTGGCTCGGTTGGAGCAATGCTTAATAGACTAATACAAAACAGCTGTCTGTGAATGGATACCTGATTTTGGTATTTCCCTGGTCATATCCTCTGACCCGTAATGGAGTCAGATATTGATCGAGAGGGCCACTTAATATGGTGGTTTTGGTGGTCTTACAGGAGCCACTCCTTGGCCAAGTCCGTACCTGGAGGGATATCTGGCTAGTCCCATTTTAGACTCATAACTGAAGCTCCACAGACTCTCTTCTATGGTTAGAACAGCATAGGTCTTTTAAAGATTTAAATAGTAGGTTTGTAAAGGGCAGATACACTGTGAATTTTGCTAGTTCTGCTATTTACAGCTGATTTTATGCCTGGGCAGTGAACTTTAGAGATGACTTCTGTAAAAAAAATGCATGAAATCCTCACAGGAGATTAATCTGGGGTGCAAAGTGTCCCTGTCTTTAAAAAATAAAAATCATTTGACACCATGTGAAGAATGTTCAAAATGAGTAATAAATGTGGTGCAAGTCACACCACACCCCAAAGTAAATTCCCGGATTTTGGACTCCTGCAGATTATGAATTTATGGTATAGCCTAACAAGATACAGTCGCTTACTAGGAAACCTCACTTAATATTTGCAGGATATTCTATATTTTTAATAAATAATTTAGTAAAGAAATTTGAACTTAAAGGGGTACTCCAGCGGGGGGGGGGACTTTTTTGCTGGGATCGGGGAGGAGATGGCTGATGGAAAAGACGTCCACTCACCTCGCCGGTTACAGCGGCGAGTCCCGCATCGTGGCGCTCTGGTCTCTCCGGTTCCCGGCCTCTTCCTGGTGTCTGCCGCGGGCCCGAGACGTGACGTCTCAGGTCCGCTCAGCCAGTCCGTGAAGGAGGCGGGATCCGTTTCAAGTCCGCTCAGATCCCGCCTCCTTCTCAGGTCCGCTCAGCCAGTCCGTGAAGGAGGCGGGATCCGTTTCAAGTCCGCTCAGTCCTTCGCTGAGCGGACCTGAGACGTATTGCCTCAGGCCCGCTTCAGACACCAGGAAGTGGCCGGGGACTGGAGCGCCGTGATGCGGGACCCGCCGCTGGAACCGGAGAGGTGAGTGGACCTCTTTTCCCTCAGCCGGTCCCAGCAAAAAAGTGCCCCCCCGCTGGAGTACCCCTTTAAACTTAAAAAAACAGAATCAGCATGTGTGCATGGCGCATGCATATAGTTCCTACCTGTTATAGGGTTCTTACAGCTAGAACACTTCTTGGCTACAAAGGTCTTGTAGCAATCCACACAATAGTAGTGATCCTCAACAGCAGTGAAACGCTGGCCAGCGAGTTTTTTGTGACAAGTTTCACACACAAAACAGTCACCGTGCCATGGCTGGTCTTGGTAGGTTATCCCTCCAGATGTTATTGGCTGGAAAAGAACACCCACACTGTTAGAATGCTGGGCAATGGATGAGAGGACATTTCATGGTAACAAGCTGCATTACTGATATGTCATCATGACTTTACGTCATTAAAGCTATTGGTTGTAATGCTGATAAATTTTGCCACAGCTAAAATACTGACATTCAGAGCCCTGCTTTTCCACAGTTTGTGTCCGGTATTGCAGCTCACCTCCAGTTTATTTCAATGGTGCTGAGCTGCAAGACCAGACAACCCACGAATGCGTCCTTCTATTTTTTGAGAAGAATGAAGAATTTTTGATATGCCACAGAAACATGTCAAAGGTTTTGATCGGTCCTGGTGTGAGTGTTCATCCTGCACCAATTAGAACAAGTCGGGAGCAGTTCGCACTTTAGGTGCTCTCTCTCTTAGCTCACAGGGGGGCTATATACTACTGGGGGGAACGCACCAGGGGGGCTGTAAACTACTGGGGGGAACACACTAGGGGGGGGGCGCACAGGGGGGCTGTATACCACTGGGGGGGGGGAGCGCACAGGGGGGCTGTATACCACTGGGGGGGGGGAGCGCACAGGGGGGGCTGTATACCACTGGGGGGAGCGCACAGGGGGGCTGTATACCACTGGGGGGGAGCGCAGAGGGGGGCTGTATACCGCTGGGGGAGTGCACAGGGGGGCTGTATACCACTGGGGGGAGCGCACAGGGGGGCTGTATACCACTGGGGGAGCAACAGGGGGCTATATACTACTGGGGGACTGCACAGGGGGGCTGTATACCACTGGGGGGAGCGCACAGGGGGGCTGTATACCACTGGGGGAGCAACAGGGGGCTATATACTACTGTGGGACTGCACAGGGGGGCTGTATACCACTGGGGGGAGCGCACAGGGGGGCTGTATACCACTGGGGGAGCAACAGGGGGCTATATACTACTGGGGGAGTGCACAGGGGGACTATATAAGGGCTGGTGAGAGAGAAAAAATGCTAGTTTTCCCACTAATAAGCATCAATTGTGTACGTAAATAGTTCAACAACGTTTGTGAAAAGTTAACAAAACAAACACGTTTACTACTGATGTTCAGCTTGGACCTTCACCTGACAATAGACCCCGGTAAGTGGACCTTCACTAAAAGTTGTTGAGTACCCCTGCATTAAGGTGTTTTTCAGGTAGGATTACTCACGTTCTTACACTTTACACAGTGTTTCGCAAACTTTTGCTCATGGCAGTTGACACAGAAGACATCAGTTCCTTTGGGGAAGAAGCTTCCTGCCCCTATGGATTCCTTGCAGTTGCTGCATTTAAAGCATTCCTCATGCCAGACGCTGCCCTTATACTCCACATTGCGTCCACCTGAAACATATAAAGATTTTATGAACCCTTCTTAATGATTTCTGGAGAAGGACATTTTAAGCACTGGCCTATTTTTTAGTTTTCAAGAACCATAATTTTTTTCCCCCTCTTATTTTTCTGTTGATTTAGCCATCTATAGCTGATCGCTACAGCTGAGGTGCCATAAGCTGTAGCTCAATGTATTGTGTAGTGGTGCTGCAGTAAACTGGCACCTCTATTGCACAATGTACAGAGCCAAGACATCTGCCTCACATACATTGCTTATTTCTGGCATTGTGGCTCTGACTGGTGGTGGGGGGTCTGGTAGTGAATCCCACCAGTCTGCTCTTGATGGTCTGTCCTTACTGCCTGTGCTGTATGTAAATTATGTACCGGGAGTCATTGGGGGGGTTAAACATCAGCTTTGAGTCAAGGAGTCATCTCTTCCCTTGCTGCAAGCACGCCTATTGTATTTATGATTGACAGCTCCCGCTTCATTTTAGCTTGTGCTGATGTCACAGCAAGGAAGGGCTGTCAATCATCCTGCAGGAGGCTTGCTTGCAGCAGGGGGAGGGATGATTGAAGAGAGTCTTCTCCTTGACTCCGATCTGTGTGACATTATAATTCCAGCTACTTCATTTCCATACAACACAGGCAGCAGTGTTTTATATTTAAAAATATAACTCACATGTCATGCAACATGTACAGAATGAATAATAAATTACATACATCATGGCAGCTTTATCATAGTGAAGCAGAAGGCACTGCCAGGTTCCCTTTGTATACGTCAGGAGCTTTGTTAGGCCCCAAGCTGCCATAGTAATCCTTTAGCACACCACAGTCTCATCCCAGGGTGTCAATGGGCTAACAGCCTGATGTAAGGGTCATTAGTGAACTAACCAGATTACACAGCATAACGTCAGATCCTGTATCCAATAGATAGCATTGTGCTGTGTGCTGTCGTCTTACCTGCCTGGATCAGCTTGTGGCACGCATTGCAGCGCAGGCCGTCCTCTCGGGTGGTGCACTTGGCACACATAATTTTATTGTCCTTGTAAATGAACTGTTCATTGGCCAAAGGATGGTAGCACTTGGCACAGCGGAAGCAAGAATCGTGCCAGTAGCGGTTCTTATAATGCAGCTCCTACAAATGAGCAGAATTTCTTTAGTGAGACATATGCAGAGATCTTATAATGCTTAATGTCACCATAAGAGGTCCAGACACAGGCCAAATGTGCTTCTGAGCATAGGTGACCAGCAATGGATATACAACAAATGTCTCATAGATGATGGTCATATCCCAAGGGGCATCATCCAGCCCTATAGAGCTTGGCTGTTTTCCACTGAATATTCAATTTCATGGGTGTTAATGAAAGTTGCCTATTAGAGATGAGTGAACCTGGAGCATGCTCGAGTCCATCCAAACCCGAACTTTCGGCATTTGATTAGCGGTGGCTGCTGAAGTTGGATAAAGCCCTAAGGCTATGTGGAAATCATGGATATAGTCATTGGCTGTATCCATGTTTTCCAGACAACCTTAGAGCTTTATCCAAATTCAGCAGCCCCAGCTAATCAAATGCCGATCGTTCGGGTTCGGATGGACTCAAACCCGAACCCGGTTCGCTCATCTCTATTGCCTATACAAGATGCCAAGGGGATTTACAGACGCAGCCTAGCTCTTAGGGCCCTATTCCACCAGACGATTATCGTTCGTATAATCGTTAACGATTAACGATCTCAAACGACCGCTATTGCGAAAGACCTGAAAACGTTCACTTATTTCCATGGAACGATAATCGCTACTTATGATCGTATTTGCGATCGTTTTTTCTTCGCTATTTATTCGCTATTGCGTTCATACCTACTACGAACGACCGAACGACGTCTTATTCAATATGAACAATTTGCGAACGAGCAACAATAAAAATAGGTCAAGGTCTTATAAAGCGATCAACGATTATCGTTTAGATTCGAACGATTTAACGATAATCTGAACGATAATCGTCCAGTGGAATAGGGCCCTTAGTGCTAAGCGGTTCACACATCCATAATAATGAGCTGTTATTCCACCACTAGGTGGCAGTATTTAATCATTGAATTGCTAAAAAAAAAAAAAAAACAACACCTCATGAATGAATGAAAACTTATGGAAACCAAACTAGTATTGCAGTCCTTGTGCCCTGTTTGGACTGTCTAGACTTACAAAAGCAGCTACTTGTCTTATAGTTAAAGGGGTTGTCCAGCGAAAATCTTTTTCTTTTTAATCAACTGGTTTCAGAAAGTTATATAGATTTGTTATTTACTTCTATTGAAAAATCTCAAGTCGTTCCATACTTATCAGCTGCTGTATGTCCTGCAAGAAATGTTTTCTTTTCAGTCTGACACGGTGCTCTCTGCTGCCAGAACAGAAGAGGTTTTCTATGGGATTTGCTGCTGCTCTGGACAGTTTCTGTCTCCGACAGAGGTGGCAGCAGAGAGCACTGTGTCAGGCTGAAAAGTAAACAATCTGCAAATTACTAATCTATATAACCTCAGTATATAATCTGTACTGAAAAGAAAAAAGAAGTAAATTACAAATCTATATAACTTTCTGAAACCAGTTGATTTGGAAGAAAAAGATTTTCGCTGGAGTACCCCTTTAAGTTTTGAAACAAATTTTTTAAACCAAAACTAAGACTGCACCCAAAAAATAACAGGAGACGTACAAGGCTTTCCTTTATAGTTGCCTAGCATAAACAAAGGGAAAAAATCCTAAACTGCACTGTGTGAACCAGACCTTATGAGTAACTGCAGAAAGGTTCCAGAAATTAGTTTGGAAACCAATTTATGGTACAAGGTCTAAGATGGGAATACCTGTGGTTCATACCCCAACATAGAGGTGCCTTCCTTGAATACCTATCTGACAAGACAAGATTATGGGAATTAGATAACTACGGTTGTTCATCTCAGATAGTTGTCGGCTGAGCGCTCATTTGGTAGTCAGCTTTTTCTTTCATTCACCCATACTAGAGATGAGTGAAGTGAATCCAGCAAAAATGTACTTTGTTGACAAAGCAATTTCTTTGCTAAATTCATTAGCAAAATTTGCAAAAAATAAAAAATTGTTTTATTCACCAGTCCAAATTTCTCTGGTGTGTTCAGCCGCCTCCAGCCCCCTAAGAAAATCACTGGCTGACTAAGGGCCCTATTACACGGAACAATAATCGGCCGAATTGGCCCGATTCGGCAGATTATCGCTCCGTGTAATAAATGCAACGATCAGCCGATGACAACGATCATCGGCTGATCGTTGATATAGGTTAGAACCTATTTTTGTCGGGCGCCGACCGGGCACCACTGCGTGTAATAGCGGTGCACGAGCGGCAACTAACAATATACATTACCCATCCACGTTCCAGGGCTGCTCCTGCCGTCCGCTTCTCCCGGGGTCCCGCGCGCGCTCTAGCTTCACATTGGCCTGTCAGCTGATAGGCCGCTCAGCCAATCACAGGCCGGGACCGCCGCGGCCTGTGATTGGCTGAGCGGCCTATCAGCTGACAGGCCGATGTGAAGTTAGAGCGCGCGCGGGACCCCGGGAGAAGCGGACGGCAGGAGCAGCCCTGGAACGTGGATGGGTAATGTATGCCAGTTTAGCAAGGGCTGTAAGGACATCGGTAACGATGTCCTTGCAGCTCTTGCTAAACGATTATCGGGCTGTGTAATAGGCCCAGTAAACGAGCGACGATCTAGCAGATCGGCGCTCGTTTACAGGTATTATCGGGCCCTGCTCGGCCCATGTAATACCACCCTAAGGGTACTATTACACCAACAGATCTGACGAAAGATTATCTGCCAAAGATTTGAAGCCAAAGCCAGGAATGGATTTGAAAAGAGGAGAAATCTCAGGCTTTCCTATATGACCTGATCTCTGTTTACAGTCTGTTTCTGGCTTTGGCTTCAAATCTTTGGCAGATAATCTGTCAGATAATCTTTCTGTGTAAATGGACCCTTAGAAAGGAGTTTCCAGGCCAGTGATTGGCTGAGTTGGCTGTCACTCTTGTATCTCAAAAGTGACAGCCCGCTCAGCCAATCACTGGCCGTGGCACTGTCCCTTAGGGCCCTATTCCACCAAACGATTATCGCTCAGATTATCGTTAAATCGTTCGAATCTAAACGATAATCGTTCGTTTGAATAGCAGTTAACGACTAACGACCGAACGAGAAATCGCTGATCGCTTAATAAGACCTGGACCTATTTTTATCGTTGCTCGTTCGCAAATCATTTGCATTGAATAAGACATCGTTCGGTCGTTTGCAGTAGAAACTAACGCAATAGCGAAGAAAAAACAATCGCAAATACGATCATGAGTGACGATTATCGTTCCATGGAAATGAGTGAACGATTTCAGGTCTTTCGCAATAGCGGTCGTTTCAGATCATTTATCGTTAACGGTTATGCGAACGATAATCATCCTGTGGAATAGGGCCCTTAGTCAGTAATTGCCTATTCGGACTGGAAGAAAAAACAAAGAGAAGAGCGCTCCTTGTGCAATATTGCAAAAGTCTTATGAGTGAGATAGAGTGGACTAACTTAAAAGACCAAAGCCCACACTCACCTACTAGGGTTGTGCAAGTAGGCACAAAGCTAGTGAAGGCATCCATAATGTCACCACAGCACGCTAGGGAGGCTTTAACAATCAGATGTCTAGTAACAACAACCAAAGGACCAAAACTTCGCCGGGATCCAGCAGTAGGCACAGTATGCGCCAATATGGGCGCTGGGGATATCACCATAAGAGGGTGTCAAAAACGCATAGTGTGATCACGAGTCAGTGATCACAAACTAGCCAACTTCTTATTGCTGAATGAGTAATTTATTACTTACAACGCGTTTCAGCCCTCAAATAGGAGAAGGCCTTTCTCAAGCTCTGGTCAGAAAGGTGTCTATTGTGTGCATAGACACATAAAACAGGCTATACAAAATAACAAAGGTAATAGAGATGATGTGTTTTGGCATGTAACAGATCATCTGTATTACCTTTCATTTGTACAAACAGCTTTTTAAGCTTTGTTCACACTGGCATAGCCCAAACTCCTCCCTTTCCCTGCTAACCTTAGCATCCACTCCAATGGGTTTCCTGCACTCGGCACAGGTGTTGGCACAGATTTTCTCGAAGCACTTTACACAGCAGTTGTGCCCATCCTTCTCTACATACTTTTTGCCTTGAAGGGGAGCTCTGCAGTAGTGGCAATCAAAGCGTTCGGACATTGTGCCCACAGTATAGTGGCGTGGACCTATCAAAACAAAGGAAATTCAGGGAATTTATAAGAATAAAAATAAGAACAGAATATTGATAACAGCATAAATCATAATCACATGGTATATGCGTCATAAACACAGTAATTCATATCGACCAATCACCCTCTAAGCAGAGATTAGTGCTCGAGTGTGACTGCGCCATCATTATTGGTGATGCCCAGCACACCCTTCTTTATTCTAAAAAGTGGATATGCGTTATACTTTTTAATACATTTTAAAACATTTGCGTTCTAATTGATGGGGAAACTCAACATAAAATGTAAAAAGAAAAAGTAAAGGACTTTACAAGTGGATTGTACACTATAATACATACTTTGGCTTATTTCATATGTACTGTGACCTATGAGCGTGCCACTGATATCAGAGATGCTGGAGGAATCCAACTCAGATGTGGCCAGAACATATCAGTCCAGGGAGCCCCTGCTACAATCTAACACTATGCCAATGAGAAGAAGTGCGCACATAGGCTGGCAGTGGTCTTGCTCCTAGTATATGGCTCAGCTCCAGTTATTTCTGGAATATTATCAGCAGCCCATATTAAACATCTCATGCTCCCATAGCTATGACAGCTCTATTATACTTTCACCTCTATACATCTGTAGCTAACACATCACTCTATATAATGTACTTTATAGTTCATACTTGTATATGGAGTAGTAATATCTGTGGACTAGGTATGAATGTGGCATTCACTATATAGCTTTTTTTTGTTGTTTTTTTTATATACTTAAACAGTTAGAGATGAGCGAACCGGGTTCGGGTTTGAGTCGATCCGAACCCGAACGATCAGCATTTGATTAGCTGGGGCTGCTGAAGTTGGATAAAGCTCTAAGGTTGTCTGGAAAACATGGATACAGCCAATGACTATATCCATGATTTCCACATAGCCTTAGGTCTTTATCCAACTTCAGCAGCCACCGCTAATCAAATGCTGAACGATCGGGTTCGGATGGACTTGAACCCAAACCCAGTTAGCTCATCTCTATTAAAGGGAACCAAACACACTAAAATTGGGCATAAAGGTAAGGAAACGTGCTGGTACATCAGCCAGCACGCTTCCTAACCATCCCCCTGTCCCCCCCGTCCCATGAACATTCAGCCCACAAAGTTAGCTTAATCGTGTCCCGCGCTCTATGCAAATTACCATACAAGTAGTCATGGTGGGCGGGACGGCTGTTCGAGTAGTCACAGTGGGCGGGGTCTTCGTCAAGTAGTCACTGGGTCCTGGGCTGTAATCACGCCCCTCCGGGCGTGTTGTAAAGGGGCGCCTGGTGACGTCACTCGGGGGGGGCCGGCATTGCACGTCGGCCACGCTGACGTGTTTACTAGGCTGCGCATGGGCAGTGCAGCCTGAGAAGACGCTGCAGTACTTTGCTTGCGCGGCATAGTACAGCAGCGGCTTCACCCACTGTACTGCGCATGCGCAGCTTAGTAAAGAAGTCGGCGTGGCCGACGTGCAATGCCGGCCCCCCCGAGTGACGTCACCAGGCGCCCCTTTACAACACGCCCGGAGGGGCGTGATTACAGCGCCGGAGCCGGCCCAGGACCCAGTGACTACTTGACGAAGACCTCGCCCACCGTGACTACTCGAACAGCCGTCCCGCCCACCGTGACTACTTGTATGGTAATTTGCATAGAGCACAGGACACGATTAAACTAACTTTGTGGGCTGAATGTTGATGGGACGGGGGGGACGGGGGATGGTTAGGAAGCGTGCTGGCTGATGTACCAGCACGTTTCCTTACCTTTATGCCCAATTTTAGTGTGATTGGTTCCCTTTAAACAGTAACCTAAGGGCCATGGACACCTTTGAAAAAAAATGCAATTCGTATTTCCGGCTCTTACCTCCTTTCTAAGGGTATGTGCACACTACGGAATCTGACCAGATCAACCGCTGCGGATTGTGCTGCTCACCCGCGTGCATCTCCACCAGTGCTGTAGACTCCATTCTATGCACAGGTGCATTCCGCTGTCCACCCAAGGAATAAACCTATTTATTGTTTGGGCGCAAGGCACAATCTGCCTGTGCATAGAAGGTAGTCTACAGCACAGGGGGAGATGCGAGCAGCAGAAACCGCAGCAGATCTGCCAAGATTCTATAGTGTGCACATACTCTTATAGTGTGTTTAGACAGAGAGATTTATCATACAGATTTTTGAAGCCAAAGCCAGGAACAGACTATAAACAGAGAACAGGTCATAAAGAAAAGACTGAGATTTCTCCTCTTCTCAAATCCATTCCTGGCTTTAGCTTAAAAAAAAATCTGATAAATCTCTCTGTGTAAACGCATCATTAGAGAGGATTTAATGAACAGGGTACAGCTGGGGGCCGTTCTCACTAAGGACCCTATTCCACCGGACGATTATTGTTCGCATAATCGTTAACAATAAACGATCCAAACGACCGCTATTACGAAAGACCTGAAATCGTTCGCCCATTTACATGGAAAGATAATCGTTACTTATGATCGTTCTTGCGGTCGTCTTGTCGTCGCTATTGCGTTCGTCACTACTGCAAACGACCGAACGACGTCTGCGAACGAGCAACGATAAAAATTGGTCCAGGTCTTATTAAACGATCAACGATTTCTCGTTCGGTTGTTAGTCATTAACTGCTATTCAAACGAACGATTATCGTTTAGATTCGAACGATTTAACGATAATCTGAACAATAATCTTCCAGAGGAATAGGGCCCTTAGGAATTTGGGCGCTTGAAGTTCGCTTGTTCCATTGATTCAATAGGACGTCTCACGTGCGCTCTGCCATCCACGGCACGGTTTTGATCAGTCGGGGTCTGAGTATTTAGAACGAGCTAGGAGAAGACCACACTAAGCACATTCTCTCCCAGCTGTGCCAGGTGACTGAGACAGCTTGGATAGATAGGACATATGTATGTTGTATATCTATCTATCAATCTATCTGTGGCATATAAGGGTGAAAACATTGTGACTTGTGTGCCAGAAGACTTGCATACAAGTACAATACATTCTCCCCTATGTGTCCGTGTCTTATAATACACAGCTAAAGGAAGAAATACCACCTCCAGCTTGTAGCTGCATTACCACAATGGACTCCATCCTTCACTATAAAGCTAAACAGCTTGGACAGGGGAATGTGTAATAGGTCAGTAAGAAGGACTGCTATTTGCAATGCTTGGTCTGTTATGATGTGTTTATCAACAGTGAATCATCCACAGCAAGTACCAAAGGGGCATTCTCATCCCAGAGACTCAGCTCAAGATCTGGACATTTATATCCAAGACAGATTATAACATTATCACCGAACATGGCCCACTTTCTAGTAATTTTCTGTTAGGCTGGGTTCACACTGCGTTTTTCCTATCCGTTTAATGGAAAAAAAACGGATGCATTTGTGTGCCATCTATTTGGATCCGTTTTTTTTCCACTGACTTCCATTATAAAAAAAAAAAAGGATCAAATGGTTGAGGTTTTTTTAACATACACAAAAATAGTGTTGACTACGTTTTTCTGTCTGTTAAAAGTAACCAATTAAAAATGGATACGTTGAAACGGATAGGTAAAAACGCAGTGTGAACACAGCCTTATCTTGTACTAGTTTTCATTATATGTAAAGCTCTGCTGTGGGACTAATTACTTTGTCATTTCAGAAAACTACTGTCATTGTCACAGATGCCTGATGAAGAGGGTGGTTAACCCTTGAAACGCGTAGCAATAAAGAACACATCTAGTTTGCAAAAATACTGGAAATCTCTGCATCTTGATTGAAGTGGAGTGACTGTGCCTGGAGGTTTGAGCGCCAAGGAATCCACCATTGTTGCAAGGTCATTTGGATTACAAATGTGTATAACTTTTTGACACCAGTTGACTTTAGAAAAAGAAACTTTGAGTGATCCTTTAAAGGGAATATGTCTATAGGGCTATAAAGAACCATTCCGTATGGGTACATAACGGAATCCTGTCACTTAAAGGGGTTGTTCACCAATTTTTTTTTTCTTTCATATCAACTGGTGCCATAAAGTGCCAGAGATTTGTAATTCACTTCTATTAAAAAATCTTAAGTCTTCCAGTACTTATCAGCTGCAGTGTGTCCTGCATGAAGTGGTGTTTTCTTTCCTGTCTGTGACAGTGTGCTCTTTTGCCTCCTCTGTCCATGTCAGGAACTGTCCAGAGCAGCAGCAAATTCCCATAGAAAACCTCTCCTGCTCTCCAGACTGGAAATAATACAACTTCCTGTTGGGCATACAGCAGCTGATAAGAACTGGAAGGCTTGAGATTTTTTAATAGAAGTAAATTAGAAATCTCTGGCACTTTATGGCAGCAGTTGATTTGATAGAAAAAAAAAATTGGTGTACAACCCCTTTAAGGACCCATGCCATACCCGTACGTCATGGAGTCCGGCGTTGCTTTGAAGTGAGCTCAGGAGCTGAGCTCACTTCAAAGCACATGGGGACCGGTTGCTATATGCAGTGGCGGTCTTTGGCACCAAGCACCCCAAGCGATCGCTTGGGGCCCCCAACATCCAGGGGGGCCCCCACGCCCTGCTCTTGTGCTCAAGACCGCTGGACAGGGCCGCTGCCCCGCTCGCTGCTGCCATCTGAACTGTAACTATGAGCACTCGTAATGAGCGCTTATAGTTACATGCAGCAGCACTGACAGGGCGGGAGACATTGGCTCCCTTCCTGTCAGTCACTCTTGTGGCCGCAGGAAGGGTTTTCCCTGCGGTCACAAGTGGCAGCTTTGTCCTTGTGGTGCCGGCGCTCCAGTGTCACTGGAGCATCGGCGCCAGGACAAGGGGAGAGCGGCCTCTTGTGATCGTGAAGAGATTGTGAGTGAAGAGAAGAGGAGACGCCCAGACCCAGGTGAGTATAAGTGTTTGTTTTATTGTGTTATATACTATATGGGAGGGGGAGCACACAGGGGTCTGTTTAACTGGGGGAGCGCACATCGGGGGTCTATATAAATGGGGGGAGTACACAGGGGGCTATATAACAGGGGGAGCACACAGGGGGGCTATAGACTACTGGGGCTTCACAGAGGGGTCTATATACTACTGGGGCAGCACACAGGGGGTCTATATACAGCTTTGAGAGCACACAGGAGGTCTATATCCAAGTGGGGGAGCACACAGGGGGGCTATATACTACTGGGGGAGCACACAGGGGTCTATATACTACTGGTGGGGCACACAGGGGGTCTATATATTACTGGGGGAACATACAGGGGGTCTATATACTACTTGTGAGGCACACAGGTGATCTATATATAACTGGGGGAGCACACAGGGGTCTGTATACTACTGGGGCAGCACACAAGGGGTCTATATAATACTGGTGGGGCACACAGGGGGTCTATATACTACTGGGGGAACCACACAGGGGGTTTATATACTTCTGGAGGAGCACACAGGGGTCTATATCCAAGTGGGGGAGCACACAGGAGGTCTATATCCAAGTGGGGGAGCACACAGGGGGGCTAAATACCCCTGAGGGAGCACACAGGGGGCCTATATACTAGTGGGGGAGCACACAGGGGGTATATACAACTGGGGGCAGCACACAGGAGGTCTATATACTTCTGGGGGAGCACACAGGGGGGCTATATGTAACTGTGGGAACACACAGGGGTCTATATACTACTGGGGGAAGCAAACAAGGGGTATATACTACTGGGGGCAGGACACAAGGGGTATATACTATTGGGGGCAGCACACAAGGAGTATATATTACTGGCGGTAGCGCACAAGGGGTATATACTACTGGGGGCAACACACAGCGGTCTATTGTTTTGGAACTAGTGTTGAGGGGGGGCCCCAGACATAACTTCGCTTGGGGCCCCAGAAATGCCAAGACCGCCCCTGGCTATATGCAGCCAGGTCCTCACTGTCAATGATGGGCCGCTGCTATTGTGCCACGGCCCGCCATTAACCACTGTGCTTCTGTCACTGACCGATCGGGACCCCCGCAGCGTGACTGCAGGGGTTCCGATCGTTGTATCTGACTGCCAGAGGTCTCTTACCTTCCTCCCGGCAGTCAGATCGGCGATCCATGAATAGAGTCTGCACAGGCAGGCTCTATGCAATGATGGCAGATAACACTGATCAATGCTATGCTATAGCATAGCAATGATCAGTGTATGTAATGTAATGTGAAAATGTTAAAGTCCCCTAAGGGAACATAAAAAGTGTAAAAAAAAAAAAAGTTTTAAAAAACATGACATAGCCCCTCCCCCAATAAAAGTTTAAATCACCCCCCTTTCCCATTTTACAAATAAAACCCATAAAAATAAATAAGCATATTATATATCGTAGTGTGTAAATTTTACTGTTAATACAAATAATAAAACATTAGAAAAGCTATATAACATGCATATCGCTGTATTCATACTGACCTATAGAAAAAAGATAAAATGTCAGTTTGACTGTAAAGTGCATTACGTAAACAGGGAACACCCCCACAATTTGCAGAATTGTATTTTTTCCCCCGATTTCACCCCATAAATGATATTGGGTTTCCATCATACATGGAATGGTAGATCAAAAGGCGCCTTTACAAAGTACACCTATTCCTGAAAAAAACAAGCCCTTACGTGGCCCTGTAGCTGGAAAAATAAAAGAGTTATAGCTCTTTAAATAAAAAAAAGGGGGCAATGAAGGCAGCATAAACTAGTGACAGAATGCTAATCAGTATATTACTTACATCATTCTGTCTGACATTTTCCTAATATGCAGGACAATGGAATTCTTGCCATACCCCTCCTCCAGCTGCTGATTGACAGCTGACTGCCTATACACAGCATGGATAGATAACTGCCAGCAGCTGATGAATATCCAGGACTACTGAGCTCATGCACATAATGGGACTACTTATTTTTCATGTTATTCCGGAGGATATCTACGAATCAGCTGCACAGGACAATGTAAGTGATACATTATTCTGTTCAGCTTCTCTGTCACTGGTTTATGCTACCACTAGATAGGACAGTACAAACCTACTGACAGAGTCTCTTTAACATCTAACCTGGACTGGACACTCCTCTTTTCAGGTTGCATGCTATTTACTGTAACTAATGGAGCAGTAAGATTCTACAAAGCCTTCTCTTTAAGGCAGGTAGATGTATCATCTTTAGTTTTAATAGCCCAGGCTTGCCAAGAGTCACATATATGTATGTAAGTGAAGAACCTGCTAGATATCCTCTAAAACATGATTCTTCATAATCATCCGCATGGGAAATGGTGCTTTATAAAAGAGTGTGGATCATTCTTCATAGTAGGCGTCTTCTCAGTGCAGTTTTATTGTAATAATACCAGGGTTGCTTTAGAAAAAGGGGCTATTTTCCCCCAAAAAAAACTGCGCCCCTCTAGTCAATAGGCTATGTCTGGAATTGCAAGTCAGATCACTAAAATGGCATTAGGCTGCAATGCCAGACATCCTGTCCATAAGAGTAGTGTTGTTTCTAGGGGGGAAAAACAGACCCTTTCTGTAATTCTATACAACCCCTTTAAAGGCAGAACATAGTGGGGCTTATAAACCAATGTCTCTGGCATGTATCATGGTGGTATTTAAAACTGACATAGGTTTTAGCAATACTGTTGACATATTCAATAATATATTGCATGGCTCATAATAGATGTCAAGAGTCTGCTATAAAACAGGGACGAGCTCCGTGCCAGGTCTGACTTCTGCTCTAATTGTATAAAAAATACTTAGATATTCTACAGAAGAGATTTTATTTAGCTACACTGGTAGGTTGTATGAGTGCATGATCCCTAAATGAGAGAGCCCCTGGTTAGAGAAATATTATGAGCACAAAACCTAGACCTCCAGCTGTTCTACTGAGCTAACCTTGGATCACTATAAAATTCTGATTTTGATGTCAAAGACTGACTGATCAGTAGAATGATCCGGGAGAACCATCTCAGGGGGTCCCCATACACATTAGAGCCAGCCAGTCCTGGTGATATCTGCGAGGGTCAGATGACTTTTCACTAATGTGTATGGGGGCCTTTAGACCAGTTTCACTTGGTATGGGTACATTTTAGCATCCCCTTGGTTCCCCAGGCAATTCTAGTAAACGGAACTTATCACGTAACTGAGGAGGTGTGGAATCAGTGACAACTCATTTATGAAGAGACCAGATTTCCTGTAAGAACTTCAAAGGAACTGCAGACCTCTTTAGCCTAAATTTCTATGTTTTCTCAGGGTCCTAAACGTCGTGTTATGTAAATTAAGATTGACCATTGAGGCTGGAAACACACAAACAACCAAAAAAAACAAACCACCACTGCAGTATTTGTACCAAAACCAGAGGAGGATCCAACAGAAAAGAGAAGTACAAGTCCCCTCTTTATATTGTCCATTCCATTTAAGTCCACTTCTGGTTTTGGCACAAAAACGGCAGTGGCAATTTTCCAGAAGACTGCGACGCCAGCCCCCCCCCCCCCCCCCCCCCCCCAAACTTGTGACGTCTCCTGCCTTCCCAGCCACAATCTGAAGCCAGCCTATGGAGAAAATACACATGACACATATGACTTGCCCATTCGCTTTCCCTACATGGCTCCAGGATATACTCTCTCTGCTTTTAAAGGGGAACTCCAGATACGAAAAACTTATTTTCTATTAAAACTACATTAAAAGTTATATAGATGCGTCTATACAATGTATTACCGTATCTGTGCAGTTCTGCCACACTGGTAGCTGATAGAAATCCAGGAAGTGAAGAAAAATGGCCTCTGTGCCAATCCACATTGTCTCCTGCTCCCACTGCTCTCCCTCCTTAGGAGACAAATATTCCATGCCTCTGTCTTACATTGTGTGTGTTTGCTGAGATCAGGCTGATGATGCAGACAGGGGGCAGAGCGTGATCTTACAGGAGGCTTGGCTGGATTCCCTAATCCCCTGAGTGATTCACCATCTCTGACTGGCCAGAAGCAGGTGCTGAACTGATTTCACTGATTGGGATGGGTGGGGGACTGTGATGATCAGCTGAGAAAAAGCATTGCATTCTGGGAACTGCTCAACCAGGAAGGACAGAAACACAATACAGAACAAAAAAACAAACAAACAAATGGATTTTTGGGTTTCAAAACTGGAATAGATAGGTAAGTAATGCTTTATGCTTCTGTAGAAGTTTCTTTTTTTTTAACCTCTACCTGGAGTTCCCCTTTAAGGCCCCATCCAGCTTACACGCACATGATTATGATGATGTAATAGTGCGGTGCGTTGGTCCCTCTGCCTCTCGTCACAGGGATTTGAGAAGCTGTCTACCCTGCCCAATTGGAAAGACAGCTGTGCCCACCCCCACCACCACTGTGTACTGTATAAAGGAATACAGTGGTACCTCGGTTCTCAAACTGCTTGGAACTCAAACTGTATTATCAAGGAATGTTTGCTTTGGTTCTCATACTCTTGCTCGGTTCTCAAACACTTTTTGGGCCCCCAGTCTTGAAGTACTCGCTATCTGAACGTTTTTGCAAATGTCGATGATGGGTACGTGGTGAGTTTAGCAATGGTGAGGCTTCACATACAGACAGCACTGTATAATACTGCTGGAGTGCATATACAGTACAGTAGTAGTACAGCCAGTGCACCGCCATCTCCCATCCTGTACTGTATAATACTGCTGGAGTGCATATACAGTACAGTAGTAGTACCAGTGGAGTAGCCACCGTGGTCGCCACAAAGGGGGGCCCGCGGGGCCCTCAGGGCCCCGCAAGGCCCTCCCTTTCAATCACTCTTGTGACCGCAAGCATTGTTTTGCTTGCGGTCACAAGAGTCCGACTCTGTCTACCCCCGGCTGCTGCGCAGCTGCCGGGGATGTCGCGTCTTATCCCCGGCAGCGCACACATCCCAGAGCTCCCTGCGCGCCCTGACTTCTGGTTCCGGCGCGCAGGGAGCTCTGGGATGCGCGCGCTGCCAGGGATAAGACGCGACACCCCCGGCAGCCGCGCAGCAGCCGGGGACAGACCGAAGGAGTGAGGATCAACGTGGGAGCGCGTTGTCAGGTGAGTTAAGTTTTGTTTTTATCAGCCTGTACGGGTGGGGGGAAAGAGGGGGGCATCTATGAGGGTGGGGGGAAAGGGGACCATCTATAAGGGAGGAGGAGGGGGGGGTGAAGGGGACCATCTATAAGGGAGGAGGGGGGGTGAAGGGGACCATCTATAAGGGAGGAGGGGGGGGGGGGTGAAGGGGACCATCTATAAGGGAGGAGGGGGGGTGAAGGGGACCATCTATAAGGGAGGAGGGGGGGGGGGTGAAGGGGACCATCTATAAGGGAGGAGGGGGGGTGAAGGGGACCATCTATAAGGGAGGAGGGGGGGGTGAAGGGGACCATCTATAAGGGAGGGGGGGTGAAGGGGACCATCTATAAGGGAGGGGGGGTGAAGGGGACCATCTATAAGGGAGGGGGGGTGAAGGGAGCCATCTATAAGGGAGGGGGGGTGAAGGGGACAATCTATAAGGGAGGGGGGGTGAAGGGGGCCATCTATAAGGGAGGGGGGGTGAAGGGGGCCATCTATAAGGGAGGGGGGGTGAAGGGGACCATCTATAAGGGAGGGGGGGTGAAAGGGACCATCTATAAGGGAGGGGGGTGAAGGGGACCATCTATAAGGCAGGGGGGGTGAAGGGGACCATCTATAAGGGAGGGGGGGTGAAGGGGACCATCTATAAGGGAGGGGGGGTGAAGGGGACCATCTATAAAGGAGGGGGGGGTGAAGGGGACCATCTATAAGGGAGGGGGGGAAGGGGACCATCTATAAGGGAGGGGGGGGGGAAGGGGACCATCTATAAGGGAGGGGGGAGAGGGGGCCATCTATAAGGGAGGGTGGGGGAGAGGGGGCCATCCATAAGGGAGGGTGAGGAGAGAGGGGGCCATCTATAAGGGAGGGGGTAAAGGGGGCCATCTATATGGAGGGGGGAGAGGAGGCCATCTATAAGGGAGGGTGGGGGGAGAGGGGGCCATCTATAAGGAGGGCAACATGGGGGGAGAGGGGCCATCTATTTGGGGGGGCAACATAGGGGGAGAGGGAATACACAGAGGGGGGCATATATTATTAGGGGGTCACATAGAGTCAGGCTACCCACTAAAGGAGTGTGTAAAGGGGACAATACAGATGTGCAGTGTGTATATAGATGAGGATGGTGCCAGAGTGAGGAGACTAATATGTCTGTCTGGCAGATTCTGTGGATTCGTGGCTCGGAGAAGTTCTCATAGCGGCCCAGGGCAGATGGAGAAGAAGATGAAAAGGGAAGAACTCTGATCAGAGAAGACGTCTCCTGTGAGTCACCTGATATAACTGCACTGTAATGTATATGGTGTATAGAACCTGTGTAGAGCTGGGGCCACCTCTATATGACTGGATGAGGTGATTTAGTATACTGGATTTGGTCAGTAACAATATGGTGGTGATGGTAGTGGTTGTGGTGTGGCAGTAATGTTTCCTTCCTATATACTGGTATTACTGGTAATATAGGTCTCAGTATACAGGATTTGGTCGGTAACAGTATGGCAGTAATATGTACGGTGATAATACTTCCTCTTCCAATATGCTGGTGTTAGTGGTAATATCTGTCTTGGTGTGTGTGTATATATATATATATATATATACACACACCAATAGCATCACTTGGTCGTGAAAGGAGGGGGGGGGGCAAGTTGGCCTCTCGCACCAGGGCCCAGGAGACATTAGCTACGCCCCTGAGTAGTACAGTGAGTGCACCACCATCTCCCATCCTGTACTGTATAATACTGCTGGAGTGCATATACAGTACAGTAGTAGTACAGTCAGTGCACCGACATCTCCCATCCTGTACTGTATAATACTGCTGGAGTGCATATACAGTACAGTAGTAGTACAGTCAGTGCACCGCCATCTCCCATCCTGTACTGTATAATACTGCTGGAGTGCATATACAGTACAGTAGTAGTACAGTCAGTGCACCGCCATCTCCCATCCTGTACTGTATAATACTGCTGGAGTGCATATACAGTACAGTAGTAGTACAGTCAGTGCACCGCCATCTCCCATCCTGTACTGTATAATACTGCTGGAGTGCATATACAGTACAGTAGTAGTACAGTCAGTGCACCACCATCTCCCATCCTGTACTGAATAATACTGCTGGAGTGCATATACAGTACAGTAGTAGTACAGTCAGTGTACCACCATCTCCCATCCGTTACAGTGCTGGGGTGGGGCACTATACAGTAGAGGATGAGTGAGGAGTCCTATAATTGCAGGTTTTGTTGAATGTTTCTTGTATATAATGTACTGTACAGTATATAGTGCTGTTCTGTAATTTACCGTAGAGATTAAACTGGGCACTATACAATGTAATATATGTGTACTGAAGGTAATTATTGGCTGGTGCTGGAACCAATTAAGCACATTTACATTATTTCCTATGGGAAGACACTGCTCGGTTCTCAGACTGCTCAGTTTTCAAACTGTATACAGTATACGGGGGAAAGGGACTCTGCTCTGTAGAGCGGCAGCACTTGTTCAGAACAGGGGATCGGAGACAGCAGAACTTAGCCCTGCAGTTCCCAACAAAAATGTTGATGGCAACAGAGAGGCCCATGACTTACATTTATTTTACTGACGTTATACTACAAAGTGATATAACTGTATTAAAGCAGGAGGGAAAATATATATTTTTTTTGTCTCCGGAGTTCCCCCTTAACCTATTGCTACTCACACTGCAGCAGTGTGTTACAATGTATGTAAGTAGGTAAGTGCTATAAGCCTAGGACTAGATGAGGATAAGTGTCTGTATTCTTGATGGAAAAGTTTTCATCCAGAGAACCTGAAAATAAAATAAAACTAAATGCACATTGTATGAGATGTGAGTGGGAAATGTTGCCCTGTGCTAATTCCCTTTTAATAACAAATAAGACAATGTAACCTGGCACCATAGTAAATCATTCACCACCCTGTACATGTAGCTGCCAAAATAACTGCTGTCATCAGATGCTAAATAAAGTGGCCTAGAGCATCATGAAACGCTGGAAGTATCACTAAGGAAGGGTTAAAAGATAAAGGCTGGAGACAGAGGCAATCGGTGACCTTTCCTAATGTCAGCCGCCAACAATCTGGAGGAATCCATAAGGATGCCAGCTACAGCGCTAGTCATCATCCATTTATACAGCATATAGGCCACTGCTGGGAACATGATGTGTCTGTCCTCTACACTACAGGGATTTAAGTCACTAGAAATGTCAAGCTATTACTTACAACGTCATACAGATGGAAGAGGTTGTCAGGTCCCATGGAAGTATACAACGATCAATGTATAGTAAAAACTCCACTACTTCTGCTTCATGTAATGTACTAGGAATTGAACGATGTTTGGTTAAGTTTCAGTTACATAAAACTGGAAAATTCCTTTAACTAAACAATATTTTTGGATAAGTAAACATAGCTATAAATGACATTCTGGATAAGCCAGGTCGGGTTAGGGAAAGTTCTAGTAGATATTGAGTTTCTGTTTTAATGTCATTGCCCCCTAGTCCCATTGCCTTGGCCAAGACGCACAGGTAAATTGAGCTTTATAAGACTTTTATTGCCAGGATTACAGATCTCTATACACCATGGGTGGGAGATCAGCACTAGGACGCCAGCTCCGTGATACCAGGATATGATGCCGCTCACAGCTCATATAATCCTTTATAGGTCACAATAATCCTTTTGATAATTGCTAGAATTAGGAAACAATCCTAAGGATCGGTTTATAGTATAGGATAGTCCTGGTGAATGCTCTGGGGTCAGATATGTCGATTATAGGTCTACTAGAAATAGCATAACTACAATCAGGAAACCCAGGTCATTTCACAATGTATCAGTAACTATTTCTCCGGTGGCTCAGTGGTTAGCAGTGTTACTCTGCAGCCCAGGGGTCCTGGATGGAATCCGTCCAAAAATGTATTACAGTCTACACTGCAAAGATTAGAGCTTCCTAGGAAATTAGTGCTAGTATGTGTAGGAAAAGCAGATTATAAACCCCAATCATTTGGAACCTGTGTACAGAGTTAAAGCAAAAGTACCATCAGGTACATCGATTTGGTTTTTTTACGTTAATGGATTGGCGCTGGCTCGGGGATGCTGTGGAGAGGGCAGATCGTCACACTAGGGGTTGAGGTGCCTGCCCCCAGTGCTCTGTGCCAGTGCTCGGAGTAGACGGACCTCATGTGCAGGAACCCGGCGGCAGTTCAAAAAAAGGACTGCTCCACTTGCATTCCTGCACTGGCACCCATTTCTTAACATAAAAACCCTGAAAGGAATGTACCTAATGGTACATTCACTTTAAAGTGTCACTGTCGGTTTTTGGTTTGTTTGTATTTTTTTTGCAGAAATCTATAGTACAGGCGATTTTAAGAAATTTTGTAATTGGGTTTATTAGGCAAATATGCCATTATCTGCATTCAAAAAGTCTTTTCCCAGGTCTACCCCCCCCCCTCTCTCTCATTCACTGCTCATTATCAGGAAACCACGTCTTGTTGCATCAGAAATGCTCCTGTCTGTTCTATGGAGAGGGAAGGGGGGAGGAGGGAGATTAGAGAGCAGAGAACAAAGGATTACACAGCGGGAACTGTGTTGAAGATGTATTCATAGGTAAGAGAGGTCAGTGCTGACTTCAGAGGAGATAGCCCAGTGATGTAGCTGTAAATTAACTCTTTGTTGTCCTGTTTGGTGCCTCATCTCCCTCCACCCCTCCCCTCTCCATAGAGAACAATGAAGATGGGGGGAGAGCTTCAAACTGCTTTCTCATGATAAAAATGCATTTTTCAGCTAATAACCCAATTACAAAGTTTCTTAAAATCGCCTGTACTATTGACTTCTGCAAAAAAAATTTAAATGACAGGTACACTTTAAGGAATATGTGGACTCCATATAAATAATATGAAGTTGAGTGCGAAATGATATGCGAAAGGTATCATATCTGAGGGCAGCCATTTCTCAACGTCCATATTGTAACACCCATAGAGGGAACATTAAAAGTGACCAGTGACTCGGTGCTCTCTACTACCATCTCTGTTCGTGACAAAAACTGCCCAGAGTAGTAGAGATTTTATATGGTTATTTGCTGCTGCTCTGTTTTCTGTCACGGACAGAGGTGGCAGCAGAGAGCACTGTGTCAGACTTAAAATAATACACCACATCCTGCAGGATGTACAGCAACTGATAAATACTGTAAGACTTAAAGCGTAACTATAATTTCAGTAGCCAAAAAATGAAATTTCTCAAATAAAAAGCCCATGTGTTACCCTTTAAAAAGAGCCCTAAACTGCGTTGATAGCATGTACGCTCACTGAGATATCACCAGTTGTTTGGCTCAGAAGAATAAATGAATTTTTCTTCTAGCTGCATGAAAGTGGGCGTGGCCTATCCCTCATCTCCCTGGCTGGGTCCCTCCATCCACCAGCACCTTAGCAGATGTATCACACACAGTGGGATCAGATAGAGCCCCAGCATACAGTATCACAATGTAAGATTAGATACAAAGCACCAGCCGATGGTATCACACACAGTGGGATTAGATACAGTCATCTGCTCTCATTACACTGTAGAATAATGTCAGCCATGGAGGTGGGGGCACCTGCTGCAGACATCTGATAGTGAATGTTATATGTACTATGGAAGGACTAAAGCTGTGTTGTGCTGGGACTTGTAGTCCTCCCCTCAGTGACTCACCCACTCTCCCTCATGCAGTACATTGGAGTCATGGCTTTGATGTCCCTCCTTGTTGAAGCACTGAGTACTTGTCCCTCCATCCATCTCCTCCCCTGCGCTGCTCCTCACACACAACACCCTCAGCTCTGCTATGTGATCTCTGTGAGGGGAGGGGGGAGAGCATGCTGCTAGGAGGGGGGGGGGGGAGGGTTTGTTTATGTGTGTGTCAGGACTGTTATCTGATCCTCCTATCAGAGTCCGTACACTCAGGACGGATCTCCAGGAGGGGGCGTGTCCAGCAGGAATGCAGAAATAAGTCAGAGCCAGAGAGGGCTGTAAGGGCATAATCAGCCTTATGTATTTAAAAAACTGTTCATTTTAGGTTATTAATGTATATTGCAAAAATTGTTATCATGCCCTAAGCTAACTAAAACTGAAAGGTCAAAATATTTTATAGTTACGCTTTAAGATTTCTAAATAGAAGTAAATTACAAATCTATATAACTTTCTGAAACCAGTTGAATTTAAAAATCACCAGAACACCCCTTTAATTACAGTAGCTGTTAGGTCAATACATGGTACTTTTCATTTATCTGTCTGTGCTTCCATATTAGAACAATGCTTTTTAATCTCCTGTGCAAAGTGTGAAGGAGACTTTTCAAAGTACCTGAAATTCTGCAAGCTGGAAAGCTTCCTCACTCCCCCTTCTATCCCTATATTTGCTGTGATTCAAGCAGAGACAGGGATGGTAGGGGTAGTTAGGAGGCATGGCAGCTTGCTGGTATTCAGGAGCTCGGAACTTTGCACAGAAGAATAAAATGATTTAATAATCCCAACAAAGTAAGTACCGAACCAAGGCGGAGAGAAGGGGGACCAATGATGATGAGACCAATGATTAAAACCATTTTTAGAGCTAAGGAAGCCACTACCATCGCTAACCAAGGTAGTGGTGGAGACTAAGGACAGAGGTGCAGTACAATGGACAGCACATAGCACACTGTACACATCATCAGAGTTTTTATTGCTGACATGACATAAACATATCTGGGACTCTTGTATATGGGACGGTTTATCTCTTACATGCAAGTCACCAATGAATAAAAGAATTCTCAGGTGTTGTATTGTAAGTATTATTATTAGGAGTCACTCTGTCTTCTCCTTATGCACCGTCCTGCTCTTATAAACAGTGATCCCGACACTTGGAGCTTCACTACTGCCAGACAATGTACAGAAATATGTGACGGAAATAATATTATACACAGGGAAGCGGCTGCCGGGGATGATAAAGCTGCACTGTAGAATTTCTAGTGCTCTGCTTGTGGTTTGGAGCTGTTTACAGCCCTGACAACAGTTGCCAATCATCCGACATTCTTACACAATATAGTAATGGACGTGAAGTTTATACACTCATTTATCTTGTGAAGTCTGTAGATGATCACACAGAGAATGGAAGCGACATGCAGAAGCTTTCCTATTGTGAGATGTAGATGTGTTCCAAATATTAGGACTACATAGTTCCTATTGAGCTACCATTCATGTGTCAATCATAGCATGTTCTGGTCGTCTCTCCACAAAGATCTATAGATCTCCAGGTCATGATTTAGAAGATTTTTCTAATCCTACACTTATATGGTCACATAAATGTCTGATATATTGAGGTCCCACCTTTGTGTTCCCATCTATTAGGATTAGGTCATGGGACCCATTTATACTTTATTCTGTATATGTAATAAGAGTCTATAGTAAGGGCCCTATTCCACCGGACGATTATCGTTCAGATTATCGTTAAATCGTTTGAATCTAAACGATAATCGTTCGGTTGAAATGCAGTTAACGATTAACGACCGAACGAGAAATCGTTGATCGCTTTATAAGACCTGGACCTATTTTTATCGTTGCTCGTTCGCAAAACGTTCGCAAATCGTTCGCATTGAATAAGACATCGTTCGGTCGTTCGCAATAGATACGAACGCAATAGCGAAGAAATACGGAAGAAGAAACGATCGCAATTACGATCATAAGTAACGATTATCGTTCCATGGAAATGAGTGAACGTTTTCAGGTCTTTCGCAATAGCGGTCGTTTGAGATCGTTAATCGTTAACGATTATGCTAACGATAATCGTCCGGTGGAATAGGGCCCTAGAGACGACCCTCTATAAGATCTCTAACTAGTCAACCCAACGATCACATAAAAACATACACTATACTAGTATAAACCAACAGAACAGTCAACAGAGAAGGAGGAGCAAAATACCAGTAGGACGCGCCTAATATATTGTATCCTTGTAAATGACATTGTATAAATGAAACAATGTACAACTTTCTAACCAACATTACTTTCATTTTTCACCATTATCTATTTGCTGTGAGTGAATGTGAACAATTGTTTGCATTTAAAGGCTTCAATCTGTACATAGCCCAATAGCATTGTCTACACTTGATAAAGCAAGACTAGGAGAGAACATAGCCCAAGAGCATTGTCTACACTGGATACAGCTGGACTAGGAGAGTACATAGCCCAATAGCATTGTCTACACTGGATACAGCAGGACTAGGAGAGTACATAGCCCAATAGCATTGTCTACACTGGATACAGCTGGACTAGGAGAGTACATAGCCCAATAGCATTGTCTACACTGGATACAGCAGGACTAGGAGAGTACATAGCCCAATAGCATTGTCTACACTGGATACAGCAGGACTAGGAGAGTACATAGCCCAAGAGCATTGTCTACACTGGATACAGCAGGACTAGGAGAGTACATAGCCCAATAGCATTGTCTACACTGGATACAGCAGGACTAGGAGAGTACATAGCCCAATAGCATTGTCTACACTGGATACAGCAGGACTAGGAGAGTACATAGCCCAATAGCATTGTCTACACTGGATACAGCAGGACTAGGAGAGTACATAGCCCAAGAGCATTGTCTACACTGGATACAGCAGGACTAGGAGAGTACATAGCCCAATAGCATTGTCTACACTTGATAAAGCAGGACTAGGAGAGTACATAGCCCGAGAGCATTGTCTACACTGGATACAGCAGGACTAGGAGAGTACATAGCCCAAGAGCATTGTCTACACTGGATACAGCAGGACTAGGAGAGTACATAGCCCAAGAGCATTGTCTACACTGGATACAGCAGGACTAGGAGAGTACATAGCCCGAGAGCATTGTCTGCACTGGATACAGCAGGACTAGGAGAGTACATAGCCCAAGAGCATTGTCTGCACTGGATACAGCAGGACTAGGAGAGTACATAGCCCGAGAGCATTGTCTACACTGGATACAGCAGGACTAGGAGAGTACATAGCCCAAGAGCATTGTCTGCACTGGATACAGCAGGACTAGGAGAGTACATAGCCCAAGAGCATTGTCTGCACTGGATACAGCAGGACTAGGAGAGTACATAGCCCAAGAGCATTGTCTACACTGGATACAGCAGGACTAGGAGAGTACATAGCCCGAGAGCATTGTCTACACTGGTTACAGCAGGACTAGGAGAGTACATAGCCCAAGAGCATTGTCTACACTGGATACAGCAAGCCTAGGAGAGTACATAGCCCAAGAGCATTGTTTGCACTGGATACAGCAAGCCTAGGAGAGTACATAGCCCAAGAGCATTGTCTACACTGGCTACAATTGTATCCACATCTAAGGTAACAGCAGGACTAGGAGTATACACCTTTGCTACCTCTGAATGTAAAAACAGTTTTCATTTACAAACAACAAAAAAATCTAATTGAAAGCAGAAACTAACTATTGCAATGTTTTGCAGTGATGAAGCTTTATATACATCCAACTGGTTGTTCCTATAGAGCAGTGCATTGTCAGTGGATGTCACTGAGCCATTACATCAGTTCTGTAAGATGCAGACAACACATCCAGACAGATGCTCTATATTATGCAATTTATACATTTATCTCACAGTTTTAGGAAAAAACTACCTAATTTCCACATCATTCCAGGCTGACATCAAGCCCAAACTATGCTCGCTGCTTTCTATTATACAAACACACTGTTGTGTACTGTATACACAGAGCATTCTCATAGCACTTTGCGTAATCTTTAATCCTACAATTTGGTTTCACTTATCATGAAATGTACAATTCAAAAAGTGAAAAACATATAAAAATTGCTAAATGAAAAAAGAAAAAACTACAACGGCAGCATAGATAAATGGCTGAACTTTTTCTAACCCCTCAAAGTTAACTTCCTATAAGTTTAAGAATTCTGTAGTATATGCGTCTATTCTATTAAAGATCTGCATCCGCACGGCATACCCAATGCTAGACATGAGAAGTATTCCACTAAAGCAAACAGCTCCACAGTCCAATAGCTGTATGAAATATACCAGACACAAGTCCTACAAACTACACATTATAGCAGCTCTTCCATTCAGCCTGTAATCTCCAGCAATTCTAGCTGTTATTTACCTGAGTGCCTTTCGAAAGCCATTGTAACAAGTGGTCACTTAGACAATGGTCCCGTCCTGAGCAGATACAACCCCACTGTTTGATAACATACATTTACAGCAGCTATTAATAAGGAGCCACAGCCACAAGTTCACACCCCTCTCAAGGGATTTCATGTATAATCCTGCCTGAAAAGCAAGACCATTTTTGGTTATCTTTTGGGAGAAGAATAGGGTCCAAAAAAAGTGTACACATAAAATGCCCACACAACTACTCCAATTTCTAAATTAGCATCCAAGTCTGTGTAGTTACATAGAAGCCCTTCCCCTTAATGAAACTCAATATCCTACTCATGGATCAAAGAAAAGATGTGCTGCATGGTTCATCAATGGAAACTATAGGTCAGACTATTCCTAGTGCCCCCTGCCCTATAGCTAGCATCATCATCTGACAATGTAATTTACTTGCCATTGCTTAAATAGCATCAACATATACCATAGTGCTGTACACACATTTTCTCTCACTCCAATAGGTCTTACTGCCTCTTTTTTCCCCCCACAAAATCTAAGGCTATGTACTGTAACTATCAATATATTGACCATTTATATAAAAACCTGACTGCTATCCTGAACATGTTTAGGTCAATAACAAAGGGGGGGGGGGGGCAAGCTGCTGACTGAAATAGATTTTAAGAGGCTGTCTGAAAATGGAAAATGGGACATAGTGATCGAGCTGTATAGAGCACGAGGGAGACTAGTTCCGACCAGTTCTGACTGGAGATCTCACCTACAAAAAGTTATTGATTAATTGTAACAGGTCCAAAGATGGGCTACAAAAATGGTGGAAGGTGTGAGGCATGAAACCTTTAAAAAAAAAAAAATTAAAGTGGAACTATCAGTAGGTTAGATGAGTCTAACCTGCTCATAGCCCCCTATAGCGCCCAGGACACTGAGGAGGATGGTATGTCTCTTACCTTCCTCCTCAGTGCCAGTCCCGCGCTGTTACTCGGTGGAATCTTTAGCTGGGAGCACTGTTAGGAGCATTGCCCCGCCCCCACAGCATCATTCGGCCCGCCCATTCCATTGATGATGGATCAATGGAGAGGACGGGCTGGATGACGCTGTGGAATGGGGTAGTGCTCCTAACAGTGCTCCCAGCTAAAGATTACTCTGAGTAAGGCTGGGTTCACAGTATATTTCAGGCAGTATTTGGTCCTCATGTCAGGTCCTCATTGCAACCAAAACCAGGAGTGGATTAAAAACACAGAAAGGATCTGTTCACACAATGTTGAAATTGAGTGGCTGGCCGCCATATAACAGTAAATAACGGCCATTATTTCAATATAACAGCCGTTGTATTGAAATAATGGCAGTTACTTACAGTTATATGGCGGCCAGCCACTCAATTTCAACATTGTGTGAACAGATCCTTTCTGTGTTTTCAATCCACTCCTGGTTTTGGTTGCAATGAGGACCTGACATGAGGACCGAAAACTGCCTGAAATATACTGTGTGTGAACCCAGCCTAACAGCGCGGGACTGGCACCAAGGTAAGAGACATACCATCCTGCTCAGTGTCCTGGGCGCTATAGGGGGCTATCAGCAGGTTAGACTTGTGTAACCTGCTGATAGTTCCCCTTTAAGGATTTGAATCTGTATAGTCTGGACATGTCAAACCCCTAAATAAAAAACTTATACTCACCTACCCCTATCTCCTACTGCATCCATCCCACAGTGTTTTATCACAGTTTAGCAACACTTCATGTTATTTTTTTTTCTGTTGATACAGGAAGAGCCCATTCTGCCACTCAGTAACTCTAGCAGAGACCATCCTCAGCTTGTGATTGGCATATTGGGTGCTTCCTGAGGGTCAAATTAAAAGCAGGAGGGGTTGCTAAGCTGGGAATGGGCACTATGGAACAGATGTAGCAGGGAATCAGGTTGAGTCCTTTCTCCTTTTTAGCCCATCCTCAGCCTGACTCCTTGCATTTTATTTTCCTGTTTAAGGTTTATGGGCAAGTCATAGGCAGTTTAAAAGAAATCATAATTTAATAACTTTGGCGCTATAAAATGGTCTAGAAGAGGAGGAAGTGTCAGTCAGCAAAGCTCATAACAGGGTGCTTTGAATCTGACTGAGCAGTGGACTTTCCAGAGTGCTGCAACACTTATACATATATGAATTTACCTATATGGCTTTTACTCCTCAGGGCAGTGTGTGTGCAGCCAGTGTATGACTGATGGGGACCTGACGCATGATAAGGAGGTGCTTGTTTGTTTATTTGTTTGTTTTGCAAGGAAGCCAGTGGTTATTTATTGTCTAGCGCATCAATGAAGTTTCAGCAGGAAGACTAGTAATCCTGTGGCCTAGCACAGACCTGCATAGTGACACACAGACAGAGAGAGTGTGTACGGAACGGAAGAAGAAGGGATTGTATCTACAGGTTTACGTGCCAGTAAGAGTGATACAAGAACCCAAGTCTGTAGTAATCCTCCATCTGCTGGTGTGGAATGGTGCAAGTGGCACCAGAGACCAGGGTGTAAGGATAAAGTTACTCTCAAGTTTAACTGTGTCTCATTGAGCTCCTACTTTAAAGGAGGTGATGTCCCATTCAGAGGCTGTGGTGGACCTGGAGAGCGTTGAAGAGACTGGGAACTGCATACAGTTATATGGAACTGCAATTGTTCTTTTGTTCAGGAGAGGAATCTGAGAAGCTGTGAAGCCCTTCTAGAGTCAGTAACCGCTACACTTGTATCCCACTTGAGTTGACAGTAACAACCAGGAGTGTTGCATCCCTACTGGAAAAAGTAAAAATTTCTTGTTTGTAACATTCCAGATGGTGGGAATGGGCTGGGGAGTCAGTGCCCCTTACATAATCCTATTGTGGATAGGAACTGATGCACACGTGCATTCAATAATACACTGTAAGGCCCCGTTCCCACTGAGCAAAGGTAGCGGAATTCCGCGACGGAATTGTCCGCCGTGGAATGCCGTTAGCCTCCCGCTCATAATGGGAGTCTATGGGAGGCGCGCGCTCCTGCTCTGTACGCGCTGAAGAATGAACATGTTCAGTGGGAACGGGGCCTAAGGCTGGGTTCACGCTACGTATATTTCAGTCAGTATTGTGGTCCTCATATTGCAACCAAAACCAGGAGTGGATTGAAAACACAGAAAGGTTCTGTTCACACAATGTTGTAATTGAGTGGATGGCCGCCATATAACAGTAAATAACTGCCATTATTTCAATATAACAGCCGTTGTTTTAAAATAACAGCAAATATTTGCCATTAAATGGCGGCCATCCACTCAATTTCAACATTGTGTGAACAGAGCCTTTCTGTGTTTTTAATCCACTCCTGGTTTTGGTTGCAATATGAGGACCACAATACTGACTGAAATATACGTAGTGTGAACCCAGCCTTACAGTGCATAAGATCAAGTCACCCACTACCGGAGTATCCTACAGTTACAGAGGTATTCAGGTGTCCCCAAAAACATCATAAACTGCTGGAACTGCAGAAAAAATAGCTATACCCACCTATAGCCAAGTATTGTGTAATGATGCTTTTAGTATTAGCAAGAGTATAACTAGGGGATTATTACTTTGGCATGTGTCGAGGGTGCTGACTGCCTGGACCAGATATTTGGATACTGGACCATGGCAGAGAATACAATATGCCCTAGTTTGATTGCTTAATTGAAGCCTATGACTCTCTTTCTCTCTCTCTCTCTCTCTCTGTTTTGGTATTAGTATTATTAATAATTAACACAAAGATATAGTGATTGGGGTAATATTTCTGCAAAGGAAACTCAACAGGGTCTGTCTTGTAGCCCTGGCTAAAAGGAATGCTGTTCTCTAAGGGCAACCATTAGCGTTAGTGGAAGCTATCAAGGCGGTGGATCTCCCTATCTATTTAGTACTAGTGATAAGCTTGTCAACTGGGCAGGAAATCATGACACATGAGCTGAATGTGTGTGGGGGAGTAAAGGCCCTGTTCCACGAAACAATTATCGGCGTTACTTGCCCGATTACCGCCTGTTCAGGCCCATAATCGTTTAGTGTAAAAGCGCATGTTGAAAGGAAATGATCAACCAACATGCTGATCGGCCGACTGATTGTAGTCTTTCAACATGCTGAAACATCACGATTATGTCAGCAAAATCAGTGGCGGTCTGCTGCCGCTGCTCCTGTTGCACGGTATTGGGATTTTTTAACCTGTTGAAAGACTCCCCCCTACAATCAGCTGCCTCCCCCCAATGAGGAATTTTGTAACCCTTTAAATATAATAAATCTGATTTGTGATGTAAAGGAGAAGTCCCACAAAATCCAAAAATGACAAAAAGGCAGGGGGGTTCGGGAAAATAATAAACAAAGTAAACCTACTTATCCTTGTGCCCCATATCGCTGCCCGCAGGTCCAGCTGACAGCCGTCTGTGTCCTGCAGCTCTTCTAGCTGCAATGTCACATGCTCGGCTGAGTGATAGCCTGCTCAGCCAATTAGTGACACCGCCCCAGTCACTGACTGGCTGGGCGGCCAATTGCTCAGCTGGGCCAAGACATTGCAGCTAGAAAAGCGGGTACATGACATACCCGGATTCCAGCCAATGATGACATCCAGCGGCTGTCAGTGTGTGGTGCTGTCAAGGTGCCACTGATTGGTGGATGTTATCAGTATTGCTGTACAGCTCAGCCAGAGATGGTATTGTCGTGATGCCAGTGCTAGTCCAGCACACAGGTGTGATGTTGGTACCTACTTTATGTTGTGGCTGGCTGTACTCCCCAAAAATAGTTGGTGACCTGCCGGGTTGTGATGGGTCCCTTGGGCTCTTGTCACGGTAGTCCTGAATGGCAATTGACCCACCCGGACTATCAGTAGCGCCACCCACAGAAAGGGGAAAAATAACCAAAGGAGAGCGGTTAGTGTGTATAGGTGCTGGTGCGGAGGAAAGGATGACTGAGTCCCAATGATATAAAAATATAACAGCTTTACTGTACAGTCTCTTAGTAGTATAAAACACTTTGGCAGGAAATAGATGAATCTTTACAAGGACTGTAGTGCTTGAACTTGTCTGCGCTGAGGAGATGCTTGAAGAAGTAGAGCAGAGCAGAGGTAGTAGTAGCGGTGCTTGAAGAGTTGAAAGCAAAGTAGAGTAGCGTAGAGGAGAGGAGTTTGTCAAGGGAGTCCCAACCCAATGTAGCAATGTACTCTGCCGGAACTTGAGAGAATACTCGTGAGTGAGAAGTTTACTTGCACCCGTGTATAGACTGTAGTCTGCCCACCTTCTGCCCTACAGTGTGGAGTGACTTGTCCTCCTAGAGTGATACAAGTACCAGCCTTGGTTACCTGGGTGAAGCTAAGTTCCAGGGGCGTGGAGGGGGCGGAACGGGGGCGCGGACTCATAGTCCGCACGATTCATTATCTTTTTCTCTAAAAGTTACGCCGAAAACCTACTCAACCCCTCAGCCGGCGTAGGTTTTTGGCTATGCGCACCAGAGCGCACGGGATTTATGTAGAGGCAGTCTGCCTCAACATAAATCTTGGTAGTGCCGGAGATGCGGGGCCATTTTTAAGTCCGGTGTAAAAAACGTCGGACTTAATAAATGTCCCCCATAGTGTCTCTAGTTGCATCTGACCAGGCCCTGGCTTGGCTACAGCAAGGACATTGGCTGTGTGTCCTTCTCCAACGAGAATCTGGATCAGAACTGACGCAATACGCCTTCTACCAAGTAACCTCCTACAGAGGCTAAGTATGGTACCCTGTGAGATGGGCTAGAGATAAAGGTCATAGGTCAGCAAAAATGCATGGTACACATAAAACAGTAACCCTTTCCTTACTTCAGCTGTGTAATACATATAAAACACTGACATCTAGTGGTAAAACTTTAAAGTGCGCTACAACACCACCTAATCTGGAGTAAGAAATTTTTGCGACAGCTGTATGAGAGAAGAGAACAACTGTGGTGGGACACCACAAGTGGAACCTGGGAGTAGCGCTACGGAGGCATGAGGATGGGTGAGTGTACGTTGTTTATTCATTTACCACACTCCTCCATTTTTTTTATATTGGTGGGACTTCTCTTTTAAAGGTGAGGTCAACATTATTTGCACCCTTTATTGTTTATTATATAAAGCTAGTATCTGTAGCGGGTCTGTTCAAAAGTTTTATCTGTGGTTAATAGCATGTCTAAATACATTAGGGGATGTTGACCTGTAAACATACATGCAGTCTGTTCTGAAGAGAAATACATAGTACATGACATGAACAGGATTAAAGGCAGCCTTTCCTAATGCAGCAATGACAGTCTCAATGACCATCAGAAGCATACTTCTCAATAACATTTTGAACTGTTGTTGAATCTGGGATGCCAAGAGTTTTGGCGATAGTCCTGTACCCTTTAGACTGCTTGGTGATCATTGCATTTCTGATTTGCCCACATAGCCGTCTTGCCTTTGCTATTGTGAGCAAGTAGATGGAAATAAACCTGTCTTTTTTAAAGTGAATCTGTCACCGCCTACCTAGATAGCAGCATCTCTGGATACATATCAATAAAATCATTCAGAACATACAGTACTTTTATTGCCTGTATCTGTGTTTTTATTATCATAAAAAAAAAAACATTTGGGTACTTGGTTCGTGAACAGTGTTCCCTGGGCCCTAGCACTGCTACACCTTACTGTGCTGTATGCCCATTGCTTTGCATTGTGCAGTGTGCATATGGCACAGTAAGGCATAGCAGTGCCTGGGCCGGAGGAACTTTAGGCTCCACCTCTTTGACACTATTTAGTTCAAAAACAAAAGATTTTTGTTTATGAAAATAAAAACACAGACACTGACAGCAAATGTATGTTCTGAATACTTTCATTTATATCTATCCAGCTGTGCCAATAGCTTGGTAAGCAGTCAGTTGATTGAAGATTCACTTTAAGTATCAAAGCCATCATTTATTGGCAACTGAAAGTCACATGATCACAGACAAGATAGGAGCACATCAGTCTCATTTTATACTTCATAAAAGGTTAGTCTGATGTCCTTTCAAACTGTCCGCCTCCAGTCCTGTGTGCTGTGTGATGATGCCTCCTGCTCCTGGCTCTGCTCCCCTGTCCACCTCCAGTCCTGTGTGCTGTGTGATGCTGCCTCCTGCTCCCGGCTCTGCTCCCCTGACCGCCTCTGGTCCCGTGTGCTGTGTGATGCTGCCTCCTGCTCCCGGCTCTGCTCCCCTGACCGCCTCTGGTCCCGTGTTCTGTGTGATGCTGCCTCCTGCTCCTGGCTCATCTCCCCTGTCCGCCTCTGGTCCCGTGTTCTGTGTGATGCTGCCTCCTGCTCCTGGCTCATCTCCCCTGTCCGCCTCTGGTCCCGTGTGCTGTGTGATGCTGCCTCCTGCTCCTGGCTCTGCTCCCCTGACCGCCTCTGGTCCCGTGTGCTGTGTGATGATGCCTCCTGCTCCTGGCTCATCTCCCCTGTCCGCCTCTGGTCCCGTGTGCTGTGTGGTGATGCCTCCTGCTTCTGGCTCTGCTCCCCTGTCCGCCTCCAGTCCTGTGTGCTGTGTGATGATGCCTCCTGCTCCCCTGTCTGCCTCCGGTCCCGTGTGTTGTGTGATGATGCCTCCTTCTCAGTAAAGGTTGTGGTGAATAAAATAATTTTGCTTTGCAGGATTGCAGAGCGCTCAGAAGGACAGCATTGGGACGCTGTTGTCATGTCCCAAGGCCGGTTTATGAGGCTCTGGGGACCTGCTGGTTCCCTTTAATGTGAAAGTAACACCCATATGCATGCCAGGACCTATAGTGTCACCAGGGCCGGCCTTAGGGTAGATAGTGCCCTGTGCAGAATTTGTTTTCCAACAAAGATAAGAGTGTTGCTGTCTCTGGAAGAAAGTACCTGTGTTTTTCTAACAGATAACCCCTTTAAGGAAAGGTGTCTGTTTTTGTATCACAATTTTAGGCTTCGTTCACACTATGGGGGACATTTATTAAGTCCGCTGTTTTCTGCGATGGACTTAAAAATGTCCCCGCAGCTCCGGCACTACGGAGATTTATGTAGAGGCGGACTGCCTATACATAAATCCCATGCGTGCCGGTGCGCACAGCAGAAAACCTACGCCAGCTGAGGACTGGAGTAGGTTTCCTGTGTATTTTTTGGCGAAACTAAAGATGAACTCAGAGTCCGCGCCCCCCCCCCCCCGTTCCACCCCCTCCACACCTTCTCCCCGCCCCCCTGGCGTACCCAGCGGAAAGTGTCGATTTGCGAATATTTTATTCACAAAACGGCCATTTACTAATAAAATATTCGCAAATTGGCACTTTCCGCCCAAAAAATAAAATACGCCGCTTGATACATGTCCTCCTATATATTTTTTTTAATTGAACAACGGCTGTTTAATTACATTAACTACTATTAAATCCCAGCCAAAGTATATACATACTGTATACACTCCAGCCGGCCATGCGGCTACACAGAAAACTGACATGTCTATTTTGTGCGGCCGCTATTCAGTGAACAGCGGCCACACTAAATAGACAGTGCAGACAATGTAAAGTACGGTTCCGGTCGTACTTTACATTGTCTTCTATGGCTAATTGGAGTACGGGTGCACCTGAATGGGCCTTTATTTAAATTAAAAAGGAGAGATGTTCACCCAGCCAGTATGAACACCACAGTATGTTTTGCTATGTGTAAACATGGCCTAAATCTGTATGTGTTACAAAGAGTATATACAGTATATGTCCTTTATCCAAGACTGTAAAGCCCCTTTAGTGATACAAGAGGTTAACGGCCAGCCAGATCATCATCATGCCAGCAGACGCATAACCTAAGGTCAATATAAATCCTTCATTATTAATAGCAGATCCCTTACAATCATTTCTGATCTCTGGAGTTATGAAGACAGGGGACATATTTACCACACACACCGCAGCCATTTGATGATAGGGTTTTGGAGAAATCCTGTAAATCATCCAACTAATTTAATGTTTAGGGTAGGAGAGTATCATAATTATTACAGGAATTACACGTGAAAACATAGAGAAAATACAGGGTGAACATTACTGGCCCAATCCTATCCATAAAAAGTCATCAGCTGTCATTGGCATTTTACTACGTGGTGAAAGATCCTGCATTCTGAATTTAGACGTGCATGCCAGAATCCCCGGATCTCTAGTGTAGACTGCTTCCTTCATCCCTGTACATCACTGTTGTTTGTTAACATTGCTGGGTGTCTGCTAGCAACAGAGAACAAAGCTTATCCTGGTATCTGCCAACACTGGCTGCCAAGCTTATAGCACGACACAGGATCAATAGAGGTAGGAAGATACATGATAGATGGAGAGGACATAAGCCATAATATACAGTATAAACATGTTTGGACTTTACATGTTCTTTAACCTAACAATAATTTTTGCATTTTTTTTGTTGTACAACACCTGGGCTTCATAGTCCTAGTCACTTGGCAGGATGTGCGGCAATATAAATAGCACCATGTAATCCGCAGCCAAGGTACAGTATGATGTGCATGCAGCCGGCAGTGTGGAAAGACAGACATGCAGGATGGAAGAGTTTGTGAATAAATGCCAGTTCTATTGGAGAGCAGTGAGTCAGCATCCTGACATTAAACTATCATGCTTGGAAGGGAACATAAGCCAAGGCTCTGGCACCGGGGATGTCCACAGTAGCCATCATAGTCATGGCGTTACAGAGGATTTCTGCCCAAATCTAAAACTTTTTTGCATAAGATATAAGTGAAATGCTATTGGTTTTTGTCACTTTTTGTTTGTATTGACACCAATGTTCTTGAGAGTAAGCCTGTAAAGATTCCAGTATAATGTGCCATGTGTACCTTCTTCTGGGCCTACCACACTCCACAGATGCCCTTAAATCCCTCTATAAATCCCTTCCCATGTATACCACTTGTGCTGAGCTAGGACTAGCCTTTTAAGTGTTGTAACCCAAAGCTGCATGTAAGATAAATGATAGATAGATAAACCTTCAATAACGGCCAGCCAAATGTTCGGCCAACAGTTATCTCTCCCATACACATAAATGTTTGACGTAGCTGTATGTTTATATGTTTTCTATAGGGAAAGAAGAGGTAAGCTGCAGCCTGAGCTTTGGCACCAGCCTATCCTTCCTAGAACAAAAGGGTCAGGCAGTGAAAATCTACCACGCTTGACCCCTATCTCCACAGACATCACCTGTCAATAGAGAGTCGGAAGACCCCCATACACTATATACTGTAAGCTGAACCTGCTGCCAATCGCAGGATTGGCCATCTGTAGTATAAAGTGTATGGGGACCAGTGCAGTCCTAGGAAAGGAGGTAGTCAGAAACTGTGCTGACACTAATGGTGGTTTTACACGGAGCGATTATCGTTCGAATTTGAGCTATAGTCGTTCCGTGTAAACACAGCGAACGATCAAGCGACAAGCGAGAAATCATTCATTTTGATCTTTCAACACGTTCTCTAATCATCGTTGGTCATTCGCAAAAAATTCGCAGATCGTTCCGTGTAAACAGTCTTTCACCGATTTAAGCTATGTGTGAGATAGGCTTAAACGATCGCAAAACGACCGCAAAACGATTTTTCCGTACGATATATAGTTCCGTCTTAATGCTGATCGTTATAAAAAACACATCGGTTATTCGGAATCGTTAATCGGGACAATTATCGCTCCGTGTAAAAGTACCACTAGGGTTCTAATAGACATCGTTTTCTCTGATTAACGATTGCAAACGAGACCCTTTGTGAACAACCACAAAATCATTTACCATCGTACACGGAACGATAGTCGTCAGTTACGATCGCAATTATGATCATTCCTATACTCTAGTATACAGACGGTTGTAATAACTTATAAACGAGGTGTACATACACAGAAAGATTTGCAAACGATTAACAATTATTTCACAGTTAGCTGAAAAGATGTGATCAACAACACACAAACAAATTTTCGTTAATTATTTATCGTTGCCTGCATACACACGGAAAGATTAACGCTTAAAGTCAACAGCTGCACAATGAATAATGTCAGTCGTGTCTGGAAATTATATATGCAGGAAGAAAATAGGATTGGGACTTAAAAGGGTTATCCAGTGCTACAAAAAAATGGCCACTTTGTTCTAGAGACAAAAGAAAGTGGCCATGTTTTTGTAGCACTGGATAACCCCTTTTATATCCAATATGCAAAAGCATAAAGTTAATCTTAAAGGAGAAGCCCGGCGAAAAATTTTATTAAAGTATTGTATTGGCCCCCAAAAGTTATACAAATCACCAATATACACTTATTATGGGAAATGCTTATAAAGTGCTTTTTTCCTGCACTTACTACTGCATCAAGGCTTCACTTCCTGGATAACATGGTGATGTCACGACCAGACTCCCAGAGCTGTGCGGGCTGTGGCTGCTGGAGAGGATGATGGCAGGGGGACACTGAGGGACACAGGGTACTGGAGGGACACTGAGCATCCCTCTGCCGTCATCCTCTCCAGCAGCCACAGCCCACACAGCTCTGGGAGTCGGGGCATGACATCACTATGTTATTCAGGAAGTGACATCACCATGTTATCCAGGAAGTGACATGACTATGTTATTCAGGAAGTGACATGACTATGTTATTCAGGAAGTGAAGCCTTGATGCAGTAGTAAGTGCAGGAAAAAAAGCACTTTATAAGCATTTCCCGTAATAAGTGTATATTGGGGATTTGTATAACTTTGGGGGGCAATACAATACTTTAATAACAATTTTCACCTGACTTCTCCTTTAACTCTTATTCATAGTACAGATCCCCCTCTTCTCCAGGGACTTTTCCACCACCTACACATATGCCTCGGGGGATGTCTATTCGTCCTACAGTCAGTAATAATATACACAATAAAAAGTGAACAGTGTAAAAATGTATTTTATATGGAAAGTCAGGAAAGCTTCTCACTGTTCTGCTCCTTATTCACAAGTTGGATTTCAGTCAAAGTAACCCGAGATCTATTGCAGTAATGAATATGCGCACATTTAGCAGAAAAATATTAGAATGACTCAATTTAGCAGTCCAGCAATGAGCCGGCATTACTACCACTCAGCGCTTGTTTCAAAACCCCAAATCCATAGAAAAATATTTGGAGACGGTAAGGTCCGCTTACAACATAAACATATTAGATGGGATTGTAAAATGACAGGTTATATTTGGCAGTGATCAGACTTGGGCTGTCATACAGCCAATGCACAAAGAACAATGTTTGTTTTGTGGATGTGGACCTGGAACTTAGGGGATAAGGGGTCAAGCAAGCAGCAACCATGGAAAGTCAATGGCAACTAAACCAACACTTACTGGGGAGTGTATAACATTAAATTGTGCCCTCTATGAATCATAAGGGAAAGTGAAGATAAGAAACTGTGTACTTTATTTTATTTTAGAACTTTCTGGACACATTAGACTTCCAGTGAATCTATTATGAGAATTATGTGCTCTGTTGCTCCTCCAGGAAGTTTATGAATAAATTGACAATGGGAAGCTGCCATACCTTTTTTCAGTGGAGCATGTGCCTATATACTTTACATACAGTGTAAAGCCGGTCATATACGCTAAATAAATGTTGGCCAAATTCTCTAATTCTAAGTCTTATTTTGGCAGAAATGTCTGACCATCTTATGTGTACAGTCTACGGACTCATCTGATGGTAGACATCAGTGGAGGTAAGGATTAAGGGCCCTATTACACCAACAGATTATCTTACAAATTTTTGTAAGCCAAAGCCAGGAGTGGATTTGAAAAGACAAGGAATCTCAAGGCCCTATTCCACCAACAGATCTGACGACAGATTATCTGCCAAAGATTTGAAGCCAAACCCAGGAACAGACTATAAACAGAGAACAGGTCATAAAGAAAAGACTGGATTTCTCCTCTTTTCAAATCCACTCCTGGGTTTGGCTTCAAATCTTTGGCAGATAATCTGCCATCAGATCTGTTGGTGTAATAGGGCCTTCAGTCTTTGCATTGTTACCTGTTCCCTGTTTATAGTCCACTCCTGGCTTTGGCTCAAAAAAATCTGTCAGAAAATCTGTTGGTGTAATAGGGCCCTAAGTCCTTGGATTTCCACCAGGACTGGCCATCTCGGCCAGTGATTGGCTGAGCAGCCTGTCACTTCAGAGACTGGCTCTGAAGTTGCCCCAGCAGCTGCGGAAAGCAGGAGGTAGGCAGGAAGATCCCGGGGAGGGTGGAGAAGTAATGTATGAACTTTACAATTTTACAGATTTATCAGCCGTTGGCCGTGCATCACTATTACAAGTAGTGATGTATGGTCGGCGGACAATGATTTTAGGTCAGGACCAAAAGACACCACCAGCCGATGATTGTTGTCATCGGCAGATTGTTGTCTTTATTACACGGAGCAATAATCTGCAGAATCGGCCTATATTGGTAGATTACTGCTCAGTGTAATAGAGCCCTAAGGGCCCTATTACACCAAGGGATTATCAGGCGTATTTGGTTGATTAGCGACCATTCTGGCTGATAATCATTTGATGCATGTTAAAAGACCACAACCATCGACATGTCGGCTTATCGTGGTCTTTGAACAAGTTGAAAAATCCTGATCATGAAAGCGATGTGTAATAGCAGCAGTGGCAGCAGACCACTACTCTTTTCAATGGGCAGCCCCTCCTGCAGCCCCCTACCTCCTCCTGCTCACTGTCTGTGTGTGTAATAGCACAGGCAGCTAGCACTGACCTGACAGGTCGGCACTTGCTTCCTCCTCTAGATCTTTACGTATAATATGGCCCTAACACAGGCGAGTAAGTTAGCAAGTTCTCTTTAAGACACATCTCTGTATCCTGATCGCTGACCATAGTTGGCGCTATGATGCTGAATGCTTCTCAGTGAGCGGCATAACACAGCAATGTAATCCCCCTATGCAGGTAACCGTGGTGTCTGATGTTTGGGTTGGGAACATGCCATTGCTATTAAAGCTGAAACTTGTTCCATACAATATCTGAAGCCCATTTGCCATTTGTTAGTTTAAGAACCTGAAGCAATGTGACATTTGACTGGCGGAGTCTGCCCGCTTTAATTCGTGCCCCAATAAAAGAATTTACAATCAATTTGGGAAAGTTTTCTTTCACTTCCATTGTAAGAGACGTTAAAAGCTCACTATTTATATCCAAATATGGGGATTTATACTGTTCTCTAACACTGCCGTCCAACAATGAATCAACCTTGTTTAGTTTTATTTTCTTTCTTTTAAAAAAAATTTTTTGGTTGCCAAGCTTCTCAGGGAAAGCGCCTCGTACTTTGAGATACTTTCACTGCAGATATTTACAGACAGGGATTTCATCTGCTTAAATAACTTAGTTATGAACTGCTTTTAGTAGAAATCCTTTTTAGTAATAGAGTCTCAATGTAATTCTACGCTATCATTGGATCCCCTAGCTCAAAAAGAAATCATATTTGCAAATGTCATCAGAAAAAAAAAATTGGTGCAGAGACCTAACGCTACACTGCTTTGGGTCTATGCAATGCACTGGGGAGAAAGAAAGTGGTTTCTACTGTTAAGGCAGTGGTGGGGAACCTGTGGCCCTCCAGCCATTGCAAAACGACAGTTCCAAATCAAGCTTTGCCTGTCCAGGCATGATGGGTATTCAGTAGCGGATTATAATAGGTCTGTTTTGGGCGGTAGCCCGGGGCCCTGAGCTCCTGGGGGCCCATGGTCACCCAAACAGAACTATACTTCAGTGGCGTATTATCTCCTGGCTACAGTTCTGCTATGACTTGAAAAAAAAAAATCACTTCTTTTTTACCACAATTTTGCACAAATCAGTGCAAAACTGCAGCCAGCAGCCATACTGAAGGACCCTAATATGTGACTATGATGTCACCACAGGTCCTGAACAGTCTACACTATGGAGGAGCAATACTAAAGAACAGCCCAGGGCCTATGGTAAAGTTAATCTGCCCCTGTGGGTATTGAAGTTTTACAACGCTGAAAGGCTGCAGGTTCCCCAAGACTACATTCACGTCTGCTCTCTGTTATAAGGGTTTCGGTTCCATCATAGGAAGAGAAAAACAAATGCAGTGGTACCAGCTCCTTACATGGTGGATACCCAATAGCAACCATTCATTATAATGGGATCTTTCAGGTTTCTGCTATCATCTCCAACATTTCACTGGGCAAATATAACAGTGCAGACTACACTATTTATCCAGCACTCAATGAGCTACAGTGCATGGACTGGGAATATGTGAGTATATTTTACTCCTATTCTTAGGTGCACAGCATATTGGGAGGGGGCACAGTATATGGGGGCACTATCTCAGAGGAGCACAGCATGTTAGAGGACACAGTATCTCAGGGGGGCATACAATATCAGGGAGAGTACAGTCAGGGATGTATTTATCACTAGTCACCCGTGGTCTGGTGCCTAGGGCAGCATCTTGCAGGGGGGAAGCACCAGGGAGCAGGGGGAAGGAAACAACTTTTAGTTTTTATTTTTTTAGTCTGGTATGGCTGTGTTATCCAGTCACAATATGGCGGTATTGTTCAGGTCTGGTATGGCGGTATTAGTCAAGTCTGGTGTGGTAGTGTTATCCAGTCACAGTATGGCGGTATTGTTCAGGTCTGGTATGGTGGTGTTATTTAGGTCTGGTGTGGTGGTGCTATCCAATCAGAATATGGCGGTACTGGTCAGGTCTGGTATGGCAGTTATTCAGTCAGAGCATGGCGTGGTTCGTCAGGTCTGGTGTGGCGGTGTTGTCCAGTCACAGTATGGCGGTGTTGTTCAGGTCTGGTGTGGAGGTCTTATGCAGTCACAGTATGGCGGTATTTGTCAGGTCTGGTATGGCGGTGTTATGCAGTATCAGTATGGTGGTATTGGTCAGGTCTGGTGTGGCGGTGGTAAATGTGATGCCTGGAGCTATTACCTACCAATCTACTAAACCTGTGGTGAGAATTCCCTCAGACAATATGCAGACGGCTCTAATCATTGATTCAATGTGGAAATTTGCTTATGTTTTAAGCAGTTAAAGACCATGAAAAACGTGATTCAGACAATTGGGGGAGATTTATCAAACATGGTGTAAAGTGAAACTGTCTCAGTTGAAGCTACCATCAAATCATATTCCACCTTTCATTTTCCAAAGAGTCTGTGAGAAATGAAAGGTGGAATCTGATTGGTTGCTAGGGGCAAATGAGACAGTTTCACTTTACACCATGTTTCATAAATCTCCCCCAATGTTTCTACATGTAGAGAAATGCATGTGGCCAAAACCAGACTCCCATTTCTTCCCCAGTAGCCATGTGCTGTTACCAGGATTATGGGCCATACGCCTATTGGCTTTTTTTGTTACCACAAGGTCTGGTTTCGGCTGCAAGTGGTGACGTACAGTAAATGTGGGAATGTGGTCTAAGACTGATCATGTCATGATGGTAATTGGTGAGTGAGATGGTAATTGGTGAGTGAACATGGGACGTCTGCAGGTTTAGAGCATAGGGCAGCAGCAGCTGGTATCTCTGGAGGGCACATTGTTTTGTGCAGTACAGTATCTTGGCAGAGAACAGTATATCAGGGAGGGCACAGTATATTATGGGTACAGTATCTCTGGAGGGCACTGTATATTATGGGTACAGTATCTCTGGAGGGCACAGTATATTATGGGTACAGTATCTCCGGAGGGCACAGTATATTATGGGTACAGTATCTCTGGAGGGCACTGTATATTATGGGTACAGTATCTCTGGAGGGCACTGTATATTATGGGTACAGTATCTCTGGAGGGCACAGTATATTATGGGTACAGTATCTCCGGAGGGCACAGTATATTATGGGTATAGTATCTCTGAAGGGCACAGTATATTATGGATACAGTATCTCTGGAGGGCACTGTATATTATGGGTACAGTATCTCTGGAGGGCACTGTATATTATGGGTACAGTGTCTCCGGAGGGCACAGTATATTATGGGTACAGTATCTCCGGAGGGCACAGCAGCATCTCATGCAGTACAGTATCTTGGCAGAGAACAGTATATCAGGGAGGGCACAGTATATTATGGGTACAGTATCTCTGGAGGGCACAGTATATTATGGGCACAGTATCTCTGGAGGGCACAGTATATTATGGGATCTCTGGAGGGCACAGTATATTATGGGTACAGTATCTCCGGAGGGCACAGTATATTATGGGTATAGTATCTCTGGAGGGCACTGTATATTATGGGTACAGTATCTCTGGAGGGCACTGTATATTATGGGTACAGTATCTCCGGAGGGCACAGTATATTATGGGTATAGTATCTCTGGAGGGCACAGTATATTATGGGTACAGTATCTCTGGAGGGCACTGTATATTATGGGTACAGTATCTCTGGAGGGCACTGTATATTATGGGTACAGTATCTCTGGAGGGCACTGTATATTATGGGTACAGTATCTCCGGAGGGCACTGTATATTATGGGTACAGTATCTCCGGAGGGCACAGTATATTATGGGTACAGTATCTCCGGAGGGCACAGTATATTATGGGTACAGTATCTCCGGAGGGCACAGTATATTATGGGTATAGTATCTCTGGAGGGCACTGTATATTATGGGTACAGTATCTCTGGAGGGCACTGTATATTATGGGTACAGTATCTCTGGAGGGCACTGTATATTATGGGTACAGTGTCTCCGGAGGGCACAGTATATTATGGGTACAGTATCTCCGGAGGGCACAGTATATTATGGGTACAGTATCTCCGGAGGGCACAGCAGCATCTCATGCAGTACAGTATCTTGGCAGAGAACAGTATATCAGGGAGGGCACAGTATCTCTGGAGGGCACAGTATATTATGGGTACAGTATCTCTGGAGGGCACAGCATATTATGGGTACAGTGTCTCCGGAGGGCACAGTATATTATGGGTACAGTATCTCTGGAGGGCACAGTATATTATGGGTACAGTATCTCTGGAGGGCACAGTATACTAAGGGTACAGTATCTCCGGAGGGCACAGTATATTATGGGTACAGTATCTCCGGAGGGCACAGTATATTATGGGTACAGTATCTCCAGAGGGCACAGTATATTATGGGTACAGTATCTCCGGAGGGCACAGTATATTATGGGTACAGTATCTCTGGAGGGCACAGTATACTAAGGGTACAGTATCTCCGGAGGGCACAGTATATTATGGGTACAGTATCTCCGGAGGGCACAGTATATTATGGGTACAGTATCTCCGGAGGGCACAGTATATTATGGGTACAGTATCTCCCTAGGGCACAGCAGCATCTTATGCAGTACAGTATCCTGGCAGAGAACAGTATATCAGGAAAGGCACAGTAAATCAGGGGCACAAGGTATTAAAATAAAATTAGGGGGCACAATATATCTTATAATTATTTCAGGGCCAAAAGTATATTACTCATTTTAGGGCACATATGTGTATTATCAGTGTGTATATTATAATTCATTTCAAGGGGCCAAAATAGGGAACCAGTGAATAACAATTTGAATCCCACCCCACTACCCCTCCTACTCACTAACCTCAGCAAAATGTGTTAATGTTGTTAGTGAAACACAACAATTGATATCTTTAGATTATACAATCTAGATACATTAGATTTTATGGACATTTATTCCCAAACCCTCTTTAATCTTAACTGAATCATTTTGCTAAGGATGCCGCATTGCACAAGAATACAGAGAGAACACACCATTGCCATGAACACTGATATTTTCACAGGTCCATTTAAGGTGGAACTTTCTTACTGTCTATATCAGAAAATAAACGATGACAAATATACACACAAAGGCAGTACCAAAGAAGCAGATTACACTGACCAGTCATAGTCATGAAAACAGAGTCCTAAAAGGTCATCTGGCAAGGTCAAGGACTTTTATTTGCCAGATCTAAATTAGGGCACTTGGCTGTAAGAAATAAAAAAAACAATATAACTTTTATTTAACTCTTAGGTTGTACGTATGCAGGCAGAATCAGCAAGCTATCTAATGTGTATAAGGAGCAACCCCATAGTCCTTGATGTCAGGATTACAACATACCTCATGTATGGCAGGCCTTAATGATCTCACTCCACAGCATCTCATGGAGTACAGTATCGGAGCTGTGTATGTTTGGGTATATAGTAGCTGCTTACTGTGATTTAACAATGCTGCTGAGAAATTAATAAACTGATAGCAATGTACCAGGTTTATCCTTCTCAGAAGGATTATTTTTAATGTTAATCATGTTTTTTCAAATGTTAGGACTCTTTCCTGGGTGTATTTTGAAAGTTACTAAAATATAGTTTTAAAATGTCACGCTTCAAGGTGTATTAGTTATATTTCTTTACTACGTTTCATCTCTTAGAGATGAGCGCAAAGTCTGATCGTTGTGCATTTGAATACTGGTGGCTTAAAGAATTGGATCCAGCCTTAGGAAGACTCCTTAGAGCTGCATGCAACTTCTTCAGTCACCAGTATTCAAATGCACAACGATCGGACTCGAGCATGCTCCAGTGGCGCTTATCTCTATGGCGCTTCTTTTCTCTGTTTTCTATGTTACTAAATTTTCTATGTAACTAAATTTTTTGTTTGTTCTCATAAAGAAGGTCCAAGGAGGTGGCATTGAATATTTCTTTACTGAAAAGAGTGCAAAAGACCAAATAAGTTTGGGAACCTCTGGTAAAGAGGTTTATTTTTCTATTGTCATCTATGTCCATGAGGCTTGCCATACAGTGATGTCACAATGCTGTTAAAACAGCTCAGGCAAGATAGCTGCCCCCATAACAATGTACAAAAATGTAAACAAAGGAAAATTACAATCAGATTAGAGAAAAAGAACATATTTCTGTATCTGGCTCAAATCAGGAAATACATTCCATTTCTTTAACCCCACCACCACCACCACCAAGCTGGCTAGTTTTGATGTATATATGTTATACAGTAGCATCCAAGTCTGTCTGGGTTTAAAAATAGTAGCTGCATCTTATGCAGTAAAGGACTTCAGCAAAGCCTTAAAAAGAGTTCCCCGTAAAGAGCTGATAGAGAAGTTAGTGAAAGTTGGACTTAATCCCTGGATAGTTCAGTAGTTTTGCAGTTGGCTCAAAGGGGGTTGTTGGTAAAGGGGTATTTCACTCAAAATTAAAGGGGTAGTGTGGCGGTAAAGAATTATTCACAGACTAACATACATTACAAAGTTATACAGCTTTGTAATGTATGTTATGTCTGTGAATGGCCCCCTTCCCCGTGTCCTACCACCCCCAATCGCGGCTGAGCACAGTTGTGACGCGGCGGAGGGGGGACAGGCGGCAGCGACTCGGCCGTCTGTCCAAAGATGACGTTTGGCACAAGATGGCGGACGGCCCTCGACACGGATCAGGTAATGTATAATGCACCACACTTCCGGGTACACGGGGTGGGGGTGGGGCAATACGGGGAACGGGGCGATTCACAGACATAACATACATTACAAAGTTGTATAACTTTGTAATGTGTATTATTCTGTAGTGCCGCACTACCCCATATGTTGCTGCCCTGATGCAGAACATAATAAACAGCATATTTTTACCCCTCTGTGCTCTACAGTGTCCTCCTGTGTCATCTTTGGCCCCTAGCTGAACAATCCCGCCTCCACTTCTGAGACTAACTTGTCTGGCAGTGACAGCCCGCTCAGCCAATTATAGACTGAGATGGGACATCGCCGCAGCTAGTGATTGGCTGAGCAGGCTGTCACTGCTAAACAGGTCCGTCTCGGAAGTGGAGGCGGGATCATCGGGAACCGAAGATGACGTAGGAGGACACTGGGGGGCTGTGGAGCTGTAAGCATAGGTTGTTTGTAATATTCTGGGCAGAAAAATGTAAAAAATTAATTCTAAGTGGAATACCCCTTTAATGGGATGCATTCTGAGCAGAGACTGGTTACAAGTGGTGGCCTCAAAGGTCTATTCTGGGTCCTCTTCTTTTTAATATGTTTGTAAGTGACATAGGAGAAGGTTTGGTAGGTAAGGTTTGTCTGCTGAAGAAACAAAGGTGCACTAGGGTTGATATTCCTGGAGGTGTTTGTAATACAGAAAGGGGTTTACTTTTGCAAGATAAGTGATCAAAACTGTGGAAACTGCAGTTCAATACTTCCAAATGTAAAATAATGCATTTGGGGAGGAGGAATCCTTTATCTGAGTAATATATTGGTTGTTTTGTGTTAGCAATGACTTCAGAAGAGAAGGATTTAGGGGTAATGATTTCTGACAGCCTTAAAATGATTCACCACACAATCAGGCGGTGGGAAAAGCAAATCGTATGCTGGGCTGTATAGCTAGAGGTATAACCGGTAGGAAGAGGGAGATTGTGATCCCGCTGTATAGACATGGTCGCGGAGGAACGAACCCCGCATCTCATACCAGCTGGGGTCTACTCCATAATGGAGCTAATCCCAGCTCGGCACTCTATTGTTTTCGGCTGCAGCAGCCGAAAGCAATAGAGTGCCTATCTCATCGATCTATGCAGTATTACTATACTGCATAGATCTCAATGATAGATCAGTGTGGCTATACTAGAAGTTCCCCAGGGGGGCTTCTAGTATATGTGTAAAAAAAAAAAAGTATAGTTTATTATTAATAAACAACCCCCTCCCCTAATAAAAGTTTGAATCACCCCCCTTTTCCCATTTTATAAATAAATAAATAAATAAATAAACATGTTTTGTATCGCCGCGTGCGTAATCGTCCAAACTATTAATTAATCACATTCCTGATCTCGCATGGTAAATGGCGTCAGCGTAAAAAATTCCCAAAGTGCAAAATTGTGCTTTTTTGGTTGCATCAAATCCAGAAAAATTGTAATAAGAAGCGATCAAAAAGTTGCATATGCGCAATCAAGGTACCGATAGAAAGTACACATCATGGCGCAAAAAATGACACCTCAGACAGCCCCCTAGACCAAAGGATAAAAGCGCTATAAGCCTGGGAATAGAGCGATTTTAGGGAACATATATTTCATAAAAATGATTTGAATTTTTTAAAAGCCATCAAATAAAATAAAAGTTATACAAGTTACATATCGTTGTAATCGTACCGTCCTGAGGAACATATATAGCAAGATAGTTTTACCCCAGGGCGTAAATACAACAAAAAAAAACAAATAAAAAAAGTGTTTGTTTGTTTTTTCAATTTCACCACACATTTAATTTTTTTCTGGTTTTGCAGTGTAATTTATGCTAAAATTCAGCCTGTCATTGCAAAGTACAATTAGCGGCGCAAAAAATAAGGGCTCATGTGGGTTTCTATGTAAAAAAAAATGCAACAGCTATGGCCTTTTAAGCACAAGGAGGAAAAAGCGAAAATGTAAAAATTTAAATTGGCCCGGTCCTCTAAGGGTTAAATATGTTAAAGGGCTAACTAAGGTTCAGGAGGGAAGTGTTTGCAACAATAAACTGAACAAGAAAAAGGGGGCACAACCTGAGATTAGTAGGAGGAAATATCAGGAGCAGCACGGGAAAGTAACTGAATGTGAATCTGCCTGAAATAAACATATATCTATCATAAGATTATAATGAAGGACATAATAAAATGGCAGCATAGATGGCCTAGGTGGCACACAATGTTCTTTGGGGTCTGTAATATGGTGCTGTAGGGACTTTATTAGGCCTAAATGCTTAACTTTCTACATATTAAATGGGTTAAAATCTGTGAATTTGTAGAAACATCTGGAAAGACTAATTTGATCTCTGAACCTAGAAAATATTTGCACTCTGGTTTCCCAATGTCAATGCAGCAATTCTACTTATAGAGAAATTAATAATCTGACTCCACCTGACATTCCACTTACATACCTCCCTATTATGCTGATCTCAACCAGTCTGTGTACTACTGAAGGTTTCAGGTTTACAGGAAATTGAATTTTAAAGTTGGGGCTTAAAGGGAATGTATCACCTATATTTTTTTTCAGATCAGAGGCAGTTATTGAAAACTTTTCTTCTTTAAATAATATGTCTCTATTATATTACAGTGGTGCCTTGGATTACGAGCATAATTCGCTCCGGGACCGCGCTTGTAATCCAAATCCACTCTTAAACCAAAGCAAATTTTCCCATAAGAAATCATAGAAATGCAGACCATTGGTTCCACACCCCAAGAATAATGATTTATTATTCTGAATAACACGTAAAACAGATGAAATAAACATTCAGAAACAGCAGAATATGTGATATTATAAGTTACTGTACAGTAATGGAGAGGATGGGAAACACAAAGGCGGACAGAGACTGCAGGGAGCATGAAGGAATGAGCAGGGCAGATGTGGGCACATACATGCAGCACTCTGTCTGGGGAGAGGTCTGGGGAGAGAGGGGTTACAGCTATGGAGAGATTACCTCCACAGTCCTGTCCCCTGATGTAAGCCCCAGCCTGAAGTGGATCTGCTATGATTTGAAAGGTGAGGGACACTTCCTGGGTCAGAGTACAGTGCTGTAGACTCCGCTAAGCAGACCATGTCCCTCCTCGACTCGCGCTCCCACCCAGCACAGTGAGCTCTTAAACTTAGTCACAATTTTGAAAAACTAAAACTGTGAGCTCTTAAACCAAAATGCTCTTAAACCAAGGTACCACTTGTATATGCATTTGCTTTTGTTTTTTTACTTCTTCTTTGCTTTTTTTTTTTTTTACATTTCATTACACATTAGGAAATCTTGCATGAATTGAATTTTTTCTCGATCCTCTCTTTTTTTTAGCTGAATTTAAAGGGGTTATCCAGCGCTACAAAAACATAGCCACTTTTGCCCCACTCTTGTCTCCAGTTCAGGTGTGGTTTGCAATTAAGCTCCATTTACTTCAATGTAACTGAGTTTCAAATCCCACCCAATCTAGAGACAAGGGTGGTGCAAAAGTGGCCATGTTTTTGTAGCACTGGATAACCCCTTTAGGGTGCCTTCACACCTACCAGATCCACAGCGGATCTCACTTCTGCGGATTCGAAGCGAGAACCGCTGCGGATCCGGTATCAATTCACCCCTATGATAGCACATATTCGCAGCGGGATTGACATCCCGCTGTGAATATGTGCTTTAACTCCCTGGTGCCCGCAGCCCCGCCGTCGCATCCCCCATCCCCGGCCCGCCGCCACGAGCATACATTACCTACTTGGCGGCGCGGCTGCAGTGAGGCTCCCGGCTCCGGTCCCGCTCAGATCAGCTGAGCGGGACCGGAGCCGGCAGCCTCACTGCAGCAGCGCCGCCGAGCAGGTACTGTATGCTCTCGGCGGTGGGATGCGGGCGGCGGCGGGCTGGGGGTGGGCTGATGGGGGGGATGTGGCCGGGATGGGGGGATGCGCCGGCGGGGCTGCGAGCACCAGGGAGTTAAAGCACATATTCACAGCGGGATGTCAATCCCGCTGCGAATATGTGCTATCATAGGGGTGAATTGATACCGGATCCGCAGCGGTTCTCGCTTCGAATCCGCAGAAGTGAGATCCGCTGTGGATCCGGTAGGTGTGAAGGCACCCTTAAAGACATTTAGTGATATGCTTTACTCCATGCCCATATTAGACTGGAGGGGGCTCTATTGAATTTTCAAGGCATACGGCGTGACCTGTGAAAAGGTCATAATGCAGTGAGGGGAGAGGCTAGGCACTGAGTATCACCTATTGTGAATGGCCTGATCGTGTAATATCTATACAATGGTGTCACCTTTCACTGCAACTGTGCATGTGATAAGGAGGGGACAACTGGAAAGTGTCAACTTATTATTAGGCTTGGTGTCCAAAATGGAAGCTGCAAAATTTTGGGATTATTTTATAATAAGGGTAGAAAAATGTAAAATTAGGATAAATACAACAAAAAATTCTGAAAAATATGTTTACCTTAAAAGCTTAAAGGAGAAGTCCAGCGAAAATTTTTATTAAAGTACTGTATTGCCCCCCAAAAGTTATACAAATCCCCAATATACACTTATTACAGGAAATGCTTATAAAGTGCTTTTTTTCCCTGCACTTACTATTGCATCAAGGCTTCACTTCCTGGATAAAATGGTGATGTCACGACCTGACTCCCAGAGCTGTGCGGGCTGTGGCTGCTGGAGAGGATGATGGCAGGGGAACACTGAGGGACACAGGGCACTGGAGGGACACTGAGCATCCCCCTGCCATCATCCTCTCCAGCAGCCACAGCCCGCACAGCTCTGGGAGTCGGGTCGTGACATCACCATTTTATCCAGGAAGTGAAGACTTGATGCGGTAGTAAGTGAAGAGAAAAAAGCACTTTATAATCATTTCCCGTAATAAGTGTGTATTGGGGATTTGTATAACTTTTGGGGGGCAATACAATACTTTAATAAAAATTTTCGCCAGACTTCTCCTTCTAATTTAACCAAAAACGTTGTTTGGTGACGATACATTCCCTTTAAATGCGCACAAGAACAGTCCTCTGGTTTGCAAAGCAAATATCTACTTTACAATGGGGTCTCTAGTCTTTGCATTGTAAAATCATAGCTCTATAGGGTTAAGGCTACTATTTGGGGTTAAGACTACTAAATGGGGCTATGAATGAGAGCTGTAGACACAAAACCACAAGATACGTGTAATCACAACCTATGCAGATCTGCTTCATTTAATACTTTAGATGCATCAGAACAATGGGACTGGCTGCTCATGTAGATATCCTATAATGTATATTACACACTGTAAGAACTTTAATGTTGTGCCAAATGTAATATTAGGATATTTACTTACTATTTGGCCATGTCCACACACTGGTGGTGATTCCATGCCTGAATTTTCATGTAATCTATAAGCATTCTACCAGCAATGCAAGTGAATGCAGTATTATATTGTATACCCTATCCACACACCTTAGAGAATTTCCATGCACAACCACAGATTCTGAGCTGTAAATCCTAATTCCAACCAAGACCTTTAGGAGTGAACATGGCTTTATGTATAGAACACCTTTAGACGGATATCTGTATTCTAGCCCATAAACTATATGTCAGTCTGCTTTATGAGTATACTGGATCTGATCAGGATTTTCAAGCTTTTGTTTTATTCTGCTGCTGGTTTGGCACAGAATAATTTGAGGATTGTGGTGAGGAAAGCGCGCTTCTCTTTCACACAAACATTAGCGCCTTACATGTTAAGAAACTACTCAAGCAGCATTGTTACAGTCCCTAAATTCTGGCACTAATAAAAACCATACCCCTTTCCCAATCGGGACCCTCATGAGCAGCTCTGGAGGACTTGAACTTTTGTGCATTATAAAAATCCACAGAATATAGTAGGAGTTATGTAATGCCTAATTTCCCCTGGGGTGGCGCTGCTGGGGAATTGAACACTTGCTCCTGGGATCCTCTTAAGAATGATCTTCCAGATCAGCAGTGCTTTTTCTCCTTGCTGTTTATCAGGACTGTGGTTATCGCCGTGACCTTCTCATTATCTGGATAGATTAACTGGAGAACTCCACATTGTTGAACCAGTGAGATCATTGCTTATTTCTGCTCCTGCATTAATACCAGTGAGTGATATTCAGCCACACAGGCGGTGAATCATAATCTAAACCCTACTTACATACCAAGTTCTATAAATAACCCATACGTGCTGACATAGACTATTCACTATATAGCAGCATCAGACCTTGCGGCCATATACATCTGGAGAACATTTCTGGAATTGGTATTCTATACACAGATTTTTGGTAATCAGTTCATTAGTGAGGACCCCATTCCATACATGTCTGTAGAATGTTTATCAAGTCGCAATATAAGTCATCATTATATAGTTCATATTTTCTAAATGTAACCACTAAGCAAAATACAGGGGGGTTCTCATCTCAAAAATTTATTGGCTATCTTATCTTTTAAGAACACGGCCCTTAGCTCCATCCAGCCTTATTGGTTGTCAGAACTAGAGATGGGCGAGTCTCAAACACACTCGGGTCCGTCCAAGCCCAAACGCTCTGCATTTGATTACCGATGGCTGCAGAAGTTGGATGCAACCCTAAGAAGTCCTGGAAAAAATGGATACAGCCTTAGGGATGCATCAAACTTCTGCAGCCACTGGTAATCAAAAGCAGAGACCACAGAGTGCCCAACATTTGCTCATCTCTAGTCAGAACTTTTTGGAATGCCAAAAATGGCCAAGTAGGTTGTTTTTTTTGCAGTTTACATAACTCCCATAGAGGATAAAGGGAGTTGAGTAAACATTATAACATCACTACAGCTCATTGCAACTTTCCAGTGTTCTTGGTGCATGCCTATAAGGGAAACATTTGTAAGCGACTTTTGACTGTCACCAGTTTTCCAACCATGCTAGGATTCTTATGAGGGTCACAAAACTTATTGTTGCATGGGGCAACACCAAAATTGTTTCATGGTAATGGTCAAAATTTTACCGCGACCATGTGGAGCTTTACCTTGAGGGGTTGTCCAGGATCCTCTGATCAGGCAGATGCTGTGCATAGAGGTTCCTGAGCTTGTAACTCAGCCCAACTAGTGCCTACCTACTGTTCTCTAACTATAGAGAGTTCCTCAGTACCATGTTTGCAATATTAGCTCTAAACTTTATGAAAACACAGACAATCCAGACTTAAGTAATGGCGACACTATGGCTGCTTTAGGTGGTGTTTTGGTCTCACTTAACATATCTGTCGAGTCGTGTTGGATTTTAGAATTGGATGTTGATTCAGGGAATGGGAGGGGGCATCAGCCATATATAATGTTTTGGGTTGGTTCTTTTGTTCCCTTACCACAAATACAAACAGGGTCTGAGGAGTCTGCCAGCCATTCCTACTGACAATTGTTATAAGTATTGTAATAAGTATCAGTCTTCTTGGTCCCTATACACCATAAGTATCAGTCTTCTTGGTCCCTATACACTTTAGTCAAAAGTAGCCAAACCAGCCAACTTCAGGAGGAATTGCCAACCCCCATATGTGTCTGAGGGCCTTCGACCTACCCGGGTTTGGGCATGTTGATTTTCAACTGGCCAATACTTTGTTTTTTAAAGAGCGGAGCTGTCTGGCATCAGCAGCCCCCTTATGTTTCCACTGAGAACACACAAATGTTCAGCCGACAGCTATTGAAAGTGCACGGCTTCTTTAACACCAGAAGGCAGACATTCTGACAGTATATGGTCCAAATGTCCATCATCTCTGACCTAGAAGAGCAGAATGAAAAGTATCTGAATGCCTTACTGTATCCAGGAAGGAAACAGACACAACACTTATTTGTTATGGCTCCGCTATGCTAAATTGCTTAATGGCTGGACATTCTGGATTAAGTTCAAAAAACACATTGTATAAATATGACACAGTTTACTTAGCAAAGCTAAAGAAAAAAAAACACAAAAAACACAATCCAGTAATTATGCAATTTTAAAAAAAGACTGTCTATTGCAGGGGTGTACCCAGTAATTTAATTTGAGGGTAGGAGAATCCTGATGCAGTTGCCTTCCTCCAATCCGGGAGATCCCCAGTCCAGCACTGGTAGCCAAGGCCCATGTCCTTTACTATATCTAATAAGGTGTAGGGCTGCATCTGACTTTTTCAGCAACCGGTAATCAGATGCCCAGAGTTCGGGTTCTGACAAACCCAAGTGTGCTCGAGGTTCACTCATCTCTAGTGTGTGAGGTTTCAGCTGTGTACTACAGAAAAATATTCATACTTCTTTAACCAAATATATGTTAAAAGAGTGGAGTTGTGCCTAATAGAGATAAACAAACCTGTGATTACCGGTGGCTGAAGAAGTTGGATGCAGCCTTAGGGAGTCCTAGAAAACATGGATACAGATTTAGGCTGTTTTTCAGTATTCCCTAAGGCTGCATCCAACTTTTTCAGCCACCTGTAATCATATACCATATGACGTACCCGAGTGCACTGGCGGTTCACTCATCTCTATTACATAACACACTGGGGGAAATCTCCCAGCCTTTCAACACCCATAGACACAAAAGCTGAGGGTACACTTACAGTATCAGAATCAAACTTAATGTGCCAAAACCAAGCTCATAAGTATGGCACCAGAACCAAGCTTATAATATAAATACAGCACCAGAACCAAGTTTATAATATAAATACAGCACCAGAACCAAGCATATAATATAAATACAGCACTACAACCAAGATTATAATATAAATACAGCATCTGAACCAAGCATATATTAAAAATACAGCAACAGAACCAAGCATATAACATAAATAAGGCACCAGAACCAAGCTAGGGACATACATATAGCACCAGAGCCAAGCAAATTTTACAGAAAGGCTAATAACATGTCAGCAACATATGCTACCAACGCTGTGACCACTGATTGTGACTAAACTGGTGTCCAAAAGGGCAAAGATGCATTATGGAGACTAGTAGACTAGTCACAACATACACAATGAAAGAGGAAGTTTCCTGTTTACTGTGATTGTCTTATATACTGATACTGGGAATTGTGTCTGCATTGTGGACATAGGTTATATACATATAATCATCTATTAAGCTATGTTCAAATGCCATCTATATTTTATCTGTTAGACACCCGTCATATAGTTACACCCATCATTATGAAATAATGGCCGTTATTTCGCCCCAAAAAGTCCAAAAAAATGACTGTGCCTTAGGCCATGTTCCCACTATGAGATTTTAGTACCAAAAGACGCCCACAAATAATGACCATGATTGACTGCCCGTTCAGAAAGACAGTTGTGAAATCTCATTGTGGGAACATAGCCTGAGGCTATGTTTCCACTACGTAAAAATGACGACCGGTTTTATCGGACGGCCGTCATTTAATGCCCAAAAAACACGGTTATATTTGTATTACTACAGCCGTTGTTATAAAATAACATCAGTTATATGTTGTGTTGATGTCCGTCTGATAAAAATGGCCGTCATTTTTAAGTAGTGGAAATATAGACTATGGCTAGATTAACCATATAAAATACATTTGTCAAGGTATAGCATAAAACCCTTCACAGAAATGGCGAGCATGAGATTAGAAAGAAGAAGCGGTTCTCATAGAAGGTTTCACACTGTTGCTGTAATATTATTCACTATCGCCCTCTGCTGGATACTTTGTATAATGTACAAAACGCTAAGATAAAAACTTTCCAAAGCCACAGTGATCAAGTATATAGCAGCACACTCTTTCTGAGAAAACCCCAGCACTGTGATAATCGCTGCTATATATTTTATGACTTGGGTCACTGTGACACATTTGGTGAAACAATACTAACAGGATCAGATTGTGATGTGTATTTAGCTCCTCTTCTTGTCTATACGTATGACCTGGTACAAATGTGTGCTGGCAAAGGTTCCTCCTATGGAAAATAATAGAAACTTAAAGGGGTAGTGCGGCGGTAAACAATTATTCACAGAATAACACACATTACAAAGTTATACAACTTTGTAATGTATGTTATGTCTGTGAATGGCCCCCTTCCCGTGTCCCACCACCCCCACCAGTGTACCCGGAAGTGTGGCGCGCTATACATACCTGTCACATGCCGACTCGTCTCCGATCTTCAGTCAGCGATGTTGTCTTTGGACGGCCGGGCCGAATCCCTCCGAGCGTCCTGAGTGCCGGCCGCCCTCTTCAGCGTCATCAGATGCTCAGCCGCGATTGGGGCCATTCACATACATAACATACATTACAAAGTTGTATAACTTTGTAATGTGTGTTATTTTGTGAATAAATGTTTAGCGCCGCACTACCCCTTTAATCTTCAGAGGGTTAATTTAAACTCCTGGGGGCCAGACTGTCACTAAAAAAACACCACACACCCCTAAAAAGTGCCATGCACATGGCTTTTTTTAGACAAACAGAAGAAATTCCATTAAAGCTTCTCTGTACCCACAATCTGACCCCCCCAAACCGCTTGTACCTTCGGATAGCTGCTTTTAATCCAAGATCTGTCCTGGGGTCCGTTCGGCAGGTAATGCAGTTATTGTCCTAAAAATACTTTATGGGTGCCTTCACACCTACCGTATCGCAGTAGAAAATCCGCTGCGGATCCGCAGCAGATCCGCAGCAGATTTAACTAAATGAATGAACACAGCATTAAATACGCACTGTCAAATCCGCTGCGGATCCGCAGCAGATTTGTAAGTGCGGATTTGATGTTGTGTTCATTCATTTAGTTAAATCTGCTGCGGATCTGCTGCGGATCCGCAGCGGATTTTCTACTGCGATACGGTAGGTGTGAAGGCACTCTAAAACCTGAAGCCCGTGCCAAACGGGAGTATCTGTGCCCTAACTTTGCACCACCCCTCCGTCCCTCCTCCCCAGCCTCTTCATCATTAGGAATGCCACTGAAACATTTTCTCCATGCTGAACATTGCACAGGTCCTTAACGATCCAGCCCATGTGTCGGGCTGCCACAGGTGGGGAATAGGAGGCAATCTGTCTGGAGCATTCCTAATGATGAAGAGGGTGGGGAGGAGGGACGGAGGGGTGGTGCAAAGTTAGGGCACAGATACACCCGTTTGGCACAGGCTTCAAGTTTAAAAGTATTTTTTTAGGACAATAACTGCATCACCTGCCGAACGGACCCCACGACAGATCTTGGAATAAAAGCAGCTATCCGAAGGTAAAAGTGGTTTGGGAGGGGGGGCAGATTGTGGGTACAGAGTCACTTTAAACACTATGGGAGACAGACAGCACAGTTTGTAGAAAAAAGACGCCACACCCTCAGCATGCTGCATTTTGGTCGATCTGCCACAGAGCCTCAAGAGCACCAGAGAGGAGAGAAAATCCCCACACCAAAACACCACGCCAATTATGGGTACGTTCAGACTGAGGAAAACTGTCGGAAATTCCGAGCGGAATCCCTGCTGCGGACTCTGCTCGGAAACCCTGCCTGCCTCATTGCCTCAGTGTCTCAATGTTATGTATAGGGCGCCTCCGCTCTCCGCGACTCTCTGCTGATAGAATTGACATGGAGCTGTAGGGATTCTGTTTCCCCATCCCCTTCTCTGACCTAGCACTGCTGGGAAACAATTGCTATTGATGCTAGGTACAGTGGTGTAAAGTTTTTATTTTTATTTTTTTTTTCTATTTTATTCCCCTACCTTCTGCCAACTCCAGTCTATACACAAAGCCGACTATTGATATGCAGAGACAGGGTGTATTTTGGCTGCTTCTGTTGCTAGTGACAATAAAATGTTATAATATGATTATAATGGGCAAGATTTATCAAACATGGTGTAAAGTGAAACTGGCTCAGTTGCCCCTAGCAACCAATCAGATTCCACCTTTCATTTCCTAAGAGTCTGTGAGGAATGAAAGGTGGAATCTGATTGGTTGCTAGGGGCAACTGAGCCAGTTTCACTTTACACCATGTTTGATAAATCTCCCCCAATATGTCTATTTCTGATAATAAACTCCCTTTATGATAGATATGAATTATGCGGCAGACACTTGTACTTCTAACAGGACTTAGTACAGTGTATTATTGTACTGCTCATGGTTGTTTGGAAAAATACATGACATCACATGACTGGCTCCTTTCCAGCTGCTGATATCACGCAGATCTATTGGAATGGGTGTATGCAAAGGAAAACATGCATATTGTCTAAACAGCGGAGAGACCTCAGGAGCGCCTGTGCAGCCATCTGGTAAAATTCCTTCCCAAGCGAATGTAATCTAAATGGAACACGAGGTGCCTTTTCCTGCCACAGATTCTCTGCCAACAAAATTGTCAGCCTTCAGCAGTTTTTCCCATCACCCTCCCCCACTTTCACCAAGTAGGTAAACCCTGACTTATCATCAACCAAACAAACATGCCAGGCCTAGTTTGGTAAAGAAAAGCATGAAACAAGGCACAAGCATATATATATATATATATATATATATATATATATATATATATATATATATATATATACAGTGGTACTTTGGTTTAAGAGTAACTTGGTTAAAGAGCGTTATGGTTTAAGAGCTCACAGTTTTTCAAAATTGTGACTTGGTTTAAGAGCATTGCTTTGGTTTAAGAGCTCCCTGCACTGGGTGGGAGCACGAGTGGAGGAGGGGCATGGTCTGCAAGGTGGGGTCTACAGCCCTGTACTCTGACCCAGGAAGTCTCCCTCACCTTCTAAATAAAAGCAGATTCACTTCAGGCTGGGGCTTACATCAGAGGACAGGACTGTGGTGGTAATCTCTTCATAGCTGTAACCCCTCTCTCCCAAGACAGAGAGTGCTGCATTTATGTGCCCACATCTGTCCTGCTCATTCCTTCATGCCCCCTGCAGTGTCTATTAGCCCTTGTGTTTCCCATCCTCTCCATTACTGTACAGTAACTCATAATATGACATATTCAGCTGCTTCTAAATGTTTTTTTCATTATTTTTTGGGGGGTGTGGAACCAATTGTCTGCATTTCTATGATTTCTTATGGGAAAATTTGCTTTGGTTTAAGAGTGGATTTGGATTACAAGCACGGACCCGGAACGAATTATGCTCGTAATCCAAGGCACCACTGTATATATATATATATATATATATATATATATATATATATAAGTGGAGCCTTGGATTACGAGTATAATTCGTTCCGGGATTATGCTTGTAATCCAAATCACTCTTAAACCAAAGCAAATTTTTCCCATAAGAAATTATAGAAATGCAGACAATTGTTCCACACCCCAAAAATAATGATTTTTTATTCTGAATAACATGTAAAACAAATAAAACAAACAACGAGAAATGGCTAAATATGTCATATTATAAGTGACTGTACAGTATAGCAATCAGCATGTGGAGTATAATGTATAGTAAGTGCATAAACCTGACAAAACAGCAGCAGTTTGTAGATACAGGATGGAGCTGCAGATCCCCATAATGCAGTAGCGTAGTACAACAGGCTAGAATAGAGAAGCAGGGCTGCTGTCAGAGGTCTGTGTGGTCACATGGCAGCAATGGGGAAGGGGTGTGTGTTCAGCATGGACCAATCAGGAAGTGAGAATCACAGAGCTGTGCAGGAGGACAGTGACAGAAGCTTTATATACAGCAGTATGAATGCTGAGTGTAAGTGCAGGTACATTACAGCAGCAATGGAGAGGCTGTAAAACACATGGACTGACAGACACTGCAGGGAGTATAAGGAATAGAGCAATATAGTGGCACATGTATAGCAGCACTCTCTGTCCAGGGAGAGAGGGGTTACAGCTATGAGAGACTACCTCCACAGTCCTGTCCCCAATGCAAGCCCCAGCCTGAAGTGGATCTGCTATGATTTGGAAGGTGAGGTAGACTTCCTGGGTCAGAGTACAGGGCTGTAGACCACCCTGTGCAGGCCATGCCCCTCCCCCACTCCTGCTCCCACCCAGTACAGGGAGCTCTTAAACCAAAGCAATGCTCTTAATCCGAGCTTAAATTTTAAAAAAGCATGAGCTTTTCTTGCAAAACGCTCCTAATCCAAGTTACTCTTATATATATATCCCCCCCCTCTATGTTCTCAGAAATGACCAGGGAGATAACAGGTCCCCTGCCGTTTCCTCCACTGACCCTCCCCAAAGAAGGCCATCTTCCAGACTTATCTCATGGCAATATGTTATAACAAGGTGGCCACAGTGACTGTGTAATGCAGGGAGGGGGAACCTTCGGCCCTTCAGCTGTTGCAAAATACAATTCTCATCATGATTGGAATTGCAGTTTTGCAACAGCTGGAGGGCCGATGGTTCCGCATCCCTTGTGTAATGCATGGGCTTCCAGAGTGAGAACCAATCTCGCGATGTGGCTCCACGTTCTTTGTCATATAGAAGAGTCCTAATAGGGAGACCCCCCCCCCCCCCACACACACACACACACACACACACTAACACGCCTTTATGCCCTAATAGGACATATGGAAAGGTTCCGCTGCCATTAGACAACAGCTGCAGAACATGCTGTATAAACTATGACTTATATGTTTATAGCACGCACGTCCAGATAAATGAAGTGTAAGGTTTATTAGTCAGTGTTTAAACCTATCAGTCTAGTTACACTACACTAGTCTACACTTATAGGTCACTTTTTGACTATAAAAACATATAGTGCATTTCTCCAGACATTTTTGCTATTTCATCTACCTACTTAGACGCCAGTGTACAGCACATTGGGAAAGTATTCACCACCCACCCCTCATATATTTTCCTATTTTGCCTCAGAACATTAAAGAGGCACTGGCACAAAAAAAACGGACACGTCAAAAGTTTTGATCAGTCCAGGTCTGAGCGTTCAGGCCCTGGCTGATCCTGAGGGGGAACTCGCCCTCGCCGCATTTCTGTGTCATATGACACAGCCTCATAATAAAAGTCTATGGGACAGCTCATTCTATAAATCGGTCAGGCTCTGAACATTCAGGCCCTGACTGATAAAAAAAACATTTGAGATGTCTCTCTTTTTGGTGACCGGTATCCTTTAAATTTAAATAGATATTGGGGTTTTGTACTATTTCATATACATTACATAAATATTAAAGGGAACCTGTCACCCCCCGTACCGGGGTGACAGGCTCCCGACCCCCCGTTAGAGACCCCTATACTTACCTCATCCCGCCGGGTCCCGCTTCTGGATTCGGTCGGGTCCCGGAGATCTCAGCCGCTGCAGCCCGGCGCGCGCGCTGAGAGATGAGTCCAACACCCATAGAGAATGACAGGAGAGTCCAGCGCTCCGTCATTCTCTATGAGCGTTGGACTCATCTGTCAGCGCGCGCGCCGGGCTGCAGCGGCTGAGATCTCCGGGACCCGACCGAATCCAGAAGCGGGACCCGGCGGGATGAGGTAAGTATAGGGGTCTCTAACGGGGGGTCGGGAGCCTGTCACCCCGGCACGGGGGGTGACAGGTTCACTTTAATGTGAAGGTGCACAATATTTTTTAGGCTGAGTTCACATGTCCAAAGCATTATGTGGCCGTATTACACTTTTTGTAGTGAAAAGTTTAGAACTAGATAGGAAAACACTGCAGGACACACTCTCCTTTCCACCATCTGGATTGGTGTAGCGAGACAGTCGACATGCCGGATGCCAGGAATGACCCTATTGATAACAATAGAATTGGTTTTGGCATCAAATTCCTTCTGGTGTGTTTCCGCCCCGCTGGAGGGGAACTGAGCCCGATATATGGGAATGAGCCTTACTGTGATACAAAGAAAGATGGAGCCAAAAAGAAAAGAGAACATGAATGGGCATAAGTATTTATCACCTGAAAGTCAATTTTTTTGTGCAGCCATCTTTTACCACAATCGGAGATTTAAAGGCTTAGGCTATGTTCACACAACATACTATTTTTGAAAAGAACAGCCGTTGGTTTCCATTAAAACAAAGGTAATTCTTTTCATACTGCAATGATATGCATTGAAGTTAATACAACAAGGGCCGTCGTTTTACGTGCCAAACAATGGCCGTTGTTCAATGTATTGTGTGAAAACAACGACTGCTGTTGCATTAACTTCATATCATTGCAGTATGAAAGGAACGGCCATTGTTTTAATGGAAACAAATGGCCGATCTTTCCAAAACTAGTTAGTTATGTGAACATAGTCTAAGAAAACAATGGCAGCTTTCTTCCAGAAACAGGATGCCAAGTGTTAGCCTTTAACTGCTGCTGTGAAGTGATCACAGAGCCCTGATGGTAGCCATGGCTACGGAGGTCGGTGGGGGGAGGAAAGGCACGGTGCGCCGGGCACGCGGCCGTGCGCTCTGCCCCCTCCCCTCTCTCCCCTGCTGCTGTCACAAGATTGTAACAGCAGCAGGGGACAGAGGAGAAGGGGCAGACATTGGGACATCAGCTTATGGGGATCATTATGATGCATCAATGTCCCCCGGTCGTGAAAGGGTTGACTCATTTTGAAAGCTCATGTTTGTACCATCTTCAAGTTATTATTTTTCGTACCTCTGTAACAAGTTTAACTATTTAGTGAGTTCTGTTACATATTATCTAAATAAAAAATAATTTTACAGCACAGCTGGTAATGGTACATAACAGGAAAATCCCCTTTGTAAGGTGCCATTAGTTCATTTCTTACATTTTTGATAAATATACATTTTTAGGCTATGTTCACACTGCGTACGAATCCATACGCAGGTCTTACGCTGCCGTACATGTGCGGCTGAAACTACGGGTGTGCGAAAAATCGACATGTGGCCGGATGCGTACGCACCGCGAACATACGCCCGTAGTACAGTTATGCTTCCCTAGCTTGTTTCGAAGCGATCTGAGGCAGGTCATTTACTTGGAAATCTTCGCCCAGCCCCGTAAACCACACAGAACCTTTTGGATCGAAAAATCAAGTTCAATTTGGCTGAAATAAGTACTTTGTACGGGACCGCATGGAAATCCACGGCCGTGAGTTTCAACATTTCTGTCCTCAAACAATGGTCTTGTTCATTTTTCACGGCGCCGTATACGATCCGGCCGTGAGCATTGTGCGGGCGTATATCGTATACTTTCAAGCGAACGCATCAACCTCAAAACTACGTGCGTATATTCGCGGTTCGCACTACGGACGGATTCATACGCACTAAGATGACATAACTAGGTCTAGCAGGGGCAATATTATATTTTTTATTTATTTCATTAAAGGAGAACCTACAGGGCATTAATACGTGTCCCTAGGAGCCGTGATGCCTCGCATTCTCAATGGCTGTAAAACAGTTAATGTACAATACGGCCAATGTTATATACTCTGTTTGGTTTGTCTGATCACTGAGCTCAGTACACAGATGATGTCACTCTGGAATGCTCCATCTACAGTATTAGGACTTTGAACACCATGTATGCTTTCATGAATCACAAGGAATTTTCAGCCGAATTAGTTGAAAATCTTAGAATCCATATTTGGTTATAGTTGAACCTGAGGTATGAGCGTTTTACAGGTCAGAATGATTTTAGAATAATGAGAAACGTCTCCTTTATAGCTCCTCAGATACCAAGCACACCTAACTGAATAGACCAGAAAGTCTGGCCACTAAGCCTAATAAGCCAGGCCTCCTGTTCTGTAGAGATAACTTCCCAGCAGTATCCTCATTCTCATTACAGACAGGATTTCAATTAATGTTGATACCAGTATATAGATAACACAGGAACTATAGGTTGCTGAATATGCTTAGAGCACACTCCTATAGAAGTAAATGGGTCTTCTCCAGACTACAGGATCTCACAGCATCTCTGATAACAGCCACTCAGGCAAGATGGCCGCCCCCCCATAATGGTGTTGATAAAATGAAATACAAGCACTAGGTATTCTGGCCTACAATGTCCAATATAGAGTTGTCCCACATTAAAACACAGTGTTTCAGATACCCTATTCCTTTATATAACATATTGGGGTAGTAGATATAGGATAGGCACGAAAGTACTCTCCAGCTCGCTTGATTACTTTTAAACCTTTATTGTATAATGTTTAAAAGGCCTTTTAAACATTATACAATAAAGGTTTAAAAGTAATCAAGCGAGCTGGAGAGTACTTTCGTGCTTATACCTTGTTGGATGCCCTTGGGTCCGGGGTTTTTTTCTCGCGTGCTCGTGGAGAGGCATACAGCCATAATAAGAACACCACATTCCATCTAAAGGGACTTTTATGTTGTGAGTGCTGACCACTCTTTGTTTTTTGCATAGATATAGGATAGTCTAAAAGCAACCAGCAAAACAGCACTGTTTTGTTTTTTTTTCAGAAACGTTCTAAGAACTCTGTTATTGGTTTTCTATCAGACATTTTGAGTTTGTTCAGGACAAATATGATAATGCTGCACAGGCTATATTAAAGTCTATTATAATGGTCAATTCAAACACAGATATTCAGATTGTCAGTCAAGCTTAAAGAGTAACTGTCATGTTTTTTTTATTGCAGAAATCAGTAGTATAAGCGATTTTAAGAAACTCTGTAATAGGTTTCATCAGCCAAAAAAGCCTCCTTCTGTACTCAAGAAGCAATCTCCCAGCCTCCCCCCTGACTTCTTATCTGTGCATTATCAGGCAAACACGTCTTCATTACAGAGAAGCCAGTGAAGACGGGCTCTGCTCTCTCCATTGTAAGCCTATGAAGGGGGGAGGGGCTGAGGAAGATGGGGGAGCAGGAAGAGGTGACATGAAGGTCAGCTGTTTGTAGACTCTCTGGGCACCTAAAACGCTAAAATCAGGTGTCAGAAAGGTCAGTGCTTATCTATGAACTTACTGAGAGAAGATTGCAGGGTGTTGTGCTGTGCAGGACTGCTCTGTGCTCAGTCACTCCTAACAGCCCCTCCCCTCTCCATAGCCACATAATGGAGACAGAAATCCTGCTTCATTTGATGTGAGGGGGGAGGCTGGGAGATTGCTTTTTCAGTCCAGAAGGAAACTCTTTTAGTACATAAAACCTATTACAGAGTTTCTTAAAATCGCTTGTACTATAGATATTTAATGTTTTCAGAAAAATGACCCTGAAATGACAGTTACACTTTAAGGTGTCCATACACCTTAGACTTATGTCAGCTGAACCCGCCACTGTGGTGTGTATGTGTATGATGGTGTATAGGAACCCCATGATCAACCACCCTCAGATGCTTTGGGAGGTGATAGGGGTCGGCCATGATGGGAAAATGTAAATAGGGAAGTCAAAACCTGCAACAAATCTGCAGCATATCCGCCATGTCAGCATACCCTTACAATAAAACATTACTAGAAGTAAATGCTAGAATGAAGCACTACAAGGTTCCCACTGGCAGTCCATCGATCTACACTTAGGTATTAATTTATCATTTGCGACAATACACACTTTTTTTTAAAGCCTGAATCTTCTCCTAAATGTCATTTCAGATGAGCAAACGTTATATCAATTGTCACATTATATATAATGAATTTGCTAATTAGTTTATTGTAGTTTTTGTTGTGCAGTGTGTACATCACTCCAATCCACACCTTCACTGAAACATTTCTTAACTCCTGAATAATGGGATTTCCATAACAGAGCCCTCCTACGTAAAAACGTTAGCTCATTGTGCAGCTGCAAACACACCCATAGTTCTGTATCAAAACTTTCTTCAAATTGTCCTCTGTGGACGAATTAGCTTTATGCTGCTTTTATCTGTAAAGCAGCTGTGGGGAGATGATCATGCCAGCCTGAAGCCATCGGTTGGGGTTTCCTAGGGATGGAGACCTACCTATTTCCCGTTTGTAGAGTCCCTATTAAAGTTGGAAACAATGCTAATTCTTGGCTTTTCAGTATTCGGTTTATTATCATTGTATTATTTTCATCTCTATAACAATTGTCTTTTGTGCTTTTGGAATAATCTTCACAATACACCCACTCCCAGGGAGAATAGCGGCTGTCCTGAATTTTCTGTAATTGTCGAGAATTTTTAAATATCCAGGCTATCCAGTACCTGTCACATTGTAAATGCAGTCTAATGCAGTCCAATCTGAAGGCAGCATGTTATAGAGCAGGAGGAGCTGAAAAGATTGATGTATAGTATATGTATATGGATGTATATGGAAAGTTCCAGGATAACTTGTCACTTATTCGTTGTGAACCTCTGCTCATTCTGAGCTACGTTCTACATAGTGGTTGAAAGCCATCTGTATTCACACATACACAGATAGCTATCAGTCGCTCAGTAGGACCTCCCACTTGACTACTTTGCCCGGAATAAACAGAGATTTACATAAATAAATTAGAAGTTATCCTGGGACTTTCCTACAAAACTACATATAAATCTCGTCTCCACCAGCTCTATAACATGATGGCTGCAGATTGGACTGCACTTTCAATGTAATGGTTTCCTTTATTAATCGATGCACCAAAAGTTACCCACACTAACAATCTATGAGATTAAAAGGGAACTCCACATAAGGAAAACTGTTTTTCTATTAAAAGTTATATATATGTGTCTATATAATGTATTACCGTATTTGTACAGTTCTGCCACACTGGTAGCTAATAGAAATCCAGGAAGTGAAGAAAAATGGCCTCTGTGCCAATCCACATTGTCTTCTGCTCCCACTGCTCTCCCACCTTAGGAGACAAATATTCCATGCTTCTGTCTCATATTTTGTTTGCTGAGCACAGGCTGATGATGCAGACAGGGCATGATGTCACAGGAGGCTTTGCTGGATCCCCCAATCCCCTGAGTGATTAACCATCTCTGACCAGCCGGAAGCAACTGCTGCAACTTCACTGATTGTGCAAAACTCTGCAGTGAAATTAGGGCTGTGTTCACACATGCTGGAGTTTCATTGCAGTACTGCTGCGTCTTTACAAAAATGATGCAGTAACATAATTAAATGATGCTCAACGGCAGAGAGGATCAGAGCCGGCACTGCCAATCCCACCTGGACAAAAAATGAGACATATACAGTATGTCCCATGTAATATCCCAAAATAATATTGGATAAAGTCCTTATTGTGGGGCTCAACCTCAAAGATATAAGATGCTTGATCATAATATGTGCGTGCAGATAAAAAGAAAAAATTTTTTTCAAAAAGTTAATCACTTTATTCCAATATCAGTGTTACAGGTAGTGACTGTGGTGACCTCCCGCCGGTGAGCAGGGACGAACGGACGGTAACAGGTTAGCTGGAACACGGTGACGCCACTTCTGTGGTGGTTGGCCGTGATATAGCCTCGCCCATTGGTGTTATGTTGTGACGTCTGTGCCGGTTGGGCACACAGGTATGATGGTACACCTGTTTTTATTTTAGTGGGCTGGCTACACCTTTTTCCCCTGTGGACAGTAACCTGCCAGGTTCTTTTGGGGGTCCCTTGGGCAAATATCATGGTGGTCCGGAGTAGAGTATTGACTCATCCATACTATTGGCACTGCCACCCACAGAAAGGGGAGATAACCCAAGGAAGTGGTTACTGTGTCGGTGCTTAGTGAAGAACTACAGAGTCCCATTAGAATAAATATAATCTTGTTTACTGTGAAGATACTTGATACAGAAGAAGACAGTGTGCTGTAGTCTTGATAAGTTACTTTCCACTTAATAAACCAGATCTGTACTGAGAGTAGAAGGAGTGATTCAGCTGTGCTGACTAATTTGCGTGATGAGAGGTAGAAGAAGGATCAGAAGAGTACAGAGGAGGATGTCGAGAGAGTCCCAACCCAATGTAGCATTGTGCTCTGCCAGAACTTCAGAGGTAGAATAAGTAGAATACTTGAGAGTAGAGAGAATACTTGTGCCCGTGTTTTGACTCTTTGGTCTTTGTACCACTCATTGCCCACCAGTGTTGGGTGACCCATCCTAGAGGGTGACACAAGCCCCAGACCTTGTTATCTGGGATGAGCAGAGTGGTCAGAGTTCTCTGATGACACCTGCGCTGCGAGATAGAGTGCATAGGTTTCTAGCAACTTTGTTCTATCCGGATCAGTTCCTTTACTTTGTGTGGATACTGTCCTGCACTGTGTTCCCCTTTGTCCATGGTGTAGGTTGAGATGATCCCCGACTTGTCCTCTCTAGTAGTGACTTAACACTGCATTGTGCTTAATACGGTTGCTTGAAGAGAAACTGTGTCTAGGTACATGTGCTCTACGTCTAGGCTGCACACTTGACTGGTGTAGGGAGTGTCCTAGTCTGTGTCCTTCCACTACAGAATCCAAGGCAAACGACACACCACACTTTCTCTACCCATGTGACTTCCTTCCTACAGCCTGTGTAAACTGTGCTGAGAGCGGGTGAGGAGTGCATACAAAAAAGTAAAGAGAAAGATAAGTTAGGAAAAGAAAGAACTATCATTGGTGTACAGACCCATGTAATACATAAAACATTAACCCTTTCGTTCCTACAGCTGTGCAATATCTGGATATACATACTGGTAACAACGACATCTTGTGCTAAAACTCTGGTATTGCTACATTACCACTTACACTTAAAAGTGCAGGCTTTTGCGAAGGGTGTAAAAAAGGAAGTACCTCCACACAGTACCTACAGAACAAAGACCCCCAAAACAAATGGATTTTTGGTAGTTTCAGAACTGGGTAAGAAAGTTTAGGAATGCTATATGCTTCTTCTTCTCTTTTTACCTCTACCTGGAGTTCCCCTTTAATGCAAATTCACATCTTTACTTCTCCCTGCTCTGTGGATGTTCATGTGCTCAATAAGACTATCTTTATAATGGTATTTGTATTGTGTCACTCCACAGTGGTGATTTATATCTGACCAGTGATCTTTTATCTGACCACTTTTTTTATAGTGATCAATGCAGAAATCCTGTTAATTCTGAAGGGACTCCTACAAAACACGATATGACTTCCAAATGTTCTTAAAGGAATAGTTCAGCAAAATAAAAATCTTTTAAATCAACTGGTGCCAAAAAATGCCAGAGATTTGAAATTTATGTCTAGTAAAATATCTCAGGTTTTCAAGTACTTATCAGCTGCTGTATGTACCTGTCACAGACAGAGGTGGCAGCAAAGAGCACTGTCAGACTGAAAAGAATACACCACTTCCTGTAGGACATGCAGCAGCAGATGCTGGAAGATTTTTAAGTCAAAGTAAATTACAAATCTCTGGCACTAGTTGATTTGAAATATTTTTTTTATGTTGCTTTTTGTTAAAAGAGAGTTTAGTGGATTTTTAACAGATTGTGCCTGGTATTGAAATTCATCCCATTCAAGTAAATGTTTTGTTGATCAGTGGGGTCCCAAAGGTTGTACCCTTAATATCCGATGGAAAGGAGGAAAGCAGAGATTACCACCCCCACCACCATTAATTAAAGAGGTTCTGCAGCAGTAAGTGCAGTTTATCACCCCTATAAAACGCACAGATTTGACATGTAATTTTTTTTATTCTACAAGGTTCTTTAGCATCTGTTGGGACTATTAACTGGTTTAGTACAGTGCCAACCTCAATTTGTCAAAAAGACAATGAATGAGTCCTCACAATGACATTTCTGACATATCCATGAATATATACAAATTATTCCTGCCATTGTAAGCCTACAATGCTCTGCTGAACTTATTAGGAACTTGTACCCACAAGTACAGAACAGAGCGTTCACTGCCAGACAGCCAGAATTGTGCAAAAGTCAATTTGTTTATAGTCATTTTAAGCACAATTCCCTGTGGCCATTTAAAATGTTGGCTCCAATACAGAACTCCTACAGTAAAAACCGTAACTAGTTAATGCTGTGTCATAAAAAAGCACTTACCTCCCCCAGATCTGTTTACTGTTCAGTACAAATGGTTTTATAATTTGATTCCACTATTTAACCCAATGTGTTAAGAATGTACAGTATATAGATTTAAAGCGTAGCTGTCGTTTTAGGTGACTATTCAGGAGTATATATGGTGTTTTCACCAGTTTTCTTTAGCTGTCCTTAGGCTAGTGGATAAAGACTAGCTGCTATAATGCTTCCTATACACTCCACACAGAGAATAAGGGATCCTGCCCCCTATATCTCTATATGATACCCAGGACAGCATTGAGTACATTACCGAGCAGTAATGTGGAGTGTAAGTTCTGAATCCGGCACTGGGATGAGATAAAAGACTTACTCGACCTTTTAGCTAAGTCCCTGAATCTTTCCTCCCGCTGGATCCACCCGCTGCACGGAGCGGCCAGACAGCGGAAATCATTACCGAGAGTTCGGGTTCGTACGAACCGGACCATCCCTACCACCAACTTTTCCCCTATTCATAGACTTCTATAAGCAGGTGTACCCTGATACTGCTTTGCGCTGAACTGTCTCCGGAGGGATTTCAGCAGCAGTAAATGATATTGTTGTAAAAGCGGCACTCAGTAGCGGATTATAATAGGTCAGTTTTCTGCGGTAGCCTGAGGCCCTGATGCTTTTTTACCGCAACTTTGCACAAATCAGGGCATCATGACATTATCTATGCTGTACTATGAACATCACGCTAGTGCTGCCATAGTTACAGTGGGGTGGGGGGCCCAGGATTGGTGAACAACCCGGGCCTATGGTAAAGTTAATCCGCCCCTGGCGGCACTACATGGGTTGTGGAGACTAAGCTCAATGCTGAAAATCAGGCCTCAATATACTGATAAACCTAAAATTGTACTAATGGGTGACTCATATAGGGATGCCCCTATCAGGGGTTTCTCCTCCATGATGTCCATGTGATAAGGCATATGGAAAGGAGCCGACCCCTTTTCTACACTCCATGACTGTCTGAACTGTGCTGGGACTTTTTATAAAGGTACAGTGCTGTTCCTATGTGATAGTATGCTGGCACTACTGCTTTTTACAGGAACTTTGTTGCCATTATCAAGAAGTGCTTTATTGGTAGAGGGCTCTCAGGTAGCACTATAGTCATGCTGATAGTGTTGCTGAGGACTGCCATCAGAGCACTGCAAGTGGTCCTACAGTCTAGGGGACCCACACTCACCTGTGTGCCACCTTACTCAACATTGAAATCAGTATTGGTTGGGTGGATAAAATACCGCACATTGAATGTACAGGCACAACAGTTATCAATGTTTCTATGTGCCTATTCACACACAATTTTTACAGGTCCAAATATGCAGTGATCTGTGCCGCAAAAAAAAAAGGACATGTTGCATTGCAGATCTACAACTGTGGCATGGGTGACTGTGTAGAATGCAGTGGTCTATGAACTGCGAACCACTAAGGAGGCACACAAAGTGCTATCTGCAGTTGCGGACAGCACTTGCGAACATGTGAATGTAGCCTAGTTGATTGTGTTCTAGCAGTTGTGATTGTATTACATCATTCTGTTCCGCCACTCTCATCATATGGAGGAGAATGGACTTTGACACACAACACTCCACCCGCCTGCTGCCTGAAAGCCTCTGCCTATACACAGTATAGACAGAAAACTTCCAATTAGTGGCCAGTGGGAAGAGGTAGCTGGTACTCATGAATATTGAGGACTACTGTGCACACACATAATGTAAAAGACTAGTGTCAGAGTCCTCATTATTCAGGAGAATATCTCCAAATCAGCTGCACAGAACAATGTCAGTTATACATCATTCTGTTTAGCTTCTCTGTCACTAGTTTATGCTACCCTTAGATAGGACAGCATAAACCTACTGACGGAGTCTTTTTAGGTAAACCCCTACCAATGTACTCTCATGCTGGATTTATCACGAGTACATCTGAGGCTACCCGTGTGACATCCTGAGCTGGCATAGAATTCAACTACAACTTACATCAGCTAGCATGCATGAATGTAGTAAAGTATCCTGGATAACTATAAACCATACTATAAACCGTAGAACAGCAAATCCGAATAATGGAATGAGAACCCATGAATGTTGGCTACAGCTTTATTAAATGTCCTTTCCAACACATAAATGTACCTGTTGCTGTATAAATGTTGATACTATTATTCTATACTGTACTGTTCCTATCACTACCACCTAGCAGGCATGTAACAACAAGCTGGATGTAGGTGCAATCTGACCAGCCATTTGTGTTATCATTTTAGCACTATTTGTGTAGTCTACGCCTATTTGTACTTGTTAATGATGACTAGCTCGCTAACAATCCTGATTTACTCTAGAGATATAATTTCCCATCGCAACCTGTGAACTATGATTTCTAAAATGAGAGTGATCACATACTTCCCTTGTTATTGGTAGGGTTGTCTTGGAGCAATAACCTTAACCCCTTCCCGTCAGTAATACATATATATACGTTCTTACTGCACATGCCCTGTCTTGACTTCAGTGGCTTACTGATGTGTGCAGGACCGCTGCAGTGAGAGCGGCCCGCACATATCAGTGTGTCCAGAGCCGGAGGTAATGAGAGGCAGCTGCAATCCCACAGCTGCGTCTCATTAACCCCTAAATGCCGCGATCTATAGCAATCGCAGTGTTTAAGGTACTCAGTGACAGAACAAGCTTCTGTCACTGAGTGATCCGAACCCCTGCATCCATGCTGCAGGGGTCCCGATCGCATGTACCAACGGGCGGGGGTAAGCCTCTTACCTCCGTCCTGTCCGTTCGGCCATCTATGTATAGAGTCTGCTCTCAGGCAGGCTCTATGCATAGATCGCCAATAACACTGATCTATGCTATGCTATGACATAGCATAGATCAGTATATGTAATCTAATGATTGCATCTTTTACAGTGAAAAAAAGTGTTAAAAAAGCGTAATAAAAAGTTTTTAAAAGTATTGAAAAACCCCTTATAAACCCCCTCCCAATAAAAGTTTAAAATACCCCCTTGCCCATTATAAAAATAAAAATATTAAAAATAAATAAACATATAACATATTGTAGCGTGCGGACTTATTTATTAAAAAATAACATTATTGTTCACGCACGGTGAACGACATAAACGGAAAAAAAAACACACACACATCAGGATTGCTGATTTCATTAAATTATATATGAGAAAAAAAATAACAAAAAGTGATCAAAATTTTTCTGTTACACCAATGTGATATTAATAAAAACTAGAGATCATGGCACAAAAAATGACACCCCAACCAGCCCTGTAGGTGGAAAAACAAAAGCGCTATGGCTCTTAGAAGGCAGGAAGGAACATTGCATTAATCTAACCCGGACATTCGGGCATCAAAAGGCTCTGTCTTTAAGGGGTCAAAGGAGAAGTCCGGTAAAAAATTTTATTTAAGTATTGTATTGTCCCCCCAAAAGTTATACAAATCCCAATATACACTTATTACGGGAAATGCGCATAAAGTGCTTTTTTTCCCTGCACTTACTACTGTATCAAGGCTTCACTTCCTGAATAACATGGTGATGTCACTTTCTGAATATAATGGTGATGTCACGACCCGACACCCAGAGCTGTGTGGGCTTTGGCTGCTGGAGAGGATGATGGCAGGGGGACACAGGGCACTGGAGAGACACTGAGCATCCCTCTGCCATCATCCTCTCCAGCAGCCAAAGCCTGCACAGCTCTGGGAGTCGGGTCGTGACATCACCATTTTATCCAGGAAGTGAAGCCTTGATGCAGTAGTAAGTGCAGGGAAAAAAGCACTTTATAAGCATTTTCCGTAGTAAGTGTATATTGGGGATTTGTATAACTTTTGGGGGACAATACAATACTTAAATAAAAAAATTTAACGGACTTCTCCTTTAATAATAAGAAGATTGTGGAAGATCTCCTCTATTTTAGTTTGTAGGTTAATCTTGGAATAGATTGCACAGTAGTAAAAGTAGAAAACTTAAATTTTGCCTAAAGGTTTTGGATCCAAAGTTGATCAGATACCAGTATATTTGGTGGATGCACCTGAGAGATGATTGGCCTAAACACCTATTTCTCGGTCCATGAACTCAAATTACATATTATATTAATGGCGGAAGCCAAGATAATGAAGAGAAATATGTTATAGTAGAGGTAAGTGAGACATGGTTGGATGGTGGATTAGGTGGCTAATCTGTGGGGTTTTGGTCTGTTCAGGAATGACTGTACAAATAACAAAAGGAATAAGTAATAACATCTAGAAATACATCTAGCCTAAAGTCCATCCAGCATGGTGATATATATGAAGGAAATTAATATGTGGATTCCAAATGGGTGGAAATAAGGAAAAGAGGAATAATAATAAAATACTGATCAAGGTTTGTAATAAATCTCTGTATAATAGAAGGGGAAAAAACTACTAATAAGGCAGATATATAAAGCATCAAAGTATAGCTAAATAGGAAGAAGGGACTGCAGAGTTATAGAGAAAGATACATTGTGCAAGAGACAAATGAAAGGCATCAAAGACTGAGACAAAGAGGATCATTGCTGAATAAAGTGAAAATAACTGAAAAGTAATTGGAAAAACACTAATGACTATTACCTTAAAAGAAACCTTAAAGCAGAGGTGTTGGCCCCCTCAGAAATAATCTGTGTAATGGTGGAGGAAGATGAGTATAGGCCAATCTACTAAATCTCTTCTTTTCAATTGTATGTAATCCAATGGTAGATGGCATGGTTGGGATAGCATAATGTCTCCATTAAATGTCACCTGCTTAAAGGGGTTATCCAGCGCTATTAAAACATGGCCACTTTTCCCCCTACTGTTGTCTCCAGTTCAGGTGCAGTTTGCAATTAAGCTCCATTTACTTCAATGGAACTGAGTTTCAAAACCCCGCCCAAACTGGAGACAACAGTAGGGGGAAACTGGCCATGTTTTTGTAGCGCTGGATAAACCCTTTAACCCAGCATTTAGTGTGGTGTTGTTTGTCATAACACAGAAAGGTTTTTTCCTTAATTTCCTAAGGTATCTAAAAAAAAATGCCCTTATTACAACACAATATCACCATGGGTTTAGGAGGGATACAAACAAGTAAAGTGGGACCCCAATGTTATTGGACCCTGTAGCAGATGCCTAGCTTGCTGCAATAGGTACACAATAATATTCCCCCAGAGGGTAGTGATATTGCCAGGAATAAAAGGTATATAATAATGATAAAGATGATGGTGATAATTGCAACCTATGAGCCTGATTCTGCAGTGTATACCCACATTACAAAACTGCTGTATGTTTTTGAATATACCAACAGAAAGGTATACCAATGTCTACTACTGCATACCCATGGAGGGCCTATAGAGTTTAATAAATAGAACATAAACCTACTGCACTTTGGTCTCCTGCAAAAAAAGATACCTGCAGAAATAGAGTGAACATAGTCCCTAATAGAAGACATTCAGTCCTGCTTATATATGTCATGGTATAGATCTGCATACCTTTCTGCTGGTATCCTAACATATACCACCTGTGTAGTGAAGTTTTTAGTTGAACATAGCCTGAAAAAAATTCAGTAGACACCGACACCTGTGCACAATGTGGCGGTAATATTTAAAGATCAGTTCTTTAGTGAATACATAAAAATAGCTGAAATGCACAACATGAAATCAGCAGCAGATTCAGTACATATGTATAGAGCCACAGGAATGTAGATCTGCGCTGTAGTGGAGGTGTGGGGAGTTAATGGTTCACCTATTACACAGAAGACGACTTATTGTTTCCTATATTTACTCAAAAAGTTTGACTCTTCAAACCACATGAAAAAAAAAACTTGAAAAAAAATAAAGTAACGACAGTGATCCGCTGTGTACGGCAATCTTTGTACACTTTAAGGGTTAAAAGTCTCTGCAAATTGCTTAATTCAATTCAGTAAGAGTATAAAGAGGCAAACTTACTGTGTGCTGTCCGCTCCACGGAGAGGGATGAAGTCAGTGACAGGCGAGCTTTGTAACTGGATGACAGAGTGAATTACATCAACGCCCCCTGCTGGATACCGAGGGGCACTGTAACAACATCTGCATTCTTCTACAGTCACAGAGGGAAGGCTCAGTAGTAAACATCCTATAAATGAATTATTATTCCACAGTGTAAAGCCATGTATTTCATTTACAATTATTACTATTATATTTTTATGCATTTTATTATAGTTCTTTCTAGTATTAGAAAGAAAGAAAAAATCTTATTTGTTAGATCAGGTAGAACAGCTGTCAGGGGCTCAGACAGAGAAGAGGCTCAAACTTACCTATAGGTTGATACTAACCTGCTACATGTCACTCACTGGTTAGGAGCTATAGCATTTTAATAGGCAATAAGGTGCAAACTTGGGTCCCAGCATGGTGCCCTTCAGTGGCTTAGCTACCATAGAGGCAGAGTAGGCAGTTGCTATGGGGCCCGTGGGGGGAGAAGGTAAGAGCTGTCCTGTGTCCTTCTGCTTAACCCCTTATGTACTGCATTGTGTAAGTGACCCAATGTTTACTTACATGCTGCAACACAAAAAGGAGTTAACAGGCAAAAGACAAAGAGATCTCTGCTCCACTGCACTGATAACCCTTGACATCTGTCCTCATCTGCCTGCCAATCAAGTAGGAACATGTGCAGAGGTCAGGGGTTACCAGTGCACCAGCAGTAAAGCAGAGATCTCCTTGTCTTCTGAACATTGGGTCACTGACACACTGCAGTACATAAGTAGTCTGCTCCTGCACCTTTGTATTTAACCATTACGGCTCCTAATGGGCCCTTATTGTTAGATACAGTGGACTGACAAAACAAGCAGCCATTGGCTCTCTGCTCTGTCGGTCACTCTTGTGCCTGCAGGCAGGATTCTGCCTCTGGCCACAAGACTGTGGATAGGCTGTAGATAACCTGTACAGCTAACCATGGAGAGAATGAGCTGTTTGATGCCAGAAGACTTTTGGTACAGGGATAGACCATCAGACACAACCTTATGAGCAGCTCTTAAGCAGCGCTTGACTGCAGAGTATCGCACCCTACAGTACACAGACTGTATTACTAAGTAGCACAGAAACAACGTTTGACTGCAGAGTAGAAGGATATGCACAGCAGCTCTCTGACACAATCCAAAAACAGATCAGTAGGTGAATTTTAGATTGTGAGCCCTAATTGGGACAGGGATCGATTTGAGCAATGACAAGTTATCAGCAAGAACTGTGTCTCTCAAGTTATTAAAGGGGTTTCAGAACTGATTTCAGAAAGTTATACAGATTTGTCATTTACTTCTGTTAAAATAAAAAAAAAAAACAAGACTTCCAGTACTTATCAGCTGCTGTTTGTCCTGCAGGAAGTGGTGTATGCTTTCCAGTGTGACATGTTGCTCTCTGCTGCCACCCCTGACCATATCAGGGACTGTCCAGAGCTGTAACGGTTTTCTATAGAAAATTGACTCCATGGGAATCAGACTAAAAAGAATACACCACTTATTACAGGGCATACAGCAGCTGATAAGTACTGGACGTCTTGAGATTTCTTTTTTAAATAGATGTAATGTACAACATTTTTTTTTCACTATCACACAAATAATTGAAAATTGCTAGTACATATAATCTACAATATAATCTGCTATACTGCGTAATACGCAGAGCCACAAGCAAGAGTCTATAGCACTGGGCTCCCTGTTTACTTTATACTCCCGTCAAGTATTTTAAGAATAACGTCCTGCTCCTCTGGATTAAATGAGATTCTGTGGCGGCTGTTTTGGATTAACATACCCAACAAAACTCGATTTCCCATTTCTTTCCTGCTCTTGTTTATTCAGAGAGGAAGCAGGCTACATTATGTATCGGACAATATTTGATAAATGAGATTTGCTAGACAAAAGCACATTCCATCAGAAGAATAAGACCGTGTACACACAGGAGACGACCCGTGCTCCACTGGAAATGGAGTCTAAAGGATTATGCTGCAACCAGACTGAAAATACTAATGGTTCCAAATTCCTTCATGTAAGTTATATTTTAATCATGGCCGGTTACGCTGTATGTATCACATTTAATAGAGACCCAATGTCCTGCAGTGGAGAACCATGTTTTAAGGTGACTTTGGGGTCTATTTTTTATGCATTAATTTACAACTAACCTTTTAGATCTTAAAGGGGTACTCCAGAGAAAAAAAAATCAACTGGTGTCAGTATACTGATTTGTAATTTACTTCTATTTTAATTTCTAATTTACTTCCAGTATTTATCAGCTTCTGTATGTCTTGCAGGCAGTGGTGTTTTTTCTTTCCAGTCTGACACAGTGCTCTCTGCTGCCACCTCTGTCCATCTCAGGAACTGTCTAGAGCAGGAGAGGTTTTCTAGGGGGATTTGCTGCTGATCTGGTCAGTTCCTGACACAGACAGAGGTGGCAGCAGAGAGCACTGTGTCAGACTGGAAAGATAACACCACTTCCTGTAGGACATACAGCAGCTGATAAGTAAGGGAAGACCTGATTTAAAACTTCTTTGGAGTACGCCTTTAATAATATGTGTGCTCCATGATAAGAGCAAAGTTTACTCTGATCTTTAAGCAAACCCGAGTCCGATACTGTATGTAGATATGCATTGCTTATGTGTATAGAGAAGTCATAGCTTAGCATCAGGAAATAAAGGGACACAAAAGGAAAGCAATCTCCTCCCGCCTTCTGTGTCCATAGATATGCCAGGATACCAAACAACAACATTGCTGCACCTTTCCCACTTCCCTCTTGACCCTGAGCCACATTCTATTCTACCTCTTTCACGTTTGTATTATTGTTATACTGCATCAGGGCAGTACACGTGTCACACACTTATGGGATGGTTGTGTCTTGTGTTGACATTGAGTTATGTTTTCTTGGATAATACAAAAAAAGGAAGAACAAGAATACAGGATACAATTTAGTAACATGTGTATATCCCTTATAGAAATGAGTGACATTATGGTTTCATTATACACAGATTCGCCCTGACATATCCTGTACCTCCCTTAGAACTCCCTTGGCAGGGTAATACCAGCACCTCCTGGTAAGCACCAGCACCAGCTTTGAGCACATTTGGCGTTCGGATCCAACCAGAAGGGGCAGAATCTCTGGGCTGTTCTCCACGTTCTATCCCCCTTCCTTGCAAACTAAATTCCTCTTCATGGACAAGTGAAAAACCAACCTAGCCATCACACTCCTAGCCATCTCCCAAACGTTTGCAGCATTGTGGCGAACTGATCACCAAAGGTAGTCATCATGAAATCCTCGATCAAAGTTCTTCATACAGTCCACTAATATTCCAAGCTTACTTCCCAAATTCTATCCCCACATACCTCCTCCTTTTCTCAACTGCCCAAATACTGGTGCGCTGGGGCTTCCCGCTGAGGGTAGTAGTAGGTGGTAGTACTGGGTAGGACCCGGGTAGCCACTTGCCAGATGTTAGGTCACGATTATGGCACGAGGGGAGCTGACTAACCCACGGGGGCCTGACCATGCGGGCCCGAGCAATTCTTCGTTGCTCTTAGTCAAGGCACCAATAACTAGACCAATGCCAGGGTTCAGAAACAACGGTAGTTGTGCGTTTATTATAAAGGTGGTAGTCAATAGCAACAGTGTCTCTGGATGCAACCAGGATTGAGGCAGATTTGAATATAACTTGAGTATAACTGAGGAATGGGTGATGCTGCAATAGGCTGTGATGGTAGCATTACTTGAAGTAAGGAGTCTGAATGATGGGAGTAGTAGTGCCAGAAGTGATACTGGGCGGAATAGACTGAACTGAATACTTGCTGTTGATGAGAATGGAGGATGAGAGGAGTAGTGACTGAAGAATGACACCCAGATCTGTACTGAATAGGAGAATCTTGAGAATTAAGAAGGTCCCGACTGGACCGGAACACTGGTGGACGGCACTGGAGCGGATACCGCGGGGTTGCGGCCTTGTACCGCAGCAGCAGCGGAGCACACGTCCTTCTCCCCTGAAGGTGGAGAGAAGGTCTCTGATGAGCAGCAGAGAAACACACCATTCCCTCTTGAAGGTAGAGGGAGGACTAAGGTAGACAGGAAGTGACATAGCATCCCCAGAAACATACAAATAAGAACAAATCCCCTGTTCTGGGACACTGCACTGGTACTACCTACAACACCTGGTGGACATGCCCAGTGGCTCCAGACATACTGGCCATGCTTTCCTCATTGATTCACGCACACTTGCTCAAGAGATATACTCATATCTGTCTACCATGGATTGAGTTTACAGCTACCCATTCTATACTACCCTTACTCCATCTCTCCTCTTGAGAACTTGCCACCCTATAAGTAAGTTGAACCCCACACGCATATTTCCACATAATGGACCTGACTAATCCCTCAGGTTATACCGCCTTAGCATACTGGTGACAACTTCCATCGGATTTGTACTACTTCCTCAGTTTCTCATATCTAAAAATGATATTTCCAAATTTTGTTCTAGGAGCAGATCGTTATGCCTTTACTCTATTGTATGCCCGCTCCCGCACCCGCCGCTGAAGCGTCTACACCAGTCTCTGAAGTGACCGACTGCTCAGCCAATCACTGGCTGAGACAGGACAGTGCTGCGGCCAGTCATTGGCTGAGCGGCCTGCCACTTCAGGGACCAGGGCAGAAGCTTCAGCATCAGCGGACAGAAGAAAAAACAACATCGGGAAGGGTGGAACGATATGAATAAAGTTTTTTTTTTGTTTTTTTTTACACAATCATTAGCCAATTTGCCGATTATTGTGGTCATTGGCTGATCATTGTCTTTATTACACAAACTGCTAATCTGTTGAACCGCCATGATTCGGCAGATTATCGCTCCATGTGATAGGGCCCTTAGAAATACTGGAGCCAGAGCCAATGGATCAGTGCTCTACAGAAGGTAGCGATCAATGAAATATATTCTGCGCTGGGCCAGCTCTGCTTGATGTTTCCTTTATAAAGTGGGAGGTAAACTGTCATCAGGTTTAGGCAGAGCTCCAAACCATGGGATCATCCTTTACATTTTTATACCATTTTTACTTATTGTCTTGCATTTCTGACTACCTTCTAGCTGCTTCTTTCATAACCTTTCTCTCTGTTTACACGTCAAACTGAATTCCTTGCCCCCATCTCCTCAGCGATAATAGTACTCAAGTGCATTCTTGCATTTTCCATCCGTTTCTTCTTCTTACTTTCCATGACATTATAAAAGTATTTCCACCCAGACTCATTATATCATGGCTATTGCGATACCTTTCACTACAACCTTCCAGCCTCCCATAGTTGACACTACCCGCCATAGCTCTGGTGCTCTAGTCTTCGCCATCACTGGTTGGTATTCACACTAAGGGTCCTATTACCTGGAGCCATAATTGGCCAAATCGGGCCGATTCGGACGATTACCACTTTGTGAAATATGGACAACGATCAACGGCTGATTGTTGGTTTTGGTTTGGACCTAAAATCGTTGAGCGCTGACCACGCATCGCTACATGTAATAGTGATGTGCGGCTAAAGGCTGACGATTGTCCAAATACCTGATACCTTATCTCTCCCGGTCTTCGGTCCTGGCGGCTGCAGCATCTGAGCGGCCTGTCAGCTGACAGGCCACTCAACCAATCAAAGGTCCAACTCTGTGATTGGCTGAGCAGCCTGTCAGCTGACAGTCCACTCAGACGCTGCAGACTCCGGGACCAGGAAGCTGCGGAGCACAGGAGAAAAAAGCGGGAGCATGGAGAGGCAGGGATAAGGTGTTTGGGCAACGGCTGCATGGACATTGCAGATCGGCGCTCGTTTACTAAATTGGGCAGTGTAATGGTGCGTTAACAAAGAGAGATTTATCTGACTGATTTTTTTAAGCCAAAGCCAGGAATGTATTTAAGAAGAGGAGACATTTCAGTCTTCCCTTTATGACCTGTTCCCTGTTTATAGTCTGTTCCTGGCTTTGGCTTCAAAAATCAGATAAATCTCTCTTTGTAATAGCACCCTAATAGGACCCTAAGTGTGCCTTCACACAGACAGATTTATCTGACAGATTTTTGAAGCCAAAGCCAGCAGCAGACTATACACAGAGAACAGGTCATGAAGGAAAGACTGAGATTTCTCCTCTTTTCAAATCCATTCCTGGATTTGGCTTCAAAAATCTGTCAGATAAATCTCTCTGTGTAAAGGCACAGTAAGGCTAGGTTCACACTGCGTTTTTGCAAAAAAACGGATGCATTCGTGTGCATCTGTTTTGATGCGTTTTTCCGTTGACTTTCATTATAAAAAAAAAAAAGATCTGTTTTATTTTAACGGACACAAAAGTAGTGTTGACACTACTTTTGTGTACGTTAACAAAAACGGATCCGTTTTGATCCGTTATTTTTTATAATGGAAGTCAATGGAAAAACGGATCAAAACGGATGCACACAAATGCATTAGCTTTTTAAATCCGTTTTTTGCAAGAAAAAAACGTATTGCAAAAAGGCAGTGTGAACCCAGCCTAAGACTACAGTTCAAAATGGTTAAATTAACATGCAAGGAAAATGATGACTGAAGTGTTATCGGTGACTCTGGGCAACGTTTCCTTACTTTACAATGGTTTTGGAAACATCCCCTCCCTCCTCCCCATAATGGTTAATTCTGCTCACATTATAACTACTTCCGTAATTAGCATCCTGCCTTTTACATTACATCACTCTAAAAGTATTGTGTAAATATTCTTCCAAATAAGAACATGTCTCTTCATAAATCCCTCCCAAGAATTCATCGGAACCTACATTGTGTTATATTAGTTCCTGGCGCAGATGAAAAGCTTAAGTCAGACACTTGGCCGTTGCACAAGCAGGAGCGAGCCGTGCAGCCACCATCAAAGGTTTCATTATTTGTAGCTGCCGTTCATCACAAATCAAGCGTAATAAAAATATTTAATAGAGACAATTTCCATAACCCGGGAGATTGTTGCTATAGACAAATACTTTAGGATCAGCAGCTTTTCTTATGGACTGATCTGGTGTATACAGTGCTTTTATTTATGGAGCAATAGCTGCAGATTTATCCGTTACAGGGAAAGGCTGTGAATAAAAATATTACAAGGAAACGTGTAAAGCAATGGTAATAAAGAAGAAATACAGCAGGTTCACTTACATCCAGTAATCCCGCAAAATTGGTCTCCTCTGTGGTTAAGCGAGATCAGGATACATAACAATACAGTGAAATCACGCTAGATCATAACTATACCAAATACAGAGGTGCCTTGGATTATGAGCATAATTCGTTCCGGGACCGCGCTTGTAATCCAAATCTACTTTTAAACCAAAGCAAATTTTCCCATAAGAAATCATTGAAATGCAGTCAATTGGTTTCACAACCCAAAAATGTGATTTTTTTTTTTTATTCTGAATAATATGCAGAACAGACCAAACAAACATTTATAAACATCTGAATATGTGATATTATAAGTAACTGTACAGTATAGCAATCAGCATGTGGAGTATAATGTATAGTAAGCAAATAAGAATTATAAAACAGCAGCGGTTTGCAGATACAGGATGGGACTGCAGATCCCCATAATGCAGTAGCGTAGTACAACAGGCTAGAATAGAGAAGCAGGGCTGCTGTCAGAGGTCTGTGTGGTCACATGACAGCAATGGGGAAGGGGTGTGTGTTCAGCATGGACCAATCAGGAAGTGAGAATCAGTGAGTGACAGAAACTGATTGCACATTATAGCAGCAGTGTGTATAGCTGAGAGTAAGAGTAAGTTTATTACCCCAGTATCCACCGCTACAGGGGTACTGAAAAGAGCTGGATACCAGTACTCCCACAGCATCAACAAATGGCGCTCCTAGATTGGATGGTGGTAGGCTAGGAAGGGCCAAAATAAATGGCCCTTCCATCCCTGGTATTACTAGGCTGCTGTTTGTTTTTTACCTGTCTGATTATGGAAATGAGGGGAACCCTACACACTTTTTTTTTAAATATTTAAATAAAATTAAAAAAAAAGAGGGTGGGTACTGGTTCCCAATACCCCACGTGTCAGTGGGTGATGGGGTGGTTAGTATTAGCTATTTTAAAATCTGATTATTCAGAGCTAAGAGTCCTATTAAATGATGCAATTTTCAACAATACAATTTTTAATGAAATCGTTCGCCATACTACACAGAACAATAGTCGTTAGTTACGATCGTTTACTCCATCTGATCCCAGCAAAAGACCAAACAATGTGGAATTACACTGAACGATTAGCGAAGACTAACAATGATTTTGGTGTCAGACCAAAATCAATGATCAACGCCACATTTCTTGTTGGTCACTTGATCGTTGCCTGCATTTACAAAAAACGATAGAACGATTTTTCCCACAATAATCACCCTGTGTAATAGGGTCCGTATAGAGAATGCAAAGGGAATAATTCTCCTGTTCCTTCAGCCACAGGACATGGGCATTTGAAATGTTATTTGTGCAGCGGAGATATGGGATAGAACTTATATTGGAATGGGGAGGGGGGGGGGTTGTTGTCAGGGGAAGCCTCAATTCCCTATATGTGACCCAGAGATTTCTGCAGGGACTGAAACTGGGACTCCAGCATGGTCTCAATTCTCTTCAGGATCCTGTGAAGCAATACGGACAAGTATAAGAAGATAGGGTATTAAGTAATACTGAACCACAAAGCTACAAACAGTTGTCAGAGTAATTTGTCACCTCCAATTTCTGTCTAGACAATTCTTGTGATTTTGAGGACAAGGGGCAAAAAAAGACAATGGGGAATCTAGATGTCATTTCTATGAAAGCAATCCACCAGATAAATAGCAGCCATAGGAATCCCCTGGAGTCCCTAAGAGATAATATATGGCCATACATTCAGGATGTGTCTGCACACAGAAACCAGTGGAGAGTCCACACCACTGTAATAAGACTGCGGCAAACACAAACCAGATGTGCTCCGAAAAAGACACAGAGCTGTTTGTGTGTTATTTTAGCCAAGCTTTGTACATTTCATATTCACTGTCATTCTGTGGTATGGAACAACTCAGCAACAAAGAAAAACACATCTTGATTTTAACTCTTTTGCCTATAAACGGTCGTAGGACGATGAAGCACAGTGTAGACCAGAGAGAGAGCTGTAACCTCTAGCAATGCTTCATGAGGATTCTGCGTATAGCAGCGAAACATGTTGGAGGGGCTATACTTATTTTAAAATGCAACTTCCGGTGCTCCAACTTACCATACTAAATCATCAATGATGACAACTGGTGTATTACTACTGAGCACTTACATTGGCTGGGTACAGAAGTATGTGTTTTTAACTTTGTTGTTGTTGTTGAACGCATAACCACCTATTTTAGAGGATTTATCAAAAGTATTTTTTTTGTCAGGTCCCTAAGGGGGCTCTATTCAACAGGTTTTTTTAACCTATGGGACTGGTGAAAGTGATGTGATATGTGTACATAAGAAAGCAGATACATTATTGAGTTTCCTCAAGAGCTGTTTGGTAATATGAAGTACTTAAAACTTAAAGGGGTTGGCCACTTTATAGTATAATAGATGAGTACAAAGTATTAGTAAGTGTGCTCAATGTATATACTGACAGCAGCTTCCTGTGTACCTCACAGAGCTAAAATCAGACTCCCCTTCACCAGGCTGTGCTGTCCTGCTCTGTGGTGAGTCTGTCCATAAGATGGCTGACATGGAGGAGCATGTGACCATGCCCTGTCCACTGTGTCCTCCATAGACATATACAGTCTCAGTGGTGGACACTGGGGGGCGGGGCCTGGTCACATGCTCCTCCATGTCAGCCATCTTATGGACCAAAACACCACAGAGCAGGGCAGCCCAGCCTGGAGGAGGGGAGTCTGATATGAGCTCTATGAGGTACACAGGGAGCTGCAGTGAATACACTCCTAATACTGTACACTGAGCAATTTTATTATAAAGTGGCCAACCCCTTTAATGGTGTAACATGGTGTAAAGTGAAACTGGCTCAGATGCCCCTAGCAACCAATCAGATTACACTTTTCATTCCTCACAGACTCGTTGGAAAATGAAAGGTGGAATCTGATTGGTTGCTAGGGGCAACTGCGCTAGTTTCACTTTACACCATGTTTGATAAACCTCCCCCTAAGTGTATATAATTGGGATACTGTTTTGATTTAGATTTGGCATATGCAGCAAATATACACTAAAGTTTATATATTTAAGCAGACTTATTGTTGCAGCTAGCGACCTCTGTGCATAGTAAAATACTCCACCCGCAGACCTAATTGATGTTACACAAGGCTTACCTATGGCACCTATGTGCTGGTCTCACTGTTGGGACACCCCATATATGAACAGAAGAAGTTAACTTAAAGTGTTAAAATTAAAATTTTTATTGCAGAAATTGATTTTAAGAAACTCTGTAAAAGGTTTTAATAGGCTTTAAAAGTCCCGCAGGCACGCACACACACACACACACACACACACACACACTTATCTGCTCATTATCAGGCAAATCTGTCTTTATTACTGAGAAGCAAAATAAAGGCGGGTTTTCTGAGTACATTATAACCTATGGAGGGGGAGGGGCTAAGGGGGATGAGTAAGCAGGGAGAGCAGAGAAGCAGCTGTACAGTTTGCAGACTGTGTGGGAACATAAAATGCTGGATTCAAAGGTCAAAAAGGTCAGTGCTTATCTGGGAGCTTGGTGAGAGAAGATTGCAGGATGTTGCCCTGCTTTTCTCTTCTCCTTGCTCACCCATTACCCCTCAACCCCTCCCCTCTCCATAGAGCATAATGGACACAGAAATCCAGCTTCTTCTGAAGTAAGGGGGGGGGGACACTTTTTGAGTACAGAAGGAAACTCTTTTGCTTAATAAAACCTATTACAGAGTTTCTTAAAAAATGCTTATACATTTATTGATATCTGAGAAATGACATTTAAATTACAGTTACGCTTTAACAAATGTTTTCTACAATGTTTAGTATCAATCATGCTTTTATACTGGTTATCACAGTACACAGTAATGTACTTAGATGACTCACCTAATAAATGCGTATGCCACTTTAATTTTGATCTATCGTTTCCTTGTATAGAGGAAGCTTGTGATTTCTAGGTATGCCCCCGTCTGAATTAAACTGGATGTATTCTCACTACAAACCAGGGCACAGAAATATGAGCTGCCATGGCTTGGACTCAAGCTGCTTCTGGCCTTCCAACATGGCAATTATTTATACATTGTATTGTCTTCCTGGCAAAACTTGTGAAATTAGAGAAATGCAGTTATAAAGAAAGAAATGTTACACAGAGCCTGCAAAGATGATTCACCAGCACGTGTCAGGCAATGGTATGACCCTACATAGACTCCATCTGGCAGGACTCGTAGAAGCTGGTCACAGAGGTAGCTCCCTAAAGGAACGTTTTCCATACACGATTCAACTTCAGTGCAAAATATGCAGAACTTAGGGAGGATCCAGTGGAATGAAAACTTAAACCCATGTGGTCAGATTCCCCAAACACTTGTGGAAAGAAAGACCTGATGAACCGTTTAGAAAGGACAGACGAGATTAACATATCTGGGAGCCTGGGCAAATGATTTGAAACTTCTGCCGTGAGGAGATTGCGACACAACTGGTCTGAAATATTGTTTTTTTTCTGATTTCTGATTAATCCTTGTGCTATCCTCATGACCGTAGATCTACAAAAACAAATGTAGCTTCTTTTTGTGAGGCTCTATGCACATTACTATTAGAGCCTACCAGAGTTTCCAGCGGTAGTTCCATCGGAATTGATGGAAAGATAAAGAGCACCATACTGCACTAATCTTTCTATCAAAACAGCGGAACCCGACTGACCCTATTGTATGTTATCGGGGATTTTCAGGTTTCATTGGTGTCCATTGTTTTATGACTGCACCACTGCCATCACACTTTCCGATGTGATAGAAACCATGACGGCAGTGAGTCAAGTGTTTGTTTTGCAAAACAGACAATGTCATAAAATGATACATTATTAGGCCGGGTTCACACTACGTAAAAAACGCGGCCATATTTCATAAAACCGTCCATAATTGCGCAAACAATGGCCGTTATTTCACAAATACGGCCGTGTTTTTTACCTAGTGTGAACCCGGCCTTATACTATATTTGTTGCCTGTGATTTGGTCTCCCCTTTAAAGGGCCCTTTTATAGAGGCCAATTATCAGTAAAATAGGCTGAAATCTCCCCATATAATAGGCAGGCCCGGACTGGTAATCTGGCAAGCCGGGCAAATGCCCGCTGGGCTGGCCGGATTACCAGTCCGTGGGCCGCCCGGGCTACATAATAATTTAAAAAAAAAAAATTACCGCTGCGGCCCGCCACGGCAGCCCGCTTCTCTCTGCCCAGCCGCTTGGCCCGCCCCTGCCCGCTGCCATGCTCCTCCAATCCAATCAACGTGGAGCAGCAGCATGGGGCCGATGCGGCCGACCGCAGCAGCCCCTCGTTGGTTGGAGGAGCATGTCAGGAGCGAGCAGGGGCGGGCCATCCGGGCCGAAGTGAGCGGGCTGTGGTGGCGGGAGGGGGTTGCGGTGGCGTGTCTCAGCCCCGACTGATCCTCCCCCAAATGCCTAGGCCGCAGACATGCCGCGCGCAGGCACGTCTGCAGCCACCTCCATCAGGCCCCCCAGCGGTGACGTCACTTCCCTGACGCGCCGCTGAGGACCTGGAGGAGAGAGAAGAGAGGAGCCGCTGCCGCCGTGGACCGAAGACGAGGAGGACGATACTGCTGGGGAGCGAGGTGAGGTGAGAAAGTTTTTGTTTTTTTTAACCCCCCTCACATGTGGCTAGAAATGCAGGGGAGATGCAAGGGGGGAGGGGGGATGCAGGGGGTCTAATCTGTATGGGGAGATGGGGGGGGGGGCTATTCTTTATGGGGGGGGGATGCAGGGGGCAATTCTATATGGGGGGATGCAGGGGGCTATTCTATATGGGGGGGGAAGCAGGGGGCTATTCTATATGGGGGGGGATGCAGGGGGCTATTCTATATGGGGGGTGCAGGGGGGCTATTCAATATGGGGGGATGCAGGATGCTATTCTATATGGGGGGGTGCAGGGGGGCTATTCTATATGGGGGATGCAGGAGGCTATTCTATATGGGGGGGATGCAGGGGGCTATTCTATATGGGGGGGATGCAGGAGGCTATTCTATATGGGGGCGGATGCAGGGGGCTATTCTATATGGGGGGATGCAGGGGGCTATTCTATATGGGGGGATGCAGGGGGCTAATCTATATGGGGGGGTGTAGGGGGGCTATTCTATATGGGACAGATGTACATGTACAGCGGGGGGGGGGCTATTCTATATGGGGGGTGCAGGGGGCTATTCTATATGGGGGATGCAGGAGGCTATTCTATATGGGGGGGATGCAGGGGGCTATTCTATATGGGGGGGGATGCAGGAGGCTATTCTATATGGGGGGGATGCAGGGGGCTATTCTATATGGGGGGATGCAGGGGGCTATTCTATATGGGGGGATGCAGGGGGCTAATCTATAAGGGGGGATGTAGGGGGGCTATTCTATATGGGACAGATGTACATGTACAGCGGGGGGGGCTATTCTATATGGGGGGGATGTACAGCAGGGGGGGCTATTCTATATGGGACAGATGTACATGTACAGCAGGGAGGCTATTCTATATGGGAGAGATGTACATGTACAGCAGGGGGGGGCTATTCTATATCGGAGAGATGTACATGTACAGCAGGGGGGGCTATTCTATATGGAGGAATGTACAATGGGAAACTATTCTATATGGGGGGGGGATGTACAGCAGGGGGGGGCTATTCTATATGGGAGAGATGTACATGTACAGCAGGGGGGGCTATTCTATATGGGAGAGATGTACATGTACAGCAGGGGGGGGGGCTATTCTATATGGAGGAATGTACAATGGGAAACTATTCTATATGGGGGGGATGTACAGCAGGGGGGGCTATTCTTCTCTATGGGGGGATGTAAATCAGCAGTAGGTTATTCTATATAGGGGGGGGGGGGGCATTCTATATGGAAAGATGTGCAGCGGGGGGCTATTCTATATGGAGGGATATATAGATGAGGATGTTGCTGGAGCATGAAGCCTAAAATGTCTGTCTGCCAGATCCCGTGGAGAGGAGTCATAGCCAGAGAAGCCTTCATGATGGCCGGAGCCAGATGGAGAAGAAAAGGAAAAGTGGACGTCTCTTCATGCACTATAATCACTTATAAGGTCCGCAGAACATTTATACAGCTGGGATCTACCTCTGTATCAGGGGTGTCAATCTCTGGCCCTCCAGGTGTTGCAAAACTACAATTCCCATCATGCTTTAGCTGTCCAGGCATGATGGGGATTGTAGTGATGTAACAGCTGGAGGGCCGGAGTGTGACACCTGTGTTCTCTGGTCACTGCTTTGGGAGAATATTGGTCTTTTATAGTGGCTGTTATTTGGTGACAGTATAGTGGTATCCAGTCACTGTATGGTGAGGGTAGTGAGCATGGTGTGATGGTATTACTCGTATTATTGGTAATCTTAGTGTTTTATATAGTGAGTCACAGTATAGTGGTGTTAGTCATTATGTGGTGATAATGGGCGTGCTCATGGGGTGGTGATATTATTTGTTACTTATATACTGGTAGTATTGGTGTGTTTGCTTAGTAACAGTATGGTGATAATATTTGCTTACTGGTGTTATTAGCTATGACAGTATTATCATGCACAGAAAATTCTTAACTTTGTTACCATTATATATGCCTAAAATTTTTCCTGGGGCCCTACTTATACGATAGATAGATAGATAGATTAGATAGATTAGATAGATAGATAGATAGATAGATAGATAGTGTAGATAGATAGATAGATAGATAGATAGATAGATAGATAGATAGATAGATAGATAGTGTAGATAGATAGATATTTAGTAGGAAATGTCTATCTAGCAGCTCATGTATCTTTGATTACACATGAGATCACAACCAGCTGACACATTATAAATAAAACCTTACTACTTATACCGCCATTATATGGAGACATAGTCAGGATAAAAGGGATTTAAAAAATATAGTAACTTTTGTCCAAAAACAGCACCACCCTGTCCTCAGACTGTGTGTGGTATTACAACTTGGCTCCATTCACTTCAATGGAACTGAGCTGCAATACCTCACACAAACTAAAGAAGAGTGTGTCACTGTTTCTGGAAGAAAGTGGCCATGTTTTTCCTCCTTTAAAGGGAATCTGTGAGGTCCGTACCAGGTCTAGGGTTTTAGACAGACAGGTGTGAGGGAAATATCACTGACAGGACCTTTAGTCCAGTGTAAACTTATATAATTGTCCTTTTCATTTCCAACTAAAGTTTCACAACAGCAGCGGCAGCAGCAGCACCCTATACGTCCATTAGTCAGAGCAGGAAGGGACGGGGGCAGAAGGTGCTGCTGTGGCTCCACCTCTCTGACACTTCAGCTGGTAATGAAAAGAATGATTATAGAGGTTTACACTGGACTAAAGATCCAGTCCCTGATCTGTACGCTGGGATCTACAGCTGTGTACCTGGTATAGACTCCACAGGTTCCCTTTAAGGGCACGTTCATACCTAATCCAATGCAGATTTGATGCTTCTGATTTAATCAGTTGAAATGATTGCATAAATATGCCGCATCAAATCCGCAGCAGATCATGTTATAGCATTATTTTTAGGTGCTGATGGTGGGGTTCACATGTTTAAGGGAGTAGTGGGGACATGGCTAAATGAAGCAGAATTTTCTACAGCTCGTATTTTCCACAGCTATCCATGATATGGTGTGTGGGCTGCTGGGCTTTGACTGCCAGGGCTGACTTTAAGTCCCAGTCCGGCCCTGATAATAGGGCTAGTGATCAGCCAACAAACAAGCAAATGGTAATACGTCAGCTGATTGGGTCGTTTTGACCTGTCAGGTAAACGATCGGCAGTGGGCCAAGCATCTCACTCCTCCATGTAATAGAGGATGTGTGGTCAATATCTAATCGCAGCCACAAGATTACAGCGCCATGTAATAGCCACCAATCTACAAGGTTGGCGCTCGTTTACTCAGTGGCTTGGGCAATGTAATAATACCCTTAGTAAGAGATGCCCCCCAGTCTGATGTAATTGGCCAGACATCACTCCCAGCTGTGACTTCCGCTGATTAACAGAATGTCTTGATGAGGTTAAAGGCCTTTTTACACGGGCTGATTATCGGAAGGAGTGTCGCAGGCAGTAAAATTCATCGCTATCAGCCGCACATCTCTCTTTGTAAACAGGGAGTGTGTGGCCAATAGCAATACATCTAAATTGTCACACGAACGATCATGGTATCCACCAACACAATTAGCCACACCATTTAAAGGCAAATGTAAAGAAACGCCAATCTTGCTGATCGCTTGTGTCCTTATGGGGTGTCTCACCACTGGTGTTTTCTTCTCTCCTGTGCACCTGTCAAAAAGCTCTCTTTCTCAGTTTAAGTGGTGGATGAAGGATATTAAGTTTTCCCACTAAGAAAATTATGAAGATGGACGGCACTGTGCTGGCTTCAAGTCAGGATAGCTTCAAGCTGGTGGGTGCACGTCCCAACAAAAGTCGACCCCCGACTTCACTGGATAACGAATTTGTATAGAAGAGGACGGCACTCCAATAGTGTAAAGTGATGATTTAGTCACCCAATCACATACAGAGACATTTCGACTGTAACCTGAAAAAGACTCAGGTTAGAGTCGAAACGTCGCTGTATGAGATTGGTTGAATAAATCATCACTTTACACTATTGGAGTGCCGTCCTCTTCTCTACAAATAAGTTTTCCCACTAGGTGTCAGTATTTTCTATGTATTACTACTATTGCACAGCTGAAGTCAGTATTGGGTTAATGTCTGTTTTACCATGGGTTCTGTGCTGATCTATTACAGGTGCTCTTTTCTTCTTAACCTATCCTCTCTTTTCTTTCTCGTGCGCTCACTCATCCCCACCACTCACAGGCAGGCATACAGAGGGCCCCTGAAGGAATAGTCACTAGTGGAGGAAGTGCAGGGCAGTTCTTACTAGGTTTCCAGTGAGAGAGGTCACACAAGACAACAGTTCCTGCTGTAGTTAAGCCAGGGCCTGGCTTATGCCAGGAACCTTGTCAGGGACAGAAGTCAGTTGAGTCTAGCCACAAGTGTGATCAGATGCAGTTAGAGACCAACACCTCCTACAACTACTACTATATCTACTATGCAGTGCTAAGCACACAACAGGGAGAGTAGTCACCATGAAGCACCCTAGTCCACACCAGGAACACGTCTAAAAGGTGCAGGACAGACTCCTGGAGTAAGAGGATCCGATCCCGATAGGACAAAACAGCCAGTAAAAGAGGGCCTACGTATCCTATCGCGCAGTGCAGGTAACCGGGAAGACTTGGACACCTAGCTACACCCAGATAACCATGGCTGGGGCTCATGCCACCCTACTGGGACAGGTTCTATGATACCAGGGGGCATCAGGTGGTCAGACTTAACCTAAACGTGAATATGAGGAACACTTCACTACTAAATATATCACAAAGTTCCGGCAGAGTACACCGCTACACTGTGTTTGGGCTCCTCTGGCATACTCCTCTCCTCTTTTTACTCTCAACTCTATAAGCACTGCTACAACTCTTTTCAAGCACCTACCTTCAGCACTAAGGTCAAGCAGTAAAGTTTGTAAAGATTTACTACTGTCTACAACTGTGTACTGTGAAACTACCAAGCCTTGCAGTAAAGCTGTTATATTTTTCTACTAAAGTACGGGACTCTGTCATCTTTATCCGTACTTGCACCTGTTCACACACTCCCGCACACCTTGGGTTATTTTCCCCCCTTCTGTGGGTGGTGGTACCAACAGTCCGGGTGGGCCAGTTGCCACTCAGGACTGCCATAACAAGAGCCCAAGGGACCCACAACAACCCAGCAGGTTACTGACCATTTGGGGAACACAGCCAGCCATACTATAAAAACAGGTATCAACATCACATCTGTGTTCTGGACTAGCACTGGCATCACGACAACTAACACCTTCGGCTGAGCTGTTAACACCAGTACTTACACCATACCTGGTGGCACACCACACTTGCATGGCCCCATATCGGGACATTAAAAAGGAGCCTAGGGCTACATGGTAACCTCGGTCACTCAATACATAGATAGTAGTTTCATACTCTGATATTAACCATAACATTAGCGAATGTTGTGGCATTGCAACATAGTGTAATTGTGGGAAGACAGTCGCAAAAAGATCCATCCATCCTCTCGGTGACATTTTCTAAATACGCTAGAAAACCTCTTTTAAAATTTGCAGACATACAGTACAGGTAGGTAGTGGGACTTAACAAATACATCTATGTAATTATACTGAATGCTACCATCACTTGCAGATCTGTCCTCTTTGCATTCCCACTAGTTTCTAGTTACCTCATTTGAATAAAAATGGATAAAATATTTTACAGAAAGCTCTGGCCAAAAATGCATCTGTGGACTTGCCAGGAAGAGAAGAATCAGTCCAAACTTGGGATCCAGCATTTTAGAGTTATCGAATGGAAAAACGTCTGCTGCAGTAGAAGAAAGCAGCTGCACCAGGAGACGGTGGGAGTGAAGAGTCAGAGGGCTGTATAGTCAATGCTTCCTGATCCATATAGCATTCTCCTTTATCTGCTATAAGAAAATTACCCACCATACTACATATACATGGTATAACTTTGGCTCCCGAATACTACTTTGGCAACGCAAATACTATGGCATGGTAGAGCATTGAAAAACAGAAGTTCATGCTTCATCGCGAACAAGTCAGGGTGCCTATACACAGATTTATTTGACAGATTTTTGAAGCCAAAGCCAGGAAAAGACTATAAGCAGAGATCAGGTCATAAAGGAAAGACAGATTTTTCCTTTTTTGGAACCCATTCCTGGCTTTGGCTACAAAAATCTGTCAGATAAATCTCTCCGTGTAAAGGCACAATTAGTTAGGACTTCAGAAGAGAGGGATTTAGGGGTAGTGATTTCTGACAGCCTTAAAATGTGGTTGGTAAGTCCATTGTCATAAACATATCTCTGATAAGATAAAAAAAGAAAGCAAATTATATAAGGACAGACGAGATGGAGCAGGTGGTCTTTTTCTGCCATCAATTTTCTGTTTCTAAATAGTTCAATAAAAGTTCAGCTCCTTATTTGTATTGGCACATCACTGTATATCTCTGTTACAGCTACAAATGGCACAAGCTCTGGAATTACAAGAGAGCGCCAAACTGTAACACAGACATTACAATAATTCACTAAATAGAATGACACATTCTTGCCAGAGGGGAAAACAACAAATAACAGAGTACAAATAATACTTTTCTTGGCTGTGTGGCATCATAACATTGCAGGCTCTCCATTCCAACAAGCATTTTTAATTGCTGTATTCCCTTGCAAAAACATCACATCAAGCCATAGATTATATTCCTACTTTACGTCTGGCTAAACCAATACTGGGTACTGTAATGTCAGACAAGCATGGCTTAGTGAATAGCTTCACTTTAGTTGCACCCTAACTTCATGTAAGGCCACCTAACAGCATTGTAAGGTTGATGTGTGCGATTGCAGAAGTTCACACCAGCCTATGGGTGGAGCTAGAGAGTATTTTTGTAGTTGCACTGACAGCTCTGTGTATAGATCATCCTCTTACCGTTTAAACGGCTCTCTATAGCTTTATCATGTTTATGCTGATTTTTAGAATGTGAGGAGGAGATCCTGCAAGTCTGTATAGATGCCAAGGGAGAGCTAAAACTTAGATTGAACTTTGTGCACACAGGACAGCTCATCCTGAAGTCATCTGAACAGGTAGGCTCTAAAGCACTGATGTCAAAATCAGGCCCTCCAGCTGTTAAAAAACTACAATTCCCATCATGCCTGGACAGCTAAAGCTTTGTCTGTCCAAGCATGATGGGAATTTTAGTTTTACAAGAGCTGGAGGGCCTGTTTGACACCCCTACAACAAAAACCCAGCAACTATTTAGTTCAGTGCTTCTCAAACTATTTCTTCTGGAGCCTCACCCAACAGACCAAGGCAATGCCTGGGCCTCACCAGACTGACCAAGAGGGTGCCTGGGCCTCACTATCTGTGGTGAAAGTCCATTCAAAAGCTGAAAATAATGCTAGGACTACCTTTCACCCATCTCCCAAGCTCTAGATACTAATAAAGCAAGTACTAAATAAATTAATAATGTTGCTAAAATGGAGCTTTTGGAGGACTGTGCAGATCATAGTCACTTTTGTGAAAACTGGCTCGCCAGCTGGGCCTCACCAACAGCTAGGGGGCGCCTCACAGTTTGAGAAGCACTGATTTAGTTAATGCTTGCCTTATGTATGCTGTGAGTTTTGATTTGAATATTGTAGCCCCAATGATCTATTTGCCACTCTGTTGTACTGCTCATGCTTCTGCATTTCACAGCAGTCAGTGGGTGGGCCTTTTTTTTTTTTAAAGACATATGCCTTAAGCTGGAAGATCAGTTAGATTCCACAGCTGCAGCAAAGCACATGGACGTGTATGGCTACTAGCCAATCAACATTAATCTTCCCTAGGCCAGTCTGTGCAGAGCAGAGGGACAACTGACATCACTTCCTGCATTTGGTCTCTTTTCTGCTATTACTAAAGACCAAATGGCCTCAGTGATGGAGACTCGGCTGCAGTTTTCCAGAAAGTGAGACACCTTGCGGTTGAATTTATGGTATTGGATTTTATATAGAAAACAGGCAAAAATAAATGAAATAAATTGCAAAGATGTAGTGTATCACCTCCACTGTGGATTTAACATTATTTAATTGGTTATGACAGTGCCCATTTAAGCCTATTGCACAGGCTTATAATGTTGGTGATAACTAAATCACTGTTATACACTACCCCCTAAGCATATGAAACAGTCTTCAAAGGGTTGCCCAAGACTAGACAAACATGGTTGCTTTCTTCCACAAACCACACCTGTCCAGGGGTTTCATCTGGTATTGCAGTTCAACTCCAATGAAGTTAACGGGCTAAGCTGCCACTCCAGGCACAGCTCATTGACAGATGTGGCACTGCTTTTAGAAGCAGCCATGTTTTTTTTAATACTGGACAAGCACTTTATGTCCATTCAGTATTATGGCACTAACATGTTTTTTTTCTATTTTGCTCTTTAGTATTCCTGTAGAAAATTAAACCACAAGCATTATATTTACATACCGCAGTACCGGCCAGATGAACTTAATTTCTTTTGAATTGAAATGAGGTCACATTTGGGTGTGCCCGCATTCCAATTAACCATTGCAGACAATGTAAAGTGCATCCGGAGCTGCACTTTACATTGCTCAATGAATAGCAGCTGCACAAAATTGACATCAGTTTTGATTGAAGCCGCATGTATACACTCCAGGATTCCATAGAACACAATGTAATTTGTTTTTTCACTAAATAGCGGCCGTTGTTGCAATCCTGCAACATCAGCCATTATGTAGTGAAAAAATATGTTGTGTAAACGTGGCCTTTATGTGCAAAAATAAATAAATAAATTACAAAGTATACAGAATAAGCTTTTCTGTAAGAGCACATTTATTTACAAAAAAAAAAAACCACAATGCAATAATTGGCAATAAGAATTATTAATTTAACAAACAACTTCACTGTACACAATACAACAACACACCAGAAAAGACTTTATACAGCTTCAAAAACCTTTAGAAAAGAGGTGATTAAGAAGACAGTAAAAAGAAATGTACAAGATATGGCGAACAAGCGCTTGGCCAGAATGTTAACGCATGGATCGGCATTTACAAAAAACTTACAAAATGCGATTTATGGGAATTATAAATGACTGGGATTTTCCTGCATAGTAAGACGTGGACAGGCATGTGAAGCAGAAGAACCTGCAGACTGTGGGGTCTGTACATAGAAGCATTCATTCTACACCCGTAACAAAGAAAAAACATACAGTGAGGTGAAAGGCAGCAAAACTCAAAGCCCACATGCTGCACAAGGTTACAACAAAAGGTGAAGCTCAAGGTTTTCCGGGACTTTTTTTTAGACCATCAATATGTGATCAGTGAGTCTGACAACTGCACCCCCTACAAATTGGGGCTGATATAATACATTGTGTAGTGGCTATTAGTGCAATTCAATCTGCTATTAATTACTGACTGCTGAGCTGCAGTACCCTAGCATGGCCACAACACAATGTACAGCGCTGTCAGCTTCTGGCTTCTTTCACGCCAGTGTGCATCATAGCTTTGTCAAACAGCTGATCAGTGGATGCTGGGTGTTAAACCTCCATTGATCAGATATTGATGGCCTAAAGCGAGTATAGGACATGAAAAAGGTCCCTGAAAACCCATTTACATTCTATAGGTATATATGTAGATGGAACAGATTTAGCTATATATACATAGTCTGGAACGGATTTACCTATACATATACAATCTATGACAGTACAGATAGGCTTACCTGAAATATGGGGTTATTTAGCCAGCACTTATAACCTCATATTAACGGAGTATTACATGCATATATTGTTTCAGTACAGTGATTATATGGACACCAGTAATCCTTCAGTTTTCCAATGCTCATATATGCACTACAATATTTAAAGGGGGTTATATAGAATTAGAAAAACATTGATGCTTACTTGTGTTCCATTGCTGTACAATACCATTGAAGTGAATGGGGCTAGGCCAATATATCTCATACAACCTGTGGATATGTGTGGTACTTGATTTTGTAACCCTGTACAATCCCTTTAAACTATGGACATCAGATAACAGTTTATTAATATGACTGCTTAACAATGTTTAACAATTCGCTTAATAGACATAAGCAGAAATTCACAGGGAATTCCACCTTCATGCAACTTTAATTATTTGATCTCTTGTTCCAACCTCCAGTTAATTGAAATGGACAATGATCTGACATCAGTGTGTTTATCCAAAAGGTGGTTACCAGAATGCTCAGGCATCAGTGGCCGTAAAGGATGAATGTCTGGTTTCTACACACATTAGGTCTCGTGGAGGGAGATAAAAGCAAGAGCATATGGAGTCTTTGAGGGAGGATAATTTAACTCCCAACCAGAGGCTGGACACATGCTAAAGTTTTGGATCTGTTAGAAAAGTAGAAGAGATTGAATGCAGAGTCCTCAGTCATGCACAGCAGAGTCGGAGACCTGAGGAGGATCTGATGTGTGTAATAGTTTCCAGGCATAGTTTATATGGCATTTTTCGTTTTCTCTCTATTACAGTACCTTACAGATGACACAATTTACATTTTTATTTGCAACACATTCTCTATGAAAGGTTCCTCTATGCTGAATAACCCTTGTTGTAATGCTCCAATTAAGAGACCAAGGATCCAATTCCACGGGCCGATAGCGTCCCAATCAATACTATTACACAGTCCTATAAATGTTTATCAAGAGCTACATGAACATAGTTAGCGATGTCCGTGCAGCCCTTGCTCAAACAGTTTACATTACCTGTCCACACTGACAGGCAGCTCAGCCAATCCCCCTATGGCCCCCTAAGATAAGGGTGTGGGAAAGTTTTAAAGAAACCCTTCCGATTCACTGTATAGTTCCACTTTGTACGAACAACTGAACATTAAAAGCAATCCACAAGATATGGGGGCTGGATCACCAAGACTCCCCCCAATGGAGGTTCTTGACTGTCCTTTGTAAATTGAGTCACACAATCCCCCCCCCCCCCCCCCAAAAAAAAAAAAAAAAAACAAACAACAACAAATCACACATTTATCCTGTGAAAACGCTTTTAGTGCTAAATGGCCTTTTACATAACAGATTGTATTTGCTAGGCCACGGCTCTAGTGAGGAACTGAATGGCACAGATGTGTGCAAAATCAATAATGAGTAATTATAAGATAGTCCCACCTCCCACAGGAAGCCCTGGCAGCATCAAAACAAATGTGCTATGAGGAGCTGGGCAAGATAATAGAAAATAACTACCGCTGATGTATAATGGCATGAGAGGGTTTATACACATATATAGGTACTTAATATATATATTTTTTTTTCAAAGAGCTTGCCCCTTCTCTGGAATAAACAGCACAATTTACTTTCACAATTGTTACATAGCAAATAAAATGAGTACTATTTACACTGTATCTATATACACCAGTCAGACCACTGTTTCTATAGCAGAGTGGTGGTCTGTAACCTAGACAATGAGCTGTCAACAATGGAAGGGAAAGAGCAGCATATCAGGAGGAGGCGGCGGCAAGTTTGCTTAATGAATGTATTTGCAAAAATATTTAATCTGACGAGCCTTACAACTATAACTTTGTATCACTTTCAAGCTACCTGCACCATAAGTCATTGGGGAGGTCCCTGATAGCTTCTCCACTCCCCACTGGCTTTACTAATAGTTGATAGATCTCTTTCTATAACCAACACTGGCGGGGCAGGCAGAAGCCACCAGGGACAGCTCTGATGACTTGTGGTTCATGCAGTGATAACCGGTTCCCTTTAAAAATCTGGGACGCAAACTATTGAAACAATAAGGTCTACAGAGGCCGACACAACCTCTTTTTCTACTTCCTATAGATCAGCAATAAACACAGCGTCCAGTGCCTCTCACCAATTCTCTGGACACAGATCATGTGCTCTGAATGGAGGTTTATAGGGATCTGTTGAGTCCCTTTAATTATTTCTGCATCATCAGTGGCAGCAGTAGGAGGTGACATGGGCCTCTCTGCTGTCACCAATGTTCATGTCTGCACATCACTACTGATACAGAGCAGGGTCACCCCCTGTGTACTGTATATTCTTATTAAAATACTCAATACACAGGGGGAAGCTACAGGAGACCTGAACATAGTTAAAAAATATACATTTATTTTAATTAAGGTATATTACAAAGTAATATTGCGTTATTAAATCAATGTATTTAAAAACTTACTTTCCGGAGTACCCCTTTCAAGACAGTTTGTATCCAGCACAAATCACATAGATGACAAGTTTTTTTTTTTTTTTTTATGAGTTACAGTCTCACTTCTTACAGTGTATTTGTTCAGTAGCTTATAAACCCTTTAGAGGTGAAAAAAAATATTTATTTTGTTCAGTAAATTACAATAAATAAAATATAGCTCAAACCATGTAAACAATAGTCATGTGTATGAACACCAAGAGACGGGAGCTAAGTGGTAAAGCAGAGATATTCAGATACCGTTCTACATCTGTCGGAGGGAGTTAGGTGAACCAGCGGCAGATACGGAAAAATGACAAGAACAGTTAATATTGTCTTATGATGAACACAAGGCTGAATGGGCCATTGTACTTGCTCACACCCCCTCGCTACTTCATTCTCCACCCTGTCTGGCTCCCGACTCTGGTGCTGGTGTCCCCTCTGCTCATACTGAAGGGAGCACACCTGCAAATAGTGGCCAAGCTGTGCGGACTACACCGGAGTCACATGATCTGCCACTATCATACGTACGTCCTTGACCACACTTATTTTGTTAACCTGTATCCAGTTTGGGCTATGCCTGCTATATAGCTATAAACACATGTATGTACCCAGACTGTCATACATACCAATAGCTGGGTAGGACCACAACTATTCCACTCCACATTGCAGCCTGTCACTACACAAACATTTATTCTTGTTACTAGGATTGCTGTTGCTAACAGCAGAGACCTTCCCAGGTAGATAGGGCTTCTGCGTACTTCTACTATAAATGTGGCTACATGAAGACAATGGCACTTTACACGCTTCAGCAAAAATGAACAGCAAAGTGATTAATGGAAGGAAGCAGGAACAAATGCCTCATGTGATGAACATGATGTACCTGGCTGATATAATACATGTATACTATGAAACACTGCTAACAGCTCTTTAAACCGTACCTGTTGGATGAATGCCACTATATAGTACATTACTATACTATACATTGCTTGTTCTGGGTACCTGTTGTTCCTGAAAGTAAAGCTGATCACATAAAAGCAAATCATGCTCAAAATTTCACAGGCTAAAAATTAGAGCATTCTCTGGATAACTGGCCAGCAAATACAATGGTACCATAAGGATATATGCAAAGATATATATATATATATATATATATATATATATTTTATTTTTATTTTTTTAATTATTTTTTTTTTAATCTCCGGCAATCCCTTCATAAGTCACAAATATGGTACCTGTCTTTAGAGAGGTTATCCCGTTATGACACACCTAAGGCTGTGTAGTATGGAGCCACAGGACCTGTATGGAGTTCTCCAAAATTAGAAAAAGGTTTGCTTTCTTTAAGGACAATGCCACACCGGTCCACGGGTTGTGTCTGCCTGCAATACCACATGCAACCAATGAACAGGTGTGGCAATGTTTTTAAAAAAAAGGTGGCCAAGTTTTTCTTATTCTGTACAACCCCTTTATGCCCTAAAAGTACAAAACGGAGTGACTTTATTCTAACTTTATATTATGGCAAGACCGAATGGCACATGCGTTAGCTTTCACTAGAAAGGCACAGGGATACAAGCATGACAAGCAAACCTGGCGAATCTGGTAACAATACTTTGGGTTCTTCTCTTCACTACACAAGTGACATCATGTTAACAATACATTTTATAGCAATCAGCTTCAATGCAGTGTAAAAAAAAAATGAATCTGAGGCTGGGTTCACACTACGTATATTAGTCAGTATTGTGGTCCTCATATTGCAACCAAAATCAGGAGTAGATTAAAAACACAGAAAGGATCTGTTCACACAAAGGTGAAATTGAGTGGATGGCCGCCATATAACAGTAAATAACGGCCATTATTTCAATACAATAGCCGTTGTTTTAAAATAACAGCAAATATTTGCCATCCACTCAATTTCAACATTGTGTGAACAGATCCTTTCTGTGTTTTCAATCCACTCCTGGTTTTGGTTGCAATATGAGGACCACAATACTGACTGAAATATACGTAGTGTGAACCCAGCCTAAAAATGTTGTGTCAAAGGGAAAAAAAAAAATTGGGGGCTACATCTAAAGAATCACCAGCCGCAAAGTTTTATTTTATCCACATCTGGTGAGAAGTTGAATGTGTGATGTCAGGATGGACAAGGGCTGACAGTAAGTCCTGAAAAATGTCTGCCCCCATGATCATTCCTGAATACCCAGAAACATTTCCATGCCTCTTTTTGAAGCAGTGGATTTTGTGTTTTTTTGAAGAGTACACATAAAGAATTCCTTGGAATATATCATATAAAATATGTCCACTTTCTCCACTTACCCATATCCTCTTAATCACTCAGAATTCATAGATACATTTTTTACAGCATAAATAATATAGATCTTTCATTTTACTGAGAGATAAGTTTACAGCTGCCAATAAAAGACTGATGAGAGAGAAGTAGGGAAAAGGAAGCACAAGCAAGAGGTTAGCTATTATGTCATCTCCCATACACAGCACACAGAGAAGAGGAGAACCTGCTCCCCCATACCTCACATACACACACACACAGATATATAAAAGTGTCAGGAAAGACATTATATAGCAGGAAAGCTGTGAATCCAGCATTGGAGTGAGACACGTATTGAGCCTACAGAATCTGTGTGTCACTCCCTCTCTCTGCAGATGCTTCCACCTCATCTTCCTTTTTCATTGAATATCATAGGCAGCTGTAATCTGATCTCTCAGTGAAGTAAAAATCCATCTCCTCTTTGCCATACAGATATTTATCATAGGTTATATTAGAATATGTTTACACAGTCTATTTTGACCAATTTACATATAGGGGGAGATTTATCAACCATGGTGTAAAGTGAAACTGGCTCAGTTGCCCCTAGCAACCAATCAGATTCCACTTTCCATCCCTCACAGAGTCTTTGGAAAATGAAAGGTGGAATCTGATTGGTTGCTAGGGGCAACCTGAGCCAGTTTCACTTTACACCATGTTTGATAAATCTCTTTTTCTCATTGAATTGCACAAAAATATGGGTACTAATAAGTGGAGAAAGGGGCATTTTCCTGCAATATGACATATTACCAATGTGGAAAGTAGGTTATAATTGGAGGTATACAGTAAAGTAACTGCTATATACAAGCCTACTTTCTATCAGTATAAAACAATAAGAGTTTCATAATGGTTGTGCTGGGTTTCAACAATCTCCTGTGGAATGTGCACTTAAAAATAAACTTTGGCTTGGAAAGTCTCTTTTCCTAAAACTAGGTTTTGGCTGGAAAAAAAAACCAAAAAAATTTGCTCTTTTAACTTCTAAAAGGAACAAACAATACGTAAGAAGAAAAAGGAAAGATCGAAGCATAGATAATTCTGGGTGAAATTTAGTTACAGCCGAAACCAAGCTACGATTACTATACGTATAGACCGCTGTAGAGAAATAATAAAAAAAATAAAATGGAAGGGTGGTAAAGAACTGGAACTTGGCTCGAATTATTAGAGATGGATAACCCGTTGCTGCCAGCAGGACATTGGATTATAATATACAACAAATTTCACGATTTGGCAGTACAACAGTGATCTTACAAAAAAAACGAAAAAAAAAAAAAAATCCACCCCCTATTATTATTTCAAGTAACAAAGGAAAAACATTGGCAACTATCTGGGCCGCCGTATCCGCCATAGCGCAGTGTGCAACCACCAGGCATTGTTGGATGGCTTCACTTAAAGTGCAATCAAACAAACTTTCCCAACAGAAAACAAAATGGAACTTGATCTTCACAAGCAACACGAAGAATAGCAGTTCCTTCTAATGCTGTATAAATACAGCTCAAACAATGGGAGCCATGCAGTAGGTAGTACAACATATCGTCATGATTAGAAAACACACAAAATGTTATTATTGGCAAAATACACAACTCCTCTCCCCCATAAAAAAAAGAAACTACATGGGGCTCGGCTTCCTGGTGGCTTGCAGGTTGCCTGGGGCTTCACATTCATCCATGACAAGTCGGGTTCCTCTTAAAACAAACTCATGATCCCCGCAGGTAAGCTCCTGATCAATGGCATCCTCAGAGTTGTTTCCAACTCCCCTCCGGGATAATACAGGTTCTGTACTGACAGTCGTGTCACCGTAGGTTAAGCTTATGTCGCCGTCGTTTAGTATGAGATCAGAGTCGTCATCTTTTAGCTGCTCCTGGTTCTAAAATAGGGAACAAATACAAAACAATTGTATGGTGAGAATGACCTTAAAGTGAAATACCAGTGTCATATAACATATCATCATTCTGTCACTCAAATGATCGTCTCGACATTGTTCTATACAATATAGGACAACAACACCACAAATTATAAAATGGCTGCATGTTGCTAGGCAGGCCAAAACAATATCACTAATTTCTCATCACTTCCTGCTCTGCAGCTGCACCACACCGACCTCCTGCTCTAAAGCTGCACCACACCGACCTCCTGCTCTAAAGCTGCACCACACCGACCTCCTGCTCTAAAGCTGCACCACACCGACCTCCTGCTCTAAAGCTGCACCACACCGACCTCCTGCTCTAAAGCTGCACCACACCGACCTCCTGCTCTAAAGCTGCACCACACCGACCTCCTGCTCTGAAGCTGCACCACACCGACCTCCTGCTCTGAAGCTGCACCACACCGACCTCCTGCTCCGAAGCTGCACCACACCAACCTCCTGCTCTGAAGCTGCACCACACCGACCTCCTGCTCTGAAGCTGCACCACACCGACCTCCTGCTCTGAAGCTGCACCACACCGACCTCCTGCTCTGAAGGTGCACCACACCGACCTCCTGCTCTGAAGGTGCACCACACCGACCTCCTGCTCTGAAGCTGCACCACACTGACCTCCTGCTCTGAAGCTGCACCACACTGACCTCCTGCTCTGAAGCTGCACCACACTGACCTCCTGCTCTGAAGCTGCACCACACTGACCTCCTGCTCTGAAGCTGCACCACACTGACCTCCTGCTCTGAAGCTGCACCACACTGACCTCCTGCTCTGAAGCTGCACCACACTGACCTCCTGCTCTGAAGCTGCACCACACTGACCTCCTGCTCTGAAGCTGCACCACACTGACCTCCTGCTCTGAAGCTGCACCACACTGACCTCCTGCTCTGAAGCTGCACCACACTGACCTCCTGCTCTGAAGCTGCACCACACTGACCTCCTGCTCTGAAGCTGCACCACACTGACCTCCTGCTCTGAAACTGCACCGCACTGACCTCCTGCTTTTCCTGCCCCTTGCAGGCACTCTGCACAGAATATTGGTAAATACGACTGGTAATTAGCAATACTGACAGGTCCTGCTACTTGCCAACGGGAGATGGGGGGGGGGGGCAGCAAAATGAATGATAAGTACGTAAAATAATATCTTGTGATCTAAATATGAGAAGACGACTCTTTTCATTGTAATAAAGTGTAGTTGGTGGTTTGATAGGAGAAAGAAGTGTCCTAATAAAACTGAGGTGGACTGTACTAGAAAATGTCTATATGCACAAACCTTAAAGTGTACCTGTCATGACGGCCCGCTGCAAATCAAATGAGATTTCCTCTCTTAATCCAGAAGTTCGGGTATCCATGGATACAAATATGCAATGAACCCTTAATGTGCGTGACCCCTATTGAATCAGAATAGGGGTCACACGCATTACGGTCTCATTGTGTGTTCGCATCCATGGATACGACCTTCCGGATTCAGCCAGGAGATCGCCGATGCCGGGCCGTCACTACAGGTACACTTTCACATAAGAGATCTGATGACTATTCTCTCTCTATCTTCTCACAGGTCACCATCTTACCTCATAGGCTTGAGGACTTGTCAGGCATCGTGCAACTGGGCCACAACAACTGGGAAGTGTAGCCGTGAGAGGAGGACCGCTGTGTGTTAGCAAAGGTTTCAGATAGCTACAAATGTTAAGAGAAACTGCAGAGAGATATATTATGGAAGACAAAAGAACAACAATGGAACTGCACTGGTACATTATGGGTCATCTCCTCAAAATCAATCTTAAAAGTTTTGATTGGTCGGAGTCTGATTGTTTAGACCCCAGCCCGGGGGGGTAAGCTTGAGGCAATTTGCTTCTCTCCTAGGCTCCTTGTGATCCCCATCCTGCTGCACTAGACACACTCCATTATAAGTCTGTGGAGCCCAACGAGTGCAACTGGATGGTGAGCGGATAAAGTGAAGCACACAGACGTGCACTTCTCCCAGCTCGTACTAATGATCAGTCAGGGTCAGATCATTCAAAGCTTTTACCATGCGTCTGTGACATGTCACATTTGTTAAAGGGGTCTTTGCAAATGCAATGCATTAGCAAAATTTCTTTTTAAAGTCTGGTCCCTTTTTCTCATGTTAACAGCGGTCGCCTAAGATCCCGACCACCCCCATCAGCTATGCAGCGGGACTGGCCGATGGGACCAGGTAAGTATGTTTTTACCACTTAGGTCTCCCTCTGACATCCCACAAGTCTTCAGGCTTGGATTATCCCCGGAGTCATGGGTAATGCCAGAGGGAGACAGAGCAGTGCTGAGTCTCGACCTTGCTCCCTCCACGCTGAACCATTAAGAGAAAAGGCGTACCTGAGCAGAATGTAGAGAGATGGGACAACCCCTTTAAGTGACAAATACATGCTATTTATGTTTGTAGGGTTAATATAGGGAGTGCCAACTATTAATAGTGCCCCACAACTAAGCAGGTCCCCAAAACGCAGCTCACTTGTAGTCTAATAGAAGCCCCTTTTTATTAACACTATGAATCCTGACAAGATGTGTGAAGAGCAATTATATAAAGAGTTCTATATGACCATAATATAAGTAAGAAATAAATCAGTGAAAGCAAACCACAAAACAAAGGATACTTGTGATCAAAGTTGTACCAGAGTCTAAAAATCCAGGCACTCTCCGCTTTGGTACTCCTCCGCTCATTCTCCGGAACTCCCTGGAGAGACAAAAGGGTTAAAATAACCTCAAACCCGCGTTGTGGTGCTTCATGCAAAAGAAAGACACCCGCCATAAATCCTTATGGACTCTGCTCCAGCTTATCATACATGATGGCTGTAACATATATATACAGATTAGACACCGATACGCTTTTTTTTAAGCTTCAGATTCCTATATTTAAAGTTTTAAACATTTTTAGGATTCTTCTAGAGACATGTTTCCACTTTACACAGACGGAGCAGTCTGCCCCCCTTCCTACAGCTGTTGGCTGGAAGTTTCCAGGAATCTGCAGATAAATTGATATGTACGATGGTAATCCCTATCAGATTACACTGTTTTTCTTCTCCCATGTTATTTGATCATAAAGGAACATGGGGGCGCAATGTCGGTCAATCAGGAGAGCCGCCTACGCAAACACATGAAGCCGCGTGGTCTGTTTGCATTGCTGCGGCATTACATCACAAACAATGGTGATTTTGGTTTACAGTAGCATTCTATGCTTTCTGTAATCTTCTCTTGTATATTATTACTATTCCTTTCAGCTTGATACACTACAAAAAAAGTTAATTTACAGCTACATCACTAGGCTAATCTCCTCTGAAGTCAGCACTGACCTTTCTGACCTCTGAACACTGGCCTTCACACAGCTCCAACTGTGTAATCCTTTGTTCTCTGCACTCTGCTGCCGACTAATCTCCCTCCTCCCCCCTCCCCTCTCCATAGAACAGACAGGGGCATGTCTGCTACAACAAGACGTGATTTCCTGATAATGAGCAGTGAATGAGAGAGGAGGGGAGGGGGGGGGGGGGGGAAATGGGAAAAGTCTTTTTAAATGCAGATAATGGCATATTTGCCTAATAAACCCAATGACAAAGTTTCTTAAAATCGCCTGTATTATTGATTTCTGCAAAAATTTAAAATCTAAGTCTTCCCATACTTATCAGCTGCTGTATGTTCTGCATAAAGTGGTGTTTTCTTTTTAGTCCGACACAGTGCTCTCTGCTGCCACCTCTGTCCAAGACAGTTACTGTCTCAGACAGAGGTGGCAGCAGAGTGCACTGTGTCGGACTGAAAAGAAAACACCACTTCATGTAGGACATACAGCAGCTGATAAGTACTCGAAGATTGGAGTGTGATAGCTTGGGTGGAAATGAGAGAGTGTAGTGATGCTGCGGGAGGATCCATTATAGCTGACTGTGCTGCATTGCCGGGGACCCTGACAGGACACCGCAGGGCTGCTAAGGAGCAGACACCTAGTGACAGTACCACCACAAGGCATCCAGAGCAGCAACCAAGCTACCCCCACTATGGTAACCTCTGCTCCTGGTACTACCAGAGGGGAAAAAGTCTGATGTTTTCATGGAAGCAATATGTCACTATCCAAAATATCTACTTCTACATATTACTTTATTGGCTTTTTTTTAATATAACCTTTAACTGTGTCACTTTTTCAGCGTTAAATACATTCAGACATTGTAGAACATTATAAGTCACACACCTATGATCACAGATCCCAGTAGACATGGCAATGGATGTCACTATGATTTTTAGACTTCTGCTTCCAGAATGGACATGAGGAGCAATGGGGGGGGAAGGGTGTTCATACTAGTAGCAAGGCTTCTGTATTATTCCCTACAGACCTAGAGAAAAGCATACTAGATCCTACTGATTTAGCGCTATGCTTATATGTGTTGGATCTGGCACAGATTTCAAACCTAAGGACAGTCTGTATCTCCTGCTTTGATATTCTGGAACCTTCTACAGATCTCTGGCACACTGGGCATGCTGAGCAGACACCAGAGGGGTAAAAAGCCTTTATGTAGCAATTTGTGTAAAATTCTGTATATGCAGAAGTGTACCAAAAATAATATATACTGTACATCCAATAGACGTCATTCCAAGGATATGAAAAAAAAACTCCCACACTTAAGATTTTAAGTAACATGAAAAATGATATTTACCATTTGGTCGAGGTCTGTGTCCACTCCCACTCTGCAAATGAGAATAAGGCATAGTTATATAGGTATAATAAAGACCACCCCCAGGCCAGCATCAGACAAACATCCTACCCTACCTCCAACCTGACATAGTCATAGTTATAAGAAACATCTTAGGGACAGCGGCTAAAGCAATGCGTATAGGCTCGTACATGCAGCACCTGTCTCAAGGAACACGGATCGGGCAGTCTGCAAGTATTAGGACTACTTTATTGGGGGATCCAGTAAGGGATCCCATCTGTTCCTGGTTTTGTTATAAGAGTACAGATATGCTGGTGAAAGCGGTGAAGTGACATCTAGTGGTTGATTCATAAAAATACATTATTCACGTTATTTAGCACCTAGATCCCTACATTTATGTAATCATGGCTTATAAACAGTATGGCGGTGAATTAAATAATAGAAATAATTCTTTTCCATCATGGAGAATCAATCTTGTTTATGGTAGTGAAAAAAAAGAAGGAAGGTCATATGGATAGTTGTGTGCTCGCATGGGTACAATTAGAAACATATTGTCGGCACAAAAAGACCACTTGGTCCATCTAGTCTGCCCTTTTACTACTCTTTCAGTAAAGTAATATGTTGTCATGTTGCTTCTTATCCTTTCCCAAACTAATCTCTCACTGTGTACTCTTGTTCTTAAGTTCAGTTTTATATTAAATACACTTTCCTTTGAATCTTATTAAGTTATTTAACATATTAAAGGTTTGGATCATGTCCCCCCTTTCCCTTCTTTCCTGATATGGTTTATGCCTGACATCCTCCACCATTTTGTGGACTGTCTTTGGACCTGTTCTATTTTATAAATATCTTTTTGTAGGTGAGGTCTCCAGAAGTGGACACATTATTCCAGACGTGATCTCACCAGAGCTCTATACAGCGGGATCACAATCTCCTTCTTCTATTTGCCTTCCCCACCACCTGGTTGCACTGGTGACTCATTTTAAGGCTGTTAGAAATCACTTCCCCTAAATCCTTCTCTCCTGAAGTCTTCACCAACACAGAACTGGCAATGTGAAACTTAGAGGATTCCTCCTGCGAAAGTGCTTTATTTTACATTCGGAAACATCGGATAATACACCATTAACAATAACCTACTGATATCTATCCTTCAGCCAACCACAAATCCACTAAGCTATCTAGGGAATAAGTCCACTTTTCACTAACTCCTCCATCAGTTCTTTATAGGGAACTGTGTCAAAGTTCTTAGTCATATTGTCACAATTACTATAAATGCTAGTCAGCACCTAGTTTTATGATACTCATATGCTCTTCAAACACCAGCCCGTACGTAGGACCACTGACTACCACACAACTGTAGAGACTGCCCAACAGCTGTATTCACTGGACTGTCTTAGGCTACAAGATATGTTACGTTAGCACTCTCTCTAACTGTGCCTGCAGCTGACATCAGCAGGGAGTTAGTAAAGGACTGCAGTAGTTCTAGTTACCTCCTAGCATCTCATATTCAAATGTACAGTCTGCAAGTAAATTAAACTAATATACAGACACACTGACACTGGGGCACAGAACCCATTACCAAATGCCAGGAAGTACAGAAATGTTTGTTAAAGGGGTTATCCAGCGCTACAAAAACATGGCCACTTTCCCCCTACTGTTGTCTCCAGTTTGGGTGGGGTTTTGAAACTCAGTTCCATTGAAGTAAATGGAGCTTAATTGCAAACCGCACCTGAACTGGAGACAACAGTAGGGGGAAAAGTGGCCATGTTTTTGTAGCGCTGGATAACCCCTTTAAAGACAATCAAATCTCCATACCTGATATGTAAGCATGATAACATTGCAGTCGTTCCTCCTCCAAACACCCACACAGTGAAAAACACTATAAGAAGGGTGGTTGAGAACATTGTCTGTCTAGCATAGGTGGCAGTGTCTCGAATAGCCAGGGCAAAGGCCATTGCTCCACGTAAACCTGAAAAATGGGGGAGGGGGGGGGAACAAATGAAAAAACAACAACTACCAATTCATATCACATGTGTCCAGTGTGTAAAGAGCATGTCATTCTAAAGTTAAAGGAGAAGTCCGGAAATTTTGACAATCCACCAGCCAGCAGATAATGAGTAGGCACTTACCTCTTGCCGTGCCAGCAGTCAGTGGCGGGACCGGCCTTGGGACCCCCATCGGAAGGCGTTTTCCCGCAAGTTGTGATGACACCATGTCTCGGAGGAAAAGGCCTGTCTCGGCTGATGGACTGACTGCTCAGCCAGTGACTGAAGCAGCGTCTTGCCCCAGTCACTGACTGGCTGAGCGGCCAGTCATTCAGCCGGGTCATGAAGTGTACACCCCAGCGATCCCAGAGCCCAAAGGGGGTTCCGAGGCTGCTCCCACCACACAGGGAGAGGCAAGTTCATACTTGCTGTCGAATTCCCCTCCGCCCCAGAAGGATTTTCAAAATCCCCGGACTCCTCCTTTAAATGAATGAAAGCAATGGGATAATATGGGTCTGTAGGATTTACTTTTGAGAGGCTACAGAAAATTAACCCTTTTCTTTGCTTTATTAATACTGTCTAAGTAAGCCGCCATACCTGCAAACATCATCATGTGCTGGAAGTTGGGGCTAATCTTGTTTCTTCTCCCCAGGTTTAGTAAGAATGAAAGTGGATAAATATTAGCTGCTCTTCCAAGGAACACTGCAATCTGTATGGTTACCATTAAGGACATTGGAGCTAGAGTCTACAGATAAACTGGTCCCAGTATTATAAAAGTGCAGTAGTGGTCTTATAAATGATAAGAAATCCTTTATATATCCTTTGGATGATGTTTCGCTGAGTCTTATTTTGTTTTCACTTCTAAGAATTTCACAAGGGGATAACTCTTCAAGTGTTTTATATACAATAAAGTAGTATTTCCTTCACTCCATTAACAGTGCCTCACACTGGGTAACAGCTGTACCTGGTGTCACAGCTCATCCTGTTTACTTCAACACCAGAAGCAGCCGCTACCCAGTGAATGGCAGTGTATAGTAGGATATATAGAGGCCACACTGATCACACATTTGCCGAGGACCCTCCAATCAGCTGATGAGCCGGAGTGCAGGAAGCCAGATATTGATGGCCATCAAGAAATAAGAATCCAATCTGTATCATTTCGATGTATATTTTAGGAAAGGATACAAAAGTTCCCAATATAAATGTGGCATTGAAGCTGTGATTCTGAAACGTGAAGAGTGTGAGACCCATGTAGGAGAAAATGAAATTTTCTGCCAAAAAATTCAAAAGCTCAAACAGCTGAGAAGAAAAACAAGAGAAAGCGATTAGTGTGGAACAAGAACAACATTCTCCTCATGTAATGTTTCTATAGAACAGAACAAATCCAGAAGAGGCCTGTGACTGTCCAGAAGATGAGGGAATATCAGAGCCACCTAGCCGAACATTAAAATCTAGACAGTCAGTCTTGGTGGTATCTGCTTACCATCTTATGTCTATGGACTGTTAGAAGAGAACTAGAAGAAGAAAGAGAACTAAAAGGGACGGTTTACCAAAGAGGGCTGTAAGACAGTGAGCTCTCAGAAGGCTTTCCATACACTGGAAAATATGCACTAGAACCTTGCACATTTTTGACACACCTTAAAGGGGAACTATCAGCAGGTTAGACAAACCTTACCTGCTGATAGCCCACTATAGCACCGGGGACGCTGAGGAGGAAGGTATGTGTCTTACCCTACTCCTCGTCACCGGTCCCGCACTGTAAGTCGGTGTACTCTTCGGCCAGGTGCACTGCCCCACCCCCACAGCACCATCCAGCCTGTGGGACAGTGCTCCTGGCCAACTAACAGCAATTGAACGCTGCTGAGAAGGAAGGTAAGACACATACCTTCCTCTTAAGCAGGGATGCCAAATTTAGGTCCTCCAGCTGTTGCAAAACTACAAGTCCCATCATGCCTGGACAGTCAAAGCTTTAGCTTATGCTGTCCAGGCATGATGGGAATTGTAGTTTTAAAACAGCTGAAGGGCCTGAGTTTGACACGTCTGCTCTTAAGTGTGCTGGGCACTATAAGGGGCTATCACCAGGTTAAATTCATCTAACCTGCTGATTGTTCCCCTTCAAGACACATGCCTTCTGTTAGACAATGGGGAAAGGTGCCTAAAGTAGTAAGTAAAATGTAAAATTATTATCATTTTTTTATGCAAATCATGCCAGAATTCTGGACCATTTATAACATCATTTAAAGGGAACCAATCACCTCAAAAATGCATATATAGCTTTTCAAATGTGCTGTTAGAGCACACAGCACACTTTTCATACATGTTTCTATATACTCCCTGCGTCCCTGTGTAATCCATAAAGTAACTTTATAAAACTGGCGCCCGGTATGCAAATTACATCAGGTAGTCACCTGGGCGGTGTTCGGCTAGATGGTAGTCACAGTCACTCCGGGTCCCCTGGGCGTTCTGCGGCGGTAATCATGCCCCTTTGGGCGTGATTCAAATCACCCAGTAGCTCTGACATCACTCGGGAGTGCGCCGTGCATGACGTTGGCGCGCCTACGTTCTTACGCCGCCGCGCCTGTGCAGTACAGCCGCTCCCATTCTGGCTGTACTGCGCCTGTGCAGAATAGCCTTGAACTCCGGCTCACACTGAGTTCGAGGCTATTCTGCACAGGCGCAGTACAGCCTGAATGGAAGCAGCTGTACTGCGCATGCGCGGCGGCATAAAAACGTAGGTGCGCAAACGTAGTGCTCCCGAGTGACGTCGGAGCTACTGGGTGATTTGAATCACGCCCGAAGAACACCCTGGGGACCCGGACTGACCTTGACTACCATCTAGCCGAACACAGCCCAGGTGACTACCTGAGGTAAATTGCATACCGGGCGCCAGTTTTATAAAGTTACTTTATGGATTACACAAGGGAGGCAGGGAGTATATAGAAACATGTATGGAAAGTGTGCTGTGGGCTCTAACAGCACATTTAAAAAGCTATATATGCGTGTTTGAGGTGATTGGTTCCCTTTAAACATCTGCCCATATATATATATATTTTTTTTTTTTTTTTTTCAAACAAAAAAGGTAATTTAAAAATAAAATCTAATTAACACACAAAAATACAGATTTTACAATATAACATGGCGGAATACCTGTTTTGTACGAATCTGTGATTCTGTGGACAGATTATTATAGGTGTAATGTGCCTGAGTAATGCCACAAAACAGCACCGCCACAACTCCTGCAATAAAATCAGAAATGAAATCCATTAAGCCTATGACATGAAGCATTATACAAGGGTAAATGATTACAATGACCAAACTAAGACCAATGAAACATGATCAGAGGGAAAAAACAAAGACAGCAGGGCAGCTTGCATCATAATTTCAAGCTTTTTTACACCAAAACTTATTTTAAAAAAAATAAATAAAAAACAAGCTGTGTGAATAAGATAAATCTCCTTCACACTTTTTATATACGCTAAGGAACCTTTTCATTATTTCCATCATAGATGTGACATCTATGCTACAGACATATTGAACCATCACCATGAATGGCCATCATTGAATAAGGTATCCTGACAATATGAAAATCAGCCACCAAACCTGTGTAACCGCACGCTTCAGCAAGGAGGAATGTGCTCCAAGACATCAAGAAGAACAGGCCAGTCTCCAGCAGAGGGAACTCCCGCAGCTTGGTGAACTTTGTCACGTGCAAAATGGTTAAGGAACATTTCTAGGTCATGTACATCACTACCAATACACACTGCACAAGTAAATGATGGTGTATAGGAGATAAGGTGCTATTTAAAAATGATATTACAGAGAGCTATACTTGTCCTTTTTTTTTTTTTTAGGTTAGACTGTAAGAACCCCCATAGTGTAAGGTGAGCTGCCCTAAACAGACAAGGATATTATTGCAGTGAGCAGTCCTGTGGCTGCGCCCATAGCAAATGATCCACTGAAAACTCCCAGAAACATTCCCACAGACTTTAACATGGCGGTGATGTCAAACGTATGGCTGTTGTCTCCAGCTGGCTGGTATGCCACGATTGACCTGAAAAATAAATTAATAAAAAATAAATAAATATATACAGAATTAGATGTTAATAACTACCTGTTATGGTATAGAGACATATAGTACAAGTGCAGTGTATACAGCTCAGCACTGCTGAAAACAGTCTAAATATTAAAGAGTTACTATTACTTAAACTTGACTTGTTCAAAGTTTTGAACAGGCGGATTCTGGGTGCTGAGGTGTCTACTGATCTCTAGAACAATCAGGGAGAAGTGCTTGACTGAGCGCTTCTCCCTCAACCTCTCTCCTCGAGACTGGTTGCAATGATTTTCTATAGCATTAGGGCCATATTAGATGGCCTGATGTCTCCTGTAAGCAAGCCTAATAAACGGCTCGATAATAGTTTAGCAAGGGCATGCAGCCCTTGCCCTTAAACTGTATACATATCTCTCCACAGTCTCTTGTCTTCTAAACTCTGCTCACTTCCCAGACCTGCCGCTGTGGCTTCAGAGCGGGTCTCTGAACTGACAAGCTACTCAGCCAATGGACGGCCAGAACCACTGAGGCGGCCTGACGGTTCAGAGACCCGCTCTGAATCTACAGCAGCAGCTCCAGAAAGTGAGCAGAACGAAGAAGAGCAGGGACTGTGGAGAAGTATGTATATAGTTTTTCTTTTTACACAGTCATCAGCCATTGGCCGTGCATCGGTATTACACGTTGATCTCCTATAGCGAAGGGAGAGAAGCACTCAGTTGCGAACTTCTAACCAGTTCTAGTGATCAGCTGGGATCTGAACCCAGTCTAAGTTGACCAGTCACACTACTGAGTGACTGGTCATAAAATGCTTTGGTAGAAAACCCTTCAATAAAACAACAACCAATTAACTCCGGAAAAAAGTGAAGAACTTACGATGACAGGACTATGGCCACGGCATCATTTAGGACACTTTCACCAAAGAGAAGAGCGTACAGTTCCACATCTACTTGCAATTCGTGAAATATGGCTAGTACAGTCACTAAAACATAAAAAAAATTACATTCTCAGTAAGTCATCTGACCAAAAAAAAACATCAGATTTGCAATAAAACAAAAGCATGACCTTATCCAACTTGTAATTATGACTGGCAGACATACAGATGGAAGAATAAAGAGCCTTTCATAAGTGAGGAAGATGGAGCCAAACCGAAATTACAGGCTGGTGTCTCAGGCAGACCTCAGACTTCATACAGAAACAGCAAGTAAGCAAGTTTAGGGCTATGCCCCATGGTCACCAATGTATGACTATTTCCTCCGTGTTTAGGCTTCCTGCAGGCCTTACCAAGGGTAAGCTGGCTGAGTGTATAACCTTTAGCAGACAACCAGCTGGCTACATTAGGTAAGGGTCCTTTTTCACAGGCCAATTATCACTAATGAACCAGCGATCAGCAGATGAATGAGCAAACTTGTTCATTGGCCGATTAGATTTTTTGTTTTGCCATATAAACCATCATTATCGGTCACACATCTCCCTGTCTAAACAGGACAAGAGCGGCGGATAACAATGCATTTTAAATAGCTGCACAAATGGAGACGGAGTGAACCGTGCTAGGTGACTACTATAAGAAGTTATCTGGATACAGAACATTAAGATTTTAGGGCTATGTTCAAAGGACATACATACAACGGTCAATGTTTGCCATTGTGTTGAGTGTCAAACAATGGCCATTCGTGTATTAAAAATTATATTGAAATCAATGCACAATGGGCGAAAATAATTTACGTCAATGCAAACCATTAAGAACGTCCGTTGTTTTAATTGAAAACGGCCGTTCTTGTCATAAAATGTACGTTGCATAAACATAGCCTATGGGTGCGTTCACACGTACAGGATCGGCAGCAGATTTGATGGCTCAGATTTTATTTGCTTTGAATCTGTGCCGTCAAATCTGCTGCCGATCCTGTACGTGTAAATACACCTTAAGGGTAACTTCACACGTACCGCATCGCAGCAGATCTGTAGCAGATTTGACTAAATGAATGAACACAGCATCAAATCTGCACAGTCAAATCTGCTGCCGATCCTGTACGTGTGAATGCACCCTTAGGGTAGCTTCACACGTACCGTATCACTGCTTTTTAAATGCTGCGTTTTTATTGCTGCGTTTTTTACATGCGAGTTTTGATTTTCATATGAAAATCATGTGAAAATCAAAACGCGCATGTTAAAAACGCAGCGATATGGTACGTGTGAAGGTACCCTTAAAGTGAAAAAATTGTCTTGGCTTTCAGAGGTGGAAAATGCCCCAAAAGTCCTGGCAGCTGAAGTATTAAAGTGAATGAACCCCCTCATAATAATTTTTTTTCCCATTACCTTGTCGGTGCCGGCTCAGAGATTCCAGTGGCGCGGCCCACTTTTCAAAACACCACCAGGTTCCTGCGCTCAGCACTGGTTTTTTCATGTGCACCGGCTCGCTGGATGCAGTGGAGGTGGGGGCCCAGCACCCCCAGGGTAATGATATTTCCCATGCCTTCAGTGACGCACTTTCATTAGAATCAAGCCTGACTGCATCACCGAGGGGAGGGGATATTGTTACACAGGGGGTGCTGGACCCACCTCTAGTGCATAGAGCAAGCTGGTGCACATTTAAAAGCTGGTGCCAAGTGTGGGAACATTGTCATCTTCAAAAAGGGACTTTGCCTCCGGGATCTCTGTGCTGGTGCCAAAAAGGTAATTAAAAAAAAATAATGAGACGGTACACTCACTTTAAAGTAGTTCTGTGGGTGACAACATAAAACAGCCAATTATTTAATATTCTCATGTAATGTGGCCATATTTTACACTTCTGATATTTTGGTGCTATCCAAGTACCAACCATAAGACAAGACTGTGTACAGTATACACAGCGCATGGGTTCACCTGGATCAGTTGCAGAAATGATAGCTCCAAAAAAAAGGCAGTCTGTAAAGTAGAAGTCACCATCTAATGTTCCAATTACTTTCATTAGCTTGACACATCCATACATCAGAGACCTAAAGAAATAATCAATAAGAATATAATTAGGCTAATACACAGACCATTATGCCTTGAGGAAACACCCACAGGGCAGGGAGAAATTGTAGTGACCCCCTTGAGTATAATAATTAGTAGATTTTCCTGTAGCTACAAAAAAAAAAAAAAAAAAGTTGCAGAAGTTGTGGAGGAATTATGGACCATTCCTTTAAAACTGCCTCACAAAAGCTGATCAAAACCTGTATGTATGAGTGCCAATAAAAAAAAAAGGCAGGTAGTCGTTGAAACTTTTTGCAGTTAGCCCTTGGAAGAGACATTAAGGATGGGTTTACACTGCGTTTTTGCAATCCGTTTAACGTATGTTTTTTTGGGGGAAAAAAATGGATGCAAAAACAGAGGCAATTGTGTGTCATGCGTTTGGATCCGTTTTTCCATTGACTTCCATAAAAAAAATTTTTTTAAAAACGGATCAAAACGGATGTGTGTTTTTTTTAATGGACACAAAAGTAGTGTTGACTATGTTTTTCTGCCCGTTAAAAGTAACCAATAAAAAACGGATATGCTAAACGGATTGCAAAAACGCAGTGTGAACACAGATTTTTCTTCCTGCATGGTGGATGTTTACTCAATGTATTCTTTAACACACAAACACTACAACTCAGAATCAGGCGCCATTTTCTTTTCAATACTGAAATATACTGTAATCAATACTGAAATACAGGCAAGTTCAAAGGGTAGCTAGACAGATGGAGAGACAGAGATAAAAGATCGATAGATATAGGATGGATATAAGATAGATTGATACATAGTTATAAAAATCTTATTTTACTATCCTAGTATTACTAGGCAACATGTCATTGATGCAGTCATATAAAACGATACATACCCAATCATAAAGCAGGAAATGACGGTCCCTAGAAAGGCATAAGCAAGTATCGAGCCCAGATTTCGGAAGAAATGCCTCTATAAAATAAGACAATAAAAAGGGGTCGTTTAGGTTATAGTGAGATATTCTATAACTAAACATGAGCTACACTCAATAATACTCAATGCACTCATTATAAATAGTTTTTCATCGCTCACAGAGAGCTCCTTCCTGCTAGCATTTTCTCTAAGTGCTATTGCTTTCAACCAGTCTGTGCATAAAGAACTGTTACTCCTTACATGTGAACAGGACGGGCTGCAGTCCTCTGCACAGCTGGGTGGTCGGGAGTGTCAGTAATGAAGCCACAATGCTGCATCAGTGCTGTGTACCCTTCTATCCCAGTTTAGACCCTTACCAATCATAATCAATAACAGCATATTTTTACATACATACATATATATCACACACACACATATACATATATACACACAATCCCTTTATGAGAGATTATACCAGCTGGCCATACACTGTCCAATATACCCAAGGACAGCAAGGTGTGTCTAATGGATGTAAAATTCAATGGCCATATAGCTACTATCCACAGCTACATGATGGATCAGCAGAAAAGCAAGCAGGGGTGACACGGGGAAGACTGAGGTCCACATGCACGGTGTGCTGTCTGTGCTCAATCCTTGTGTCCCTTTCAACTATTTACATCCATAGGAAGCAGATGTAGTTAAACACTATGGCAGAGAAGGGATGTAGTGCCCTTCAGGGGAACATCTGCTGTATGAAGAAACCTCAGGTGGTAAGGGGGCATCACTACTGTGAGAAGGGTCTGCATGAGGGAACTATTACTGTAAGGAATACAAGTCAGGATGACCATCTGGAGCAATGTTTTAACCTATTACTATAGTTATGGGGACACCACTGGGCACCATACTGGGGGAAGAAGCAGCTAGGTATTGTTAAAACAGGATGCTGACAAGAGAGGAGCCAATGGAGTATTCCACAGGCCAATTGTGAGGAGCAAATGAGCGATATCAGCGCTCATTCACTCCTCGTTCACCGCTCTCTGGCACTGCTATTCCACGCGGGCGGCGAGCAGGTGAGTGCAGGAGGGGCAACGGGGGGCTGCCCGGGTGATCACTAGATCGTCCGGGCAGCCCATAGTGGATAGAGGCGGTCTGCTACCGCCGTTCCTATTCCACGGAGCGAAGGCAGCAGATCGCTGCTATCACAGTTGTTTGTTTTTTCAACATGGTTGAAAGACAAAAGACTGCAACGATCAGCCGACATGGACAATGTCAGCTGATCGTTGCCTTCTATTCCACGGGACAGGGCGAATACGGTCGATAATCGTTCCGTGGGATAGGGCCTTAAGTTGTGGCTGGAAGATATCATGCCAGTCAGGGTCAGATAGAGAAGAAGAAGCAACGTGAACAGCTCCTAACAAAGAAGATGTGCCTGTGTGGTTGTAAGTATGTGTTACCCTGGCTGGAATCTACTCAGGCGTCAGACATGTTTTGCCTCTCAATACTGAACCTCTAGCTACCCTTCTGGTATTGTTAGGAAAGCACAACTTATATGAGCTGATAAAACAAAGGACTAATCCACAGTGTGTGATACGCTGCTCATAGCCAGGATGACGGGTGGAGAGGTAACACTATCGCTGGGTGGCGGTAGTTGTAGATACTTACTCTTTTCAAGCTGTATCCTGCATAAAATATAATTGGAGGAAGAAGAATATTGAAGAAAACTTCAGGGTCAAACGTAACCTGCAAGTAAAGCAAAGGAACGCCGTTTATACATACACTTTATGCTTTAAAAAATATATCTATTTGGATGTGCGGTCCCTAAGTGACATCTATGGCCAATATGATGCCTCTGAAAGGGACAGGGGATAGGGATGCACCTACCAGACAATGAAAGCAGAGGCGTCCTCCAGACAATGTTATGCTGGGCTTGTTATATAAATTAGTCTGGCTATACAATTACGCTTGCAAAAGGAGACCACTTTATAAGCCAATCTTAACAAATACTTATGGTTCGTTCTTCAGTTGCATTGGGTTCGGTTAGACTCAATGGAAGGGACAGGGAGGCATGCTATGACAGAAACCAAGACTGAACCTATAGGGACCCCAATGGAGTTTGCATGGTGGCACTGGTATCTTTTATATGACTTCATAAAGAGAAGCCATAGCCCAGTGTGAACAGAGCCTACTCCTTATTTGACTCAGGTATGACTGCATTCAAGGCCTTGTCATCCATGTTGTAAATGGCAAATCTGCTTAGTGATACAAACAATACATGCATCACTAGGAATACCTGCCATTCAGGACCCCAAGAAAGTTGAGTCACAAGCACTAGGTAGTGCTGACAGCTGCACATTGGCAAGAAATGCTTTACTACCAGAAAACTGTGAAAACCTCTGGGGCATGTGTATTGGTGGTCATCCCATCTATCACCATGTTAAGAAAGTCTATGAATAGCATTTGTAATGATATGACAGAAAGACATTTCAACCTAATTTTTTTTACTCTACAGGATATACTATTCATAGTGAAACTAGAAATCTTCCAGCCGCATACGAGCTCTTATCTGCTGTGTATATCTGCAGCATGCTATGCAGGTTATGTCACGGTTCCTGACTGCGGCCACTCTGAGCAGGCTGCAGCCAGAGCCGGCTGGCCTATGAACTCAATGACGCCTCTGGCATTGACACAAGCATGGCCGGTAAGCTGATCTACTTGGTAGTCCTATAGCGACACAATGTATTATAAGAAGTCTTCATGTGCAATAAGCTGGCTGCATTATATAAGGGGAGATCCTCACCTTCCTGAGCATCTCATTGTCTTGCACGTTGTTGACCTCCTTGTCGCTGATTTCCCCTTTAAGGGTGTACTCGTAGAAGGCGCCACTGACGTTTACCACAAGCGTGGCCGGAGTCACTTGTTGCTCGCAGCTTATAGTTATGTTATTCACGTCGCTGGGAATGTGCACTCCGTATCGCAACACCACACCGACAATAACACCTGCAAGACAACAACATGGCTGCTTCAGAAATGGATAAGCCAGACTCTATACCGTCTCCATACTGGATTCTAATATAAATCCCATCTTTATATACATCTTTAGAGTATTATTATTGGATGCACAGTAGCATGGCAGAAGTTCATGACAGACCCCCTGTAACATAAGGGCAATTGAGCTGCAAGAAATTCTGATCATTTAAGTGAAATGAAAGGGAACCTGTCATCACTTTCATTCTGCCCGACCCACACGTCACAGGGGTGGTCCTGGCATCTCCTCCCCACCAGCTTGTGATGATAGGGTCACATTTTTTTTTTTCTGATAAACCTTTATTAAAACAAAATTTAGGTGTAATTAACAAAGTACAGAATGATAATAATGTCATCATAATAGAAGTCCTAGAAGTGGCATGAAAATTATTCAGTGGGCGGGGGGGGGGGGGGGGGTCCTTTACAAAATAGAAAGAATAAAAATCTGCAACTGTATAATAAACGCAGGGACAAAATAACATCCAATAGTCTTAGGTGGAACAACACCCTGTATGCTAGAAAACATTCAGCATTCATTATAGGAAGTAGTAGGACCAAGTAGGTGGCTCAGACTGTAATAGAAGACAGGAACAGGATAGGAAGGAGGAGAGGACAAAGTACACTAAGATATCATCAGTGGTTGTGCATAATTAGGAAAGTACACCATATATATATATATATATATATATATATATATATATATATACATACATATACACATACACATGCATACATACACAGACATACCTACAGCCCTCAAGGCTCAATCAGTCGTGCAGCTGGATTTGGCCGCGAGGACGTTTCTGGCTGTTTTTAATGGCTGGCAGCGACATCCCGTTACATGGGCAGATATGAAGCCAACAACTGACACTTTCAATTGAGAACAGCTGATCAGCCAATGAACAAGCTTGCTTGTTGGCTGATCACCCTACCATAGTTCTCTGGGATACCTGTATGCAAATAGATATGTTTTTGTAGGACAGGGAGCCAATAACACAAGCCACCCACTGGGATAGTAATGGGAGAAAATCTAACATCCAGTTACACTGCCCCAATATCTGTATTCGGATAAGGGATCCCTACAGTATAGGTTGCTGATTGGGGGAGGAATGGGGAAGAAGGCAATAGTCCCAGTGGCTAGACTAGTGAGGTCAAAGGGATGGGGGTCCCTATTATATCATAAATTAAATTATAACACAGTAGTTCTAAATGTCCCCACATTGACACTGCCGTAACCTTATAAACTTGGTCTCATGTTATGAAGGCAAGATTAATAATCTGGTGCCAAGCAATAATAAGTGATTGGCCGGGATCTGACTGCCAAGAAGAGCCGAGATAAGGAGGAAGGTCCCCGAGACCAGAGATCTAATGCATGTCATTGTCTTCATATTACTCACAGTTGTAGTGCTATATCAATATTAAGTGAAGCCTAACGTAAATGTATGGACAGTAGGCAGGAGGTTAGCCTGGTGTCGGGGTATAAATATACAGGGACTTTCTATAGGTTTCTCTTTCCCATAGAGGTAGCTGTAATGTGAGCAGCCATAAATATAGAGATCCCACCTTCCCCTCCTGATGCTCCCTGACATCACAGGGCCATAGGTTTTATTGAGCCGTCTCTCCCAGAACTTGTACAATGCATGACCGCACTTGTGACTCTCCCTGTCTCTGCCAGATCTACAGTTCCCCCAGATATATGTAGTTGGGGTCCATGTATGGATTAAGGTTTGTGGAAACATCAGACAAGCTAATGGTTAGGACTTGATGAGTGAATTTGCTGAACGTTTGCTCCCCACAGCTGGAGAAGTTGGATGCAGCCCTAGGGCGTCCTGGAAAACAGGGATACAGCATTATAGGCCATACAGTGTATCCATGTTATGTTTTCCTAGCAGCCCTAAGGCTGCATCCACCTTCTCCAGCCACCAGGAGCCAAATGACTGAACATTCAACAAGATCTCTGATCACTAGGAGGAATCCTCATATAGATTATATTTGGTATAATGTGCTCAAACATTAGCATATATTTGGTATAAACAACTCGCAAAACATCCCCCAAAGAAAATGAAGGGTCCCAACACTTTTCCCCAGTGTTCACACAAGTTACCAATGCCAACACCTATACCCACATGGTCAATAACCAAAGCATTATGCCGCACCTTACAGGGACCACACACCTGTGTATAGGAGGGGGACCCCAAACTTCAGGAAGAGCTGTCCACCCCTAGTGCTGAGGCTGTATACTCCCTGCTAGAACAGTCATGGAGTCGCTACATCATGGAGGGGAAGTCATATTCATTATGAATATTAGAAGTGGAAAATATTAGCACAGGAGATGAAGAGGAAAAACAACTCCTACTGAGACAACACAGTTCCAGCACATAATAAAACACAATGGGATCAGCTGTCAGCAGGTGCAGCCAACAGGGACATTGCCTCCGCAGGACACAGCAAACATGGGAGCTGGTGCACGATCCAGCAAGAGAAGAAGCAATGTCTGCCCCAAAACAGGCAGCTAAACATAGCGTATACTCACTACTGTCTATTATATAAGCCGGTGCCTATGGTCATAGTTACAGAACAACACAACCACAGGGCACAGTGTTCATGCTGTATATAACTCCTTATAGTAAACAGGTAGGAAGCACAAGACGCTGCACCTAATATCACAGTGTGGTGGGAGTGTTACCCTATGGAGGTTTCTGTTTGTACATTCTGCAATGGTAGAAAGAAAATTGTATATAATTTATTATATATCGATATATACACACAGTGGAGAAAATAAGTACAGTGGTGCCTTCGATTACGCGCATAATTCGATCCGGGACCGTGCTTGTAATCCAAATCCACTCTTAAACCAAAGCAAATTTCCCCATAAGAAATCATAGAAATGCAGACAATTGGTTCCACACCCCAAAAATAATGATTTATTATTCTGAATAACATGTAAAACAAATGAAGCAAACATTAAGAAACGGCAGAATATACTCTACAGTATAGCAATTAGCATGTGGTGTATAATGTATAGTAAGTGCATAAACCTGAAAAATAGCCGCAACAAGCTAGAGTAGAGAAGCAGGGCTGCTGTCAAAGGTCTGTGTGGTCACATGACAGCAATGGGGAAGGGGTGTGTGTTCAGCACAGACCAATTAGGACTGACAGAGACTGCAGGGAGCATGAAGGAATGAGCAGGACATATGTGGGTACACACATGCAGCACTCTCTGTCCGGGGAGAGATTACCTCCAGAGTCCTGTCCCCGATGCAAGCCCCAGCCTGAAGTGGATCTGCTATGATTTGGAAGGTGAGGGAGACTTCTTCGGTCAGAATACAGGGCTGTAGACCCCGCTATGCAGACCATGCCCCTCCTTCACTCGCCCTCCCACCCAGCACAGGGAGCATTTAAACCAAAACAATGCTCTTAAACCAAGTCACAATTTTTAAAATCTGTGAGCTCTTAAACCAAAAGGCTCTAGTTACTCCTAAACCAAGGTACCACTGTATTTGATAAACTGACAATTTTGCAAGTTTTCCCACCGACAAAGCATGGATGGGTGTACAATCTTTATGGTAGGTACACTTCCACTGAATCTTTAAAAATATTCCAGAAAAATCAGATTGTAAGAGCTTTAAATAAATAATTTGCATTTGTCGGCATGATATAAGGGTCCATTTACACAGAAAGATTATCTGACAGAGTATGTGCCAAAGATTTGAAGCCAAAGCCAGGAATGGATTAGAAAAGAGGAGAATTCTCAGGCTTTCCTTTATGACCTGATGTCTTTTTATAGTCTGTTTCTGGCTTTGGCTTCAAATCTTTGGCAGATAATCTTACTGTGTAAATGGACCCAATGGGGGAGATTTACCAAACATGGTGTAAAGTGAAACTGGCTCAGTTGCCCCTAGCAACCAATCAGATTCCACCTTTCATTTTCCAAAGAGTCTGTGAGGAATGAAAGGTGGAATCTGATTGGTTGCTAGGGACAACTGAGCCAGTTTCACTTTACACCATGTTTGATAAATCTCCCCCTATGTGTTTTGATCACCCACCAGCCAGCAAGAATTCGGCTGTTACCGGTATGAAAAACGCCTGTCCACACACTGAATTACACGCCAACCTCTCCACTATGGCCAAGACCAAAGAGCTTTCTAACGTGTTTACACAAACAGATCTGACAGATTTTGAAGCCAAAGCCAAGGATGGATTTGAAAAGAGGAGAAATTTATGACCTGTTCTCTGTTCATAGTCTTTTCCTGGCTTTGTCTTAAAAAATCTGTCAGATAAATCTGTGAGTAAACACGCCATTAAGACAAAATTATAGACCTGTACAAGGCCGGTATGGGCTACAGGACAATAGGCAAGCACCTTGGTGAGAATGCAACAACTGTTGACCCAATTATTAGAAGAAAAGGTGACAGTCAATCTTCCTTAATCTGCGGCTTCATGGAAGATCTTGCCTTGTGAGGTTACGATTAGGGATGGTCCGAACCTGCCGAGGTTTGGGTTCATACGAACCTGAACTTTTGACAATGATTCCCGCTGTCTTCCACCTCCGTGGAGAGGGTGGATACAGCCGGAGGACCGCCTGGAAAACTGGGATACAGCCTATGGCTATGGCTGTATCCCAGTTTTCCAGGCAGTCCTCCGGCTGTATCCACCCTCTCCACGGAGGTGGAAGACAGTGGGAATCATAGCCGAGAGTTTAGGTTCGTATGAACCCGAACCTCGGCAGGTTCAGACCATCCCTAGTTACGATGATTCTGTAAAAGGTCAAGAATTCAGCCCCGAAGTACACAGGAAGACTTGGTCAATGACCTCAAGAGAGCTGGGACCAGAGTCTCAAAGATTACCACTAGTAACACACTACACCATCATAGATTAAAATCCTGCAGGGCACACAAGACACCCCCCAGCACACGTCTGGGCCACGAACATCTGGTTGAGGAAGCATGGGAGAAGGTCATGTGGTCAGATAAGACCAAAATGGAACTTTTTGGTATTAACTCGCTGTGTTTGGAGGAATAATAAGAAGGAACATATAATAAAGGGACAAACAATAAAAGGGACATACAAGGGAGATTTCGGACAAGATGATTTCCTATCTCTATCACCGTTCTGTGACCTAAAAAAGTCAACACCACAATCTTTTGGTAGTTTCCATTACAACTATTTACTTTCAGTCTCCTGGATGATGATTCACCACAAAGCTTCTTGGTGCCTCATTCACACACGTTTTTTTTCACTTGAATTGTAACATGCTAGAATCCCCATCCCATTGTTTTTCATGGGGGATGCCCCCAACAAGGGGGGTGTTAAAGTAAGACAAAAGCCCTTTCAGCAGGTTTAATAAACTTCCTTTATTAGGCCATGTTCACACTACGTGAGTTACGTAATAATCAAGGCTGTTGTTTAGGTTCTGATTGGTGAGCTCACGAACCAAAGCAGAACATGCGCATTACAAATGCAACGACAATGCAGAAAATGACCACAGCCTAAGAATCCACCATAAGACCTATCACATGATGTAAAGTTCTTCCACATTAGACCGAGGCCTCATTTACATATTCCATATTTTTGTCCATAACTGCGGATCTGCAATTATGGGTACAGTAATACGGTTTCTATGGCCCTATTCACACAATTTTACGGCTCCGTCATTCTAGCTAGTGATATCATTTTGACTATTTCACAGTGGAAAGACCAAGGCTAGGTATCCACCCACAGACAGCTGTTTTGGGGCGTTGCCAGAATTCTGCTCCACACTGATGAAGGGCAACACCCCGAAACAGCTGTCGGTGGATGGATGCCTAGCCTTGGTTCTTCCCTTGTCATTACATTGACTTATAGAGCCACTTAATATGGCAGTTTTGGTGGTTTCCTTACAGGAGCCACCCCTTGGCTGGGTCCTTCCCAGAGGGATATCTGGCTAGTCCTGTGTTTTGAGACTCTTCAATGAGGCTCCACTGGCTCTTCTTTTGCATATTCATGTTTCCCAGGGGTCAATGCACCTAGGACTTCACTGCATTGAGCGCTTTCACTAGCAGCCAGCAGTGTTATCGTTTGGCTGGTCTCCCAGAGGTCAGCGATCTGTTTCTCTTATGCCTGTCACAGCGGCAGCACAGCGGACGTGAGGTTAAGAAGTCTCATCCCCACCAATCAGCTGGAATAGGACGTCAATATGGAGAGTTCGAATTTTTTTTCTGAAAGGTTTTCCCCTGAAGAGGTTTAGCTGATCAGTGCTGCACCGGCCTCAGTACCAGCCGTCAATTAGCGTCTGTCCTCAAGTCTAGGCTGCTGCATGGTGAATGGACATCTATATGCCGTAATAAAGCATGACTCCAGCTTCCTCCAGCTATGGGGGTGTATGGAGGATGTGTATCAAGGCTACAATGACACAGAACGTATCTGCTGTGGAGAGTAGAGCACAGCACAAAGTCTGCAGTGGATATGAATGTGCCCATTACAGTGGATACGGTAGATATAAACGTACCGCAGGCTATAAAGTATCCAAATAAGACTATCACCATGTGATAAAACAATCCAAATCACATGATGGAATACTGAAAAGCTAAACTAATCCGGCCAAATCTACGCAGTGTTCATTCCTACAGCGAAACTCCCAGAAATCCATGAGCGTTCAGGATACACAAGCGGACGGGGGCAGCGGGAGACAGGCAGGCGGGAGGGGACGGGGGCAGCGGGAGACAGGCAGGCGGGAGGGGACGGGGGCAGCGGGAGACAGGCAGGCGGGAGGGGACGGGGGCAGCGGGAGACAGGCAGGTGCATAAAGGGACAGTGGGAGACAGGCAGGCGGGAGCAGGCGGGGACAGCGGGAGACATGCAGGCTGGAGGGGACGGGGACAGCGGGAGACAGGCAGGCGGGAGGGAGGGGACGGGGGCAGCGGGAGACAGGCAGGCGGGAGGGGACAAGGACAGCGGGAGACAGGCAGGCGGGAGGGGACGGGGGCAGCGGGAGACAGGGAGGCGGACGGGGACAGCGGGAGACAGGCAGGTGCATAAAGGGACAGCGGGAGAAAGGCAGGCGGGAGCAGGCGGGGACAGTGGGAGACATGCAGGCTGGAGGGGACGGGGACAGCGGGAGACAGGCAGGCGGGAGGGGACGGGGGCAGCGGGAGACAGGCAGGCGGGGACAGCGGGAGACAGGAAGCCGGGAGCATAAAGGAACAGCGGGAGACAGGCAGGCAGGTGCATATGGGGACAGCAGGATGAAGATCAGGAGGGTGGTGCTGTCCAGGCAGGAGAGCGCAGGCACAGCCGGGACACGTGGGCGCACAGGCACAGCCGGGACACGGGGGCCGCCAGGCACAGCCGGGACACGGGGGCCGCCAGGCACAGCCGGGACACGGGGGCCGCCAGGCACAGCCGGGACACGGGGGCCGCCAGGCACAGCCGGGACACGGGGGCCGCCAGGCACAGCCGGGACACGGGGGCGCACAGGCAGTGGCGGATTATAATATGGGCGGTTGAGGCTCCGGGGGGGGCCCACGCCACGCCGCCCACATTATAATCCGCCACTGACTCTCTGATGTGCGGCTGCCGGGGTGTCCCGTCCCTTCCGGCGCACGGGGAGCTCTCTGATGCGCGCGCTGCCGAGGATAGGATGGGACACCCCCGGCAGCCGCACATCAGCCGGAGGCTGCAGAAGGAGAGAGGCTCGACGGGGGAATGGACGGCAGGTGAGTTGTGTTGTTTTTTGGGGGGTTTTGCGTTATCTGCTGGCAAGAGGGGGACCATCTAGAAGGAGGGGGGGGGAAGGGGGACCATCTATAAGGGGGGGGGGGAAGAGGGGGGGCCATCTATAGGGGGGGGAAGAGGGGGGGACCATCTATAAGGGGGGGGGGGAGAAGAGGGGGGACCATCTATAAGGGGGGGGGAAGAGGGGGACCATCTATAGGGGGGGAAAGAGGGGGAACCATCTATAGGGGGAACCATCTATAGGGGGGGGAAAGAGGGGGAACATCTATAAGGGGGGGGGGGGGGGAGAGGGGGACCATATCCTATAGGATTAGCACCCTCCTCTCCTGACATCCTGTGCTGCTGTGACTTCCCCTATAAGATCTGCACCCTCCTTTCCTGACATCCTCTGTGCTGCTGGGACCCTGCGACCTCACCTATAAGATCAGCACCCTCCTCTCCCGACATCCTCTGTGCAGCAAGGGACCAAACATTATTTTTATTGGGGCCAGCAGGGAGGGGAGGCAGGCAGTGTTTATTGGGGACAGCGTGGGGGGGGGGGGGCAGTAGTGGATTATAATGTGGGCGGATTGACCGGGGGGGGGGCCAGGTTGCACATCCGGGACACGGGGGAGCGCAGGCACAGCCTGGTGTCCAGGGCTCAGACCCGTTCCCTAGATAGAGCTGTACACAGGCTGTGTGTCACTACTGTCCTTACACACACAGTAATGGTGCTCAGCAGCAGGGCTCAGCTCACACCTTCATCACAGGTTTTGTTCAAAATGCTAAAAGCCAACAGACCCCAGAAGAGTCAACGAGACACCGGTATATAACAGATATATATATATATATATATAAGAGATAACAGATAAATATATAAGAGATGTCAGCGCTGTTTTTTTTCTCAATTGATGATGCAGAACAACAGAATGAACAGCGCAGGTGTGAACCCGGCCCGAGCAATAGGTTGCAAAGTTACAGACATATGGGGGGTTTCTTCTCGGCTTGTTAATCCATAAGGGAAGCCCCGCAATGCGTATTAAAGGGGTACTCTGCCAACATCAAAAGGTATCCCCAATCCACAGGATAAGGGATAACAAGCTGATAAGTGGGGGTCCAGCTCAGCGCCAAACACATGAGGATGATGGTACAGAATCATCAAATCCTAAATGTGTGAACACTGCATTACTGGGCTACCTGCGGCTGGCACCTCTACCCACGGGGGGCACCTGCGGCTGGCACCTCTACCCACGGCGGCACCTGCGGCTGGCACCTCTACCCACGGCGGCACCTGCGGCTGGCACCTCTACCCACGGCGGCACCTGCGGCTGGCACCTCTACCCACGGCGGCACCTGCGGCTGGCACCTCTACCCACGGCGGCACCTGCGGCTGGCACCTCTACCCACGGCGGCACCTGCGGCTGGCACATCTACCCACGGCGACACCTGCGGCTGGCACCTCTACCCACGGCGGCACCTGCGGCTGGCACCTCTACCCACGGGGGCACCTGCGGCTGGCACCTCTACCCACGGCGGCACCTGCGGCTGGCACCTCTACCCACGGCGGCACCTGCGGCTGGCACCTCTACCCACGGCGGCACCTGCGGCTGGCACCTCTACCCACGGCGGCACCTGCGGCTGGCACCTCTACCCACGGCGGCACCTGCGGCTGGCACCTCTACCCACGGCGGCACCTGCGGCTGGCACCTCTACCCACGGGGGCACCTGCGGCAGGTATGTATATACACAGGGGCACCTGCGGCTGGCACCTCTACACACAGGGGCACCTGCGGCTGGCACCTCTACACACAGGGGCACCTGCGGCTGGCACCTCTACACACAGGGGCACCTGCGGCTGGCACCTCTACACACAGGGGCACCTGCGGCTGGCACCTCTACACACAGGGGCACCTGCGGCTGCCATGTATATACACAGTGGCACCTGCAGCTGGCATGTATATACACAGGGCACCTGCAGCTGGCATGTATATACACAGGGCACCTGCAGCTGGTATGTATATATACAGGGCACCTGCAGCTGGCATGTATATACACAGGGGCACCTGCGGCTGCCATGTATACACACAGGGGCACCTGCCATGTATATACACAGGGACACCTGGGGCTGCCATGTATATACACAGGGACACCTGCGGCTGCCATGTATATACACAGGGTCACCTGCGGCTGCCATGTATATACAAGGGGACACCTGCGGCTGCCATGTATATACACGGGGGCACCTGCGGCTGCCATGTATATACACGGGGGCACCTGCCATGTATACACACAGGGGCACCTGCCATGTATATACACAGGGACACCTGCGGCTGCCATGTATACACACAGGGGCACCTGCCATGTATATACACAGTGGCACCTGCGGCTGCCATGTATATACACAGGGGCACCTGCGGCTGCCATGTATATACACAGGGGCACCTGCGGCTGCCATGTATACACACAGGGGCACCTGCCATGTATATACGCAGGGACACCTGCGGCTGCCATGTATACACACAGGGGCACCTGCCATGTATATACACAGTGGCACCTGCGGCTGCCATGTATATACACAGGGGCACCTGCGGCTGCCATGTATATACACAGGGGCACCTGCGGCTGCCATGTATACACACAGGGGCACCTGCGGCTGCCATGTATACACACAGGGGCACCTGCCATGTATATACACAGTGGCACCTGCGGCTGCCATGTATATACACAGGGTCACCTGCGGCTGCCATGTATATACAAGGGGACACCTGCGGCTGCCATGTATATACACGGGGGCACCTGCGGCTGCCATGTATATACACGGGGGCACCTGCCATGTATATACACAGTGGCACCTGCGGCTGCCATGTATATACACAGGGGCACCTGCCATGTATATACACAGGGACACCTGCGGCTGCCATGTATACACACAGGGGCACCTGCCATGTATATACACAGTGGCACCTGCGGCTGCCATGTATATACACAGGGGCACCTGCGGCTGCCATGTATATACACAGGGGCACCTGCGGCTGCCATGTATACACACAGGGGCACCTGCCATGTATATACACAGGGACACCTGCGGCTGCCATGTATACACACAGGGGCACCTGCCATGTATATACACAGTGGCACCTGCGGCTGCCATGTATATACACAGGGGCACCTGCGGCTGCCATGTATATACACAGGGGCACCTGCGGCTGCCATGTATACACACGGGGGCACCTGCGGCTGCCATGTATACACACGGGGGCACCTGCGGCTGCCATGTATACACACGGGGGCACCTGCGGCTGCCATGTATATACAAGGGGGCACCTGCGGCTGCCATGTATATACACAGGGGGCACCTGCAGCTGCCATGTATATACACAGGGGCACCTGCGGCTGCCATGTATATACACAGGGGCACCTGCGGCTGCCATGTATATACACAGGGGCACCTGCGGCTGCCATGTATATACACAGGGGCACCTGCGGCTGCCATGTATATACACAGGGGCACCTGCGGCTGCCATGTATATACACAGGGGCACCTGCGGCTGCCATGTATATACACAGGGGCACCTGCGGCTGCCATGTATACACACAGGGGCACCTGCGGCTGCCATGTATACACACAGGGGCACCTGCGGCTGCCATGTATACACACAGGGGCACCTGCAGCTGCCATGTATATACAAGGGGACACCTGCGGCTGGTATGTATACACACAGGGGCACCTGCGGCTGACATGTATATACACAGGGGCACCTGCGGCTGGTATGTATACACACAAGGGGCACCTGCGGCTGCCATGTACAGTGCCCATCTGTGACATACATGCATATATGGCCATTGAAGTCTCGGCATCATACAGTACATGTTTTCTTGTCTGGTGTGGGTAATGCAGAAAGGGTCGTGTAACTACAATCGCATGGAAACCGCATCCTAACTGGCATCAGGTGACAGCCGTCTCCAGGATTGTAGGGCACCGTTCACACAGGGAGCAGATGACACTAAGTTTGTGGAGTTACACAATGAGGAGTGCCGCCAGCCCCGCCCCGGTACTGACCGTAGATCATGGCCAGACCGGTCTCGTGGAGGAAACGGAACCTGCGATGCTTGAAGAGCCAGATGGTGAGGATGGTGAGGGTGAGCAGCAGGATGAAGATCAGCAGGTTGGTGCTGTCCAGGCGGTGTATGGCCTCCACCTGCTTCTCTGTCACGATCTCCTCCAGGGCGCTGTCCTCTGCCCAGCACAGGCTTATCGCGATAATCACCAGGAAGGGCACTGCCAGCCCGGGACCCGTGCCCGGGGAGCCCGGCATTACCCGACCGCACGGCGCCATGACAGGGGCCGGTCTGCCAGGGAAGGTCCTCCCAGGGAATGAGACAGGGAGCAGCGACGACTCCGCCCCCTAGTGGAGAGGAGGCTCAAAGCCCCACCCCGGGGAGAAGAGGGAGGAGCTAGCCTGTAGCGTCACTGAGATATGTGCTCCGGCCAACTGACGCCCAGTAACAGCCCGGCAGCTGCAGCTACACTGACAGTCACGTGATGAGGGGGATCTCCGTCTCCTGCAGCAATTATATGGCTACAACCAGGCTACTTGTTCTATACAGCTCTCATCTCCAACCAGTGGCGGATTAAATGTACCCTGGGCCCCGGGCTGTCCACCCAACCTGGGCCCCCCACCCCAGTCAATCCGCCCACATTATGATCCACTACTCCCCCCTCCACCCCCCCCCCCCCCACACACACACACGCTGTCCCAAATAAACACTGCCTGCCTCCCCGCTGACCCCAATAAACATAATGTTTGGTCCCTTGCTGCTACCCCCCAGTAAGCATTGTCCACCCCACCTCCACTGCCCCCCCCCCCCAAGGTCACAGCAGCACAGAGGATGTCAGGAGAGGAGGGGGCTGATCTTATAGAGGAGGTCACAGCAGCACAGAGGATGTCAGGAGAGGAGGGGCTTATCTTATAGGAGAGGTCAAAGCAGCACAGAGGATGTCAGGAGAGGAGGGTGCTAATCCTATAGGAGATGGTCCCCCTTTTCCCCCCTTATAGATGGTCCACCTCTTTCCCCCTCTATAGATGGTCCACCTCTGTCCCCCTCTATAGATGCCCCCCCTCTTTTCCCCTCTATAGATGGTCCCCCTCTTTTCCCCTCTATAGATGGTCCCCCTTTTTTCCCCTCTATAGATGGTCCCCCTCTTTCCCCCCCTTATAGATGGTCCCCCTCTTTCCCCCTCTATAGATGGTCCCTCTTTCCCCCTCTATAGATGGTCCCCCTTTCCCTCTTTATAGATGGCCCCCTCTATAGATGGTCCCCCTCTTTCCCCCTTTATAGATGGTCCCTCTTTCCCCCTCTATAGATGGTCCCCCCTTTCCCTCTTTATAGATGGCCCCCTCTATAGATGGTCCCCCTCTTTTCCCCCTTATAGATGGTCCCCCTCTTTCCCCCCTTATAGATGGTCCTCCTTTCCCCCCTTATAGATGGTCCCTCTCTTTTCCCCTCTATAGATGGTCCCCCTTTTCCCCTCTATAGATGGTCCCCCTCTTTTCCCCCCTTATAGATGGTCCCCCTCTTTCCCCCCTTATAGATGGTCCCCTTCTTTTCCCCCCTTATAGATGGTCCCTCTCTTTTCCCCTCTATAGATGGTCCCCCTTTTCCCCTCTATAGATGGCCACCCTCTTTTCCCCTCTATAGATGGTCCCCCTCTTTTCCCCCCTTATAGATGGTCCTCCTCTTCCCCCCCTTATAGATGGTCCCCCTTTCCCCCTCTTTTGATGGTCCCCCTCTTTTCCCCTCTATAGATGGTCCCCCCCTTTCCCCCCTTATAGATGGTCCCCCTCTTTCCCCCTCTATAGATGGTCCCTCTTTCCCCCTCTATAGATGGTCCCCCTTTCCCTCTTTATAGATGGCCCCCTCTATAGATGGTCCCCCTCTTTCCCCCTCTATAGATGGTCCCTCTTTCCCCCTCTATAGATGGTCCCCCTTTCCCTCTTTATAGATGGCCCCCTCTATAGATGGTCCCCCTCTTTTCCCCCCTTATAGATGGTCCCCCTCTTTCCCCCCTTATAGATGGTCCTCCTTTCCCCCCTTATAGATGGTCCCTCTCTTTTCCCCTCTATAGATGGTCCCCCTTTTCCCCTCTATAGATGGTCCCCCTCTTTTCCCCCCTTATAGATGGTCCCCCTCTTTCCCCCCTTATAGATGGTCCCCTTCTTTTCCCCCCTTATAGATGGTCCCTCTCTTTTCCCCTCTATAGATGGTCCCCCTTTTCCCCTCTATAGATGGCCACCCTCTTTTACCCTCTATAGATGGTCCCCCTCTTTTCCCCCCTTATAGATGGTCCTCCTCTTTCCCCCCTTATAGATGGTCCCCCTTTCCCCCTCTTTTGATGGTCCCCCTCTTTTCCCCTCTATAGATGGTCCCCCTCTCTCCCCCTCTATAGATGGTCCCCCTCTTTCCCCCTCTATAGATGGTCCCCCTCTTTCCCCCTCTATAGATGGTCCCCCTCTTTTCCCCTCTATAGATGGCCCCCCTCTTTCCCCCTCTATAGATGGTCCCTCTTTCCCCCTCTATAGATGGTCCCCCTCTTCCCCCCTTATAGATGGTCCCCCTCTTTTCCCCCCTTATAGATGGTCCCCCTCTTTTCCCCCCTTATAGATGGTCCCCCTCTTTCCCCCTCTATAGATGGTCCCCCTCTTTTCCCCTCTATAGATGGTCCCCCTCTTTTCCCCCCTTATAGATGGTCCCCCTCTTTCCCCCTCTATAGATGGTCCCTCTTTCCCCCTCTATAGATGGTCCCTCTTTCCCTCTCTATAGATGGTCCCCCTCGTCCCCCCTTATAGATGGTCCCCCTCTTTTCCCCCCTTATAGATGGTCCCCCTCTTTCCCCCTCTATAGATGGTCCCCCCTCTTTCCCCCTTATAGATGGTCCCCCTCTTACTCCCCCTTATAGATGGTCCCCCTCTTTCCCCCTCTATAGATGGTCCCCTCTTTCCCCCTCTATAGATGGTCCCCCTCTATAGATGTTCCCCCTTTTCCCCCCTTATAGATGGTCCCCCTCTTTTTTTCCCTTATAGATGGTCCCCCTCTTTAGATGGTCCCCCTCTTTCCCCCTCTATAGATGGTCCCCCTCTTTTCCCCTCTATAGATGGTCCCCCTCTTTCCCCCTCTATAGATGGTCCCCCTCTTTTCCCCTCTATAGATGGTCCCCCTCTTTTCCCCCTCTATAGATGGTCCCCCTCTTTTCCCCTCTATAGATGGTCCCCCTCTTTCCCCCTCTATAGATGGTCCCCCTCTTTTCCCCTCTATAGATGGTCCCCCTTTCCCTCTTTATAGATGGCCCCCTCTATAGATGGTCCCCTTCTTTCCCCCTCTATAGATTGTCCACCTCTTTCCCTCTTTATAGATGGCCCCCCTCTTTCCCCCTCTATAGATGGTCCCCCTCTTTTCCCCCCTTATAGATGGTCCCCCTCTTTTCCCCCCTTATAGATGGTCCCCCTCTTTCCCCCTCTATAGATGGTCCCCCTCTTTTCCCCCCTTATAGATGGTCCCCCTCTTTTCCCCTCTATAGATGGTCCCCCTCTTTTCCCTCTATAGATGGTCCCCCTCTTTTCCCCCCTTATAGATGGTCCCCCTCTTTCCCCCCTTATAGATGGCCCCCCCTCTTTTCCCCCCTTATAGATGGTCCCCCTCTTTTCCCCTCTATAGATGGTCCCCCTCTTTTCCCCTCTATAGATGGTCCCCCTCTTTTCCCCTCTATAGATGGTCCCCCTCTTTCCCCCCTTATAGATGGCCCCCCTCTTTCCCCCTCTATAGATGGTCCCCCTCTTTTCCCCTCTATAGATGGTCCCCCTCTATTGATGGTCCCCCTCTTTCCCCCTCTATTGATGGTCCCCCTCTTTCCCCCTCTATAGATGGTCCCCCTCTTTCCCCCCTCTATAGATGGTCCCCCTCTTTCCCCCCCTTATAGATGGTCCCCCTCTTTCCCCCCTTATAGATGGTCCCCCTCTTTTCCCCCCTTATAGATGGTCCCCCTCTTTTCCCCTCTATAGATGGTCCCCCTCTTTTCCCCTCTATAGATGGTCCCCCTCTTTCCCCCTCTATAGATGGTCCCCCTCTTTCCCCCTCTATAGATGGTCCCCCTCTTTCCCCCTCTATAGATGGCCCCCCTCTTTTCCCCTCTATAGATGGTCCCCCTCTATAGTTGGCCCCCCTCTTTCCCCCCTCTATAGATGGTCCCCCTCTTTCCCCCTCTATAGATGGCCCCCCTCTTTTCCCCTCTATAGATGGTCCCCCCTCTATAGATGGCCCCCCTCTTTCCCCCTCTATAGATGGTCCCCCTCTTTCCCCCCCTTATAGATGGTCCCCCTCTTTCCCCCCTTATAGATGGTCCCCCTCTTTTCCCCCCTTATAGATGGTCCCCTCTTTCCCCCTCTATAGATGGTCCCCCTCTTTCCCCCTTTATAGATGGTCCCCCTCTTTCCCCCTCTATAGATGGCCCCCCTCTTTTCCCCTCTATAGATGGTCCCCCTCTATAGATGGCCCCCCTCTTTCCCCCTCTATAGATGGTCCCCCTCTTTCCCCCTCTATAGATGGTACCCCTCTTTTCCCCTCTATAGATGGTCCCCCTCTTTTCCCCTCTATAGATGGTCCCCCTCTTTCCCCCTCTAGAGATGGTCCCCCTCTTTCCCCCTGTAGAGATGGTCCCCCTCTTTCCCCCTCTATAGATGGTCCCCCTCTTTCCCCCTCTATAGATGGTCCCCTCTTTTCCCCTCTATAGATGGTCCCCCTCTTTCCCCCTCTATAGATGGTCCCACTCTTTCCCCCTCTATAGATGGTCCCCCTCTTTTCCCCTCTATAGATGGTCCCCCTCTTTCCCCCTCTAGAGATGGTCCCCCTCTTTCCCCCTCTATAGATGGTCCCCCTCTTTCCCCCTCTATAGATGGTCCCCCTCTTTCCCCCTCTATAGATGGTCCCCCTCTTTCCCCCTCTATAGATGGTCCCCCTCTTTCCCCCTCTATAGATGGTACCACTCTTTCCCCCTCTATAGATGGTCCCCCTCTTTCCCCCCTTATAGATGGTCCCCCTCTTTCCCCCCTTATAGATGGTCCCCCTCTTTTCCCCCCTTATAGATGGTCCCCCTCTTTCCCCCTCTATAGATGGTCCCCCTCTTTCCCCCCCTTATAGATGGTCCCCCTCTTTCCTCCTCTATAGATGGTCCCCCTCTTTTCCCCTCTATAGATGGTCCCCCTCTTTCCCCCTCTAGAGATAGTCCCCCTCTTTCCCCCTCTATAGATGGTCCCCCTCTTTCCTCCTCTATAGATGGTCCCCCTCTTTTCCCCTCTATAGATGGTCCCCCTCTTTTTCCCTCTATAGATGGTCCCCCTCTTTCCCCCTCTATAGATGGTCCCCCTCTTCCCTTATAGATGGTCCCCCTTTTTCCCCCTCTATAGATGTCCCCCTCTTTTCCCTCCTTATAGATGGCCCCCCTCTTTTCCCCTCTATAGATGGTCCCCCTCTTTTCCCCTCTATAGATGGTCCCCCTCTTTTCCCCCCTTATAGATGGTCCCCCTCTTTTCCCCACTTATAGATGGTCCCCCTCTATAGATAGTCCCCTTCTTTCCCCTCTATAGATGGTCCCCCTCTTTTCCCCTCTATAGATGGTCCCCCTCTTTTCCCCCCTTATAGATGGTCCCCCTCTTTTCCCCTCTATAGATGGTCCCCCTCTTTCCCCCTCTATAGATGGTCCCCCTCTTTCCCCCTCTATAGATGGTCCCCCTCTTTATAGATGCCCCCCCCTTGCACAGCATTCAGTAAATAATAAAAAAACACAACTCACCTGCCATCCGTTCCCCCGTCGATCCTCTCGGCTCCTGGTCTGTCCCCGGCTGCCTCCGGCTGATGCGCGGCTGCCGGGGATGTCTCGTCCTCTCCCCGGCAGCGCGCACATCACACAGCTCCTAGTGCCGCCTGGGCCCTGACTTCCGGTATTGGGAGCGCACGTTAGAGACGCTCAGTACCGGAAGTCAGGGCCCAGGCGGCACTAGGAGCTGTGTGATGCGCGCGCTGCTGGGGAGAGGAGGAGACACCCCCAGCAGCCGCACATCAGCCGGGGACTCTTGTGACCGCAAGCGAAATAATGCTTGCGGTCACAAGAGTGCAGTGGGGGGCCGGGCCGCAGCAGCGTGGGCAAATTATAATGTGGGCAGCGCGGCATGGGCCCCCCCGGAGCCTCGGGCCCCGGGCGGCCGCCCAAACCGCCCACATTATAATCCGCCACTGTCTCCAATCTGTGGCAGATTTATCTGACAGATTTTGGAAGCCAAAACCAGGAATGGATTTGAAAAGAGGAGAAATCTCAGTCTTTCCTTTATGACCTGATCCCTGTTTAAAGTCTGTTCCTGGTTTTGGCTTCAAAGATCTGTCAGATAAATCTGCCTGTGTAAACGCACCATTAGGGCCCTATTCCACGGAACGACTGTCGTTCATAAACTCGCTCCAACAACCGCACGTTAACGATAATTGCTTCGTGGAATTGGTGTAAACGACAGGCGAAATCGTTATATTGTCGTTCAAAATGTCGAAAAATCGTTGGTCTTCGAAAGATAATTCGATAATCGGTTTGTAAAATTAAAAATCTTTCAGTTGTTTGTAAAAAGGTTTAAAAAAAGTAGATGTGTCATATGGTCATGACCACCCCAGCGAGTCTATGAACGATAAACGTTCCCTGGAATAGGGCTTTTAGGGTCCTATTACACTGGACGATTATCGTGCGAAAAATCGTTATATTGTTCGAATTTAAAGGATAATCGTTCTGTGTAATTGCAGGCAACGATCGAAAAATCGTTCGGATGTCGTTGCACGTTAATTTAGATCTGAACCTAAAATTATCTTCAATCGTTCGCTGTAATTCCACATTCGTTCGCCTAATGGTGTGTTTACACAGAAAGATTATCTGACAGATTATCTGCCAAAGATTTGAAGCCAAAGCCAGGAGTGGATTTGAAAAGAGGAGAAATCTCAGGCTTTCCTTTATGACCTGATCTCTGTTTATAGTCTGTTCCTGGTTTTGGCTTCAAATCTTTGTCAGATAATCTGTCAGATAATCTTTCTGTGTAAACGCACCATAAATTCCGCATTTGTTCACTAATCGTTTAGTGTAATGGTGCGTTTACACAGACAGATTTATCTGACAGATTTTTTAAGCCACAGCCAGAAATAGATTTGAAAAGATAAGAGATTCCAGTCTTTCCTTTATTACCCGTTCCCTGATTATAGTCTGTTCCTGGCTTTGGCTTCAAAGATCTGTCAGATAAATCTCTCTGTGTAAACACACCATTAGGGTCCATTTACACAAATATTATCTAATAATTTATCTGCCAAAGATTTGAAGCCAAAGCCAGGAACAGACTATAAACATAGATCATGTCTCTTTTCAAATCCATTCTTGGTTTTGGCTTCAAATCTTTGGCAGATAATCTATCAGATAATCTTTCTGTGTAAATGGACCCTGATATGGTGAACGATTTCAGGTTAACGATAAACAATCTCATTTGTGATGGTTTATTGTTAGTCATTAACAATCGCTCCGTGTAAAAGGACCCTTACAGGATCTGCGGCAAATTTGACGACTGGGGTGGGCACTGATCCAGAGAAGGCAGAAAAGGGGGGAGGGGCTGAGGGTTATTTAATACCTGTGGTCTTCTACCTAATATAGGTGAGAATTTGCTACCAGCTGGGGACTTCCTGAGCACCTACTTTTTTAAATCCTTGAGAAAGTCCTTAGTGCGGCCCTGATAAGCAGCACTGCATATACTGTATGCATCACCACATGCTTGGCTGGGTGGGGATGGGTGCAGTACTGTACCTTGCCTCCATGTGCTGCTGATTTTATATAGAGGTTATATGTGACTATCTCCATCAGTCCAATATGCCCAGATGATGTAGGATAAAAAGAGTCAAAAATACAGGACATTACCTCGTGTGTTATTGTAGATGCCAGCGTCTCCTGTCGGTATGTCGGGACCCAACCTGAATGGACTGGGGGCGGGGCTACTGCCCCCGAGCACCGATCCTGCCCACCCCTGGCCGACACCCTCTATTGATGATCATTAGAAGGGGCAGGCCAGCAATCCGCCTCCGCCGGCCTACACCTTCTAATGATCATCAATGAGAGGGGGGCAGATCACCACTTGGGAGGCGGGGCCGAATCCGTGCTCAGGGATGGTAGCCCCACCCCCAGTGCTCCTAAGGGCTTATCAGCCAGAGGATTTCACAGCTAACAGCGCAGAGGATCAAGGTACAACACATGCCTTCCTCCTCAGCCCTGCGTCCACTAGGAAGCTGTCAGCAGGTTAAATTCAGGGAATTCAACTCGGCACCACTCACTTCCTGGTTCGGCGAAGGGGGAGCAAGGATGGGAGGCAGCGGTGCTTTGTCTCCCACTGAGCCAAGTTCTTGCAATGTGTGTAAGTTTAGTGGGAGACAGTGGAAGGGAGTGAAACTATACTTACTGCAACTAAGGATCCTGGCCACCTGAGTGCATCACAGCTCGGCCACTGATCTCAGAGCAGAGAGCAGTGATCAGGAACCTAGCCAACAAGCTGACAACACTACAGGGAGAGAAAGGGGCCAAAGTTTAAAAGAATGTGCAACATTGCTTTCTTTTCCATTCTCTATCACAGTCATGTCAAACTCTGGCCCGTGGTGCCATTATTTTTGGCCCGCCAGGCAATTCAGACTTTGAATTACATCTGGCCCACCATGGTTGATATATAAGAAACTATTGGGGAGGGCTGGCTACTATATAAGAGACTATGGGGAGGGCTGGCTACTACATGAGACTATTGGGGAGGGCTGGCTACTATATAAGAGACTACAGGGGAGGACTGGCTAATATAAGAGACTATGGGGAGGCCTGGCTACTATATAAGAGACTATAGGGGAGGGCTGGCTACTACATGAGACTAATGGGGAGGGCTGGCTACTATATAAGAGACTACAGGGGAGGACTGGCTACTATATAAGAGACTATGGGGAGGCCTGGCTACTATATGGGACACTTGGGGAGGCCTGGCTACTATGTAAGAGACTATGGGGGAGGCCTGGCTACTATATAAGAGACTATTGGAGAGGGCTGGCTACTATATAAGAGACTATGGGAGAGGGCTGGCTACTATATGGGACTACTGGGGAGGACTGGCTACTATATAAGAGACTATGGGAGAGGGCTGGCTACTATATAAGAGATAGGGGAGGGCTGGCTACTATATAAGAGACTATAGAGGAAGGGCTGACTACTATATAAGAGACTATGGGGAGGACTGGCTACTATATAAGAGACTATAGGGCAGGGCTGGATACTATATAGGACACTTGGGGGGCTGGCTATTATTTGGGCACTACTGGGAGGGCTGGCTAATATGTGGGAAAATTTTGGTTGGGTTGGCTACATGGGGCAATATTCAGGGAGTTGGCTATTACATGGGTTGGGGTTTAATCATATCATAGCAATTTATCATGTAATTTATCATAGTGCACAGTGCTGGGAGATGCACATCACTAGCAGTGCCAGGAACACCGCATGCTTCTCTGACAGTGCCAGGACCGCTGCATTCACGCTTCAATAATTATCAAGGTTGGCCCATGACTTTGTCCCATTTTTTTAATTTTGGCCCACTGTGTATTTGAGTTTGACACCCCTGTTCTATCACTTTCCAATAGTTTAGGCAATGGGAATACCCCACCCCACCAAGGGAGTCTGGCAGCTGCGGTAAGGGGTAACCTACTATCTCTAGGTATATTTAGGGCACATGACGATCAGGAGATCTATTACATATGTACAGTGGTCCCTCAACATACAATATTATTTGGTTCCAGGACGACCATTGTATGTTAAAACCATGTTGAGTCCATTATAGAGATGAGCGAACCTCGAGCATGCTCGAGTCGATCGGAACCCGAAATTTCGGCATTTGATTAGCGGTGGCTGCTGAAGTTGGATAAAGCCCTAAGGCTATGTGGAAATCATGGATATAGTCATTGGCTGTATCCACGTTTTCCAGACAACCTTAGAGCTTTATCCAAGTTCAGCAGCCCCAGCTAATCAAATACCAAACGTTTGGATTCGGATCGACTTGAACCCGAACTCGGTTCGCTCATCTCTAGTCCATAACCCTATGGAAAACTGGTAATTGGTTTTGAAGCCGCAAAATATCACCCCAATAGACAGATAAAGCAAGTCCTTACATACAACAGTCAGAAAGGTCTACTGGAAGCTGTAAATTACTTCACATGTCCTGCAGAACCTGACTGTAGCATTGTATGTTGTATGTTGAGTCTGGTCTCAAGTTACGATGGTCCAAATAGGACCATTGCATGTTGAAAATATTGTATCCTGAGGCCTAAGTTGAGGAACCACTGTATAGGCAACCACCTTGTCTGAAGGTATCTATACTTTTAATTCAAACCCTCAAATTTGTATGGGGGTGTCCTATTTCCTGTCTTTATTTCAGATTTTCTGGCAGCAGCCTATTCCCCATGAGAACACATGGATGCTAGCATGTGTGGGTTGGATGGGAAAGACATGATGGGAGTTGTTGTTTGTCAGGGCTGGAGAGCCACAAGTTGGGGAAAGCTGGTTTAAAGTATTAAAAAAAAACTTTAAAGAGCTTGTAGAGGATCAGAAAAACATGCTGCTCTCTCTACCCATAACTACATCAATCTCATCCATAGGTGGTTCCATTGAAGTGAGTGGAGATGAGCTGCAATGCCAGCCACAGCCTGTGGACAATTGTGGCGCTGTTTTAGGGGGAAGGCAGCCATTTTTTCCTGTGCTCAGTTATTTATCTGCTCTTTGGGGATTATAAGTAACCCTGACATAGGCGAGTCATTTTTCCCCCCAATTATCAGTCAGGTGAAGAATCTGCCAGCCACAACATGGCGCCCGCACGTAGGTGGTTGGCCGGCAGAGCGTCACACACGTCACAGTACGCCGTCTCAGCAGTGTGACGTCACTGACAGCGACCGCCGGCTATTTGCGGTAGTATCTGGAAGTGGAGGCGCTCCGGGAACATGGCGTCTTCAATCTGGAAAGGGCTGGTCGGGGTCGGGCTCTTTGCGCTGGCACATGCGGCTTTTTCAGCGGCTCAGCGTAAGTCGTGGGCCCGGAGGATGAGGGTTGTCACGGGTGGGGCGGAGGGGATAAGCAGCTGCGGTAGGACAGGCCCAGGAGGCCGGGGGGAGGGGAGAGGCCAGCTGGAGTCAATGGGGGAAGTGCACGGAGAATAGACGGGAGGAGGAGGATTGTGTTCTATGGAGGGGCAGCTGGTCACCTGCTATATAGGATACAGAGTGTCAGGTGACCTCTGGGCGTCAGGTCATGGCTGCCACCCCCTGCCCTGTGTGTGATGTTATGGGATGTGTCCCCCCCTGCCCTGTGTGTGATGTTATGGGATGTGTCCCCCCCTGCCCTGTGTGTGATGTTATGGGATGCGTCCCCCCCTGCCCTGTGTGTGATGTTATGGGATGCGTCCCCCCCTGCCCTGTGTGTGATGTTATGGGATGTGTCCCCCGTGCCCTGTGTGATATTATGGGATGTGTCCCCCGTGCCCTGTGTGTGATATTATGGGATGTGTCCCCCCCTGCCCTGTGTGTGATATTATGGGATGTGTCCCCCCCTGCCCTGTGTGTGATATTATGGGATGTGTCCCCCCCCTGCCCTGTGTGTGATGTTATGGGATGTGTCCCCCCCCTGCCCTGTGTGTGATATTATGGGATGTGTGTCCCCCTGCCCTGTGTGATATTATGGGATGTGTCCCCCCCTGCCCTGTGTGTGATGTTATGGGATGTGTCCCCCCCTGCCCTGTGTGTGATGTTATGGGATGTGTGTCCCCCTGCCCTGTGTGTGATGTTATGGGATGTGTGTCCCCCTGCCCTGTGTGTGATGTTATGGGATGTGTGTCCCCCTGCCCTGTGTGTGATGTTATGGGATGTGTGTCCCCCTGCCCTGTGTGTGACATCATGGGATGTGTCCCCCTGCCCTGTGTGTGACATCATGGGATGCCCCCCCCCCCCCCGCCCTGTGTGTGACATCATGGGATGCCCCCCCCCCCTGCCCTGTGTGTGATATTATGGGATGTGCCCCCCCCCTGCCCTGTGTGTGACATCATGGGATGTGTCCCCCCCTGCCCTGTGTGTGACATCATGGGATGTGTCCCCCCCTGCCCTGTGTGTGACATCATGGGATGTGTCCCCCCCTGCCCTGTGTGTGACATCATGGGATGCGTCCCCCCCCTGCCCTGTGTGTGACATCATGGGATGCGTCCCCTGCCCTGTGTGTGACATCATGGGATGCGTCCCCCCCCCCCCCTGCCCTGTGTGTGACATCATGGGATGCGTCCTTCCCCCCCCCTGCCCTGTGTGTGACATCATGGGATGCGTCCTCCCCCCCCCCTGCCCTGTGTGTGACATCATGGGATGCGTCCCCCCCCCTGCCCTGTGTGTGACATCATGGGATGCGTCCCCCCCCCTGCCCTGTGTGTGACATCATGGGATGCGTCCCCCCCCCTGCCCTGTGTGTGACATCATGGGATGCGTCCCCCCCCCTGCCCTGTGTGTGACATCATGGGATGCGTTCCCCCCTGCCCTGTGTGTGACATCATGGGATGCGTTCCCCCCTGCCCTGTGTGTGACATCATGGGGTGTTCGTGCAGAACTGTAGATAAAGCTTGTGCCGATTTCTAATATCACTCTTCTAAAGACATCTGCTTGCTGTCAGTGAATGGGAACCTTGCTGATGTAAGTGCAGAGCTGGGTGAAGGGTTATGACCACAGGGACCCCCAGAATAGAGGTCAGATGTGTCCTAAATGAATGCAGTATGACCATGTCACCAGTGCTGGGTGTTGTACGGAAGCCCCATAGCAAAGCAATGGACCCAACACGTGCATTACTGCTCCATTCATTGGGGGAGACACATGGGCTCCATTCTCAGGGTAGTCTGCACTCATACACCCATATAACCAGCTGGGCTCCCGTGTCAGTTCACTATAATCAGGACAGGGGTGTAAACACTGGATGTTTCCATTCACTGACATCAAGCAGTGATCCACTTGAGTGAATAGATAACCCTATAATTGGGAGCAGTGGTTATGTGGCATCAGGGCGGCCCTCTTACCTATTGCAGACTGCCACAGAGGTGCCTCGCTATAGGAGGAGCCGTCTCATCTGGACTTTGGGCGTGGGTTGGGCGTCAGTCGCAGGTCACGTGACTTGAATCACACAATGCACAGCACTGTAGTGTACGTTGCATTGCATATTTTTTATCTTGCTTAAAGGAGATTTCCGCACATTAATAGCCTGTTCTCATTCGTATGGGCAAAAAGCTCCAGTACTGTGCAGCGTCCAAGTATCTGGAGCAATAAATAGTTTCCTATTCCTTTTGATTCCACTGTTAGTGTTGGCCCAAAAACTGCATGTGTGATGCCAGCCTAATCCATACTTCCATAGAGAATTGGAGAAATGTCCTAAGATTCACCCTGTGCCCTGTTCACACGTGTAACGGGGAGCTACTGTAATCTCTAGGGCTAATCCCGTAGGCATATACAATACTCAGCTTATTTTAAAAATTCAGAATGTGCTACTTATGTGTCTGTAGATGGAATACGCCAGTAAGGATCTGCATAATGGATGTATATAGATAGGACTAGTGTCAGCTGATCACTGGGCCTATACGTTTCATAATCGACCTGTGTAATGGGGTCCCCAAATTTGCACTGGAACAGCTTATGCATGGGTCCCATACGAGGTTGTGAAATACTATGCATGTAACAATAGAAACGGGGCATTGCACTTGTGAGACGTCAATAGGCAGAATGCACACAGCACTGAATCATCCCCAATGTAAAGACGCAGCTCTCCTTAGTATGCAGAAAATAATCGGGTCATAGTGTATTCACCCATCAGTCACAGCAACATTTCTGGCCCTATTTGGGATGTTCTTAGATAATCCCAGTTTCGGCTATTGGTGAAGAATAGGTATGGTTTCATGTAACCATGCAGGTGTATAGTTATGTATACCACAGAGGATATGTTTGCCTGCGTGGATGGCAGGGCTGACATGATGGGAGTTGTGGCTTTCCAGCTGGGACAAAACTAAAGATTGGGAAGAGCTAGTTTAAAGTAATAAAAAAAAAACAACTTTAAAAGACTTGTAGAGAATTAGAAAAACATGGCTGCTCTCTACCCCAAACTGAATTAATCCCGTCCATAGGTTGTGGCTTTTAGATTGATGCAGCTCAGCTTCATTGAAGTGGGTGGAGAGGAGCTGTAATGCCAGCCACAAGCTGTGGACAAGTGTGGCGCTGTTTGCAGTGTGCTATGTTGTCTAATCCTAGACAGAGTTGTGCTCATTTATTTTGAGCTCTTTGGGAATGATAGACATTCCTCTATACGTAATCCCGACACATGTCACTCAATAAAATTCCTTTCCTCCCAACCAGTAGTCGGATAAAGAACCTGCCAGCCACAATATGCCACCTGCATGTTAGTGGTAAGCCAGCAGTGTGTCAGACGTCGCTGTACGCCATCTCAGCAGTGTGATATCACTGATAACAGCTGCCGGCTATTTGCGGTACTATCTGGAAGTGGTGGAGGTTTTCCAGGAACTTGGCGTCTTCAATTCATTCTACAAATCTTGTTACCTTCTGGTTATGGGATACAAAGTAACATTGCATAAAGTTATATCACATTCATATTATACTAGTGCAAACCTATATCTAATGTAAGTGTTACATGGGTGTATTATACAGCCAGACACTTACCCGTTAACCACGTTGAAAAGAATCCATGCCGGTACAACTGCGGACTCATTGTATACACAGCTAGTGCTAGAGATGACACATGTACTGTAAGTGGCCCTAGTGCACATGACCCCTCGGTGTCATTATGCGCAGGTGTAACTAAACACAACCTGGCGTCTTCTCAAATATATGCAAATTATCCAAAAATAAATAAAATAACTTCTGCAACCAGTGTATAGAGTTTTACTGCAGCAGCGATGCATATACTCGACTTTAGCTCTATTCAAGGGGAGAGGGCAGAGGACCCCCAATGTTATATAAAGTGGTCCTAAAGGTTGGATCCCCACAAGCTGCACCTTGTCCTATGCAATCCATTCTCACATGGTCTATGGGGCCAATGGAGCTAGCCTAGCACTGTATGTGCTGTGGAATCTGTTGGCGGTATACAAATAAATATTATCATCTTTGTGCAGCCCATAGAATTGAATAGAGCAGCAGTGCACATGTTTTTCCTCCTCCCAAGTGTTTCAGTTTCCCAGAGAAGTCAGGGGTGAAACTCCGAACACATTGAAAGCAGAACAACATTTGCAGGAATAAATGAATGAGTATCTGATTCATTTAGCCAGTGTTTTTGCAGATTTGCTAAACTCCAGGTTTTCGGTGTAGCTTATGTGTAGGTATCTGTGATGCATGTGTGCAGTTCTCTTTCAGTGGTCACCAGTGGGCAGATCACAGACTGCTCTTCATACACCTGTAATGTTCTTGGGTGGGTACATTGCACAAAAAAGAAATTATGGTACAAAGTGTTCCAGCGCTGCCACTGAATATCATCCAAGGACTCCGATATTGTGGGAAAAAAGGATTAATACTTTATTACAAAGCATATAATTAGCACAAGGTTGGGGAAACTCTCCCTTCCTCAGAACAGATGTGCATCTCTCCCGAAACATGTCAACCGCGTGCTAATTATATACAATTGAGAACATGACAGTTTAATATTTTATGTTTCTATTTTCAGATCGTTCCTACATGAGATTAACTGAAAAAGAAGATGAAACGTTACCAATAGATGTAAGTAGCACCACAAGCACCCAGGTCCAGTTGCCATGTCTTAGGCCACTTACTGTATCTGGAAAAAGACCGCTCTCTTCCTGACTGCACACTATATACACTGAATTTTTACCCTCCTATCAGTACACTACTTGATTAGAGTCCCCATTGTGGTGCTGTGACCTGCCATCTCTCTGGACAGGTCTTTAGACTGGGTCATTGTGTGTGCAGGATAGCCTTTGACTCTGCCCCGGGCACCAAGAGGAAGAGGTGCTTGGTCTGGTTATGGTGTCATGGATAAATGGTGTGGTTGTCTCCACAGAATAATTCCTGTTCATTCATCCCGCCATGAAGCTGATGTAGTCCTAATAATGTGTAATTTTATTCCTTTGCAGATAGTCCTACAGACTTTACTGGCGTTTGTAGTCGCGTGCTACGGCATAGTACATATTGCTGGAGAATTTAAAGACATGGATGCCACTTCAGAACTGAGGAATAAGTATGCACGTTTACTTCAGTCAGGTTTGGGTGGAACAGAAGCTCTAAGGGGTCCATGTTGGGCCTGATCGGGAATAGGGAAAGATCTATCAATGCTGGCGGGGGAAGAAGTTGGGGTCTACCCTGATGTGTTAGGTAGCATAAGAGTGTCTCCTCTAAGACTGCCATTATCCATCACTATTCCGTTCTACATTATTTTTCTTGGAGGACACTTGGAGGAGGCTGAGTGACATTGCACAGTAACATGCTACTCCATAGGCCGCCATGATAGGACCTTCCTCTAGCCAAATCATAAAAATGTCATATAAGTAACTAATCCCTTTAATCTCCCTTGGTTTTAGCAAGTATAGAGATGCCTTTGTATCTTCACAGAGAATAATAAAGCTCTTCTAGTTTTCTTTAAGGGTTTGCCACCTGTGCTTATGTTTACCAGTAGGTTTCAATAGAGTGATTAGAACTAAGGGCCTGTTTACACTGCAGAAAACAGGCAGAAATTCCAAGCAGAATCCCCGCCGTGGACTCCACTTGGAATTCTGCCTGCCACACTGTCTCAATGTTATGTATAAGGCGTCTCCGCTCAAAGAAATGACATGTCTGCAGCGGGGATTGCGCCCAGTTTCTTCAGTGTGAACGGGCCCTAAGAGTGCTATCTGCCATCTTTTGCTGTAGTAACAATACTAACATGGGGTTACTAGGAATGTGCTTGGTTGCTATTAGAATAGGTTGCGGCCTTTGACGGCAGTATATATGCTGGGGTAGTGCTGTATAGAAGTTATTTATTTTTTTAATTATTTTTTTCCCCCTTCCCTAAGGACATTTGATACTTTAAGGAACCACCCGTCATTCTATATTTTCAATCACCGGGGACGAGTAATGTTCCAATCCCCAGAAACAGAAGAATCCCATCAAAATCAACCAGGCTTCATATCCAACGCATCACTGAAGTTACGAAAACTAGAAGCAATGCAACGCTGAAAACAAACAGATTTTTACAGATGACTATAGAACAGAACATTGTGGTAACATCAGAATCCGGGGGGTGGAAACTTTTTTTTGTTCGTTTTTTTTTCTTTTTCTGGAGCAGTATTTATATTGATCTTCCAGACTTTATAACATGGGAAATAAAGGACTTTGTACACTTCTAAAGGAGGACTGTGTGGTGGACGAGCAATGCACTGTAACTTATTGCTGCAATTATACTGTAAAATTGTCTTATCTCAGAAACAATACCCAACGCTGCAGCTCAATTAAATTGGCTTGAATAAGAGGGAAACTGTGAGTTGTGTTCAGAATATGTACATGGTTTATCTAGGAAGCTGTAGTGCAAATGTCCCTGCATCCAGAGAGCCTCAGTACTTGTTGCTGCTGTGTGATAGTCATTCACCCGCATGTAATCATTAACCGCCTGCTCCCGTCAGCGAGCGGGGGTGTGGGGGGTCATTCACTGACGCCAACAGCAGAGGCCTGCAGGCTGTGGAACTACAACTCTCAGCATGTGGATGTCGGCATACTGGGAGTTATAGTTTCACACTAGCCGGAGATCCATAGTTGTAGGTGACTTAGGTTTATTTAGGATTTTTCCTCATATCATTGCGCGGAATGAGATCTTTCCGGTTAAGTTGTTTAATGGTTTTCCTTCTAATGATTTGTGATTAGACATTATTGCATTACGCCTGGATATACTCCAGTATGCCGGCGTTATTTGTGCTTTTCCTTAAAACATGAACTCGGAACCAGACGGATCTAAATAAAGGAACAGTCACTGACCCAGATCTTGTTGTCTAAAGCGTTTTTTATGTATATGGAAAACTGAGAGGGCACAAAAAGTAAAGTATGGTGGCGATGTATCTCACTAGATGAATGAGATGTGGTGGTGGGGAGATGCCAATAGGTATTCTTGGGCACCAAAGAGAGGTTGGACTTAAGTTTCTCCTCTGATGTTGTGGGGTTGTCTGTATTGAAGAGACCATGTAATATTGCTCTTGGTGTTGAGGCTGTGGTTGCTGTTTGAAAGAGGCGGTGCTTAGGGTGCATTTAAAGAGATTTATCTGACAGATTTTTGAAGCCAAAGCTAGAAACAGACTATAAACAGAGAACAGGTCATAAAGGAAAGACTGAGGTTTCTCCTCTTTTCAAATCCATTCCTGGCTTTGGGTTCAAAAATCTGTCAGATAAATCTGTGTAAACACACAAGTTGCTGGGCTTTTGAAAGATCTATTAGTCGAGGACAATTGGAAGTCTTCAGAACTGCTCTAGTGACTCAACTCGGGCAGCATGATGACGAGTTCCCTTTAAAAAGAGAGAGAACACATTTAAAGGGGTTGTCTGAAGTTAATCAAGTTTTAATATACTGCTGCTGTTTATAGAATACAAAAAAAGAGCCTGTGCTTACCTCTCTGCACTCCCCCATTGTCTCCGGAGTTACAGCCCGCTCAGCCAATCACTGGCTGCGGCACTGTTACGTGTCAGTCAATGATTGGCTGAGCAGGCTGTCACTGCTGAGATGAGTCTGTCTCGGAAATGGAGGTGGCTGTGATCAGCGGGTGATACCAGAGACCCATAGGAGGACACGGCAGGGATTGCGGAGAGGTAAGCATAAGCTCTTTTTTTGTTGACTATACAACAGCAGCACCGTATTTTCCGGTGTATAAGACGACTCGCAACTATAAAATATAAAGTGTGGGATATATTCGCTGTATAAGATTACCTCTCTTCCAACAAACACCAAACAAATACTAGATTTGCATTTCCAGGGAAATACATAGTGCTTGAAAAGAGTGCCCTTTTAACAGTGACTTCCCTTTAAGAGAAACTTTAACCCTTGATACCCTCTCTTTAAAAGCGACTTGGGTACCGTCCCTTTGAGAGACTTGCTACACGGCTGCCTCAGCTCTGCTACATAGTGCGTGTGTCGGCTCTGCTACACGGCTGGCGCAGCTCTGCTACACGGCTGGCTCAGCTTTGCTACTTTCCTGAGTGAACTCTGCTACTTATAAGGGGAAAGATCATTGCTCGGTTACCATGACAATCTTACTCATGTCCGTGAGACAAAATAGTTAAAGGGAACCTGTCACTGGGGGACGCAAGCGCAGAGTCCGCCCAACCCCCTGGTGCAGCCCCCGGATACTTACCCTTTCCGACAAGTCTCGTTCCTGGAGCCGGTCCCAGGACGAAGATATCAGCGCCTGAAGACATGTGACTGTTGTGATACATTGACTGAAGAGACCTTAGAATTTCTATTGGCTGCTATATTTCAGCTATTTGCATATGTTCTGTGAGTGGCAGAGTTTACAGTGTGGCCATTATTTTCTATGGGAAATTAGGGGTCTTTAAATGTAAATTTCTGAGATGACAAATCCGTTCAGAACCAAAAGTAGTGCACCTGTCAGCGCCAAGGGCTTCGAAACGCAGTTTGAACAGTGTTTTTGTGCAAAGTGGTTCGGGCTGTATTAATCGCAGAAGAATGGCTGGAAGAAAAATACTGACTACAATATAGGGCATTTTCAAGCGCTATAATAAAAAAAAAAAAAAAAAATCTGAGAGGAAGAGGAGATACAGTAATATTGGTAGGATAAAGGGTAAAAGGTGTGTTTCTGGGCATAGCGCCACTCTGCCATATCTCTTTTTCCATAGCTTGGGCGCCTGCAGCATGCTGTTCCCTTCATACGGGCACTGTATACGGCCAGGATGCGTCCATCTTTTTTAGCTCAGCCTACCCTATGTAGCGACCACAGATCCAGTCTGGTTCTGACGTTTTTCATCACCTGGTGTATAAGACGACCCCTGACTTTTGAGAAGATTTTCCTGGGTTAAAAAGTAGTCTTATACACAGGAAAATACAGTATATGAAGTGTCAATGTTAGACAACCCCCTAAGGTCTTTCACTTTAAATTTGTTATGGAGCGTAGCACTTTAAAGGGGTTATAGAACAGTAGAGAGGCTACCGACACCTTTATCAGAGCTCTCTATCTCGTGTCAGTTCACCATCATGAGACTTGTGTGTTACTAGTGATGGAGTTCATTGTTCATGATCTTACTGCCGAGCCTGGATCTAAGAATACTATCATTGTGACAGTGACCTCATTCTCCTGATGGAGCTATTATTTCCTCCTATTATACCCCTGCTCTAAGTGGTCAAAAGTGCATTAAAATTAAAGGGCTTATCCAGTGCTTCAAAAACATGGCCACTTTCTTTCAAAGACTCTTGTCTCCAGGTCAGGTGCGGTTTGCAATTAAGCTCCATTCACTTCAATGGAACTGAGCAGCAAAACCTCGCCCAAACTAGAGACAATGTCAATTCAAAATATTTGCCACCATTTCTTGGCTAGGTCCCACCTCTGTCCCTCCTCCCCACACTCTTCATTAGGAATGCCCCTGGAACATTTTCTCCTGTGTGAACATTGCACAGGTGCCCTGACGATCCAGCCCATGTTCAGTATTCACACAGGTGAGGAGTAGAAGACAATCTGCCTGGAGCATTCCTAATAATGAGGGCGGGGAGGAGGGACAGAGGGTGTGCCAGACTTATGCATACACAATCTAAGCCCTGGCCGTTGGGCACAGGGCTGCAAGTTTAAAAGTTGTTTTTAGGACAATAACTGCATTACCTGCCGAATGGACTCCAGGACAGATCTTGGATTAAATGCAGCTATCCGAAGGTACAAGTGGTTTTGGGGGGTCAGATTGTGGGTACAGAGTTGCTTTAACACAGCCCAGATTTCCTTGTTTTTTTGCCAAACAATATTTTGCCAGAACTGACACTCAACATCTTTGTAAAAGTTTCAAGTTAAAAGGGGAAATTCCAGCTATTTTTTTCCTTTGAAATCAACTAGTGTCAGAAAGTGCCAGAGATTTACAATTTACTTTTCTTTTTAATATATCAGCTGCTGCACGTACCACAGGAAGTGGTATATTCTTTTTAGTCTGACACAGTGCTCTCTGTCAGTATTTTTTTCTGGGGTACCCATTTAAAGGGAATCCGTAAGCAGCAATTTACATACCAAACTGCAGACGCCGTTAACAGGCGGAACTCTGCAGTGGAGTTTTCCAATGCGGAATCCCGCCTGTCTCAGTGTGCCATAGCCAGTCTATAGGAGAGCGCATGCTCCTCCGCAGCCGCCGCTCTCTGCTCAAAGAAGTGACATGTCAAAAAATGCATTTTTATCATGAAAAGCAGTTTGAAGCTCTCCCCCCTGTCTTCATGGTTCTCTTATGGAGAGGGGACGGGTGGATGGAGATGAGGCACCAAAACAGGACAGAGTAAATTTACAGCTACATCAACGGGCTATCCACTCTAAAGTCAGCACTGACCTCTCTGAATACACTTTCACACAGGTCCCGCTGTGTAATCCTTTGTTATCTGCTAATGACTAATCTCCCCCCTCCCCTCCCCATAGAACAGACAGGGCTCGACTGATGTATATGAGTCGAGATTTCCTGATAATGAGCAGTGAATGAGAGAGTGGAGGGACAGACCTTGGGAAAGTCTTTTTAAATGCAGATCATGACATATTTGCCTAATAACCCCAATTACAAAGCTTCTTAAAATCTTTGATTTCTGCAAAAAAAAAAATACAACAGTGACACTTTAAGCCCCATCCAGATCTGAGGGCTGAAACATGCCAACTGCAATTTAGACAGTTTATGAGTAGCATTACTGTTAGCAAAGCCAAGCCAAAATACCTTCTATAGTCCCTACTGTCAAACACAATGGTACAAAGGTCCTGATGGGCAACAGATTGTTTATCTTGTCCTGCAGCAATTATGAAGTTATACAAAGTAAATATATAATACCTGCTATATAAATAGAGATAAGCACATTCCCCTATGTTCTGCAACAAGCGCCAGGAGCTGAGAACGAAAGGACAAAACTAGCCGTCTGCCTTGCTGAAAGCCCACAGTTCTTATATGCTTTGTTTAAAGTTAAAAATCTACAATTTATTTTTCACCCACATTGCTAACAATGGTTTAGTCCCACAAAACAAAAAATTGGAAAAGCGGTTATAAAAATCTCAATATATTTGCAAGAGGAATGTACGTCTGCCTGTATGAGTGTATAACTCAGGACAGCACTGAGGCAAGGAAAGCCAAGACCCCAGATGGCAGTGAAAATCCTCAATGCAAGTGAACAGGAAAAGGCATTTATGTCCTGTGTAAGGAGTGTTTATATGGCTAGGAAGTCATGGGGTTAATGTCATTCTGTTTCTGTATAAAAATAAGGAGTAAACACCAACTTTACAAGGAATCGCATCGACAATAGTGGGATAAGCAGATTTTTAGTTTGAAATATAACCAATTATAAAGTATGTTTCTGAGCATGAGATTACAAGATGTTCCTGTGTCAGTTGATAAAATCCTGTGATTACAGCAGCATCTGCATTGATTCAGAAACAATAAAGGAAAGTACTACAGGAAACTGGGGGGAGGTTTGCATGTTGGAGTATCAAGTGTAATGCGAGATGACTGGTTTAAATAGAGACTGTATCCAAACTGCAGGACCATTGTTTCTTTAACAGAGCGGGCAATGTTAACTTTCAAAGAATTAAGATGGGGGCCTTGCAAAAAGCACTACACTGTAATGCCCCTATTCCACAGGTCGTTTAGAGGAGCAAACGAGCGCTCTCAGCGCTCGTTTGCTCCTCGTTCCCCGCTCGCTGCCACCGCTATTCAACGCGGCTGCAGCGAGCCGGTGAGTGCGGGAGGGGGCGGCGGGGATCTGCGGGGGGGCTGCCCAGGGGATCGCTGATCGTCCGGGCAGCCCATAGGATATAGCAGCGTCTGCTGCCGATGCTCCTATTCAACGGAGCGACGGCAACAGATCGCTGCTATATCAGTCGCTTGTTTTTCAACATGTTGAAAAACAAGCGACTGCAACGATCAGCCGACATGAACGATGTTGGCTGATCGTTGCACTCTATTCCACCGGACGATTATCGTCCCTAGCGGCCGATATCGGCCGAATACGAACGATAATCGTTCCGTGGAATAGGGCCTTAACATTTTCATTTTCCACTGGAAGTATACCAAATGAAATGTGATTAGATTAGAAGACAAATTGTTTAAAGGTGTTGCCCACCGAAATTTTTCTTTCAAATAAACTGGTGCCAGAAAGTTATATAGATTTGTAATTTACTTCTATTAAAAAAATCTCGTCTTCGCATACTTATCAGCTGCTGTAAGTCCTGCAAGAAATGTTGTTTTATTTTTAGTCCGACACTGCTCTCTGCTGACATCTCTGGAACTGTGTCTCTGTTTTCTATGAATCCCCATAGAAAACCTCTGCTGATCTGGACAGTTCCTGTCTCAGCCAGAGGTAGCAGCGGACAGCACTGTGTAAGACTGAAAATAAAACAACATTTCCTACATGACATACAGCAGCTAAGTAGTATGGGAAGACTTGAGATTTTTTTTTTTTTTTATAGAAAATTACAAATCTATATAACTTTCTAGCACCAGTTGATTTGAAAGAAAAATATTTTCGCTGGACAACCCCTTTAAGGTTGTATATTGATTATAAATGAGCGCAACTGGAGCATGCTTCAGTCTAGAAATGAGCAAATCCACAGTAGGAACTTGAGTCCCATCATTTGGCATTTGAATACCGCTGGCTGAAAAGTTGGATGCAGCCCTAGGGAGGAAAACAGCTTCCAGCCTATGGCTGTATCATTACAGGACAGTAGGACTAATGATACCGGTCTTTCAGCTGAGGGCCCTATTGGGTTGCAGCCTGCATGACTCACATAGATGGTTTGCCTTCCAGCACCAAGCCTGTACATATACATCTGGCCTCACTAGTGTAAAATATACAATTTTACTTCCTTTACACATTACCTGAACCGATCCTATACATAGGTTACAGTCATATCAAACCACAATTACAATTTAATAAAAAAATTTATTATATATATTTATGTATATAATTTTATATACAAGACAAAAACTTCTATATACAGTTAAAATATCACAAATTACAGAGCTAATAACAATACTGTCCAAAATAGTTCTTCTGTATGAACATTAAAATTAAGTAAACGTTAAAAAAAAAGAAAAGAAAAAGAAACAAAGGAGTTCTCCTTTTCTAGTGCTTCCAAAGCACAGCGAGTGCAAGGCCACCTGACGAGTCTCCGTCCTGCTCACAGGATGAAAGAAGTCGGGGACCTGGGGAGTCTCAGGTGCACTTTCTTAACGTCTGCAGACAAAACAGAAGAGAGTCTGAGGTAGTTTGTTTAGTGACTCATAAGATGTATACAGTCACAGGGCTGTCTTTAATGTCCCTCAATACAAAACGGCAGCCTATTCTGAAAACGGGACAAGCTACCTCATGTACTCATAAATGCGTCATGCAGAGATTATCACCAGGATCGCAGTCAGGCAACTGCTGGTTCCCCCAGTTGTCAGAGTACAACTCTCAGTCTGCCTATAACCAACCACCAGTTGCTTGCTTCTGATCAAAGTGATGGCCTGTGCTAGAGCATTGTTTTGCCTCTCACTCCCTCAAGTGCTTTCTACAGCGTGAGCATTGTGTTATTAGTGCCAAATGAGTACATTCATCACCTGTTGGAGGGCCACCAGTGGTTATCATCTCCAGCCTGCTCACCGGGCGGCCCCTCCATACAGAAAAAGCCTCACAGTTCATTGTAAGTCCTGATGCCTACATCAACTTGTCACTCCGTCGCTTGTCTTCTGTCTCTGGCCAGAAAGTGTCCCGAGATGCAAGGTGTTGAAGGAGGTCACCATGTCCTCTTTCTTCTGCGACAGCAAGCTCAACCCTGGTCCTCAGTCTTCTGAGCCCACTGCTATCTGCTGTTCACATGGTTGACAATGTTTGGAACACCGCTGGAGTCCAGTTCAGATAGAAATCTTTCCAAGTGCTGTATTAACACTCTCTTTTTAAACCTGATTAGTAAAAATACACAATATAGATGTAGGTTTAATATAGTTAATTCCAATGTAATGCTTCACTGCTCCCCAAGAAAAAATAAAAGGGGAACTGATCTACATCCTATTAAACTATACATTAGGGATTTATTAGGGGGTGGCATATACTGATGATGCACCCCCATCTTCTGAAGAAGTGGCTACTGGTTTCCAGAGCTGACCAGAGGACAATAAAGTAAGAGCTTCTATATAAAAATATATATATATTTTTTTTTTAATTATCTCCTGCTGGAATTTTTCTTTGACATAATCTCCCATCACAACTCACTTCGGCACAGTTTTCTCTAAAGTGGCACCTATTTCTGTACAAGGAACAATAAGTGGCGTGCCTGGTCTCCTATAGAAGGCAGAGAATTGGGGGAGGGCTCCTGCTGCAGCCAGTTGCCTTCAGCCAGAGACAGATCTGAGGTTTGTGAAAGAGGGTGGGCATAATAGATGAGCTTCTGGTACACAGGATTCTTTATATATTTCTTGGCGTTTTGATTACAATAAAAGAAAGAATGAGATCAAAAGCAGCGGACGATACCGAGAGGCTTGGATTACATGTTGGGTAGTGTTCCTAGCACTTACCGTGCAGCTTCCTTGATTGTAAATTCTATGAAGGTTTTCTGTACTTCAGAGGGTCCTTGCACTTCTTCAAGCAGGGCGAAGATTTTTTCATAATCTGAAGATACAAATAGATAAATGTCAACTGGAATCCATGGAAAATCTAGTACTGACGCCAACAGATGAATCAGCAAACCACAATGAGGTCATTACTGGATAATGTCATCAAAAATGAGGAAAAGAATAAATTATGTAAAACGGATGAAGCTGGAAACAGGCTCGCTGCCAAAGAAAGAAAAAAAACACTGAAATGTTATTCAATTATATGAATAGTAAAAAAGGTTAAAGTTTAAAAGTATTAGTCTATAAAGAGTAATGAGGGGGGATTTTACAGGGTGATGAGGGGAACCAATATATCAGGTGAAGTGCAGAGGAATAGGGCAAACTATAAATGTCAACTAAATGTCACTCCGCAATGCTATCATGTGGTCCCGATGTGTGTCAGGGCCTCTAGGTCTGCAAGCCTTAGGCTGGGGCCCAGACTTGGGGGAACATTTCTTATCTGGTTAAGATACAGCAGATGGAACCGATGTGCATAAATATATTCGCAAACACTGGTTTTGTGAATCCTTTATTCGCATTAGGTCCCTCTGTGCCACATTTAGCATTTTTCTGCCAAAAAACAATGTCAGTGAAACCTACGCCAGCTCCGAGCGTTCAGATCTGCCCAACACTAGTTACATGTCCTCAAAAACATGTGGGGTCTAAATGCTCAGTTTACTCCTAGATGATTCTCTGAGGGGTTTAGTTTAAAAACTGGGGTTCTCTCTGGGGGGTTTCCACCATACTAGTACCAAGGGGCGCTAAAGGTCTACATAGCACCCTAAATCCATTCCAGCAAAATTTGCACTAAAAACCGCGTTCCTTCCCTTCTGAGCCCTGCCGTGTGCCCAAACATCAGTTTATGGTCACAATGTATTGCTGTAGTCAGAAAAAAAAACTGCGTAACACACTGTGTTCTTTGTAAAAATGAGAAATTTTGGGCCAAAATTGTATTATTTTTTTTTTTAATTCAAATTGTGATTTTCATGGCATAATGCTAAAAACTTTCCTGTGAGGTCTATTTGATCATTACAGCCCTAGATGAACTCTTTTGGAAAAGTAGTTTTCAAAATGGGATGACTTTGCTGTACTAGTATAGCACATAATCCCCAAAAATGGTTCCAGCAAAATCTCTGCTAAATATGCAAAACAGGCATCCTTCCCTTCTGAGCCCTGCTGTGTGCCCAAACAATGAGACTGGGAACTCTTTCCTTACATGTGCACCACCGTATTATCACAGAGTGCTGTCTAATCTTCCACAAACAAAAAAATTATAACCCAATATGAGGTACTGCCATACTCAGGAGAAAAACAATGGAAACTGCAGTTCAATGTTTCCAAATGTAATATAATGCACCTGGGGAGGAGGAATCCTCTATCTGAGTATCATATTGTCAGTTTTGTGTTGAAGACTTAGAAGAGAGGGATTTAGGGGTAGTGATTTCTGACTGACTTAAATTAATCCCAAGTGTAACCAGGCGGTGGGGAAAGCAAATTGTATGCTGGGGTGTATAGCTAGAGGTATAACCAGTAGGAAGATGGAAATTGTGATCCCGCTGTATAGAGCTCTGGTGAGGCCACATCTGGAATACTGTGTCCAGTTCTGGAGACCTCATCTAAAAATAAGTTATTTATAAAATAGAACGGGTCCAAAGACGGGCTACAAAAATGGAGGGTGGAGGGTGTGAGGCATAAACCATATCAGGAAAGTTGAATCTGTATAGTTTGAAGGAAAGAGGGGACATGAGTGAAATAAAATAAGGTTCAGGAGGGAAGTTTTGTTAATAAGAAAAACTAAGCATTAGTTGGGAGAGAGATCAGAAACTTGAGAAAATATTACTTTACTAAAAGAGTAGTAGATGCTTGGAACAAACTTCCAGCAGATGTGGTTGGTAAATCTACAATAACAGAATTTAAACATGCCTGGGATAAACATATATCTATCCTACGATAATAAGAAAGAGGATACTATTCCTTTCCCTATATATCCCTTGAGGGATATAGTTTCCATAATATCATTGGAGCTGGTATTTGTGATGGTTTGGCATTTCAATTCTTTAGCAAACCCAACAGGGTGCATGTAAACACCCTGATAAAAAGAAGGGGGGGTCCTTCATTTCTGAGGGCCTGTGCAGCACACAAGGGCGGTGGAAACACAACTTGTCGTGTTTGGAGGAAAAAGAATACTAAGTTGCATCCATCAAACACCATACATACTGTAAAGCATGGGGGTGGAAACATCATGCTTTGGGGCTGTTTCTCTGCAAAGGGGCCAGGACGACTGATCCAGGTACATGAAAGAATGAATGGGGCCATGTATCGTGAGATTTGAGTGCAAACCTCCTTCCATCAGCAAGGGCATTGAAGATGAAACGTGGCTGGGTCTTCAAACATGACAATGATCCAAAGCACACCGCCAGGGCAACGAAGGAGTGGCTTCGTAAGAAGCATTTCAAGGTCCTGGAGTGGCCTAGCCAGTGTCCAGATCTCAACCCTATAGAAAACCTTTGGAGGGAGTTGAAAGTCCGTGTTGCCAGAGCGACAGCCCCAAAACTCACTGCTCTAGAGGAGATCTGCATGGAGGAATGGGCCAACATACCAACAACAGTGTGTGCCAACCTTGTGAAAACTTACAGAAAACGTTTGACCTCTGTCATTGCCAACAAAGGATATATAACAAAGTATTGAGATGAAATTTTGTTACTGACCAAATACTTATTTTCCACCATAATTTGCAAATAAATTCTTACAAAATCAGACAATGTGATTTTCTGGATTTGTTTTCTCATTTTGTCTCCCATAGTTGAGGTCTACATATGGTGTCAATTACAGGCCTCTCTTATCTTTTTAAGTGGTGGAACTTGCACTATTGGTGACTGACTAAATACTTTTTTTCCCCACTGTAAATATTCTGCTTACAGAGCCGGGACTCAGTGACGCCCTGACGCTGATCCCGGCTCGGCATTTGATTCCTCTGGTTTGCTGCAGACCAGAGTAATACAACAATAATCTCATCGATCATTGCTGTATAAAGTATACTGCAGTGATCTCTATGAAAGATCACTGCAGTAATACTGAAAGTCCACCAGAAGGACTGAAAGTATAAAATAAAAAAAAAATAAATAAATGTTTTTATTAATATAAAAAATCCCCTTCCTTAATAAGTCTGAATCACAGTATTTTCCCATTTTATAAATAATAATAAACAAACATGCAAAAATATTTGGTATCGTCGCGTGTGTACTCGTCCGAACTATCAAATTATCACATTCCCGATCTCGCATGGAAAATGGCATAAGCGCAAAAACCTGCCAAAGTGCCAAAATTGCGCATTTTTAGTCACATCAAATCCAGAAAAATTGTAAATAAAAGTGATCAAAAAGTCACATATGCGCAAGTAAGGTACCAATAGAAAGTACAGATCATGGCGCAAAAAATTACACCTCACACAGCCCCATAGACCAAAGAATAAAAGTGCCATAAGCATGGTAATAAAATTTATGTTCCTTAAAATTACTCTTTTAAAAAAAGGTTCTAATTTTTAAAAGCCATCAAATAAAATAAATGCAAAGCGCTATGGCCTTTTAAACACTAGGAGGAAAAAAATGGAAGCGCAAAAACGAAAATTTGCCTGATCCTGAAGTGGTTAACTGATCCCGATTTCCAGACAAAAAACCCCCAAAAACTGATGTGTTGATGACAGAGGACCTATTTAGTTCAATGTGGCCATCCCCCACATCTGTTTTGAAATCAAATCTGATTTTAGCTGCTGATCCATTCCACAAAAAAATTAGGACCTGCAGTCCATTTCTGCAGAATGGAGGCTTCGATAGTAGTCAACCGCTCCGGGTGCCGCTCCTCCAATGCTGCCATCAGCCGCTGCTTGCGGGACCTCGGGGCATCAGTCATGTGCCTGCCGTGCAGTCCTGGCTACTGTGCCCGGGCATTTCCGTGGAGTTCGGGTAAGTATGTCTGGGCTTCTGACGGTCGCTGCTCGTGGAGTTGTGATTCCAGACAGAAGATCAGCCCCCCCAGACCCGCCCCCTAGCAGAGCACATGGCCGGGCGCAGGGAGAGGGCAACTGCAGCAGCCACAACTACAGGCGCTCTGTGCAACTCCTGCCCCCGGTGTGCTATACTATGCAGTGCGCAGACAGTGTGTACTGAAGGACTGCAGTCCCATGCAACACTAAGAGCAGACAGTCCTATGTAATGACTGCATAGTACACTCTCCCCCTGATATTTTGCAAGTATATTAACAGCTCTGCTACATCTGTTGGGTATCCTGTCAGACTTCTGCCTATTCCCTGTGCAGCTGGCGTGTATAGAGCCCACTATGCAGTTATGAATATGCATAGTGGGAGGGGGCGGGGTAGGCAGGTCGCAGCAATGCTCTCCAGCCCTGAGCAACGCCCTAAATGCTCTTAACCCCTTAAGGACAGAGCCTGAAATGGCCTTAATGACAGAGACAAATTTTATGAATATGACCTGTGTCACTTTATTCATTAATAACTTCGGGATGCTTTTACCTATCCAGCCGATTCTGAGATTGTTTTCTCGTGACATATTGTACTTTACATTTCTGGTAAAACGGAGTTGATACTTATAACAAATCTTTATGAAAAACACCAAAATAACGTGAAAAAATGCATTTTTCCAACTTTGAAACCTTTCTGCTTATACAGAAAATGGTTATGCCACATAAATTATATATTAAATAGCATTAGCAACATGTCTACTTTATGTTGGCGGCTTTTATTAAACTATATTTCATTTTTTTTGGACAATAGAAAGCTTAAAACATTAGCAGCAATTTTCCAAATTTTCAGTAAAATTTCTAAATCAGATATTTTTAGGGACCTGTTCAGGTTGAAAGTGTATTTGAGGGGCCTGTATGTTAGAAAGCCCCACAAAGCACCCCATTTCAGAAACTGCACCCCCCCCCCCCCCAAACTCTGCAAACGCACATCCAGAAAGTTTTTTAACCCTTTAGGGGAGTCACAGAAATAAAAGCTAAGTGTGTAAGAAATTTGAAAATTTTTATTTTCTGTGCAGAGATTTTATTGTAATCCAATATCTTTTATAATGATAAACCTATTAGCAGAGAAATTCACCCCAATACTGATTGCCCCGTTTCTGCAGTTTATAGAAATAGCGCAATAGGGCCACATATGGGGTATTTGACGCAACCACAAGCCTCAGATATAAGGGAGCGCCTAGTGAATTTCAACGCCTCCGTTATATTTGGTCATTTTTGACTGTACCACTTCAGGTTGGCAGAGGCTCTGGGGTGCCAAAACCTAAAACACACCCCTAAAAGGACACCATTTAGAAAACTGCACCCCTCAAGGAACGTAACAAGGGGTGCGGTGAGCATTTGGACCCCACAGGTGCTTCACAGATTTTCAGAACAATGTGGTGTAAAAAAGGAAAAATTCTATTTTTTACACTAAAATGTTGTTCTAGCCTTCAATTTTTCATTTTTACAAGGGGATAAAAGAAAAAAAAAAAAACACAAAACATGTAGCGCAGATTCTCCCGAGTACGGAAATACCCCACATGTGCACATAAAGTGCCAAGCGGGCGCAGGACGAGCGTCCAAAGGGAAGGAGCGCCAATTGGCTTTTGGAAGCTGGATTTTACTGGAATGGATTTCAAGGGTCATGTCGCATTTACAGAGCCCTCGTGCTGCCAAGACACTGGAAACCCCCCACAAGTGACCCCATTCTGGAAACTACACCCCTCAAGGAATCTAACAAGGGGTTCAGTGAGCATATGGACCCCACTGGTGACGGGCACAAATGTGGAACAATGTGACGTGAAAGGGAATATTTTCATTTTTTCACTTTCATGGCACAAATGTGCCCGTCATCAAGGGGTCCATATCCTCACTGCACCCCTTGTTAGATTCCTTGAGGGGTGCAGTTTCCAGAATGGGGTCACTTGTGGGGGGTTTCCAGTGTTTTGGCAGCACGAGTGCTCTGTAAATGCGACATGGCGTTCATCATCCATTCTAGCCAAATCCAACCTCCAAAATCCAAATGGCGCTCCTTCCCTTCGGAGGCTTGCCCTGAACCCACATGGCGCTTTATGTCCACATGTGGGGTATTTACGGGCTCGGGGGAAATTGCTCTACACATTATGTGTTTTTCTCTTTTAACCTCTTGTGAAAATGAAAAATTTAAGGCTAAACCAACATTCTAGTGTAAAATTTTATTTTCACGCCATATTGTTCCACATTTGTGCCCGTCACCAGTGGGGTCCATATGCTCACTACACCCCTTGTTACATTCCCTGAGGGGTGTAGTTTCCATAATGGGGTCACTTGTGGGGGGGTTCAACTGTCTTGGCAACACAGGGACCTTTTGAATGCATCATGGCCCCTTGAAATCCATTCCAGCCAAATCCAGCCTCCAAAAACCAAATGGCGCTCCTTCCTTTTGGAGGCTTACCCTGCACCCGCATGGCGCTTTATGTCCACATGTGGGGTATTTCCGTACTCAGGTGAAATTGCTCTACACATTTAGTGTTTTTTTTTTTATCTTTTAACCCCTTGTGAAAATGAAAAAAATCAAGACAAGATCAATAATTTAGTGTAAAAATTAAACATTTTTTACACTATATGTTAGTCTAGCCTTGATTTTTTTCCTTTTCCACAAGGGGTTTAAAAAGAAAGTGAACACAAAACATGTAGGGTAATTTCCCCTGAGTACGAAAATACCCCACATGTGGACATAATGTGCCATATGGGCACAGGGCAAGCCACCAAAGGGACAGGGCGCCATTTAGAGGCTGGAATGGAGGATGGAGGCCATGTCGCAATTAAAAAGCTCCTGTGCTGCCAGGACAGTAGAAACCCCCCACAAGTGACCCCATTCTGGAAATTACTCCCCATAAGGAATCTAACAAGGGGTGCAGTGAGCATATGGACCCCACTGGTGACGGGCACATATGTGGAACATGTACCGTGAAAATAAAAAATAAATTTTTTTCATTTTCACGTCCCAAATGTGGCCGTCCCCAGGGGGCCATATCCCGGCTGCCCCCCTTGTTAGATTCCTTATCGGGTGTAGTTTCCAGAATGTGGTCACTTGTGGGGGGTTTCTACTGTCCTGGCCGCACAGAGGCATTGTAATTGCATCATGGCATCCTCTAATGGGAATGGCGGCTATACCTATTTAGTTGGGGAAAAGGGACCATTCTAATTTATTTGGGGGTATTAGGCCAATTATTGGTTTATAAGGTTGAAAATGACAGGTGTCCATCAAATTCAACCTGTGTTGATCCAGAGGAAGGCAAAAAAAACCCTCGTAAGGCAGACGACAGTAGCCTCATCACAGGGGAAAAATTCCTTCCCGACTCCATAATGGTGATCAGAATAATCCCTGGATCAACGTGACCCCTGAAATAGGAATAAGGGACGGAATTTAGATAATGTAGATCTCCAATGACGTGTGGTACGTCTTGAAGCGATCCAGTATGCAGAGGCCGGGGGGATCAGGACAGGTGTCGCACTGGAAAATGGTGTCCTTCCTAATCCCCCTGTTACGCCACACTCTGCACTTCTTCTGGGGTCTCCTGTTCTCCAGTGTGGGGGACGTCACCTGGAAAATGTTGTCCTGGTGCGATACGGGGTCCTTCATATCCAGAAGCGCTGGGTCCGCTCCATGGCTGCTAAATATTAGGGCTCTGTTACTGCTTATGATATTTTCGGATCGTGCTGCAAGCTACAGTAGCTCGGGCAGCGAGGGACCAGAAGAGGGGGTGCTGGTATAAAAGTTATCCCCGTACAGGTGGTATCCTATATCCAGCAGTGGGAAGATCAGTTCCCAAACAATCTTCCCACTAACTCCGAGGATTTGGGGGGGGGGGGGAGTGGGCATCTGGGGGCTGGATTCGGGTGTCCCTTCCTTCATACACTGTAATGGTACCTGTACACTGCGGAATGGAGAAGGATAACCCTTTGTGCATTCCGCAGCTGGCACCCACCGGCGGAGTGATGGAGGCGCGTGTCTCAGCTCGTGTCACACTCCATTCTATGTACTGGCGGATTCCGCCCTCTGTCCAAAGAATGAACGTGTTCATTCTTTGGACGGACAACGGAATCTGCCCGTGCATAGAATGGAATCTATGACACGGGCGGAGACGCGCGCCTCCATCAGTCCGCCGGTGGGTGCCAGCTGCGGAATGCACAAAGGGCTATCCTTCTCCATTCCGCAGTGTGCACGTACCCTAAATCTGTAAGTGTACCCTGAGGTACTCTCACAGAGTTTGTAGAATTTCACGCCATACCGTGATCTCTTATTGGGACGGTTCTGGCGGAAAAGACGTGTCTGGGGGGGCAGCGTACGCTACGCTACCCCCCAGACACGTCCCTGGATGATGAGGATGAATGGAGGAAAGAAGGATCCCCCCATTCATCCTCACTGGCTGTTTCGGTGTCGGAGGCAATAATAACGTATGCCTCTGACGCCGAAAACACCCTGGGGGCCATCTTTATACGGGGATTGGTATATGGGGTATGTAAATGTGTAATGTAGTGTAGTGTAAAACTTTATTCCATGTAGTGTGGTGTAGTGTAGTGTTTTTTACGTTTTTTTTGACAGTAAGAAAAAAATATCCCTACACCAGAAAGGAGCTTATCAGCAGGACAGTGGCGGTAGGATATAGGGGGGAAAAAACGCCCCTATGCCAAAATGGAGGAGTTGCTGATCAGCGGCGCACTTATGTGCGATGCTGATCAGCACTCAGCGGCGTTAGGGCGCAAAAAAACAAAAAAAAAAACTAAAAGAATCTTTTTAAACCAAAGCAACTGATCAGTGAATGATATGCACTGATCAGCCGCTAGGGGGCAGTAGAGCGACGCTGCCGGAGATTGCCGAGACCCGCCGAACCCGAGCGTTTCCGACGCTGGACGACCGAACCCGGAAGTGAAGCGAAGACGACGCGAGGACGGTGCGGACCGCAGATCGTCGCTCCGGACGCCCAGATCAGGTGAGTATGGTACACCTGCACCACACACACCTGTTCTGCACCCCTCAGCTACCTAGCTGAGGGGTGCAGAACCCGGCAAAACTGTGTTTTTACAGTATGATCGCCGTGATAGGCCGGCCGGTACTGGCATCGGCGCCATCTTTGGTGGGGACACTTATGGCGATTGGTGCTATCTCGGACAGCACCAATAACCATTGCTTTCCGGGTCACCGATGACCCGGAAAGCTGAATTTAGCTGCTATATGCTGATCTGTATTGATCAGCATATAGCAGCGATCGTCGGCAAGGGAGGGGTTAACTAACTGCAATATACTGCTGAGGGGGACAACTACTGCGGCATATCAGCAGGTTCTGATAGTGCCGCTCTAAATGGAAGGACATACGGATGAACCATCCATGTGCCGTCCGTCTGAAGAATTGCCTGGCAACCTCTAGGCAGGTCCTTCCCAGTGGCCATTTATTACCCACCAATCAATTTTTGTAGATCTAAAAAAAAAAAAAAAAAAAAAACAGATGCATTACTGGTCCCAGAAAAAAAACCTGAGGTGTGGATGAGGGCTAGAACACAGAAGACCATCTAATTTTCTGATGCTCCGACTGCTGGTCACATGGGGGGGGGGGGGGATAAAGAAAAAAAATCTGGAGTGCTTCTTTAACACTGTCCAGTTACTTGTTTTTTACAGCTTTCCTGTCAAGAACCCTGTATGGACAACCTCCTTAGTCCAGAACGTCTATGAAATGGGTAATATGTGCTTTCTACTTACTTCTTCCTGGCTTTCGCACTTCCTTCATGACTCTAATCTTAATATCTGCGTTTGTTCCATTGATGATACTTTGCATTTCCTTCAGTGAGTTTGGCACAGTCATTCCCGATGTACACTCCCGAGTCCCAAGAGAATCTTCTATAGGCAGATAGTTATCTAAAGGCGCCTTTATAAGCGTGTTATTAACCGGCTTGTGGTCCAGGTTATCCTCATTCAAGCAATTCAGTTCATCAGTAACAGAATCAAAGTTATTAGGCAGCATATCCTCATCCCCCAAAGCAGCAGAAACACCTAATGGAGACAGTCCATCCATTTGTTTTTCCACAGCCTGGCCATTGTCTGTCCTTTCTCCATTCCCTTCTGTAGTTAGACTGTTATTGCCATCTGCACAAAGAGAAAAATAAATCAATGTCATTTTTATCTAATGTACACATAATTATACACATATAATATAATATATGCACACAAGACACTCTACAGCTGTAAAGTAGTGTTCCCAACCTGTGGCTCTACAGCTACTATTGTGTATAAACGGCAGCACACCTTGAACAGATTTCTAACATGGCTAAACGTACAGACACAGCAGAGGTTTCAGAAGTGGAGCCCCAAATAATCCTCATGCATGTATAGGGGAATAACTTTGCACCTCTAAATGTTCCGCAGTATGTGCATAGGGTTCTTATTTAGTAAACCCTTAAAGCTGTTTCTTGGTATAACAGGGGTGTCAAAGTTGCAGCCCTCCAGCTGTTGCAAAACTACAATTCCCGTCATGCCTTGAAAGCCAAATCTTTGGCTCTCAAGGCAGAGAATTATAATTTTTTAAACAGTTGGAGGGCCGCAGTTTGACACCTGTGTGGTAAAAGCTTTCTATTTGCACACAGGCCAAATAAGCAACAGGAACTATTTTGATACAACCCAAAAACCCTGCAGCAAGTGTGGTTCTCACATTCCCTTTCATTACCTTACTTTGCATGATCTCTCCATGGCTGCTCTTTTAATGTATAACATGTCACCTTTTGCCATTAAATGTAAATCTAGCCATAATAGCTGTATACTGATATCTTACCTTTGTGTATGGGAATTGGCTTTATTAGGTTGTGTGGAGCAGGGCTCCCAGGCACTGCAGGGGTCCCCTTCCCTCCTACATGATTGTGATGATCGGAGGGGTTTGAGGTCTTCTTAGCAGCAGAGGAGACATACTACGCCTTCTCTTCAGGGAGGCTGGAGTGTTGGCCTCTCCAGGACGTTTTACTTTATTCTGGGGTCCAGCAACAAACTCGTCAGCCTCATCAATCATCATACCCTATAGTTGAAGACAAACAAAGAAAATTATTAAAATATGGCATAAACTTCATAACTGGTTAATAACTGTTAGCTGTAGTCATGTCCTGTGCTATTTTAGGTTTACATGAAAAGGTATTAATTTTAGGAAAATGACACTATAAAATCCAATAGTAAATTGTATGCTAAAGGGGTAGTGCGGCGCTAAGAAATTATTCACAGAATAACACATACATGACAAAGTTGTATAACTTTGTAATGTGTTATGTCTGTGAATCGCCCCCTTCCTTGTGTCCCCCCACCCCCGCACGTGTACCCGGAAGTGTTGGTGCATTATACATTACCTGATCCGTGTCAACGTCATCTTCGGCCGGCGTTCTCCGATCTTCCCGAGTGCCGGCCGCCCTCTGCCGCGTCATCAGATGCTCAGCCGCGATTGGCTGAGCACAGTTATGCTCAGCCAATCGCAGCTGAGCATCGGATGACGCTGCTGAGGGCGGCCGGCATTCGGGAGAGTCGTAGCTGTTCGCCGGCCGCCCGAAGAAGACGTCACTGACTGAAGATCGGAGACGGGGGTCAGCACATGACAGGTATGTATAGCGCACCACACTTCTGGGTACACGGGTGGGGGTGGTGGGACATGGGGAAGGGGGCCATTCACAGACATAACATACATTACAAAGTTGTATAACTATGTAATGTGAGTTATTCTGAGAATAATTATTTACCGCCGCACTACCCCTTTAAAAGGGGTTGTCTATATATAGTGGGGACCAGAGGCAGCCATGGCAAATCAGGGTAGGCAAGTATTGATGTTCATTTCTACACCTCCGCCAGCCATATATAAATGAGAGAAAAAAAATCCCCCACCTCCACCCCTGGATAATCCAAAAAAAAACAACAAAAAAAACAAACAATAGAAAAAGCATGAAAAGGGCCTAACTTGGGACAACTCATTAAACAAACCTTCGAACCCTTTCATATGCACTAAATTTTCCACAAAACAAATACTGAAAATTTTTGTCCAGCTGCATTATACTGCTTATATTTCATGTCCAATGACCGATCTGGTCTGGAAAACACCAAGGACTATGCTTAAGGTGCAAAGCTCTTTTTAAAGCTGCTATGAACTATTAGGGAAATGCTTACATGTTAATAGAACCTCTTTTCAATGTCATTTACAGAGTACAGATTGTTCTATGTCACCTGCATTCTGCTGACTTTCAGGGATTTCATCATTTTGCCCTGTATTCACAATTCACAAAACTATTCACTAATATGGTAGAGAAATGGCAGTTTTTGCTGTGAAGAACTAAAATACCTTTTTATCCTGTTTAAATGGATTTCCAAAGGTGTGAAGCCTCTTCGGTTGATCCGGATCAATCTCTCGGAGAGGGGAAGGCATAAGCTTCAAGTATTCTTGGTAGTTACCCATCTGAGCCACAGGAACACTATGCAGACAATCTAAAAACCCAAATGAAAATTATAAAATTATAAATTATGATTTCATATGTCTTTATATAATTCTGAAATTTTGAGGGGACATGCTAACTTTATATTATAATTTCAGATATTTGAATATTAGGTCGGACTATTATAGCATAAGCAAACAACAAAGTACCTTCATCCTGACCGACAATCAGTTTACTCGTCTTCAGTAAATTGGTCCTCATCCTCGTCAACTGATCTAACAGATTACTGCGTGGAATGTCGTAGGCATTTCTATACGTCTGGGGCTTGAGATCCTAAGAATACAAATATATACAAAAAGAAATTAAAATTATTCCCTAATCACAGCAGTATCATGAACTGTTATTAGTCTGTATGAACTGTATTACAGTGGGCAAAGCATTTTCTATCCATTGTAAAAATACAAGGGCATATTCACATTGCAAAAAAGACATATTGGAACTTGAAGAAAACTATGTTTACTCTGGGCAGTAAATCAATGTACATCAGACCATTATACGGGGAAAAAGTAGAGCAGTAGCAAAGGGAATGGGCGTTGTAGAAATACATGCTAGATAAAATCTGTACATGATCCAGACATTGATGGACCCATGCAGGGGTGTAGCTAGGATTCATAGGGCCCCACAGCAAAAACTGTACGAGGCTACATGGATCCTGTGTCACACATGGCTTACATACACTAGTATGAAAGTGCTAAAAATTTATTACCTCTACATAAACATTGGGGAAGTCAAATTCGGCAATAAATCTGCAATTCTTGTGGATATTGTGGAAAAATCAAATTTCAAACACATTCTCATTGCTTTCTTCTACAACATTAACATTTGCACCTTAATCCGCAGCAGCAAATCTAACAGACCGTGTCATCACGGCATAATCTGGCAGATGTCATTTAATTCATAAACATCACCTACAGACGCATGGGCCTGAAAACTCTGCTAGCAACAGTGCAGATTCACCATTCAGTCGGTCAAGAAAGCAACCAAAAGAAAAAAAAGAAAAAAAGAGGCCCTAGTACAGTTATAGCAGCAATATTAGTTACACAGAGCTTTCCAAGAAATAGATATCACTAAAATAGAGCTGAAGAGAGTACGACAGCGTTTTTTTCCTTTGAGGAAATACTGTGCTCTTTAAGCTGGGTTCACACTGTGTTTTTGCAATCCATTTAACGTATACATTTTATGGAAATAAAACTGATGCAATTGTGTGTCATCCGTTTGGATCCTTTCTCCATTGACTTCCCTTATTAAAAAAAAAAAAAAAAAACAGATTGAGACTGATGCGTTTTTTTAACATAAAAAAACGGAACACTACTTTTCTGTATGTTAAACGGACTGCAAAAACACAGTGTGAACCCAGCCTTACCTGGCCATTAGAACATGGCTTGAATACAGTGTGAATCAGGCTAGGCTTCCCGTTTTACCTTATTTAAGAGGCCAATCTGAAAACCAGGGAACTCCTTGACATTCATCTCCAGCAGTCGTATCGGGGCGTCTCCAGAGATTCCCTGCAGCAGCTGTTTGAAGTGCTTGTTGTGAACTAAAGACAGTCTTGTGGAGTTATTTTTCACTTTAATCCCTGTCTCCTGCGGGACCTTCTTTCCAACAGATGTAATTATTCTTTCAGACTCCATTTTAGTCTGGAACATACAAAGAATTATGAGTAAGGCAACCCTTTTGGAAGGAAGTCTATTACAAACAGCATTCATAGCCAGACATGAATGAAACGCATGCAATGTCAGCAACAACAAAGGATACAAGTGGCACAGAGGTTAAAAGGCAGTCTGTGTATAGAACGGGTACAGCCTCATATGTGCAAGTGTGAGGTGAGCTCTGATCAGATGCCTCCTTGCCTTACACATTCGTACAGAGCTAACAGGATAACGTGGTAAAATATGAAGGTGCCAAAGAGATCCACAATCCAGAATAGGAAAGAGTGTGTGTGTGTGTGTGTGTATGTGTATGTGTGTGTGTGTGTGTGTGTGTGTGTGTGTGTATTTATTTATTTTAAATTATGATAAGAGTGGCACAGTGTAAAATCTACAATGTATTGGTGATAGATGCCATCCATTGATACAAGTATTATCATACGATGTCACCAGTATGTCCACCCACCCCTTCACACTGGGGTTAGTTGCCCAACTATAAAGCTAGTTAACTCAATTCCAATGCTTCATCTTTTGCAGAGATAAAAAAAAAAAATGTGGGGAGGACATGCGGTCTTATAACAAGATTCTCAGAACTGGCTTTTATTTCACCAGAGCAATGAGAAAAATGAAAGCTGAGCTCCAATAGGTTGCTACATGGAAGAAAATCCTACTATAAAAGATTGTATGCTAAATCTTTAGCTGTATGTATGGAATGGTAATTTTGAGGACATGTCTTAAATCTATAAATCTATTCAGGGGAACCAAGGGGTTGGTGTTTTTCCGGACATTTGGTGCTCTTTAGGACACTTCTATAGAACTATGCAGATGTTTGTGTGGAAGACGACAGCTGGACGTGCAACCGTATTCGGAAGTCAACTAATCTCACTGTGGGTGTGCACTGTGCCCTCCCCTAGATAGCTGTATTCTTGACTTGTAACCAATCTTATTCTTGTTTTCGTCTTTCTATCCCGCTTTAGAGTAGACCAAAAGTCACAATAAAATTTTATATGGATATCTGCCATTACAATCTTTAAGTCATCTAGGTGGTCAGATTGTCAGTCTGATGTCGTTATTTAGCTGCAGCACTGTGTAGTTTAGTAGTGCCTATCACAGTGTGATCTGTTATAGGACCCATTCACACTGAGCAAAAACTGGGGAATCCCGTTGTGCTCAGTGTCCTGCAGTGAGTGAATGGGAGGGCGTGGGCGTCCACTCCTGCCGCTCTCCGCTCAAAGAAATGATAAGTCAATTCTTTGAGCCGAGAGGGGAGGAAGCTGACGCGTGTGCGCCCTCCCATTCACTCACTACAGGACACTGAGCACAGTGGAATTCTGCCATTTTTGCTCAGTGTGAACAGGGTCACATTGCGAGACATGTCCAGAAACTGTGTCACAGTCAGCCCCTAAAAATATCTTTCATGACAGTTTTCAAAGAGACTTAATCCAGCTACATGTACTGTATTGAGATAAAAGCAGGAGAGAATAGAAGAACTATGAATTCATAGACAAATTAAAGGTTACCTGTTGACTAAGCTTTTTCAGATATGAAATGACACTGTAACTAAGACCACAGTCCAAGTTGTCAGATATTAGGTTTGGTGCTCCCATCATTCTCAAAGCTTTCTTTAATGGCTAAAATAAAGGGAAAAAAATACTTAAAACAATTGTCAAAGTAAGAAAGAATATCCAAAGGCCTCATGCACACCTGCCATAAAGCCACACATGCCAACTGCCTTGCTGTATGGTGCCACAGAAGTTATAGCAGTGTCAGTGTTCCCACTGTGGTTCTTATGTATATTTTGGCATGTAATGTGTGTATTCTGTAACAAAATAAAAGTTAAAGGGTAACTCCAAACATTCAATTTTACTTTTTTTTTTACTAAATGGCTTGCAGAGTGAAAAATAAAACAACCCTTCCTGCCTAACACGCACCCCTGGAGGTCTTTCTGTATACTCTGGCTGCTTCTTCTGAGACAGTGACAACCTGCTCAGCCAATCACTGAGTGAAGCAAGACAGCACTGAAGCCAATGATTGGCCTAGTGTGCTTTAACTGTCCAGAAAAGTCTGTCTCAAGGGTAGCAGCCAAACCGCTTAGCAGGGGACCTGAAATACTCACAGGAGGACCCCCAGGGGAGCATGTTAGGAGAGTATGCGTTGTTTAATATTTTGTATGCAAACCAGCAACATATATATGTCTGAAAAACAAATATGCGCCCCACTGATTTCAATGGTAAATACGTGCTATGATTCAAAATGCATATTTTTATGCATGTGAATTGGAAAAAAAAATCCCCCAAAATCTCAAGATACATGGGTATTTTTCAGCCTTTTTTTGTGAATATATACCTATGATTGCTGTGTCCAGCAGACTCTGCACCTTGTTAATGTCATATATATCAATTGCCATGCGCTGTGCAGAGGCTGCCAGACACAGCAATCGTGCCAGGCAGCCTTCCCCCGGGTCCTGTATAAAAGAATATATAGTGCTTGGGGGAAACAGGACCCTACTCTGTATAACGCTTTGCAGCAGTTCTAGGTCAGAGCACAGGATCCAGGACAGCTGGACTTTGACGGCAGCAGAGGGGGTTGTGACGGAAATATATATGTGAATAAAAAACTATTGATTTATTTACAAAGTAATATAACTTTATTAAATCAATGTTTTAGAAATATTTTTGTCTCTGGAGTACCCCTTTAAATGGGATTGGTAAAAATCCAGGCATATGCTGTAGAAACAAATGGTATATGGAATGTTGCCACATAAACATATTTTAAATATGAAACGGTTCTGATTTTAAAGCATTAGTGTCATGTAAAAAAAATTCTACGTTGTCAAGACACATCAAAAGTTTAGATTGTAACAGGACTCGGGGGATTGAGGAGACAAGCTTATTACAGGAGACATGTCAAACATTTATACTTTAATGGCTGATTACAAAGAAATATCCTAGGTGGCTACCTGCACATGTATAGAACTATAAGGGGGGGAAAAAAAAATATTATAATATATATATATGTATATATGTATATATACACACACTGTACATTTATATATTTTACAGGGGCCACCCTGGTGTTTCCCTATTTAGGTCCCAAAGCTCGAAACAGAGTGAGGACCTGAGGGACTACGTATCAGGGAGGTTTGGTGCTCTCCCCACTAGGAGGCACCCCTTGGCAACGGGCTTCCCCGTGTTTTGAGACTCGTAACTGAGGCTCCACGGACCCTTTCTTTGCATGTATATATAATAAATGTAAATATATAAAAATATATATATATATATATATATATATATATATATATATATATATACACACACACACACACACACACACACACACACATATATATATATAAATGTAAATATATAAAAAAGGCTAAGACGCTTACCATTAAGAAATAGGGTGGCATTGTTTTCAAGTAGTTATCAAACGATTGGCGCCACTTCAGAGTTGGCTTTAGTTTGTGCACCTTGAATAAGTCATCTGTAAAAATAAAGATGCAATTAATGCTGCGGAATGCTATAAAACCAACATAAATAGTAAACTATGGCTGATCATGGCAATTAGAGTTAAGGATATTTACAACATGAAAAAAGTGAATCTAAGCCCTTTGTTAGTAACAGCCGGCATCTTGCCAAGCTGCTGGCTTTAAAGTCCATGCCGTTCCCTGCCTGGGAAATCCCTCCCAGTTTCCCAGGACTGGATGCAGCTTTTCCCAACACCTGAAGTGGCACAGACTTCAAATCCAGCAGCCTGACAAGCTGCCGGCCAATCCTAACAAAGCCCTTAGCTTCGTTCCTACTGTAGATGCCACCCGTAATGGCAATATAACAGTGACTCACCAAGTAAAGGAAGTAACACAGGATAATTGTATGGCATGACAAAGAGGTTCACACAGGTAAGAGTGGTACTAGCTTTCAAATAGCCAAATGGCTGTCCAATTTCACTGTATTTTCCACTACTGTTCACAAAAACCTGCAACAAGGGAAAAAAAAAAATTAATAAAATGTCATGAGAAACACAATTCTCCCTCCCACTGTTGACAGCTCTTTGTCTAGGTACAGACCACTACAATAAAAACAGTGGTCGGGCTGGTGTATACTACAAGACGCACAACAAGCTTTCAACTATGGGAGGGAAGGAGCAGCATATCAACAAGAGGAGACAAGTTTTGGTAATTGAATGTATTAGCAAAAATATTTAACTTGACAAGCCCTACAAGTATAATATGTTGGTTGAGATGAGAATACCCCTTTAAATGATGGTCAGACATGACAAATATCTGACTACAGTAAGTGTCACCATATTAAACCTTACTAATAAGCCTGTGGCTTATATGCCTTACAGCTATACAACATCACTGCAGTCATTCTAGTGATGCATCATCTAATAACGGTTATAGTCATACAGTAACCCAGATATAGGCATGTGGCACAGAGGCTTCATCCATTAAGTCACAAGATGTTACAGAGGGTGGCTTCAAAAGCTGGGCTAATGTAACCCCTTCCACCCTACGAGATTTTTGGCACGTTTGCCCCTAACATTCAGAGTCAAAACTGTAATTAAAAAAAAAAAAACACACACACACAGAATGCAGTTTTGCACCTATTAAGGGATTTTGTTTCTATATTAATCAATTTGCAACAAAACTGACATGTAATCTTTATTTTGTAGGTCAGTACGATTACAGTAATAGGCAGGTTACTGTATCTACTTTTTGTTTTTTGTTTTTTTGGGGGTTTTTTTATACACACTAACTTAAATTTAAACTTTTTAGAAAAAAAAACATGGTTTTGAATCGCCATATTCTGACTTCTATAACATCATCATCCAAGTACCAGACTTTGGTGGATGGGACATTTTATTAGCTTTTTATTCATACTTTACCTAATAGATGATATCACCAAAAAGCAGCAGGATCCATAACAGTTTATTTTATTATTTGAGACAATTCCACAATTTTTTCTTTTTTTTTTCTTTTTAATAATGGGAAAAGGGGGCGATTTAAACTTTTAATAGGATCAACTTTTAATACTGATCAATAGTATGCTTATGCATAGCATTGATCAGTCAGATGAGTGTCCTACTGATTAAAGTGACTCTGTACCCACAATCTGACCCCTCCAAATCGCTTGTACTCTCGGATAGCTGCTTTTAATCCAATATCTGTCCTGGTGTTCGGCAGGTGATGCAGTTATTGTCATAAAAAAACAACTTTTAAATTGGCAGCCCTGTGCCCTTTGGCTGTGGCTTACATTGTGTATGCATTAGGCTAGCACAACCTCTGTCCCTCCTCCCCACCCGCCTCATCATTAGGAATGCTCCGGGCAGATTGCCTCCTATTCATCAGCTGTAAGAGGACGGCACATGGGCTGGATCATTAAGGCACCTGTGTAGTTTTTACTGCAGAGGAAAAGGAAAATGGTGAAGAGGGCGGGGAGGAGGGACGGAGAGGTTGTGCTAGCCTAATGCATACACAAACTAAGCCACAGCCAAAGGGCACGGGGCTGCCAGTTTAAAAGTAGTTTTTTATGACAATATGTGCATCACCTGCCGAACGGACCACAGGACAAATCTTGGATTAAAAGCAGCTATCTGAAGGCAAAAGTGGTTTGGGGGGGGGGGTGAGATTGTGGGTACAGAGTCGCTTAAAGTCTCCCTTAGGCAGACTCAATTAGCAGAGAGACAGAGGATGCCATGGAAGATAAGTATAACGGGTCTGCTACCTGTCAGGGTTCTCTGCACATGCTGCGATCAATATTGATAGCGACATGCACAAGGTTAAATTCTAGGAGGCGTACTTCAGTTTGCTCCCGGTAATTACAGACACATGTCAGCTGTAACATACAGCTGAGTACCAATGCATATAGGATGGGCTCAGCTCCTGAGCCCACACTATACGCAAGGAGCAAAGGGTAGCTGTAAGGCTGTATTCCCACCTTCCGTGTTCCGCACGGAACACGGACAAGGAATGCCTGTAATGCAGTCTCCCCCGCCCGGACAGCGTCTGTGATAAGATGCTGAGAGCAGGGGAACTGTACTCTTATGCGCCACGCTGTAATGAATCAGCGGTGCAGTCATTACAGTGCGACGCATAAGAGTACAGTTCCCCCGCTCCCAGCATCTTATCACAGATGCTGTCCGGACGGGGGAGACTCCATTACAGGCATTCCTTGTCCGTGTTCCGTGAGGAACACAGAATGTGGGAATACAGCCTAAAAAGGAGTATCAGCAGTGGTTAAGAGGGCACACACTTAAAATAGTGGAGAGAAAAGAAAGTAATGTGAGCAGACTGGTTTTGTTAGATTGATAAAGGGTGAATTTTGCATTGGAATTATGCTCTGATTATATTGCTTTATAACAATCTGATCCACTGAAATGTCCAAGAATTGAGAACCATGGTAACAGAAAGGTGGGATTAAGTTTGCCAAGATCTTGCTATGGGCACTGCATGAAACAATCTCCTCTGCAAAATTCTTTGACATCTGGACAGTTATAGTGATTTAAGAGATGACACTCTAGGCTGTCACTGAGAGCTAGCTCACCCTTCATAACAGAATGAATGGAAAACTATATATCCGGTACGGGATCATTGAATCGTTAACAAAGTACTCAGTAGTTCTTAGCATTGTTATGTTAAAGGGAACCAATCACGCCGAAATTGCCCCCATTGGTAAGGAAACCAGCACGCTTCCCAAACATCCCCCTGTCCCCTCCGTCCCCTCTTTTGTTAGCCCGTAATCTTACTTTTGTGATGTCCCGCGCCGTATGCTAATCAGCCCCAAGTAGTCAAGGTGGGCTGAACTAGTCAAGGTGGGCTGTACTAGTCACGGTCCTGGGCGCTGTAATCACGCCCAGAGGGGCGTGATTCAAAGACCTTCGCTCCGCCGACGTCATCTCTGGCCCGCGCTCACGTCGTCGGCGCGCCGCGTCTTTCGCATGCGCAGTACGGCGGGAGAAGACGCTGACGTACTGCGCGTGCGTGGAAGACGTCGGCGTTGGAACGCAAGCGCCGCCGACGTCTTCCGCACGCCACACACGCGCAGTACGTCAGTGTCTTCTCCCGCCGTACTGCGCATGCGCGGCATGCGAAAGACGCGGCGCGCCGCCGACATGAACGCGGGCCAGAGATGACGTCGGCGGAGCGAAGGTCTTTGAATCACGCCCCTCTGGGCCCAGGACCATGACTAGTACAGCCCACCTTGACTAGTTCAGCCCACCTTGACTACTTGGGGCTGATTAGCATACGGCGCCGGACATCACAAAAGTAAGATTACGGGCTAACAAAAGAGGGGACGGAGGGGACAGGGGGATGTTTGGGAAGCGTGCTGGCTGATGTACCAGCACGCTTCCTTATCAATGGGGGCAATTTCGGCGTGATTGGTTCCCTTTAAGACAGTGTGTGTGTGGGGACATGAGCAGTTTTGCGAACTGACTCGGGTTACAGAGTTTGCACTGACTATTTTACCTATGTGTAATATAAGATTACCCCAATAGATTGCAGAGTAGTCTGTAAGCTGCTTGGGCAATTGGCGAGAATAATTAAAAAATCACCAACAATAGATTTACAAAGAGACGTGAAGGATTAACAGTTTAACTATATAGATATTAAACCATTTCCCTCTGCTTGCCCACTTAAAGGAGGAAGTCCGGCAAGAATTTTTATTAAAGTATTGTAGTGCCCCCCAAAAGTTATACAAATTCCCAATATACACTTTTTACAGGAAATGCTTATAAAGTGCTTTTTTCCATGCACTTACTACTGCATCAAGGCTTCACTTCCTGGATAACATGGTGATGTCACGACCAGACTCCCAGAGCTGTGTGGGCTGTGGCTGCTGGAGAGGATGATGGCAGAGGGACACTGAGGGACACTGAGCATGCCTCTGCCATCATACTCTCCAGCAGCCACAGCCCGCACAGCTCTGGGAGTCGGGTCGCGACATCACCATTTTATCCAGGAAGTGAAGCCTTGATGCAGTAGTAACTGCAGGGAAAAAAAAGCACTTTATAAGCATTTTCCGTAATAAATGTATGTTGGTGGTTTGTATAACTTTTGGGACAAAAATTTTCACCGGACTTCTCCTTTAAGCATCTCTCATATAGTCCTTCAGTAACGTATCACTGATGCACTGACCTGCCAGCAGGTATGAGGTGACTTTCGTTCTAGAATATACTGGGTTAGCGGAGAAGGCTCAAGCTCGTACTTGTCAAAAGGTAGTTTATCGATGACCATAGGTTCACAGTGAACACAGGAAAATTTCACCACAGGATGGGCAGAGCGTGGGGGCTAAAAAGAAAAAAGTTACATCAATACAAATGATAAGGTCTTATGTTAGGTGATGTATTTTACTACAAGGACTGCAGTAGAAATCAGAGGATTATATATGGTTCTCTGCCACAGATGTGCCATAATTCCATACACTGTCATTCAGTTATCTAATCACTGGCAATTCTCTGTCAATCCCAACTTGTGTGGGGTATTTGGGAAGCAAAGTGGCCATACGGGTAAGAAGCAAAGGTGACTGGCCATAGAACAAAATGTGACTATGATGAATTAAGAGGATCTGGTTTGCTGGTTGAGGGAAGAAGCAGGTCCAGGAGTTCCAGATACGCTTTTGGTTAACGATGTAACAACTTACTCTTCTCTCAACATATGGGAAGTCAAGGGTAAGTTTTTTCAAGCATGATCAAACATTTGCTTTGCTTCTGAACAGAAAGATATAAGCTTTTCACTTGGCCCTAATACTTCTCACAATTTAAAATTTGTGTCACAGTATACACATTGCCCATAGTGGAAACAATTCAAAGCAAATTTTCAACTGTAAGAAATTATAGCTACTAACATGGGCCTCTGAAAGTAAATTCAGTCCAAGAACTGGACAGCAACATAGCCATACCAGGTATACAGGAGATATGGGACTGTTCCTCATTTACAGGGTTGGGGGACAACAAGCTAATAGATGAGGGGGCTGCTGACACCTACCGATTTATCCCTAGTGTGGGAACACAACTGTCTCACAATGAACAGAGTGCATATCCCATGCATGGCCTGAACGCCATTTATTCTCTATGGGGCCACAAACATTGCCAAGTCCATTGGCCCAACAGAGAATGCAGAGCCCTGCCCATGCACACACAGTGCACTCTGTTCATTCTACATTTTCAGAGCAATTTTGTCCTCATTCTTTGAATTGGTGGGGTCCCAGAATTTGGAACCTCACAGATAAATAGGTCTGGTTTACTAATGTGCTTCTGGCAGAAGTGTGTCGTTTTTTTCCCTGCCGAATTTACTAACATCATGCAACACAAAAATGCCAGAAACCCCTACAAACTTGTCATTTTGTGTTTTAAACCCCAAAAAGTGGACATGTAATGGGTGTGTCCTTTAAGACCAGCCATAACTGTCCTATTTACTAAGCAAACAGTCATTTTTTGACGGGTTTTCCATTCTAAATATCAGCCACTTCTAGTGTGGTGGGAAGATCAGGTTTTACTCTTGCTAAGTGAAAAACCTGCCAGATTTACTAAGGGCAATGGGACACATTAGTAAATTAAGACAGAAAATACTACAACATAACTATGGCAAGAAGGGGGGGGGGAATGACATCTTAGTAAATAAGCCCAATGTCTCTTAATAGCAAAACCTCTTACATAAATGAACCTGCAAACTCCTGTGCTAAAGCTTATCAACTCCTTTGCAAACTATGCAACATTCTGGAAGTGTACTTACCAAGGTTGGAGAGTTCTGATCAGGCCAGAAGGACTCAGGAATTGGCCAGTGTCCAACAGGAACACCAGTCTTTGGATTAGGCCGCACATAGATCAGTTTATGACAACTATGCCATGCTTGTGGAGCAAAAGAATTAATGGGCCTGGGGGGATCTGGAAGAACATCTAGAGGAAAAAAAAAAAAAAGCAAGAAAACAAATGTGTTGATTAAAAGATGTAAAACAAATGACAGCTTATAAAAGCAGCTCACAGTCACGGTGGAGTGCTGCCATGAAGTGAGCTGTAGCCAATCTCTGTTCAGACGCAGGTTGTTGTTGTCTGGTTCTCCTGATGGATTGGGAATTTCATGTCCCTGCTCTATTATCTGATAATTTATACTAAAATCTTGCTCACACTCAGCAATATCCTGGAAGATGTCATGTGTCGAATACATCCCTAAAACAGCTTACTACAGTAAAAGCTTTGCAGATTAATTAGATCTAAAGACGGGAAGTGGCCCCTGGGTGACGTCTGTAAATTTCCCTTAAAGTTCAAAGAGTAAGAAGATTTTTTTACCTTCACCATTTGGCGTAGGGTCAGGACCGGTCTTCTCAAAGTTGATCACAACACCGCTCTGAACTTTTTGGACTAAAGACTCTAAGCACTGGTTCAACATCCTCTGTGTCCTGACACAGTATGATCGACCTGAAACGAGAACACAGACCAGGTAAAATTACCACGTTTTTACTTGAAATGACCCAAAATTATTAGCTACTATTGATTATTATTATTAAGTTTACACAAAAGGTTAACTCAAAAATTTAAGAAAAAGCATAACCATTAGTTTTAGGCTGAAGGAACACAGTAATTGTATAGGACGGTAGGGAAAATTGCAGTTTCAATAAGATTCCAAGCACTCCCATGGGATCGCTGCTAAATTCACGAACTAATATTATTGCAAATTGCTGCAACAATCTATACCTTCAGGTATGACTGTAGCCGCATCTCCTGTTAGAAGTATTAAGTGTTGGAGGGAGATATAGCTGGTTGCCAAAGCAACTGTACAAAGCTAAAGGGGAACCGCATCAGTAACAATTACAGTAGTGTCTGTGCTTGTTAGAAAGAAGCAGAAGCAGCATTGTACCTCCGGTGACTTCACACATCTGAGTAATAGCAGAATCATCAGAAGGTACACTCCCGACCTGCTCGGGCTCTACAGACAAAGCTCCTGGAAGCCGAAGTACAAGTGCAAACAGCCTTTGATCCCACCGGAATGGTTCTTTTGTCAGCTCGCTTCCAGGTAACGGAGAGTTTAAAGGAAGATGTAGCTAAAAAAAACATAACACATACAAGGGTTAAATCAATTGGCGCTAATCATTACAAAAACACATTTGTATGTAAGGCGCTGTGCCTGCAGAAAAATATTAAAAGGGACAGAACCCCTTCATCGTGCTAATGAATGAAACTAAGGGTTCATTCGAAGGATATCAGGCACAGTACAGAACACATCACCAAACTCGGATCTCAAGCATAAGTAGTCAATTTGTTTTGTCTAGAAAAATCATTGACACTCTCCAAGTGTTCCAATTCCCTGGAAGTCTGGAGTGACACTTCAGAGGAAACAAAGCACTTAGAAAGTGGAATCACTTTTTGCAGGCAGAACAAATCGGATGCTGATGCTCGACAAACAGATTTAGTGATTCATAATGAAAATGTGCTTATCCCTATTAAAGGGGTTGTCCGGGTTTATAACATTGATGGGCCTACCCACAGGATAGGGCATTAATGTCTGAACCAGAACTATGTCTGCACCAGAACTATACAGGTAGAACAGTGCCAGAAGCCCTGTGCAAGCTACCATGTAGAGGTGACGTGGGTTACTGCAGCTCAGCTTCTATTGAACTAAACAGAAGCTGAACTGGGGTAACCAGCACCACCACTATAATGACTTCCAGTACTGTTCTCTTTGTATGGGCATTGGTGCAGTGACTCCCCTCAAATAGGCCATCAGTTTTATAAACCCAGAAAGCTCTTTTAAAAGCACCTCAAAAACATCAAGGAACAACAACAAGATCTAGAGATGACCTAGTACACAATATGCACTTACCTCTTCTAAAACACCTGAAGGAATTGTAAGCTTATTTCCATCTGTGATTGTAATTAAAATGGAGGGTTCCAAAAAGAACGGATTTCTTCCCTATAAGACAGTAATAGTACAATGTTTATAATACCGCAGGCAGGCTTTATTGCTTTCATATGCATGTCTGATCAATGTACACTGATTGCCTAAAGTTGCCTTTGCACGTCCATTCCCTGGCAGCTCACCTGCAGTCTTTTGCTGGATCAGTTGGCCATGCAATATATAAGCTGGATGCCAGCTACACGCAGTCAGACTAAAGCTGCGTTATACTCATCATCTTCACAGCATCAGATGTCAATCTAAAGTCTATGGAGGGGCTGCCAGACAAGCAGGTGCTTCGTTTCAGAAGGCAATTAGAGCGGCCATGTTAGATTTCCACAGCGCTGATCCTCCTGTCTTAAATATGTATACCATTACTTGCTATAGTGGAAAAACTCCTTTAACATGTTAAAGGAATTAAAAGGGGTTGTATAGGGAGCAAAAGACAGCTAAAGCCTTCTGCTCCAATGCTGAAAGCGTTTCATACTACCCCCTCCTTGTCACACCTGGTAGGGCAGGTCTAAGTCCTGATCATTGCATTCGGACATCAGAGACAGTGTGTGCAGCTATTGGATATTGCTGCTATTCTTTGGCCATATAATGCAAACCTGTGAGCAATATTCCTGTAGAGTTGTTTTTTTCACCCCAATTCAGCTGTATTTATTCAGCTTTCATTACTGTAGGCGGGTCACGTGACCACCACTGGGACCCCTAGTAAATTATATGCTTTCACATGTATACAGAAGATCAGCCTCTCCTGTGTGGCTGACTTACTGTGAGCTACAGTATTGCATCACCATCTACTGGATCTCTCCTGGGCTTTCCCCTCCCCACAAAACTCTGCTCTCCTAGTTTCACCGGAGTAACAAGCTGATTCATCCCTACTCTCAGGATCGGATTGCATTCCAACTCTCGGGTCGGACCCCCAGAGATCAGCTTGTTATCCCCTATCCTATGTAATCTCCTAGGTGAAAATACCTCTTTAGTGAGGAGGAGAAAGAAAATTTAAAAAAAGAGAGACTTCCACAAACTTTTGTGATACACACCTGTCCATAGTTATCGATTCCAGACACCAACCTATTCAAATTGAGTAAATCAAAAGAGGATCTTAGTGCTTGGCCGAGAGTGGTGAGTCCAGAAGCCTGGAGGTTCTTCAGCTCATTCATGAACGTTGCATGATTTTCCTTCCAGCCAGCCTGTTTAAAAAAAAAATCTTATTGTTAAAAAGTGGTTCTTACAATTTCTTACAATGACATTCAAGAAAAACAATGGATGAGTCATCAATTATTAGACAACCGTGAGAGATATGAAGTCTAGATCAGTCCCTGAGCGTTTGTACTATGCCATCTGTCAAGAAAGTTACTGTGAGAACTGCTAATGCGAACATGGGGAAATCATCCACCTTCCCATTACCCTGGTATATACTGTATATCTGCATTAATAAGCCAGAGCTGTATCTTGTATACTGCAATGCCATAGACTTACATACTGAGAAATTAAAGTGTCACTGTCGTCGTTTTTTTGGTTTGTTTTTGGCAGAAATCAATAGTCCAGGCGATTTTAATAAACTTTGTAATTGGGTTTATTTGGCAAATATACCACTATCTGCATTCAAAAGGACTTTCCCCAGGTCCCCTCTCCCTCCTCTCTCATTCACTGCTCATTATCAGGAAATATCGACTCTTTTACATCAGTTGAGCCTTGTGTAACTTATGAAGAGGGGAGGGGGAGATTAGTTGCCAGCAGAGAACAAAGGATTACACAGTGGGAGCTGTATAAAAGCCAGTATTCAGAGGTCAGAGAGGTCAGTGCTGACTTCAGAGGAGATAGCCCGATGATGGGATGTAGCTGTAAATCAACTTTTGTTGTCCTGTTTTGGTGCCTCATCTCCCTCCACCCTCCCCCTCTCCATAGAAAACCATGAAGACAGGGTACTATTGATTTCTGAAAAAAAAAATGTAAACGACAGTGACACTTTAAGGAAATGGTTTCTTTAGGCATATAATGCAAACTCATGGGCAATATTCCTGCAGTGTCCTGGGTTTCATCGCAGTTCAGCTGCATAAGCCCATATTGAGCCCTTTCATTATGGTTGATAGAGGTTTATCTTATACTGCCATGCCATAGACTTTATTGAAGTTATAGTTTTTTCCACATGAACCAGGAAGCTCAGGATGAACACATTCAGTCTACAAGTAAAAAATCTTGATGTCGTCAGGTATTGCAGGTTGCTGCTTTCCCTGCAGACACATAATGAAGCGGCTGGCCAGGAACAAGCATAAATAATAAGACGTTGTGGGAGCAAAGCTTTCTGCCAAGAAAAGAACGAAATGCTGATGACAAAGTTCTGTCCTCAAGAACAGCCTTCTTAAGGAACATTGTCCTTTATTCTTTGTACATAATAAAAGGACAGGATGGTAAAGAAGACACAAGTGTCACATGTTACACTGGGAACAAAGATGGAAAACCATCTGAAATAGGCTGCCATCCATTATGTGCACATCAGGCAGCTCAGAAGTGTCTCCTGTACAGTATGAGGGGAGCAGCTGGGCCGGATGCGGCCTGTGATGGGAACAGTGTGCAGTCTTTCACCTACCGCCTCTTCTAAGAGCTACGAATAATTACGGCTGGAGCAGCAGATGAATACTAAACCTGGCAGCAGATCCCTCTTAGAAGCAAACTATCCTTGAAAAAACACACTAAGAAAAAAAAAAAAAAAAAAACAAGAGTCCTTGTGTGACCCAAAAAAAGCCATTCCATTAGTGGTATAGTGGTGCCTTAGATTACGAGCATAATTCATTCCGGGACTGAGCTTGTAATCCAAATCACTCTTAAACCAAAGCAAATTTTCCCATAAGAAATCACTGATATGCAGACAATTGGCCCCACCCCAAAAATAATGATTTTTTAAAAAAAATTCTGAACATGTAAAACAAATGAAACAAACAAACGTCATATTATAAGTTACTGTACAGTATAGCAATCAGCATGTGCAGTATAATGTATAGTAAAAAATAAAAGCAGTTAGTAGATACAGGATGGAACTGCAGATCCCCATAATACAGTAGCATAGTACAATAGAGTAGAGAAGCAGGTAGAATAGAGAAGCAGGGCTGCTGTTAGGGTCTGTGTGGTCACATGACAGCAATGGGGAAGGGAGGGGGGTTAAACATGGACCAATCAGGATGTGAGAATCACAGAGCTGTGCAGGAGGACCGTGAGAAATTTTTCTATACAGCAGTGTGAATGGCTGAGTGTAGGTGCAGCCACATTATAGCAGCATTGTGTATAGCTGAGTGGGAGTGCAAGCACATTATAGCAGCAGTGTGTATAGGCGAGTGTGAGTGAAGGCACATTATAGCAGGGATGGAGAGGATTGGAAACATAAGGGTGACAAAGACTGCAGGGAGTATGAAGGAATAAGCAGGACATATGTGGGCACATACATGCAGCATGGGGCGGTCCTCATCTCCTTCCTCTTTGCTGTCTTCCACAGCAGTGAATAGGAGAAGAAAAGGCTGCGCACCAGCAGCCTTTTCTCTGCCATTCACAGCACCCAGACCTGGAAGCGAGGACGGCGGCCGAAGATGGTCATGGCCGGAAGGAAATTCGAACGGCGATGGTCACCAGAGGATGGTAGTATTTTATGTGTGTGTTTTTTTATTTATTTTGTGTGTGGCCGCCGCACTACCCCATTAAGCGTCAGTCACACGGCGCATATTCAGTACACTATACCCTTATTATGCATATTCAGTGTGCACATACCCTTAGGGTCCTTTTAACCAAGCAAATAGCTGCTCAATATGACCATCAATGGTGTTCAAGTCAACTGGCCCTCTTTTTTAACGGACCCTTTAGTCTGCGTTCACACACTGCATTTTTGCAGCAAATTTCCCTGTTATTTTCCTACGAATTGTGATAAAACTGTTCCAAGATTCAAGAGGATGAGTGCCCCAAGTGGGAAAAAAGTGCACCTGCATCTCCATTCACTAGTTACTATATGGGATGGTAATAGCAAAGCCCACAAGCTACTAATTTCCTATTGCCTTGTGTGATCTCTCCCGTCTCACTCCCACAGCCAGTCTACCAAAACTGAGCATGTCCTTTATATAACTATTGATGAAAGTTCTCTGTTAAAGTGGTATTCCCCCAAAATTATTTTTAGCATTAACTACGCTGCCCACCCGTAGCTTTCCATCTTTCCAATATAAAGTTATTATGGATTCTGCACAGTTTTGCTGTTATCCAGCTGCATTCACCTCCATGGATTGCATAGAATCATCAGACCTCAGTCCAACCCGACACGCTCCCTGCTCCTGGCCCCCACCCTCCGAGACGGCATCACGTGTCCTCAGTCCCAGCACAGTGAAGTGACTGAGAACACTGATGGGGTGGCTGCTGTTAGAGAGGGAGACAGCAGCTAACTAACAGCAGCCACCCGGTCACCCCCAGCCCAGAGCTCACCCCCTGTGTCCAGAGCCTCCCGGCGCACCGTCCAGCACTCACCCGCAGCACACAACCCCCCACCCCCCATCACCCCCAAGCTCTGCCCCCACGACCGCCGGCGACAAGCTCCGCCCCCTGCAATCGCCTGCGTCACCGCCAACTCGGCCCTGCTACACCGCCCCCCCCAACTCGGCCCTGCCACACCGCCCCCCCCCCCCCACCTCGGCCCTGCTACACCGCCACCCCCCCCCCCCCCCCAACTCGGCCCCCCTGCTACACCGCCACCCCCCCCAACTCGGCCCCTGCTACACCGCCACCACCCCCCCCAACTCGGCCCTGCAACACCGCCACCCCCCCCCCCAACTCGGCCCCTGCTACACCGCCACCCACCCCCCCCCAACTCGGCCCCCTGCTACACCGCCCCCCCCCAACTCGGCCCTGCTACACCGCCACCCTCCCCCCAACTCGGCCCTGCTACACCGCCACCCCCCCCCCAACTCAGCCCTGCTACATACACCGCCACCCCCCCAACTCGGCCCTGCTACACCGCCCCCCCCCCCCCAACTCGGCCCTGCTACACCGTCCCCCCCCAACTTGGCCCGCTACACCGTCCCCCCCAACTCGGCCCTGCTACAACCGTCCCCCCCAACTCGGCCCTGCTACACCGTCCCCCCCAACTCGGCCCTGCTACAACCGTCCCCCCCAACTCGGCCCTGCTACAATCGTCCCCCCCAACTCGGCCCTGCTACACCGTCCCCCCCAACTCGGCCCCTGCTACACCGTCCCCCCCAACTCGGCCCTGCTACACCGTCCCCCCCAACTCGGCCCTGCTACACCGTCCCCCCCAACTCGGCCCTGCTACACCGTCCCCCCCAACTCGGCTCTGCTACACCATCCCCCCAACTCGGCTCTGCTACACCGTCCCCCCCAACTCGGCTTTGCTACACTCATCATCTCCTTCATTGTCTCAGCTCTGCTACTTCACCATCAGGCATAAGCATTGCATGATGGGAAATGTAGTTTCCTATCTTGGATATAGATCGGCTTTTAGAAAAACTTGTAACTCAGGAACGGCAGCAGCTAGAAAGATGGGAGACGTCTCAAAATACTCAGAGGGACTTGGTGAGTAAGAATAGCTAGGTTTGGGGGCATTACATTTTTTTTAGCTCTTGGGGGGAATACCCCTTTAAGTCCTCATTACGACATGGGAGTGACTGAGAATTATTTCCTATAGGAAACACCCCCCCCCCCAACCCCCCCATCGGAGCTCATGTTAAAAGATAAAATTGTTAACTACTTTTCCCATCCCAGATTACTCATAAATCATTATTCAGCGCATTCACACATTCAGCTTTTGCTCTCACCAATTTCTAAGATTATAAAGGACCTAAAATGTGCAAGATGACTTCACAGGTCCCCACGCAGTGAAGCGTCGTTCTCGAAATACTCTTCAGTAAAGAGATCTCCATAGTCTTAGGGCCCTATTCCACAGTAACGATAATCGGTCGAATCGGGCTGAATGGGGACGATTCGGCCGATTACCGCTCGGTGAAATAGAGAGAACGATCAGCCAATGATCGGCTGATCGTTCATTTAGGGCCAAACCTAAAATCATCGTTCCCCCACCTCGCATTGCTACGGTTGAATAGCGATGTGCGGCGGGCGACCAACGATTTGAGAAGCAGCAGCAGCAGCATACATTACCTGCAGGGCTTCTCCTCCGCTCCTGTCTTCCTCCTCGGGTCCCGCACGCTCTAGCTTCAGAATGGCCAGTCAGCTGACTGCGACCATTCTGAAGCTAGAGCGCGCAGGACCCAGCGAGGAAGACGGAGCAGAGCAGAAGACCTGACAGGTAATGTATGCTGCAAGGACATCGGTAACGATATCCCTGCAGCCCTCGCTCAGCGATCATCGGGCCGTGGAATAGGCCCAGTAAACGAGCGGCGATCTAGCAGATTGCCGCTCGTTTATATCGTTGATCGGGCCCTCCTCGGCCCGTGAAATAGTTCACTTAGGGTCCGATTAAAACAGCCAATGGCAGCCCGATCAATACTGTAAACGACCGCCAATCTGCAAGATCAGCACTTGTTTACTTGGCCTATTACACGGCCCGATAATCATGTAGTAAGGGCTGCACGGCCATCGTGCATCGTGTTCGTGCAGCACTTGCCTAAACAGTTTACATCACCTGTCCACGTTGCCAGCATTCTCTTGTGCCGATTCCTCCCGGATCCCACGCAGCAGCTTCAAAGCGGCCTGTCTGAGCTGACAGGCCGCTCAGCCAATCACTGGCCGGGACCACACTGACGGATCAGTGATTTGCTGAGTGGCCTGTCAGCTTAGACAGGCTGCTCTAAAGCTGCTGCGCGGGATTGGGGAGGAAGCAGAGCGCAGGAGAACGCCAGGAACGTGGACAGGTGATGTAAACTGTTTGTAGAACTGTCGGCCGTGCATCGCTATTACATGTAGCGATGCGCGGTTGGTGGCTGATGATTTTAGGTCTGGGCCTAAAGAAATGACCAGCCTATGAGCGTTTCATTGGTTGATCGCTGTCTTTATTATACAGAGAGATAATCGCCCGCATCGGGCCGATTATCGCTCGTGTAATTGGGCCTTTACACTGTACGCCATAAAACTGAACCCTGGTGATGGACATGCCTCTAGTGTAGAAGGCATACAGCTGCGGAAAGATAAAGTTTGATCCAAAGCTTAACTATTTCCCTTTATGATTACATTCACACACACAGCTTTTAATGTGCATTTAAAGGGGTAGAAGGGATGCCTCTACTAACTTGAAAAAGGGCACAGACCCTGAAATGCGTAGTTATATGAGACAACAAAAGCATTGCTATTTTATATTATCTGTGACTCGTGCCATTCAGCGCCACAATACGTCCAATATAACCCCAGATAGCTCTGTGGCGTTGACACTATCGCTTACTAGAGGTCCCTGATCTCATGGCTCAGAATCTCGGACGAACCTGGACTGGCTGCTGTGGCTTTTGTGCCTTTCTTCACTGATGGCGTTTTGAGGTGTTGTAGTCTGTACAACCTACAAAAGATGAGCATACCAATTTTATGGCTCCTTTTAGGTTTTGGTATCACCCTATGGCGCCTATCATGTCTTTTTAGCCTAGGTGTTCAGACTTTGTGACAGGTACAGTTCAAATATTTACGCAAATACAGTAATTTAGCAAACTTGCCTCCTTCTCCTGATATGTCTATTCTTTTCCTCCAATTGTTGACAGCTAGTTGTCTAGGTTACCAAACAGCACTCTACTCTAATAGCAGTGGTCTGTGTATGTATATAATGATTTATCAAGAATGGCATATGTGTATTGTATACCAAACACACAAAAACACAGAGGAATGCAATAGCTCACCGCAATGGCAAGATACAGACCCAATACAGTTATAAAAATCACTAAAAGCAGCCCCCCCCCCCCCAACTGCCCAAAATACTCCATAAAAATAATGATCATCAATTGTATATGATCATCAATTGTATATCAAACACCAAGCCACTCTAAAGTCAGTGGTGTGTGTATATACACATATATATCACATTTCTTAAGACTGGCGTATCTGTATTCCGGCCATTCATAAATCCCTGCCACCATGTTGGATTTATAGTGAGGTGCATGTCTCTCAGCCAATAAAGCGAAGACGTGTAGGACTCTCAGAAGCCTGTCCGCTGTGAGCCTGAGTAAATCTCGAGAGAGAGAGGGAGAGAGGGAGGCAGAGAGAGATGCAGAGAGGGGGTGTTGTGACTGCCATTCTCTTCTAGGCTATGTTAAGACTGCGTAAGAGACCGGCCGTTCCGTGACCCGGACGGTCTCTGAAAAGATCATCCCGGCCGGTACCGCAGTCTGATCTTTAGCGTCGCAGACTTCTGATGTGGGCGCATCCCTGCGTGCCCATATCAGAACTCCCCACGGCACACTATGAAGCGTGCAGCCGGAGCCACTCGCTCCATAGTGTGAACAGACAGGGTTTGCTGCGGCCGCTATTCAAGGAACAGCGGCCGCAGAAAACTGGCATGTCAGTTTTCTACGGTGCCGCTAGGGATCCTGGCCAGAGTGTATACCATGTGTATACACTCCGGCCGGGATCCCTTCAGCCTACAGCACTAGGTAAGTTCCATGGAAATCACGGCCGTTGAAACGACAGCCGTGATTTCCACGGAACTTACATAGTGTGAACATTGCTCTAATGATTACTTCAGCTGCGTGTGAACTCCAGGACTATGCAAAATATATGAGAAGCACTAGTTTAGAAAATTAGGTTGAAATTCCATCCTTATCACTACACCCCTACACAGTACACCTATCCACAGCTGCCCACCATGATACAGTGAGTCCAAGAAGTATTTGATCCCTTGCTGATTTTCTTTGTTTGACCACTAATAAAGACATGATCATTCTATACTTTTAATGGTAGATGTATTCTAACATGGAGAGACTGAATATCAAGAAAAAAATCCAGAATATAATTAAAGAATATATTTTAATTAATTTGTATTTCAATGAGGAAAATAAGTATTTGATCCCTCTTGCCAAACACACTCAATACTTAGTGGCAAAGCCTTAGTTTGCAAGCACAGCGGTGAGACGTTTGTTGTAGTTAACCACAAGTTTAGCACACACACCAGGGGGAATTTTGGCCCACTGTTTTTTGCAGATTCTCTCTAAATCATGAAGGTTGGTGGGCTGTCGCTTGGCAACTCTGACCTTCAGCTCCCTCCATAGATTTTCAATCGGATTGAGGTCTGGCGACTGGCTGGGCCACTCCATGACCTTAATGTGATTTTTCTTGAGCCAATCCTTTGTTGCCTTTTCTGTATGTTTAGGGTCGTTATCATGTTGGAAGACCCAACCACGGCCCATTTTCAGAACCCTGGCAGAGGGGAGGAGGTTGTCCCTCAGGATTGTGCGGTACATGGCTCCATCCATCTTCCCAGTGATGCGGTGAAGTAGCCCTGTACCCTTGGCAGAGAAACACCCCCAAAACATTATGCTTCCACCTCCATGCTTGACGGTGGGCACAGTGTTCTTGGGGTCATAGGCAGCATTTTTCTTCCTCCACACATGGCGGGTGGAGTTGAGGCCAAAAAGTTCAATTTTGGTCTCATCCGACCACAAAACCTTCTCCCAATAACTTTGTTCATCTTTAAATGATGATTGGCATACTTGAGGCGCGCCTCCACGTGTGCTCTCTTCAGCAGGGGTACCTTTCGGGCACTGCAGGATGTGAATCCATTGTTGCGCAAAGTGTTGCCAATTGTTTCCTTGCAAACTGTGGTCCCAGCTGCCTTCAGGTCATTTGCTAACTCCTGCCGAGTGGTTGCAGGACGATTTCTGACTGTTGCACCGGGCCGAGGTCTGTTGATTGTCATGTTATACTCTTTAAACTTTCTGATAATTGCACCAATAGTTGTTACTTTCACATCCAACACCTTACTAATCTTTTTGTAGCCCATTACAGCTTTGTGAAGGTCAACAATTCTGACTCTGAGGTCCTGTGACAGCTCTTTGGTTTTACCCATGTTGGAGACTTGAAATCTGTGTGATCTGTCTGATTCTGTGGACAGTTGTTTTTCACACAAGTGATTAGTGAGAACAGGTGGCTTCAGGTCAGGTAACAAGTTGATTGGGAGTGTCTAACTGGTCTGTAAAAGCCAGAACTGCTAATGAATACTAAGGGATCAAATACTTATTTCACTCCATGAAATACAAATCAATTAATATATATTCCTTAGATTTATTTTCTGGATTTTCTTTTTAATATTCTGTCTCTCCATGTAAGAATACATCTACCATTAAAAGTATAGAATGATCATGTCTTTATTAGTGGGCAAACAAAGAAAATCAGCAAGGGATCAAATACTTCTTGGACTCACTGTATATATATCACTACACAGTACACCTATCCACAGCTGCCCACCATGATATATATCACTACACAGTACACCTATCCACAGCTGCCCACCATGATATATATCACTACACAGTACACCTATCCACAGCTGCCCACCATGATATATATATCACTACACAGTACACCTATCCACAGCTGCCCACCATGATATATATCACTACACAGTACACCTATCCACAGCTGCCCACCATGATATATATATCACTACACAGTACACCTATCCACAGCTGCCCACCATGATATATATATCACTACACAGTACACCTATCCACAGCTGCCCACCATGATATATATATCACTACACAGTACACCTATCCACAGCTGCCCACCATGATATATATCACTACACAGTACACCTATCCACAGCTGCCCACCATGATATATATCACTACACAGTACACCTATCCACAGCTACCCACCATGATAGATTACGACACAGTACACCTATCCACAGCTGCCCACCATGATATATATCACTACACAGTACACCTATCCACAGCTGCCTATTCCATATTTTGCAGCCAACAAAATACATGTGCACAGTAGAGAGAACATTTGGGAAAAAAAATGTAATTAACATTTAGTTAACAGTATGTCTGGTCGGCTTTGACCAAACACAAGAGCTCTTCTATCATCATCTGTGGGCTGTAAAGTACGAGGTGTCCTCACCAATCAGGAGCCATTGATGGGCTAAGCCTATTAATCCAATGCACTGCTGATTATCAGCCAGCTTCACTATTACAGCAATTATGTTCTGCAAGTACAATGTATGAATATTCAGGAAGGGCTCCAGATCCCCCTTAGTGAGGCTCACCAAGCCCAGCGTATGTGTGGCGTCTACCTGATAATTGCCTTCTTATTGCTTGTAATTAATATTTATTCTATCCCAGCTGACAGCTGTCACATCAGGTCATCAGACTTGTGGTCATAATGTGGACGGGAAAAAAAAGAAAAAAGTTTAAAAAGGGAAATACAGGTATCATGTATTGACTTTGTCTGCTGTTCTTAGACAGAGCAGCCAATGAGAGCGCAGCTGCAGTGTAAAGCGATTTAGGATGCTTTAGACTTTCTTTGCAGCATAGATTACACTACAGTTACGGATCATAGTTATGCATACAGTATAAGCATATGGCAAGGACTTTTTATTTGTTAACATATCAGAATCAGACAACAACCTAATCTGTTCCGAGACCTTTACAAATAATGGACATTAGTAATGTCAGAAAGAAAGAACCCTCAAGATATTAAAGTGCTATCTTACAATCACAAGTAATACCCTATTAGTGGGGGTCTGACCCTCTGCCAGTCACCAGAACAGAGCCTAAATGCCCCACACAATAACTGCACGGGCGGCCCTCCAATCACTGCCTATAGTACATTGGCCACCTCTGAGTTCTGTAATACTGCCCTAAGCAATCAGCTAAGTTTGTGAAGATGAATTCACATGGACATCAGAGCAGAGTTCATGCAGACATCTGCACCAGTAAAAGAAAAATGATCAGCTCACCGGTTGTAGGCACTCTTCAGTGCTCCGGATCCACACCTGGCTGGTGTGTGCCAACGTATTCAAGGAAAACAATGATCCAGCACGTAGCGAAGAAAGTAGCCTTTATTTTCCAATTGCAGGTAAAAACATGTGAAACACCATAGTGCAGGGACCCCACAGAGATCAGATCAAATGAACACATGATGTGCCGTTACTATTACCGCAAAACCTCAGCACATGCATTTTACAAAATATATACAAAGAAAAACAATAAAAACACACGAGGACAACAAGTCAGAGAGATGAGAGGTGGACAAGATAATTGTAGATCACATATTTACACATCAGAAAACACCGAATAATGAACTCATGGGAAGATGAATAGCTGTAACTTACATACAATTTAAATTATAATAATATCTATTCATATATGTATATAGTCTGCATACCCATGTATTCCTCCTACACTCCTCCAAGAACACACATATACTTTACAAAAGAATATTATAACTAAATATGTGTGAAAATGGAAAAACAATAAGTTATAAAGTCACCAACTGCAAAAAATGTAAATAACACGCAATGTACAGCGTTTTGTTTTTTTTTCATTTACATTTTTTGCAGTTGGTGACTTTATAACTTATTGTTTTTAAGACCGCTTATCGTTAATCGTCGGAAAATTGCTTGGTGTAATAGTACCCTAAGGGTACTATTACACCAAGCAATTTTCCGACGACTAACGATTAACGATCTTAAACGACCGCTAAGGCAAACGACCCGAAATCGTTCGCCCAAGTACACGAAACGATGATCGTTATTTATGATCGTTCTTGCGGTCGTTTAGTCGTCGCTATTGCGTACGTTTCAGCTGTGAATTTTTATTCCACCGAACGATGTGCGAACGATGAGCGAACGATCAAACGATAAAAATAGGTCCGGATCCTATTAAACGATCAACGATTTCTCGTTGGTCGTTTAATTGTTGCCTGCTATTACACGAAATGATTATCGTTCAAATCTGAACGATTTAACGATTTTACGAACGATAATCGTTCTGTGTAATACCACCCTAAGAGTCTATACAAGTCAGATCTTCAATATTAATACAAAAGGCCAGAGTAGAGGTATCACGACTAACCCGCAGACTGCTCCAAGCCCTCACCCTGTACAGGTTATAACTTGATTTCCTTCCAATTGTTCCATAGCTGCCATTACAGTTCATGTCCAGGTGTGTAGAGCAGACATAGAAAGCTGCTCACATGCTTCTTCTCAGTATAGTTCATTGATCTAAACTAAATTAAAATCTGCAAACTCAGTCAGTCTTAGTTTAATAACTTATACTGTATCACTAACCTCAATGAAAGGGGGGGGGGGCAAGCAGAGGGTGGGGGGGGGGGGGGGTCGCTATTCACAATGCAAGTAAAATACCCTAGATTTCTATATATTTGCATTGTGTCAGTCTCTGCAGCCTCTCCATTCTGCTTAGCGTTCGTGAAAGCTGAATCTGAGCAGTCTGCTGCCATCTACTGAAAGCTTTGGGTTATGAGGATAGCTTTTAAGGCAAGCGTTAAAGGGGTTTTTCATCAAGCATTACACCCCTTTCCTTATTTACACAGGCAACTCAGCTTATCTGTGCAGGCGCATGCTGGAAAACCCCTTTAAACCCAGCTGATAATTTAGTGTGAGACTCTCTGAACATTGAGGTAGAGACTTTCCATCAGGGCATTAAAGGGGTGGTGTCGGGAAGAAAACCAGATCTATACTCATACAGTATGTAAAATGAAATATATTTACAATGTAAAAGTAATTCTTAAAATGTATCATTGAGTTATATACTTTAGATGTTTGTTAAAAAGGACTCCTGAAAAGACTTCCTCAGGATTGATGGGGACCCCAGATGTCAAATCCTAGCAAAACTACATTTAAAAAAAATATAAAAACAATGCTGCCACTGCAATCCAATGGGAATAACAGCTCTTCTCTAAGGCTGGGTTCACACTACGTTACGTCTTTTGCAAAAAAAAACTGATGAAAAATGAATGCATTTATGTGCATCTGGTTTTCCATTGACTTCTATTATGAAAAAACAGATGTTTTGTTTTAACATGCACAAAAATGTAGTCGACCTCATTTTTGTGTCTGTTAAAAAAAAAAAACACGTCCGTTTTGATCTTTTTTTTTTTTTTTTAAATAATGGAAGTCAATGGAAAACTGAAATAAAATGGAGGCACAGAAATGCATCCTTTTATATTTTATCAGTTTTTCGTACGTTTTTTGCAAAAACAGTGTGAACCCAGACAGAACCAGTGCCTTTATCTGCCATACATATGTATGTCACAAATATATACCTAAGACTTTGTATTTCCTATTAAGGATCCATAACTACGCCCCACCTCACCCTAAAAAGCCTAATAAAACCAATAGGGGTAAATTCCCACGCAGCATGTACTTGCTGCAAAAAGCTGTTTTGGGTTTTTTTGCCAAAGAAATACTATGACAAATCCAGTCCCCAAAAATAGTAAGTAAAATAAATAAGTCAAAAACTATACAAACAAAGTTGGGCCCTTAAGTTGCAATAAAACCAATTGCAGCTTGAAGGGCAGAACAAGTAATACTTCTCTCCAGTGAAGGGCAAGCAACCAATATTTCAGGACTGAATGCATTGGTAAACAACAATTTGTTATAGCAGCAAGATACTAATTGTCCGGACAAGAGCCGTCATTAACATTTCTCCTGAAAAATGCCAAAAGATTTATAAACGTCCATAGAGCCCGGTGAAATGGCGCACGACATCCAATCATCAAATCGCTGCAACATTCAATTAGTGTCCAAAGCCATAGGAAAATAACAGCGTGCTGACATTTACCCAGATCACCGCCTGTGTAGAGACGGCCACCATTACCACATGGAAAAAGCAGGAACAAATACAAACAGAGGAGGTAAAAGCCTTCTGAAAGGAAGTGTGGAATATATGCTTGCTGGTTACAGCGATATCACACAAACCAGACCAGACTGGTGTCACGTAAAGGAGCTGTGCAGTTTATGGCTATGTGCACACTTTGTAAGAGACCGTCCGTTCCGTGACCCGGAAAAGATCATCCCGGCCGATACTGTAGTACCCACCGGATGATCTTTAGGGCCGCAGGGTTCTGATGCGGGTGCATCCGTGCGCGCCCGCATCAGAACTCTCCACTGCACGCTCCGGCCGCTCGCTCCATAGTGTGCACTGACATGGTTTTCTGCCGTAGCTATTCAATGAATAGCGGCCGCAGAAAACTGACATGTCAGTTGTTTGCGGCGCTGCTAGGGATTCCGGCCGGAGCATATAATATGTGTATACGCTTAGGCTGGGATTCCATAGGCAGCAATGGAACATATATTTTCGTATAAGTCACGGCCGTGGTTTTACGAAAATATACGTTGTGTGAACATAGCCTATATCAGCATCATGTGACATTACTGACTTCTTACTCCAGTGGGGTCCCGTATACCCATCCTTGGGGCTGGAGTTGAGGTTATAATCCTGGTACCCAGGAAGACGAGTCAATGACATCAGAGGTCACGTGACAAGCTGGAGGTGAATCCTGGACTCATCTCCAGGAAAGTAAATGATAAATGCCAAAACGTGGGAACGGACAGGATTAATGCAGGCTGCTTTGAGACCTTCATAGGAATGTATTCGCCTATGTTTAATAGCCAGATACTCAGACATGTTCTTTTTTTTTTTTTTTTTTTTTTATAGAATGAATAGAGTCACTGTCACGTGCCGTACCTGCGGCTCTATTCAAAACAAAGGAGCGAGTGGGCTGATATGGAGATCGGCAGGGGGTATGGAGTTTGGACCCCCTGCGATCTTTTACTTGTACCCTATCCTGCAGATAGGGGACAAGTTAGTTTTACCTTGAAATATCCCTTTTTAAGGGAGCTGCCATCTTTTCTGAGCTGTTTATAAGAGCATTTAGTGGTCTGCTTTACAGCCAGCCCCATGGACATAGATGACAATAGACAGGACCTGCCTTGACATAAATGTCAAACATTACTTTCTGTGACCTTCGGAGAGGTCATTCCACAGAGAGTCTTAAGGCAGCTCATACACTTTACATTGATTACATTCAAACATCAATATAGGTTGAGTGTTATGGAATTCTACTGCCTGGTCCATATGTTCTCAGAAAGATAAGCCACTGCCACAGCTGTCTGGCTGCGGCTTACCCCTCCCCATTGAGAACACACAGCATCTGGCCATCGTGTATGGTGGGATGGGAGATAACTGAGATTATTGAAGGGTTATGGCCACCTTTATAATGATGCTATCTACTAGTGTTACCGGTCTCTGCAATGCTGTACAGATCAATTTACAGCAGTCGCATCTTACCACAGACAAATCAGGAAGTCTCAGCTTAGTTTTAGACCTAGTGGTGAGAATGAAAACTGCAAGATTTCAGGCTTATTTTATAACATAAATATTAAGATTGTGGGGGGGGGGGGGGGTCAAAAATTCTTAAAAATATGCTTACCATAAAAACTTGATTTAATTAATAAGTCTGATGACACATTCTTTTAAAGGGATATTCCCATCTCCATAGGGGGGATAACAAGCTGATTATTGGGGGTCGATTGCTAGGACCCCACCAATCCAGAGGGATGCAGTCATCTCCGCAGCGAATGAGGCGCTCATTGTGCCCGTGTGGCCTGGGCTCCATTCATTCTTTATAGGGCCACCAGCATTTCTAAGTGACAGATTCCCTTTGATTAAGCCCTCTAAGAGTTTTTTTTTTTATACAGTGCAACATAGACTATAAATAAAGGACTTTAGTACATGCCTCACGTGTCCTGATTTCAGTTAACCCCTTAGTGACCGCCGATACGGCTTTCTACGGCGGTCACTAATGGGCCTTATTCTGCTGCCATCAGCTTTTTACGGCGATGGCAGAGAATAAGGCTGCGGGGCCGGGACGGCCCCCACCCCATCCCCCCGGCTACCGGAGGTAGCTGAGGGGTTGGGGCAGTGTGTGCGGTCCGTCCCGGCCCCCCCCCTTACCGACGATCGCCGCTATTAACGTTATAGCGGCGACCGTCGGTAATGGAGATTACCGGTGCTGCCGCCACCTTTCATCTCCCCCCGCCGTGAATCTACGGCGGGGGGAGATGAAATAAGTGTATATCAGACCCCAGATCAGACCCCCCTAGTGCCCCGATCACTAACCCCCCTCCCCCGGCGGCCATCATTTCCAAGATGGCCGCCGCAATCGCTGTGAACCGACTAACGTCGGTTCACAGCGATTAAAAAGTAAAATGAATGAAAGCCCCATGCTCTCCGCCACCGGAGGTAGCGGAGAGCATGGGGCAGTCATCGGGGACCCCCCTGTGGGGTCCCGGTACAAGCGATCACGGTATATACTATATACCGCTGATCGCTTGTACCATGTGCTCCTGGCACTTTTTATCCCCTGTCACCATAAATGATTGGTGACAGGGGATAAAAAGTGATGTCCCCCCCACCCCCCAAGTCGCCCCCCCACCCCCCCTGTCACCCCCGTCCCCGAGTCACCCTCCCTTCCCCATATACTCACCGGATCCACGGAGCTCCTTCCTCTTCGGTGTCCTGGCTGGTTATGAAGTGCGCATGCGCTCCACAACCAGCCAAGCTCTGAAAATTTAAAGTGACAGAGACCAATTTGGTCTCTGTCACTGAACTATGATTACTGTGATAGAAAATATCACAGTAATCATAGTAATACAGTGAAAAATGAATGTGTAAAGTACAAAAAGTGACAAACATACAAAAAAATAAAACACACACTTTTTATTATAGTAATAATTGCAGTTTACTCCCAAATTACCCCTAACCCCCTCCCCAGATTACCCGTAACCACCGCACGTTGCCCGTAACCACCGCACGTTGCCCGTAACCACCGCACGTTGCCCGTAACCACCGCACGTTGCCCGTAACCACCGCACGTTGCCCGTAACCACCGCACGTTGCCCGTAACCACCGCAAATTGCCAGTGACCCCTCCAGATTGCCCGTAACCACCCCAAATTACATGTACCCACCCCAGATTACCTATAAGCACTTCAGTTTATCAGTAACAATCCCAGATTGTCTGTAACCCTTCCAGGTTGCACATAACCCCCCAAGGTTCCCCGTAATCATGCCAGATACATGTAACCCCCCCAGATTGCACGTAACCACCGCGCGTTGCCTCTGAACCACGCCACGATGCCTCTGACCACGCACGATGCCTCTGACCACGCCACGATGCCTCTGACCACGCCACGATGCCTCTGGACCACGCCACGATGCCTCTGACCACCGCACGTCGCCTCTGACCACCGCACGTCGCCTCTGACCACCGCACGTCGCCTCTGACCACCGCACGTCGCCTCTGACCACCGCACGTCGCCTCTGACCACCGCACGTCGCCTCTGACCACCGCACGTCGCCTCTGACCACCCCAAATTGCCAATGACCCCCCTCCAGATTGCGGTGCCCATGTCAGATTACAGGTACCCACCCCCAGATTGCCTATAAGAACTTCAGTTTATCCATAACCACCCCACATTGCCCGTAACCACCCCACGTTGCCCGTACCACCCCAGATTGTCTGTAAGCACTGCAGGTTGCCCGTAACCAGCCCACGTTGCCCGTTACCAGCCCACGTTGCCTGTAACCAGCCCACGTTGCCTGTAAACCAGCCCACGTTGCCTGTAGACCAGCCCACGTTGTCTGTAACCAGCCCACGTTGCCTGTAACACCCCACGTTGCCGTAACCACAGCAGGTTGCCCGTGACCACCACACGTTGCCCATAACCACCACACGTTGCCCGTAAACCACCCCAGCGTTGCCTGTAACCACCCCACGTTGCCTGTAACCACAGCAGGTTGCCCGTGACCACCACACGTTTGCCAATAACCACCACACGTTGCCCGTAACCACCCAGCGTTGCCTGTAACCACCCCACGTTGCCTGTAACCACAGCAGGTTGCCCGTTACCACCCCATGTTGTCCGTAACCACCCCAGATTACCTGTAACCACCTCAGGTTGCCCATAACCACCCCTGGTTGCCCGTAACCACCCCACATTACCTGTAATCTCATTTTTTTATTTATTTTAGTAACTGCGCTATTCTAATAACCATTACTAGCTGCGGTTTTGCTCCTGTAAATTGGCGCCTCCTTCCCTTCTGAGCCCTGCTGTGTGCCCATACAGTGGTTTATGCCCACATATGAGGTACCGTTTTACTCAGGAGAACCTGCGTTACAGATTTTGGGGTGAATTTTCTCTCCTGTTCCTCGTCAAATTGAGAAATTCAAACTAAACCAACATATTATTGGAAAAATTAGAGTTTTTCATTTTTACTGGCCAATTTTGAATACTTTTCCCTCTAATACCTGTGGGGTAAAAATGGTCACCACACACCAAGATGAATTCTTTGAGGGGTGTACTTTCCAAATGGGGTGACTTTTGGGGGAATCTATTCTGCTGACACTACAGGGGCTCAGCAAACGCACCTGGCGCTCAGAAACTTCTTCAGAAAAATCTGCACTGAAAATGCTAATTGGCGCTCCTTCCCTTCTGAGCCCGGGCTGTGTGCCCATGCAGTGGTTTATGCCCACATATGGGGTACTGTTCTACTCAGGAGAACCTGCTTTACATATATTGGGGTGACATTTCTCTCCTGTTCCTCGTGAAATTGAGAAATTTCAAACTAAAGGAACATATTATTGGAAAAATTCGAGTTTTTCATTTTTACTGTCTACTTTGAATATTTTCCTCAAACACCTGTGGGGTCAAAATGCTCACCACACCCCAAAATAATTCTTTGAGGGGTGCACTTTCCAAAATGGAGTGACTTATTGGGAGATTTTACTCTGTGGACACTACAGGGGAACTGCAAACGCACCTGGCACTCGGAAACTTCTTCAGCAAAATCTGCATTGAAAAAGCTAATTGGCGCTCCTTCCCTTTTGAGCCCTCCTGTGTGCCCATACAGTGGTTTACGCCCACATATGGGGTACCATTGTACTCAGGAGAACCTGCGTTACAAATTTTGTGGTACTTTTTTCCTCTGTTCCTCGTGAAATTGAGAAATTTCAAACTAAAGAACATAATATTGGAAAAAATTTGAGTTTTTCCTTTTTACTGTCTACTTTTGAATACTTTCCTCTAATACCTGTGGGGTCAAAATGGTCACCACACACCAAGATGAATACTTTGAGGGGTGCACTTTCCAAAATGGGGTGACTTATGGCGAGATTTTACTCCGCTGGCACTACAGGGGCACTGCAAACGCACCTGGCGCTCGGAAACTTCTGCAGCAAAATCTGCATTGAAAAAGCTAATTGGCGCTCCTTCCCTTCTGAGCCCTCCTGTGTGCCCATGCAGTGGTTTATGCCAGATATGTGGTACCATTGTACTCAGGAGAACCTGCGTTACAAATTTTGGGGTACTTTTTTCCTCTTGTTCCTCGTGAAATTGAGAAATTTCAAAACTAAACGAACATATTATTGGAAGAATTCGAGTTTTTCATTTTTACTGTCTTCTTTTGAATACTTTCCTGTAATACCTGTGGGGTCAAAATGGTCACCACACACCAAGATGAATTCTTTGAGGGGTGTACTTTCCAAATGGGGTGACTTATGGGGGGTTTTCTCTCTGCTGACACTACAGGGGCACTACAAACGCACCTGGCGCTCAGAAACTTCTTCAGCAAAATCTGCATTGGAAAAGCTAATTGGCGCTCCCTTCCTTCTGAGCCCTGCTGTGTGCCCATACAGTGGTTTACCGCCCACATATGGGGTACCGTTGTACTCAAGAGAACCTGCATTACAAATTTTGGGGTGCTTTTTGTCTCATATTCCTTTTGAAAATGAGAAACTTTAATCTAAACGTATATATTATTGGAAAATTAAAATTTTCAATTTTTTACTGCCTAATTGTGACTCTTTCCTCCAGCCCTGTAGGGTTAAAATGCTCATTATACCCTAGATTAATTCTTTAAGTGTGTAGTATTTCCAAAATGGGGTCATTTATGGGGGTTTCAGGATACCAGACTTCTAAATCCATTATAAAAAAAGAACTGGTCCTAAAAAAATCAGTTTCACGAAAATGTGATAATTTGCTGATAAATTTCTAAGCCCCATAACACCCTAAAAAAGTAAAATATGTTTACCAAATTATGCCAGAGAATAAAGAAGACATATTGGTAATGTGACTTAGTAACTAATTTATGTGCTAAGACGAACTTTTCTTTTTTTTTGAAGCAGAGAATTTCAAAGTTCATAAAATGCAAATTTTTTTACTTTTTCATGATATTTTGATGTTTTTCACAAAAAACACACAAAGTAGTGACCAAATTTTGCCACTAACCATAAAGTGCCATATGTCACGAAAAACAATCTCAGAATCGCTAGCATACGTTAAGCATCACTGAGCTATAAGAGCATAAACTGAGACAGGTCAGATTTTGAAAAATTAGCCTGGTCATTAAGGCCCAAACTAGCTGCAGCACAAAGGGGTTAATATGCCATGCCTTGGTTGTCTGCCATTCTGATTCCTATTTCCCATCTTATATAGTTTCCATATTCAGCCTAAATTTCCTATGGCTGGCTTTATAGACCCAGAGAGGGTTGTCTCCATCATGATCTGTGGCCCAGTTTGAACTTCTATTGAACGGCTGCAGATGTGTCATTCTGCGCGAACAACTTATCTACAGCCCCTCAAAATTACCAAAAAAACTGTCAGATCAACTTTGATAGCTATTTACCATTTGGTGACATCTGTTCATGTCACAAAAAAATGATTAGTCATCAGAAAAGTATCTAAATCAGCCATGAAATATCTGTTTTTATGACAGTGACAACTTATTTCCTTAAAGGAGTACTCCGGCGCCCCCGCTCCAAAAAAACAGACACACACAGCATTTATACTTCCCATCCCTCCGATGACAATCGCCGTTCGAATTTCTTGCCGGCCGCGTCCTTGTCATCTTCGTCCTCACTTCGAGGTTGCAGAGCAGTGAATGGGAGAGAAAAGGATGCTGGTGCACATGCGCAACGGCAGCCTTTTCATTGGCTGGAGCTGATTGGCTGAGCAAACTGGAAGCCATGTGATGCACTCCAGCCAATGAAAAGGCTAATGGTGCGCAAAAGCACCAGCAGCCTTTTTCCTCTCCCATTCACTGCTGTGGAAGACAGTGAAGGGAAAAGAGACCAGGACCGCCCCCTGCTGTGACGACATCGACCCAAGATTGCGCCCGGGAGAAGAGGACGGGGTCGACAGTGATTTGGTATGTATACTTTAACTTCTGGAGAACGGGGAGGAACAGGGCCAGACAGCTTATTAACACACATTACATATGTAATGTGTGTTAATTAAGCGTAAAAAGAATCACCGCACTACCCCTTTAACCATAGGGTCAGATGACAAGTATGGGGGATCCTAAGTGCACCTGTTTCAGTGGGGCAGTGGTGGGAGTGTATGTGCATGGCTGTTCCATTTAAACTCTATGGGACTGATGAAGATAGCCAAGACACTGAAAAACATAAAACACATCTGATATGATGATATAAACACATCTGAAATCTGATAGGATTTCTACTTAGGCAGGAAGTTGCTGCTTCTTGTAAACAGGGACTAGTATTTTCACAGAATGAGAAAAAAAAAAATCAGTTTGTCTCCATCCAAAATGCCACACCGCAACCTTTAGTCACCATTAGCTGGAGAGAACTTTACTGGTTCTAACCTAGACCCGGCCTGAAGAGAACATTTAAAAGTCAGCCGAAAGAGGACACCCATGCAGACGTGCCTGCATCTGATGAAACGACAATGCTAACATTTATTATGGAAGGGAAGATCACATTACAGCTGAAATGTCTCAGGGCTCACCCAATAATTATCTGTCATTATTTCCCAGTGAACTGTGCATGCGAGATTATCACAGAATATCAATACTATAGAGCGTCTCTGTAAGGTGCAGCTGTGATTCCCTACGAGAGACGCTGCACAGGAGTGCTGGAGGGGACACAGATCCACTGCACTGCTCTAGAACTTGCAAACACTCATTTGTAATGCGGATTCTGTGAGCTTCAATGCAGATTAGTCACTGTGATTGGTCGGGCAGTGCAGAGACCCCCATTAATCTTTACATAGAGCCAGGAGAAGTACACAGCTGTGGGCTTCACTCCCCAACTCATTGCTGAACTGACTGCAACAAAATGGACTGGGTGCAATGCTGTATTGGGCTATAGCTTAAGATTGTTAGGGTCAGCACTGAGACCCCAACTGAAGAAATCGTTCCATCTACCGAACTAGCTCTCAAAAAAAAAAAAAAAAAAAAAAACCCTGAAACCTGAGACCCTCCACCGATTGTTAGAACTGAGTGGGAAAAAGTGTTCAACTGTGCAATTCTTCACCCCCCTCCCCAACTGGGGCCATTCATTAGGTAGCACACCATCACAGCTAGGATGCCACACACTGGCGGATATGCACACTCACTCATTAGATGCTTTTGTTGTCCTCCGAGTGTCTCAAATATATAGAACTGGCTGAATCATTCTGCTGCAACTTCCACATTTACTTTCTAAATGAAACCTGTCACCTGGTGGGATAATTATGATTCACCAGGAAACACTGCTTAGCGTGGGCATCTGCACCCACTCACCATCTCCCATATTCTCTGACATAGGCAAGGGCTACACGGCAACTGGTGGCTCTGCATCATATCACCGCAATGCTGCCGACTTTTGAACTAAGGATAGTGGTTTTGTGGCCACCCAAAGGTTACTGAGACCACAAGAGTATTCTGGAATCCAGACATGATGCAGACTATGCCCCCTTATCCAATCATTTGCAGAGGGGAAAATAAGGGTCATTGCTGCACCTTGTGAATGGCTGGCCACTTTCTTTTCTAGGATAAAGTACAGAACTGTGAACCACTGACAGGTGTATGTTGTTTAAGACTTCCTGTTTGGCTAATGCAGCGGAGACCATTGCCCAATAGCGGTGTCATGTTGCCAATCACCCAAACATCCCCCAGGCTTCGGAGGAGAAATGGGGCTCTGGTTTGGAACACATGCCACGCATATATGTGGAACCCCAGCCTTAAGGAGTACCAGTCATTAAAAATAACTTCTGACATACCCGGCATGTCACAAGTTACTGAGTGCAGTGGTCTCATTGTGATCAAGAGATATAGCAGAGCACGGCAGCCTATAAGGGTACATTGTTGGAATTAGCCAGTGGCTGGGGAGTGGACTGCTCTCCCCCAGCTATATCTCTTGATCACAGTGGGTCTTAACCTCTTAAGGACGGAGCCAATTTTCATTTTTGCGTTTACGTTTCTTCCTCCTTGTGTTTAAAAGGCCATAGCACTTGCATTTTTCCACCTAGAAACCCACATGAGCTCCTTTTTTTTTGAGTCACTAATTGTACTTTGCAATGACAGGCTGAATTTTTGCATAAAATATGCTGCGAAACCAAAAAAAAAAAATATGCGCGGTGAAATCGGAACAAAACAAAAAAACACAATTCTTTTTCTTTGTTTTTGTTTTTTTTTTTTTTTTTTTACGCCATTTGTCCTACGGAAAAACTGACATGTTATATATGTTCCTCAGGTCTGTACGATTAAAACGATATGCAACTTGCATAACTTTTATATTATTTGATATAAAAAATTTGAGAAAAAAAAAACATTCCTTAAAATCGCTCTATTCCCAGCCTTATAACGCTTTTTTCCTCTGGTCTATGGGGCTGATTACGGTGTCATTTTGTGCACCATGATGTGTTCTTTCTATCAGTACCTTGATTGCGTATATGCGACTTTTTCATCACTTTTCATTACAATGTTTCTGGATTTAATGTGACCAAAAATGCACAATTTTTGCACTTTGGCGGGTCTTTGCGCTTACGCAGTTTACCCTGCAAGATCAGGAATGTAATAAATTAATAGGTCGCGCAATTACGCACGCGGCGATACCAAACATGTTTGTTTATTTATATAATGGGAAAAGGGGGGTGGATTCAGACTTTTATTAGGGGAGTTGTTTTTTTTTTAATTAAAAAGACACTTTTTTTTAACTTATACAGTCTCAGACATCAGTGTAGCTGTATAAAACAGCACTGATCCATGAGATCGGTGCTCTATTGCTTTGGTTAGCTGCAGACCATTGCAATAAAACACCGAGAAGGGATCAGCGTCATTCTGACGCTGAGGCCCAGCTCGGTGAGACCAAGCGATCCCCCCTCCACGATCGCATCGCCACTAGACACCAGGGATGAGCTGCAAATAACACTGTTAGATGCAGCAGTCGGGATCGTGGCAGTTCAGAGCGGGGTCGCAGCGCGGCCCCCCTCTCAACTCCTCTTCCGGACATATGCTGTACGGGTACTGCATATGTCCGTAAGAGGTTGAAGGAGAAGTCCGGTCACAATTTTTATTTAAGTATTGTATTGCCCCCCAAAAGTTATACAAATCTCCAATATACACTTTTTAGGGGAAATGCTTCTAAAATGCTTTTTCCCTGCACTTACTACTAGCATCAAGGCTTCACTTCCGGGATAACAAAGTGATGTCACTTCCTGAGTAAAATGGTAATGTTACGACCCGACTTGCAGAGCTGTGCAGGCTGTGGCTGCTGGAGAGGATGTTGGGGGGGGGGGGGGGGTGCTCAGCGTCCCCCTGCCATCATTCTCTCCAGCAGCCACAGCCGCACAGCTCTGTGAGATGGGTCGTTCACCGGACTTCTCCTTTAACCGTGATCAATAAATTTTGACATGCCTGATTACATGTTTATTTATTTTATGACAGTGATTCTTTAAAAGAGAGCTGTGAATAGCATAGCAGAAAGCCGATGTCAAAAGCAAACTAGCTGGAAAATAGCTCCCTCTATGTAAATAGGATGCAAAATTTTGAGAGAGTCTGGCACTAGTCAGTCCCAGTGGATAAAAGCATCAAAAAGAGCGATGGAGCAGGTGTGATTAAAAATGCATGTTATATTCTGACTACTGCAGCTCCCAACATGAGCAATTGTGGCTTTCTTTTGCCAGGGGCCCTTTCATTATAGAACAGCACCCAGAACTACAGGGTAGGGCTTCACCTACAGGTGCTATAGCATTAGCCGAATGAAATATTCAAGATGATCTAATGCATGTGCTTTGTATGAGATACTCTCACTATCTCCTCACTGTTTCCTCTGTAATTTGTGTGTTTTAACAAGATTACCTAGAGGCAGCTGTGCGTTTAACAGGCAACTCTTAACAATGTCACCCGGAGACAGATGTTTTTAGAAACATAACCTAAAAATTACAGGTAGGAAACAATAGGTGCTTGTTTACATGGCTATTAACAGGGATATAAATAGCTTATTATAAGACTTATTGATGCCCACAGCAACCAATCACATCTCTGCTTCCATTTTACCAGAGCACTACCAGAAACGAAAGCTGAGCGGTGACAGGTTGCTATGGACAACAAGGACACCTACCTCCATTTTAATACAAAACCGAATAAATTTCCACTTCATGGAATGAGAACTTGCATGAAAAATAAGTGACTTGTTTCAGTGAAGTTCTGCACTGAAGCTCCCCCTGCTGGCAGTGGCTCAAAGCTGCACATAAGTGAGGGGTCTTACTGTGTGGACATGGCCTAAGAATGCAAGAGCAATTTCTAGGCAGACATGATGGTGAGTTACTACAGGGCTTTATACTGTATACCTCCAGATCCTCAAACTCATACTATCCTGTTCCCATAACCGATCAGGTTCTCTCTGCAATGGTGTTCTTTATGGCATGTATATGCCAGCAACCTGTCAAACTGAATGCCAGTGTATATGTACACGGGCACCTTTGGCTTTACATGGCTTTATTTACAATGCTGTGCATTCAAGTCGGAACAGAAAATCACGTGTGTGGATGATCTGAGTGTAGTCACTAGCTGACAACAGCCGGGCTCGTGTACACTCATTTTGACAGGTTGTGGTATATGTGTGCCACATAGGGTACAAGTGTGGTGTAAACCCAGCCCTAGATCGAATGAGGGTTAAAGAGGTTATCCAAACTTAGAAAGATTTCTTCTTTATTACCAATGCATCGCCACACCTGTGCTCAGGCTGCATGTGATATAACTCACTTTTACAGGACAGAGTTGCAATACCTCACACAACAGAGGACAAGAAAGGTGCTGTTCCTTAAAGGGGTTATCCGGTGTTTAAAAAAAAAACAAAAAAACATGGCCCCTTTGCTTCAAAGGCCGCACAGTCTCCAGTTTGGGTGGGGTTTTCCATTAAAGTGAATGGAGCTCAACTGCACACCACACCTGAACTGGAGACAAGAGCGGTGCTGTCTCTGTAAGAAAGTGGCCAAGATTTTCTAAGGCTGGATAACCCCTTTAGCTATGGTACATAAATGTCTAAGGGCAATCACTTGACACGTCAGGTGGATCACATGACTGTCCAAGGTGAAACATGTGACATGTAAACTGGATCACATGACTGTCCAAGGGGATTAACATGTCAGGTGGATCACATGACTGTCCATGCAAATCATATGACATGTTAGGGGGATCACATGACTGTCCAAGGTGAAACATGTGACACGTCAGGTGGATCACATGACTGTCCAAGGTGAAACATGTGACATGTAAACTGGATCACATGACTGTCCAAGGAGATTAACATGTCAGGTGGATCACATGACTGTCCAGGCAAATCATATGACATGTTAGGGGGATCACATGACTGTCCAAGGTGAAACATGTGACACGTCAGGTGGATCACATGACTGTCCAAGGTGAAACATGTGACATGTAAACTGGATCACATGACTGTCCAAGGGGATTAACATGTCAGGTGGATCACATGACTGTCCAGGCAAATCATATGACATGTTAGGGGGATCACATGACTGTCCAAGGTGAAACATGTGACATGTAAGGTGGATCACATGACTGTCCAAGGGGATTAACATGTCAGGTGGATCACATGACTGTCCAGGCAAATCATATGACATGTTAGGGGGATCACATGACTGTCCAGGCAAATCATATGACATGTTAGGGGATCACATGACTGTCCAGGCAAATCATATGACATGTTAGGGGATCACATGACTGTCCAAGGTGAAACATGTGACATGTAAGGTGGATCACATGACTGTCCAGGCAACTCATGATATGTTAGGGGGATCACATGACTGTCCAAGGTGAAACACGTGACATGTAAGGTGGATCACATGACTGTCCAAGGTGAAACATGTGACATATAAAGAGAATCACATGACTGCCCATGCTATTGATTATTATGGACTAATCTGTGGGCTGTACCATTTATTTTGATAAGGAGGGGGAGGACAATGCAGTAAGAGGAAGGCATGTCAGCACAATTGTCTATAAATAGTAGAACACAGTGTACAGGCCGCACACGGAGCTGCTTATGTGTCTGTGTGACGTGACAGCATTTCCGTGGCTCCCGGTAACGTGTATAGCTGACAGCTCAGCACTATTCCGTGGCTCCCGGTAACGTGTATAGCTGACAGCTCAGCAGTATTCCGTGGCTCCCGGTAACGTGTATAGCTGACAGCTCAGCACTATTCCGTGGCTCCCGGTAACGTGTAAAGCTGACAGCTCAGCAGTATTCCGTGGCTCCCGGTAACGTGTATAGCTGACAGCTCAGCAGTATTCCGTGGCTCCCGGTAACGTGTAAAGCTGACAGCTCAGCACTATTCCCTCCCCGGGTCACCAGGGTACACAGGGGGCGCCCTCCCTCTGCATCACTGACCCCTCCTGCCAATCACCGTCCGGCGCAGCCACACAGGAAGGGGCGTGTCTGAGAGTCACCCTCCCACCAATCAGGAAGAGGAAAGGGTGACATCACTCGGCCACGCCCCTCCAGGATCTCTCTCCTCCCCACCTCCATCTCAAGCGCCTCAGTTCCATACAAAAGCAAGATGTCCGCCATCTTCAGTGGCTGCGACCCGGCTACTCCCGCCGAAATGCCCCCCTCAGCCCGCGGGCCTCCCTCCCCCCCCCCGGCGCGGGCCTCCTCCACCTCGTGCCCAGTCCCTGCTCGCGGGGCGGTATGCGGCTGGCGGCCTATGGGGTCCCCCCTGCTGCAACAAACCGCCACGGAGTCGGGTGGCAGCGGGGGGACGGGAGGGGGGAGCAGCCGTAAATGCGTTTACCTTGATGCAGTATGGAGGCTCGTCATATGTAACCAGCATGTACCTGTCGCCCCTACTAGCCGGATCCCGGGCGCGCAGCTGCGGGGACACAAACACAACAAGGGGGGAGTGAATAGCAGAGAACAGTCACAACAAGCAGCACATATAGTCCAAACAGCCGCACGGCTCCTGTTACCTTCATAAATATCTCAACCGCGCCTTTGGCAATATCCAAATAGGTCGTCCCCAAGTACGTCCGCTGGTTCATAGAGGCGGACGTGTCTATGAGGAACAGTAAAATAGGCATTTTTAGCGCATGCTAGGCGGTAACCCCCACCGAAGCGCCAGCCTAGAGCTGCTGCCCGTTATTGCCCCCGGGGTCGCTGCTCATCTATATGGAGTTATACGGGGAGGGGTACGGGGTAGTGCCCCCTTCTCTATGTGGTGTTGTGGTTCCCCCGGCCGCAGGACGGCCCTCCGCCCCGTGTGCTGCTCACTTGAGCTCTGAGTCTCTTCACCGTGTTCACTGATAGATAACTTCTCTTCCTAACCCCTCAGCCGCGCACCATGTGACCGCCCGCCGCCTCATTGGCCGCCCGCTATTTGCATATTCATGAGCGGCTCGCTCTCCAACCGTCACGTGGTCGCGAGACGCGCCATTGGCCGCCGGCTTGTTTGCATAGCAGAGATGATATATATTATTCAGGCGCTCGCGTTTGCAGAGGGCCGCAGTGCCTTGTGGGAGTTGTAGTCTAGGGGGGAGTGGCTTTTTTTTGTCGGTATCCATTTTTGGGGCTGTGGGACGGGGTCGTTCTCCTATTTTTTTTTATAGTTTTCCAGTAGCATTCCTGTGTGACAGGAGGAGGGCGCGCAGATGGGTGGGCATAGGCCTGTCATAGGGGCTTCCTTATAATAAAGAGGAAATCCAGGGCGAGGAGGCTAGTGTGTGAGGAGGCCTCATGGTGAGGTAGTGCCAGGGCATGGGCAGAGGATGGCTGCCATAGCTATACCTGGCCACCTACAATATTACAGGATAGAGATAGATAGATGGTGGCTTTCCAGTTGTTGAAGAACTACAACCCCCATCATGCACTGGCTGTCAGGACATGACAGGAGGTATAGTTTTGCAACAACTGGAAAGCCACAGGTTGGGGAATACTGCATTAGTGTAACAGACTGTCAAGGCATGATGGGAGTTGTAGTTTTGCCACAGGTTAGAGCAGGGGTAGGGAACCTTGGCTCTTCAGCTGCTGCAAAACTACAACTCCCATCATGAGCATGATGGGAGTTGTAGTTTTTCAGCAGCTGAAGAGCCAAGGTTCCCTATCCCTGGGTTAGGGAATGCAGCATAAGACCTAATTCACACATCCGTTGTTCTGTCCGCAATTGCAGGCAGATCATGAAACCAATGTTATCCTATGGCCCCGTTCACACGTCCGTATGTGTATACAGGGCCGCGATCCGCGCCGCAAAAAAAAAGGAAAAGTAATGCGGACCGTTGTTTTGCGACACGGGGTAATGATGTGTGAACGTAGTGCTCCGTGGATGCACATACGGTCCCCGGCCACGGACTGCACTACGGGTGTATGAATGTGGCCTTAGAGTGACACCTCGGGGCATGATGGGGGTTGTAGTTTTGCCACAGGTTAGGGAAAACTGCGTAAGAGTGACACTTTCCCAGGGCATGATGGGGGTTGTAGTTCTGCAATGCTTACAGAGCTACAAGTTGGGGAACACTGGTGTAGCTGGTACATAGAGGGAGGTACACTTGGTAAAACTCAGAGAGGAAACTGGGGTCCATGTCTTCAGGGGTATAGAGAAATATTTCACGCGTATTACACCTAACGATTATCGCGTAAAGATTCACTTTAAGGGTCCACTTACACAGAAAGATTATCTGACAGATTATCTGCCAAAGATTTAAAGCCAAAGCCAGAAACAGACTATAAACAGGGAAAAGGTCATAAAGGAAAGCCTGAGTTTCTTCCTCTTTTCAAATCCATTCCTGGCTTTGGCTTTAAATCTTTGGCAGATAATCTGTCAGATAATCTTTCTGTGTAAATGGACCCTATCAATCGATCGCTAGTGCCAACTAGGGACAATTCTGATGTTATTACATTCACCAATTACTGTTATGAACAATCGTTGTCGCGTTGTTATATGGCCGCTAACCGTCCCTTAGGACCACCCACACAGCACGTTTTATCTGTGAACGACTTATTGGACGAACAGATATGCGAACGATCAGCGAATTACCAACGATAATTTTTCAACATGTTGAAAGAAAACGGTTAACAACTTTTTGTTTGCCGTTTGATCTGTGGGTGTTATTACACAGGCAGAGAAGCGCTCATTTTCAGTCGTTACGGTAAATTTTAAACAATAATCGCTCCGTGTAATAGATCTCATATATGAGGCTAATCTCAGTACTCACTTATGAGTAACAAGTACAGTGGCCACATAAAGGCCAGTTATAGCCTCCATAGATTGTACACTACACCCTCTAGTGACCATAAGAAATATACATGTGACTAGTCAGCCAGTGGTCAGTCCTATATCCCATTCCATGTAATCAGGGGCGGTCTTGGCATTTCTGGGGCCCCAAACGAAGTTATGTCTTCCCCCCCCCCCGACACACGTTCCAAAACAATAGACCGCTGTGTGTTGCCCCCAGTAGTATATACCCCTTGTGCGCTACCGCCAGTAATATATAGACCCCTGTGTGTTCCCCCAGTTATATATAGCCCCCCGTGTGCTCCCCCAGAAGTATATAGACCTCCTGTGTGCTGCCCCAGTTGTATATAGACCCCCTGTGTGCTGCCCCCAGTTGTATATACCCCCTCTGTGCTCCCCCACTAGTATATAGGCCCCCTGTGTGCTCCCTCAGGGGTATTTAGCCCCCCTGTGTGCTCCCCCACTTGGATATAGACCTCCTGTGTGCTTCCCCACTTGGATATAGACCCCTGTGTGCTCCTCCAGTAGTATATAAACCCCCTGTGTGGTTCCCCCAGTAGTATATAGACCCCCTGTGTGCCCCACCAGTATTATATAGACCCTTTGTGTGCTGCCCCAGTAGTATACAGACCCCTGTATGTTCCCCAGTAGTATATAGACCCCCTGTGTGCCCCACCAGTAGTATATAGATCCCTGTGTGCTCCCCCAGTAGTATATAGCCCCCCTGTGTGCTCCCCCACTTGGATATAGACCTCCTGTGTGCTCTCCAAGTTGTATATAGACCTCATTCTGCTGCCCCAAGTAGTATATAGACCCCTGTGTGCTGCCCCCAGTAGTATATAGACCCCTCTGTGAAGCCCCACTAGTCTATAGCCCCCCTGTGTGCTCCCCCTGTTATATAGCCCCCCTGTGTGCTCCCCCCATTTATATAGACCCCTGATGTGCGCTCTCCCAGTTAAACAGACCCCTGTGTGCTCCCTCTCCCATATAGTATATAACACAATGAAACAAACACTTATACTCACCTGGGTCCCGGCGTCTCCTCTTCTGTTTACTCTTGTGACCGCAGGAAGGGTTTTCCCTGCGATCACAAGAGGCCGCACTCCCCTTGTCCTGGCGCCGATGCTCCAGTGTTGTCACTGGAGCATCGGCACCACAAGGACAAAGCTGCCGCTTGTGACCGCAGGGAAAACCCTTCCTGCGGCCACAAGAGTGACTGACAGGAAGGGGGCCAATGTCTCCCGCCCTGTCAGTGCTGCTGCATGTAACTATGAGCGCTCATTACAGTTCAGATGGCAGCAGCGAGCGGGGCAGGGGCCCTGTCCAGCAGTCTTGAGCACAAGATCGGGGCGTGGGGGCCCCCCTGGATGTTGGGGGCCCTAAGCGATCGCTTGGGGTGCTTGGTGCCAAAGACAGCCACTGCATGTAATCAAGGCAGAAATGAGGATTTACATCTCCCCTGTCCATGTTTAGAAGAATAAACTTTTATAAATAGCAATGGTCACTTTCACTGGCATCTGCCTCATAGGGGTTTTTGCCTTCCTCTGGATCAACACAGTAGGGTTTCTGTAGATTTAACTTGATGGACTCTTGTCTTCTTTCTACCCTATTAGCTATGTTACTGTGTAGCTGTATGACATGAATGATGTGAGTAGCAGAAATGTATAGTGACATTTATGTTCAGGAACTAAAAACACAAAGAGTGTGCAAAATCGCCCTAAAAAGGTTATTCACATCACATGTATATGAACTTTATTATCGTACACTTTTTAGAGCAAGGGCTGCATGGACATTGTTAACTTTAGTGATCAGGCCGTCTAATGCTGCGTTTACACGGAACGATTATTGTGCAAATTTGCATGATAACGTTTGAATTCGAACGATAATCGTACGTGTAAACGCAGCGAACGATAGAACGACGAGTGAGAAATCGTTGATTTTGATCTTTGAACATGTTCTTAAATCGTCGTTCGCAAAAAATTCGCAGATCGTTCCGTGTAAATAGTCGTTCACTGATTTTACTTATGTGCGAGATAGGCTTAAGCGATCGCAAAACGATTTTTCCATACGATATATCGTTCCGTCTAAACGCTGATCGTTATAAAAAAAAATCGTTACTTCGAAATCGTTATTCGTACGATCGGCCGAATTATCGCTGCGTGTAAACGCAGCATAATAAAACCCTTACAGAAAACTACAAAGTGCAAAAAAGGGCCCATTAGATGGCCTGATTGCTATAGTGATCAGGTTGTCTAATACTGCCCTTAGGGCCCTATCCCACGGGACGATTATCGTTCATATTATCGTTAAATCGTTCGAATCTAAACGATAATGGTTCGGTTGAATAGCAGTTAACGACTAATGGCAGAACGAGAAATCGTTGATCGTTTAAGAAGACCTGGACCTATTTTTATCGTTGCTCGTTCGCAAATCGTTCGCATTGAATAAGACGGCGTTCGCAGTAGTAACGAACGCAATAGCGATGACAACCGCAAGGACGATCATAAGTAACGATTATCGTTCCATGTAAATGGGTGAACGATTTCAGGTCTTTCGCAATAGCGGTCATTTGGATCGTTAACGATTATGGGACTGATAATCGTCCCGTGGAATAGGGCCCTTAGGGTACTATTACACGGAACGATAATTGCCCCGATTAGGCAGATTATCGCTCCGTGTAATAAATACAACAATCAGCCGATGAGAATGATCATCGGCTGATCGTTGATATAGGTTTGAACCTATAATTGTCGGGCGCTGACTGCGCATCGCTATGTGTAATAGCGGTGTGTGGCCGGCGGCTGACGATATACATTACCTATCCATGCTGCAGGGCTCCTCTTGCAGTCTTCTTCTCCCCGGGTCCTGTGCGCTCCAGCTTCAGAGTTGCCTGTCTGAGCTGACAGGCCGCTCAGCCAATCACTGGCCGGGACCGCCACGGCCAGTGATTGGCTGAGCGGTCTGTCAGCTCACACAGGCTGCTCTGAAGCTGGAGAACGCGGGACCCGGGGATAAGACCACAAGAGGAGCCCTGCAGCATGGATAGGTAATGTTTAAAGTTAAGCAAGGGCTGCAAGGACATCGGTAACAATGTCCCTGCAGCCCTTGTTAAACGATAATAATCGGGCCGTGTAATAGGCCCTGTAATCTGCTAGATCGGAGCTCGTTTACAGTTTCTATCAGGCCTTCACCAGCCCGTGTAATACTACCCTTACAGAAGACTAAAAAGTGCAATAAACTCAGTCCATGTGTCTGCTAGAAGAAAACACTGATGGTGGACATGAAAGGACACAACAAAGGAAGCTGCTGTCATCCAAAAACCACATTGCAGCCAGAATTTAAAGGTGTATGAAAACATGTAACAGAAGGATGAAAGAGCTGTAGTCCATGTCCTTCGGCTGAAATGATGATTAGTGATACAACAAGACAATGACCTAAGTGCACAAGTGAATTATCTAAAGAGTGGCTAAAAAGAAAGGTTTTTTTTGCTTTGGAATGGCCATATCAGAGTCCTGACCATAAAGGGAAACTTTGGTTAATTTTTTTTTTTCTTTTAAAATTGGTGATCTCAAGTCTTTCAATACTTATGAGCTGCTGTGTCTCCTGCAGGAAGTAGAGTTTTGTTTCCAATCTGACTCTGTCCCTAACAGGAACTGTCTAGAGCATTAGAAATTTTCTATTGAGATTTGCTACTGCTGTGGACAGTTCCAGTCATGAACAGAGGTGGCAGCAGAGAGCACTCTTTCAGACTGGAAAGAATACACCACTTTCTGCAGGGCTCACAGGAGCTGATAAGTACTGGAATAATTGAGTTTTTAAAATAAAAGTATTTTACAAATTTCGCAATGGAGAAAAAAGAGCTGTTGCACATCACACCAATGGCTGACACTAATGCCACTCAGCTTCATTTGAAAACCAACGCCAGGATGCTGGTATATAATTTGATCAAACCATATTGCCCCATGTACCACGTGCAGGTCCCCTGGTTCACATGGGTCCCTACACTATCTCCACACTGTGTCAGCGACCGCCAACCCTGCAAAGCGTGCACAAGCAGGGAAGGCAGGCCATATAATGGCCCTGCAACCCCAATGTCACAGGACCAAACCCAAAGGGCCCCACCAAAACCCAGCAGGCACCACCGGTGGAGCAATGGTCAGTGTTTTAGACCTTGTTCACACTGGTGTTACTTGGTGACAGCTTTCTCCGCAGACGGTGCCTGATGGTTTTTGGGGGGGCCTTGGGGATTGGTCCTGTGACAGTGGGGTTGCAGGGCCATTCTGTGGCCTCCCTTCCCTGTTTGTGCTCGCTTTGCGGGGTTGGCGGTCGCTGACTTACACGGTGTTGAGTAAGCGTACAGACTCATGTGAACCAGGGGACCTGCACGTGGTACATGAGGCAATATGGTTTGATCAAATTATATACCAACATCCTGGCATTGGTTTTTAAATGTAGCCAAGAGGCATTAGTGTCAGACATAGGTGTGAGGTGCAGCGCTCCTTTCTCTCTCCCTGTCCGTATTTTACAAATTTGCCTAACGTTCAAAACATGCATATTGTGCAAAAGAGTAAGGATGTTGCTTGAATAAATTCTTGCTCTTTTGTACTACTGGATGCTGTCGGACAACTTTTTTTCTGGATGTTATATGGTCTTCACTTGGGACTGGAGACCCTCTGGTGTGCTTCCCACATCTACTGACGTAAAGGCGAATTCCTACACTTTGTGCTCTTGGCCTACTCGTTTGATGGTATGTTTCTAGGACATGTCTTAAGTTTATTAAAGAGACATGCACACTTTTAATCCTATCAAGATGCTATGGCCTGACCCTAGGAGAGCTGCTATGTATGCAAGGCATCTCAGAAATCTTGCTCAACTAGAATACAAGAAGGAAAATCCTATTTGCAGCTACAGGAAATGCTTGGTGGAGGTGATCCGCGGGGGATCCAGATATTATTAAATTCATTTAAGATTTCACTTACTTTGTCACCCTCCTCTATGGGAGAAATTTTTTTTCTATTTTCTTCATTTCTTCAGTCTATGATTACAGAAGTCCAGGTGATTCCAATGGCTTCTCTTTCTTTCTCTTGCATCTGTATAGACAGCTGCATTCTAATATAAGTGTACAGTGAATGGCATATATAATACTGTATTTTAGTATACATTTATGTCATAGACGGTAACTACAACCATGTGACATCACTAAGATGACAACTAGGGATGGTCCGAAACTGCAGAGGTTCAGGTTTGTATGAACCCGAACGCTCGGCATCAGTTTCCCGCTGTCTGGCCGCTCCATGGAGCAGGTGGATACAGCAGGAGGACCGCCTGGAAAACTGGGATACAGCCTATGGCTATGGCTGTATCCCAGTTTTCCAGGCGGTCCTCCCGCTTTATCCACCCTCTCCACGGAGCGGGCAGACAGCGGGAATCATTACCGAGAGTTCGGGTTCGTACGAACCCGAACCAAACCCGGTTCGGACCATCCCTAATGACAGCTATTGCCCGAATCTGAAGATAATTGCCCGAATCTGGCTGATACGCTTGATTATTGCTCCATGTAATAAAGACAACGATCAGCCGGTGAAAAGATTATCGGCTGATCGTTGGTTTAGGTTTGGACCCAAATTCATCAGGACGTCGGGACGTGTAATAGCAATGCACAGCCGATGGCTGAAGATTGCCCAAACACCTGATACCTTACCTCTCCCCGCTCTTGGTCTTCTCTCCTGTGCTCTGCATCTTCCCGATCCTGGCGGCTGCAGCTTTTGAGCGGCTTTTCAGCTGACACGGCTCCCTCTGCTGCCATCAATATTTGTGTTGGGAACTGCAGGGCTGTCTAAGCGCGGCAGTTCCCGGTTCCCTACTCCGATTCAGCGTTGATGCACAGACAGGTCTACTATGGTTCCCCATATATTGTGTATTATTTTTAGAATATACAATACACGGGAAGGGGAAAGGGGGGAGCTGTCAGTCACTATCGCTGTGTGTGGGAGCCTCTGCACAGCGAGCGGTAATTACTAGAGATGAGCGAACCGGGTTCGAGTCGATCCGAACCCGAACGTTCGGTATTTGATTAGCTGGGGCTGCTGAACTTGGATAAAGCTCTAAGGTTGTCTGGAAAACATGGATACAGCCAATGACTATATCCATGATTTCCACATAACCTTAGGGCTTTATCCAACTTCAGCAGCCACCGCTAATCAAATGCCGAAAGTTCAGGTTCGGATCAACTCGAGCATGCTCCAGGTTCGCTCATCTCTAGTAATTACTAATCACTACTTGCTTTGCTAGAGCCACCTGATACCTACTGGGGCACCTATCTACCTATGGGAGGGCACTTGCTTACCTAAAGGGGAGCAAATACCCACTGGGAGGCAAATGCCTACTTACTGGGGGACACCTGGATACCTGTAAGCTGTCAACTCCCTACTGGGGGCACCAACTACCTACTGGGGTAACCTATCGACATATGGAGGGGAGACCTGGCTGCCTAATGATGGGTAACCATGTGCTGGGGGGAAATAACTAATGGGGGCAGCTGCTCACTGGTTGGTACCTAGCTTCCTTCAGTGGAGCAACTGCATGTTGTGGGAAGCACTGAGGGTCATACACATACTAAGGACATATATCTACCTACTGGGAGAGGAACTGGGGGCTTATACCTACTGCAGGCACATATTTGCCTACTGGGAGAGGAACTGGGGGCTTATACCTACTGCAGGCACATAGTTACCTACTTGGAGAGGAACAGGGGGCATATACCTACTGTAGGCACATATTTCCCTACTGGGAGAGGAACAGGGGGCAAATTCCTACTGTAGGCACATATTTCCCTACTGGGAGAGGAACAGGGGGCAAATACCTACTGTAGGCACATATTTACCTACTGGGAGAGGAACAGGGGGCATATACGTACTGCAGGCACATATTTACCTACTGGGAGAGGAACTGAGGGCATATACCTACTGCAGGCACATATTTACCTACTGGGAGAGAAACAGGGGGCATATACCGACTGCAGGCACATATTTACCTACTGGGGGGCAGCTACCTACTGACAGCTCCTATGTACCTACTATGTGCCTACCTCCTTAGCATGAGGGGCCTCCTACTATGAGTGACATTTCCACAGTTATGACAAGAATACCATTACTCCTTAACAACCTCTGACTACGAGCTGTCAGTTTACTATAATGTCAACTATCCTGTATAAACATCGCCAGTACTAACAGACAAATTGGCTATATTTCCTATATTGACCTTGTGAATATTTGCTCCTTATCCTGCACAGTATTATTTTCTTTCTCTGTATATTTCTATCTCTGTATATATTGTTCTGAAGGTGGAGTTTCCATACCTTGTTTGTCCGTCTGCTGCCTTTCCTGACCTCCTGACCATTTACTCCACCAGTCCTGACCTCAGCCTGTCTGACTACCCCTCATGTCTTCTGCTTTGCTACTGTGCTTGGATTTATTAGCTGTTTCTAATTGAGACTGCTCAGAGAGCAGTGATTTGGGGATTCCCTGCAACAAAGTCCAGAACCCTGTATAAGGGTAAAATGGTCACCACCATCTTTTTAGCAAAGTTTTCTTACATCAATAGTATAAGAAACTTTGTAATATATCTTATTAGACAAAGGTGCTTAGTTCCCCAATTATCAAGCTTCTTTCCTCTTCCCCACCCCTGCTAAACTTTTAATCTCTCTGAAAACAGCTCAACTTTGTCGTTTGTTTACAAGGCAAACCTGCAGCTCAGTGTCAGAACAGATTACATACTGCCTATACAAGTCTATGGAGATGGGAAAGGGAAAATAGAGAGGGACATAAAGAGACAACTGTAAATATTAGATCTTACCACAAGAGTCAATTTAAAACTTAGACTGATCACTACTTCTCTATAAGGCCCCCTATGCTGCTTCAGCTTCTGAGGGTGTGTATGGAGATACATGTGAGTAGGATCTTCTCTTCTGTGTGTGCAGTGCATAGGATACATCATAAAGGCTAGGCTCCAACCACTAGCTTAGGAACACCTGAAAGCTACAGATGAAGGCTGCAGAGCAGTAATCTGATTAAAATGCCATATACGAATTATAAATTGGCCATAGATAGTGTTTCTCCTCCTGTACACACACAACAGCTTATCCTGAAAAATTACCTGAAATGACAGGTACGCATGAAAAGGTAAAAATCTGGAAATCCTATAGACTTTGTCCCTCTGTTTAGCTGAAAGTCAAATCCATTGCAACCCAGGTAGTCCTTGTGCCAGATATAAATGTAATTACAGTAAAATAGATGAATAGAATTTCCTTTTATGTATGCAAAGTTCAGTGGCAGCTAAATTTAGACAATACACGTCAGTGGAATTTTTCCTTTGACAAGTCTGTAAATGATATTTGTATAAGCATTGCAGTATTATGTGAGATCCTGAAGATATGGGGTGCAACTTTTTTCTTTTGCTGACTAGATTGAAAAGTTCCACCAATGGGCAGACATCTCTCTTTTTTTATATAAGAAGGTGTTCCTGCAGCTTCAGTGTACATTATTCAGTACTGTGTCCCGGCTGCTGCAGAACCTCATAATACAGAGCTCAGAGGCTGGAGTCCTTATTTTTATTGCTTAATTTGTATTAGATGTCTTTTGTTTAAATAAATTCTTTGAGATGAGGAAACTCCATTGCATGCTTCTAGTTAAAAGGAATCTTTCAGCATCAGAGCCCTACCACTGCTGCTGACAGTTTACTGTAGCAGGCAGTCCCCTACTGAGCATGGTACCTTTTGGTAATCTGTTGGTGGAGTCCCCTACTATAATGAAGAGGCAAAGAGGAGTTGTGACTTAGCATTTGTGTCGCCCACTGGCACACCTCACCACTCATTCCTCCCTCTTCTTCATGAATAATCAATGTTGCCCAGCCTCCTGCTCACCCAGCTGTCAGTCAGTATCTGTCAATACAGGACTGACCTACAATCAGATATAGTTGAAGACTGTCCTAGCCTGTGTTGGAGCTGTGGTCTAGAGTAAATGACCTGTCTAGAGAACAGGTCTGTATTTGGTTCAAATCCCCTGATGTCTTTATGTTTTCTTTCTTTTCTCATTAACCCCTTAGCGACCCATGACGTATCTAATACGTCATGGCGCCGCGGGGGGTGTTCAGAGCGGGGTCCCGCCGGGACCCCGCTCTGAACGGCGCTGATCCCGGCTGACACGTGCAGCCGGGCAGTGCCTCTGTTAGCCGGCGCGGGTCCCGTTGCCGCGCCGGCTAATTAAGCACTTCAATGCAGCTGTCAAACCTGACAGCTGCATTGAAGGGCTTCAGACATCACGTCCCTGGTGTCTAGTGGGTCGGATCTCCCCCCCGCGATGCGATCGCGGGGGGGAGATCCGTTCTTCTGGCCGTGCCGGGCCTCAGCGTCGGAATGACGCTGATCCCGGCTCGGCAGTAGATTGCTATGGCCTGCAGCAGGCCATAGCAATCTATGACCGATCTCATGGATCTTTGCTGTGTATATACACAGGATTGATCTCTATGAGAGATCAGTGCTATGTATATACAAGCCCCCAGGGGGGCTTCTAGTGTATGTAAAAAAAAAAGTTAAAAAGTGTTTTTATTAATAAAAAATCCCCTCCCCTAATAAAAGTCCAAATCACCCCCCTTTTCCCATTTTATAAATATAAATTAATAAATAAATAAATAAACATATTTAGTATCGCCGCGCGCGTAATCGCCCAAACTATTAATTAATCACATTCCTGATCTCGCACGGTAAACGGCGTCAGCGCAAAAAAAATCCCAAAGTGCAAAATTGCGCATTTTTGGTCGCATCAAATCCAGAAAAAATGTAATAAAAAGCGATCAAAAAGTCGTATATGCGCAATCAAGGTACCGATAGAAAGAACGCATCATGGCGCAAAAACTGACACCTCACACAGCCCCATAGATCAAAGGATAAAAGCGCTATAAGCCTGGGAATGGAGCGGTTTTAAGTGACATATATTTGTTAACAATGGTTTGAATTTTTTACAGGCCATCCGATACAATATAAGTTATACATGTTATATATCATAGTAATCGTAACGACTTGAGGAACATGCATAACAAGTCAGTTTTACCATAGGACGAACGGCGTAAATGCAAAACTCCCCGAAATCAAAACAAATTCTTTTTTTTTTTCAATTTGACAGCGCAAATGATTTTTTTCCGGTTTCACAACATATTTTATGGAAAAATTATGCCTGTAATTGCAAAGTACAATTGGTTTCGCAAAAAATAAGCGCTCATATACGTCTCTAGGTGAAAAAATGCAAGCGCTATGGACTTTTAAACATAAAATGGAAAAAGCAAAAGCGCAAAAACGAAAATTGGCTTGGACCTTAAGGGGTTAATGTATCATATATAACAGCACAAAGAATTCCCAATCAGGTCCGAATTAGTTTAGTTTTTTTTAAAAACAATGATTACAAGGGGAAAAATTTATATATATATTAATTTTTTATTTTTCGCATCATTGTATGGGAAAGAAAAACAATTTTAATACTAATTTGCACCTAATTGGAATTCTTTGCACTTTTAAAAAAATGATACAAATAATGAGAAAAAAAGAAAAAATAAAGACCTATATTTCGTTTCCATCAGGGGATTTGAAGCAAAGAAAGAGCTGGTGGTGGTCTCTAGACAGATGATTTACCCCTAGACCACAACTCCAACACATTTGGGCTCAGAGATTCAACTATATCTGAGTGTTTCTTTCACACATAAACTGCCTACAGAGGACTGATCTGCAATCAGAGACACTGGCTGACAGCTGAGCGAGCAGGAGGCTGTGCAGCATGATTATTCATAAAGAAGAAAGAGGTGTACTAGGGTGCGACACCATACTGAGCCACAACTCCTCTTTGACTCTTCATTACAGTAGGAGACCTGAGATTGCACATATGTCACTCCATAGACAAATTACCAAAAGGTACCATGCTCACCAGGAGACTGCCAACTACAGCACACTGTCAGCACCTCGGGTAGGGTCTGGGTGCTGACAGAATCCCTTTAAGTGCCCTACTTTAATGATATAAACTAACTGGAGCATGAACTTTTTACATTTTCCATACATTTCAATCTCTGACTACAATTCTCATCTCATCCCAGCTACTCCACTGTCTCTCTCTACTGAGCTGTCTCTAGACCCGGCCTGCTGGCTGTATTTAGTAATGGCCATAGTACTTCTCTGTAATTTCTGATATTCCCATAACCTCCAACAAGGATTTATCATTCTATATATAATAGTAAATACCAGCATTTAATGACTCTGATACAGGTTTAATATAAGAAGTATTTGGGGCTTTTAATTTGCCTGATAGTTAGATTCTACCTGTGCTTTTATATCAGGTTTATTGGGTCAAAGAAATCCTTAGAGCAAATCCACTGGCACATTACATTAATCAAGATGCAATGTAAGTCTTCTGGTATAAGATCTCTGTAAATCCCTGGTTAATAGATAAATCAGAATAAGTAAAATGTGCTGCTACTAATTATACCATGTGGCATCAGTCACCTGGCTGCATGATGGATGCCGTCGCCCATGGCAGCCTTGTCACAAACACTGCTCTGCCGCTCAATGGAAATTACTGTTCTGCGGCTCTGCTAGCTGATTCCTGCCGAGCACAGATAGTTTAGTCTAGTCTTACACATGTCCATGGGATACTGTGTCTCTATTGCCTTTCTCAGTTTTCAAAGGGTTTCTGAATATTTTTCTAATTTCCTGGGAATCCATTCCATTTTTGGCTCCTTTAGTTGTGTTCCGATTGGGCCGGAAACTTGGACATAGCTGGAATTCTGAAAAAAAAAAGGACAAATTTGGTCAGCTCTCCTAGAACACCATTCACACTAGGCAGGAGCACGTTAGTATGGCTGAAGTTGCAAACACACAAAAACACAGAAAAATGCAACAGCTCACCGCAATGGCAAGATACAGACATGAAAATAGTTAAAAACAGCCCCCCCAACTGCCAGAAAAAAAATCACAGATGCCAAGAAAATCTCAGATCCGTCCCTGCGACTTTAGATGCAGAAAAATCGCATAAATTGACCTGCCTATTATGTATATAAAAAACGCAGCGTAAATTACGCACATAATACGCAGGTCAATTCATGCGATTTTTCTGCATCAAAAATCACAGGGGCGGATCTGCGATTTTCTTGTGTAAAAACAGCAGCAATACGGTACGTTTGAAGCTACCCTTATACTGGTACAAGTAATTACACCACCTAGGTGGGATAGGTGGAGTGCACGACCAAGTAGAGGCAGCCACTCCCCCATCTGGAACACAGGAAAAAAAAAGGACAAATTTGGTCAGCTCTCCTAGAACACCATTCACACTAGGCAGGAGAACGTTGCTATGGCTGAAGTTGCAAACACACAAAAACACTTTAGCCAACTTCAGCCATAGCAACGTGCTCCTGCCTACTGTGAATGGTGTTCTAGGAGAGCTGACCAAATTTGCCCTTTTTTTTTTTCTGTGTTCCTGATGGGGGTGGCTGCCTCTGCTTGGCCGTGCCTCCACCCATCCCACCCAGGTGGTGTAATTACTTGTGCTGGTATAAGACAGATCTTGCATGCCCAGAGCATAGGCGTATTTCATGCCATGGAGAGGCCATAGTACAGTGTAGGACTGCCCCGTTATGAGGCCACCGTAACGTGGTGGGGTAGCTTACACCATTTTCAAATGGTAACCAAGAGCCTCATTATTTTTGTGGAAGTTTTTTGGCAGTTGGGGGGGGAGGGCTGCTTTTAACTATTTTCATGTCTGTAGTTGGTCTGTATCTTGCCGTTGCAGTGAGCTGTTGCATTTTTTTGTGTTTTCGCCACAAGTAGTCTGCAATTTCTCCTCCAGCAGGGAAGCATTGAGGTTGTAGTAACTTAATTTACAGGGAAGCATAACCTTAAAGTGAATGTCCGCCCTTAACTACAATTCTTTTTACACCCTAAACAGGTTAAATATTTAGCACTATGGAAATTCTTATTTTATCCTTATTGCTGTTTGGGTTACCTTTCTTTTGATATAAAGCACCATATGTCGTGGAAATATTTGATGAATGTACATAGAAAGCACAGATGGAAAACTAAAATTTAATTGGCAAAAAAAAACTAAAGACTATGGTGGGAATTGATGGGTTAATACTGATGTGCTATCCTTATGCTGCGTTTGCACGGAACGTTTATCGCACGATAACGATCGAATTCGAACGATAATCGTACGTGTAAACGCAGCGAACGATCAAACGACTAGCGAGAAACCGTTCATTTTGATCTTTCAACAAGTTCTCAAATCGTTGTTGATCGTTCGCAAAAAATTTGCAGATCGTTCCGTGTGAACAGTCGTCCGCCGATTTAACCAATGTGTGAGATAGCGATCGCAAAACAAATTTTCTGTATGATATAGCATACCGTCTAAACGCTGATCGTTCTGAAAAAAAAAATCGTTACTCCGACATCGTTAATCGTACGTTCGGGCGAATTATCGTTTCGTGTAAACGTAGCATTAGGATAGACCATCAATATCAGAGTGGTGGGGCCCCTGACTGATAACTAGGAACAGCTCCATACACTTTGTAGTCGCTGTGATTGGTACTGCAGCTCAGTCTCATTCAAATGACAAACAATGTAGGAGAGAGAAGAAAATACAAGGCACAGCGCCTCATAGGGTGACACAGTAAAACACCTTAAAAATATGTGTAGCACACATCCAGGTTTTGGCTCGCCTCATGTGGTTGTGAACAGTCACAACCACTAAAAATCATCCACCGTTACACAACCGGGTACAGATATCCAGGTGGAATGTCCAAACAAAAAAGGAGATACCTCCGCGCACACTGCATAAACTAAGGGCCCTATTATCGTTCAATCGTTCGAATCTAAACAATAATCGTTCGGTTGAAATGCAGTTAACGATTAACGACCGAACGAGAAATCATTGATCGCTTTATAATGCCCCTATTCCACCGGTCTCAGCGCTCGTTTGCTCCTCATTCCCCACTCGCTGCCGCCGCTATTCAGCGCAGCTGCAGCGAGCGGGTGAGTGCGGTAGGGGCGGCGGGGAGTTGCAGGGGGGGCTGCTTGGAGGATCGCTAATCGTCCAGGCAGCCCATAGGATACAGCAGCGTCTGCTGCCGATGCTCCTATTCAACGGAGCGACGGCAGCAGATCGTTGCTGTATCAGTCGCTTGTTTTTCAACATGTTGAAAAACAAGCGACTGCAACGATCAGCCGACATGAACGATGTCGGCTGATCGTTGCATTCTATTCCATGGGGCGATTATCGTTTGTAGCGGCCGAAATCGGCCGAATACAAACGACATTCGTTCCGGGGAATAGGGCCTTAAGACCTGGACCTATTTTTATCGTTGCTCGTTCGCAAAACGTTGGCAAATCGTTCGCATTGAATAAGACGTCGTTCGGTCGTTTGCAGTAGATACGAACGCAATAGCGAATAAATAGCGAAGAAAAAACGATCGCAAATACGATCATAAGTAACAATTATCTATCCATGGAAATGAGTGAACGTTTTCAGGTCTTTCGCAATAGTGGTTGTTAGAGATTGTTAATGGTTAACGATTATGCGAACGATTATGCGAACGATCGCCCTAAGGGTCCTATTACACGGAGTGATTTTTAACGATTAACGACTAACTATAAACGGTCGCAAACGAGATTGCTTATCGTTAACCTGAAATCGTTCACCATATTACACAGAACGATAATCATTAGTTACGATCGTTACTATGATCGTTTATTCCTTCTGATCCCAGCAAAACAATGAACAATGTGCAATTACACTAAACAAATAGTGAACGAATGTGGAATTACAGCGAACGATTCGAGAACGATCAACAATAATTTTAGGTTCAGATCTAAATCAGCGATCAACAACATACAAACGATTTTTCGACCCTTGCCTGCAATTACACTGAACGATTATCGTTTAAATTCGAACGATTTAACGATTTTTTGCACGATAATCGTCCCGTGTAATAGGGCCCCAATAACAGTTTATTTATTATTTTAAAAGTAATAAATATCCACAGGTAACGCGTTTCTGGAGCACTGGGCTCCCTTTCTCAAACCTTAAGGAGACTGGATCTGGATTTCTGGTAAGTACAGCTTTGTTTTACAGCACGATAACGACAACAAAAATAATGAATGTATTTTGCAAAGTTGTTTTATATAACATCTACTGTTGATTTAGATATTGAAAGTTATAACGACAGTGACACTTTAAGGATACTATCTTAAGGCTGTGTTCACACATCAGTTACATTGCAATTATGTTGCAGTACAATATAACTTAAGCAAAAATCAGTACCATAACAGGACTGCAATAGAACACAGCCTAATGATAGTAATAAAGTCGGTAAGAAATAGGAAGTCATTCATAAACATGGCACATGGTACTTGCCCATTTTGTAGCACTATTACTTTCCTGGTGTTTTGCATTTAACAAATATTTCCTGGTGCATCTAGAGAGGGGGAGTAACTCCGTCTGGACTCAGCTTTAAAGCGACTCTGTACCCACAATCTGACCCCCCCCAAACCACTTGTACCTTCCGATAGCTGCTTTTAATCCAAGATCTGTCCTGGGGTCCGTTTGGCAGGTGATGCAGTTATTGTAATAAAAAACAACTTTTAATCTAGCATCCCCGTGCCCAACGGCATGTGTATGCATTAGGCTGGGACAACCTCTCTGCCCCTCCTCCCCGCCCCCCTCATCATTAGGAATGCTCCAGGCAGATTGTCTCCTATTGCCCACCTGTGTCAGCCCGGCACATGGCAATGTTCAGCATGGAGAAAATGTTCCAGTGGCATTCCTAATGATGAAGAGGGTGGGGAGGAGGGACGGAGGGGTGGTGCAAAATTAGGGCACAGATATTCTAAGCCACGCCCGTTGGGCACAGGGCTGCAAGAAGATTAAAAGTTGTTTTTTAGGACAATAACTGCATCACCTGGCAAACGGACACCAGGACCGATCTTGGATTAAAAGCAGCTATCTGACGGTACAAGCGGTTTGGGGGGGGGGGGCAGATTGTGGGTACAGGGTCGCTTTAAATTATCCAAGATCCAACACTGACTGCAGGATCGTGTCTCCTACACCTGAGATAACAAGCTCTGCAGATACTACATGGCACTGCAATCACTGAGCTGAAGTAGAAAAGCAGTGAAAAAAATTCTACAGTTGCATGACTAAGGAGTATCCTGCAATGTCTTAAATTGTGCTTTGGTATTGTAAGTTCACTTGCATAAACTGTCAGTTTGGTCGTCACAGTGCTAATCACTGCTAGTGTTGCATACAATAAATTATTATGCAAGTTTGAGGGTTAGTAATACTGCAAATGTAGTCCCCTGTCAAGGAGTTTGGTCACATGACCTCTCAGGCAGTTTTAAAGAGAACCTGTCACAATGAAAATACTACCTAAGCTATCAACATCATGTTATAGAGCAAAATGAGCGGAGCGGATTGATATATGTCCTTATGGGAAAATATTTAGAATAACTTGTAAATTATTGATTGAAATCTCTGATGTTTCCATGCTTAAGAGTCCAGTCCATTGAGTGACACCACCCACTGGACTCCTTAACTAAAAATGATCAGGAATTTTAATCAACAAATTATTAGAATCTTTTCCCACAAAGTTATATATCAATCTGCTCAGCTCTTTCTTCTCTATAACATGAGGCAATAGATTAGATAGTATTGTCTTGGTGATAGATTCGCTCTTAATCTGAAGTGAGGCCTAGATTAAAACCAATCTCTGCAAAACTAAATTCAATTCTTTCTCTCCTTCCAGAGGGCTGGATCTTTCTAGTCAGACCTGGCTTGACCAAAGTAGGGAGAACATCGACTCCTGTCAGCAACATTGTGCAGGTATTGGACATTGTATGTGGACGTGGCTTAACTGACATGTCTCAGAGGTTAATTTACATATTTAAAATGGCAATTTTTACAGCGTAGGAGCATCAGATCTTCAAATGTAATGTGTGACATTGGCCCTTCTGCATAGTCCTATCTAAGTGTGCGCTTAGTTTTGGTGACATTACAACTTTAGTTATATCCTATAATCCATCTTCTTTTCATTGAGGGCAGGGGTGCAACTTAGGATTCCAGTGATACTGCTAACTGCAAATACAACAAAATCAAAGAGGACCTTTGCTATTATACAGTATATGCTGCCAAACTTGTTAGACCAGACAGAAGCAAACATCAATGATGTTTTGCTAATGTCAAGTGATAAAGGTTTAAATACACTTTGTGATGATTGTTCTTGGTGTCTGTGTAACTAAAAATACATGAGCTGAAGAAATAAGATCTACAAATACTTATTTTTCCCCTTAACCTTAAAGTGAAGGCCGGCCATCCCCCCTCTAGAGCCCCGGATACTTACCCCATCTTGCCAAGTCCCGCTCCAGGAGCCGGACCCGGGCCGGAGATATCCTTGTCGGAAGACCGGCGCACGCGCTGCAGAGATGAGTCCGGCACCCATAGAGAATGAATGGCTCTATTCATTCTCTATGGGCATTGGAATTATCTACGCAAGCGTGTGAGCCGGGCTTCCGACAGTGATATCTCCGTCCTGGGACTGACTCCAGGAGCGGGACTTGGCAAGATGGGGTAAGCATCCGGGGCTCTAGCGGGGGGGTTGGGTGGCCTTCACCCCGGCACGGGGGTTGACAGACTTCCTTTAAAGGGAAACCTGCTAATATGTCCCTATAGCACATGGGACATTGAGAATGAAGATTATTTTCTTACCTTAAACCTTAGTGTGGTTTTTAGGAACTAGATATGTAAAAGAGGAGGGCCCATACTATCATCCGCCCTGGACGGCCCACCCCTCCTAATCAATATAGTGTCATCACGGCAGAGCACAGGATAATTATGCATTAGGAGGGGGATTGGTGCACTAGTGTGGTAGTCCTGCCTCCAGTGCACCAAACCACCTCATTTACATATCTTAATAATAAACTACAACATTTTCCAAAACAGTACCAAAGATCAAGGTATGAAAATACCTCCATCCTCAGCACCCCAAGCGCTAAAAGGACACATCAGCGATTTAAATAATTGGTTTAGATACATTAAGGTCTTTGAATACTATTCTAAGTATATGCATATTTTTACACACATTTCCAATGTGTCTTTGGCTGATTTCACACTGCTTAAAAATTTTGCAAAAATGCAATAAAAAAAAAAAACATAAAAAAAACTCCATGGCTTTTTTTTTCTGAAAAAAATGCCAGCAGCCAGATGGTAGCTGGAAGTCAATGGAATTCTATGCAATACCATACATACTTGCTCTTTTTCTTGGAGTGGTGTTTTTCTCTTCTTTCTGGCTCTGTGGCAGTTTTTTTTTAAAACGCAGCATCTATTCCAATCCACTGGAACATATCCCAAATAAATTATCTTGGGATTGGAATCACCAAGTCACCGGCCAAATTGTATTCCTCAAACTTTAAACTTTAGAACATTCTCTTACACTCTGATAACGTCTCCCTCTAACATTCATGGGTCGCGCTAGCCTTCTGAAAATGATTGAAGTGCCAAAGACGCTACCGATCTATTTACGCCCAAAAGATGAGCAGAAAATCAATTATCTTTATAGATTTTCTATTTGGGGTGATTAAAAGAATCTAAAATCTCCTATAAAATCCTACAGCTGACTAAACAACATGGCGGCCTCAACTTTCCTGACATCCGCTTCCTGAACTTAGCGGCACAGTTCCGTATTATATAAGACTGGGTCCAACACACCGAAGTACACACAGTTACGAACTTGGAATGCTACATGGCCTTCACCTTATCACTACCCAAACTCTTGCATACCCCCTACATTTCTCTACCCCTATGGGTAAAAGAAAACCCTCTTCTTATTTCCACATGGAAAGCATGGAACAAAATCTGTAAAGTTACTAACCTCGATCCCCACGTTCCCCTTTTAACCACCTTACTAGGGAACCCGGACTTCCAACATGGTCTTCTTGACTGTTTTTTTTTTTTAAACTTGGCATAAAGAGAAAATGCAACATGCTGAGGGTATGGTGTTTTTTTCTGCAAACTGTGGGGTTTCTCTCCCATAGAATTCAATGAAAGTTGTTCTGCTCGTCTAAAAAACACCATAGCTTATGTGTATTGCATGTTTTAGTTTTTGGGGGGCCCAAAAAGTGACAGTCTGGCTTCCCCGGGGTTAAGTTAACCCTCCTGTGGGCCAGACTGTGCTCCGTTAGGGGAGGGGTTGGATTTTATTGACTACATAGATGACCAACAAAATTTTTTCTGTTTAAAAAATGGTCAGCGAGTGATGTGAGGGTATTCTTTTTATAAAAAAAAAAAAAAACTTGTGTATTATGTTTTTTTCCTTATTTTATAGACTTAGTACTGGAAGCCTTCTGATAGACAGCATCCATTATTAAGCCGGGGCTTAGTGTTGGCTAGTAAAATGGCTAACACTAACCCCCACATTATTACCCCAGTACCCACCACCACAGGAATACTGGGAAGAGCTCGGTAACAGTAGTCCCGAAGCATAAAAAATGGCACTCCTGGACTTGATGGTGACAGGCAAGTATTATTAGGTTGTATTATTATTATTAGGCAAGTATTATTAGTACTATTATAAATGGCCCTGCCCACCCTACTACTACTAGGCTGCTGCTGCTGTTGTTCTTATTTTTACCTCACTAGTTATAGAAATGGGGGAAACCCTAGAAGTTTTTTGTTTATTATTTATTTTCTTTTTCTTTATGCTCACCATGAGACATCTTCTTTCTTGACCAGACCCGGCACACTGAGCTTAATGTGTGTGTGATATTATAGTGTCAGGTCTGTAGTAATAAATTGTAACACCCACTAGTCAATTAATTAAAGGGGTACTGCAAAGAAAAAAAAATGGTTTTAAATCAGCTGGTGTCAGAAAGTTAAACAGTTTTGGAAATTACTTTTATTTGAAAAACCCAAGTCTTCCAGTACTTATCAGCAGCTCTATGTCCCACAGGAAGTTGTGTATTCTTCCCAGACTGACACAGTGCTCTCTGTTGCCACCTATGTCCATGTCAGGAACTGTGGAGAACAGTAGCAAATCCCTATAGAAAACTCTCCTATTCTGAAATGATGGAAAAGGATACACAACTTTCTGCAGGATATACATCAGCTGATAAGTACTGGAAGACTTGAGTTTCTTAAATAGAAGTAATTTACAAATCTGTATAACTTTCTGACACCAGTTTATTTAGAATATTTTTCCTCTGGAATACCCCTTTTAATTCATTTCCAGGAGGAACAATAGAGGAACATCTGAGGTGTGTGCTTGACTGGTCACTTGCTAGATGGTACTATGTGAAGCCAGAGTTCAGAGTAGAGGAAAGGAGTTTGTCCTGGGAGTTCAGAGTAGCTGAGAGGAATTTGTCCCGAGAGTCCCAAGCCAGGGTAGAAGTGTGCTCTGCCGAAACTTTGAAAGAAGAAGTAGAATACTCAGAAACATCACTGATTGGTCATCAGTGACCACTCTAAGCCCGCCCTCCCTTAGCTCCACCGACCAGCCTTGTCCTTCCTGCTTCAGCAACCAGTCAGTTTGCACAAAAATAAGAGACTTCTTTGCTGATATGCACCCTGCTCACCATATGTGCGAGTAACATAGTAACATAGTAAATAAGGTTGAAAGAAGACAAGAGTCCATCAGGTTCAACCTAGGAAAATCCTACTGTGTTGATCCAGGAAGGCGAAAAACCCCTATGAGGCAGAAGACAAACGCCCCACCACAGGGAGAAACTCCCCCCCCCCTCCCCCCTCCCCCGACTGCAATGGCAACCAGAACAATCCCCGGATCAACGTATCACCGGAAATCTAATGCCCATAACTTGTAATATTATATTGTTCAAGAAAAGCATCCAGGCCTCCCTTGAACTTATTTACTGAATCAGCCATGACAACATCATGTGGCAGAGAGTTCCACAGTCTTACCGCTCGTACAGTAAAGAACCCGCGTCGATGCTGATGATGAAATCTTCTTTCCTCTAGACGTAGAGGATGCCCCCTTGTCATTGTTACAGACCTAGGAGTAAAAAGACCACTACAAAAATCTCTGTACTGTCCATTCATATATTTGTACATTGTGATCAGATCGCCCCTAAGACGTCTTTTTTCTAGCGTAAATAACCCCAAGCGTGATAACCTGTCCTGGTACTGTAACCCACCCATTCCCTTAATGACCTTTGTTGCCCTCCTCTGCACCCGCTCTAGGTCAGCTGTGTCCTTCTTATATACCGGTGCCCAAAACTGTACACAGTATTCCAAGTGTGGTCTGACCAGTGATTTATAAAGAGGCAAAACTATGTTCTCATCTTTAGCATCTATACCTCTTTTGATGCATCCCATTATTTTATTAGCCTTGGCAGCTGCTGCCTGGCACTGATCACTAAAGTTGAGTTTACTGTCCACCAATACCCCCAGGTCCTTTTCGGAAGTAGTTTTACCCAGTGTTTTATTATTTAGCACATAACTGTACTTATTATTTCTATGGCCCAAATGCATAACCTTACATTTATCCACATTAAACTTCATTTGCCATTTCTCCGCCCAAGCCTCTAGCTTCTCCAAATCCCTCTGTAATATGATATTATCCTCCTCTGTACTGATTACTTTACCCAGTTTAGTATCATCTGCAAAAATGGAGATTCTGCTCTGTAGCCCCTCTACAAGATCATTAATAAAAATATTAAAAAGAAGTGGACCCAACACTGACCCCTGTGGTACCCCACTAGTAACTAAAACCCAATCTGAATATGTTCCATCAATGACCACCCTCTGTTTTCTATCACACAACCAGTTACTTACCCATTTGCATACGTTTTCCCCGAGTCCCAGCATCCTCATTTTGTAGACCAACCTTTCATGCGGCACAGTATCAAATGCCTTTGAAAAGTCCAGATACACAACATCCACAGCCTCCCCCAGGTCCAGTCTATAACTTACCTCTTCATAGAAGCCGATCAGATTAGTCTGACAGGACCGATCCCTCATAAATCCATGCTGGTGCTGAGTCATAAGATTATTTTCATTAAGATACTCCAGTATAGCATCTCTTACAATCCCCTCAAATACTTTACCTACTATAGATGTTAGACTTACGGGCCTGTAGTTTCCAGGATCACTCCTTGACCCCTTCTTGAATATTGGTACCACATTAGCTATGCGCCAGTCCTGTGGAAGAATCCCTGTCGTAATAGAATCTTTAAATAATAGGAATAACGGTCTGTCTAACACAGTATTTAATTCTTGCAAAACTCTAGGATGGATACCTTCTGGGCCCGGTGACTTATGGATTTTAATATTTTTAAGGCGTTTCCCCACTTCTTGTTGTGTTAGGCAGGTGAGATTTATGGGAGGATTAACATTATCCCTAGTCATATCGTCTGTTATGGGATTCTCCTCTGTGAATACAGTAGAGAAGAATGTATTTAGTAGATTGGCCTTTTCCTCTTCCCCCTCCACCATTACACCCAGATTATTTTTGAGGGGACCAACATTTTCGGTTTTAAGTCTTTTGTTATTTATATAGGTGAAGAACATTTTGGGATTTGTTTTACTTTCTTTGGCTATCCTTCTTTCTGTTGCTATTTTTGCTTCTTTTATTTGCGTTTTACACATTCTATTCTTCTGTCTATAGTTGCTCAATGCTTCCCCACTACCTTCTTGTTTTAGTTGTCTGAATGCTTGTTTCTTATCATTTATTGCACCCCTTACAGCTGTAGTTAACCACATTGGATTTCTCTTATTTCTACTACGTTTATTCCCATATGGTATGTGTCGTTCACACGATTTACCCAGGCTGCTCTTAAATATGTCCCATTTCTCTTGTGTACTTTTATTTCTGAAGGCATTGTCCCAGTCTATGTTCCCAAGGTCCTCTCTTAGTTTTTGGAAATTAGCCTTCCTGAAATTTAATGTTTTTGTAGCCCCTCTGCTAATCATTTTATTGAAGGATAATTGAAAACTTACTATGTTATGGTCACTATTACCTAGGTGACCCCCCACCTCTATTTTTGATATTCTGTCTGGCCTATTGGTTAAGATCAGGTCCAGAAGGGCCCCCCTTCTTGTTGGTTCCTCTACTAGTTGGGAAAGGTAATTATCTTTTACTATTTCCAAAAACACGCTTCCCTTCCTGGAGCTGCAGGTTTCTGCTTTCCAGTTGATATTTGGGTAGTGTGGGGGCAAGGCAAAGTGCAGAGGGAACCTGGCCTAATCTTGTGCCTGATTTATCATTGTAAAAATCTGTCAGCAGGGGCATGCAGGTACACCGGTCTTAATAAATCCCTCCTGGTGGGCCTACAGAGTTTACCCGTTAGTGACTATCTGTAAGCGTTTTTATTGCAGCCACTAAGGTTTCATTAGCTAGGCTGCTGCATTTAAAGGGATGGTATGACAGCTGGACTCCCCTGCTAAATGCCACCAATCCTGGCAGTTTAACCCATTGTATGCATAATGACCAGAAAAAAAATTACAACTGTGTGAGAATCAAGGTAAGAAAATAACCTGCATCTTCAGCGCCCTGTGCGCTATAGTGGCATATTAGCAGGTTAGTTTCTCTTCAACCCCTTAATAGGCTGGGTTCACACTACGTATATTTGAGGCTGTATATTTGAGGCTGTATAGCAACCAAAACCAGGAGTGGATTGAAAACACAGAAAGGATCTGTTCACATAATGTTGTAATTGAGTGGATGGCCGCCATTTAATGGCAAATATTTGCTGTTATTTTAAAACAACGGCTGTTATATTGAAATAATGGCAGTTATTTACCATTATATGACGGCCATCCACTCAATTTCAACATTGTGTGAACAGATCCTTTCTGTGTTTTCAATCCACTCCTGGTTTTGGTTGCTATGAGGACCTGACAAGAGGACCAAATACTGCCTGAAATATACGTAGTGTGAATCCAGCCTAAGGACGCATGACGTACCCGTACGTCATACGTCCACAAGAGGAATTCAGTAGCCCCGAAACAGTAGTCCCAAAGCATAAAAAATGGCACTCCTGGACTTGATGGTGACAGGCAAGTATTATTAGGTTGTATTATTATTATCAGGCAAGTATTATTAGTACTATTATAAATGGCCCTGCCCACCCTACTACTACTAGGCTGCTGCTGCTGTTGTTGTTTTTTTTACCTCACTAGTTATAGAAATGGGGGAAACCCTAGAAGTTTTTTGTTTATTATTTATTTTCTTTATGCTCACCATGAGACATCTTCTTTCTTGACCAGACCCGGCACACTGAGCTTAATGTGTGTGTGATATTATAGTGTTAGGTCTGTAGTAATAAATTGTAACACCCACTAGTCAATTAATTAAAGGGGTACTGCAAAGAAAAAAAATGGTTTTAAATCAGCTGGTGTCAGAAAGTTAAACAGTTTTGGAAATTACTTTTATTTGAAAAACCCAAGTCTTCCAGTATTTATCAGCGGCTCTATGTCCCACAGGAAGTTGTGTATTCTTCCCAGACTGACACAGTGCTCTCTGTTGCCACCTATGTCCATGTCAGGAACTGTGGAGAACAGTAGCAAATCCCTATAGAAAACTCTCCTATTCTGAAATGATGGAAAAGGATACACAACTTTCTACAGGACATACATCAGCTGATAAGTACTGGAAGACTTGAGATATTTCTAATCGGAGTACCTTGGGGGTACTCAGCTGAAGCATCTTATGACACAAGGGTACTTGACTTGAAAAGGTTGAGAAACACTGCTGTATTGGGTAAGTATCTTGCCATTGCCGTGAGCCGTTGCATTTTTGTGTGTTTTTGTGTGTTTGCAATTTCCACCATAGCAACGTGCTCCTGCCTAGTGTGAATGGTGTTCTAGGAGAGCTGACCAAATTAGTCTTTTTTTCTATATTCTAAGTATTCTACTTCCTCTTTTTTTCTGTGTTCCAGATGGGGGGAGTGTCTACCTCTACTTGGTCGTGCACTCCACCCATTCCACCCAGGTGGTGTAATTACTTTTGCCGGTATAAGATGGATCTTGCATGCCCAGCAGCATTTTTTTTAGTAGTTGGGGGGCTGCTTTTAACTATTTTCATGTCTGCAGTGGGTCTGTATCTTGCCATTGCAGTGACCTGTTGCATTTTTCTGTGTTTTTGTGAGAATACTTAGAGAGTAGAAGAATACTTGTGCCCGTGTTTCGACCTCTGTCGTGATACCACCTAGTGCCCTACAGTGTTGGGGGACCTGTCCTCCTAGGGTGACACAAGCCCCACACCTTGTTACCTGAGTTGAGCAGGGTGGCCAAATTACCTGTTACCTGTACTTTATCTGGATCAGTTACTCTTGTTTCAGGATACTGTCCTGCACTGTTAGAGATGTTCACGGCGTGGGTTGGGGTGATCTTTGACTTCTCCTATCTTGAGTGGTTTAACACTGCATAGTTGGAATAAGGATAGCTTTTAAAAGAAAAATCTCTGCCTCTCCAATGTGTGTCTGTCCACTACCACACTCCAGAGTAGACCACACTGGACTTGTTCTCTTGTCCGTAACAGGGGACCTGGCTGAGCCAGGGCTCAGCTGAACTACAGGGACCTTCTTGTCTTGCGTCCTCTCTCTACCAAGACTCACTTAGTGTCGGTGTGTACTTCCTCTCCCCATGTGACAACTTCCTATAGGGTGTGTACCAACCCCCCATGTGTGGTTCAGAAGAAAGTGCAAAGGAAAAAAAGGAGAATAGAGATAGGTGGGGGAAAAAAGAGCTCTTATTGATGCACAAATCACAGAGAAACAATAACCGCAATAACCTTACTACAGCTGTGCAATATACAAGTGCATATACAAATAGTAGCGACATCTAGTGGCAAAACTTAGGCATAACTTCATTACCACTTTACTTGGAGTACAGGCTTTTGCGAGGGGTGTATAGACTAGCAACACCCGTGGTGGGACACCACACATCTAAACAGAACTGAGAGTTCTAAGAAAAGATGCTCCAGCACTGTTCTTTCGTGAAAAATGCAAGTATTTACCAGAATAGACATGTCAGGAGAGCCGACACCTCTCCTTTAATCCATAATTTATAATTTATTATGATTGTTAGAAATAATGGTTACAGTAAACTGCAGTTTTGCACAGGATCATTTATGCTCACCTTTTTCTAATCTTGAGAGGAGGATAAAAGGGAAGACCGGATGACAGATACTGTACCTGCAAATTGCTGCAGCTATCTGGATAAACAAGACAAGTATGTGCGGTGTAGACATAGCTTCCATGCATAATGTAAAGTTTTGTCTTCATTATCCAGGGAGTCATGGCTGCTTATAGCATAATAAAGCATTGTACATTACCTGGGAAATGTATAGTTGTTATCATCTATAATCCCTCTATCCTGCCTGTTTTGCTGGACTCAGATTAATTATCCCTTCTTGGTTTTGCCTGAGCCTGTTGTTAAATGAAGGGAAGTACATCAGTTCTTGGCTGAAAGATTATCTTGTGATAACGATTCAGGGAATAGAAGACTTTTGTACTTTTCGGTTTAGCTGGCCACTTTATCTGCTCAGTTGTAAAATCTCCTTTTTTATGTCAAGCTTGCTATTTATTTGTTTTTACAAATGTAGCACAAAATACAGGTCCTGTAGAAACACCTTCATAAACCTTACACTTTAGGCTTAGCTGTCCTGAAAAGTATGAGCTCCACCTTAAAGGAAAGCCATCACTTACCTGTGGGAGAGTGAATTGGCCCAGATACCTTACAGTTGCCGGGCACAGGTCTCTGATGCTATGCCCTTCAGTCTCCAGCGGGGCGTCAGATAAAGATATTTTCATCTTTTATCGCCCATCCTGGCGCCCAGTAAGTAGGCATAGGGCAGAGCTGCAGCGGCTGCCAATCGATTGTTAGTGGCTGGGAAGAGGGCAAAGGCAGCATGACTACATGCCACTGCGGCTCCACCACCATGCCTACTTACTGGGCGCTGGGACGGACAATTAAAGAAAAAGGGGGAGATTTATCAAACATAGTGTAAAGTGAAACTGTCTCAGTTGCCCCTAGCAACCAATCAGATTCCACCTTTCATTTTCCAAAGAGTCTGTGAGGAATGAAAGGTGGAGTCTGATTGGTTGCTAGGGGCAACTGAGACAGTTTCATATTACACCATGTTTGATAAATCTCCTTCAAAGATTTTAATTTTCTGCCCCGCAGGAGACTGCCAGGTATGGCGTTGGAGAGCTATGCTGTAATACAGTAAAACCTCGGTTCCCGAACACCTCGGAGTTCGACCAATTCGGTATTCGAACTAAGTTTCACCCTGAAGTTTTGCTCGGTACTCGAACATTGCTCGGTATCCGAACAAAACCAGGGGGATAACTGTCAGCTGGGACATCAGAGGTGTTCGGGAACAGGGAGAGGCAGGAGCGGGCGGCTATTTAAACTATTATGATGGGATTCCTCACTTCTTTACAGGGTGTCCCCTGCAGCTGAGTGGAGCAGAAGCACGGTGGCAAGTTTAAATAGCCACCCGCTCTTGCCTGTCACTGCGGGGACGCTCTGTAAAGAAGCCGGCCAGCGGGCGCACTGCTCCCTGAACTGACCTGTGTCTGTCTCCACTGACCTGCATCTCTCTCCCCCGCCGGCCAGGAGAGCTTCCTATGCTTACCCAGCCGGCTTACCCACCCTGATACTTATTAGTCTAAGGTCTAGATTCACATGTCTGTGTTTAGTTCATGATATGCGGTCTAGAAGCTAACAATATATCATGGACTGAACTGTTTACCTGTTATGAAACTCCCTACACCATAATTCATTATGATACAGTGCACTCCGAAACAGTTAAGACTTTTCCTTACTGTGCTGACACAGCCGTGTCAGTTCAGTATCGGAGTGCTTGATCTGTTTCAGAGCTCACTGCAACATATTAAATTTTGATGCAGGGGGTCCCATTTGAGTCTGTTGTTTGGGAGAGCCCTATACACCTTATATTGAAGGTCGAATCGATGTGTGTGTGTGTGTGTGTGTAGGGGGGGGGGGGGGGTTGGGTTTGGGTAATTGTCTTGTTCCCCACTTAACCTCTATACTTTTCAAAACTAAAAGAACCCCTATACTTTTCAAAACTAAAAGAATTCGTTTATCGCTTATCCGACCCTAAAATCCACATTCGTTCGCTGTAACTCCGCATTTGTTCACTAATCGTTCAGTGTAAGGGTCAATTTACACAGAAAGATTATCTAAAATATTATCTGCCAAAGATTTGAAGCCAAAGCCAGAAACAGACTATAAACAGAGATCAGGTCATAAAAAAAGCCTGAGATTTCTCCTCTTTTCAAATCCATACCTGGCTTTGGCTTCAAATCTTTGGCAGATAATCTGTCAGATAATCTTTCTGTGTAAATGGACCCTTAGTGCAAATTGTTAATTGTTTTACTGGGAGATGGAGTAAACGATCATAGTAATGACTATCGTTCTATGTAATATGGTGAACGATTTCAGGATAATAATAAACAATCTCGTTTGCAATCGTTTATTGTTAGTCTTTAATTGTTAAAAATTGCTTTGTCTAATAGGACGCTTATATGGCAACCAAATCCTCCTGCTTCATCTAAGCAATGGCCCATCAGGACATACAGCACCTGATACGTACTGGAAGACTTGAGATTTTTAAATAGAAGTAATTTACAATTCACTGTCTGACACCAGTTAAAAAACCATTTAACACTGTTTAAAAAAAAACCCTAAAAGGACTCAAAATCAGCCAACTGTATATGATGGATGGTCACTAGTAGACTACTTTCATGCCACAATACATCTCTTTTTATTCTGTTCTGCAAGTAGGCTTCTTTATAGGTGCCTTAGCTGCTAGAGGATGTGTATGAAGATCTTCAATCCCAGAACTGTCATTTCTCCCGACATTAATCTAGATTGAAGAAACAACTGCTGGAAAGTGACCTCAAGGCAAATAAGGAGGCTGCCAGTCTAGAATAAAAGAAAATAGAATCAAGAGAACATCCAGGACCTCCAGCATGAGCGTAAAAATCTACACCGAGCAGAGGAGAAGCTATAAATATTCGCAAATCGCCACTTTCCGCCAGGTACGCCAGGAGGGCGGGGAGGAGGCAGGCAGGGAGTTTCGCAAAAAAATATGCAGGAAACCTACTCCAGCCCTCAGCTGGCGTAGGTTTCCTGCCATGCGCACCGGCGCGCACAGGATTTATGTAGAGGCAGTCCACAGAGCTGCGGGGACATTTTTAAGTCCGGCGCAGAAAACGCCGGACTTAATAAATGCCCCCCTAGGTGTTTGCGATCACCGTGATTTGACTGACAACTGACTTGCCCAGTTAGCTGTCAGTATCTGAGCGGGGCTGGGACTTCTAGTCCTATAAGTCTTTCACTGTGTCTCAAGTTCTCTGCCTGTGATAGCGCCTAGTTCCTAGTTCTTTGACCTAGCTTTACCTGACTTTGTGTATTCTGTGGATTCTGACCTTTGGCTTTTCTGAGCTCGACCCCTCCTCTGGATTCTGATTTTGTACTTTAGCTTCCCGTACGTTGCCGACTTGGCCGCTGACCCTTCTAATTATTGTGTTTGTATCGTCTTGTTTTGTTTTGTGTTTTCACCTACTGTAGCATAGGGAACGCCGCCCAGTTGCCCGCTGCCGCCTAGGGCAGAGTGTGGCAAGTAAGTAGGGACAGCTGGGGTGGGCTCAGTTTCAGGGACTGCACTGTCTGTGTCTTATTATACCCGTTCCTGATAGTACTACACTGACTGTGTCCCTCCATGACGGTTCCTGACAATATAGAAGGTATCCATGTTTTCCAGGACTCCCTAGGGCTGCATCCAACTTCTTCAGCCACCAGTATTCAAATGCCGCACATTCGAGTTCAGACAGACCTAAGCATGCTCGAGTTGCACTTATCTCTAGTATATACCCTTCAATAGAAGAAGGTTATAGATACATGGCTGCAGGTATGGACACGTCTATTGTACTTATCACAGCCAGGTGCTTTCCTAGTGTTTAATATTTGATCATTTATCTCCCAAAATAGTTCTCAAGGCTTTTTCTTAGAAGGTGTAAGGACTGACAGATCTATGTTAGTATCCAGCTACCAGAACTTGCCAACGCTAACAGCTGTTTCTTTGTGTGAACCTGCTCGGATTACAACACCTGACTTGCATTCTGCCACTGTCGCAGTACACACTCATCCTCGGTTTGTTTGCAGCCTCAGCTGGAGTCGCCACCAATGACTGCGGGCTGTTTGCTAACCAGGGTTTTACTGACGTCCATAGGAAAAATGTCTAATCTTCTCTACCCCCTCTCACGTAAAAGAGGACAATGTGTTCTGTACGTGTCATATGAATGTAACTGCATAAATCAATGAAATACAATATCCTACTTGTGAATGACTAAACGCTAAAAATCATAATAAAGCTGCTCATGTCACGTAACTTGGACAGCCCAGCGCTCCGGCTGTTGTGCAGTTACAAGCCCCTGTCTGCTGCAACTTGTCAGAACTTTTTGAAGAGTCTTCTCTGCAGCTGGAGGGCTGAGGGGTGGTCTTCTTGTGTACTCTCCCATAACACATCATGGAAACCTATAGATCTCCAGCTGTTGTAGAACAATTCTTGTGGAAGTACATGCCTGACCATTCTGGGAATTGTATATGAAAGCACAGAGTTACACATAGAACCATAAAACTCTTAGGGGGGGATTTATGAAGACTTATGAAATATTAGACCCTGCCCCCTTTTCCCCGGCAGGATTCACTAAGAGGCGCACACCTCTTAGACAATCCGGCCACCTGAACCTGCGCCCAGCGTACTAAATCTACACCTGCTTCCAGCAGGTGTAGATTTGGATCATGATAAATGAGGCACGGGAGGAAGCCATGACTCCTCCCTGCCTTGTCATGCCCTTCCAAGCTCCCCCAGCCTGCCCATCGGGTGAGCGGGGCATACGACAGGCGTACGCCAGGGAGAAGGGGCGAATCTACACCTTTTCCCTGGCTTGAGCCTCGGGCAGACTTTTTATAAATGTCCCTTTTAGTGTGCTGAGCATTGGAGTGGGCCATAAAAAAATAACAATATTAGCTGTCCCAAAAATAAATATATGACCGTTCTGGACTCTATTGACCGTTGACATATTGACATATTGACCATTGACATATTGACCGTTCTGGACTCTATGGGGGACATTAATTAAAGGGATTATCTAAAGTTTAAAATTTTTTTCATACATTGCTGGCCTTTTGGTAAACATAATAAGGCTATGTTCACACTACGTAAAACTACGCCCATTGTTGCCGATGGCAACAACGGCCATAGTTTTTGTGCAGCAGAACACAGCCTATTAAGCAATGGGATCCCGGCCGGAGCGTACACACATCGTTACGCTCTGGCCAGGATCCCATATGGCCCTGCAAATAACTGACATGTCAGTTTTCTGCGGCCGGAATTCAGTGAATTCCGGCCGCAGAAAGACCTGTCAGTTCACACAGTGAAGCGAGCGGCTCCGGCCGCTTGCTTCACTGTGTGCTATGGGAAGCTCTGATGCGGTCGCGCGCTGATGCGCCCGCATCAGAGCTCTGCAGCCGGAAAGATCACCCGGCCGGTACTTAAGTACCGTCCGGGATGATCCGGGCTGAGACCGTCCGTTCCATGACCCGGGCCGGTCTCTAACGTAGTGTGAACATAGCCTAAACATGTTCTGCTTACCTCTCTGCACTCCTCCGGTGTCCTGATGTGGCCTTTCCAGTGTCCCCTGCTGACTGTAGCTCCACTACTTCCAAAATGAACTTGTCTCAGGAGAGACAGCCCACTAAACTATTCACTGGCTACAATGGGACAGCATTACGGCCTGAGATGGCTAAGCGGACTGTCACTCATGAGATAAGTTTGTCTTTAAAGCAGCACAATTGCAGTCAGTGGGGGACACCAGAGAGGCCGCATTGGGACACCAGAGGAACGCTGAGAGGTAAGCATAACATGTTTATTATGTTTACCAACAGACCAACAATGTATAAAAAATGTTTTAACCGCTTGATATACCCTTTAATTAATGTCCCCCATAGAGTCCAGAATGGCCAACGTGACTGCCAATATTGTTACATTGTTGCATTTTTTTATGGCCTACCTTACCAGAAATCATGAAGAAAAGGGGTACTCCGGAGAAAAAAAAGGTTTTCAAATTAACTGGTGTCAGAAAGTTATATGCATTTGTATATTTCTTCTATTTAAAAATCTTGTCTTCCAGTACTTATAAGTTGCTGTATGTCCTGCCAGAAGTGGTGTATTCTTTCTCTGACACAGTGCTCTCTGCTGTCACATCTGTCCATGTCAGGAACTCTCCAGAGCAGGAGAGGTTTTCTATAAGGATTTGCTACTGCTCTGGACAGTTCTTGTCATGGACAAAGGTGGCAGCAGAGAGCACCATGTTAGACTGCAGAGAAAACTCACTTCCTGCTGGACATGCAGCAGCTGATAAGTACTGGAAGACTTGAGATCTTTAAATAGAAATAATTTACAAATCTATATAACTTTCTGCCACCAGTGGACTTAAAAACACATTACAATCCTATATGCACTAGCCCTATATGTACTAGTCCTAGTCCATTTTTTCCCCATTGCCTTTTCTTTAGTCCTTCTTTTGAAAAAGAAGCTATTTCCATCTTAGCAGAGCATACCCGCTAAAGATAGAGGAAAACCTTAATGTCTTTAAAGTATACACAAAAATATTTCATTGACTTCTTAGTGATATTACAGCAAATGGATCCTTGGGTGTTGACAACGGACACAAAAACGGAAAAATCGTGGCTGAAAAGATGAAAAAGAGTTCTGAATAACCTATTAGTACAATGGGCATGATGGTGGGTATGACATTAAGAAGTCTGTAATAGAAGCAGCTCCCTCCCGGCCATGTGATGCATTCATTGCAGGTAATTACCGTCACAGCGAGTCACAGCCAACCTGCCACACATTATAGCACTGAAAATAGAACACGCTGAAAAAGTTGTGCAACTTTCTTGCTACTGCAAAACATGTACATTATTCATTAGACAGGAGATATCTTGGTTTCAGTTTTGAAACAGACAAACAAGTAAAAGAAAACAGGAGAGGGACCGTACTAATGTTTTTGTATAGAAGTAGGGCAAGCAGAAGTGCTTTCTGCAAACCCTGGAGGACGAATTGAGTCATCGCTTAGAAGATGGAAATTGTATTGTGCTTGAAGATCAAAGGTCACAATAGGAGTGAGAGAGAGTTAGAAATAGGGAACAGATAGAAATCCCATAGGTGTTTTCACCTCCTGCAAAAATGAGCAATTTCTAGACTTCAGTCTGTATTGCCATATTTATGTCTATGGAACTTTTGAACATGTGTGAGATTTCACTGATATACCTTAAGGGTACAAACCCACACACCCTATACGCAGCAAATACACAGCAAATACGCAGCAGTTTAATGGTGAAGATTTGATGCTGTGTTCAGTTATTTAGATCTAATCTGCTGCATATTTGCTGCGTATTTGCTGCGTATTTGCTGCGTATCGCAGCAGTAAATACGCAGCATATACGGTGTGTGGGTTTATACCCCAAGGGTATAAACCCACACACCGTATAAGCAGCGTATTTACTGCTGCGATACGCAGCAAATACGCAGCAAATACGCAGCAGATTAGACCTAAATAACTGAACACAGCATCAAATCTGTACCAACAAATCTGCTGCGTATTTGTTGCATATCTGCTGTGTATACGGTGTGTGGGTTTGTACCCTAAATTACAGACAGCTAGAAGACAATGGTAAAACAAAAGGCACCTTCCACTTCCTCCCAACACCACAATCGCTGATGGGGCTGTACCGTATTTTCCGACGTATAAGGCACCTCGGCGTATAAGACAACCCCTGACTTTTAAGCAGATTGTCAGGGGTTCGCTTTATACGCCGGAAAATGTTAACCCCTGCCTGACCGCAGCCCTGAGAGAGGCTTCGGGAACTTCGGCGACTCTCTCATTCTCCTGAAGCTCTCCCGGCAGCCGAGCGTCTCCGAGCCTTTCCGATGAGACGCTCGGCTGCCCAGGAGAGGTTCGGCGATCTCCGGCGCAGGTAGTGTACGTCACACTGCCTGCGCCTGGAACGTTACAGGAGGTGCGCGAAGGCCGGGAACGGGCCCTAGGTGAGTTAAATGTTTGTTTGTTTTTATAGTGATCGCCCCATACGGTGGGGATGGGGCCATTTTTGAGCTCCCCACCGTATGGGGCGACCATAGCTGGTGTATAAGACGACCACCGACTTCTAAGAAGATTTTTTGGGGTTAAAAAGTCGTCTTATACGCCAGAAAATACGGTACTTTGCTTTAAGAAGTTTGAGAAGTCCGGCCATTTTTATTTTTGGGCAGCCGGCAGAGGGGAATTTACTACAGAACATTAACTTATGCCTCCGCGTGCCCGCGCTGTTACACTGGCTCCGGGTCCCCTGCCGGAAGGCATTTTCCCCTGAGCCCTGATGATGTCACAACGAGGGGAAAATGCCTTCCCGGCTAATGGATTGGACGCTCAGCCAATCAGTGACCGCTGAGTGGGCAGTCAATCAATTGGATAATGACGTCGGCTGGGAGAAGATGCTGTAGCCTGGCCAGGGGTGCCAGAGTGGCGATTCAACGCTGGAGAGGCATGAAGAGGGTTTTAAAAAATCTGTATTTAATGCTTAGTCTCGGTGCCCAATAACAAGGCATGAGGGTGGCATGTAGTCATGTTGTCCCCACCCTCTTCTCAGCAACTAACATTAGATTGCAGCCTAAGCACTGGGAACTAAGGCCAGCACTCAGGCTGCCAATAAAGCAGTAGTGACTGGGAAGAAGGCGAAAGCAGCGTGACTACATGCTCTGCCCTCATGCCTAGTTACGGCAGCGTGACTACATGCCATTGCAGCTCTCCCTCATGCCTAGTTACCTGGAGATGGGACCGAGCATTAAACACGAATATTTTTCTAAGTTTCCATCATACTGTAATTAAATGTTGCAGTTTTCATTTTGACTATTAATAAGCAGACACTTCCTGTTCTGTAGAGAAAACTTTTTAGTAGTCTCCTCCTTATTATCACAGACAAGATTTGTGAAAGGTGACACCAGTATATAAATAAGATAGGATCAGGCCATTCACAGTTGGCAATGGTCACAGCTCCCTTCCTCCCCCTTCCTACATATTGACCCTACTTTATACATAGCATGTGCACTGGAAAAGCTCTTGGTATCCATGTGCATTCCAGTAGCAAAAAGCAATGTATCCCCAGTGTGAACTGAGCTGAAGCTATAACTCTTAGTTGCTTTTCACCGCACAAGGTCCTAGTAAGAAGTGTTGTGATGAATGCAGTGGTTATAAAATGGTGAAATGTATCTAGGTCAGTGGTTGTATCTTAATAGGCCGGTGTTGGTTTTGTTACATAAACATATCTGAGCACTGATATGGCTCTACACGATCCTAGCTGCTGCTTGGTAACAGTATTACACAGCAGACCATGGCGTCATGGACTAGTGATACATTGTTAACTATTTGTCCGGGTGTAAAGTCCAACTCTATAGCGCTAATATGGTGCCAATTACCTGTGATACATTGGTGACCCCAATATCCAGTGTTACTTATATTATTGTAACGAAGGAGTCAATTACATAGTGATAACCAATGTAATATGTCACCTACAATGGGTAGCACCTAGTGTCAGTTACATAGAGATGTTATAACACTGGAGATATGTGCCAATGTGGTTACCCCAGGAGTCACTGACCCTCTTCGAACACAAAGGGTGGCATTTATTAAGTCCGGCGTTTTTTACTCTGAGTCCGCGCCCTCCGTTCCGCCCACTACACGCCCCCTTTCCGCCCCCCTGGCGTACTCGGCGGAAAGTGCCGATTTGCGAATATTTTATTCGCAAACCGGCCATTTGCGAATAAAAAAATACGCAAATCGGCACTTTCCGCCGAAAATCATCCGTTCGCCGGATGATACATGTGGCCCAAAGCTTTTAGAACATACATACCTTTCCTTGATCATGGCGCATGTCTATGGAAGGTGGTTGTCCTTAATGGACAGCACCCGTTAATGCAGAAGTTATCACCAGTTTACCCAATGGGACAGACATAGTTTAAAATATTATAACTTGCCACCTATTCACACAGTAAGTAACAAGTATCTGATTAATGGAGTTCTTCATCATTTATATTGGATGACAAGGGATCCCTAATCTCTAGATTGGTGGCGGCCCCTACAGCTGGACCCCCATTTCTTAGATACTGATCCTTTAGATTGGTGATATGTAGAGATGAGCGAACCGGGTTCGAGTCGATCCTAACCCGAACGTTCGGTATTTGATTAGCTGGGGCTGCTGAACTTGGAAAAAGCTCTAAGGTTGTCTGGAAAACATGGATACAGCCAATGACTATATCCATGATTTCCACATAGCCTTAGGCCTTTATCCAAGTTCAGCAGCCACCGCTAATCAAATGGCGAACGTTCAGGTTCGGATCGCCTCGAGCATGCTCGAGGTTCGCTCATCTGTAGTGATATGTTGTAATCCTGGCATAAGCTAGTCTATACAGGGATGGTTGGCTGCCTTACCATATACCTGTGGCCCACTTTCCTAGCTAAGATAATGTTATACATTTACTTGTGTCCAGCCAAGATCCACAGATGACACATGACAATATCTTCATAAGCTGTGCTAAATAATTTAGCTAGAAAGCAAATCTAAGCTGGACCATAGGGAACCCTCTAGTATACCAGAGTACTGGAATACACAGCTTCCAGGCAATCGAAGAGCAGTCAGCGATCCATACCAGCAGCAAGCAGACACACTGCTGACCCACCACCAGCATTATTGGCCATTCCATTGGGATACTTTGTTTCTTTCATATTCTATTTACCGTGATACCATCAAAGTCAGTCTGTGGTTCTCCAGCTGCTGTTTTGTCTCGCCGATTTGCTTCAGGCTGTCAGGGCATGCTGGGAATTGTTGTTTTTCAATGGCTGTAGAGCCAAAGGTTAAAGACTAGAAGTGAGTGCAACTGGAGCATGCTCGAGTCCTATTCTTTGGCAATTGAATACCAGTGGATGAAGAAGTTGGATGCAGCTCTAGGGAGCCATAAGCAGTAATAAATGCACAGTGCATGCACATTATGTGAGCTCCTGCCAACAGAGGTCTGAATAAGGTCTGAATTACATGGCAACACAAAGATTGTGCTATATCGCACCTAACATTAGTTAATGGTCTTGCATTGTGACTTCTACATAGTGCAGCTGTGACCTGACAGTTGCAAAAAGTCCAATCTTGATGAATTTTTGGTCACGGGTCACAAATCTCATGCAACTTGGCTACCATGGACCTCAATGCAAGTCGCATGTGACTACAACTACTATTTTGTTAATAGCCAAGTCACAACTATAATAAAGTTCTGCAACAGCAAGTGGCAGACAAGTTGGACAAAATATTTTAGTTGTGCGACCAAAGTCATCGCGTAGCCCCAGCTTTAAAAGGAATGTCCAGGAGTAAAAAAAACCTAACCTGTTAGGGCCCTATTACACGATTATCACTCCGTGTAATAGAGACAACGATCAGCCGATGAAACGATCATCAGCTGATCGTTTCTTTAGGCCCAGACCTAAAATCATCGGGCACTGACCAACCATTGCTACGTGTAATTTAGCTGATCATGCCACACAGGCCAATCTTATAGACAAAGGCAGATTCATGTCTGCCATCCGCTATCTCTAACAATTGTTTGCATGTAATTTACAGATGATATTCGGTCGAAACGGGCGAGATCAGCCGTTACTGCTGACCATTATTTCATCTGTATGGTAAGCTTTAAAGGAATACATTATGCATCTAAAAGTTACGACACAAGAAATCAATAACCATACTCAGAAATCTTTGCACTCTGCCCGGAATCAAATTCTCACTTCTCAAGCATTTCCATATAAATAGTAACCACAACGTTAAAGGAATATTCTGTTCTGAGTTCTATGAAATTAGAAACATAACCCATTACCATTGTAGAAAAGAACCGTGGATTTTGCTATTTAGCAGTTTGAGATCTAACACAAACACATTTACAGGAAATTTACAGAGAAGAGGGGAATAGCCATGGGGGGTGCAGGAGTGCAGTTGGTCCCAGGTAGAGATGATCGAACATCGCTGATTTGACTGTATTTGACTACCGCAGTCTTCCCGTTCAGTGCGGAAGGTGGAGACAGCCCAAGTCCCGCCTGGAAATCAGGAATACAGCCTGGGCCATGGGTTGTATTCCTGTTTTCCAGGCTGGACTCGGGCTGTCTGCACCTTCCCCATGGAACGGTAACTGATGCCTGAAAAGGGGCTAAAAAAACATCAGTAATACAGATGGCACATGCATACCTGACAATAGTCCCTGTATTAGTGGGACAGTCCCATAAACCAGATTGCAGAAAGGCTAAGGTTTATGCCACAAAGTGGCCATTTTTTAGGCATTTCTGGAGTGGGAACCTAAATACTCCCATTTTATTAATTTAGATGTAGCATGCACATGGTAGGTGGGGACCTATTACAGGTTTTATATTGAGCATGGAAACTTCAACCTATGTCTCTGATATTAAGACAAGATTAATAAAGGCCAACGTATCGGAGATGCCACCAACCTCATCACCGTCACTACCCAAAGACACATTTTAGTGTAGAGGGATCACACAAAGGAACAGTTCACAGACAAGTAGCAAAGGCACTCACCAAACGTAGCAAAATGTAGTTTTTTTTTAAATTCCATATTCAGGCAACACATGTGGAGTGGATGAGCATACATGAGCTGTATTCTAATCCACTCCACATGTGTTGCCTTAATATGAAATAAAGAAACTACCTGTACGTTTGGTGAGTGCCTTTGCTACTTGTCTGTAAATTAAAGCTGTTGATGACATTGTCTGTCGTTGAGAAGGAAGAGCACCACCAGTAGCATTTGGTCTGAAGGACGCTGTTACATATCCCATTATATGTCTCAAAGTGAGTTGTCGGGAGTGCAGAGGTAATGCTGACTATACTAGTATCACAAAAAGGAATACTTTTTTTTTGTAATAAAACATTTGCCATATTATGTGGGGGTGGTCATGGTATGGTCATGCTGCTACAAGGCCCACAATCCTAGCTGGGCCCATGCTGCAGCGGACGTCCATAGATCCAAATGTTTTATCCCGTAGCCCAAGAGGGTGCTCATTCGACTGTAGCTGTTACCAAAAACTAACGCAGAGTAGAGAGCTTGCCAGTGGCAATATTAAAGTCAGTGAATTGTGCCACCCCCACTGTTCTAATGCCATCCTCATTGTACCTTGTGTCTTCCTAAACCTACCTGTAGCCTACAAGAGGGTGTGAAGGGCAGTAAGAAGCTTGTTATAGAAGCAGGTATAGGGACAGGTGAGTACAAGATTTAGGAGGACAGAGAGGCCATTATTTGTGATTACAGCAAAGGGGGCATTATTATTGAGTGGGGGGTCAAAGGGAGAATTATTACTAAGTGTGGAACAAAGGGGCCAGTATTACTGGGTAACATATCATTGCATAGCCGTTTGTTACACTATTCTTAAATTTGTAAGGACAAACTTGCAACCTATGTTCATTTTTTTTTTAACACAACTTGGCGGGAGAGCCTGTCCTTACTTTTACTTTTACATAGAGCTGGTAAATGATAATACTTGGGGTTTTGCTATGGGGCCAAGTCTTTCCCAGTTACGCCCCTGGAGGCATAATAATATAATCTGGCCAGATCATCCTCTATTGTGTTGCATGATACATTGCCTAGAATATAAGTGCCGGATCTAGCAGTAAAACACACCAAAGGAGATGGAACACAATCAAAAGGGAATTTGTGAGCTCCATATATTCACTTAGTATAACGTACATGATTTCATGAATATATAAGCAGAACATCAACTGCAGGGAATCTGTGTTTTATACACTGGCTGCTCACTGACTTTATATATTCCCAGCTGAGCAGAAAACTCTTAATGGCCTGATATGTTTTACGCCTGGGCTACACAGAGACTGTTTGTAGTGTTACTGATTTATTTTAACTCTAAAGTGACATCTGCAGTCCACAAGATTGTACACACGCTGGCCGTATATAGACGTTGCAGTTACAGTGCGGTTAAAACCACATAAATACGGCATCCAATAGAAATGCACACAGTTTTACCATGATTTGCTTTGATTTTGCCATGTGGCAATTGGCTGCACATTTTTTTCTTACAGGTGAAAGCCAAAAGGCTACAAATACTATATTGTGTCTGCTGGTAGTTATCCAACTTACTGTATAGAGCCTGTAACTGGGATGACCAGAACTTCTAAACAGGGAGGCGGACCCTGCCGTGCCCCCTCATGCCCCGGGCCCCATAGCAGCCGCTATGGCTGCTACTGTGGTAGTTTGCCTGTCCCTGATCACAAAAGAACTCCATCTGTCTAAACCTCAGCTGGTCAGACTTCTCTCCTGCCTGATCCCTGAAGTGACCCACACTTCTCTCATAGTGTCCCAAAGGCCAGCTGCATCCTATATGGGGACCATTCCTAGAAGTACAGCCTGGTAAGCCGCCTGCAGCAAAGTCCAGATCTTTGTATGAGGGTTAAAAAGAACAAGTGGCCCAAAGTCAAACCAGTTAGTAGTGTTTGGCATTGGCGTCCTGCTCTTCCTGGCAAAGACTTCTTTCTGCAGAGAAACTGAATTGTCAGCAAATAAAAGAGTGAAAAATTGGCTTACAAATAATAGCATTTTGGATACTTGACATAGTCAGACCTGTCCTGGATGCACCGTCAATCATCAATAGTATGGGACCTATTTCATGCTGTAGCTGGTTCGGCCAACTATTACAGCAATAATAACAACCAAATCCTTCCTATTATTGCCACATTTTCTGTTCCGGGTTGAGGTATTCTAGCCTGTGCGTCTTTGCACAATGAAAAGAAATGATCTGGAAAGCCACATCTAAGGTCCCAGGGGTCCGATGAATAGCAGAGAACATACACAGTAAGTGATTTTCAATGGTGTTGCTGTCATATAGACTCGGACTGGCTCCTCATGAATCCAGTGTGAACATTTTTGGCAGCCAGATCACCCTAGTAGCCACATCCAAATGTTGTAAATATCAACCACTTCATATTAAATTCAACTAAACAGAGAATCATATATGTATGAAAGGATGTGTTTGACGCCCCCTTACTCTGACAGTGCTGTCTTACACAGTTATTGCTAGGCATGGATACAGCCAAGTATACACCATATGTAATTTATTAATTTATGGCCTTACTACCTCTTACAGGAACTTTATAAGCTATCTTATGTTAGGTTGACTAGTTTATGAATGGAATTGTGCATTTCAAAATCAAATGATTTTCAACATCAAAAATGTATCTAATACGCTGCTTGGGTGGCGGTCTGTGTGTGACTTTGTGGCACATTTTACACCCTGTACATCTATGATGCTAAATGTTGAAGAATTGCATTGGAACCATTTAGTATATAAAGTATATTTACGGTCCTGGACGGAAGAAAGGGTTAACGCCGAAACGGCCGTCCCAGGCACGGCACCTGCACCTTTGCTCCATCTCTACTCCTCCCTGTGTTGTCTGACCTGAAATTAACTACAGATACCGGCATACTTGGTGAGTTCTGGACTATTTCATCTATTGCTGCATATCTATGGAAATGTTATGCATTGTTGCTTGGATGCTTTATGTTCTTCCTTCTTAATATTTATTCCCCTGGTACATTTCTGAATTTATTTTTCCCTGGTACATTTTGTTATGCTCCGCCCCCACCTGCTGAACACAAGCTGCAGGAAGGCCAGGTGGGGTATTATTAGGCAGGAGCCTAATAATACTAGCCAGTTACTGCCCAGTCCAGAAGCGACAGTAGTGGTATACTCGGGCGAGCATGCTCGTTTATCTCTACTTTCAGTACATATGCCAATAATTTTTAGTTTGTCCATATTGCTACAGTCATTATGTTTAATACAAAATTGTGTAGAAAAAATTTCCTTATTGTCCAAATAAAAAAACATGTAATGCTTTTTGTCCTCTATGTCTGAAATATATGCATGCAATTTTGAGGTAATTACCTCAAAGGGGAACTCTAGTTAAAAATAAAAATTAACTCAATGTCAAAACGTTATATAGTTATATAAATTACTTCTATTTAAAAATCTCAAGTACTTCCAGTACTTATCAGATGCTGTGTGTCCTGCAGGACATGGAGCATTCTTTCCAGTCTGATACAGTGCATTCTGCTGCCACCTTAGTCCGGGACAGAAACTGTCCAGAGCAGGAGAGGTTTTCTATGGAGATGTTCTACTGCTCTGGACACTGACACAGGTGGCAGCAGAGAACACCATTTCAGACTGGAACAAATACAACATTTTTAAAACATGCACTGGACCATACAATCTAGTCTAATACTAATCCTAAGTTACAGGAAGAAGAGTGAACAATACTTAATTCTGAAAGCTTCTGGGAGTAAGTCTCCATGGGGGAGATTTATCAAACATGGTGTAAAGTAAAACTGTCTCATTCCACCTTTAATTTTTCAAAGAATCTGTGAGGAATGAAAGGTGGAATCTGATTGGTTGCTAGGGGCAACTGAGCCAGTTTCACTTTACACCATGTTTGATAAATCTCCCCCCCATGTGTCTTTATAAAAATTCAGCAGGGGCCCATAGAAAGCTATGTCCAGCTAATTCAGGATTTGTACAGGGGCTTTAGTCGTTTTGTTAACCCCATTAGATTCCACCAGTTGGATAAATCTCCCCCTTTGTATTGTAGAATTCATAACAACCCAAGGTGAAAAATTAACATGTAACAGCAGAGGGATATGAGGAGTGGAGTCCCAGCGGGGGAGACAGAGACAGCAGTGGCAAAGGCAGAGCCGACGTGGCGCCGGGCGCCAGCTTGTTTGAATTTGCCGCTGCCTGAGGGACATCCAAGCCGGTCCCGCCGGGCGGGGTGGGACACACTCCAGGGTGACATCACCATGTTATCCAGGAAGTGACATCACCATGTTATCCAGGAAGTGAAGCCTTGATGCAGTAGTAAGTGCAGGGGAAAAAGCACTTTATAAGCATTTCCCATAATAAGTGTATATTGGGGATTTGTATAACTTTTTATGGGTAATAGAATACTTTTATAAAAAATTTGTCTGGGCTTCTCCATTAACAATGCTATTTATTTCTGATAAATTGCTTATTACTGGAGGCACATGTAGGACATACGTGATAATGCCATTAATATACTATACAAGAATTTTTCAAATTAACCTGATATTTGAATAAGAGGTTACTGGAAATGCTAAGCCTTTCTACACACAGGCAACAGGATAAAGTTGTCTCTGTGAATAGACAGCTATGTTTGGTGAATGCAACTGGTATTTTACATTGCAAATATCTCTGTTGGGCAAGAGCAGACGGTAAAACAATACTCACGCTGTATTCTCAGGTCAGAGCTGCAGAGTTGGTGTCCTTATTAAACATTACGTGTCTTTCGTGGATCTGGATTAGCATAAATATTCTCACACATGCCAGCGTACAAGGGTAGATCACCAGGGCTTATTAATGGGTCAGGGTTTGTATACACCCTTTTAGTTATGTTCAGTTATGACGGTTATTTACTGTACTGGGTCACATTCTTTTAAGTAAAAACTGAGTACAGTAGAATATTAAGTAAAAGAATCTTTACTTTACATTGACTTCCTTTCCATATTTTATATAGAGTGATGGGAAATATTAGTTACCAATCTTTTGCTATGGATTATGTCTGAAGAACTTGAAAACAATACATTAAATAAATGGAAATGATTCTGATAAAATAGTGAGCTTATTATGTGTGTGTTTGAACAGGTTGTGTGGGGATCAAATTTTTTTTACAGATGTGTGTGTGCGGGGGGAGGTGAAAAAATAAGAAGAAAGGTATACTCTACTACCCTGATCCCCTGTCGCTGCTGCCTGATGCTCCTATTCCCCAGTCCTCTCAACTACTTCCTGGACTAAGGAAGTGCCCTGTACAGCCAATCACTAAGTGAGGTAGGATATCACTATGGCCAGTGAATGGCTGAGAGGGACAGCTCCTGCCAGGATGGTGCGTTCATCATCGGGAATCACAATATGGACAAGTGGATTGGAGACTAGGAGCATCAGGAAGTCAGCAGCAGGCATGGGGTGTGAGGTGAGATATATATGTATACATATATTTATATATATATATATTTTTTTTTTTTTTTTTCACTTGCGGTGCATTAATTAACCAAAAAAGCTAGATTTTATATGGAAATTTTCTTTTTTTATTTTCCTCCCCCAGCGCCCACTGCAAAGTGGATTGGACTTGCTGCTGCAGGCGAGGTCCCTACCTTTGGCTTGGCTTGTCAGCGTTGGTGGCCAAGGTGCAGCTGGACACACATAGGTAGGAAGGCAGGCAGGAACACAGTAGGAATCACGGCAGTCACAAGCTTGAACCACAGGCAGCAGGATCATGAACAGCAGACACAGGGCAGGAACCATGGGCAGGAATCACAGTAATTAAGCGAAAAGCAGGAGAACCGCCAGAGCATAGGACGCTGTCGCAGAATGTGTATGGCCACCTTTATTCCATCAATGTTAGGTAACATTGCTGCTCCTCGCTGGATCAGTAGGAAACTCACCTTTGTTATCAGCTTTAAGTGTAATGATATCCATCAGATTCGTACGAACCAGAAATCCGGCAGGTTCGCTCATCTCTAATCCTCAGCTGTGATTTTTTTTCTTAACTAGTGAAATTTAAAGGAGTTTTCCAGGCAGATCTAAAAATTAAGTAGAGTATATGCCTTCCCACGCAGTAAAATAATAAAAGCCAACACTGACCTTCACTACTCTCCACTCTCCTGATCCCCAACCTGTGCTGCTCCTTCTCATTCTGATGATGTTTTGATCCCGCTCATCCAATCACTGCACTAAAAACATACCCCCATAAAGTAAGTTATCAAAACTAGTGCAAAGTTGATACTTGTCCTTTGGAACTAATCAGAACTCATTGGAAAATAATAATAAACACAGTATGACACAGTGTCGGACTGGGGTACCTTGGGCCCACCAGGAAAATTGATTCTTGGGGCCAACCTTACATACACAGCCATAATCAGTGCCAAACCTTTCACTTTACTACAGCGACTTTGCATAGAGCTGTGTATGTGACCAGCAATGCTAGTGCACTGCCAGTCAGTTGTTACTGATTTATGCAGTTGTGGTAAAACAGCACCATTTATGTAGAAACTTCAATGAAATTTCAACAATATTTCTGCAAAAACACATCAAAAATGTCATGTGTGAACAAAGCCTTAGAAACATAGAAGATGAAGGAGAAAATGACCATCTAGACTTCTCTTATATTGCAATCTCCAGCAGAGGAGATCCATTATGATTTATTCTAGCCTCACCAGAAGGTGTTGGGCTATAATAAGAATTTTATGGACCGTCATGAAAGGTATATCAGTGGTCATCAAAGCGTTAAAGGGGTACTCCGGTAAAAACAAAATTGATGTCAGAAATTACAGATCAGTAAATTACTTTTATTTAAAAATCTCCAGTCTTCCAGTACTTATCTGCTGCTGTATGTCCTGCAGGAAGTGGTGTATTCTCTCCAGTCTGACACAGTGCTCACAGTGCTGCCACCTCTGTCCATGTCAGGAACTGTCCAGAGCAGCAGCAAATCCCCATAGAAAACCTCTCCTGCTCTGGTCAGTTCCTGACATGGACAGAGGTGGCAGCAGAGAGCACTGTGTCAGGAGAGAATACACCACTTCCTGCAGGTCATACAGCAGCTGATAAGTATTGGAAGACTGGAGATTTTTTAATTAGAAGTAATTTACAAATTCGTGTAACTTCCTCACACCAGTTAATTTGAAAAAAATATATATATATTTTTCACCGGAATACCCCTTTAATGTCAATACAAAATGTCAGACAGACGTGATTAAAAGTTAAATCACTTTTAGGGCTGACACTCCCAACAATGGCCAGATTGTTACTCAGTTCATCATAATGCAAGTGAGGGGCTGAGCACTCATTATAGGTGATGGGTTCCATTATAGTCTATGGAGCCTATCACGTGTAACGTGACTGACTGTGTGATGATCTAGCCCCCAGATGAGGTCTTAGCACTGACACCCCAAATGATCAAAACATTTCACATGTCTGCATGATGTCAAAACATTTCACATTTCTGCATGATGTCAAAACATTTCACATGTCTGCATGATGTCAAAACATTTCACATTTCTGCATGATGTCAAAAGTTTTTATAATGATAGTCCGGGCTCTTGCACACATCCGTGTATGCCTCCATAAATGCACCGTCCATGGACAGCAAGCTGCCCAAGTCTATGGAGCCCGGTTGCAATCTGGGTCATATAATAACATGTACTATTTCTTAGGGGTGATTACAGGAAACAAGCTTCATACAATATAGTGGAGACTGTGACCTGTAATCAGCCGGATTTTGCACAAGGTCTAGGAGGGATGCTTTACCGGGCTGTTAGGGCATAATCACACAATCCGTGTAGCCATCCTGAGGAGGATTGTGGCACGGCTCCCCTAGCCAGAGGCCCCACCACTGCCTGGCATGGATCCACCTCCGGCAGCAGAGATGACAGGAGAGCATGATGTGCGCTCCTGTCATTGCATCTACTACTCACCTGTTCCCCCATGCAGGCTGGCTACACACGCTCACCAGAAGTGGCCTGGACTATGCTGACGGAAGTAGGGTAGTCCCGGCCTCTTCTGATGAACATGTACGCTGGTCAGCACGGGGGAATAAGTGAGTAGTAGATGCGATCATCATGCTCTCCTGTCATCACTGCTGCCGAAGGTGGTGGTGGTGGGGGGTGATCCGTGCCGCGATCCGCATCAGGGAGTGTCCTATTTTATCGCGGTGCGGGTCACGGCACGGATCATGTGAATGGCTTCATTCACTTTAATAGGCCCTAAAATTGTCCACGGTTGCAGATCTGTGACCATGGACAATTTCACGGGACGTGTGAATAAGGCCTTACTATCAGAGAGAGACCCCATCCAGGCTAGGAAGAGAGCAGTGCCGACGCTGGGAGCTGCTAGAATGGGAGCCGGGCCACACAGCGTGCCCTGATGCGGTTTTTGAAGGGGTACTCCGGGCCGGGGGTATTTTTGAGGACGTGATGTCTCAAGGCAGCTCTGCCAATCAGCGGTCATAGCAGGGTCCCGCCTCAGTTGCTAAATGGCAGAGCTGCCTTGAGACGTCACGTCTCATGCGGCAACTCTCACCAGGAAGCGGCCGTGGGACGGGAGTACCGGCCGGCACGATCCGGGCCCCGGCGCTGGAACGGGGGAGGTAAGTGACCTCCGGATTCAATTTCCAACCCCTCCCCAGTGATCATCAAAAATCCCCCCCCCGGCCCGAGTACCCCTTTAACGCACCCCAGCAGTTAGGGAGCCAGAAGGGGCCCCTTGAGCTCCCAATACTAGACAGAATCTAATTGGGGGCCCTTGCCTGGCTCAGGGGCAGGACCCAGCAAGGGGGAGAGGGGGCTCCCTGGTGGCCCAGTCCGAGCCTGGTATGACATATGAAAACCTTATTTCTACCTGAAATCTGCTCACCAGGCAACATTACAAAAGTAGTTCACCATCCAATACTCTGATGCTCAAAGGTGCTCTATTAATGAAAGCTATATACATACCCTGTATGTGGAGCATGTGAACGTCTGTGTTGTGACATTTGACAAAAATAATAGAGTCTCATCAGGGTCGTAGCTAGGATTCACGGGGCCCCATAGCAAAAAACTGTACGGGGCCCCATGAATCCTGTACGCCCCCCTACCCCCCCTCCCCTCGCCAAACACAGACAATGACGCACATATACACACACAGAGGCACCATTAACGTATATACAGATACGCCACTGACATACACACATATATACGCTGTAATGTGTTCACACTAGTGCAGATGTATACGCCATGAGTAGACTGTACACAGGAAAATCATCTCAGTGTAATAAGAACTACTCAACCAGAAATAAAAGAAATTGAGGATTCTCTGACTTGTCCTCTCCTTGGAATGGCTTAACACTGCATAGTGTGTAGAACTTAGAAGTGCTGCTTTCAAGAAACTGGAAAGCCATGGCCCAGCTGGACCACAGCAGGGACCAACTTGTTTTGCACTAGACTAAGACTGATTAAGAGTGGGTGTATACTTCCTCTCCCCATGTGACAACTTCCTACAGGTGGTGTAATGTCCCCTGTGAGTGGCAGAGAAGAAAGCATAGAAAGAAAGGAGCTCAGGGATAGGTAGAGACGATGGGAAGGTCCTCATTGGTATACATACATACATACATACATACATACATACAGATCACAATAAACAATAACCCTTTAGTTACCTGCAGCTGTGAAAAATACAAGTACAGTTACATACATACATACATAGTGGCATCTTGTGTTAAAACTTACGTAAACTTACGTACTACTTCCTTACCACAGTTACTTAAAGTACAGGCTTTTGTGAGGGGTGTAAAACACTAGTAACACCCATGGTGGAACACCACTTATACAGCAGGTGTATGCCAGGGGAAGGGGTGGATCTGTGCCTAATGAGAAATGTCCCCCAAAGTATTCTTACCCATCTGCATGCCCCGTAGCACCACTTATGGGTCCCATTGACAGCTGCCTGCCCACTGCAGCTCGTCCAGCTTCCACATACCTGGGTGATCGACTGCCTGCTCCGTTTATCAGTGACTTGGGCGAGACACCGCAAAAGTCACTGACTGGCTGAGTGGGCAATCATTCAGCCGGGCCGTGACGCTGCAGCAGAAAGAGCTGGGTATGTGATGTACCCAGATTCCAGCCGAAAATTACATCCAGCATCAGTCAGCAGGACTTGGGAGTGGCGATATGGAGGCACAGTGTGGGATCAATTTTCTTTGTTTATTATTTTCCTGCACCCCCTGCCTTCCTTACATTTTACATTTTCACAGGTCTCCTTTAAACAAAAACCTGTCACATTGATAATGCAGTCCAGTCTGCAGGCAGCATGTTATAGAGCAGCAGGAGATGCACAAATTAATATATTAATATATAAAGCTATATATAGCATGGAGGGGAAAATTCCAGAGCTTGTTATTTATCCATGTAAATCTCATTCTGGGCTAAGTAGTGAAGTAGATGGCTCTTTACAGTGACTGACAGCTCTCTCAATATGCACACCTAGCTGTCAATCACTGAGTAGGCCTGCCCACTTGACTACTACTAAGCTGAGCCAGAGGCTGAAGAGATATTATATGTCCCGATATTCCCGTTAGGTGATCGACGATCTGCTAGATCGGCGTTCGCTTACAGAGCCTATTACACATCTCTACTATCATGCAGCCCTTGCTTTGGTGTAAAATAATAGAGATATGTACTACCTGATTACGTTCCCAAGGCCTTGTCTGTTGGATTCCCTGGTCTCAGCTGCTCAGCTAATCACTAACCTCGGTGCTGCCCCTCTCTAAAGTGACAAGCCGTTCAGCCAATCACTGGCCTTTGTGCTGTCCCCTCTCTGAAGTGACAGGCACTTAGCCAATCACTGGCCTCCGTGCTTTCCCGTCTCTGAAGTGATAAGCAACTCAGCTGCAGCTGAGGAGACTGGAGGATCCCACAGACAAGGTTGGCGGATACCAGGGAGCCTGGAAAGGTAAGTAATACCTTTATTATTTTATACACACAATCATCAGCCGTCGGCCAACTCTTTGGCTGATGGCTGTCTTTATTACACAGAGCAATATCGGCCTGTTTTGGCCACGTAATAGGACAATAAACTAAAGTTAAAAAGTGGCATTTCAGGGTAAAATGTAGTTGTTTGTGATGAGGAGGCCTGTCTGGTTTTGATGCCACTCATGGTTTGGATTTGTCCTGTGATATGTGGCACCCAGATGTTAGCAGCAGATCCTTTAAGTCCTGTATGTTGTGAGGTAAGATTTCCAAGGATAGGACTTTATTTTCCAGCACATTCTGCAGATACTTGATTGGATTGAGATCTGAGGAATGTGAAGGCTGTGAACTCTATGTCATGTTCCTCAAACAATTCCTCAACACTTCTTGCAGTGTGGCTGGGTGTACTATCCTGCTGAAAGAGGCCACTGCCATTAGGGAATACTGCTACACTGACGGGTATATTTGGCCTGTGTAATATTTAGGTAATAAATATATAATATGTTATAAATGTAATATTATTCTCCATTCATTGTCTTTAAAGGGGAACTATCAGCAGGTTAGACTAATGTAACCTGCTAATAGCCCCTTAATGCACACGGGGCGCTGAAGAGGAAGGTATGCTCCTGTGCAGTTAGTAGTTAAATCGATGGCCAGGAAAACCATTAAGAACACTGCCCTGCCCCCAAAGCACCGATCCGGCTTGCCCATTCCATTAATTATCATTAGAAGCAGTGGCCGGCTCGGAGTGATTGGGGGCAGGGCATTGAAACTAACAGTGCACCGGGCCATGGATTCAACTGATCACTGCACGGGAACGGCACACAGGAGGAAGGTAAGAGACATACCGTCCTTCTCAGCGCCCTGTTCACATTAGGGGGCTATCAGCAGATTAGATTCGTCCAACCTGCTCATAGTTCCCCTTTATATCGGCTGATATGCTGCACATGTTCCTTACCTGATGACTGCAGTGCTGTTTACCATTTTTCTCGTCTTCTCCGCATTATCTTCCCTAATATCTTCATAATCCCATATGGTAATCATGGGTTTAAATGGGTAGTGCGGCGCTTAAAAATTATTCACAGAATAACACACATTACAAAGTTATACAACTTTGTAATGTATGTGAATCGCCCCCTTCCCCGTGTCCCACCACCCCCGCCCGTGCACCCGGAAGTGTGTGATGCCTTATACATTACCTCATCCATGTCAAGGGTCGTCCGCCATTTTGTGCCAAACGTCATCTTCGGACGGACAGAAGAATCCCTGCCGCCACCCCCCCTCCGCCGCGTGACAACTGTGCTCAGCCGCGATTGTATAACTTTGTAATGTGTGTTATTCTTTGAATAATTTTTTAGCGCCGCACTACCCCTTTAAGAGCATTTGAGGCATCACCCAATGGCCCAGGGCACAGGCTTGGCCTGCCCAGGTTGCCCCCTTCCGTGCTGCTCACTATGCATATATGACTATGCATAGTGGGCGGCCCGGAGCAATTCTCTCCTGTACTGCCTAGCCCATCCCCCTAGGCCAAGCTGAGCAGCATGGGAAGGGGGCATACTGGTCGGGCCAGTGGGGTTGCTCCAGGCCGCCCACTATGCATATTCATATATGCATAGTGAGCAGCATGGGAGGGGGCGGGCTGGGTGGGTGGTCCAAGCTGGTGCTCCGGGCCATCAGGTGATGCCCCAAATGCTCTTAAGCCCCTGATGAGCATAGGGGCAATTAGGGCCCTATTCCACCGGACGATTATCGTTCAGATTATCGTTAAATCGTTCGAATCTAAACAATAATCGTTCGGTTGAAATGCAGTTAACGATTAACGACCGAACGAGAAATCGTTGATCGCTTTATAAGACCTGGACCTATTTTTATCATTGCTCATTCGCAAAACGTTCGCAAATCATTCACATTGAATAAGACATTGTTCGGTCGTTCGCAATAGATACGAACGCAATAGCGAAAAAATAGCGAAGAAAAACGATGGCAATTACGATCATAAGTAACGATTATCGTTCCATGGAAATGAGTGAACGTTTTCAGGTCTTTCGCATTAGTGGTCGTTTGAGATCGTTAACGATTATGCAAAAGATAATCGTCCGGTGGAAAGGGGCTCTTATGGTACTTTTACACGGAGCGATAATTCGCCCGATCGCACGATTAACGATATAGAATGAACAATTTTTTTCATAATGATCAGCGTTTACACGGAACGATACATCGTACGAGAAAAATCGTTTTGCGATCGCTTAAGCCTATCTCACACATAGGTGAAATCGTTGAAAGACTGTTTACATGGAACGATCTGCGAATTTTTGCGAACGATCAACGATGATTTGAGAAGTTGTTGAAAGATCAAAATGAACGATTTCTCGCTCGTCGCTTGGTCGTTCGCTGCATTTACACGTACGATTATTGTTCAAATTCGACCGCTATCGTGCAAATTCGAACGATAAATGGTTCAGTGTAAAACCACCATTTGGGAACATGAAGATGATGCAGAGGAAAAGAGAAGAATGGTTAACAGCACTGCAGTCATCAGGTAAAGGACATCCGCGGCATATCAGCAGGTTCATTGTGGACAATGTGCCGCTTTAAGCCTGTAAACAAGGCCTTTCCCCATAGATACTGTAAGTAGTCTTTAACACTGTCTGCATACTGGATAAACATATTTCCTATTGGTCTTGGAAAAAGATTTTTTATGGGGCCACCATAATATTTAGATGGTGAATTGTCTGCATAGTAAACGGTTAATTTAGTTGTGTATTTTCCTGTATGAGCACAGGGGGTAGGAACACTATTCCCTCCTATACCAACATATATTGAGTCCGGTCTGACTATACCCACTCTTTTGGGTAGTCATAGCCAAGACCCCATTTTCTTTGCTCCATGGAGGTGACCATTTATTGGTGATTATTGTGGCCTTCATTATGAGTCACTTATAACTCCTAGACAGCTCATCTTTATTACAGCCTCTAATCTTCTGTCAGTTTTCAGGTCTCTGGACGAGATTCTTGGCCCCAGGCCTGCCTTTTTTTTATTACTTATGTTCTTGCAGTATATTACTTTTTGGTTTTCTTCAATTAAATACACTGGCCTACATTTCCTTGGCAGTTCACGGGTCACGTTTGGGGGTAAATTGTGCCAAATTTTCTTTTCTTGCAAATGTCTTCTATGTTCTCTGCCATTCCTTGTTGTCAGTTTAATCTGTGACATATCACTAGCTCTGAAGCATAATCACTAAGCCACAGCAAAAATGTATTTAGGTAGTTGCTTAGCTAACAAGCTGGCTAAGAAATTACACTGGGAACCTTTGATTCTTACAAGATTCCACCTCGTAAGGGGCCATAGGCGGAAGCATCTACTGTATGATACAGCCAATAAGAGGCCATTGGCGGAAGCATCTACTGTAAGATACAGCCAATAAAGGGCCATAGGCGGAAGCATCTACTGTATGATACAGCCAATAAGGGGTCATAGGCGGAAGCATCTACTGTATGATACAGCCAGTAAGAGGCCATAGGCGGAAGCATCTACTGTATGATACAGCCAATAAGAGGCCATAGGCGGAAGCATCTACTGTATGATACAGCCAATAAGGGGTCATAGGCAGAAGCATCTACTGTATGATACAGCCAATAAAGGGCCATAGGCGGAAGCATCTACTGTATGATACAGCCAATAAGGGGTCATAGGCAGAAGCATCTACTGTATGATACAGCCAATAAGAGGCCATAGGCGGAAGCATCTACTGTATGATACAGCCAATAAGGGGTCATAGGCAGAAGCATCTACTGTATGATACAGCCAATAAAGGGCCATAGGCGGAAGCATCTACTGTATGATACAGCCAATAAGGGGTCATAGGCAGAAGCATCTACTGTATGATACAGCCAATAAGAGGTCATAGGCAGAAGCATCTACTGTATGATACAGCCAATAAGGGCCCCCATACTGATACTGATACTGTTTATGGTAGTTTTACTCATAAGGAAGCTGTATGTCACATAACTTAAAGCGACTCTGTAACAACAATCTGTCCCCCCCCCCCCCCCCCCAAACCGCTTGTACCTTCTGATAGCTGCTTTTAATTCAAGATCTGTCCTGGGGTCCGTTCAGCAGGTGATGCAGTTATTGTCTTAAAAAGCAACTTTTAAACTTGCGGCCCTGTGCCCAACGGCCGTGGCCTAGATTGTGTATGCATTAGGCTGGCACAACCTTTCTGTCCCTCCTCCCCACCCTCTTCATCATTAGGAATGCTCCAGGCAGATTGTCTCCTATTCATCAGCTGTGTTAGCACGGCACATGGGCTGGATCATTAAGGCACCTGTGCAATGTTCAGACAGGATAAAATGTTCTAGTGGCATTCCTAATGATGAAAAGGGTGGGGTGGAGGGACGGAGGGGTGGTGCAAAGTTAGGGCACAGATATTCTAAGCCACGCCCGTTGGGCACGGGGCTGCAAGTTTAAAAGTTGTCTTTTAGGACAATAACTGCATCACCTGCTAAACGGACCCTAGGACAGATCTTGGATTAAAAGCAGCTATCCAAAGGTAAAAGTGTTTTTTTTTTTTTTTGGGGGGGGGGGGGTCAGATTGTGGGTACAGAGTCGCTTTAAGCTCTTTACTACATCTATCTCACCATGACAGGTATTTAGCAATCTGCTGAGTCCTGAATGTCTTCACAGTTCAGGGCTGGACACACTGAACACGCTGTTAGTACACAACTAAATCTACATAGAATACTTAGCATTACCTCGCACTAGTCAAAACTATGGAAGCTTTAATTGTTTTTCTTAATTCACAACCTCCAGCACAGAGCAATCCAAGCTAGGTGATGTAGCCGGGCCGGGCACACTGATGTTTATATGACAAGTCACTTGCTGTGTTGCATCTCCAGGCAGCTGCTGACTCCGGAGTATAATATGTCACGTGTAAAGTATTACCAGAACCTTGTGATAATTAATATCATCATAGACATTCCCTTGTATAGTGTCTGTGTAACAGCTCTCTCACACAGTGTAACACAACCAAACCTGGTAATGGTTACAAACATCCGCAGACTTCTCTTGCCTTCTTCCATTTCACTACTGCAGCCAACGTACTGTCAGAAAGTCCTGGTGGAGCTTTTTTTTCTATTTCCGACAAGCATGGCAAGCATGTACACTTACAGGGAGATAGCTGTTGACTGTATAAGTGTACAGTAGACACCTATGTAGTGTGAACAGTCACCAGTCAAGGGGCTGTCTGAGCTGTCTTCTGCACTGGTGACCAGTTGTGCATCCACATAACCACTGCAGCCACTGACCTTACTGTGATGCTAGTCTATATACCACCAGATGTATCAAGCTAGTGATTGGCTGTGGCCGTCATGTGGATGTACAACGCATCATTACTGCGGGAACAAAGACCAGTGAGTCTACCATAGCCTCAGTGCTAGTGTCTGGGACTTTACAAGGTATTTTTATAACATTTCTTGCTGTTAGATGAATATATTTTTAAACTTGTGATTTTATTAGGTTTTAACACAAAATTAGACAATCCCTTTAATATTCAAAATGATATTATAGTACTTATAGCATTATCATTTTTTTTTTAACAGTAATAACATGCTGGATGTGACTCGGGCATTGTTGGCAGCTTTGCTATTGCTGAAGTGGCAGGGTGACCTGGTTGTCAGAAAACAATACAGATTGCTGCTTACCTACTAGACAGAGGGGTCAGGTCAGGCCTGCAGAGAGGACATGTCATAGAATGTGTCACTTTCATTTTTTTTTTCTAACTGCTTTGTGCGTCCATTTATACATATCAATTATCAATCAAATACAGACAACTGAATAAATTCTTAAAGGGGCACTGCCACAATTTTTTTTTAAATAAATCAATAGGGATTGTGACTGCAAATAAATTTGTAATATACATGTTTCATTTTTTTTTTTAAAGAGACTAAACACAGGAAGTGACCTATGCAGTGCCAGTACATTGCACAGAAATGGGATGAGTATGTGTGTGGCATGTAGACTACTACTGTGGTTCCCTGAAAATAAGACACTCTCCTAAAAGAAAGCAAAGCCGCCAGTTGCCACCCAGGACTCACCTAATCCCCTTGTGGACCTTCACAGCCGGCACCTGAGGCATACTGGTCCATGGCCCCCACGTCCTCTGCACGTCCCACTGTATGCCTGATGCATGTCCCACTGTATGCCTGATGCACGTCCCACTGGCACAACCGGCTGCTGATGCACTCTTGGTCCCGTTGCTGATGCGCTCCTGCTTCAGCAAGGATGTTGGTGAGTATTCTGGGAAGGTCTGGGGCGATGTCTTATTTCTCTCCCCCCCACCCAGGAGGAGCCGGCGGGAAAGAAATAGGACATCCCCTGAATATAAGACATAGGACGAGATTTATCAAACTGTTGTAAGATAGAACTGGCTCAGTTGCCCCTAGCAACCAATCAGATTCCACTTTTCATTCCTCACAGATTATTTGAAAAAGGAAAGGGGAAATCTGATTGGTTGCTAGGGGCAACTAAAACAAATCTACTTTACACCAGTTTGATAATCAGCAGCATGGTGGCTGAGTGGTTAGCTCTGTAGCCTTGCAGTGCCAGGTCCTGGGTTCACAACACAGAGATTTTTTAGTTTTGGCAAAGTTTCTTTCTTTCTTTCTTTCTTTCTTTCTTTCTATCTTTCTTTCTTTCTTTCTTTCTTTCTCTTTTATGCAGCAGATATATAGGGGGAGATTTATCAACCATGGTGTAAAGTGAATCTGATTGGTTGCTAGGGGCAACTGAGACAGTTTCACTTTACACCATGTTTGATAAATCTCCCCCATAATTCCTATGATGCCACAGCAGTAGTAGTAAAAAAAAACACAAGAAAATTCACATCCGAGTGATATTTATATGTAAATTAGTGTATCGAGGCTAGAGCTATTGAACAACTACAACTCCTATCATGCTGAAGCATGAAGGGGCAAAAAACTACCCCCCATTCATTTTAGGGAACTCTACTGATTAAAACTTCTAGCACTTTTTTTCCCTTCAAAAATATTTTATTTCATAACAAATTACATATATATATATATATATATATATATATATATATATTTTATTTATTTTTTTATATTCTACAAACCATGGTACAGAAAAGGTATCTTCCGTGCCCCCACTAGACACCAAGAAAAAGGGGCAGATCATACATTTAAATCCAGCTGACAGGCGATCGGACCATGCCCGCTAATTGCTTCTGTCCCTGGCTACATATAGCACCCGGGATTGCGGTGGTTCAGAGCGGGGTCGGCGTGCGACCCCTTTCCTAACCTCCCCTCCCGCATCAGGATATAAATGTACTGACTGATGCAGGAAGGAGTTAAGCTTTCTATTGTCTTAAAACAATAAAAGCATCTTCAACAAATGTTCAACGTAAAGTAGACTTTACACACCGTATCCTCAGCGGATTTTACAGTGCGGATTTAATGCTGTGTTCGTATATCCCCACTGTGCCCCCATATAGTGTATGTATATCCCCACTGTGCCCCCATATAGTGTATGTATATCCCCACTGTGCCCCCATATAGTGTGTATATATATCCCCACTGTGCCCCCATATAGTGTGTATATATATCCCCACTGTGCCCCTATATAGTGTGTCTGGGCCAGACGTCGCAGCGTCTATCAGACGTCAGTGTCTGACGTCAGCGTGTGCGTCTTAAAGACACACGCTGACGTCTGATAGAGGCTGCGACGTCCGGCCCAGGCAGAGTCTCCTGTACTATGCTGCCTGCGCCGGAAGATGAGAAAGATGCGCGCTGCCGGGGGAGGAGCTGCAGGCCGGGAACGGGTGACAGGTAAGTTGTTGTTGTTTGTTTTTTTCCCCCTCCCGGCCCACCACGCAGTCTTCAGCCCGGCAGCGGCCCTCTGCAACTGATTAAGCAGCACAGCGGCAGAGGGCCGCGGCGGTGCTGTTTATTTATAATGTCTTTTTTTTTTTTTTGCAGTCTGGGCGGCCCACGGACTGGTAATCCGGCCAGCCCAGCGGGCATTTGCCCTATTTGCCAGATTACCAGTCCGGGCCTGGTGATGATGAATGGAGGTGCATTTCAGGAATCAGTGATGATGAATGGAGGTGCAGGGCAGGAATCAGTGATTATGAATAGAAGTGCAGTGCAGGAATCAGTGATGATGAATGGAGGTGCAGGGCAGGAATCAGTGATGATGAATGGAGGTGCAGGGCAGGAATCAGTGATTATGAATAGAAGTGCAGTGCAGGAATCAGTGATGATGAATGGAGGTGCAGGGCAGGAATCAGTGATGATGAATGGAGGTGCGGTGCACGAATCAGTGATGGTGAATGGAGGTGCAGGGTAGGAATCAGTGATGATGAATGGAGGTGCGGTGCACGAATCAGTGATGGTGAATGGAGGTGCAGGGAAGGAATCAGTGATGGTGAATGGAGGTGCGGTGCACGAATCAGTGATGATGAATGGAGGTGCAGTGCAGGAATCAGTGATGATGAATGGAGGTGCAGGGTAGGAATCAGTGATGGTGAATGGAGGTGCAGTGCAGGAATCAGTGGTGGTGAATGGAAGTGCAGTGCAGGAATCAGTGATGATGAATGGAAGTGCAGTGCAGGAATCAGTGATGATGAATGGAGGTGCAGGGCAGAAATCAGTGGTGGTGGTGATGATGATGATGATGATGATGATGAATGGAGGTGCAGTGCAGGAATCATTGATGGTGAATGGAGGTGTAGTGCAGGAATCAGTGATGATGAATGGAAGTGCAGTGCAGGAATCAGTGATGATGAATGGAGGTGCAGTGCAGGAATCAGTGATGGTGAATGGAAGTGCAGTGCAGGAATCAGTGATGGTGAATGGAGGTGCAGTGCAGGAATCAGTGATGGTGAATGGAGGTGCAGTGCAGGAATCAGTGATTATGAATAGAGGTGCAGTGCAGGAATCAGTGATGGTGAATGAAGGTGCAGGACAGGAATCAGTGATGGTGAATGGAGGTGCAGTGCAGGAATCAGTGATGATGAATGGAGGTGCAGTGCAGGAATCAGTGATGATGAATGGAGGTGCAGTGCAGGAATAAGTGATGGTGAATGGAAGTGCAGTGCAGGAATCAGTGATGGTGAATGGAGGTGCAGTGCAGGAATCAGTGGTGGTGAATGGAAGTGCAGTGCAGGAATCTGATGATGAATGGAAGTGCAGGGCAGGAATCAGTGGTGGTGGTGGTGGTGATGATGATGATGATGAATGGAGGTGCAGTGCAGGAATCATTGATGGTGAATGGAGGTGCAGTGCAGGAATCAGTGATTATGAATAGAGGTGCAGTGCAGGAATCAGTGATGGTGAATGGAGGTGCAGGGCAGGAATCAGTGATGGTGAATGGAAGTGCAGGGTAGGAATCAGTGATGGTGAATGGAGGTGCAGTGCAGGAATCAGTGATGGTGAATGGAGGTGCAGTGCAGGAATCAGTGATTATGAATAGAGGTGCAGTGCAGGAATCAGTGATGGTGAATGAAGGTGCAGGACAGGAATCAGTGATGGTGAATGGAGGTGCAGTGCAGGAATCAGTGATGATGAATGGAGGTGCAGTGCAGGAATCAGTGATGATGAATGGAGGTGCAGTGCAGGAATAAGTGATGGTGAATGGAAGTGCAGTGCAGGAATCAGTGATGGTGAATGGAGGTGCAGTGCAGGAATCAGTGGTGGTGAATGGAAGTGCAGTGCAGGAATCTGATGATGAATGGAAGTGCAGGGCAGGAATCAGTGGTGGTGGTGGTGATGATGATGATGATGATGATGATGAATGGAGGTGCAGTGCAGAAATCATTGATGGTGAATGGAGGTGCAGTGCAGGAATCAGTGATTATGAATAGAGGTGCAGTGCAGGAATCAGTGATGGTGAATGGAGGTGCAGGGCAGGAATCAGTGATGGTGAATGGAAGTGCAGGGTAGGAATCAGTGATGGTGAATGGAGGTGCAGTGCAGGAATCAGTGATGGTGAATGGAGGTGCAGTGCAGGAATCAGTGATGATGAATGGAAGTGCAGTGCAAGAATCAGTGATGATGAATGGAGGTGCAGTGCAGGAATCAGTGATAATGAATGGAAGTGCAGTGCAGGAATCAGTGATGGTGAATAGAAATGCAGTGTAGGAATCAGTGATGATGAATGGAGGTGCAGTGCAGGAATCAGTGATGGTGAATGGAGGTGCAGTGCAGGAATCAGTGATGGTGAATGGAGGTGCAGTGCAGGAATCAGTGATGGTGAATGGAGGTGCAGTGCAGGAATCAGTGATGGTGAATGGAGGTGCAGTGCAGGAATCAGTGATGGTGAATGGAGGTGCAGTGCAGGAATCAGTGATGGTGAATGGAGGTGCAGTGCAGGAATCAGTGATGGTGAATGGAGGTGCAGGGCAGGAATCAGTGATGATGAATGGAGGTGCAGTGCAGGAATCAATGATGGTGAATGGAGGTGCAGGACAGGAATCAGTGATGATGAATGGAAGTGCAGTGCAGGAATCAGTGATTATGAATGGAGGTGCAGGGCAGGAATCAGTGATGGTGAATGGAGGTGCAGGGCAGGAATCAGTCATTATGAATGGAGGTGCAGTGCAGAAATCAATGATGGTGAATGGAGGTGCAGGGCAGGAATCAGTGATGATGAATGGAGGTGCAGGGTAGGAATCAGTGATGGTGAATGGAGGTGCAGTGCAGGAATCAGTGATGGTGAATGGAGGTGCAGGGCAGGAATCAGTGATGGTGAATGGAGGTGCAGTGCAGGAATCAGTGATGGTGAATGGAGGTGCAGTGCAGGAATCAGTGATGGTGAATGGAGGTGCAGGGCAGGAATCAGTCATTATGAATGGAGGTGCAGTGCAGGAATCAGTGATGGTGAATGGAGGTGCAGGGCAGGAATCAGTCATTATGAATGGAGGTGCAGTGCAGGAATCAGTGATGGTGAATGGAGGTGCATTGCAGGAATCAGTGATTATGAATAGAGGTGCAGTGCAGGAATCAGTGATGGTGAATGAAGGTGCAGTGCAGGAATCAGTGATGGTGATGATGATGATGATGAATGGAGGTGCAGGGCAGAAATCAGTGGTGGTGGTGATGATGATGATGATAATGAATGGAGGTGCAGGGCAGGAGTCAGCAGTGTGATACAGTGCAGGAATCAGTGGTATTGGTGATGATGATGATGATGATGATGATGAATGGAGGTGCAGGGCAGGAATCGGTGGTGGTGGTGATGATGATGATGATGATGAATGGAGGTGCAGGGCAGGAGTCAGCAGTGTGATACAGTGCAGGAATCAGTGGTATTGCAGGTGATGATGATGATGATGATGATGATGAATGGAGGTGCAGGGCAGGAATCAGTGGTGGTGATGATGGTGATGATGATGATGGTGAATGGAAGTGCAGTGCAGGAATCAGTGGTATTGGTGATGATGATGATGGTGGAGGGCAGGAATCAGTAGTGGTGGTGATGATGATGAATGGAGGTGGAGGGCAGGAATCAGTAGTGGTGGTGATGATGATGATGATGATGATGAATGGAGGTGCAGGGCAGGAATCAGTGGTAGTGGTGGTGATGATGATGATGATGATGATGATGATGATGATGATGATGAATGGAGGTGGAGGGCAGGAATCAGTAGTGGTGGTGATGATGATGATGATGATGAATGGAGGTGCAGGGCAGGAATCAGTGGTAGTGGTGGTGATGATGATGATGATGAATGGAGGTGCAGGGCAGGAATCAGTGGTAGTGGTGGTGATGATGATGATGATGATGATGAATGGAGGTGCAGGGCAGGAATCAGTGGTAGTGGTGGTGATGATGATGATGATGATGATGAATGGAGGTGCAGGGCAGGAATCAGTGGTAGTGGTGGTGATGATGATGATGATGATGAATGGAGGTACAGGGCAGGAATCAGTGGTAGTGGTGGTGATGATGATGATGATGATGATGAATGGAGGTACAGGGCAGGAATCAGTGGTAGTGGTGGTGATGATGATGATGATGATGATGAATGGAGGTGCAGGGCAGGAATCAGTGGTAGTGGTGGTGATGATGATGATGATGATGAATGGAGGTGCAGGGCAGGAGTGAGCAGTGATGCAGCAGGATGATACAGTGCAGGAAGCTGTGGAGACTGATTAGTAAGCCCGCTGATGTCATACACCCGGAGACTGCAGAGACAGCGCCATTGCCGGCCTGGGAGTCGCTGGACGAGCAGTGCAGGGACGGGGCTGAGCCGTACGAGCACCGACAGAGGCGGCAGCAGCAGCTCAGCATCCGCAGCAGGAGCGGTGACGTCACGCGCGGCTCCGGGGCGGCACTGCGGCCAGAGGCTGCTGACAAAGGGACGGAGAGCGGCGGGACTCGGCGGAGAGGAGGTAAAGAGAGAGGGGAACCGGGGAGGAGGGGCGGGGGAAGAGCAACGTGACATCCGCATACACTGCCTCATCTGACCCGGGCACACACCGAGCTGTACACAGTGTACGGAGCCGCCACAGCACCACGGTGTCCGCTACGGGACCGGGGGAGGGCAGCCGGGGCAATACACGGGGCTCTACGGACACAAGGGCAGGGAGGACCGGGGCTATTGTTCTATACATAGTAATACACTGCACACAGGATGGGATAACAATGGTAACAATACATACACAATAGTATAAACAATGGTAATAATACATACACAATAGTATAAATAATGGTAACAATACATACACAATAGTATAAACAATGGTAACAATACATACATAATAGTATAAATAATGGTAATAATACATACATAGTAGTATAAACAATGGTAATAATACATACATAATAGTATAAATAATGGTAATAATACATACATAATAGTATAAACAATGGTAATAATACATACATAATAGTATAAACTATGGTAATAATACATACACAATAGTATAAACAATGGTAATAATACATACACAATAGTATAAATAATGGTAATAATACATACACAATAGTATAAAAAATGGTAACAATGCATACATAATAGTCTAAATAATGGTAATAATACATAATAGTATAAATAATGGTAACAATACATACATAATAGTATAAACAATAACAATCTAGTATAAATATTGATACTGCTGACTGTCAGATAATACAGGGGGAGGAGGATATGAGAAGCATATGAGTAATAAGGTTGTCACCTGCTTAGCTCTTCTCTATGGTTTGTGCTTTATTGTCCAGACATGTCCATAGGGGGAGAAGGCAGCAAAGTGACAGGAGGAACTATCCAGGGGACATATTGATGAATGTAGATGGTACATAGCATGGCTCCCCTTATCTGTCCTTCATGTTTGTCATGGGGACAAGGAAATCACAAGACAGTGTGCAAATCTTCAATAGTGTCTAATTATTCAGTATTGATGAGCAGATATGCTGAGGTCACCTCCATGTATACAAAGCCGTATAATATATTGCCATAAAAAGTGATTATAAGACAATAGGAATGGTGATACATTAGGCCCAGGGTGGACACAGTAGCTCAGGGTCCACTGGAAGGCGTCTGGCTGAGTGTGCACAATGCTGACCCCCCAACTACAGAGACTGGCACAGGAAGATAGAGATACATGCAAGTGGCTGCTGACTGGCTGCTGTACATTCAGGTGGCTGCTGACTGGCTGCTGTACATTCAGGTGGCTGCTGACTGGCCGCTGTACATTCAGGTGGCTGCTGTACATTCAGGTGGCTGCTTACTGGCTGCTGTATATTCTAGTGGCTGCTGACTGGCTGCTGTATATTCAAGTGGCTTCTGACTGGCTGCTGTATATTCTATTCTAGTGGCTGCTGATTGGCTGCTGTATATTCAAGTGGCTGCTGATTGGCTGCTGTATATTCAGGTGGCTGCTGATTTGCTTCTTTACATTCAGGTGGTAGCTGATTGGCTGCTGATTGACTGCTGTATATTCTAGTGGCTGCTAATTGGCTGCTTTACATTTAGGTGGTAGCTGATTGGCTGCTGTATATTCAGGTGGCTGCTGATTGGATGCAAATTCCTGTTAGAAGAGTATTGAGAAGGATACTACAAAGGCTTAGAGGTGAAGCTGTGTTGTACGTGTGCATTGTGCTCGGCTGCTACATTTGTATGACGTCTGCTGTAGCAGTGCCCACTCTGCAGACACAGCTGTGTGATTGGAATTATGCTGGCGCTGCAATGTAGCTTGTAAAATATAGCGGTTAATTCTGCCAGAATGACATGTACAGCTTATCTTATGGAAAACAGGAGGATTGTGCAGTGACATCTCACATGCCTGATCCTTCTCTCCCCAACATTACTCGGAGGACATTCAGCAGGCCCACATACACAATCGACCAGGGATAAGGAACCTTGGCTCTCCAGTTGTTGCAAAACTACAACTCCCATCATGCCTGGACAGCCAAAGCTTTAGCTTTGGCTGTCCGGGCATGATGGGAGTTGTAGTTTTTCAACAGCTGGAGAGCCAAGGATCCCTACCCCAGCATTGGACCGTCGTCTGGTCAGCAGACTCAAGACTCAGTTGAGTTTTCTGTGTTCAAAGTATTGTTTTCCTCCTATGACTAGGACTGGTCGTTACTAAGTGCAAATGCTGCCACCATCTGTGCACATTGCTGATCATACCACAGTTGTGGGACGGTTGTGATCTAATGTATATGCCTAGCCGTATGGTTAGCAGTGACTTTAGTATTAGATTTCCCTTGTAGGCCCAATGGAGTTATTACTGTACATGCTGGGTCCTCCAAATTGAAAACTGTTCTTTGTTACCATCTCTCACGGCTCTACAGCAGATGAATGTGCGCGGTGGTAATTGTGCCATATATCATGCAGTGTTAGCCTATGGGAATGCGTGTCATTGCATGGGTACATGTGATGGGTTCCTGATTTGTAGAATATAGCCTCCTCTATTCATTGTAAACAATCTCCTCCCCCATAGATACTGTAAGTAGTCTCTAAGGAAAAAAATTACACCCTGATTCAGGACAGGAAGCAGCTTCAGCCGTAAAGGTCAGAAGTGGATGGAGGCAAACCCAGGAAACGGCTAATGTTATCGTTTTATCTAGAAACCTTTTCTCCGGGGGCTAAACACTGCCTGCGGACAGGATAAACATATTGGGTCTGGGAGGAAAGGGATTTTTTATGTGGCCACCATAATATGCAGATGGTGGATTGTCTGTACCGAAAACAGTTCACCTAGAACAGGTGTAGGGAACCGTGGCTCTCCAGCTGTTGAAAAACTACAACTCCCATCATGCCTGGACAGCCAAAAGCTAAAGCTTTGGCTGTCCAGGCATGATGGGATTGTAGTTTTGCAACAGCTGGAGAGCCTAGGTTTCCTACCCCTGGGGGAGATTTATCAAACATGGTGTAAAGTAAAACTTGCTCAGTTGCCCCTAGCAACCAACCAGATTCCACCTCTCATTTTCCAAGAGTCTGTGAGGAATGAAAAATGGAATCTGGTTGCTAGGGGCAACTGAGCCAGTTTCACTTTACACCAGGTTTGATAAATCTCCCCCACTGAGTACTGGCTGACTACACCCAGTTACCTCCTTCCCAGGACCCCTTATTCCCTGCTCCAAGGAGGTGACCATTTATGCTTGATTATTATGGCCTTCATCTTTATTATACTCTCTTTAATCTTCTGTCAGTCTTCAGTTCAGACCAGGCCTTTGGATGAGATTCTTGGCCCCAGGCCTGCCTCTTTATTACTAATGTTCTCGCAGTATATTACATTATGGTTATCTTTAATTAAACGCTCTGGCCTACATTTCCTCAGCAGTTTACGCCAGTTTGGGGGATAAACTGTGCCCAAAAAATAGCACATCTCCCATGTGCTCTGCCATTCCTTGTTGTTATTTCAACCTGTGAGACATATCATCCACTCGCGGTCGCTGCCCGCTTTGGTGACATCACTATGAATGACATTGCATTACGCTGGTTTGACAACAAGAAACATGGAGCGGGTGAAAACCAGTACACTAGTTATTAATAGCATGGACACCTAACTATTCAGCATAGACACATAGGGGGAGATTTATCAAAGGGTGTAAAATTTAGACTGGTGCAAACTGCCCACAGCAACCAAGCACAGCTCCTCTTTCCTTTCAGCACTGCCTAAAGCTGAGCTGTGATTGGTTGCTGTGGGTAGTTTGCACCAGTCTAAATTTTACACCCTTTGATAAATCTCCCCCATAGCTATCCAGGATAGGTACTCAGCTATTCAGAATAGACACAAAGCTATCCAGGATAGCCATCCAGCTATTCAGCATAGACATTTAGCTATCCAGTATAGCCACCCAGCAGTTCAGCATGGGCACCCAACTATTCAGAATAGCCAACCAGCTCTCTAGCAAAGTCACCCCCCATCCAGCATAGTCGCCTATCTCTCAAAAATAATCACTAAGCGACACCCAAAATGTATTCAGGTCAATGAGTTTGCTAAGAAATTACACTGGGAACCTTTGATTCTTACAAGATTCCACCTCTTAAGGGGTCGTAGGCGGAAGCATCTACTGTATGATACAGCCAAAAAGGGGCCATAGGCGGAAGCATCTGCTATAGGATACAGCCAATAAGGGGTCATAGGCTGAAGCATCTACTGTATGATACAGCCAATAAGGGGTCATAGGCTGAAGCATCTACTGTATGATACAGCCAATAAGGGGTCATAGGCTGAAGCATCTGCTGTATGATACAGCCAATAAGGGGTCATAGGCTGAAGCATCTACTGTATAATACAGCCAAAAAGGGGCCATAGGCGGAAGCATCTGCTATAGGATACAGCCAATAAGGGGTCATAGGCTGAAGCATCTACTGTATGATACAGCCAATAAGGGGTCATAGGCTGAAGCATCTACTGTATGATACAGCCAATAAGGGGTCGTAGGCTGAAGCATCTGCTGTATGATACAGCCAATAAGGGGCCATAGGCTGAAGCATCTACTGTATGATACAGCCAATAAGGGGCCATAGGATACAGCCAATAAGGGGTCATAGGCAGAAGCATCTACTCTATGATACAGTTAATAAGGGGCCATAGGCTGAAGCATCTACTGTATAATACAGCCAATAAGGGGCCATAGGCTGAAGCATCTACTGTATAATACAGCCAAAAAGGGGCCATAGGCGGAAGCATCTACTGTATGATACAGCCAAAAAGGGGCCATAGGCGGAAGCATCTACTGTATGATACAGCCAATAAGGGGCCATAGGCTGAAGCATCTACTGTATGATACAGCCAATAAGGGGTCATAGGCTGAAGTATCTGCTTTATGATACAGCCAAAAAGGGGTCATAGGCTGAAGCATCTGCTTTATGATACAGCCAGCAAGGGGCCCCCATACTGATACTGTTTATGGCAGTTTTACTTATAAGGAAGCTGTATGTCACATAACTTAAAGGTGTATTCCCCCCAAGACCCGTCTTTCTAGCTGCATCCGTTCCATAGTTACAAGTTCCTTTAAAAAGCCAAACTATCTCCAGCATGGCGCCGGCTAGAAAACTACTGCGGGCCCGCGGGTGAGTTTCGGGGGGGGGGGGGGGTTGGGTGCTGCGGGCCGCGGGTGAGTTCTGTGGGAGGGGGAGGGCGTGGAGGTGCCGCAAGTGAATCCGGGGGGGGGGGATGCTAGCCCGCAGGTGAGTTCCGCGGGGGTGCTGCGGGCCGGGGGTGAGTTGGGGGGGGGGTGCGGTTTAGTCATGCCGTACACCTATCTCCAGCACATGGGCATAGTTTCCCCCAGACTTGTTGTGCCCAGCTCGGTGAGTCCCAGGGGGGCAGGGGTGTGTATGCTGTGGATGGGTCGCGGGGCGGGGGGGAGGTTGTTGCCGCGGGTAAGTCGGTTGAGCTGCAGGGGGGGGCAACGTCGGGGGGGGGGGGAGTCGGGAGACACTGATCAACAGCAGCTGTCAGTGTCCTCCCTCACTTCAGTGGACTGGGTTAGAAGCGCTAACCCAGCCCATTGAAGAGACTGAGGACATGTGATGCCAACACGATGGGTGGGGCCAGGAGCAGGGAGTGGAGATGGGTTGGACTGAGATTTGATGATTCTATGCGTTTGGCGGGGGTGAATGTACCTAGATAACAGCAAAACTGTGCAGAACCCATAATAAATTGATATTGCAAAGATGGAAAGTTATGGGTGGGCAACGTATTAATGCAAAAAAATTTTTTGGGGGGAATACCCCTTTAAGCTCTTTACTACATCTATCTCACCATGACAGGTATATAGCAATCTGCTGTGTCCTGAATGTCTTCACAGTTCAGGGCTGGACACACTGAACACGCTGTTCTTAGACAACTAAATCTACATAGAATACTTAGCATTACCTCGCACTAGTCAAAACTATGGAAGCTTTTATTGTTTTTCTTAATTCACAACCTCCAGCACAGAGCAATCCAAGCTAGGTGATGTAGCCGGGCCGGGCACACTGATGTTTATATGACAAGTCACTTGCTGTGTTGCATCTCCAGGCAGCTGCTGACTCCGGAGTATAATATGTCACGTGTAAAGTATTACCAGAACCTTGTGATAATTAATATCATCATAGACATTCCCTTGTATAGTGTCTGTGTAACAGCTCTCTCACACAGTGTAACACAACCAAACCTGGTAATGGTTACAAACATAGTGTATGTGTGTGTGTATATATATAAGACCAAACTGCCCTGTATGTAGATGCCTAAAGGGTCCAGGCTTAGGCTATAATCACACATAGCATTTCCGTCCGTCTTTTTTCAACCAAAACCAGGAGTGGAACAGACAGCGCAATATGTGACCAGCCGTTCCATGACCCCGGCCAGGTCACGGAACGGCTGGTCTCTGCCCGGATCATCTCGGCCGGTACTCGGCCGGAGCCGCTCGCTTCACTGTGTGAACTGACATGTCAGTTATTTGCGGCATCGTATGGGATCCCATTGAAAGTAAGGCATTGTTCCACCGCGCCAAAAGTGCGGCCGTTGTTGCCATCGGCAGCAACGGCCGTACTTTTACGTAGTGTGAACGTAGCCTTTTAATGAAAAGATTTGCACAACTATGTTTTCAACGCACTCCTGGTTTTGGTTAAAAAAAAACTGACGGAAACACTATGTGTGAACATAGCCATGGAAACACATGGCAGCTTTCTCTCATAAACAGTGCCACTTTTGTCCTCAGTTTGTGTGTGGTATTGCAGCTATGTTTTTCTAGTCCAGCCTAACCCCTTTAACATCTTGCTAGTATTCAGTGTCGGACTGGGGTATCTGGAGCCCACCAGAGGACATGTCAGTGTTAGTGCAGGTTCTAAAGCTGGGGGCCCACCGGAGGATTCTCCGTGCTGTCAGTTTTCCTGGCCAATAATTGGCCCGTGTAAAAGGCCCTTAAGTAATTGATCAGTAGACACCAATATAATGTGAACAGTCACCGGTCAAGGGTCTGTCTTCCTGCACTGGTGATTTGTTGTGTGTCCACATGATCGCTGCAGCCAATCACTACCCCCACTGTGACGCTAGCCTATACCCCACAAGACCTATGAAGCTAGTGATTGGCTCTGGCCGTCATGTGGATGTACAACGCACAAGGCCTCAGTCCCAGAGTGTCAGGGGCTTTATAAGCTATTTTTATAACATGTCGTGCTCTGAGACATCCCACCTTTTTCAGACTTGTGATTTTATTAGTTTTTAACACAAACTTAGACAAACCCCTTTAATAGTCAAAGCAATCCTATAACATATCTAGCATTATGCATCCTGACAGTAATAACATGCTGGATGTGACTCGGGCATTGTTGGCAGCTTTGCTATTGCTGAAGTGGCAGGGTGACCTGGTTGTCAGAGAATAATACAGATTGCTGCTTACCTACTAGACAGTGGGGTCAGGTCCCTAGCAGCGTCTGCTGTGCGGCCTGCCTGCAGAGAGGACATGTCATAGAATGTGTCATTTCCTTTTCTTTCTTTTTTTTTTTCTAACTGCTTTGTGCCTCCATTTATATATATGAATTATCAATCAGATCCAGACAACTAAATGAATGCTTAATATGTAATCATTGCTGGTGAAAATGAACTGTTAATACATAGGTATTACTGTGACCATACACTATGGAGTAACTGTGTGCAGGGGCGTAACTACCCCTGTAGCAGCCATAGCGGCTGCTATGGGGCCCACCGCATCAGGGGGCCCTGCAGCCTGCTCCTGCAATACACTGGGCCCCCTTAGCTGTCATTGTTTGCAGCATGAGTTGGCTTAGCAGGCCTCCCGGCGTCTGCAAATGTCCCTTTAACTGAAAGCCCTGCAGTTATGACTACACTTCACGGCTTAGTGGTCAGTTGGGAGGGGACCCGATCAAAAGTTTGCTATAGGGCCCAGCCATTTTTAGTAACGCCACTGACTGTGTGCATCTGTACTTCCTCTATAGTTGCTGTGAATCCTTGGCAACTTATTCCACCTTACTGCCAATTGCGTATAGGCACCAAGACTACCACGTGCAGTATTTGGGCCCACTTAAAGGGTGCTTAAAGCTGTTTTAAACTATATATCCTGCTAATGCACATATGGAAATGGGACCTAAAGTGTAAAAACTTCTAACCCATCATAGCAACATGTCAAAAGTGGGGGACCAGATGCTGAGACCCTCACTCATTGCTAGAATGCAAGGGGGCTGAACACTGCCACCCATTCGTTTTAGCTATTCTCTCAGATTAAAACTTGCAACATCTTAGTTATGACGGGACAAAAATAAAAAAAAAAATCTTTAGGTGTCCTGTACACAATGTGCATTAGCAGGACATACATTTCACTTACTAGCACAATCGGGGCATGTAAGATTGTTGTTAGGCCATGTTCTCACACGAGATTGCCATAGGCAAATCCGGTTTTAAGAAAAACATGAGAAGCAAACTGCAGGTAAAATTCTCTTCTCACTCACACGGTGGTGGAATATCAACAGGGATCTTGATAAAATCCTAAGCATGTGAACATGGCCTAAGGGTGAAAACACACTATCAGTTTACATTGCAGTTTTAATGCTTCTTCCGATTGGAAGATGATGTGATACAGTAAGGGTATGGGCACACTACGGAATTCTTGCGGATAACATCCCGCGGTTTCCACCGCTCGCCCCCGCTTGACTCCCATAGGCTCCATTCCATGCTCAGGCAGATTCTGCCATCTTCCCACAGAATGGACATGTCCACCTAAGCATAGAATGGAGCCTATGGGACGGGCTGGGAGTTTAGCAGGAGCGCACAGGGGCGAGCAGTGGAATTCGCGGGATGTTATCCACCAGCATTTCGTAGTGTGCACATACCCTTAGGAAGTACAAAGCAACCTGATCCCGTGTTTCCACCTATAGGCCACAACCACACAACGTCTTTTTTTGGTTGTGTGACGGACGATTTTTTTGGACGTCTGTCATTTCCTGGCCAAATAACATCCGTTATTTTAAAATGTGCAAAAGAACACCCGTCAAACGGCCAAAAAAGACGTTGTGTGGTTGTGGCCATATGGTGCCTTCACATTGTGCGGTAAACTTTTGTGGTTCAGGTAGATTTTTTGGTGGTAATTTATTTTACATTTTTTTTGTTGCTGCAACATTTATCAGTATGAACGCATTAAAAACTGTGCGCAGGTCCACGCTATAAACGCCTGTAATATTATTCACATTTTCCATCTGCTGGACACACTAGATGTTACTGGAGATGGTTCTCATAAACGTCCATACGATCGGGAGAAGACTGATATTTTTATTTTTGTTTCCTACAAAGCTTTGTAACATGCAACCCCCATGCTGGAGCAGCTGAACGGCCATTTAGGGGGATTACAGAGAAGGCAATCATGGCACCATCTGCCGCCTTGTTCTCTCTTCTGGGACAGGAACCTTTTGTTTTCCTGACTCAGGGCGGGCCACATCTTGCAGGGCCCTTCTTTCTGAGCCTAGAGTTTCACAGACGTCAGCAAGTGTCTGCAGCCAAGTTAGCTCAATGATTGGCTTGTCAGGCCCAGAGACAGGGTGACAGTGCTGAGGCAGTGACATTGTAACCCTGGACCTGACAGACGGCAGCAGCGCCCTGTAAACACGGTCACATGACTAGCCACGTGGAGCTGAGGCTGAACATGGAGGGGGGGAGGGCAGGAGCACTGTTGTGCAAGTTTCAGAGGCTGGGAAAATACACCAGCAAATAGTAAAAGAAAAAAAAAAAAGGAGCACAGTGAAAAACAAAGAGCAGAGGTCTGTGAGTCCGAGACAAGAAGCACACTCTCCTCATTTCTAATAGGTGGGAAATGTTCAGTGCAGACACTCATAGGGCGCTCACACAACATGGCGGCACATTTAAGGTAACGTTCCTTATGCCATTTATTTCTCTGTAGAATTTAGATGATATTTAAGTTTATTTCTTTTAATTATGTATTTCTTTGTATTACTAAAATGCTAATCTAAGGTCCTCCAGCTGTTGCCAAACCACAACTCCCAGCATGACGTGACTGCCTTCGGCTGTCAGGGCATGCTGGGAGTTGTAGTTTTGTAACAGCTGGGGAGCTGCAGGTTGGGGATCACTGCTGTAATGGATGATTGTGGTTATAGTTGTAGCATTTGTGAGTCTCAGTTCACTTTTTATTCTGTCTGCAGTGTGTTTCTTCTGTCTGTAAGAGTACTGTAGGTTTCAGCTATATTCTTGCTGTTTAAAACATGGAAACCCCAACAAAACCCGACTATTATAGGTCAGAGGGACTCGCTAGGACATGTATTAAAATGAATGGGCCTGGGTGCTGTTAAAGCGAATATTCCACTTGCCAAGGCTGGGTTCACGCTACGTTTTTGCAATCCGTTTTTTTCATTGCACACAAATGCATCCGCTTTTTCATCCGTTTTTTGCAAAAAAAATTGATGAAAAGAAAACGGATGAAAAAAACATAGTGTGAACAAAATTTCTTTTTCACCACACCTGTTTGACACGTCACAGAGATCCCGGTTGTGCGTTTCATTTTTTTAAACCACCACCCGGTTCTCGCCATCTGCTTCAGTTTCCTGACATACAAATTGGGCCTTGATATGACCTGGAGGAGGGCCCGGCTGCCCCATGTAACAATATCCCCTCCCCTCTGTGACGTGCCTCCTCGTGTGAACAGAGCAAAATTGAACAAAAATGGGCATCCAGAAAAACATAGAAGATTGTAGGCAGAAAAAGGCCACTTGGTCTGATCTATCTAGTCTACCCTTTTAGTATTTCCCTTCTTATTATCTTAGGATAGATATATGTGTATCCCAAGCAGGTTTACATCCTGTTATGGTAGATTTAGCAACCACATCTGCTGGAAGGTTGTTCCAAGCATCCACTACTCTTTCACTAAAGTAATATTTTCCTATGTTGCAACTAATCGTCATCCGGGTAACCTGTCACTGTGTACCCTTGTTCTTGGGTTAATCTTTTTTTTATTAAACACTTTTCTCCTGAACCTTGAAGTCTTTGCCAATAGAAATATATCTAAAATAACTGCACACTGGATATGCTGTGATATCTTAATATAAAGATCAAAGATATATAAAGACCTCTTTTTAACAAGAAGTGTTTCTCTTCATGACTCAGCAGCGTTGCTTCCACCATGCATGAAGCACAGTATTCTGGGTCTAGGTAAGAATAGTGCCTAAAGGCATACAGTAAGGGTCCTATTACACGGAGCGATTTTTAACGACTAACGCAAACAAGATTGTTTATCGTTAACCTGAAATCGTTTGCCATATTACAAAGAACGATGGTCGTCAGATACGATCGTTATTACGATCGTTTATTCCTTTTGATCTCAGGAAAACAATGGGGAATGTGCAATTACACTGAACGATTAGTGAAAAAGTGGGGAACTTGAGCGAACGTGAAATTACAGCGAACGATTAACGATAATTTTAGGTTTAGATCTAAATCAACAGTTAACGACATACGAACGATTTTTCGATCGTTGCCTGCAATTACACAGAACAATTATCGTTTAAATAAGCATGCTTGAGAAAGGCCTTTATTATACATGGTAAGGCCGAAACGCGTTGCAATAAAAGTATATGTTCTACTACATTCTCCGTGGTTGGATGAGACCCCCCGTGGGTTAATGCTGTTAAATGTCCTGCCATGCACCTACTCTTATACTCCTGCGCTGATCCAAGCTACGTGGGGACTCTACTCTGGTCCGGTAATCGGCTGATTACGCTTCCTGCATGTTTATAAAGAGCAGCCAATCAGAGGAGGCCGAGAGCAGTAACTTGAGCCAATGAGACAGGGGGCGTGTCTCCGATTACCAAACCCTCCCTGCAGGCACTGCACCAAAGCAGTAGTCACCAATCACAGCTCTGCCCTCATAGAGCTGTGCTAAAAAGACGACCAAACAGCAAGATATGAGAAAAATAAATAGCAGATATTTATCCTCATGTACTATTACATGTACTTTTATGAGCTCTTGACTGGACAGACCCTTTAAGAACAGTCTGGGTCTAAAAAGATTAAAATTTACTGTTGATGTGTCAGTTAGTTTGCGGAAACCTTTCATTGTCCAGGAAGATATTTATATTGACTGTTTTGACATCAATTTCCTGTTTCCGTATAGTTTTTAGCCTAGTCAATTATTTTCAGAGAGGCAGCCGCAGCGCCTGGATATTCCAGCTACAAGTTGCGTAGGTGATCACAAAGTAATGGCTAATTAAAGGATTACAGAATCCAGGGCATCAGTATAAAATCAGGTTGCATACGTAGGCTGGGCACACAAGGGATGCCATGTTTAGTTCTGGCATGCATCGGGGATGTCAGCTCTTCCTCAGACACGGCATGAGTCACCAATTACGCTGGTAATTTAATAGACAGTACACTACTGGTTATTACAATACATTCCTTTCATATTTTACAGCCTGAATCATGGAAAGGAACACGGTGTTATAACAGGTAAGAGCCTTTTCATCTTTTCTGTTATTGGATCTATGTGCATTAGATTACAGTATCGCAAATCAATAATATAATTGGATTTTAAAGGGAACCTGTCACCCCCTGTGCCGGGGTGAAGGCCGCCCAACCCCGATAGAGACCCTTATACTTATCCCTTCTCTCCAAGTCCCGTGCCTGGAGCCGGTCCCGGGATAGAGATATCCCCGTCGGAAGCCCGGCGTGAGCGCTCCTGAGATCAGTCCGACGCCCATAGAGAATGAATCGAGCCATTCATTCTCTATGGGCATCGGACTCCTCTCAGAAGCGCGCGCACAGCTTCCGATGGGAATATCTGCATCCCGGGACGACTGGCTCCAGGCGCGGGACTTGAAGAGAAGGGGTAAGTATAAGGGTCTCTGGCGGGGGGTCGAGCGGCCTTCACCCCAGCACAGGGGGTGACAGGTCTTCTTTAAGCTTTTTTGGGAATATATGCATATATGTAGCCTAGCTATACAGTAGTTCTAACATATTGAACAGACAATGCTGGAAATAGCTGATATCATATCGGTTGTCAATAGTCATAGGCCCACATGACTCTCTCTCTCTGTACTGTGGCTTTGCCTTAACATAAGGATATTATTAGTGTAAATTACCAATTCATCCACCTAAAATCCCTACAATTCTCCTTCGCAGGACTCATTATTAGCCAAAACCTCTTTTTGCTTTGGAAGATTTAGCTGGACTGTATATTACATGGTCAACCATTTCAGTAATAACAATATAAGAACTCTCTACTTCCGTAGCGGCTGTCGTAGGAGAAAGAAATTTGTGGCCACCAGTTTTCCCAGGAAGTTGAGTTGATCACCATTGTGAAAGATGTTTGCGCTGTAGTGCATGGACCATTGGTCTAGATGAACCTCTGCACTCTTCTTTACATTAAAAACACTTTTGAAAAAGAAAAACCTTTTAACGTAGGCTTGAAACACATAAGTAAGCATTCAAGAGTGTTTCTTGGTCTGAGAAGCCTCTTGATCAAATCCTTAATAAAAGCTCATACAAGTTCAATAGGAGGAGTACTGTAAGTGCCCAGAAGTGTTTATTCTTTTATATCATTTGTCTTTTATAGTGCTGTTACATATTCACTGCCCAGTTTAGTGCAGTTTTTCTTTTTTTTTTTTTCTATAAGACACCAGAGGTAGCTCTGAACAAGAGGAAGGATATAAAGGAAACAATGGAGGGTTTCCAGGCTAATGCAATAGATGGCCAGTCTTCGACAGGGTGCTGACAGGGTGCTGATCGATCAGTTATCTGGCAAAGCTATGGCGCTCACACTACACAATGAATTAGGCATGGGGCAGCTGGCTTTGTTCACTGTGTAGTGGCCCATCCGCCAGACAGCTGATTGTTGGGGGTGCTGTGTGTCGTTACCCTAACGATCAGAGAAAGAGAACAATGGCCATTGATCACATTAGCCAAAAGAAAACCTTTAAAGTACTCAGCAAGTGAAAAAAAAAATTTCTGGAACTTTGCAGTAGAAGTGTTGGTTGACATAGGTATCACAGACATAAATATCTCTGCTGGTTTTGTTACTCATTTAGACCATTTTACAGCCACTTTACTCAAACTGAACAGAACTTTAGACTGCATAGGGTGCTCTGATAATCTAGGTAAGGGTATGTGCACACTAAGGAATTCTCGCAGATAACTTGGCACGGATTCATAGACTCCATTCTGTGGTCAGGCAGATTCCACTGTCCGTCCAAAGATTGAACGTATCCATTCTTTGGGCGGACAACGGAGTCTGCCTGACCATAGAATGGAGTCTATGGGACAGGCAGAGGGTGAAGCGGGGACGCAAAGGGACGAGCGGAGGAATCTGCGGCAAGTTATCAGCGAGAATTCCTTAGTCTGCCAATACCCTAAGGGTCCAGTAGCTCACTGGCCCAATAGCTATTTATTCCAAATTCCCAGCATACACATACCTCTTTGGCTTCGGTCTGTGTAAATGTGTTTCTAATAGGGAGACTAAAGAAAGACGCTACCATGCTCCTCTGCAGGTACTTAAGCTCTAGGATCGGGTGTTGAAAATCAACATGCATAATCTTTCTCATCTCTAATTTTATCTGTCAAGGGGGTAGTTGGGAAGCCCCTTGCACATTAGGTAGCTGGCCAAACTCAGATAATTCAGGTCCTTATTTGCTGATATGTATGGGGGGCCTTGAGTCTGGATACTATGGGCCCTATTCCACCGGACGATTATCGTTCAGATTATCGTTAAATCGTTCGAATCTAAACGATAATCGTTCCGTTGAAATGCAGTAACGATTAACGACCGAACGAGAAATCGTTGATCGCTTTATAAGACCTGGACCTATTTTTATCGTTGCTCGTTCGCAAAACGTTCGCAAATCGTTCGCATTGAATAAGACATCGTTCGGTCGTTCGCAATAGATACGAACGCAATAGCGAAGAAATACGGAAGAAGAAACGATCGCAATTACGATCATAAGTAACGATTATCGTTCCATGGAAATGAGTGAACGTTTTCAGGTCTTTCGCAATAGCGGTCGTTTGAGATCGTTAATCGTTAACGATTATGCTAACGATAATCGTCCGGTGGAATAGGGCCCTAAGGGTCCTATTAGTTCGATGGCAGCCCAATGAATGCTGTAAATGAGCGCCAATCTGCTAGATGGGTGTACGTTTATTCGGCCTATTATGGCCTGATAATCATCTAGCAAGGGCTGCACGGACATTTTGTTAGCGTTGCACGATCAGCGGCCAATGATTTTAGGTCTGGACCTAAGGAAACAATTGTCCTATGTATGTTGTCTCTATTACACGGAGCAATAAGTGGCCGAATCGGGCCAATTCAACCAATTATCATTCCGTGTAATAGGGCCGTAAAACTCCTCCGTACGACGGCTAACTAAAAGAAGCTTAGAGGGGTTGTCCAGCAATGCATCTTATAGAAAGTTAAAGGGTCACTAGGTTCTTTAAAGGACAGTTCCAGTCTAAATTATCTTTTTTGTCCACTTCTGATTTTCAGAACAAGGAACCTCTATAGAGCTGCCTAACCCCTAAGGCTGTTTATAGGTTCATGCTTAGAACGTAGTGTAAAAAGGGCTGTACCAAGGGGATTTGAGGGTTATATAGAGCCCTTTCATTCTGCAAATTATTCACAGACTTCACTACTGTAATCTTCTCACATGTACTGTATCTATGACATTTTAGATTATTTTGACTGGAATTTCCCTCTAAACTACTGTATCATATGGAAAAATTATGCTTAGGCAGTTATGCAGGATAGCAGATGAATGCCCTATGTACCGTGATTTCTGTATACGGTGGGTGAAGGTGTTGAACACGTCACCAATTTGGTAAGTAAATATATTTCTGATGGTGCTATAAGCATGAAATTCTCATCAGATGTCAGTAACGACCCATCCAATCCATAAAGGCAAAGAAATCAAACCATACATATCCATCAGTTAAGTTATGCGTAATAATTATGTAATGACAACATAAAATAAAAAGCATTATCTTGCCAAAGCTGACAATACAGGCCTTATTTCGCATTTGATGAGCTAACGTCTGTGTAGTTAAGAGCTAGTTCATGCAGCCAGCAATGGCTGTGGACACTGCCAGATACAGCCTGCTGTTCTTCAGTGATGTGCTCCATATTCCCCCGGTGGGCATCTAGTGATGTCATGCATGCTTCACAGCAAAGCCTGATGGTTGGAAAGCTGAAAGCCAGAAAGAAATCAATAGTAGATACAAGCTTTGTCAAGAAGCTGTAAGATTTTTTCTAACAGCTTCCTACTAGGAAAGGTGGGTAGTGACTGCTGTAGCCACCATTATAGTTCCCATAGTCAGGGCCGGATTAAGGAATGGGCACCAGGGGCACGTGCCCCGGGGCCCCCACCACAAAGGGGCCCCCACCAACCCGAACCCCCCTCTGCTGCCCCCCACCGGGGGCTGCTGCTGTGAGCTTCCGTGCCTGTGTGTAACAGGCTGTCTGCCGGAAGCTCCCCTGGCCAGCCTACCCAGCCTGCCCCTCCAGCCCCTCGACCGATCCCCCTGCCCCCCAGCTTCTTTCCCTGCCCCCCCAGCTTCTCTCCCTGCCCCTCCAGCCCCTCGGCCGATCCCCCTGCCCCCCAGCTTCTCTCCCTGCCCAGCCTGCCTCTCGACCGATCCCCCTGCCCCCCAGCTTCTCTCCCTGCCCCCCCCCCCCAGCCTCTCTCCCTACCCCCCAGCTTCTCTACCTGCCCCTCCCCAGCTTCTCTCCCTGTCCCCCCCCCAGCCTCTCTCCCTGCCCCGTCCCAGATTCTCTCCCTGTCCCCCCCAGCTTCTCTCCCTGCCCCCCCCAGCTGTTCACCCTGACCCCCTGCTTCTCCCCCTGCCCCTATCACCACAGCTATCACCCCTATCTTCTCCCCCTGCTTCCCCAGCTGCTCCCCCTCCCCCTCCCCCCTGCCCTATCGCCCCAGCTGCCCCCCATCTTCTCCCCCTGCCCCCCAGCTTCTCCCCTGTCACCACAGCTGCTCCCCCTCCCTCTGTAACCTCAGCTGCTCCCTGTCACCCCAGCTGCTCCCCCTGTCCCCCAGCTTCTCCCCCTGCCCCCCAGCTTCACCCCCTCCCCCTGTCAGTGTCACCCCAGCTGCTCCTCCTGTCACCCTAGCTGCTCCCCTTGTCACCTCAGCTGCTCCCCCGACCATGCCTCCCTTGCTGCTCTCCTTGCCCCCCTAACTGCTCCCCCTCCCCAGTCACCCCAGCTACTCCCCCTGTCCCTGTCACCCCAGCTGCCTCCCTTCCCCAGTCACCCCCAGCTGCCCCCAGCTGTATAAATGTAGGGGGTTCTGAGAGTATTAGTTCGACTGAAAATGTTTTTTAGCGTCAGTTCACACGTACAGACTCGCAGCGTAAATCTGGCTGCGAGTCTGTCAGGTCCTGGCAGTTCACTGTCACTACATACTCGCAGCTGTCTGAACGACCGCTGCGTGTATGTAATTCTGCCGGCCCCTTAACCCCTTCTGCTGCGGCCCGGCTCCCGCTCTGTATACATTACAGTACTGATCTCCCACCCGGGCAATCAGTGTGTTGCTCAGCCGCAGCCACTGATTGGCCAGGCGGGAGAGCAGTACGCCGGGACCCCGTGCAGCGAGGAGAGGTAATGTATACATAGCAGGAGCGGAGCGGGAGCCGGGCGGCAGCAGAAGGGGTTAAGGGGCCGGCAGATTTACATATACGCAGCGGTCGTTCAGACAGCTGCGAGTATGTAGTGACAGGGAACTGCGAGGACCAGCCAGATTTACGCTGTGAGCCTGTACGTTTGAACTGACCCTTAGGAAGGATTTGTCACAGATGGGGGTGGGGAGGAGTGGGGGGCCTCCAACAAAATTGTCGCCCGGGGCCTCCACCAACCTTAATCCGGCCCTGCCCATAGTGGTCATCACCACGGACATAGGAACGACAAGTCTATAAGAAATCTAGAACAGTACCCTGTAGAAGCTGTAACGTAATCCACATTTGTTGTCACCCAGCTTTCCTAACTCGAGAGAAGAGTATAAAGTCGGCCATACATTTCAGATAGCTGTCAGCTGGACACAGGGACACATACATATGCCCATTTTGAGGGAAATGTGAGAAATGGGCTGCCAGACGGTGGACGCTTATCTATTTGTGAACAAAAGATCAGGCAAGTTCAAATATGTCTCACCGTTACATCTGCCACCAGGGAAGAATGGCATATTAGATGGACCCTGATAAAATTGATTGAATAAGTTGACCATAATGCATGTGGCTTTAAACTTTGCCTATGCACCTACATTATTATTGTTTTTAAATTATGGCATGTTATATCACCTTCACGTCTATGGAAATATCTCCCCCCCAAAGGGGAGACTGTGGTGCTGTATGAAGCCAGTATATGGCAGCACAAAAAGTGAATATTGCTCCAAAATTGTGGCCCATAGGTACCATGTGTGCTGTCATATAAGTTCCATGCAATGTGATGAGATCTTAAAGCGTATCTAAACTTGTATTTAACTTCTCTCACATCAGCGACATGTCAGAAGTTGTCATTGGTGGGGGTCTGGCTGCTGAGACCCCCCCACAGATTGCTAGAATGAAGGAACAGAAGAGCAAGACCCCTACCGATCACAACTTCTTATTTGTCGCTCTGACATGTCCAAAGTTAAAGAAGCTTTCCAGGAAAATTTTTCTTTTCCCCTATCCACAGGATAGGGGAAAAGTAGGAGGTTGCTGGGGCGATGGACCTCTGTACCCCTTGGTGATCTCCATATGGGGCCCCGCTGGCTCTTTATGAATACGCCAGAAAAGCGTCGTACCCGGCTCTTTCCGTCGGCTCCATAGGAATGAATTGAGCCGGCAAGGCCTGATACAGAGATGAGCACGTTGTAGATGAGCACAGGATGGTAGAACATTACTTTTGTTATCTTAACCCCTTTAAGTTAACTTTGTTAACTTCAGAACACATTACTGAAGACCTGTGCGTGTGGGTTATATACTGTTTACAAACTGTGAGATAGGCCTCACCAGTGAGGCGCCCCCTAGTTGTCGAAGAGGCACAGCTGGGGAGGAAGCATTCACTAAAGTGACTATATCCTTTCCTGGCTGCAACAATCTCTTATTTAACAACATTATTGGCCTAATGTGTGCTTATTTTAATGTTATACACAGTTTAGGAGCCAAATTAAGGGTAGACTGAGCAATATTTTTTTTATTTTTGCCTGGACTTCAACCACAAATGGTGAAGCCTCACCATCCGCTTGGTGATTCTAGTGAGGCCCAGGCGTTACTTAGCTCTGCTGGGTGAGGCTTAAGTAGAAAAAAGTTTCCAGGATTAGATATAATATGAGGTGTTTGTGAGGGAGCTGTTGTTGCCATCCAGGTGACGCAGGCAGCATGACACATAAAGGGCCCTCCCCTATGGGTACATTGTTTACATCTGACAGACTCATGCAGCGAGAACTTTGTGTTTCCATTCCGTCACACTGGTTATTTATTCTGCTGGTACGTAGCTAGTCATTAACATTATCGCGAGGACGAGTCAGAGCGGTTCTCCTGGGTGCACTTTATCAGTCTGCTGCAAGGGGTTGTGACCAGAGAGCCATATAATTTCTGGGACATGCAGTCACAGATTAAATACGCTCAGTAAAAGGATCAGCATAGAGAACTTAAAGTGAAGCTTGTATCTTCTTACATATGATCTACAACCTACAGCAAACGTGAAATACACTTTCAATACAAGAAGGCTTGCATAGTATTATTTAAAGTGGATATTTATCGTCTGCGCCATAGTCTCGGAGAAGGGAAACAAGTCATACAAGCTATTCTACATCCTTATTGTATCATATTTAGGTCATAAATACAGTACATATAAAAATGGATTTAGCTTTTTTTCTTTTTGGTAACTATGTCCTAAGCTTTTTATATTTTCCATCATTAAATATATATTATTATAGTTATTATGGAAAGAGATAAGACAAATTCTGTTGTGACAGTGTTTTTAGGCAGTGTTCAAGGATTAGTCATATTGTGCTATATTAAAGGGATTTTCCAGGAAAAACAATTATTATCTGGTTAGATAGCCAAACAGCTGTTTGCCATAGCCATGGCATCCATGTAAACCAAGAACCCAGCCAGAGGCAGGCATCTCTGTACACTGTGTAATGACTTTGCTGAGTTATTGTGCTTCAGCCCCATTCACTTAGTGAGCTGTAGTAACCCAGCATGGCCACTACACAGTGTATGGAGCTGTCTAGTGCTTTCTGCATATGTGGGTACTTGCAAGCAGCTGATTGGTGGGGATGCTGAGCGTCAGACTCCCTCCAATCAGATATTGGATGTTTGGAACCCCTTATAGAAAATAAAAGGCCTGCTGGCTTTAGATGCACAGCGCGCTCGATTCTAACTCTTGATTGTGGGGCAACCATTTTAAAAAGTCGGGTAAGCTTCTCAAAGAAGATGGACAGTGTGCATAAAAAATAGTGGAAATGAAAATCCGTCACAAGAAGTGTGGTCTGGGTGAGGTGGTGGTCTTCATTCTCTTCACAGAGGTTTCACTGTATCTGTGAATGAAAAGCACAAGGCCTGCTTACAGTTTTCGTCAGTTCACATATTATAGATGAGCTTGCTGGGTGCATCACAAAATGCCACACATATATGTTCTGTATACATTGGCCTAAGGCCCACAGCTGTGTTCAAGAGTGTTAGAACCGATGTGGCAAAAAAGTCAAGGGTTATGTCATTCTGCATCAGAATGCTGATTTAAAAGAGAAGTCCGGCGAAAAGTTTTATTAAAGTATTGTATTGCCCCCAAAATTTATACAAATCAGCAATATACAATTACTGTATTACTGGAAATGCTAATAAAGTGCTTTTTTCCCTTCACTTACTACTGCATCAAGGCTTTACTTCCTGGATAACATGGTGATGTCACGACCCGACTCCCAGAGCTGTGCGGGCAGTGGCTGCAGGAGAGGATGATGATAGGGGGATGTTCTGTATCGACCCTGTCACCCTGCTGGTTTTCTTGCCGCAGCTCTCTTCCAGCTTGGGGACACTTCCCACAGCGTGCCTGCTCCCCACCCCAGGGACATCTCCCAGCTGGAACTACCCCCACTCCCCCCAGCTCAAGGACGCCTTCCTACCGCTGCAGGGGGATGTGATGAGTGGAGTCCCGTGCAGGAAAGGAGACATACAGCAGTGGTGGCAGCTGGCGAAAGACAGCGCTGGGTGCCGTCTAGTTTGAATTTGGCGCTGCCCAGGGGACATCCCAGCAGGTCCCGCCAGGTGGGGTGGGGGAGCAGGCATGCCAGGGGAGGTGTCCCCGAATGGGGGGAGTCCTGGCAGGGAGATGTCCCTGGGGTATTCAGCAGGCACGCCTGGAGAGGTGTCCCCGATCTGAGGGAAAGCAAGGGGAGTCCTAGGAGAGAGATGTCCCTAGGGTGGTGAGTGGGCACGCCTGTGGATGTGTTTCCTGAGCTGGGCGAGAGCTGCGGCAGGGAGACCAGGAGAGGGACAGAGCCGACAGTGAGCATCCCCCTCCCACCATCCTCTCCAGCAACCACAGCCCATACAGCTCTGGAAGTCGGGTCGTTACATCGCCATTTTATCCAAGAAGTGAAGCCTTTAGGCAGTAGTAAGTGCAGGGAAAAACACTGGGGGGATTTATCAAATATGGTGTAAATTGAAACTGGCTCAGTTGCCCCTAGCAACCAATCAGATTCCACTTTTCATTCCTCACTGACTCTTTGGAAATCAAAGGTGGAATTTGATTGGTTGCTAGGGGCAACTGAGCCTGTTTTTACTTGACACCATGTTTCATAAATCTCCCCCTTTATGTGCATATCCCGTAATAAGTGTTTATTGGTGATTTGTATAACTTTTGGGGGGCAATACAATACTTTAATAGTGGTACACGCAAAAAACGTTTTATATATTGCTAGGATTGTTGAGAAAATAATAAACCCATATTCACCTAACACCCTTCCCTGGGGATTCTCCTGTGGCCTCTTTGGGTCTCCCGTTGAGCCTTCTGACCGCTACTTCTGAGACGGCGACTCAGCAATGACAGCCCACTCAGCCAATCAGTGACTGAGGTGGGACAACACACTGCAGCCTGTAATGACATCTCTTATTGGGATTAGTGATAGTCACGGATGTCTGGTTATAAGAGTTCATTTACAGGCCAGCCTTACCTGAAGCACATTACAGACTACACAACAAAAAGATCATCTGAGCAGTACTCTCTATAGTAAGATGAACAGGACATCCTTGTGGCAGTGGCAGTATTTTCTGTTACCTATTTGTCTGGCAGCACAATGTAAGCAGCGATCACTTCCAAGTGTGTACAATAGAGCGTTCACCTCATGTTACTGCTCACTGTTGTAGTTACTGCCACAACATTCACTGCAGTACAAAAGTACATGGTGGCACATTATCTACTGAAGAAAATAGATTGCAAGAAAAAAAAATTGCAAAGGGGCGACAGCATGAGGATAATTTAATTTGTAATTTATTCTATTAAAAATTCTCAAGTCTTCCAGTACTTATCAGCTGCTGTATGTTATAGACATAGACATAGATATGTAGGACATATAGTAGCTAATAAGTACTGGAAGACATGAGATTTTTTTAATAGAAGCAGATTACAAATCTCTGTCACTTTCTGGCACCAGTTGGTTTGAAAGAAAACATTTTTCACTGGCGTTGCCCTTCAAGGCCCTAACGTACCGGGTGATTATCGGCCTAAAAAACTGATATTTCCCTGTGTAATAGGGCCAGCAACTGCCTGAAGAACAAGCAAATGTCTGTTCAATTTCACTATATGGGACTGGTATACAAAAGTCGATGTCAATATATACCACCATATAGTCAACTAATGACTAGGTTTGGGCCATTATCTTGCAGTTCTGCCATGTAATTACCCTATAGCAGGTCTGTTAAACAAACAAATATATGTATTTACATGGGAAATGGCCCGAACATAGTCACTAGTTGGTGTCATTTTGGCCATTGAAGTTAATGGGGCTGCTACCAGTACCTGATGGTATATGTTGGCGTTCCCTTTGATAGGATGCTGTGACATATGGTAAAATTGTGGTGTTTTAGCCTCCTTGTTATCAGTGGGGTTAATCCTTGGGTTATCCTGGCGCTATCGAATGTAATTTGCAGTAGATTCACACTGGAACTTTCCAATGAAGTTGAACTGGGTTGCAGACACCCTATTTACTTACATCGGAGGCAGATTGGGTGTTGTGCAGGCCAAACCTAACCTGTGTGAACATAGCCCAAGAGGTAGCAGAATAGAAACTGAACTCCCTTTATGTGCCTATTCTTTTATAAAAAGCTAATGGCTAAGAAAGCTTCCTGATATTAGATGCTGTTCCAGCTCCATTATCTATACCGAGCAGAAAGGAGCCGGGTTTAGAGTTACGGCAAAAATTGTCCGCCTGTGAGCCGGCCTGCAGTATTAATGTTCCTCTTCCTCCTGCAGAACTGACAACATGCACTAGAGGTCTTCCAAGCACCAAGAAAACAAGACTTGAGAGTCCGGGAGACAAAAGGAGCTGGGGAGGAAACACAGATACTGTGCCAATGCAGCAACATAAACGGCAGCCAGAGTTAGTGGAAGGAAACCTTCCAGTGTTTGTCTTTCCAACCGAACTCATATTTTATGCTGATGATCAGTCAACTCACAAGCAGGTGTTAACTCTCTATAACCCCTATGAATTTGCCTTAAAGTTTAAAGGTAAGTTTCACAGTAATATGGTTGACATTTTTTTTCCCTTTAATTTTAGCAAAGAGTTAAAGTGGCGGTATGTTCTCCTTCACTTATAATAATTTGGTGTAAAAGAAAAAAAAATTAAATGAATAAGTATTTATGTAAAATTTAGTGTTAGTCAAGGTAATTGCCAATTCATAGGGAAACAGATATATACAGAAGCGCTTTAAAGGGGTTAATAAAATGAGATATTTAATGAGCAGACAATGAAGGGGCCGCCACAGAAAGTACATTGTGCTCACTCTGAGGTTTTCGGAAACCCTGGGAAAGAGAGAGGTCGGTTTCATGAGACCAAGTTATTTTATCATGGAGATCAGAATTCCCCTTCAAACCCTACCCAGTTACGACCAGGCTGTCATAGCCATCCTGGTAGCCCATTTAGGAACATTGGAGTTTAACCTTTTGATGACCTGTACTGTTTGGGCTCTAATGTTTGGGCATTGCAGAAGCCATCACTGTCTCTAGTTATTCTGTTTTTGTTTTTTTTTGTGTTTTTTTTTTATTGACATGGCTGTACAAGTCATTTAATTCAAGAGAAATGGTATTTATAGGACACTATAAAGTAGGAAATAATTCCAAAGTATATGCCTGATGGAAAGCTCACACTTGAAGTGAACAGATCCTTTTCCCCCATATTTCCCCCTAATTGCTGATGAATGCCGTCCTTCATATTTGACCCTGATGGAGGTCTGCCACAGTTGACCCAATCCATCAAGAATCCCCATATCCATAAGTCATATGGGGTGAGGTTGGGTGGCAAGAAAGCCAAGCTGTTGGGAAATAACAGCTGATCACCTGTGCATCTGTGAAAGCCTAATTTAAGAAAAAAAAATACTGTTACTGCTACAGTGCCACCTATCGTTGATTTTGTGAACAAAACTTTTTTTATTTAAAGGGGTACTCTGGGCCGGGGGGGGGGGGGGTATTTTTGAGGACCCAGGTCGTGAGGCATGAGGTCCACTCAGCCAGTCAGCAGCCATAGTGGGTCCCGCCTCAACCACTGACTGCCTGAGTGGATTTCACACGTCACAACCCAGATCCCGCTCAGACCAGGAAGTGGCTAGGGACCCCAGGAACGGAGCGGCAGTATGCGGCCACCAGCCAGGGAGGTAAGAGCATGTTATTTCTTTTATCCTCCTCCTCCCTAGCACTTGCTAAAAAAATTTGTCTCTCTGCATTTCTCCTTTAATAAATGACAAGCACATCATCAGAAGAGCTACTCGTCATCTCATTTGGAGTAGCAGATTATCCTCCCTCTAACATCTGCCTGCAGCATCATTTCCACTGCGGAAACTTACATAGGGGGTGTAAATGTCACTAGGAGGGGGTAACACAGACTTTAGGTGGTGGTTATATAGTATTAGGGACTACGTGCACTGGTATGTGTTATCTTGCTTGGCAGGACTTCACCATTTACTTGGGAAGGGAGTACTTTCTGAACTTGCCAAAATGTTGTTACTCTGCATTGTCATTTTCCAAGAACACTTATGTTACGTGGTTCATAAGAAATGTTCCATGATGGGCGGAAAGTGTTTGCAGAGCATCTAAGAAGGCCAGACTAGCTATTTCTACCCCCAGGACCATGTGAAGGTAACTTCACAGACTGTTCCGACCCAGCCAAATTTATTCCATGGGTTTACACCATTGGACAGTCCTTAACATTTATAATTACAGTAGTTACAATCAGTCCAGCGGTGTATGTGAAGGTGCAGAAATTGCAGTTAAACAGCGATTCTGCCACATAATAGAGTTTCTATTCTCTTATTGATACCACTGTTTATTATGACGGTCATGTGACCTAACAGGTTGCATTATCATTTACCTTTACCGCCATGTTGTTATCCCCTGTGTTATTACATCACTGTTATTAAGATTTTTATTTTCCCACTATGTTGTGGCATATCTTTATTACCCCTGGATTGTGACATTACTATGTTTATTCTGTATTGTGATATCACTGTATGTGACATCTCATTCATGTGGTTTAGAGACCAATTTGAAAGTGTAAATAGAATTTGTACCTAATAACCTTATCTGACCACCAGGGGGCACGTGTCCACAAACCTATTGTAAAGTGAAGTAAAAAACCAGATCCAAACAGAGCACCTTGGCACTACTAACACTGCTAAAGCCTAGCTAGATTAAAAGCCCAATTGTACAAGCTGTTGGTGGTGCTGTATACTGATGCTGTATATTCCATGATATAATCTTGTAGTGGTAGAAAGGAAGGTGATTTCCACATTTTATCTTTCTACCACTAAAAAAAACAAAAACTATACTTACCTACTTTGCCCCCATCTCCATGCCTGTGTCTGTGTTGCACAAGGACCTGCCTGCTCAGCCAGTTAGTGGCCTCAGCAGTGTTCCACCTCCTGCCTGATTGGCTGAGCAGGAAGGTCCTTGTGCGACACATGTAAGTGCAGCACAGCAGGGGCCGACATGGACATAGTGCATGCGGCAGGGTGGGTAAGTATAGTTTCTTTTCTATTGAAGTGCACCACTGGCGCAATCTGACCATCTGCTTGGGTCTTGCTCCTGGCACCCTTGGCAAGCAGCAAGTCAGACTTTTCCCTTGCATCATCCACCGCATGAGAAACGTCATCCATGTAATACAAGGCGATCTTGAATCCGCCTATTCAGTATAATTTACTATTGGATTCATCTTCATATGCCTCTGCCTCTTATGTATTGTACATAGGCATGCCGCATCACGTGTCTATAGCTGCCAATTACCTGTATGAATATTCAGATTTACACACCTCCAGTATTTTACTGCGGATTTCACTTCCTCTACTACATGTGAAATCTGTCACATATACAACATAGTGCAGATTTTCTGGGGTTCTGTAAAGTACAAGACTATTATAATAATGCAGGTGTGTACTCACCTACACCCTCTTCTTTCTCTGCAGTCCTGTGCACATCCCCAAACAAGTACGCTGTTGTCGATGCTGCCGGAGCTGTGAAACCTCAGTGCTGTGTTGACATGTGAGTATGTTATAGTTGTGTGGATTATACTTCTCACTGCCCTTAGAATTTCAGCTTGCTGAATAACAGATATGAAACATGGAGCATAAATTTTGATGCATATTAATTAATTCATGTTTCTCATACATGAATTCACTAACTATGTGGGGTACTTAGCGTCTGTGTTGGCTTACATATAATCATCCACATGGATGTATCTCACATCTGCATTTTCTTTGGGTGTGAATAGAAATGTCTATCAATCTGGCATTGTTTACTATTGTACAGAAAGGCTGGAGCTAAATTGATTGCCATGTGGTACATCCATCGTTGCACCTAACCGATCCATTGGCTGGATCTAAAACCCTAAGTGCAGGGATTCTCCTTATGGTTCTTTGATAGCCCTTTGGGATGTCACATGTAATATATTCTAGAAGAATTGTTCCGACAGCATCCAATAGTGAAGAATTGGTGGAAGTTTATTCAAGCAACATACACCATGGCAACGTTTCGACCCAGAAGGGGCTTTTTCAAGCCTTGAAAAAGACCCTGCTGGGTCGAAACGTTGCCATGGTGTATGTTGCTTGAATAAACTTCCACCAATTCTTCACTATTGGATTCTGTCGGAACAATTCTTCTATGACAGTATATGGTCTCTAACTGGGATTGGAGACCCTCTGGTGTGCATCCATCTTCTACATCCTTGAGACGCATTCTCTAGCAATACAGGTGCTGTTGGACTTTCCACTATATGTAATATATTCTAGTCCTAAATCTAACATTGACACCTTCCAATGTTGAGTATTGGCAGTAAGCCCTTTCACGAATTTGATGTATTCAGGAAAGATCTAGTTAGTTATTATATGTGCTGATGTCATGCTTGGAATATGGGATAAAAAAACACTTGTGAGTATCAAAGCATGTATTATATAATGAATATAAAGAGACTTTACTGTACTGTGTGTCTTTCTTCCTTTCTTCCAGTGTTATCCGACACAAAGATGTCCGAGCCAGTCACTTTGGCGTCATTGACAAATTTCGCCTTCAAGTGTCCGAACAAAGCCAGAGAAAAGCACTGGGACGCAAAGAGGTAATAGCGACACTTCTTCCGTCAGCTAAGGAGCAACAGCATAAAGAGGAAGAAGAGAAGAGGATCAAGGAACATTTAGCGGAAAGTGTCTTCTTTGAGCAGACACCATGCCAACCGGGTGAGTGAAATTATACAAACATGGAGACATGGCGGGTTGGTGAATGAATCAATAATTCAACAGCAGTCATCTGGGAAAAACGGAGAATCAGAAAGTTTGACCACAAATATCCAGAAGTTACGTATGTGTAGGTCTCTGTTTATATATGTGTAGCTGATAGGATGGGAAAGTAATGCTGCATGTGGTGTGATTCTCCTGTCAAAGCAATCCACACCTCACCTCACACCTCTGACATTCAACAAGCAAACAATTCTATTATTCTAGATGTCAGAAATTCTTCCTCAGGACCCAGTGTGCTGATGGTCTTCCTCGGCATGGTTTGCATTGCCGCACTGATGATGCCCACTTTGGGTGAAATGGAATCTGTGGTGCCTCTCTACCTCCACTTAAGTGTGAATCAGAAATTAGTGGCTGCCTATGTTTTAGGTAAGACTATTGTGCTGGACACTAGAAGTAACGCTTCCTTCTGCACTGCAAGAATGCTTGAATCTGATTGGTTGCTGTGGATAATATAGACTACTGTAGACTTTATGCATGAGGCCAATTGTGTCGATCACATTCACCATCCATGGACTTGATGTCTCTCAATGTGAGTTTAGCAATCAAAACCGTGTGAACCTTGACTTTGGGCTAACATCATGTTGTGTTATCTCAGCAAAATCCACATTATGAGACATGTTTAACACTGAGAGAAGAACATGGCCATCTGTAATTAATGGATTTTGTATGATTATTACCAATCATTATAGGATTTTATAGTCGCACATTGGTGCATTTCTAACAATTTCCTAATACATTTCTGTAAGGAAGAGTAGTCAGGGGAAAGTCAGATTCTTAAAGGCATTTTCCAACCATCCTATATACTAACATGGAGAAAGGTCTGACAGACATTTGCATTGGAAAAATTCATGTACGTACACGTGCAGCCTTTGGGAGTCCTGGAAAACATTGATACAACCTACAGCTGTATCTATATTTGTTCTGGACTCTTTAGGGCTGTGTCTAACTTCTACAGCCACCTGTAATCAAATGCCGAACAATCGGACTGGAGCAGGCCTCAGTTGTGCTCATTTCTAATCCCCTGTAGTCTACTATCAGTGATTGAAAGACAGGGGCAGAAAACCTAAGGGCCTATTACATGGCCCAATATTCTATATAAGTGAGCGCTGGTCTACTACATCGGCGCTCGCATACAGAGCCAATTACACGACAGGGATGCATATATAGGAAGTAGGAAAGCAGTACTTTACCTCTCCATACTCGCTAGCTTGCTTCCGACTTCTCCCTGCATTCTCTGCAGTCGCCGTTAGCGCTTATAAAACGACTCTAAAGTGACAAGTCGCTCAGCCAATCATTGGCCAAGATGGGACAGAGGATTGGTTGCTAGGGGCAACTGAGCCAGTTTCACTTTACCTCATGTTTGATAAATCTGATTCCACTTTTCAGATTCTTTGAGGAATGAAAGGTGGAATCTGGTTGCTAGAGGCAACTGAACCAGTTTCACTTTATACCATGTTTGATAAATCTCCCCATTTGTGTCTAAAATGTTATGGATGAAAAATTAAAAAGGTTACTCAGAATTACAAAAACATGGCTGCCTGCTTCCAGAAACAGTGCCACTCCTCTCGTCAGTTTGGGTGTGGTATTAAAACTCAGTTCCACTTAATGTAACTACCATTTAAAAAAAAATTTGACATGTAATAGCGACATGTCAGAAGTAACCTGTTTTCGTGGTTTAGGTATTTTTGTGTGCACCAAGATGGCTGAGCTTCTGTATCCTCTGCCATCACGTGACATGGTTTCTGGACCAAAAGGGTACAGAAAACACCTTAAAAAACGCCATACACACAGCAATGGCGTATTTGAGATCACCAGAACCTTCCCATAGAAGTCTATGGGAGAAAAATGCCACAATTTGCCAAAAAAACGGCACACCCTTAAAATGGTGCGTTTTGAAAAACCTCAAAAACACCAGAAAGGCGAGAAAAACTCCACCCCAAAAAAATGCCATATGTGTTAGTCAGATCATAAACTTCAATAGTGTTTTTTTTCCTCCCACATTTTAAGGCAGTGTGAAGCCAGTCTAAAGGAGTACTCCGGCGATATAAAAAACAAAAAACAAAAGGCTGCCAAAGTGAAAGGATGTTGTTACCTTTAAATACCTGTCTTTCATGACAAAATTCTGCCCTTTCTGGACCCTAGAGACTGTTGCTGTCAGCTCTCTTCAGTTCCTGATACTGTATCTGCATGCAATCCATGAGCTGGCCCTGTCTGGGATGCAATGCTGCTGAGGGTGTAAGGGGGCTGAATGATTTAGCGCTAAAAAAGCATGTGTCAGGGTAAAACCCAGGCATAGGGGTAGAACAGGGTGAGGTGAGTATGCTGCAGTTTAGTTATAATTAGGCCATGCTCACATGGCATAAGAGACCGGTCAGGTAACGGAACGGCCGGTCTCTGAAAAGATCATCGTTGATCATAATTTTGGCTGCAGCACGCTATGTAGCGTGCAGTCGGAGCTGCTCACTCCACAGTGTGCACTGACAGGGCTCCGGCCGGGTTCCCATAGGCAACAACGGAACGTATATTTTCGTAATAATCACAGCCGTTGTACAACGGCCGTGATTTTACAAAAATATACGTTGTGTGAACATAGCCCAAATCATAATACCCCATAAAGAGGACCTGTCACCCCCCGCGCCGGGGTGACAGGCTCCCGACCCCCAGATAGATCCCCTTATAGTTACCGCATGTCGCCGAGTCCCGCTGCCGGAGCCGGTCCCGGGACGGATATATCCCGCTGAGAAGCCAGCGCGCACGCTGTGGAGATGGGTCTGGCGTCCATAGAGAATGAATGGAGCCGGACTCATCTCTGCTGCGCACGCACGGCTCCATTCATTCTCTATGGACGCCGGACCCATCTCCACAGCGCGCGCGACGGCTTCTCACCAGGATATCTCTGTCCCGGAACCGGCTCTGTCAGCGGGACTCGGTGACATGCGGTAACTATAAGGGGATCTATCTGGGGGTCGGGAGCCTGTCACCCCGGCGCGGGGGGTAACAGGTCTCCTTTAACGTTAGAAAAGTAAAAATTTTAAATATCACCTAATATCCTTATTACATGTAAACCTGCATTACTGACATCATTGTGATGTGTGCGGTGCCAAAAACTCAAACAGTACTGACCCCTGGATTGTCTCTGCTTTGTTTTTTGCAGGTCTTATAACTATGGTTGTTCTGAGAACATGAAGGTTTTAGTTCACCTGGACTGTGACAGCGTTTGTTCACTTCATCATGTGGACCGCATTCAGCTGCTGCTGCTGTGGCGGTGGCGGCCCTCTCCCTCCATACAGACGTAGCAGTGGTTTTAAGGAAAATTGCAGAAACATAATCTATTTTAACCGTGTATTACTGTAACTGAATGGTTGAGAACATATTACCGGTGAATTTGTTACAGAGAACCAAGATTCTTTGTTAAATGACGTCTGTGAAAGAAATCTGAAGATTACTGCATTTTATATGTATGCCTATACGATACTTTTATTGTAAAATGGACGGTCATTTTCTACATTTTGTTTGTGTTTCATTTTTCATTAATAATAAAAAAAAAATAATGAAAATACCATGTCATGCCATCCCTGTACCATGTGACATTGCAGGATCCGCGTGTGCAGACATAGTAACGTGTGGAGGGATTTTTTATTAGGAAAATAGTTTATTTAAGCAGGCGGATGTATCCAATGTGAGTCATTACAGGAGTGATTGTAGACTTAGAGCGTTCCTATTGTGGAAGTGCAGTCAGTCCAAGCTCCATAGCAATCATTTGGAATCTTACTCCTATGTCAAACACTAATACCTGTTCCTTCTCATATTAGGGTTTGTTCACACTGGGTAAAAGCAGGGGACATGTGAATTCTTTGAGCGAAGAGCGGAGGCACACGAGGCATCCCATTGACACACTAAGGCAGGCAAGATTCCACGGCGGGGTGAACCTTCCCCTTACAGGGGGAGATTATTGTCCTTTTACATCAGTCGTGTCAAACTATGGCCCGCGGGCCAAATCTGGCCCGTGGTGCCATTATTTTTGGCCCGCCACACTTTTCATTGCTGTGTTAAATCTGGCCCTTCTGAGGTTGCAGCAGATTATAATATGGGTGGTCTGGATGGCTGCTCAGACCGCCCGTATTATAATCTTGTGGGCCACAGGCTACTACATAAGAGACTTTTTTAGGGACTGGCTTCTATATAAGTCACTATTGGGGAGGGCTGGCTACTTTATAAGACTGTTGGAGAGTGCTGGCCACTATATAAAACTATTATGGAGGGCTGGCTACTATATAAAAGACTATTTTAGGGAATGGCTTCTACATAAGAGACTATTGGGGAGGACTGGCTACTATATAAGAGGGTATTTTAGGGACTGGCTTCTACATAAGAGACTATTGGGGAGGACTGGCTACTATATAAGAGGGTATTTTAGGGACTGGCTTCTACATAAGAGACTTTTGTGAGGGCTGGCTACTATATAAGAGACTATGGGAGAGGGCTGGCTACTATATAAGAGACTATTAGAGATGGCTGGCTACTATATAAGAGACTATTGGGAGGACTGGCTACTATATAAGAGACTATGGGAGAGGGCTGGCTACTATAAGATTATTTGGAGGACTGGCTACTATATAAGAGACTATGGGGGAGGGCTGGCTACTATATAAGAGACTATAAGAGATGGCTGGCTACTATATAAGAGACTATGGGAGAGGGCTAGCTACCATTTAAGAGACTATTGGGAGGACTGGCTACTATATAAGAGACTACGGGAGAGGGCTGGCTACTATATAAGAGACTATTTGGAGGGCTGGCTACTATATAAGACATTATTGGGAGGGCTGGATACTAAATTGGGCATTATTGGAAGAGCTGGATACTATATAAGACACTATTTGGAGGGCTAGCTACTATGTAAGACACTATTGGGAGGGCTGGCTACTATATAGGACACTATTGGGGGCTGGCTACTATATGGGACACTATCGGGTGGCTGGCTACTATATTGGGCACTATTTGGAGGGCTGGCTACTATATAAGACACTATTGGGGCTGGCTACTATAAGGGACACTATTGGGGGACTGGCTACTATATAAGACTATTCGGAGGGCTGGCTACTAAATAAGACACTTTTGGGGGCTGGTTACTATATAAGACACTATTGGGGGCTGGTTGCTATATGGGACACTATCAGGAGGGCTGGCTACTATGTAGGGCTCTAATAGTAGGCCTGGCTAGAATGTGGGGCACTATTGGGGGGGGGGCTACTACATAGGGCACAATTATGGGATTACCTACTGCTTGAGGGATATAATAGGTAACTACCACGTGGGGACAATTTCTTTAGGATAGGCAGTGCCAGGAACGCCACATGCACTTTTCATTAAAAATCAAGGTTGGCCCGCGACTTTGTCCAATTTTTAAATTTTGGCCCACTGTGTATTTGAGTTTGACACCCCTGTTTTACATTATGCAATCTTCAGTACACGAGCGCCGTTCTCGGCACAATTAATTACATGCCCGTATCGTTCGTGCTGCCATTAGCTTGCATTGTTATCAGCCGTACATCTGTTTATACAGAGAAATGTGCAGTTGATAACGATAGATTTTGACGCTGCAGAAACGATGCGATCAGACGACAAGCAGGTGTTTTCATGCTCATCGGCTGATCGCTGACACGGGCCGCTTATCAGCCAAATGAATGTTTCTACAGACGCTAGTTGCCAATAATTGCCCTGTGTAAAATGGCCTTAAGGGTGCATTCACACGTACGTGATCCACAGCGGATCTACAGCACATTTGATGCTGTGTTCAGTTATTTAGATCAAATCTGCTGCGGATCTGCAGCATAAAATCTGCTGCAATACGGTGTGTGTGAAGCTACCCTAAAGGAAAATTCCATTGAAATAATAAAGAAAGTAAACTCACAGGTCAAGTCCATGTCTTTTACAGCTGGAATCGCTTACCCAGCTCTTCCAGCTGCAACATCATGGCCTGGCTGAGCGATTGCCCGCTCAGCCAGTTAGTCCCTGGGGAGGTGTCCTGCCCCACTCACTGATTGGCTGAGCGGGCATTTGATCACCCAGGTACGTGACATTGGAGCTGAAAGAGCTGCAGGTGGCCGATAGATGTCAACAGGACCCTGGAGTAGCACTAAGGGGCCACAGGGATTGGTAAGAAATAGAGATCGAGCCCATCCGAACCCGAACTTTCGGCATTTGATTAGCGGTGGCTGCTGAAGTTGGATAAAGCCCTAAGGCTATGTGGAAATCATGGATATAGTCATTGGCTGTGTCCATGTTTTCCAGACAACCTTACAGCTTTATCCAAGTTCTGCAGCCCCAGCTAATCAAATACCGAACTGTCGGGTTCGGATTGACTCAAACCCGAACCCGGTTCGCTCATCTCTAGTAAGAATACTTTGTTTATTATTTTCCCACAACCCCCTGCCTTCCTCCCTTTTTTCAGTTTCACTAGACTTCTCCTTTGTGAAGGGCTGCATGAATAGCCAAGCTGTGTAAAGGCTCCTTAAACAAATGCTGATCTATTAAATGTTGGTTTGTAAATCTGTAGTAACGGCATTTAAACCTGCCTGGGATAAACATATACTATAGCTATCCAGACTATATGGACCAGGTGGTCTTTTCCTGCTGACAGTCTATGTTTCTATAAAATCTGCTCGTTTTAGGGAACAGGTTGGCCTTTTTTAAAAGACTCTTTAAAGGGAACCTGTCAGTCGGGATGCCGTGGTGGCTTCCGCCCGACACGTCCGGTGGAGCCCGGCATAGGTAACCATCCCTCGGAGTCCCGCTGCTGGATCCGGTCCCTGGGCGGAGAAATCACGGCCCGAAAAGAGCGCGCACCTTATGCAAAGCAGGTTAGATAAGTCCGATGTCCATAGAAAATGACTGGAGCAGTCATGCCGGGCTCCACCGGGGTGTCGGGCGGGAGCCGCCACAGCATCCCGACTGACATGTTCCCTTTAATGCAGTTGATGAGGGTTACTAAAGCTCAGAACCCTCTGCATGAATACATAATAATTGGTCTTTTCGGCTGCCAGCCCATGTACAATCCCAGCAGTCAGCCATCAACAGGGCTCGTTCATCAGCTGATCGCTGGGATCACACAGCTCTGAAAATCATTGTAGTGCATGACATATGGGAGGCATGATTGGTCGGCAGGATGAGTGTGGGCTGGCGAGCTGTATGTGGTTCTACAGCAGCTGAGGTGTATTATGAAAGACAAGGGACACGCTTGTTGTATGTGTTCTGCAATGCAGACAACAACAAAATGGTGCTGCCCAACAGTACACATAACAGCACTTTACTAGAGATGAGCGAACCGGGTTCGGGTTCGAGTCGATCCGAACCCGAACGTTCGGTATTTGATTAGCTGGGGCTGCTGAACTTGGATAAAGCTCTAAGGTTGTCTGGAAAACATGGATACAGCCAATGACTATATCCATGATTTCCACATAGCCTTAGGGCTTTATCCAAGTTCAGCAGCCCCCGCTAATCAAATGCCGAAAGTTCGGGTTTGGATCGACTCGAGCACGCTCGAGGTTAGCTCGTCTCTACACTTTACCCCTCTTTGTTCCCCTGTGAAAAGAGGAGGGAGGTGATGTTGTCACAGCAGTTGAGAAGGCACAGTCTGTTTTTTTCAGCAGCCGTATTTCAGGTTGTATTTTAACAGCATTTTTCCTGATGGAGCTCCCCCTGGTGGCCATCACTGAGAAATATAAAAAATGTGTTAACTTTTCATATTTCCTTACATGTAAAAAAAAAAAAAAAATAATAATTTTAACACTTTCATTTTTTTTTTTTTTTTTTTTACTTTGTGACACATTCCCTTTAACCAGTCTTAAACCTATGGTCATTAGATTACAAGGCTTTAAGTTGTAGACCACTTGTTGTAGCCACATAGCCGCTATTAACAAGAACCTGTCAACACTAATGTGTATTGCTAGCCAGTTACCACAGTGAAGAGAGTTCATTTGTGTTCACATTGCGGACATCGATTTCTGGACTTTGACAGCATTGAACAGGTACAATGACTACATGAATCAAAGAGCCTGCAGTGACATTAATGGATTCAACGCAATTAATTCTCTTGTGCCCAGTGGCACATTCCTGGCACCTCGGCTGGCACATATGTTCTGGAAGTCGCTGCTGATTTGCAATCTAAATCAATTTTAGTCCTTGCTGCACAGGCAAAGATTTTGAGTCTATTAAGAGGAATTTGATTTAGTTCTGCTTTTAATTTGTGTCGTTAATTGAGAGATACTGACAGATCGAAGTCTTTGCTCACAATGCTGAGATCATTGAGAATGGCGTTATTGAAAAGTTTATTTATTGCTTTTAATCAAGTGTCAGTAATTAAATATGAATATTCTAACATTATTTAATAAGAGGAGAACTGATGGATCACACCATAAAATAATAAATAGGAATGTCAGGAACGCTTCATATTTAGTGGTTTACCAGTTTACTTTGGGAACAATGGGGATATTTATTATCAATGCTGCAGTAATGAACATGGCACTATAAGACCATGAAATGATGCACAGTTTATAAGAAATGCTTTCATCCCTTAAAGGGGTAGTGCGGCGTATAACTTTTATTCACTAAATAACACACATTACAAAGTTATACAACTTTGTAATGTGTGTTATTTAAGTGAATGGCCCCCTTCCCCGTGTTTCCCCACCCCGGAAGTGTTGGTGCATTATACTTATGTGTTCGCTGTCGACCCCGGCCACCATCTTGTGTCGACGACGTCGTCTTTGGGATGACGCGGCATGGGGGACGGCTGGAGCGGTCCCGAAGATTACGTTGTCGACACAAGATGGCGGCCGGGGTCGTCAGCGAACACGTTAGTATAATGCACCAACACTTCCGGGGTGGGGGAACACGAGGAAGGTGGCCATTCACTTAACACACATTACAAAGTTGTATAACTTTGTAATGTGTTATTTAGTGAATAAAAGTTAAACGCCACACTACCCCTTTAAAGCAACTTTGTACCCACAATCTGCCCCCTCCACCACCACCACCGTCAGATAGCTCCTTTGAGACCAAGATCTGTCCTGGGGTCCATTTGGCAGGTGATGCAGTTATTTTCCTAAAAAAACAACTTTTAAACTTGCAGCCCTGTGTCAAATTGGCATGGCCTAGAGTCTCTGTACCCTAGGCCTGTACCCTAGGTTCTTCCTCCCCACCCTCCTCATCATTAGGAATGACCCTGAGCAGGATTTCTCCTATTTATCTCTTGTCTGAACACTGTGCATGTGCCTTAACAATCCGCCACATGTGCAGTGTTCAGACAGGCGATAACATGTCAGAAGTTACTGGAAATGACTGGAGCACTTTAAAGACAAAATTCAATAGATGTTAGCAGTCTCAAAAATTATAATATGCCCCCTGCGGTCATTTTTGGCTTCCACCTATGCCATTTTTTAGCCTGATCCAAACTTCAAAAACACATCAACCATAAGCGCAGGCTTTGTACATTTATTTAATAGTCTGATAACTATAAACGTGTTTTCAAGGCACACGCCACTTCCTCAGATAAGAATGGACAAAAAGTTAGTAGTGTGGGAGACCTAGCGTGCTGCACACAACACCTCCATGTGCTGCACACAACACCTCCATCTGCAGTACTCCTGTGTGTGCAGCAGATGGAGGTGTGTGCAACACACAAGGTCTTCCACACTACTAACTCTTTGTCCATTCTTATCTGAGGAAGAGGCTGTGTGCCTTGAAAACACATTTATAATTATTGGACTATTATATAAATTTACCCCTTTGGATACAAAGCCTGCGCTTATGGTTGATGTGTTTTTGAAGTTTGGATTGTCCTGACATCCCCCATGCATGGATGTACTTCTGTGGAGCTGCGGCTGGTATCTATACTTCAATCTACTCACATATATGTGCTGAAGTGGTTGTGGCTATACACAACCTAATCAGATGAGCCTTCAATTGGCGTCACACTATTGCCTTACCGTTGTCTGTGTTATTTTTTAGCCTAAGACATTGATAATTCTGCCTCATTGAGTCCACTACTTAAATATGAGAACCCAACATTCTAGCTAAAACAAAGAGCAGTCACCTGACAAAACCGAATGTGTGTGGAACCTGCTTAACATTTTCCTTCCCAACATACAGATACAGTCCAAGATCCAAAGTTATCCCCAATCCAGAGGGGATAGCTGATCAGTCGGCTTTTTAATGTTGGGATCCCCACTGACCCTAACAATGGAGGACAGATTTATCCCAAATTAATGGAATAGTGGGGCGTATCTACAGTCAGCATTTCATTCATAGTCCACGGAGCTACTGAGCAACTGAGCCTTAATGGCTAGTGACTATTTTTGGGCTCGTACATATACATGTATTTATTGGGGCTCAAAAGCACATAAGACTATACTTGTGGGTCCTGGCAAGAAATGGTCCCAACACAGTCACTAGTTGGCTATGTTTAGGCAAAGAACGCAAATGGGGCCATACTAGTACACATGTATACGTTGTATCCAGTTTTAACACAATTCTAATGTCTATATGTAATGTAAGGATGACTCGTGATGTGAACAAATGAAAGGGCCATGAAAAGGTTAAACTTTAATGTCACTAGTAATTGTGGGGTGAATAATTTTCAGTGCTACAAGTTTATACTGAAACAACACACATTGTTAAAGTCCTCCCATGAGTCTGATTGATGGAGCCAAGTAGTCAAGCTATCCAGCAGGTCCTATCATGTTAGTAATCACACACATAAGTATTTCATTAGCACACATTAGTAAAGATTTTGATCATCAGAAGAATGAGGGGACAATAGCAGTCATTGGAGCTCACTGGCCCAGTCAGTGCACTGCCTGATATAGCTAGCAGCTCAGCCTATTTAAGTCTCTCCTCATTACATAGGCAGGCCTATCCTTAGTTTTCAGGTATAGGTATATGCTACCATCATACTAGCCCATGCAGTAATGGATACAAGCTCTACACAGGTTCTATAGACCAGTGCTTCTCAAACTGTGAGGCAGGCCTCACCAGTGAGGCGTCCCCTAGTTGTTGGTGAGGCCCAGCTGGGGAGCTAGTTTTCACAAAAGTAACTATGATCTGCACAGTCCTCCAAAATTTCCATTTTAGCAACATTATTAATTTATTTTGTACTTGCTTTATTAGCATACAGAGCTTGGGAGATGGGTGAAAGGTAGCCCTAGCATTGTTTTCAGCTTTTAAATGGACTTTCACCACAGATGGTGAGGCCCAGACACCCTCCTGGTCAGTCTGGTGAGGCCCAGGCATTGCCTTGGTCTGTTGGGTGAGGCTCCAGAAGAAAAAGTATGAGAAGCACTGCTATAGACCATATAGAGATTACAGTGCAGTTACATTCAGCAACTCACAAGGAGCTTCTCTGACTGGAGTTTCCTTTTCCCGTTTTTCTCATGTAGCCCAGGCCTCCATGACAACATCTTACAACCATAAATTGACTCCACAGAATCTGCCTAATAAACATCTTAGGCTTCTCGCACTTCCACTATCTTCCCTATCTAGATCTTACAGACACAAACTACTATCCTTAGTGCACCAAACTGTAATAATGTAGTAATAATAATAGTTAGGGTGAGCCCCCCATAGCTAGGTATCTAGGTAGGCAGCACTTCTCCTTTATTATCTTTCCCCTTTCCTTGTGTCAAGAAATGTGAAAACTCCCGGAGCCCATGCAGAACTGCTCATTCAGGTCTGGTGAGGATGGAGCAATGACATGATGTCAGCAGACCGCTGTCGTCAGGACTGCTGAGAAGCCCCGGTCCAGGGTAGGCCCGAGAACAAATGCAGCCACTAGGGTGGCGGTGCAGGGGGCTACTTTCGCACCGCTCCAGCATACCAGAGAGTGCAGTACACACAGAATGTCCTGATACTAGCTAACATAAGGATGTTCTTTTGTGTACCGCAACTGCTGTACACAATGTCCTCATACTAGTGCCAAGACCTTGTGTGCTAGTTTGGGTAGGAGCACTGCCTGCAACATGACCGAGCAGCCCACTGTGAGCCCTGAAGATCCAGCCTACCGGAAATCTGCCCCACCGGGCAGATGATCAATCCAGACTGAACCCCTATTGATCACACTCTTATGGCCTATTCTACAAATAAGCCATTAATGTAAAATCCTGAAAAACCTACATTAATGAGGTTGTTCACCAATTTTTCTTTTCTTTCAAATCATCTGGTGCCAGAAAATGTCAGAGATTTATAATTTACTTCTATTACAAATCTTCAGTCTTCCAGAACTTATCAGCTGCTGTATGTCCTGCAGGAAGTGGTGTTTTCTTTCCAGTCTGACACAGTGCTCTGCTGCCACCTCTGTCAATGTCCAGAGCAGTAGCAATCCCCATAGAAAACTTCTCCTTCTCTTTAGCCTGGAAAGAATACACCACTTCCTTCAAAACATACAGCAGCTGATAAGTACTGGAAGACTTTTAATAGATATTTTTTAATAGACGTAAATTGCACTTTCTGGCATCAGTTGATTTGAAAGAAAAAGAAATTGGTGAGCAACCATTTTAAGCTTTTTGTGGTAATTTTTAGTTTAGTTTTGTTAAAGGAGAAGTTCGCCCAAAAGTATTTTTTAATATGTTATTACTTATGGAAAGTTAGACAAATTCCTAATGTACATTAATTATGGGAAATGCACATATAGGGCTTTTTCCCTTAATTTAGTAAATCATGGAGTGTTTAAATTCTCTCAAAAACCGTGACATCACGAATTAGGTGTAATTCCTATGGAGTGTCCTCAGCAGATTCGTGACGTCGCGTTTTTTGAGAGAATTTAAACACTACGGGGGAGATTTATTAAACTGGTGTAAAGTAGAACGGTCTTAGGTAATAACAAAGAAAACACCACTTCCTGCAGGACATACAGCAGCTGATAAGTTCTGGAAGACAACTCAGGTGTAATTCCTATGGAGTGTCCAGCAGGGGCGCACTATATGTAGAAGTCTATCTGCTGAGGACACTCCATAGGAATTACACCTGATTCGTGACGTCACGGTTTTTGAGAGAATTTAAACACTCCATGATCTACTAAATTAAGGGAAATAGCCCTATATGTGCATTTCCCATAATTAATGTACATTAGAAATTTGTCTAACTTTCCATAAGTAATAACATATTAAAAAATACTTTTGGCCGGAGTTATCCTTTAACACTTTTGAGGCAGTTATTTCAACCCAAGCCAGAAGTGGAGGCAAAAGGAATGGGAAATGTGAAGGAAGGAGCTTTTTCCAAAAGCGCTCTGTGTGAAACCACCCCTCGGTGTGGTGACAGATTTTCTTTAATACGCTGAATGCTTCCGGGAGAAGAGACAATTATGCATCCATGACTGGAAATTACAAGTTACTTAGTGCTCCTTACAGTGCAGTCATCTGCTTTGTTTAGTACAATGGCAGGTATGTAGCAAGAACTAACACAATGTCAAACATTTAAAAGCCGATGTGACACAAGCTCTGAGCTAAGCTTGCTGCTGTGTTTAGCTACTGCTCCACCTTAATAAACTTTAAAAAGAAACATTACTAAGATGCACACAAATAAACTTGACTCAACGCATAAGAGCAGTTTCACGGAAACATAATCCACCTGCATTTTAGAATCCAAATTATGGCTATAATGCCTGGAGCTGTTGCACTTCTACTGAAGCAAACATAGGTCATCATAGAGTTCTAGGGTAATATAAGATCAGTTCAATAAAATAGTAGTGTCTAGCAGCCATAATACAATACGGTAAACTGCAGCGGTGCAACAGCCGTCTCAGACCAGCTTAAAGGGGTTATTCAGCAAAATTCATTTTCTTTCAAATCAACTGGTTTCAGAAAGTTATAGAGATTTTTAATTTACTTTTCAAAAATCTCAAGTTTTCCAGTACTTATCAGCTGCTGTATGTCCTGCAGGAAGTGGTGTTTTCTTTTCAGTCTGACACGTTGCTCTCTGCTGCCACCTCTGTCCATGACAGGAACTTTCCAGAGCAGCAGCAAATCCTCATAGAAAACCTTTCCTGCTCTAGATTCCTGTGTCGGCCAGAGGTGGCAGCAGAGAGCACTGGGTCAGACTGGAAAGAAAACATTTCCTGCAGGACATACTGCAGCTGATAAGTATGGGAAGTGGAGGTTTTTAAATAGAAGTAAATCACACATCTATATAACTTTCAGAAACCAATTCATTTGAAAGAAAAAGTTTTACACTGAAAAATCCCTTTAACTCTTTTCAGGAAAAATGGTTCCTCCTCCTCTTGCCTTGAACATAGTGACGTTCCCAAATGTAGAAGGTACATTCTGTAACCATCATAGAAATACAGCTGGTCTTATGTACTAGGAACAGATTACAATATACCCAAGATTCCTAGAAGCAAAAGAACCTAGGTATCTTTAAAGCGACTCTGTACCCACAATCTGACCCCCCTAATCCAACATCTGTCCTGGGGTCCATTCAGCAGGTGATTCAGTTATTGTCATAAAAACAACTTTTAATCCTACAGTGCTGTGTCTAACTGCCGGGGCTTACATTTGTATATGGATTAGGCTGGCACCACCTCTCTGTCCTTCCTCCCCACCAGGGCCGTTTCTAGGTCATTTTGACTACAGGGCGAATCCTGCTAAAAGCGCCCCCCCACCCATAGTAGTAAGCCCCCCTGTGCTCCCCCACCCATAGTAGTAAGCCCCCCTGTGCTCCCCCACCCATAGTAATAAGCCTACCTGTGCTCCCCCATAGTAATAAGCCCCCCTGTGCTCCCCCACCCATAGTAATAAGCCCCCCTGTGCTCCCCCACCCATAGTAATAAGCCCCCCTGTGCTCCCTCACCCATAGTAATAAGCCCCCCTGTGCTCCCCCACCCATAGTAATAAGCCCCCCTGTGCTCCCCCCATAGTAGTAACCCCCCCTGTGCTCCCCCACCCATAGTAATAAGCCCCCCTGTGCTCCCCACCAATAGTAATAAGCCCCCCTGTGCTCCCCCACCCATAGTAATAAGCCCCCCTGTGCTCCCCCACCCATTGTAATAAGCCCCCCTGTGCTCCCCACCCATAGTAATAAGCCCCCCTGTGCTCCCCCACCCATAGTAATAAGCCCCCCTGTGCTCTCCCACCCATAGTAGTAAGCCCCCCTGTGCTCCCCCACCCATAGTAATAAGCCCCCCTGTGCTCCCCCACCCATAGTAGTAAGCCCCCCTGTGCTACCCCACCCATAATAGTTAGCCCCCCTGTGCTCCCCCACCCATAGTAATAAGCCCCCCTGTGCTCCCCCACCCATAGTAATAAGCCCCTCGTGCTCCCCCACCCATAGTAATAAGCCCCCTGTGCTCCCCCACCCATAGTAATAAGCCCCCCGTGCTCCCCCACCCATAGTAATAAGCCCCCCTGTGCTCCCCCACCAATAGTAATAAGCACCCTGTGCTCCCCCCCATAGTAGTAACCTCCCCTGTGCTCCCCCACCCATAGTAGTAAGCCCCCCCTGTGCTCCCCCACCCATAGTAATAAGCCCCCCTGTGTTCCCCCACCCATAGTAATAAGCCCCCCTGTCCTCCCCCATCCATAGTAGTAAGCCCCCTGTGCTCCCCCACCCATAGTAATAAGCCCCCCTGTGCTCCCCCACCCATAGTAATAAGCCCCCCTGTGCTCTCCCACCCATAGTAGTAAGCCCCCCTGTGCTCCCCCACCCATAGTAATAAGCCCCCCTGTGCTCCCCCACCCATAGTAGTAAGCCCCCCTGTGCTACCCCACCCATAATAGTTAGCCCCCCTGTGCTCCCCCACCCATAGTAATAAGCCCCCCTGTGCTCCCCCACCCATAGTAATAAGCCCCTCGTGCTCCCCCACCCATAGTAATAAGCCCCCTGTGCTCCCCCACCCATAGTAATAAGCCCCCCGTGCTCCCCCACCCATAGTAATAAGCCCCCCTGTGCTCCCCCACCAATAGTAATAAGCACCCTGTGCTCCCCCCCATAGTAGTAACCTCCCCTGTGCTCCCCCACCCATAGTAATAAGCCCCCCCTGTGCTCCCCCACCCATAGTAATAAGCCCCCCTGTGTTCCCCCACCCATAGTAATAAGCCCCCCTGTCCTCCCCCACCCATAGTAGTAAGCCCCCTGTGCTCCCCCACCCATAGTAATAAGCCCCCCTGTGCTCCCCCACCATCAGTAATAAGCCCCCTGTGCTCCCCCCCATAGTAGTAACCTCCCCTGTGCTCCCCCACCCATAGTAGTAAGCCCCCCCTGTGCTCCCCCACCCATAGTAATAAGCCCCCCTGTGTTCCCCCACCCATAGTAATAAGCCCCCCTGTCCTCCCCCATCCATAGTAGTAAGCCCCCTGTGCTCCCCCACCCATAGTAATAACCCCCCCATGCTTTGTCCACACACAAAAAAAAAAAACATTATACTCACCTTGTTCCAGCATACAGCAGGACCCTCTCTCCTCTTCTCCAGCCTGCAAGGAGCAGGCCGCCGTCACCCCTGCACAAATCTTCTCTCTTCAGCAGGCACAGTGATATGACGTCATTGCGCCTGCTCAGGGAGAAAATGTCTGCAGCGGCCTGCAGAGTGCTCGGCAGGGTCCGGCCGGTCCATGGGGGGCGGAGCTACGTTCGGACGGGGGGCGGAGCTACGTTCGGGCGGGAGCGGAGCTACGCCTGGGCGGCAGGGCGGAACAACGTTCGGGCACCAGTCTTGCCCTGTGATGGGGCACAGAGGCAGGGGGTCACAGAGCTAGGTGATGGGGTGAGCGGGTGGGCGGCCGGGGGTGCGCGCAGCTCAGTGGAGCCACCAGTGCCCCCTAGCTGTCGGCGCCCCGTGCGGTCGCCAGGCCCGCCTGACTCTAGAAACGGCCCTGCTCCCCACCCTCCTCATCATTAGTAATGCTTCAGGCAGATTGCTTCCTATTTCCCACCTGTGTGCATAATGAACATGGGCTGGATCGTTAATACACCTGTGCAAAGCTCAAACAGCAGTAAATGTTCCTGGATGATTCCTAATGATGAGGAGGGTGGGGAGGAGGAACAGAGAGGTTGTGCCAGCCTAATGCATATACAAATGTAAGCCCTGGCCGTTAGACACAGCACTGCAGGATTAAAAGTTGTTTTTTAGGAGAATAACTGCATCACCTGTCAGACGGACCCCAGGACAGATCTTGGATTAAAAGCAGCTATCGGAAGGTACAAGTGGTTTGGGGGGGGGTCGGATTGTGGGTACAGAGTCGCTTTAAGAGGATGTACAAGTGAAAGGATAGTAGTTATCTAAGAAAAGCACATATACAGTATGCTGTTTCTATATCACATTATCAGTGAATAGGCATGCTGTAAGAAGATCTTTGCTGTCTGTATACCCATAATCATGCTTCCTTCACTGTGCTACACTTCTCCATTAGATCAGGCAAAACACAACCATTTAAAAAATACAAAAAAACAAACATGCAGTTTCTAGATATTTCTGTTATATATTTGTAGCATTCTAAAAGAGTAGTATATACTTGGAACAGACTTCAAACAGAAGTTGAAAGAAAATCAACAATAAGTGAAGGCATATACATATATCGATTCTAGGGGTGGTATTTTTCAATTTCCTCAGAAAGTCCACCTAATGTGTGCAGAGCTGGTGGTCGCACAGTCCCATCGCCTGTATTCTCTCAAACACAGTCAGGCCACGTTCACACGTCGTAAACACCAGACATTCTGTGACCCGACAGGTGTTTGTGAAGATTATCCTGCAGTACCGGCTGAATGATTTTTCTTTGTGCTGAATTGGGATGCGGGCACATCTGTGTGCGCCCACATCCCAATTCACCATAGCTGATAATGGAGTGTGCGGCCGGAGCCCCATGCTCCATTGTGTGATTTGTCAGGCTTGTTCAATGAATAGCGGCCACACAAAACTGACATGTCAGTTTTTTGTGTGGCCGCTAGGGATCCCACCTGGAGTGTATACTATGTGTATACACTCCGCCCGGGATTCCCTCAGCCTGCAGTGCAGGTAAGTTTTGAATTTATCACGGCCATTGTTGTAAATCTGCAACAACAGCCGTGATTAATTCAAAATGACGTTGTGTCAACATGGCCTCAGGGAGGATTTCAGCAGACGTGCAGGCCAGCAAATAAGAATCACTGCACTAAAAGCAACATATTATCACCAATACTGGGCATGTGAGGTGATGTCCTAAGCAGAAGAAATTACTTTCACTAAAATTTAGTGACCTCTACATGCTGCCAGGAAATACAACAATGATAATGACACATCATTAGCTGGTTGATTGGTGTATATCTACATATAGCGTTGAGTAACTTTCCTTACCTTACACTTCTTATGTCTTAGTTCACGTCTATAGTTTTAACTGTGAAATTATTATGGGCAATAACAGGAAGCTAGGCAGAAATGTCATAAGCTAGTACTGCAATTCAGGTACTATGCAAGACCCATGTAACTACATCACCAGATCATTGCAGAACCTTGGCCAAGACAGTCTAAAAATTCCAGTGTATTTCTGACGTAGCTTGTTTTTTTTCTTGTGGGTTTTCCCCCCAAAAAAAAATTATGTGAATGATAGATAACTTAATTAAGTTTTTTCTTTTTTGGAATCACAATTTATAATGTAAAAAACAGCACAAAGTACAGGTGAAATTGCCTGAAAATTGCCCGCAGCCGCAACTTCAGAGCCGGTCTCTGAAGTGACAGGACGCTTAGCCTGTCACTTTAGAGAAGTTGCATTAGCAGCTGCTGGGAGAAGACAGGAAGATAGCGGGGAGTGTGGACAGGTAAGTTACATTCAGTCATGGCCAAAAGTTTTGAGAATGACACAAATAATATATTTTCACATGATCTGCTGCCCTCTGGTTTTTATGTGTGTTTGTCAGATGTTTTTATCACATACAGAAATATAATTGCAATCATATAATGAGTAACAAAAGCTTAAATTAACAGTTAGAATGAGTTAATGCAGCAAGACAATATTTGCAATGTTGACCCTTCTTCTTCAGGACCTCTGCAATTCTCCCTGGCATGCTCTCAATCAACTTCTGGACCAAATCCTGACTGATAGCAGTCCATTCTTGCACAATCAATGCTTGCATTTTGTCAGAATTTGTTGATCTTTGTTTGTCCACCCGTCTCTTGACGATTGACCACAAGTTCTGAATGGGATTAAGATCTAGGGAGTTTCCAGGCCATGGACCCAAAATCCTCAGCAGTCCACTCCCTGTACCTTTTGGAGAATATCAGTCTGTCCCTGATGTTTTTTCTGGAGAGAAGTGGCTTCTTTGCTGCCCTCCTTAAGACCAGGCCTTGCTCCAAGAGTCTCTGCCTCACAGTGCGTGCAGATGCACTCACACCTGCCTGCTGCCATTCCTGAGCAAGCTCTGCACTGCTGGTAGCCCGATCCCGCAGCCGAAACACTTTTAAGAGACGGTCCTGGCGCTTGCTGGTCTTTCTTGGGCGCCCTGGAGCCTTTTTGGCAACAATGGAACCTCTCTCCTTGAAGTTCTTGATGAAGCGATAGATTGTTGACTGAGGTGCAATCTTTCTAGCTGCGATACTCTTTCCTGTTAGGCCATTTTTGTGCAGTGCAATGATGACTGCACGTGTTTCTTTAGAGATAACCATGGTTCACAGAAGAGAAACAATGATGCCAAGCACCAGCCTCCTTTTAAAGTGTCCAGTGGTGTCATTCTTAGTTAATCATGACAGATTGATCTCCAGCACTGTCCTCATCAACACCCACACCTGTGTTAATGGAGCAATCACTGAAACAATGTTAGCTGGTCCTTTTAAGGCAGGGCTGCAATGATGTTGAAATGTGTTTGGGGGGATAAAGTTCATTTTCTAGGCAAATATTGACTTTGCAAGTAATTGCTGTTAAGCTGACCACTCTTTATAACATTCTGGAGTATATGCAAATTGCCATTTTAAAAACTGAAGCAGTAGACTTTGTAAAAATGTATATTTGTATCATTCTCAAAACTTTTGGCCATGACTGTACTTTATTATATTCTTTATTTAGTCGTCAGCCTCACATCGCTATTACAAGTAGAAATGTGCGGTCGGTGGCTGATGATTTTAGGTCAGGATCATGTAATAGAGGCAATGATCAGCAGATGACAACAATCATTAATATCTTTTAATATCTTTTAAGGTATCATGTGATTGCAACAAAACTGCTTTTAAAAACTCCAACCAAAACATTAGTAAATCACTATGTGTATGAAGCCCAGGGACATGTGTGAGAACAGCCCAGGGACATGACCTCCTAATCATAGAGCACTGAAAAATATATTAAAGCCATAAAAAAGTTATAATTATTATATGAAACTTGTTTTTGTTAAGCTTTACAGTATTTCACAATGCAGTGAGCAGAAATTAATCTGGAGCTTGGTTTGTAGGTCCCCGAGGCTCTGTTCACACTCTCTTTCTGAGGCGTATGTCTCACAAATGTGCCAGAAAATCCAGACATGTGTTATGCTTTCCTGTGCAGTGCAATACAATACCCGTGGCCTCCCTTTGTATTGCAAAATGCAGTGTGGTATCACCTAAAGGTATGTTGATACAAGGCTTTAGGCATATGTCGGGTACATATAAGACTGTTGAGAAGACGATAAGATTTTACCCTGATCTGTTACACAGTAAAGAGGCTGCTCACAGAACTTCTGAGCTTCCTTCTGCATGACACAACTGCTGTACAATTACTCCACCCGTAATGAAACTTTACATGGTTCCACCCTTATTTATACCCTATATTCTGTAATGATAATGATTTTAGTAATTACAAATGTGCAGTCAGTAATTGCCTCCTGATCTTTTGTTTTTATTGATACCAAAACCAGAAATGGAACTAGCACAGAAAAACTTAAAAGTCAATGTACCAGGCATGAAGCACTGAAGGTGGGTCTGCCAGCTTCCAGTGTGACGAGCTGTTCTCCCCATTGTGATGTGGCTCCATTAATTCGCACCACAGAGAGCAGCGGGTTTCGTCACACTTGGGGCCGACCAGCCCACCTCCGGTGTTTCATGCCCAGCCGATGCTTGGTAATAGACAAGCACCATGTGCGGGAACTGGGCGGCGGTTCTAGGCGCACCTAGTGGATGTGCCGAACATTTGGTTTTCCCCAGAGACAATACCACCTCCAAGAGAGACTTTTCTCTGGGGTGACAGACCACTCAGCCAATCACTGGTTGTGGTTCTGTCGCCGGAGACCCAAAGGAAGACACAGGAGGCGCGCAGAGAGGTAGACATAGCTTCTTTATTGTTTTATAGGTACTTGCAACTAAATATATATATATACACTACCGTTCAAAAGTTTGGGGTCACTTTGAAATGTCCTTATTTTTGAAGGAAAAGCACTGTACTTTTCAATGAAGATAACTTTAAACTAGTCCTAACTTTAAACAAATACACTCTATACATTGCTAATGTGGTAAATGACTATTCTAGCTGCAAATGTCTGGTTTTTAGTGCAATATCTACATAGGTGTATAGAGGCCCATTTCCAGCAACTATCACTCCAGTGTTCTAATGGTACAATGTGCTTGCTCATTGGCTCAGAAAGCTAATTGATGATTAGAAAACCCTTGTGCAATCATGTTCACACATATGAAAACAGTATAGCTGGTTACAGAAGCTACAAAACTGACCTTCTTTGAGCAGGTTGTGTTTCTGGAGCATCACATTTGTGGGGTCAATTAAACGCTCAAAATGGCCAGAAAAAGAGAACTTTCATCTGAAACTCGACAGTCTATTCTTGTTCTTAGAAATGAAGGCTATTCCATGCGAGAAATTGCTAAGAAATTGAAGATTTCCTACAATGGTGTGTACTACTCCCTTCAGAGGACAGCACAAACAGGCTCTTACCAGAGTAGAAAAAGAAGTGGGAGGCCACGTTGCACAACTAAGCAAGAAGATAAGCACATTAGAGTCTCTAGTTTGAGAAACAGACGCCTCACAGGTCCCCAACTGGCATCTTCATTAAATAGTACCCGCAAAACACCAGTGTCAACATCTACAGTGAAGAGGCGGCTGCGGGATTTTGGCCTTCAGGGCAGAGTGGCAAAGAAAAAGCCATATCTGAGACTGGCCAATAAAAGAAAAAGATTAAGATGGGCAAAAGAACACAGACATTGGACAGAGGAAGACTGGAAAAAGTGTTGTGGACGGATGAATCCAAGTTTGAGGTGTTTGGATCACAAAGAAGAACGTTTGTGAGACGCAGAACAAATGAAAAGATGCTAGAAGAATGCCTGACGCCATCTGTTAAGCATGGTGGAGGTAATGTGATGGTCTGGGCTTGCTTTGGTGCTGGTAAGGTGGGAGATTTGTACAGGGTAAAAGGGATTCTGAATAAGGAAGGCTATCACTCTGCAGCGCCATGCCATACCCAGTGGACAGCGCTTGATTGAAGCCAATTTCATCCTACAACAGGACAATGACCCTAAACACACCTCCAAATTGTGCAAGAACTATTTACAGCAGAAGCAGGCAGCTGGTATTCTATCGGTAATGGAGTGGCCAGCGCAGTCACCAGATCTGAACCCCATTGAGCTGTTGTGGGAGCAGCTTGACCGTATGGTACGCCAGAAGTGCCCATCCAACCAATCCAACTTTTGGGAGCTGCTTCTAGAAGCGTGGGGTGCAATTCCTCCAGCTTACCTCAACAAATTAATAGCTAGAATGCCAAAGGTGTGCAGTGCTGGAATTGCTGCAAAAGGAGGATTCTTTGACGAAAGCAAAGTTTGATGTAAAAACAATGTTATTTCAAATACAAATCATTATTTCTAACCTTGTCAATGTCTTGACTCTATTTTCTATTCATTTCACAACGTATGGTGGTGAAGAAGTGTGACTTTTCATGGAAAACACAAAATTGTTTGGGTGACCCCAAACTTTTGAACGGTAGTGTATATATATAGTTTTGTCTATTCAGATAACCCTTTAAGGGTGCCTTCACACCTACCGACTCGCAGTGTTAATAACGCTGCGAGTCGGCTAGGTCCTGGCAGTCTGAACGACCGCTGCGTGTATGTAAATACTCAGCTCTGTATACATTACCTCCTCGCTCCACGGGGTCCCGGCGTCCTGCTCTCGCGCCCGGCCAATCAGTGTTTTGCCCTGCCACAACCACTGATTGGCCGGGCGGTAGAGCAGGACGCCGGGACCCCGTGGAGCGAGGAGGTAATGTATACAGAGCTGAGCGGGAGGCAGCCGGCCGGCATCAGAAGGGGTTAAGCGGCCGGCAGATTTACATACACGCAGCGGTCGTTCAGGCCGCTGCGTGTATGTACTGACAGTGATCTGCCAGGACCTAGCCGACTCGGTAGGTGTGAAGGCACCCTAAGAATGATTATTGGCTGCACAAGCTAATAATGCCCTGTGTATTAGGCCCAGCAATCAGCCGACAAATCACTCATCACATTATTTTAGCAGGTTAAGAGAAATTGTTGTCTGCACGTATGTAATAAGTCATGTGCAGCCAATGAATGATGAAAGAAAAAGGCTAAAGAACTAAAATGTTTTTAAATAACCCATTGTAATGATATATAATTTGCTAGTAAGGTTAGATGATGTTGATGGGGCTGTACTGTTAAAACAGCACTAGCATCATTATTAGTGATGAGCGGACTGTCGGACTTTTGGTCAGACGGCATCTGCGCTCTATCGGCATGCCTGTGATCCCGACTGCATAGTTGCGATCCTGCGAATATGCGGCCAGGATATTTCAGGGAATTCCAGATCGATTCCCTGGAATAGAATCCGGGATCACAGGCATGCCGATAGAGCGAAATGCTTTCGGACCAAAAGTCCGAAAGATTCGCTCATCTCTAGCCATTATTATTTTACTGCATGGAGCTGTGGACCTTCTCTATTTTTGCCTTCCATTCACGGTGAAAAGCCTGACTTGATTATCCACCTGCTCTGCATCACATGGGTTACTGCGGACCCCTCTCCCTGATTGGTCCATTTGCGTACTTGCCCCCTTAGCTTTCTTTCCTGCCCACTGCTGTCATTACTATTGCACAGTAAACACTGAACTGTATTTTCCACTGATTTTGCATCACATCACCCCAATATGTATTCCATGCTAGCTGATGATGTAGCAGAGATGACACACGCATGGTGTAGCTATGTGCTGCATTACGGGCATCTGTTTACCAGGGGTGGGGGGGTGTAGTGTATGTTTAGATCTCTGCTTGCTGACTGTGAATAAAAATATTCTAGTTCCATCCAGACTCTAAGAACATCCATAACGAACGCAATAGCGACAACAAGACGACCGCAAGAACGATCATAAGTAACGATTATCTTTCCATGTAAATGGGTGAACGATTTCAGGTCTTTCGTAATAGCGGTCCTTTGGATCGTTTATCATTAAAAATTATGCAATGTGATGTAATAATTGTATGTAAAAGTCCCCCAAAGGCCCTCCCCCAATAAAAGTTTAAATCACCCCCCTTTCCCATTATATAAATAAAACATATAAAAATAAATAAATAAATAAACATATAATATATTGTAGCATGCATAATTCTCCGATCTATTAAAATATAACAATCGTCATTGCGAACGGCGTAAATGAAAAGAGTGAAAAAAGCGTCAGGATTACCGATTTTTTTGTTACATTTGTAACCGGTTGCTTTTGATAATAGTCTGAGAAGGCTATAACCACACAGATTTATAGAAAAATAAGAGATTTATTACAGAAAACAATACTTAGCTGCAGTTACAGATGGTACAGATGCATAGATGTTCCTTCCACAATGAAATGGGGAGCCCCATTGTATATTATGCACTAATATACACCCATCTCGCTCGATGACAGGGTGCTGGGCACCTTCCATCCATGGTCCCAGCTGAGGCTGACTAGAAGCTACATACCCCCGATCTTTATAGTAAGTTTGGGTGGGGGGTGATGTGCTTCCAGAAATGTCTATGTAGACCACTGATGACCATGAATGGAAGTTTCCCAGGCTTTGTACATGTTTATCAAGCAAAATGTGGTTGTTCAATTTCAGCTACATGCATTTGGACAATAACAACAACTGTGTCCTCCAATGTTGACACTACTGGGGAGGTTTATGGCCGAACAGTTGACATAACAATACCTATTCCCATGCACATAGCTAAATACAAACCAATCCCACTTACACAGCCAGCTAAGATAGATAGATAGATAGATAGATACAAATAAGACATGAAAACACTACATTCCTTCCTATCACATGAATAAGACACTTTAACAATCTGAAATAAATCCATCCGGTTACACATTATATATAAAGTAAAATGTATTAAAAGGTGATCAAAACGTCCGATCTACACAAATATGGTATTAATAAAAACTAGAGATCATGGCGCAAAAAATGACACCCCATACAGCCCCGTAGGTGAAAAACTTAAACCGTTGTAAGTTTCACAATAGGCCCATTTTATTAGTAATTAATTGCAACAAAAAAAAAAGGATTTAATAAAAATGTTTTATAACATTAGAGAATCTGTGTAACCTGCATGTGGTTGTGTTCGGCCTGACCTATAGAATGATGGTATCATGTCGCTTTTACCATATAGTTCCCCCCAAAAGTTACTATATTGCATTCTTTTTTTACGATTTCACTAATTTATATCTTCATAAATAATAATTTCATCATACATGTTATGGTAGAATGAAAGACGCCATTACAAAGTACAACTATTCCTGTAAAAAACAAGTCCTTACATAGCCCTGTAGATAGAAAAATGAAAGTGCTAGAGCTCTTAGAAGGGGAGGAGGAAAAAACGAAAACACAAAAATGACCACTGGGTCATTTGGGGCTTGGTCCTCAAAGGGTTAATTGCAGCGATTTTGCTTTGGGTTATTGCAGTTTGGTTATAACAGGTGACAGGTATTACAGGGGCGGACATAGACTGCAGAGGGTCCCTGTGCAAAAAATGTGTTTGGGCCCCATAACACATTTGTTTCTCCACCCTTCTGCCTTGAAGGCGCACACATATGTACGCCTGGGTATCTGGTACATGTGTTCTGGTTTCTCGGGAGGGCCCTACAGCACAGATGCCAGGGCCCACTAAAGGACTATACTGCAGTCTGTGCAGGCCCCAGTGTGAGACTGGGGTACATGTGGCCCACCAATAGAACTGAGCATGGGGAGCACCCAAATAAAGAACCCATCAGAAGGGACATGCAGACCTTGTCCCATCCCGTACTGATGTATCTGTGACCACAGCTCCCGGAAAAACAATAACTACAACTCTCAGAATGCCTTACACTTATGAAGCTCCAAGAGAATGCTGGGAGTTGTTTTTTCCGAGCGGACAACCCCTTGAATTGTCTGCTCATTTGTACTTCAAATCCCAGCATATCCCGAGGGCTGCAGACTGCAGTAAATGCTGGGAGTTGTAGTGTTTGCAGCTGTTGTACTTGGAGGGTCCTGAATGCATTATACACTTGAGGCTGTGGATGGGATTAGAATATATAGGTCAGAGTGTGGAAGTGACTCCAGAACATCACTAATAGGGGATAGAACAAATGGGCCCTTAATCACGGTGGGGTACATGTACTGTATGTGGCTGCACAGGTGTGAGACATGTACTGTGTGTGGCTGCTTAGGGGGAGATAAAAGAGAAAAGCAACCATGCTTCAGGGGGGAGGGGGCACAGATATCGGCTGAAAGGCATAAACTTACAATAAAACTTACAGCACCAGAGAGGGGGGTGGGGGCTCTGTGCTTTCTCTTACACAGTTCAACCTCTATCTTACAACTTCTAGCAGCCTGACAGACACACTGACAATAATCACTCACTGTCAGAGCTGCTGCTGTTACTCCTTTCCACAGTCCTGTCCCTGACAGCCATAACCCTGCAGGACCCCACCCCATGCTCTGTCCTCTCCTCCTCACACAAGGTATGCCGGACAGTGGATTACAGGTAGAGGGGGGGTCTGTCATCACATGCTCTCTCTCCTCTCTTCCTCACACAAGGTATGCCAGACAGTGGAGTACAGGAGGGGGTGTGAGCAGCCGTAGTGTGCAGGAGGAGAGGAGAACCAGAACCTATGTTCACTAATGGGGCCCGCACTTCCCGGGTGCTGATGCCGCCTGGGGGGGCCCACTACAGATATGTGCCATGCTGAGCTGACACTTAAGAGTCTGAGCCTGGCGGGCCCCTCTATTGGCCTGGGCACCTGTGCAGCTGAACAGGCTGCACAAGTGATAGGTCCGCCTCTGAGGTCTTAAAACACATTGAGAGATAGGATCACAATCTACCTAGTAGCATACCTGTGTTTCCTGCCCATAGAAAACAATCAGAGGTTGTAAAGATGAAAGGTCGGATGTAGTTGGTTGCTGTATGAGAAAAACCACCGATATACTAGTAGTTATTAATGGTTTCCCCAGTAGTGAAATGTCTCCCCTGTCCTATAATGTGCTGTCAGTAGCCACATTGTACATCTGGGGCCGTACACAGCAAGATACACTGTCACTACTATAGCATTACTTCATCATCGTTTCTATTTACATTTTATTGCCCAGGACCCCTTCACCCCATAAGGCATCATGTGATGACAGCTCTTGTTATAGGGACTATAATTGACTATAGCAACCAATGAGATCATTGCTTCAACTGTCACACCTACAAGCACTAATCTGATTGGATGCTACAGTCATTGAACCTGTCAACCAATCAGATCATTGCTTCAATTGTGAAACCTACAAGTACTAATCTGATTGGCTGCAACAGTTATCGACCCTTAGCAACCAATCAGATTATTGCTTCAATTGTGGAACCTATAAACACTAATCTGATTGGCTGCCACAGTAGTAGGACAAACAAAGTGATGTCACCATGCTTCTGATTGACATGGCAACATCTGAAGGAGCAAAGATACACAGATCTTATACAGAGAAACTACTCCGCACTACATCACAGGAGCGTCCTCCATCTCCTGCTACAAAGACAACTCCACCTGGGACATGGACAATGCTGACCTGGGACCACTGAACTACAATACAGGTGGGTCTATCTAGGCAGACTATGTGCAATGTGTGGTGGTGGGGATGAGTGATGGAGATGGGGGAGGGGTATGTGTAAGGCTACGTTTACACAGAGCAAAAGGTGCGGATTACGCAAGGAAATATTTCCGCCTGAAATCAACTGACGCTGAATTCCGAGCAGAATATAAGCAGAATGTAAGCAGAATCCCTGCGTATTCCGCTAGGAAAGTGTTCAGCTCGTAATCAGCTCTTGACAAATTCAGCGCGTAATTTCCGCTTGTATTACGCTTGTATTCCGCGCTGAAACAGAAAATCAGAGCCCCATTGGTTTGTATAGGCTTCCGCTAGCGGAAGAATGAACATGTTCATTCTTCTGGCGGAAAGCGGATTAGTTCAGTGCGGAAATTCCACAGTGTGAACTGCAGAGCAGAATTTCCATTCAACACAATGGAAATTAGCTCTGCACCTATTTTAACGGCTGAAATTTCAGCGCTGATTCAGCGCAGAAATTCATCTGCTTTTGCTCTGTGTGAACGAGCCCTAAGATTACAACCTGTAATGGTTTTTTCTATTAAAGAAATGGAACGCTATGGCTCTGCACAGTGACTGGATATGGCTGTTCTAGGACTCCACCAGGTATGGTTATGGACACGTCCATTATAACATTTCTTATTCTATCCATGTTACAAACAGTGTCGGACTGGGCCACCGGGGGACCGGGGAATTCCCCGGTGGGCCCCGAGCAGGAGTAGGCCCCGCCCCCCAGTCAGGGGACTCAGGGCTGGAGACCACAAGAATGTGGTCTCCACCCAGTAAGCCCAGCGGGGGCCCCCGTGCTCCTAGGGGGCCCACTCAGCCGCCGATTGCCGCACCTTCCCTTTTAACTGGAAGCGATCGAAACGATCGCTTCCAGTTAAATGTAGCAGTGTTCCGATTGACAGGGCGAGAAGCCATTGGCTTCCCGCCCTGTCAATCACTCTTGTGACCGCAAGCAGCTTCTTGCTTGCGGTCACAAGCGTGGTGCTGCCGCCGCCTCCCCTGACAGATGAGCAGCTGCTGGTCCCGGGCAGCGTCATCACCAGAGAGCTCCGTGCGCAGTGCGGCAGCGGGGACTTCCGGTTTACGTAAACGCATACCGGAAGTCCCAGCCGCTGCGGTGCACACAAAGCTCTCTGGTGGTGATGCTGCCAGGATCAGGAGCTGCTCGTCTGTCGGGGAAGAGAAGAAGGGGTCCGCGACCGTCGGGGGAGCGTGGTGACAGGTGAGTTGGGTTTTGTTGTTTTTTTACCAGCACTGGGGGCTATAGGGGAGGGAGGGGGATGGCCAGCACTGGGGGCTATAGGGGAGGGAGGGGGATGGCCAGCACTGGGGGCTATAGGGGGGATGGCCAGCACTGGGGGCTATAGGGGAGGGAGGGGGATGGCCAGCACTGGGGGCTATAGGGGAGGGAGGGGGATGGCCAGCACTGGGGGCTATAGGGGGGATGGCCAGCACTGGGGGCTATAGGGGAGGGAGGGGGATGGCCAGCACTGGGGGCTATAGGGGGGATGGCCAGCACTGGAGGCTATAGGGGGGGGGAGGGGGATGGCCAGCACTGGGGGCTATAGGGGAGGGAGGGGGATGGCCAGCACTGGGGGCTATAGGGGGATGGCCAGCACTGGGGGCTATAGGGGAGGGAGGGGGATGGCCAGCACTGGGGGCTATAGGGGGGATGGCCAGCACTGGGGGCTATAGGGGGGATGGCCAGCACTGGGGGCTATAGGGGAGGGAGGGGGATGGCCAGCACTGGGGGCTATAGGGGGGATGGCCAGCACTGGGGGCGATAGGGGGGATGGCCAGCACTGGGGGCTATAGGGGAGGGAGGGGGATGGCCAGCACTGGGGGCTATAGGGGGGATGGCCAGCACTGGGGGCTATAGGGGAGGGAGGGGGATGGCCAGCACTGGGGGCTATAGGGGGGATGGCCAGCACTGGGGGCTATAGGGGGGATGGCCAGCACTGGGGGCTATAGGGGAGGGAGGGGGATGGCCAGCACTGGGGGCTATAGGGGGGATGGCCAGCACTGGGGGCTATAGGGGAGGGAGGGGGATGGCCAGCACTGGGGGCTATAGGGGAGGGAGGGGGATGGCCAGCACTGGGGGCTATAGGGGGGATGGCCAGCACTGGGGGCTATAGGGGAGGGAGAGGGATGGCCAGCACTGGGGGCTATAGGGGAGGGAGGGGGATGGCCAGCACTGGGGGCTATAGGGGAGGGAGAGGGATGGCCAGCACTGGGGGCTATAGGGGAGGGAGGGGGATGGCCAGCACTGGGGGCTATAGGGGAGGGAGAGGGATGGCCAGCACTGGGGGCTATAGGGGAGGGAGGGGGATGGCCAGCACTGGGGGCTATAGGGGAGGGAGGGGGATGGCCAGCACTGGGGGCTATAGGGGGGATGGCCAGCACTGGGGGCTATAGGGGAGGGAGAGGGGGTGGATGGCCAGCACTGGGGGCTATAGGGGAGGGAGGGGGATGGCCAGCACTGGGGGCTATAGGGGAGGGAGGGGGGATGGCCAGCACTGGGGGCTATAGGGGGGATGGCCAGCACTGGGGGCTATAGGGGAGGGAGAGGGGGTGGATGGCCAGCACTGGGGGCTATAGGGGAGGGAGGGGGATGGCCAGCACTGGGGGCTATAGGGGAGGGAGGGGGGGTGGATGGCCAGCACTGGGGGCTATAGGGGGGATGGCCAGCACTGGGGGCTATAGGGGAGGGTGGGGGATAGCCAGCACTGGGGGCTATAGGGGAGGGAGGGGGATGGCCAGCACTGGGGGCTATAGGGGAGGGAGGGGGGGTGGATGGCCAGCACTGGGGGCTATAGGGGAGGGAGGGGGGGGGGGATGGCCAGCACTGGGGACTATAGGGGAGGGAGGGGGATGGCCAGCACTGGGGGCTATAGGGGAGGGAGGGGGATGGCCAGAACTGGGGGCTATAGGGGAGGGAGGGGGATGGCCAGCACTGGGGGCTATAGGGGAGGGAGGGGAGGGGGATGGCCAGCACTGTGGGCTATAGGGGAGGGAGGGGAGGTGGATGGCCAGCACTGGGGGCTATAGGGGAGGGAGGAGGGGTGGATGGCCAGCACTGGGGGCTATAGGGGAGGGAGGGGGGGGGGATGGCCAGCACTGGGGGCTATAGGGGAGGGAGGGGGATGGCCAGCACTGGGGTCTATAGGGGGGATGGCCTGCACTGGGGGCTATAGGGGGGATGGACAACATAAGGGGGGCTATAGGGGGGGATGGACAACATAAGGGGGGCTATAGGGGGGGATGGACAACATAAGGGGGGCTATAGGGGGGGATGGACAACATAAGGGGGGCTATAGGGGGGGATGGAAAACATAAGGGGGGCTATGGGGGGATGGGCAACATAAGGGGGCTATGGGGGGATGGAAAACATAAGGGGGGCTATGGGGGGGATGGGCAACATAAGGGGGCTATGGGGGGGATAGACAACATAAGGGGGGCTATAGGGGGGATGGACAACATAAGGGGGGCTATAGGGGGGATGGACAACATAAGGGGGCTATGGGGGGGATAGACAACATAAGGGGGCTATGGGGGGATGGACAACATAAGGGGGCTATGGGGGGGATAGACAACATAAGGGGGGCTTTAGGGGGGATGGACAACATGAGGGGGGCTATATGGGGGAATGGACAACATGAGGGGGCTATATGGGGGAATGGACTACATAAGGGGGGTATCTATATTGAAGAAGGACAACATGGAGGGGCTATATATATGGGGATGGACAACATAAGGGGTCTACCTATATGGGGCATGGACAACACTGTAAGTTGTCTATATGGGGGACTGAACAAAGGACCATCTATAAGGTGCCTACACAGAGGGGACCATATACTATAAGGGAGATATATACACATAGTGTCAGGGCTACCCACTAAATGAGGGCATAAAGGGGCCAATACAGATGTGCATTGTGTATAGAGATGAGGATGGTGACAGAGTGAGGAACCTAATATATTTCTCTGGCAGATTCTGTGGATTAGTGGCTCATAGAAGTTCTCATAACGGCCCAGGACAGATGGAGAAGAAGAAGAAGAGGGAAGAACTCTGATTAGAGAAGACGTCCCCTGTGAGTCACCTGCTATAACTGCACTGTAATGTATATGGTGTACAGAGCCTGTGTAGAGCTGCGTCTACCTCTATATGACTGGATGAGGTGATGGTGATCTGTGTACAGAGGATTATTCAGTAGCAGCGGTGGTGTTAGTCAGTATGTGGTGGTTTTAGTCAGTAGCAGTGGTGATGTGAGTCAGTATGTGGTGGTGTTAGTCAGTAGCAGCGGTGGGGTTAGTCAGTATGTGGTGGTGTTAGTCAGTATGTGATGGTATTAGTCAGTATGTGATGGTATTAGTCAGTATGTGGTGGTGTTAGTCAGTATGTGGTGGTGTTAGTCAGTATGTGGTGGTGTTAGTCAGTATGTGATGGTATTAGTCAGTATGTGGTGGTATTTGTTACTTGTAATCTGGTGCAGTGTTCATTGGTCTTAGTATACTGGTTCTGGTCAGTAACAATATGGTGGAGATGGTATTGGTTGTGGTGTGACGGTAATATTTCCCCCTTGTATACTGTTATTATTGGTAATATTGGTATACAGGATCTGGTCAGTAATAGTATGGCAGTAATATGTATGGTGATATTTCCCTCCTATATACTGGTATTATTGGTAATATTGGTATACAGGATCTGGTCAGTAACAGTATGGCAGTAATATGTGTGGGGATGTTTGCTCTTTATATACTGGTGTTATTGGTAGCATACAGTAGTATACAGTGTTATCATGCAAAGAAAATTGTCTTATAGCCCAATTACATCGGCCAATTATCGGTAACAAGCGCTCCTAGGAAGCCCCATGTAACAGTGCCAGAGATCAGCTGACAAATGCCCCATAGTTGGCTGATTAGATCTTTTGTGCGGGTGTAATAATCATTGCTGTCGGCCGCACATCTCTATATACTGCCCCCTATCATGCCGTGTAACTGGACCCTTATTAATGTTACCATAGATAAGTATAGTGGCAGAAGGGTGGGCCCCAAGAAGGATTTCCCCTGGTGGGCCCAAGGACTCCAGTCCGACACTGCTTACAAACACATGTATTAGTCACTGAGATAAACCAGACTTTCAATGATAGTGATTGCTGGAAATAACAATGTTTTAAAATGAAAGCTGGGCTCTTATTGGTTGCTATGGGAATGACAGATGTCATGTTACACAGTTTTTTATTCAAATTTTTCTTATTTCTTTTAAAGATGCGGAGCACTGGAGAGGGAAAGAGAATGATCCGGGGCAAAGACTACAGGTGACGTCTATCTAACATTACTGGAGGGGGGATTTGGCAGTTCTGCTCTGAACATTGGTTGTCTAAGGGTGCCTTTACACAGAGAGATTTATCTGACAGATTTTTTGAAGCCAAAGCCAGGAACAGACTATACACAGAGAACAGGTCAAAAAGGAGATTTCTTCTCTTTCCAAATCCATTCCTGGCTTTGGCTTCAAAAATCTGTCAGATAAATCTCTCTGTGTAAAGGCACCCTTAGGCTCTGTTCATACATTGCTTTTATTTGGCACTATTTTGCCGCAAATAGCACGATCACAGAAAAACGGCACCATTTTACAGCGAATTGTGCAAAATAGCTGCAAAATAGCACTAACTAACGCTAATTAAATGCTGTGCGTGAACATAACCTTTTGTAAGTACCATTGTTGTGTATGAGGGAATATATTATATATTATCTGTGGTCATGTGCTGGGGTAGAGAGAGTATTATTTTGTAAAAGTTGTTGGGCAAAAAAATATTCTGATCAGTACAGTACATCATTTTGAAAAAGAAAAAGAAAACTAACAACTTAACATGGCACTGGATCTGAGGTTTCTATTTGTTAAACACTGTATTGCATGAAAATCTTATAAAGTCATGGCGCAAGGATATTTCCACTAAGTGCAATATGGCAGCTAGAGATAAACACTGTTAAAGTACCCATTATTGCAAAAGAAGACTTGGGAAAGAAGACTACCCTCATGGGAGAAGAAGAAAGATAAAGACTGTTGTCATACTCATAATTTTTCACCACAGGCTACCTTCTAAATACTGCACATGAGAATGTGGTATGCTGTATGATAGTTGTGGCCTATCTCTGTGATCATGTGCTTGAAGTAGCTATGGGTTTAATTCCGCAAGAACATGCGATAGACAGAAGGAAACTTCAACAAGAAAGAAGACCTGGGACAGCTGAAGATGAAGATGGGCATGTTATCATACCCATCATTTCTTACCACAGGCTATCTTCCAAAAATTGCGCATGTGAATGTTGCATGCTGTATGATAGTTGTGGTTATGTCTGTGATCATGTGCTAGAAGTAGCTGTGATTCCCTTCTGCAAGAAGATGCAGTGGCCAGAAAGAAGATTGAACTAGAAGACCTGGGACAGATGACTACCCTCCATGGGAAAGAAGGCAAAATGGGTATCTTATCATACCGATTATTTCTTACCACAGTCTACCTTCCAAATACTGCGCATGTGAATGTTGTATGCTGTATGATAGTTGTGACTTATGTCTGTGATCATGTGCTAGAAGTAGCTGTGGATCCCATTCTGCAAGAAGATCTGGTGGCTAGAAAGAAACTCAGCAACAGAGAAGACGTGGGACAGATGACTACCCTCGTTGGACAAGAAGCCAGCTAAAGACGAAGATGGGTATGTTATTATACCCATAATTTCTCAGCACAGGCTATCTTCCAAATATTGCGCATGTGAATGTTGCATGATGTATGATAGTTGTCGCCTATGTCTGTGATCATGTGCTAGAAGTAGCTGTGAATTCTGTTCTTCAAAAAGATGCAATGGCTAGAAAAAAGATTGAACAAGAAGACCTGGAACAGATGACTACCCTCCATGGGCAAGACGTTAGCTAAAGAGAAGGATGGGTATTTTATCATACCCTTCATTCCTCACCAAAGGCTATGTTCCAAATATTGCGCATATGAATGTTGTATGCAGTGCCATAGTTTTGGCTTATGTCTTTGATCATGTGCTAGAAGTAGCTGTGGATTCTGTTCTTCAAAAGATGCAAAGGCCAAAAAGAAAATTGAACAAGAAGATTTGGATAGATGACTACCTTGTATTTGCAAGAAGCCAACTAAAGATGAACATGAGTACGTTATCATACCCATTATTTCTCACCACAGGCTATCTTCCAAATACTTGCGCATGTGAATGTGGTATGCTGTATGATAGTTGTGGCTTATGTCTGTGATCATGTGCTAGAAGTAGCTGTGGATTCTGTTCTGCTAGAAGATGCAGTGGCCAGAAAGAAGATTGAACTAGAAGACCTGGGACAGATGACTACCCTCCATGAGCAAGAGGCCAACTAAAGAGAAAGATGGGTATGTTATCATACCCATTATTTCCTACCACAGGCTGACTTCCAAATATTGCACAAGTGAATGTTCTATGCTGTATGATAGTTGTGGCCTATGTCTGTGGTCATGTGCTAGACATAGCTGTGGCTTCCATTCTGCAAGAAGATACAGTGACAAGGAAGAATATTAAAGAAAAGAGAAGAACTTGGACAGATGACTACCCTCCATGAGCAAGAAGCAAGCTAAAGAGAAAGATGGGTATGTTATCATACCCATCATTTCTTATCACAGGCTATCTATCTTCCAAATAGTGCGCATGTGAATGTGGTATGCTGTATGATAGATGTGGCCTATGTCTGTAATTATGTGCTAGAAGTAGCTGTGGATTCCGTTCTGCAAGAAAATGCAGTGACCAGAAAGAATATTAAAGAAAAGAGAAAACCTGGAACAGATGACTGTCCTCCATGGGCAAGAAGCCCGCTAAAGATGCAGTGTTCCCATCAGCCATTGTGTGGTGGCTAATGTGCGTGTTCGTGTTATAGGGGAAGCTATGGTGTTTTGTTTTGTAAAATGATGTAATGGAAGAATAAAAATGTGTTAACATCTGGGAAAAGTGAATATCCTATATGGGCAAAATGTCAGCTACAGGTAAAGGATGGCATTGTGCTATCTTTTCTTACCTATGCCTGCCTTATGTACATATGTATGAATGTGGGGTGTTCTATATGAGTAACATAAGAGATGATGTCATATATTAGGGAGTGCATGTGGTAATGTAGATTTGGCTGTTTTGTGACATTTGTTGTGTGTGCTATTAAAAGATCTATCTCTTAATGTTTCTCTTTCATGGTGAGCTGAAGAGAGAAACTACGCTCTGGAGGGCACATATGACTTCACAGGAAGCTTCAGTGGCGTTCCGAGACTCTGGTCCTTAATAACACATTGAACACAAGAACAAGGTGACAGCATCTGAGGTTAGTTGGGGAAAAATCATAAACAGTATGAGAAAATATTACTTTACTGAAAGAGTAGTAGATGCCTGGAACAGCCTCCAAGCAGATGTGGTTAGTAAATGTACTGTGACTGAATATAAACCTGCCTCGGATACACGTATCGCTATCCTAGAGTAATAATAAAGGAAATAATAGATGGGCGGACTAGATGGACTGGGTGGTCTTTTTCTGCTGACAGTCTTCTATGTTTCTTATAGTAAATGTAAACCGGAGCATGGTTGAGCAGTATCTGGACCTTGGGATACCACACAGCAATGACGGTCCAGTCAGAAGTTGTTTCTTCGGCCAAGTGTGATGGAAGAAGATCCCAAGCTCTTGATGTAAGCCTACCATAAAAACATACCGGATTATTGTAAATTAAAAATAATGCCTCAATTGTGTAATTTGTTTTATTGAATCTGACCTGAGAGCTCATGAATACAGATGAGCAAAATTTTCAAAAATTCGGTTTGGCAGGTCCGCTAAACTTTAAGGTGCCAAACCGAACTTTAACAAACTGCATTAAAACAGCTAAAGGTTTTTAAAAAAGAAAATTTATATTAATTCTAATGGGCATCACAGTGGAACACAAAATTGTGATTTAAAAAGTTGCATTTAGGCCACTGATATGACAATGTCATCACACAGAGAGGGATTCCCCACATCACACACAAAGGGATTCCCCACATCACACACAAAGGGATTCCCCACATCACACACAAAAAATACAGCCTGGCCCAAAGTGGTTCTGGGTATAAAAACTGGCATCAAAGTGGGCAGACGGGTACTTTATCCTGATATTAGTAAGTAACTGGTGTTTTTAAAAGATTAAATGAGCTTGAGCCACTGATCTTACAATACCTACATATAGAGAAGGTACCTGTCATATAGAGAGGGGTGCCTGCCTTGCATTATACCCAGAACAATCCAGCTTGGCCCAAAGTGGCTCTAGATGTAAAACCTGTAATCAAAGTGAGCAGATAGGCACATTTTACTGATTTGATTTAGTAACTGGTGTTTTCAAAGGGTTAAATGAGTTTGGGCCAGTAATCTCACACTGCCAACACAAAGAGAGGGATGCCCCGAATTAAACCCAGTCCAGCCTGGCCCAAAGTCGTTCTGGGTGTAAAGGCTGGCATCAAAGTGGGTCTGCTTGTGTGTCTGTTTATTGTTCTTCAATAAATTGGGTTGAAACTTGTATGCGTTACTGTTGCCTGACAATCTGGGACTGGCTAGGATTGGTCAGGTAGGACATGTGACCCTGATCCCACCGCCATTCTGCTGCTGGTTAGTGTAGGGAGAGGTTGGTGCTGCCGTCAGGAACTACCCAGAGCAGGAGAGGTTTTCTATGGGATTTGCTGCTGCTCTGGACAGTTCCTGAAATGAACATGGGTGGCAGCAGAGAGCACTGTGTTAGACTGGAAAGAATACACCACTTACTGTAGGACATGCAGCAGTTGATAAGTACTGGAAGACTGGAGATTTTGTAAACAGAAGTAAATTACAAGTGTAAATAACTTTCTTAAACCAGTTGATCTAAAAGAAAAAGATTTTCACCGGAGTACCCCTTTAAATAGAACCACAAGTTCGGTCTTTGTTAAGAGTCAGAGTGCTGTTTAGAGAGTCAGTTAGGCAATTGTTTGGTGGCGATCGAGCTGCTGCTGTTGTAGGAAACAAACAGGGGAGATCTGTGCTTGCCTCTAGTGCAAGTAGGAGCAGGGATTACAGCGTAACTTCCTAGGCCCCAGTATGGGGCAGCCAATGGTCAGTCAAGATCAAACAGAGGCTTTAGATTATTACATGGCTCAGTGCTTCCAGTTCCATGGGGTTGTGTCTTCCATCCACTCCTCTGCCGCTATAACCATTGACCCCTACGCTTCACCCTCTTACAAATCTTCTAAACGCTATGAGCCCCAGGTGATAGAGTAATCTCCAATGCTCTTTGAGGATTCTGTTCCCATGATGGGTGGTGCAAATGGGCAGGGGAACAGTACCTGATGTGTCAGACGACGATGAAACAACTGCCAATCAATGACACTTTCACTTGTGTGGAGACAGTAGCGGAGGGCAACACCGAGGAGAGGGTGAAAGATGACCTGCGGGGTGATGATGAAGTGATAGACCCCACATGGACTGAAGGCCATAACAGTCCTGAGGAAGAGGTAGTGGTGAGCCAGCCATTGGTGGGTATTGCACCAAGTGACTGATCATGGCCAAAACAGTTCATAGGAACTCTGCGGCTTGGCATTTCCATTAACATGCTCCCATTCGGGGTGGTGGAGATGGAGGGTTGTAAGAACCTAATGGAGGTGGTTGTCCCCCAGTATGTAATTTCCATCTGCCACTACTTTTCTAGTCAGGCCATCCCTCACCTGCACCAACATGTTAGAGAGAAGATATGATGCATGCTGTGTAACACCATCAGTGCCAAAGTCCACATTACCACCGATACGTGGACCAGTAAGCTAGGTCTGACAAGTATTGCCTTCCAGGACTGCTGGAAGACAATACTTGCCCTCGGTTTCCTCCTCAGGTTGCGCTGAAACTGATATGTCTGGGCGCAAACCCCACACCATGCAGGAGCTGAGGAAGGGAATAGAGCAACAGACAGACCACTGGTAGCTGCTGGTGAACCTGAAGCCCGGCAAGGCCATGTGCGACAAGGGCCTCCTTGCTATCTTCCACCGCCACCACCCCTTCACCATCTTGCCATCCATGTCCTCAATATTATTTATTTATTCAGTTAATTTACTTTTTTATTCTTTAATATTTATTTCATCTTATTATTTTAAATACTTTCTCGATTGCTTTGTTCTTACCCACATTTTGGTTGCATTTGCAGCCTTTTCTCAGCAACTTTTTATATTTTACAGCAGTTTTTGTGGCCCAAAATTCAGGTTCCCATTGTCTTGAATGGGTTTGGCCAAAAGTTTGGGTTGGTGAACTATTTTTTATTCAAGTTCCATCGAACCGAGCCAATCCGAATATCCACAGGCCCGCTTATCATTAGTTTTAGAAGCTAAAGCAATAAAGTGTAGTTTAAGAGAAGTTGGAATTTTGGTCCAAGTCATAAATCCACTTGTTAGGTTTAACCCTTGTGTAGAAGACTGGAATGTTCTTATCAGCTTCACTTCCTAGATCTTTTTCTTATTCCTGTTTGACCTTTTGGTTTTAAAAGTTTTAAATCTGTCATTCTGTGTTTTTAGCCAGTGTAGTGTTTACATTGTGAGGGTGCGTTCATACTACAGAATCCGCATGGAGAACTTCACGCGGATTCCGCCGCTTACCCCCGCTTCACAGTTCTCTGCATGGATTTTGTAGTGTGAACGCAGCCTTGGGGTATGCGCACACTATGGAATCCTGACTAAACAACCGTCATGGATTCCGCAGTTCACACCTGCTCACGGACGCGTGCTGGTCCCATAGACTTCCCTCTGTGTGATAGATGGCGGAATCTGTCAAACCATAGAATGAAGTCTATGGAAGCGAGTGGGGACGAGCTGCGGAATCCGTGCCGGTTGTTTAGTTTTTGTTTCCAACTCTGATGCCCATTCGTACGCCAATGGGTAAATTAAGAGCAATAAGCAATTTGATGGCCCAGATTTGCTTTGCTTTGAATCTGCAACTTTAAATCTGCTGCGGATCCTGTAGGTGTGAACGCACCCTAAGTCTGCTGCGGATCCTGTAGGTGTGAACGCACCCTAAGTCTGCTGCGGATCCTGTAAGTGTGAACGCACCCTAAGTCTGCTGCGGATCCTGTAGGTGTGAACGCACCCTAAGTCTGCTGCGGATCCTGTAGGTGTGAACGCACCCTAAGTCTGCTGCGGATCCTGTAGGTGTGAACGCACCCTAAGTCTGCTGCGGATCCTGTAGGTGTGAACGCACCCTAAGTCTGCTGCGGATCCTGTAGGTGTGAACGCACCCTAAGTCTGCTGCGGATCCTGTAGGTCTGAACGCACCCTAAGTCGGCTGCGGATCCTGTAGGTGTGAACGCACCCTAAGTCTGCTGCGGATCCTGTAGGTGTGAACGCAAAATGGTTAAGAAATCAGAAAGAAAAATCCTGTGAATAAGAAAGTGCTGAATAAGAAACCAACTTCAGCCCTGAATAAGGAATTGGCCAATAAAAAAACAACTTCAGCATCTATGAGGATATTGTATTCTAATAGGACACGAAGTCTGCTGGGACTTGTAGTTCACCAGGGCCCTTGGTTCTGGGGATAACCCAGTGTGTGAGGTGGGAGGTGCAGCCGCCGCAGCCCATATAGTGTCGGGCAGAGCAGCGGCAGGCAGGAGTGCGCATGTGCAGGAGGCTGCTGCTTCTCGCAGGGGCTCTACTGATTGTACTGGGCCGGAGGAGTCCCGGGGCCTCGGCCTCACACACGGCGGTGGCGGCGGGGGGAGCGGGGAACAGCCGGCAACTTGTCTCCTTCACCCCCGGCATGGAGTCCTGAGCTCACCCCACCGAGCCCCCCGGTCACACTGAGTAGGCCTAAAGCGGGAATGAGCCATTGAGGGAGTCCGGGATCTGCACGGGAGAGCTGGGGAGCAGCGCGGACATCATGGAGAAGATGGAGCTGGACGTGGTGGAGATCCCGGGGGATGGCGGCCTGAGGAGGTCCAACAGCGCCCCCCATATCAACGGGCTGAGGTGAGGAGGGCAGCCGGGGGCAGAGGTCACCGGGGGGCTGTGCACACAATGCCACCATTCACTACACTCTCAGATTGGCACACACTACAACTCTCAGCAGGCTCGGGATATGATAGGAGTTGTAGTTGTGCAACAGCTGGGGAGCCACAGGTTGGGGATCAGTGTATAGTAGAGGGCTCTGATGTGGAGGCCCCGACTACATGCAGCAATACAGGGATTAGCTTGTTTATTTATTTGTGATAACAAATATTTGGCCCTAAAGGATGAGAAGCTCTGCAGGTCCTGCCCCAACTCTGCAGCTGCCACTATAATCCGCCATGAGGTTGCAACAAAGTATCAGAGCAGCCAGTCTTCTCTCTAATCTGCATTGTCTTGGAAGCTTCACACCACTTCCCAGGAAGGCATCATTGGGCATAGATAGATATAGGTATCTATCTATCTTCTCCTTAACCCCTTCCTGACTCCTGGGGTACACTTGTGTGGTGGATTGGCAGGGGAGGTGTGGGCACAGGAGTCTGCGGTGGGTGGCAGCCATTGATGACTGGCAGCGCTGATCCATCTGACACTGGCCGTTTAACTGTACAGATACTGCAGTACAATAATAGGGTGCTGATCAGTTGTCATGGCCTTTGGTGGATGCCATAGTACTGTACTAGAAGAGTCCTGACTGAATGGATCCAGATCTGTATAAGGGGCCTATTCCACGGAGCGATAATCGGCCTGATTTGGCCGATTATCGCTCCATGGAATAGAGACAATGATCAGCCGATCGTGTCATCGGCTGATCGTTTATTTAGGTTCAAACCTAAAATTATCGGGCACTGACCGCACATCGCTGCGGGAAATAGCGATGCGCGGAAAGCGACCGATTATTTCGCAAGCACTATACTTTACCTAAACATGTTGCGGTGCGGCCTGTCTGAGCTGACAGACTGCTCAGCCAATCGCTGGCCGCGGTGGTCCTGGCCAGTAATTGGCTGAGCGGTCTGTCAGCTCAGACAGGCCACAGCTGCTGCTCGGCGCAGGACCGGGAGGAAGAAGGTGCGCAGGAGAAACCCCGCAACATGTTTAGGTAATGTATGGTGTTTAAACAAGGGCTGCAAGGACATCGTAACAATGTCCCTGCAGCCCTCGCTAAATGATTATTGAGCTGTGGAATTGGCCCAGTAAACGAGCGCTGATCGACTACATTATTGAATAGGACCCTAAAGGTGCGTTTACACATAACGATTATCGTGTGAATTTGCACGATAACGATCGAATTCGAACGATAATCGTACATGTAAACGCAGCGAATGATCAAACGAGAAATAGTTCATTTTAAACTTTCAACATGTTCTCAAATCGTGGTTCGCAGAAAATTCACATACCGTTCCGTGTAGACAGTCGTTCACCGATTTAACCAATGTGTGAGATAGGCTTAAGCGATTGCAAAACGAATTTTCCCCACAATATATCGTTCCGTCTAAATGCTGATCGTTATGAAAAAAAAATCGTTACTCCGACATCGCTAATCGTACGATCGGGCCAATTATCGTTTTGTGTAAACGCACCTTAAGGCTCTGTGCACACAGAGCAAAAGTGTTCATTGTTCAGCGCAGAGAGAGGAGGCGCACAACCCTCCCAGAGTCGTTATGACAGGGAGGCTAGCAGAATTCAACTCCGCCACTTTTGCTTTGTGTGCACGCAGCCTAAGCCAAATGATTCTTTACAAAAGCCTGCTTGGGATACCACAAAAGTTAAAAATAAATGGGTAATATCTATCTAACTTAAAATAATGGTTCCAAAAAAAAACTCTGTAGATTGGTGGTGGGGATAAGTGAGTTATAGGGCTTGATTTCTATTTATTTTTTTAAAAAAGCATAAGAAAAGGTGTGGTTGTTATCATGGCCAGCAAAAATAAAGTTTGGCCCTCAAACTTGGGTAAATGCATGGGGTTTATTTCGTTTTTTGTTTTCCCCTACAGATTCAATAAAAATTTACTTAAATGTATTATTCATTGCCTGTTGGCCTATTTATTGCAACATTGTATAAAAGGCAGCTTTTGTGTGGTAGCTTGTTTGGGTTTACGTTAGGGTACCGTTTTATTATTCAACCATCTCATGCAGACTAAAACCCAGCCCTTGGCTGTATGTACACAGAGCTGCCTCCTGAATGTAATTCCCAGTTTTGCTTATCAGCAGTTCAGTGTTGAGTGTTACTCCTTCCTCGCTGTGCTGCTTTCTTTTCCTCTTACATAGTACCTCACAGTACATCAGTAACTCCTTCTGCCTTTCTCCTGGGGCTGGTTATCTGGCAAAAAACAAGTTTTGTTTTGTTTTTTTATTCCAGAGGCACAGTGAGGTGCCTTAGGCCTGCCGCACCTCTCTTCTCTTTAGGCATGCCCCTGGGCTGGATCAAAAGCGTGGAGAGAGACGCTGCAGGCCTAGAGCACCAATGCTCTAGGCCCCGCCACATTGACACCCCACCTCTCTGCACTGCCAGAATGAAACTTGTTGTTAACCAGAATACTGGCCCCCGGAGAAATGAAGACCCCGGGACCGGACATGGTGTGATGAAGTCTAGAGTACAGTACCGGCAGTTTGGGGTGGGTGGCGTCTGGTACAAATTTGCTTTAAGGAGTCCAGTGGGCGGTGTCACTCGATGGACTGGACTCCTCAGCAGGGAAACATCAGAGAGTTTAATCGGTAAATTAAAAGTTATACTGAATCTTTTTCCATAAAGATATACATCAATCTGCTCAGTTCCTTCTGCTCTATAACATGTTGCTGAGAGATTAGGTAGCATTTTCATGGTGACAAACGCTGTACAAACACCGGCCGTCCCACCATAAACGGACATTGTTTAAAGGGGTTTTTTCATATCAACTGGTGTCGGAAAGCTATACAGATTTATAATTTACTTCTATAAAAAAAACTCAAGTCTTCCCATCGTTAGCTGCTGTATGTTCTGCAGGAAGTGTTTTATTTTCAGTCAGACACAGTGCTCTCTGCTGACATCTCTGTCCATGACGGGTACTCTATCTCCATTTTCTATGATTGCCCATAGAAAACCTTTCCTGTTCTGAACAGTTCCTGTCTCGGCCAGAGATGTCAGCAGAGAGCTCTGTGTCAGACTGAAAGTAAAACAAACAAAACTTCCTTCAGGACATACAGCAGCTAATAAGTATGGGAAGATTCAAGATTTTTTTTTTTTTTATAGAAGCAAATTACAAATCTATACAACTTTCTGACACCAGTTGAAATGAAAGAAAAAGATATTCGCTGGACAACCCCTTTAATGATACGGCCGGAATTATTGATCATTAATTCCGGCCATTGTTTTACATAAACAGCTGTTAGCGCTTCACAGTATTTAGTGAAAACATAGCCTAAAGCAAAGGTCTCAACAGAAAATTACCTGTTTTATATAACATTTTTACATTAAAGGGAACCTGTGACAGGTCCTCTTTAAGCATATTTAACCCCTTAAGGACGGAGCCTGAAATGGCCTTAATGACAGAGACAAATTTTATGAATATGACCAGTGTCACTTTATTCATTAATAACTTCGGGATGCTTTTACCTATCCGTCTGATTCTGAGATTGTTTTCTCGTGACATATTGTACTTTACATTTCTGGTAAATTGGAGTCGATACTTATAACAAATCTTTATGAAAAAAACCCAAATAACGTGAAAAATTGTAAAAAAATTCATTTTTCCAACTTTGAAACTTTTTTGCGTATACAGAAAGTGGTTATACCACATAAATTATATATTAAATAGCATTAGCAACATGTCTACTTTATGTTGGCGGCATTTATTAAACGATCTTTCATTTTTTTTAGACAATAGAAAGCTTAAAACATAAGCAGCAAATTTCCAAATTTTCAGTAAAATTTCAAAATCAGATATTTTTAGGGACCTGTTCAGGTTTAAAGTGTATTTGAGGGGCCTGTATGTTAGAAAGCCCCACAAAGCACCCCATTTCAGAAACTGCACCCCCCACACTCTGCAAAAGCATATCTAGAAAGTGTTTTAACCCTTTAGGGGAGTCACAGAAATAAAAGCTAAGTGTGTAAGAAATTTGAAAATTTAAATTTTCCGTGCAGAGATTTTATTGTAATCCAATATTTTTCATATTTATAAACCTATTACCAGAGAAATGCACCCCAATATTGATTGCCCCGTTTCTGCAGTTTATAGAAATACCCCATATGTGGCCCTATTGCGCTATTTGACGCAACCACAAGCCTCAGATATAAGGGAGCGCCTAGTGCATTTCAATGGCTTCGTTATATTTGGTCATTTCTGACTGTACCACTTCAGGTTGGCAGAGGCTCTGGGGTGCCAAAACCTAAAAAACACCCCTAAAGGGACACCATTTAGAAAACTACACCCCTCAAGGAATGTAACAAGGGGTGCGGTGAGCATTTGGACCCCACAGGTGCTTCACAGATTTTCCGAACAATATGGCGTGAAAAAAGAAAAATTTATTTTTTACACTAAAATGTTGTTCTAGCCTTCAATTTTTCATTTTCACAAAGGGATAAGAGGAAAAAAAAGACACAAAACATGTAGTGCAGTTTCTCCCGAGTACGGAAATACCCCACATGTGGCGATAAAGTGCCAAGGGGGCGCAGCACGAGCCTCCAAAGGGAAGGAGCGCCAATTGGCTTTTGGAAGCTAGATTTCACTGGAATGGATTTCAAGGGCCATGTCGCATTTACAGAGCCCTCGTGCTGCCAAAACACTGGAAACCCCCCACAAGTGACCCCATTCTGGAAACTACACCCCTCAAGGAATCTAACAAGGGGGGCAGTGAGCATATGGACCCCACTGGTGACGGGCACAAATGTAGAAAAATGTGACGTGAAATTGAAAATTTTCATTTTTTCACTTTCACGGCACATATGTGCCCGTCATCCAGCGGTACATATCCTCACTGCACCCCTTGTTAGATTCCTTGAGGGGTGTAGTTTCCAGAATGGGGTCACTTGTGGGGGGTTTCCAGTGTTTTGGCAGCACAAGGGCTCTGTAAATGCGACATGGCATTCATCATCTGTTCTAGCCAAATCCAACCTCCAAAATCCAAATGGCGCTCCTTCCCTTCGGAGGCTTGCCCTGCACCCACATGGCGCTTTATGTCCACATGTGGGGTATTTACGGACTCAGGGGAAATTGCTCTACACATTTTGTGGCTTTTTTTCTCTTTTAACCCCTTGTGAAAATGAAAAATTCAAGGCTAGACCAACATTATAGTGTAAAAAATGTAATATTTCATTTTCAAGCCACATTGTTCCACATTTGTACCCGTCACCAGTGGGGTCCATATGCTCACTACACCCCTTGTTACATTCCCTGAGGGGTGTAGTTTCCATAATGGGGTCACTTGTGGGGGGTTTTCACTGGCTTGGCAGAACAGGGACTTTTTAAATGCAACATGGCCTTTGAAATCCATTCTACCGAAATCCAGCCCCAAAAAGCTAAATGGCGCTCCTTCCCTTTGGAGGCCCGTCTTGCGGCTGCATAGTGCCTTAAGTCCACATGTGGGGTATTTCCGTACACGGGGGAAATTTCTCTACGCGTTTTGTTTTGTTTCTTCTCTTTTAACCCCTTGTGAAAATGAAAAAACCAAGTCTAGGTCAATGATTTAGTGTAAAAATGAAAACATTTTTACACTACATGTTGGTCTATACTTGATTTTTTCCCTTTTCACAAGGGTTTAAAAGAGAAAAAAGCTCAAAGCGTGTAGAGCAGTTTGTTTCGAGTACGGAAACACCCAACATGTGGACATAAAGCGCATTGCGGCCGCAAGACGGGCCTCCAAAGGGAAGGAGCGCCATTTGGCTTTTGGAGGCTGGATTTGGCTGGAATGGATTTCAAGGGCCATGTTTCATTTACAAAGACCCTATGCTGCCAAGACAGTGGTAAACCCCCACAAGTGACCCCATTCTGCAAACTACACCCCTCAAGGAATCTAACAAGGGGTGCAGTGAGCATATGGACCCCACTGGTGACGGGCACAAATGTGGAACAATGTGACGTGAAAGTAAAAAATTTCATTTTTTCACTTTCACGGCTCAAATGTGCCCGTCATCAAGGGGTCAATATCCTCACTGCACCCCTTGTTAGATTCCTTGAGGGGTGTAGTTTCCAGAATGGGGTCAATTTTGGGGGTTTTCCACTATCTTGGCAACACAGGGCCTTTGTAAATGCGAGATGGCATTCACCATCCATTCTAGCCAAATGGCGCTCCTTCCCTTTGGAGGCTTACCCTGCACCCGCATGATGCTTTATGTCCACATGTGGGGTATTTCCATACTTGGGGTAAATTGCGCTACACATTTAGTGTTTATTTTATCTTTTAACCCTTTGTGAAAATGAAAAAATAAAGACTAGATCAATGATTTAGTGTAAAAATATATATTTTTTTTACACTAAATGTTGGTCCAGCCTTGATATTTTTCATTTCCAAAAGGGGTTAAAAGAGAAAATAAATGCAAAATGTGTAGGGTAATTTCCCCTGAGTACGAAAATACCCCACATGTGGACATAATATGCCATATGGGCACAGGGCAAGCCACCAAAGGGACAGAGCGCCATTTAGAGGCTGGAATGGAGGACGGAGGCCATGTTGCATTTACAAAGCTCCTGTGCTGCCAAGACAGTAGAAACCCCCCACAAGTGACCCCATTCTGGAAACTACACCCCATAAGGAATCTAACAAGGGGTGCAGTGGGCATATGGACCCCACTGGTGACGAGCACATATGTAGAACATGTGCTGTGAAGATGAAAAATACTATTTTTTTCACTTTCACAGCACAAATGTGCCCGTCACCAGGGGGGCATATCCCCGCTGCCCCCCTTGTTAGATTCCTTATGGGGTGTAGTTTCCAGAATGGGGTCACTTGTGGGGGGTTTGTACTGTCCTGGCCGCACAGGGGCTTTCTAATTGCACCATGGCATCCTCTAATGGGAATGGGGGCCATGCCTATTTAGTTGGGGAAAAGGAACAATTTTAATTAATTTGGGGGTATTGGGCCAATTAGAAGTTTATAAGGTTGAAAAGGACAGGAGTCCATCAAATTCAACCTGTGTTGATCCAGAGGAAGGCAAAAAACCCTAGTGAGGCAGAAAACAGTAGCCTCATCACAGGGGAAAAATTCCTTCCCGACTCCATAATGGCAATCAGACTAATCCCTGGATCAACGTGACCCCTGAAATAAGAATAAGGGACAGAATATTGAAAATTTAGAACTCCAATGACGTGTGGTACGCCTTGAAGCAATCCTTTATGCAGAGGCCGGGGTGATCAGGACAGGTGTCACACTGGTAAATGGTGTCCTTCCTGATCCCCCTTTTGTGGCACACTCTGCACTTCTTTTGGGATCTCCCCTTTTTTCCAGTGTGGGGGACTTCACCTGGAAAATGTTGTCCCTCTACGCTACGGGGTCCTTCATATCCAGAAGCGCTGGGGCCCGCTCCGTGGCTGCAGAATATCAGGGCTTTGATTACTGCTTCCTGGAAATCAAGGAATTTCCCCTGGTGGCCGGCACATCGGTACAACACAAAAGCGTTGTACATCGCTGTTTGTACCAGATGTACGGCCACCTTTTTGTACCACGTTCTGGTTTTTCGCGTGGCGTTATATGGCTTGAGGACTTGATCTGAGAGATCAACTCCTCCCATATACTGATTGTACTCTAGAATACAATCAGGTTTGTTCACCACGTTTGTGGTACCACGTACAGTGACAGGGGTGGTGCTATTCCTGTGAATTGTGGTCAGAATAAGGACATCGCGCTTGTCCTTATATCTGACCAACAACATGTTTTCACAGGAATAGGCCTTGCACGCACCCCTTCTCATCGTTTCTCTAACAGGGTGACTTGGGAGGCCTCTTTGGTTTTTTCGGATCGTGCCGCAAGCTACTGTAGCTCGGGCAGCGAGTGACCGAAACAGGGGGATGCTGGTATAAAAGTTATCAACAAACAGGTGATAACCTTTATCCAGCAGTGGGAAGATCAGCTCCCAAACGATCTTCCCACTAACTCCGAGGATGGGGGGGCATTCTGGGGGCTGGATTCGGGTGTCCCTACCCTCATACACTCTAAATCTGTAAGTGTACCCTGAGGTACTCTCACAGAGTTTGTAGAATTTCACGCCATACCGCGATCTTTTATTGGGAAGGTACTGGCGGAAATGGAGTCTTCCTTTGAAGCTCAGGAGGGACTCATCTACTGAGATGTATTTCTCTGGGATATACATCTCAGTAAATTTGGCTGAGAAGTGCTCTATGACCGGCCGTACTTTGTACAGTCGGTCATATGAGGGGTCATCTCGTGGGGGGCACCTTGCATTGTCATTGTAATGCAAGAATTTTAGGAGGGTTTCGAATCGTACCCGTCCCATGGCCATTCTGTAAAGTGGGGTATTATATATAATATCCCCACTCCAGTATTGCCGCATTGTGGGTTTTTTTTACTAGGCCCATGTGCAGCAGGAGCCCCCAAAATTTAGTCATTTCGGCTGCATCAGTAGGGGTCCACGCCATGGGCCTAGCAAAAGAAGAGGAGGGGTTCTGGGCCAGGAATTGGTGCGCGTACAGGTTTGTTTGCGCCACCATCAAATTTACAAGGTCACCAGAGAAATAGAGTTTGAAAAAGTCTATTTCTCTGAGACCTGTGGGGTTAACCTGGATTCCCGTCGTTGCCGTAAAGCCAGGAATCCAGGGCTGATGATTTTGGGGGTCTGGGTTCCAGATGGGGTCACCTGTCTGGGGGACAGTGGGCGGGATGGGGTCACCTGTCTGGGGGACGGGGGGTGGGATAGGATGACGTGTCTGGGGGGCAGGGGGCGGGATGGGATGACTTGTCTGGGGGGCAGGGGATGGGATGGATTGACGGGGGGCAGCCCGAGGCGTTCTCCTTGGACGCCGTGGTGGATAATCATCATCACTGGATGATGATGATGATGAGGATGAATGGAGGAATGAAGGATCCCCCCATTCATCCTCACTGGCTGTTTCGGTGTCAGAGGCGATAAGTGCGTACGCCTCTTCCACCGAAAATCGTTTCTGTGACATTTTTATACGGGGATTGGGGTAGGGGGGTATGTAAATGTAATGTGGTGTAGTGGTGTAGTGTAAAGCTTTATTAGATGTATTGTAATGTAATGTGTGGTAGTGTAGTGTAGTGTAGTGTTTTGTGTTTTACGTGTTTTTCACAGTAAGGGGGGGGGGGAACCTACGCCAAAAAAAGAGTTGCTGATAAATGTCGCACTTATGTGCGGTACTTTTCAGCAAACAGTGGCAGTAGGATATAGAAAAAAAAGGGTGAAAAGGGGGGAAAAAACCCCCTACGCCAAAAAAGCGGAGTTGCTGATCAGCGGCGCACTTACGTGCAAAGCTGATCGGCACTCAGCGGCGAAAGGACGCAAAAAAAAAAAAAAAAAAATGGAGGGGAAAAAAAAAAAAAAATGCTATTTCTTCACCCCAAAGCCACTGATTAGTGTATGATATACACTAACCAGCCGCTAGGGGGCAGTACTACGTACCTGACGGAAATAGCCGAAGATCTCCGGAAAAAACGCGACAAGACCCGAACGAAGAAGCCGAACGATGACGTGGAAAGAAGCCGACGCCGAACGAACGCGGACGCCACGGAATCGCCGATTCGCCGCACCGGACGCTACGATCAGGTGAGTATGGTGCACTACACACCACACACACCTGCTCTGCTCACCTCAGGTAACCGACTGAGGTGTGCAGATCAAAGTAAAAATATTTATTTTTACTTTGATCGCCGCTATTGGCCGGCCGGGCTTGGCCGGCCAATAGCAGCGATCTGGGGGGTGGCACCATGGCCCCCTCTAGTATACACACTAATGATGATTGGTGCTGTCTCGGACAGCACCAATCATCATTAAATTCCGGGTCCCCGGGTCACCGATGACCCGGGAACCGGAAAATCACTGTAGTTGGCTGATTTGGATAAATCAGCCAATTACAGCGATCGTCGGCACGGAGGGGTTAATCACCCCCCCGTGCCGGCAAGCTACGGTGGTCTGCTGTTAGTAACAGCAGCCATCATTACCCGATCGCCGCGTGTTTACACGCAGCGGTCGGGTAAACATCGGGCGTAAATTTACGCCCTGGTGCGTTAAGTACCAGGCTGCGAGGGCGTAAGTTTACGCCCGATGTCGTTAAGGGGTTAAAGTAGTACTCCCTTTTTGAAAAAAAAAAAAAAAAGCTTAATTAACAAACGTTACCAAGTTATATAACTTTGTAATGTGTGTCTTTCTCTCACCTTTTTCTCTCAAAGTATACATACCAAATAACTGTCGACCCCCGTCCTCTTTTCCTGGGAGCCATCTTGGGTCGATGCCTTCAGAGCAGTAAGCGGGCCTGGTCTTCCTCTTTGGCGTCTTCCACAGCAGTAAATGGTGGAGGGAAAAGGCTGCAGGTGCTGGGAAGCTTGGCTCATCAGCTGTTAAAAAAACTAAAACTCCCATTATGCCTGGACAGATAAAGCTTTGGCTGTCTGGGCATGATGGGAGTTGTAGTTTTTGTAACAGCTGGAGGGCCAAGGTTCCCTACCCCTTTGTTATAGTATCTGGTTCTAATCTATGTGTATATTTGAAGACAGGGCCGTTTTAATACATTGGTGGGCCCAGTGCACAGCCCTCAAGAGTGCCCCCCCCCCCCCAACCCAGCGTTATCAGAATCGGAGCTCCACACACAGTATAATGCCCTGAATGCCCCCACACTGTATTAGGAGCCCCAATAGTAGTTACCTTATAACCTTATAAAGATATCCCCACTGATACCATTACAAAATACCGCCAAACCATTACCACTATCACTACAAGCCTATAACAGTTACATCCATTTACTCACAGGGGGCGTCTTCTCTGATCAGAGTCTTTCACCTTTTCTTTCACTCCTTCCAGCCTGGGCCACCTTTAAGTCTTCCCCCGGCTGTGAATCTTCTCTTCAGACTCTGCCAGAGAAACATTTTAGGCTCCAACACATACAGTAGTAAGGTCCCCTGTACCCCTATACAGTAGTCACCCCCCTTTGTGCTCCTATATAGTAGTTACACCCCTCTATGCCCCTATATAATAGTTACACCCCTCTGTGCCCCTATATAGTAGTTACACCCCTCTGTGCCCCTATATAATAGTTACACCCCTCTGTACCTCTATATAGTAGTTACCCCCCTATGTACCCCTATATAGTAGTTACCCCCCTCTGTGCACCTATTTAGTAGTTACACCCCTCTGTGCTCCCACTTAATAATTAGGTATGCTCTGTGCCCCAATATAGTAGTAAGGTCCCTATATAGTATAGGCCCCTCTGTGCAGCCCTAATGTTAGAATAGACCCGTGTGCTGCCCCCAGTAGTATAGAAAACTGTGTGCTGCCCCCAGTAGTATAGAAAGCTGTGTGCTGCCCCCAGTAGTATATAGAGCTGTGTGCTGCCCCCAGTAGTATATAGAGCTGTGTGCTACCCCCAGTAGTATATAGACCCCATTGTACTGCCCCCAGTAGTATATAGACCACTAGGTGCTGCCCCCAGTAGTATATAGACCCCTTGTGTGCTGCCCCTAGTACTATAGACCACTAGGTGCTGCCCCCATTAGTATATAGCCCCCTCTGTGCATCCCCCAGTAGTATATAGACCCCTTATGCACTGCCCCCAGTAGTATATAGACCCCTTGTGTGCTGCCCCTAGTACTATAGACCACTAGGTGCTGCACCCATTAGTATATAGCCCCCTCTGTGCTCCCCCAGTTATATATACCCGCCACTGTGCATCCCCCAGTAGTATATATACCCCCTTGTGCTCCCCCAAGTAGTATATAGTCCCCCTGTGCACCCCACAGTAGTATATATCCCCTGTGCTCCCCCAAGTAGTATATAGTCCCCCTGTGCTCCCCACAGTAGTATATATCCCCTGTGCTCCCCCAAGTAGTATATAGTCCCCCTGTTCCCCCTCACAGTAGTATATATCCCTTGTGTTCCCCCAAGTAGTATATAGTCCCCCTGTGCACCCCACAGTAGTATTAATATCCCCTGTGCGCCCCTATATAGCCCCCTGTGTGCTCCCTGACTTATATATACCCCCCTGTGCACCCCCCTTTTATATAATCCCCCTGTGCACCCCTGTTATATATATCCCCTGTGTGGCCCAGTTATATATATACCCCCTGTGTGCCCCCCCCCTCCAGTTATATATATACCCCCTGTGTGCCCCCAGTTATATATATATATCCCCTGTGTGCCCCCAGTTTTATATATATATATATATATATATACCCCCTGTGTGCCCCCAGTTTTATATATATATATATATATATATATATATATATATATATATATATATATATATATATATATATATATATATATATATATATATATATATATATATATATATATAACCACAAGCCAAAAAGACAGAAATGGATGCACATCGCACCCATGGCTGACACAAAAGCTTATTCAGCTACATTTAAAACCAACATCAGAAGTTAGTATATAATTTGGCCAAACCATATTGCCTTATGCACCTGTGTACATAAGGGGAGGATCTCCTAGTATTCTCCCATTCTACCTGCAGAGGAATGGAGAGAGAGGTAAGAGCTTGTTCACACTTGTGTTGCTTGGCGTCCACTTTTTCCGCCGGTGGCGCCTGCGGGGTTCGGGGGGGGCCCTTTAGGGTCTGGTCCTGTGACAATGGGGTTGCGGGGCCATTCCGTGGCCCCCCTTTTCTGCTTGCGCACGTCTTGCGGGGATTGTGGTCACTGACCGGCACAGTGATGTTTTTTAGTTAGGGACTCATGTGTATCAGAAGACCTGCACGTGGTACATGAGGCAATATGGTTTGGCCAAATTATATACTAACTACTGATGTTGGTTTTAAATGTAGCTGAATAAGCTTTCGTGTCAGCCATGGGTGCGATGTGCAGCCATTTCTGTCTTATTGGCTTGTGCATATTTTATGTATTCTGTCCCTTTTTTCATTGTGGCTAGCACTCGTGCTGTGTAAGACCCATGTGATCCAAATTAGCAGGAAGCACCTGTGTACATAAGGGGAGGATCACCTAGTATTCTCCCATTCTATCTGCAGAGGAATGGAGAGAGGTAAGAGCTTGTTCACACTTATGTTGCTTGGCGTCCACTTTTTCCGCCAGTGGCGCCTGCGGGGTTCGGGGGGGCCCTTTAGGGTCTGGTCCTGTGACAATGGGGTTGCAGGGCCATTCCGTGGCCCCCCTTCTCTGCTTGCGCACGTCTTGCGGGGATTGTGGTCGCTGACCGGCACAGTGATGTTTTTTAGTTAGGGACTCATGTGTATCAGAAGACCTGCACGTGGTACATGAGGCAATATGGTTTGGCCAAATTATATACTAACTTCTGATGTTGGTTTTAAATGTAGCTGAATAAGCTTTTGTGTCAGCCATGGGTGCGATGTGCAGCCATTTCTGTCTTTTTCGCTTGTGCATATATATATATATATATACCCCCTGTGTGCTCCCCAAGTTATGTATACCCCCTTGTACATAATCCCCCTGTGCACCCCCCAGTTATATATATATATATATCCCCTGTGTGCCCCCAGTTATATATATACTGTATATATACACCCCCTGTGTGCCATCCAAGTTATATATACCCCCCTGTGTGCTCCCCAAGTTATATATACCCCCTTTATATAATCCCCCTGTGCACCCCCCAGTTATATATATACACCCCCTGTGTGCCCCCAGTTATATATATATATATATATATATATATATATATACACCCCCTGTGTACCCCCAGTTATATATATATATACACCCCCTGTGTGCCCCCAGTTATATATATATACCCCCTGTGTGCCCCCAGATATATATATACCCACTGTGTGCCCCAGATATACATATACCCCCTGTGTGCCCCCAGATATATATACCCAGTGTGCCTCCAGATATATATACCCCCTGTGCACCCCCTTTTATATAATCCCCCGTCACTGTGCGCTCCCCCAGTTTAAATATACCTCCTGTGTGGCCCCCCCAATTATATATACCCCCCTGTGCACCCCATCCCCCCAGTAGTATATAGGCCCCCCCTTGTGTGCTGCCTACCGTTATATAGCCCCCCTTTGGGCTTCCCCCTGCCATATAGCAAGTAACAAAAAAAACAAACACTTTATACTCACCTGGGTCCGCGCGTTCCTCTTCTCTTCACCTCACCTCACACTTATGGCTGCAGGCAGTGCTTTACCTGCGGTCACAAGAGGCCGCTCTTCCCTCTCGCGGTGTCGGCGCTGAGTGACGTCACTCAGCGCCGATACCACTGCGGGAAAGCGGCCTCTTGTGACCGCAGGCAAAGCACTGCCTGCGGTCACCAGGATGACTGACAGGGAGGGAGCCAATAGCTCCCGACCTGTCAGTGCCACTGCTGCTGCCTGTACCTATGAGCGCTCATAGCTACAGTACAGAGCGCCGCAGGGGGGGCCCTGCAGGGGGCACCATGGATGGGTAACCTTACCCATCCCGATGGCGCCCTCCTGGCAGGCTGGTGGCCGGAGCCCTGTGCGATCGCAATGGTCACACAGAGCAAAAGCCGGCCCTGCTCAGGGTGGGCCCCTTTAACCAGTGGGCCCGGTGCACGTGCACCATGGGCCCTCTGGTTAAAGCGGCCCTGTTTGAAGAGGAAGCCTAATACTATAGATTTGACCCTGCATATCCATTGATTGCCCAGTATGCTATGAATGCTTTGAATTTACCTTGCTTTTTATACACAATGCTGCTTATGTATATAATGTATACATTTCATTTTTTTATTTTTTTTCTTGCTTTCCACAGTGATCATTCACAAGTGTTCCAACCCTATGTAGCCCGTGCACGCAGAAACAGCACTACTGTAGTGAATCGTCAGACCATGGTAAGTCAGTGGTGTTGATGTGATTAATATGGCTCCACCTTAAAGGGGTTGTCCAGTGAAAACTTTTTTCTTTCAAATCAATTGGTTTCAGAAAGTTACATAGATTTGTAATTTACTTCTATTTAAAAATCTTAAGTCTTCCTATACTTATTAGCTGCTGTATGTCCTGCAGGAAATGTTTACTTTTCAGTCTGACACTTTCTCTGCTCTGGCCCAGACAGGAACTCTCCAGAGCAGGAAAGGTTTTCTATGAGGATTTGCTGCTGCTCTGGACAGTTTCTGTCTCAGACAGAGATGTCAGCAGAGAGCACTGTCAGACTGAAAAGAAAACCTTTCCTGTAGGACTTACAGCAGCTGATGAGTATGGGAAGACTTGAGAGTTTTTTTTAATAGACTTAAATTACAAGTCTATATAACTTTCTTAAACCAGCTGATTTGAAAGAATATTTGCTGAATTACCCACAGTCATATTGTAAAAATATTGCTCCTAAAACCGTGCTGTCACTGCTCAAATTTGTCATGTAAATACCAAAAATGGATCCTATTTTTGTAGCATACACAAACGTGGTTGACCACATTTTTCTGTACTTTAAAATTAAACGTGCTAAAACAGATATACTCTAGTGAAACAGCTGCAAAAATGCAGTGTGAACCTAGCCTTAGGCTGCATGCACATGTCCGTGAAATTTCCGGATACATTTCTGCATTCATAGGCTTCTATTAGGCACGGACACCCTTCAGTTTTTCCATTAAAGGGCGTGCAGTCCAGAAAATATCTCTGGGAAGTTATAGAGCCTTCCCTATTTTTGTCTGGAATTCTGACACGGTTACCCCTTAAAAGTCTATGGGAGCATGATGACCCAATAGGTTGGGACTTGTCGCCTTAATAGAGATTCAAAGGATGCCCCCACATTAGTGTTCATTTTGCTCGTACAGAGTAAAGTCTCTCATAGGTTTTCAGGTAGTTCATGAGAAACGCTGTTAGTGACTTCAGCACCCGATCCTGGTGAAGCAGCTGCCAGTGTAAAGGCCCAGTACTGTTTGTTTGCACTGTGAGATATTACATTAATAACTCTTAGTCATTCTCTCCATGCAGGTGCCGTCATCCTCTCCTGTCCGCATTCCTAGCAGCAGACTTCATCAGCTGAAAAGGGTATATTCACCAATGTCATTCCACTGTTTTTCACCTTATGGCAAAACCTGTAGAAAAGTGACCCCTGAGTCCTATACATCTATACATACTTTTTTTTCCCTCTAATAAAAATTTTTAATAAGTGTATAATATGTATATATTATATGCAAAGTATATTAATTTCCACGTCGCTGAAAACAGAATGTTAAAAACTAGTGCTGAATTATCAGTGGACTGTTGGATGCCGAGAAATCTGTGTATGATATATAGAACTCATTGTAGATAGTTTACACAGCACTGCAGGTTTATTACACGTGGAATAAAGTCCGCTACAGGCATTCCACGTCCGTTTTCCTTGCAGAACACGTTACCTGAGAATGCAGCCTTAGTATCTGACAGACTGTGTTTGGATGGATGTTACCTATTTATTGTGCTAGAAATAAGTCATTTAGTGCCAGCCCTGTGGTATAGAAATAGCTGACTCACGTCATTTCTTTATTCTATGTAGGAGGAAGGAGTAGACTTAATGAATCGAGAAACAGCCCGTGAGCGGTAAGTGTTAGCTTAAAGCGAATGTACCAGCAGGTACGTCACTTTATGACTTTTTTTTTTTTTTTTTTACATCAGTAGACTGGGGCAGGGATGTTGGTGCGTCAGTCCCCTTTTTTTTTTTTTTTTTTTTTTTTATATATAAATTGTGTTGGTCTATTCCCAGTCACCGGCCTGAAGCACTGGAGGTGGGCCCAACCTCAGTGTGACATTCTGCCCTCCACTCTGACACGGCTCCATTGATTGTAATGGAGCCGCGTCACAGACGTTTCGAGGAACGCGCGGGCCCACCTCCAGTGCTTCAGGCCAGTGACAGGGAATAGACTGGCACTGTGCACAAAAAACAGGCCGTGGTTCAAAAAAAGTCTATCAATGTAAAAATCTTAAAGCGATGTACCTACTAGTACATTCACTTTAAGGGTCATTGTAAACTGATCACTGATATTTGTGATATTAAAATTATTGAAATTGTCGATAATATGGTGTGTGCTATTTTTTTTTTTTCACTAGTGAAGTGCAGACAGCCATGCAGATGAGCTTATCCTGGGAAGAAAGCTTTAATCTAGTAAGCTGTTTTTTTTTTGTTTTTTTTTTTGTTTTTTTTTTAATGTTCTTGCTCCTGGCCCTATCAAACACTGGCTCACATTTACCTGTATGCGCTCCTGATTAGAAGCTTGTGCAGTTAAAGGGCCAGCGTCGGCACTTGCTGATACTGCAGCTGGCCCAGGCTGCCAAGCAGTGCATTTGGAATTCTGGAGCTGTTCAGAATTACGGATGCCCCCATAGGGTTACATCCATAATTGACAACGACCGTCCAAAAAATTAATGGATGATACCCATTAGCTCTGGTGCTAGCATCCTTTCTTCCCACCTCTCGGAAGCATATTTTCCAAGATGTGAAGAAGTGGGTGTAAGTCCTGGTTAGAGATGAGTGCAAATGAGCATGCTGTAGCCCAATCGTTCAGTATTTGAAAACCAGTGGCTGCAGAAGTTGGATTCAGCCCTAGAGCTGCCTGGAAAACCTGGATATAGCCATAGGCTGTATCAATGTTTTACAGGCGGCTCTAGGGCTGCATCCAACTTCTGATGCCACTGGTATTCAAATGCTGAACGATCAGACTCTAGCTTGCTCATCTTTAGTCCTGATCATAGTTTGCAAGATGAAATCTGCATGGGGTGACCAGCTGCACAACGTCACTAATATTGTGCTGGGGAGCAGAAGTACTGATGGTCTTCTAGACCACAGCATCAAACTCAGGCCCTCCTGCTGTCACAGAACTACTACTCCCATCATGCATGGAGAGCAAGATAGGAATTGTAGTTTTGCAACAGTTGGAGGGCCTGAGTTTGACACCCCTCTTCTAGACTGTAAGACCTGTACTTGCTTTGAACTTATTAACAGTTAGTTATCCCCTTTCACTCCGTTCCTCCTGGCGATCTCCAGATCGGCCTCTGGCTCCTTTGTTTTGAATAGAGCCGTGTATTGCATGTGACCCACAGTTCTATTTATTCGCTATAGAGCAACTGGAAAGAGTCAAGTTTTGTACTCTCCGAGATAGATCACCAGGGACACCGAGGTTGTGCGCATGCGCCCTCCCCAATGATCTTTCTTGTTCCCTAGTAAGTTTTAATAGGAAAACCCCTTTAAATCTTCCTTAAGAGGAACCTAATAAAAAAACACACAAAAAAAAACACCACCCTCACTAAGAAGATGCAGTTTACATAGTTTGAGCACTTATAAACCATACACTTTTTCTTACAGAGCGACAATGATTATGACAAGTTGGACAAGCCTTCCTCTCCAAAGCGTGTTGACTTTGCCCCCGTATCACCAGCACCGTCTCCTACCAGAGGAATAGGAAAGGTAATGATATAGTACTAAGTTACTACAGCTGTGGGTTGGTTGTCACATGCCAGTGTTGTCACATCACAGTGTTTGGGTATGTGGCATAACCTGATGTCTGTTGGGTTGTACTAGGTAATGTATAATGCCTGTGAATCTAGAATTGTGCCCGCTGGGATATTGGTGTGTGTTCTATTTCCATAGAACTTCTTTGCTTTATCCATGCGATATAATTCTAATGAGTTATCAGGGCTTCCAGTCTCTGAGTGCAGGTAGCATATCACTGAGTTGTAGCATATCACTCCTTTATATGTATAGTTCACCTTGTTCTATTGCACTGCATACATACTATTGCCTTTTTTATGGACCAGACTAAGTATTCTCTTTCTTTATAACCCTCAGCAATGTTTTTCTCCGTCTCTACAAATGTGTCTGGGCAGCAATGGTTTGCCCCCCAGCCCTATCCCTAGTCCAACAAGGCGCTTCACCACGTAAGTATCACATACTTTCTACAAGTCTGTTGGCACTCCTGTCTACCGTGTTGGTGTGGTAATAGCCCTTTGTGTATGTTATATAACCTAGTTTACATGCCAACTGTCCCTTTTTCTTGTTTGTGCTTGAGTGCGCATGCTGGTCTTTTGTCCACCAGTCATTTGGCATTGATAAATTTAGGCTCAGGAACTGTAGTTATGGACAATAATAACTCCAAGTCTTCTAGATTCTGTTTGATTCACATTAACATTTATCTATGAAATCAGATCATTGTAAAGGAGTTGCTTGCGGATACTATGTGGCTGCACGTGAAGTCCCAAAAGTGTTAGACATGGCACCTTATCCATCTTTTAGTTGGGGTGTGGCGGTGGAGGGTCTTTTGGAAGGTCGCAGTGATGTTAATGGAAACTCTATAAGTTTTTTATCATACAGGATAAGTGAAGCAATATGTGAATAGTTTAAACTTTTTCCAAATTTTATGTGCAGCTTTTTTTATTCGAATATTGTAAACTGGTGTGGGTTTTTCCCCTCTACATTGGTTATTGAAAGGACAACTCCAGTCAAAATGTAGTTTTTAATATGTTATTACATAAGGAAAGTTGGACAAATTCCTAATATACACTTATTATGGAAAATGCACATATACTGCTATTTTCCTCAATTTAGTAGATCAGGCAGATTTCAATTTCTCTAAAAAACCGTGACGTCATGAATCAGAGCAGGGCTGGGTGTAATTACTATGAAGCGTCCAGCAGGGAGCGCAGTATATGGAGAAATTACATTGTAATTTTGGCACGGGTTGCAGTCATCTATAGCAGCACTGTACCTGTACCTGTTTTGTGTGTGAGGTCTTTGCCCTGTGTACACATACTCAGTAGTTATTATGGTAGAAAAAGACATATGTCACAGTTGGGACACTGGAAAGTAAGACTTAGATTCAAGCTGTGCCAGAGCTTCTGTTTGCTTGAGGCGTTTTACACAGTTAATGTATATGGTAAAACAAATTCTGGACACCCTCCCCCCCACAGTAACCAGCAGAGCTGTATTACATATACATATGGTATATGCAGGGCACATACTGTACATATGTTACCTTTTTATGCTGCTAGCTAGCATTTTCGAATTCCTAATAGAAATGGAGGGAAGCCTTATCTAATGTAATTTAAAAAGTTATGTATAAAAGTACCTTATATAACTTTGCCGTTTTAATTTTTTTTTTCTCTCTCTCCGCACCATTGTCCTCAGCAGGAGGAGTCAGAGTCCCATCAACTGTATACGTCCAAGTGCACTAGGTCCTATAAAGAGGAAAGGTATCATATTCTATCTGTTTAACAAACCATATACTTTTGTAAAGGCTTTTATACAATCTAGACCAGTGCTCCTCTAACTGTGAGGCAGGCCTCACCAGTGAGGCGCCCCCTAGTTGTTGGTGAGGCCCAGCTGGGGAGGGAGTTTTCACAAAAGTTACTATGATCTGCACAGTCCTTTTGCGGTTTCCAAAAATCTCCATTTTAGCAACATTATTAACTTAATTTGTACTTGCTTTATTAGTGTATAGAGCTTTGAAGATGGGTGAAAGGCAGCCCTAGCATTATTTTCAGCTTTTAAATGGACTTTCACCACAGATACTGAGGCCTAGGTACCCCCTTGGTCAGTCTGGTGAGGCCCAGGCATTGCCTTGGTCTGTTGGGTGAGGCTCCAGAAGAAATAGTTTGAGAAGCACTGATCTAGACAATAATACATATATATGCATGGCAGATGTTACTCTTGTGCTTCATCCCGTGGTACATCAGTGTATCCAAGTCATGCTAGAGAAAGTACATGTGGAGTTATCAGGGCTGCCAGTTGTAAAGTACAGACTGAGTGGTAGTATATTACTCCTACACGACTGTCATTCTGTGCGGGCATCACTATATAGGATAAAAAAAATTTGGCTCTGTGGCACTTTATCCAAAATGCAGTATGCTGTGTTTTTTTTTTCTTTTCCTGCAAATGCCAGGAAAAAAGGGGGGGAAGCCATTTTCAACTAAGGTTAAAAAAGCCAGATTTTTTTTTTTTTTTTTTGTTCTGTTTTGTTTTTTAGGCCAGAAAATGCCACAAAAGGTGTGAAGCCACCCTTGTGCAGTGCCTTTTATACCTAGTCGTATAAATGACTGACTTTTTTTTTATTATTATTATTTTTAAATAGTTGAGATGGACATGGAGACTCAGCCAAAGAGACTATTTCAAGGAACAACAAACATGCTGTCTCCAGACATGACCCATCTGTCAGATTACAGCTGGTAAGGTTAAATCTTCAGAAGGTTAGATGATTTATTACTTTGACTTCTTTTTTTTTTATTTTTTTTTAATATATATATATATATATATATATATATATATATATATATATATATATATAATCTAGATTCTGTCACCAATAATTGATTTTATTTTTAACTATAACTGTTAAAGTATTACTGTTATTTAAAGAAACAACTTTTGACTTGTCGGAGGTTTTGATTGGTCAGGGTGCTTAGACCTTTTACAATCACTAGAATGAGCCGTGAGAAATGCTCCACAAAGTGCTTCTCTCCCTCTACAGGAGACAGGCTTCATAGACTTACTACAGAATCTGTCTCCAGCAGTGCGAGATAGAAGTGCTTAGTGGAGCATGTGGGTCTCTGCACATAGACTCTGACCAATCAAATTGTGTGTGCTGTTCTTAAATTGACTGTGACACTTAAAGGCTACATTCACAATCTGTGTAGTGTGTTTTTAGGACAAGAATGATCATTGTTTTCCATTAAAATAGAGAAATGTGTTGCATTTAAGTCAATGCAAACAGTGGCCGTTGTTCATACAGTGTATTGAACAGCCATTGTTTGCTATGGCCGTAGAAATAATTGACTTGTCAATTATTTCCAGCAGACGTGCATTGATTTCAGTGCGACAACAGCCGTTGTTGGGCACTCGTTGTCGTACCATGTGTGAATATGGCCTAAAGGGGTATTAGCGATGAGCGAACGAATGTGGAATTAAAGCGAACAATTAAAAATGATTTTAGGGTCAGATTTAAATCAACGACACACGTTTAAATTTGAATGATCTAACAATTTTCTGCACGATAATCGTCCCATGTAATAGGGATTTTAATCTGAGGTCAAGTTAAAGGGGTTATCCAGTGCTACAAAGACATGGCCACTTTCCCCCTACTGTTGTCTCCAGCTTGGGTGGGGTTTTGAAACTCAGTTCTATTGAAGTAAATGGAGCTTAATTGCAAACTGCACCTAAACTGGAGACAACAGTAGGGGGAAAAGTGGCCATGTTTTTGTAGCGCTGGATAACCCCTTTAATGATAAATTCACACTGATTATTCCTCCTGGCATTACAGAGTTGCACATAGGGACTGGTTTATATCAGGTCTGGTGTCTTTAGCCGCAAGCAGCAGCTCTGAACTGGAGAAGGAGAATAAACTAAATATAAACTAGTACAGAATGAATTGTTAATATAACCATGGGCAGCAACATATAAAACTTTGTTTGAGTAAAATACCCCTTTAAGGCAATGTTTGAGATTAAAATTGGGCTGTATTTTTCAATATGATGATGTGCTCTGTGGAAGTCAATGGTAAATTGGCCAGAGGTGCACACACCAAATAGAGTAAGGACTGTAATTGATTACAATCGAATAATGAACATGCTCTTTATGTATAACCCCCTTTTACTATAAATATATTAATATAAATATAATCTCTGTTCACATATTTTTATGTCCCCCGCCAAATCCAGGTCATTGGAGATGCAAAAAGTTGTGATTGAAACTCTCAAAAAAAAAAAAAAACCTGGTTACTCTTGTACACCAGAAGATTGACACTCAGTGGTGCTTTGGGCCTCTGAAGCATTCATATTAAAGCATAGAAGACAGAAAAGTGCTGTGATCTGAAACTTGTCTAGCTGTTAAACAGCATTAAAGGGGTTATCCAGCACATGATCCCTTTCCCCCTCTCTTGTCTCCAGGTCAGGTGCGGTTTGCAATTAAGCTTCATTCAATTCAATGGAGCTGAGTTTCTAACCACACCCAATCTGGAGATAAGAGTGGTGCAAAAGTGGCCGTGTTTTTGTAGCACTGGATAACCTTTTAGGGTACAAACACACACACTGTATACGCAGCAGATCTGCAGTAGATTTGATGCTGTGTTCAGTTATTTAGATCTAATCTGCTGCGTATTTGCAGCGTATCGCAGCAGTAAATACGCTGCGTATACGGCGTGTGTGTTTGTACCCTTAAAGGGGTTTTCCAGGCAAAATAGACCCTGGCGATCAGCTATTCGGCGCCCACACTACACTGTGTACTGCCTATGTGCTGCACCTGCTTAGTGCAGCTTAGCTGTTATTTACTTGAGCAGCTGGCTCCGTTCACTGCATAGTGGTGGCGGCATGTAACCTCGACTCTGTTCAAATGATCAGTCAGTGATTGATTTTAGCGCTGCTGTGCATAGCTGACCAGTGTAGTTTGCCGTAATAACCCCTTTAATACACTTGGAACCATATTTTACATGTGTTTCTTTTAATTTTCAGCCTTTCGTCAGACCTTGACAGCAGCAGCAGTATCGGTTCTTCATCTGACTCTACAGCCAAGGAAAGTGTTACTGACTCCCCCGCAGCCTGTTCCAACTCTTGCTCTTCATTTATATCACTGGATGATCTGTCACCCAAGTGAGTGACACAAGACCACACCACGGTGTCACCTCATCATTTTTAGACCACGTGGCAAATCACAAAGAACCCTGATGAGTCTTCTCCACTGTGTATTATGGTTTTATGATGTGTATATAGTAACTTCCTGCTGCGGGACTGTTACAGGACTTGAGACATGGAGCAGGGGAATGTGTATTTTGTGTACAGAATAGTATGTACAGGATCGGTGTACATATTGCCTGTGTGTCCCAGGTTTTTGTGTTATTTTAAAGTGTAGTTTTTGCTTTTATTTATTCTTTTAAAACTGTGTGTATTATCTGCAATCATGGATTGAGAATGTAGTAGTGTTGTCTCGGCTTGTCAACGAAAGTCTCTGCCAGGAAGGAACTAGCCGTGCAGTTCCATGTCTTGTAATGTACAGATGGGCCAAGACTCGACTGGTCAGTAAGATTCAGCCTAATAAGACGTAGTTTTTCGTGGTTACTAAAGGTCCCATGAGCTGGCTAGTTTTCACTTCTCACTGCAAAAGTGCTTCTGAATGTTCTGTGACAGGAATGGGGAACCCTCGGCCCTCCGGCTGTTGCACAACTACAATTGCCATCATCCCTGGACAGAGGCTGTCTAGGCATGATGAGAATTGTAGTTTTGCAACAGCTGGTGGCCGAGGGTTCCCCATCCCTGCTCTGTGGCTTGTATTACCATTGGAAATGTAAGTCCTTGACTTTTCTCTTCCTCTGTATCCTCTGTTGTAACTGATGACAACCACTAGATGCTGCCACATCATTTCTACTTGGGGCCTGTGTGTTGAGTTTTATTCTCTTTACTGCTCTCTTTTCCTACTGCTCTACTTTTTGGCTGCGCAATACCTCTATAGTAGCATGCTAGTCTCAATGTTATATCTATGAACCAGATGCCCGAGCATAGGTATATAGCTCCGTTTGCGTATTTATTTTCCTAATGCTGGGCCCGGAAGCCCCTCACTCCCCGCCCCCACGGACTTAATAGAAAAGCATGATATACTTTTTTTTTTTTTTTTTTTACGATGGGAAGAGTCAGTGGTGGACAAATATCACTGTATATCTATACAGTAACATGGAGAATACTCTGGCATATAGGGACTTCTGCCTTAATACAGTAGATGAGATGGTAGTGGAGCTCTGATCACATATTGTAACAGTTATGCTGGGTTCACACTGCTATGTTAAACAGACTGCAAAATGGCAGTATGAGTCCAGCTTTACCAATTTGACTATTTCTGATGCATCTTTGTCTATCAAGTGGAACCACCATGATTTTCTGAGTCCTGACCCCCTCCTGCTCCCAGAGGCCATAGCTTTATACCTAAACTGAGCCTGTTTGTTTTGAAGTGACTCGATGGGACCATAAAACCTAAAAAGTGCCATATGTAAAAAGTTGCTGGTGACATGTAAATATGTATTATGCACAAAAAGCTAAGTAACCCATTTGATCTCCCTTTGCTTAGACAGTGCTCAGGCTGTTCAGTGCAATGATGTGATCACTGTGTCTGTTATACCTGTATAGGAACTTTCTCGGCTAAGCCAATACACTGTGTTATGCCTAGTGCAGATCTGCAGGCTAGGTTAGGGGCGTCCTGGATGAATAGGGCAGTGGTCGGACATGGGTATTGCTGCTCAATTCTATTCCTATTTCGTAGATAGACGAGTGTCCTTTTGTGGTGAAAACCCTTGTGCCAGGCTCCACCTGACATACCCTTTATCTGCTTCATCCCTTCCTGCTTTGTGTGGAGGTCGGTTCAGCGTTGAACAGCAGCATGTGCACAATGCACTTTGATATTGGCTTGGGAGTAATCCATTAAGCGATGTACAGTGAGCTTACTAACAACTTACATGCTATATGTGCCCTTCTACACAAAGGGTCCTATTACACCAACAGATTATCTGACAGATTTTTTTGATCCAAAGCCAGGAACAGACTATAAACAAAGAACAGGTAATAAAGGAAAGACTGAGATTTCTCCTCTTTTCGAATCCATTCCTGGTTTTGGCTTAAAAAAAAAATCTGTCAGGTATTCTGTAAGTATAATAGGGCCCTAAGTCTTCGCAGACAGCACACTGGACCTTAATAGACCCAGGATCAAGAAACAAAAAGCTAAAAATCACTGTAAACTGTCAGGACAGACGTCCACGTATGTAAAGTGGATTGTATTTGCTGTTTGGATCAAACTTTTAACTTTTTATTTTTTTTATATATATATGAGAAAAGAAAAATTGCCTATCCTTGACATACATCTTGTTTGTTAGGTTAGTAATCTATTTTGTATAGCTAAGATTTACATAAATTCCTATATTTGTCTTATTCTTGAAATAAATGTCTGTGTGGTGTACAAGCAATTGATATGTCCTCTTATTTGCCCCTTTAGCATGCTTACTAGTAGACTTCAGGTCCTGTTACTGCCAGGTACCAGAATGTGTATTCCTAGCTTGAGGCTAGGTTCCTGAAAAGCAATTAACATCTTGTTTTTACATACAATAGGGTGTGACTAACTAAGCAACCTTTTTTGCCCCAACCAGCCCAGCACCCGCCCCGCCCCCCCCCCCCCCCCCCCCCCCCCCCCCCCCCCCCCCCCCCCTTGATGTTTTTGGAAGACTATAGAATTTTCATTGTACAGTAGGGGCTCTTGAAGAGGTCCTTGGAATATTACACAGAAAGATTATCATGCAAAAAAAAAACCAAAAACATTATAATCGAATTTAAGCCGTAATCTTTCCGTCAAACAACTAACGAAAATAAGTTTGTATGTCTCTGCTTGCTTCTTTTGAGCTGAGCAAAAAATCATTGTTAATCACTCTCAAATCTTTCAGTGTACGTACACATTGTTCGTTCATAATTACGATGAATGCATAGCTTCCAACCGTCCCGGATTCCGTGGGACAGTCCCGTTTTCGGGGTGCGGTCCCGGAATGGCCCCCAGTGTCCCGCATTATATGTGGCCCCACCGAAAAAAACAATAAACCAGTAACTCACCTGTCCGCCGGACCCAGCAGCTCCTCTCCCGGCAGAGAGCGCACTCCCGTCATCCTCCGGTGGCGGGCAGCGGGGTATACTGACAATGACTGTACCAGAAGTGAGCTGCAGCCTCTATCATGAATTACTTCCGGAACAGTCAGTGTCTGCATACCCCGCTGCCCACCCCGGATGTTGACGGGAGTGCGCGCTCTGCCGGGAGAGGAGCTGCTGGGACCGGCAGACAGGTGAGTCACAAATGGGGGGATTGGCTACTATGTGGGGTGCTATATGGGGGATTGGCTACTATGTGGGGCACTATATGGGGGGGATTGGCTACTATGTGGGGTGCTATATGGGGGATTGGCTACTATGGGGGGATTGGCTACTATGTGTGGTGCTATATGGGGGGATTGGCTACTATATGGGGGGATTGGCTACTATGTGGGCACTATATGGGGGATTGGCTACTATGTGGGGCATATGGGGGCATTGGCTACTATGTGGGCACTATATGGGGCATTGGCTACTATGTGGGGCATATGGGGGCATTGGCTACTATGTGGGCACTATATGGGGCATTGGCTACTATGTGGGGCACTATATGGGGGATTGGCTACTATGTGGAGCGCTATATGGGGGGATTGGATACTATGTGGGCACTATTGGGGGGATTGGCTACTGTGGGGCACTATATGGGGGGATTGGCTACTATGTGGGGCACTATATGGGGGGATTGGCTACTATGTGTGGCACTATTGGGGGGTTTGGATGCTATGTGGGGCACTATAATGGGGGATTGGATACTATATAGGGTATATAGGGCATTTTTGGGGGGATTGGATACTATATCGGGCACTATTCAGTCAGCATCATGTGGTGACTGTAGGGGCGTGGCTATGGAGGGTCGCTATGGGGGCGTGGCTATGGAGGATTACTATGGGGACCGCAACCGATTTGCGATCATGACAAGGGCTTGCCAAGGCAGGCTTCCATCCACAGACAGCCGTTTTGGGAGTTTTGCCCCTCGTCAGTGTGGAGTAGGATTCTGGCTAGTTGGGGCAATAGCAAATCGACCAACAAAACACAGTTATCACTGAACTCAAGGAGAACAGTGAAAAAAATTCCAATGAAGTACTCAATCGAGTCTCCACTGATGCCCCCAAAAATTTTAATATGCAAAACAGGAGTCCGTGGAGCCTCGGTTGCGAGTCTCAAAACACGGGATAGCCAGATATCTCTATCTGTTACCACGGGGTGCCTCCATGATAGGGAGAGCACCACACCACCCTGACTCTTGATTGAGTACTTCATTGGAATTTTTTTGCTATTGCCCCAACTAGCCAGAATTCTACTCCACACTGACGAGGGGCAAAAACCCCGAAATGGCTGTCTGTGGATGGAAGCCTGCCTTGGCAAGCCCTTGTCATGATCGCAATACTCGCACCTTGAGTTAGACATTGACACAAAGGGGCCACCCTGGTGTTTCCCTATTTACGTTCCAATACCCGCAACAGAGTGGGACTTAGGGAGAGCACCACACCACCCTGATAAATAGCCCCTTAAGTCCCACTCTGTTGCGGGTATTGGAACGTAAATAGGGAAACACCAGGGTGGCCCCTTTTTGTCAATGTCTAACTCAAGGTGCGAGTATTGCGATCATGACCAGGGCTTGCCAAGGCAGGCTTCCATCCACAGACAGCCGTTTCGGGGTTTTTGCCCCTCGTCAGTGTGGAGTAGAATTCTGGCTAGTTGGGGCAATAGCAAAAAAATTCCAATGAAGTACTCAATCAAGAGTCAGGGTGGTGTGGTGCTCTCCCTATCATGGAGGCACCCCATGGCAACAGGCTAGAGATATCTGGCTATCCCGTGTTTTGAGACTTGTAACCGAGGCTCCACGGACTCCTGTTTTGCATATTTAAATTTTTGGGGGCATCAGTGGAGACTCTTGATTGAGTACTTCATTGGAATTTTTTTCACTGTTCTCCCTGAGTTCAGTGATAACTGTGTTTTATTGTTCTGGTACATCGCTTTGTGTGTTTTTTTTTGTTTTTTTTAACACCTGAATGGATTGGCACAGGGATGCAGGTGGCACGGTCTATTCCTGAGCACCAGCCCAGCATTAAGCACTGGGGACAGGCTCGCCAGCCCCCAGGGTGACAAAACACCCTCCCCTCTGACACCGCTTTGTGGAGAGGAAATCGTCACCCTGGGGGCTGGTGGGCCTGTCCCCAGTGCTTTATCCTGGGCCGGTGCTTGGGAATAGACTGATACACACACGCACCTACACCTCTTTACATGCTGTCAATGAGGTTTATTAAGTGTCTGAGCAATGTTCTGCCACACTGAATGTACCATTGCCAACCAATAATATCACATGTGTGTTCTATGGAGTCCAGATATGTCCAGTTTTGGTCTCGCAGACTGCCCACAGTAACATGAAGAACATAAAGCATGGTTTTGTTGTGTTAAAAAAAAACATTGGGGGAGATTTATCAAACAGGGGTAAAGTAGAATTGTCTAAGTTGCCCCTAGCAACCTGTCAGATTCCATTTTTCATTTTCAAAGAATCTGTGAGGAATGAAAAGTGGAATCTGATTGGTTGCTAGGGACAACTAAGACAATTTTACTTTACAACAGTTTGATAAATCTCCTCCCATTGAGTTTTCTTTTCCCAGATGCAACGATAGCTGGAGATTTGGGGGGGTTAAAGGGGCTGGGGTTACATACTCGCAGCGGAATGAAAATTCCGCTGCGGGTATGTAACCCCATTGAGCTTCACACTACATGGATTCGCAGTGGATTTCGCTGCAAAATCACTGCGCTGGCTAATACATGCGGTCCCCAGCTGCACATAGAAACTGAGGACTGCCTGTTGCAGATAGGGCTCATGCCGGGAGCCCTCTCTGTTGACGAGTATACTTGTCCTGCGGCGTTAAGAGGTGAAATGGCACAAATGATACAGTGATAGATTGTGAGGCCCGGGCCTTGTGATTACTTATGGCTTCTAAAGGCACTGCAAACGAGCGCCGATCTCACTGATTGTCGCTTCTCTTGAGTCCTTTCACCATATGGAGCCATGTAAAAGGACCCTTAGAATAACTTACAGTTTTGCCACCCCCGGGGCGATTTATCATAGGCAGGGCCGTATTACCAGCTCCTGCTGCCCTAGGCACTAAACCTGCAGACGCCTCATCTTCACTCAATTAGCATCATGATTTTCTAGTTTCTGAACATTATATTAAGATCTGATCAGTCTTGGGCTGTGTTCCCACATTTACTGTACGTCACCACATGCAGCGGAAATACCACCATACTGTGACTGGATAACACCAACATACCAGACCTGACTAATGTCACCATACTGTGACTGGATAACACCAACATACCAGACCTGACTAATGTCACCATACTGTGACTGGATAACATAGAGGGCCCTTTTAATACATTGGTGGGCCCAGTGCACAGCCCTCAAGAGTGCCTGCTCCCCAACCCAGCGTTATCAGAATCTGAGCTCCACACACAGTATAATACCCCCACACTGTATTAAGAGCCCCAATACATACGGTAGTTACCTTATAACCTTATAAAGATATCACTAATGATACCATTACATAATACCGCCACACCATGACCGCCGTCAATACAAGCCTATGACAGTTACATCCATTTACTCACAGGGGGCGTCTTCTCTGATCAGAGTCTTTCACCTTTTCTTTTTTCTCACCATCCAGCGTGGGCCACCTTTAAGGGCCCTATTCCACAGGAACGATAATCGGACGATTATCTCTCGGTGGAATAGAGAGAACGATCAGCCGATGATTCTGTCATCGGCTGATTGTTCATTTAGGGCCAGACCTAAAATCATCCCCCCACCGACGGGCGACCAGCTTCAGAATGGCCTGTCAGCTGACGGAGCGTTTAGCCAATCACAGGCCGGGGCTGCCGCGGCCTGTGATTGGCTGAATGAATTGTCAGCTGACAGGCCATTCTGAAGCCAGAGCGCGCGAGACCCGGGGAGGAAGACAGAGCGGAGGAGAAGCCCTGCAGGTAATGTATGCTGCAAGGGCTGCAAGGACATCGGTAACAATGTCCCTGCAGCCCTCGATCAACGATTATAGGGCCATGGAATAGGCCCAGTAAACGAGCGGCGATCTAGCAGATCGGCGCTCGTTTACATCGTTGATCGGGCCCTGCTCTGCCCGTGGAATAGGGCACTAAGTCTTCCCCCAGCTATGAATCATCTCTCGAGAAACATTTTAGGCTCCAACACATACAGTAGTTAGGTCCCCTGTACCCCTATATAGTAGTCACACTCCTATAGGCACCTCTGTGCAGCCCCAATGTTAGTATAGACCTGTGTGCTGCCCCCAGTAGTATAGATCCCCGGTGTGCTGCCCCCAGTAGTATATAGATCCCTGTGTGCTGCCCCCAGTAGTATAGAAAGCTGTATGCTGCCCTCAGTAGTATAGACAGCTGTGTGCTGCCCCCAGTAGTATATAGACACCTGTGTGCTGCCCCCAGTACTATAGACCACTATGTGCTGCCCCTAGTAGTATATAGACCCCCTGTGTGCAGCTCCCAGTAGTATATAGACCCCCTGTGTGCTGCCCCCAGTAGTATATAGACCCCCTGTGCGCTGCCCTGAGTAGTGTATAGACTCCTTGTGTGCTGCCCCTAGTACTATAGACCACTAGGTGTTCCCCCCAGCAGTATATAGCCCCCTCTGTGCTCCCCCAGTTATATATATCCCCCTGTGCATCCCCCAGTAGTATATATACACCCCTGTGCACCCCCCAGTAGTATATATATCCCCTGTGCTCCCCCTAGTAGTATATAGTCCCCCTGTGCACCCCCAGTAGTATATATATATCCCCTGTGTGCCCCCCAGTATGCTTTCCTAGTTATGCCCCCCTGTGCGCTCCCCGAGTTATATATGTACCCCCTGTGCGCCCCCCCCAGTAGTATATAGGCCCTCTGTGGCACCCCTAGTAGTATAGACCCCCGCTGTGTGCTGCCCCGTTATATAGCCCCCCTTTTTGCCCCCCCCAGTAGTATAAAGGCCCCCCTGTGGACCCCCGCTTTGTGCTGCCCCCCGTTATATAGCCCCCCTTTGTGCTCCCCCTCCCATATAGCAAATAAAAAATAAACAAACACGTATACTCACCTGGGTCCGCGTGTCTCCTCCTCACTTCACCTAACCCTTGTGGCCGCAGTCACAAGAGGCCTTCCTTCCCCCTGGTGTAAGCTACCCATAGCAGTTTACACCAGTGTATATTTTAAACCATGTGATAAACTCGGGCCCCTCTTTCTATTATAACAAACATAGAATATGGCAGACCAAGAGTATGAAACCAAGGACTCCAGATAGACTTTCTGCCATTTTTACTTTGATTGATGTAAAAATTATCAGTTTCCTAATCTTTGGTGATGTTGATTTCTTAGCTCCAAAACTTGGAGCCAGACTTATTTTTAACCTGGGGCAAAGCTTCAGTTTGTTGTCTTAGGGTACGTTCACACCTACAGGATCTGCAGCAGATTTGATGCTGTGTTCAGTTATTTAAATGAAATCTGCTGCAGAAAATCAGCTGCAGATCCTGTAGCTGTGAACACACCATTAGGCTGGGTTCACACTACGTATATTTCAGTCAGTATTGTGGTCCTCATATTGCAACCAAAACCAGGAGTGGATTAAAAACACAGAAAGGATCTGTTCACACAATGTTGAAATTGAGTGGATGGCCGCCATATAACAGTAAATAACTGCCATTATTTCAATATAACAGACGTTGTTTTAAAATAACAGCAAATATTTGCCATTAAATGGCGGCCATCCACTCAATTTCAACATTATGTGGACAGATCCTTTCTGTGTTTTTAATACACTCCTGGTTTTGGTTGCAATATGAGGACCACAATACTGACTGAAATATACGTAGTGTGAACCCAGCCTTAGGGTGCATTTACACAGAGAGATTTATCTGATGAGACAGGTGTATAAGTATTAGTATCTGTGGGGTGTTTCTTAGGCTTTAGAATCATTGTATTTGCTTCCTCCATTCACTTAAGGGCCCCATACACTTTATACTGTCTGAACCCGCCTTAAATGTTGGTGGAGTTAGGGGTTGGGTGTTTCACTGCCCGATCCTTTTGTTCTTGGAGGGATAAGCCACTGCCAGGGCTTACCCCTCCCCTCCCAATAGTGAAGACAGGAACATTTGCCTGTCAGTTATTGAAGGTGTATGCCTGTCTTTAGGAAGGGATCCTTCCACATATACCTTTGGTGAAATACTCTGAAACTGTGTGGGAGGAAATAATAGTGGTAAAATATTTATTATGACCAGACCTTGATATAATTGTCCCTATTATTTGTCTTTTTTTCCAGCGCTACTTAAAAATATATAGGGGGGGATTTATCAACTTGGTGTAAAGTAAAATAATTTTAGTTGCCCCTAGCAACCTATCAGATTCTACTTATCATTCCTCACAGATTCTTTGAAAAATGAAAGATGGAATCTAGGGGCAACTAAGACAGTTCTACTTCACATCAGTTTGATAAATCTTCCCCATTAGTGTTACTTATATAATTCCCCCCCCCCCCCCCCCTCCTACTACTATAGCACAACAAAAAATAGCGTTGGTTATACAAGATGTATAGTACTGCAAGACATAAATTTTTCAGTTGAGGTTGCCTTATAGTGCCTGTAATGTAGAAAAAACTTTTGACATGTCCTAGAGCAGGGGTGTCAAACTCAAATACACAGTGGAGTGGGCCAAAATTTAAAAATTGGACAAAGTCGCGGGCCAACCTTGATTTTTAATGAAAAGTACATGTGGCGTTCCTGGCACTGCCTATCCTAAAGAAATTGTCCCCACGTGGTAGTTACCTATTACATCCCTCAAGCAGTAGGTAATCCTATAATTGTGCCCCATGTAGTAGCCCCCCCCAATAGTGCCCCACATTCTAGCCAGGCCTACTATTAGAGCCCCACATAGTAGCCATCCCTCCTGATAGTGTCCCATATAGCAACCAGCCCCCAATAGTGTCTTATATAGTAACCAGCCCCCAAAAGTGTCTTATTTAGTAGCCAGCCCTCCGACTAGTGTCTTATATAGTAGCTAGTCCCCCAATAGTGTCTTATATAGTAGCCAGCACACCTAATAGTGCCCAATATATTAGCCAACCCTCCCAATAGTGTCCCATATAGTAGCCAGCCCCAATAGTGTCTTATATAGTAGCCAGCCCTCCAAATAGTGACCCATATAGTAGCCAGCCCTCCAAATAGTGACCCATATAGTAGCCAGCCCTCCAAATAGTGCCCAATATAGTAGCCAGCCCCCCCGATAGTGTCCCATATAGTAGCCAGCCCCCAATAGTGTCCTATTTAGTAGCCAGCCCTCCCAATAGTGTCTTACATAGTAGCCAGCTCCCAATAGTGTGTTATATAGTATCCAGCCCTTCCAATAATGCCCAATATAGTATCCAGCCCTCCCAATAATGTCTTATATAGTAGCCAGCCTTCCAAATAGTCTCTTATATAGTAGCCAGCCCTCTCCCATAGTCTCTTATATAGTAGCCAGCCATCTCTTATAGTCTCTTTTGTAGTAGCCAGCCCTCCCCCATAGTCTCTTATATAGTAGCCAGCCCTCCCCAATAGTCTCTTATGTAATGTAGAAACCAGTCCCTAAAATAGTCTCATATAGTAGCCAGCCCTCCCCAATAGTTTTATATATAAAATAGTCATAAAGTAGCCAGCCCTCCCCAATAGTGACTTATATAGAAGCCAGTCCCCAAAATAGTCTCTTATGTAGTAGCCTGTGGCCCACGAGATTATAATACGGTCTGAGCGGCCATCCAGACCACCCATATTATAATCTGCTGCAACCTCAGGAGGGCCAGATTTAACACAGCAATGAAAAGTGTGGCGGGCCAAAAATAATGGTACCACGGGCCAGATTTGGCCCGCGGGCCAGAGTTTGACATGACTGTCCTAGAGAATTTTGATTAGTTGGTTTCTGGGTGTTAAGACCCTATTACACAAATTATAATTATCGTTTTGTGTAATAAAGTGAATGATCAGCCAATGACAACGATCCTCGGCTGACTGTGGCTTTTGTTCCTAAATAAAAATAATTGCCCACCGACTGTGCATCGCTACGTGTAATAGCAATGTGCGACCAACGGCTAAAGAAATGTACGTACCTGTCCACGCTTTCCAGCAGCCGCCGGTGGAACTTCAGAGCCGGTCTCTAAAGTGACAGGTTCCTCAGCCAATCACATGACAGCGCTGCGGCCAATGATCAGCCGAGCAGCCTGTCACTGCAGAGACCGGCTTTGGGTAGAAGCCAGGAAGACTCTGGGGAGCAGGGACACATTTTACACTTTTAAGGCGAGGGCAGCACCAGGGGCGGGCTGGGCCGGGGGGCAGGAGGGCATGTGCCCCCCGGGCCGGTCTTCCCCACCAATGAGTGGGCCGCGACGCGCGGCCGACTCTCTACAGTAGTTGAGACTGAAAGAATAGCGCGGCCGGCCGCCGCGCTATTCCCCCAGTCTCTTCCGGGCCGCCTGATCCCCCCAGGAGCCGCAGACGTGCTGTACGCAGGCACGTCTGCAGGCACCTACATCAGGTCCCCAGCGGTGACGTCACTTCCCTGACGCGCCGCTGAGGACCTGATAGGAAAGGGAGAGGAGAGGAGCCGCCGCGCTGCAGCAGCAGGGAGAAGCTGCTGCACACTGAAGATCCGGCCCGAGGAGAGGTGAGTTGTTTTTCTTTTTTTTTAAACCCATTAACATGTGGCCACACCGGGGGGGGGGCTATTCTATGAGGGGGGGTGCACAAGGGGGCTATTCTATGAGGGGGGATGCGCAGGGGGGCTATTCTATATTGGGGGAATGCACAGGGGGGCTATTCTATGAAGGGGGATGCACAGGGGGCTATTCTATGAGGGGGGATGCACAGGGGGGCTATTCTATATTGGGGGGATGCACAGGGGGGGCTATTCTATGAAGGGGGATGCACAGGGGGGCTATTCTATGAGGGGGGATGCACAGGGGGCTATTCTATGAGGGGGGATGCACAGGGGGGCTATTCTATGAGGGGGGATGCACAGGGGGGCTATTCTATATTGGGGGGATGCACAGGGGGGGCTATTCTATGAAGGGGGATGCACAGGGGGGCTATTCTATGAGGGGGGATGCGCAGGGGGGCTATTCTATATTGGGGGGATGCACATGGGGGCTATTCTATGAGGGGGGATGCGCAGGGGGGCTATTCTATATTGGGGGGATGCACAGGGGGGCTATTCTATGAAGGGGGATGCACAGGGGGGCTATTCTATGAGGGGGGATGCACAGGGGGGCTATTCTATATTGGGGGGATGCACAGGGGGGGCTATTCTATGAAGGGGGATGCACAGGGGGCTATTCTATGAGGGGGGATGCGCAGGGGGGCTATTCTATATTGGGGGGATGCACAGGGGGGCTATTCTATGAAGGGGGATGCGCAGGGGGGCTATTCTATATTGGGGGGGATGCACAGGGGGGCTATTCTATGAAGGGGGATGCACAGGGGGCTATTCTATGAGGGGGGATGCTCAGGAGGCTATTCTATGAGGGGGGATGGACAAGGAGGCTATTCTATATGGGGGGTGCATGGGGGCTATTCTATGAGGGGGGATGCACAGGGGGGATATTCTATTAGGGGGGGATGCACAGGGGGGCTATTCTATGAAGGGGGATGCACAGGGGGGCTATTCTATGAGGGGGGATGCGCAGGGGGGCTATTCTATGAGGGGGGATGCACAGGGGGGCTATTCTATGAAGGGGGATGCACAGGGGGGGCTATTCTATATTGGGGGGATGCACAGGGGGGGCTATTCTATGAAGGGGGATGCACAGGGGGGCTATTCTATGAGGGGGGATGCACATGGGGGCTATTCTATATTGGGGAGATGCACAGGGGGGCTATTCTATGAAGGGGGATGCACAGGGGGGCTATTCTATGAGGGGGGATGCACAGGGGGGCTATTCTATGAGGGGGGATGCACAGGGGGGCTATTCTATGAAGGGGGATGCACAGGGGGGCTATTCTATGAGGGGGGATGCGCAGGGGGGCTATTCTATATTGGGGGGATGCGCAGGGGGGCTATTCTATGAAGGGGGATGCACAGGGGGCTATTCTATGAGGGGGGATGCTCAGGAGGCTATTCTATATGGGGGGGGTGCATGGGGGCTATTCTATGAGGGGGGATGCACAGGGGGGATATTCTATTAGGGGGGGGGATGCACAGGGGGGCTATTCTATGAAGGGGGATGCACAGGGGGGCTATTCTATGAGGGGGGATGCGCAGGGGGGCTACTCTATAAGGGGGGATGCACAGGGGGAGCTATTCTATAAGAGGGATGCACAGGGGGGGCTATTCTATGAGGGGGGATGCACAGGGGGCTATTCTATAAGAGGGGGGATGCACAGGGGGGCTATTCTATAAGGGGGGATGCACAGGGGGAGCTATTCTATAAGGGTGATGCACAGGGGGGGCTATTCTATGAGGGGGGATGCACAGGGGGGCTATTCTATGAAGGGGGATGCACAGGGGGGCTATTCTATATTGGGGGGATGCACAGGGGGGGCTATTCTATGAAGGGGGATGCACAGGGGGGCTATTCTATGAGGGGGGATGCACAGGGGGGCTATTCTATATTGGGGGGATGCACAGGGGGGGCTATTCTATGAAGGGGGATGCGCAGGGGGGCTATTCTATATTGGGGGGATGCACAGGGGGGCTATTCTATGAAGGGGGATGCACAGGGGGGCTATTCTATGAGGGGGGATGCACAGGGGGGCTATTCTATGAGGGGGGATGCACAGGGGGGCTATTCTATATTGGGGGGATGCACAGGGGGGGCTATTCTATGAAGGGGGATGCACAGGGGGGCTATTCTATGAGGGGGGATGCACAGGGGGGCTATTCTATATTGGGGGATGCACAGGGGGGGCTATTCTATGAAGGGGGATGCGCAGGGGGGCTATTCTATATTGGGGGGATGCACAGGGGGGGCTATTCTATGAAGGGGGATGCACAGGGGGGCTATTCTATGAGGGGGGATGCACAGGGGGGCTATTCTATATTGGGGGGATGCACAGGGGGGGCTATTCTATGAGGGGGGATGCACAGGGGGGGGCTATTCTATGAAGGGGGATGCACAGGGGGGCTATTCTATGAGGGGGGATGCGCAGGGGGGCTATTCTATATTGGGGGGATGCACAGGGGGGCTATTCTATGAAGGTAGATGCACAGGGGGGCTATTCTATGAGGGGGGATGCACAGGGGGGCTATTCTATGAGGGGGGATGCACAGGGGGGCTATTCTATGAAGGGGGATGCACAGGGGGCTATTCTATGAGGGGGGATGGACAAGGAGGCTATTCTATATGGGGGGGTGCATAGGGGCTATTCTATATGGGGGGATGCACAGGGGGGATATTCTATTAGGGGGGGATGCACAGGGGGGCTATTCTATAAAGGAGAATGCACAGGGGGGTATTATATTAGGGGGGGATGCACAGGGGGCTATTCTATGAGGGGGGATGCACAGGGGGAGCTATTCTATAAGGGGGGGGGGGGTGCACAGGGGGGGCTATTCTATGAGGGGGGATGCACAGGGGGGCTATTCTATGAGGGGGGATACACAGGGGGAGCTATTCTATGAGGGGGGATGCACAGGGGGAGCTATTCTATAAGGGGGGATGCACAGGGGGGGCTATTCTATAAAGGAGAATGCACAGGGGGGCTATTCTATGAAGGGGGATGCACAGGGGGCTATTCTATATGGGGGGGGGGGTGCATGGGGGCTATTCTATATGGGGGGGTGCATGGGGGCTATTCTATATGGGAGGATGCACAGGGGGGGTTATTCTATATTGGGGGAATGCACAGGGGGCTATTCTATGAGGGGGGGGATGCACAGGGGGAGCTATTCTATAAGGGGGGATGCACAGGGGGAGCTATTCTATAAGGGAGAATGCACAGGGGGGCTGTTCTATATGAGGGGATGCACAGGGGGAGCTATTCTATATTGGGGGGATGCACGGGGGGGGGGCTATTCTATAAGGGGGGATGCACAGGGGGGCTATTCTATAAGGGAGAATGCACAGGGGGGCTATTCTATATGGGGGGATGCACAGGGGGAGCTATTCTATAAGGGGGATGCACAGGGGGGCTATTCTATGAAGGGGAATGCACAGGGGGGCTATTCTATGAGGGGGGGATGCACAGGGGGAGCTATTCTATGAGGGGGGGGATGCACAGGGGGAGCTATTCTATGAGGGGGATGCACAGGGGGCTATTCTATATGGGAGAATGCACAGGGGGGCTATTCTATATTGGGGGGGATGCACAGGGGGGCTATTCTATGAGGGGGGATGCACAGGGGGCTATTCTATGAGGGGGGGATGCACAGGGGGAGCTATTCTATAAGGGGGATGCACAGGGGGAGCTATTCTATAAAGGAGAACGCACAGGGGGGCTATTCTATAAGGGGGATGCACAGGGGGAGCTATTCTATAAAGGAGAACGCACAGGGGGGCTATTCTATAAGGGGGATGCACAGGGGGAGCTATTCTATAAGGGGGATGCACAGGGGGAGCTATTCTATGAAGGGGGATGCACAGGGGGCTATTCTATGAGGGGGGATGCACAGGGGGCTATTCTACGAGGGGGGTTGCACAAGGGGGCTATTCTATATGGGGGGATGCACAGGGGGGGGGCTATCCTATATGGGGGATGCACAGGTGGGCTATTCTATATGGAGAGATGTGCAGCGGGGGGCTATTCTATATGGAGGGATGTATTGATGAGGATGTTGCTGGAGCAAGAAGCCTAAAATGTCTGTCTGACAGATCCCGTGGAGAGGAGTCATGGCCAGAGAAGCCTTCATGATGGCCGGAGCCGGATGGAGAAGAAAAGGAAAAGTGGACGTCTCTTCATGCAGAGAAGACGCCTACTGTGAGTCACTGAATGTAACTGCACTATAATAACTTATAAGGTCTTTTAACTTATCAGGGGTGTCAAACTATGTCCCTCCAGATGTTGCAAAACTACAATTCCCGTCATGGTTTATCTGTCCAGTCATGATGGGATTTGTAGTGTTGTAACAACTGGAGGGACGGAGTTTGACAACTGTGTTCTATTGTCAGTGTTCTTATACCGGAGATAGATAGGAGATAGATAGATAGATAGGAGATAGATAGATAGATAGATAGATAGATAGATAGATAGATAGATAGATAGATAGGAGATAGATAGATAGGAGATAGATAGATAGATAGATAGATAGATAGATAGATAGATAGATAGGAGATAGATAGATAGATAGATAGATAGATAGATAGATAGATAGATAGATAGGAGATAGATAGATAGATAGATAGATAGATAGATAGATAGATGATAGATAGGTAGGAGATAGATAGATAGATAGATAGATAGGAAATAGATAGATAGGAGATAGATAGATAGATGATAGGAGATAGATAGATAGATAGATAGATAGATAGATAGGAGATAGATAGATAGATAGATAGATAGATAGATAGATAGATAGATAGATAGATAGATAGGAGATAGATAGATAGATAGATAGATAGATAGATAGGAGATAGATAGATAGATAGATAGATAGATAGATAGATAGATAGATAGATTGATAGATAGATATCCAGTAGGAAATAGCTATCTAGCAGTTCATTATGTATCTTTGATTACACATGAGATCACAACCAGCAGACACATTTTAATAATAAGAACCTTCTATGTGGATGATCCTGGTATTTGTACGGTGGATGTTAGTTAGTAATGGCGGCGGTGAAGGGGTTGTGATATTTGTTTCTTTCATACTGGTATTATTGGTCTTGTTATACTGGATCTCAGTTATGGTTTGGTGGTATAAGTTAGTATAGGGTGGTAATGGTTGTGGTCACAGTGACAATATATGTTTCTTATATACTGGTGTATTGGATTTGGTCAGTAACGGTATATTTCTTCTATCCCCTATTAGTTCTGTTCTGGGGTCACATCCACACACTGATCCCCCACAGAACTCTGTATACTGATCTCTCACAAAGCCTCCAGTATACAATACACCAGGAATCCTCCAAGTACAACAGCTGCAAACACTACAACTCCCAGCATTTACTTACAGTCTGCAGCCCTCAGGATATGCTGGGAGTTGTAGTACATCCTCTGATAACAGCTGGTGCTGCAGAGATTCAGGGCTGATGGTTTTAACATGATAAGAGAACCAAAAGGGCATTACAGCACTGATAACAGGGTCACCGGGTACACAGCATGGTACCTTAAGGGTGCATTCACACAGACAGATTTAGCTGACAGATTTTTGAAGCCAATGCCAGGAATGGAGTTGAAAAGAGGAGAAATCTCAGTTTTTCCTTTATTACCTGTTCTCTGCTTATAGTCTGTTCCTGGCTTTGGCTTCAAACATCGGTCAGATAAATCTCTCTGTTTAAAGGCACCCTAAGGTACTATGCTGTGCACCTGGAGCTAGGTTCCCTTTAATCCAATAGATGTATATCACAAGGGCTTTTAGTGGCTGGGAACACTGGCCACAATACTATAATTCTGTGGCGCATGTGTAATCTTCCTTTCCCGCACTTATTTGGGGAGGGTAATACCAGGTAAGGGCCAGGGTGGTGGATGGGCCGCTAGCCTGCCAGTCAAGGGCCAGTGCCGTGTGCTTGCCCCCAGGCTAAAATCTGCCAGCCAGCCCCTGGGCAGCACGGACATTGCTGACGTGATTTTATATATATATATATATATATATATATATATATATATATATACAGGCCTTGTTGCACGATTATTGCGCCATGTAATAGGCTCAGTAAACGAGCACTAATCTAGCTGATCGGCGCTCTATTACGTTACTGATCGGGCCCTGTAATATGGCCCTTACTATAAGGGTCCATTTACACAGAAAGATTATCTGACAGATTATCTGCCAAAGATTTGAAGCCAAAGTCAGGAACAGACTATAAACCGAGATCAGATCATAAAGGAAACACTGAGGTTTCTCCTCTTTTCAAATCCATTCCAGGCTTTGGCTTCAAATCTTTGGCAGATAATCTTTCTGTGTAAATGCACCCTTACAATTGTTCCTACGATCGTTTACTCCATCTGATCCCAGCAACAGAAGGAACAATGTGCAATTACACTGAATGATTTGTGAGCAAATTTGGAATTATAGTGAACGATTAACAATGATTTTAGGGTCAGATCTAAATCAATGATCAACGACACACAAATAATTTTCCGATCGTTGCCTGGGATTAAACAGGACGATTTTCGTTTAAATTTGGACGTTATTACGATTTTGTGTAATAGGGCAATAAAATTCTGTTGATTGCCACATAGACAGAACGCACTTAGCAAGTACTCCTCAGTCGTTCTAGTCATCTGTGGGGGTCTAAGCACCCAAACCCCTACCAATAAAAAACTTTTGACAGTTCTCCAGGTAATCCAGTTAAAACTATTCTCAGGTATATGGCCGCCTTCATATATCCACAAGAATAAAGTATGGTCACAAAGGAAGTCTTTTGCTCTGGCGGAGCCAGCTCGTCCTTGCAGCCCATTGAGGCCTTTGTGTGTATGGATAGGAGCTGCAGGGAGTCTGATGTAACATCAGCCTTGCAAGTTCATTAAGAAGAAAATGCACTGAAGCCCAAATCATGATTTGCCATGGGCTATTGTTTTCCTGTCTGTCTTATGTATATGGGGAGGTAATAAGATTATATAGTCAGGGAGTCTTGTTTAGCCTACTTCCTGAACATGTTAACCACAAGGGACCAGATGATGGGTTTTCAGCCACCATTGAATATGTCATTTGCATCTATAAGGCCATCACAGCTTTTGTATTGTTGGGTGTATGGCCTGTATTCACTGTAGGTGTGCACCTAAAAACCATTAACATGTTAAAAGAATCCATTCCTGAGTGTTGGTGGTAATGGGATTGATAATGGGAAGCTGTGGTCGTCATTGTTACCGAAAGTCTCATGTTGTGTGTCCCCTCCTGTAATGTCTGCTATTCAGCTATTCATGATTTATATGGCTGAGACAAGGTATACGAAAGAGACGGCTCTTCTGTGTCCCTCCCACCCACCTATTCAGGTGATACTACAGATATGAAAGGACTATTGCTTATGAGCCCCAAGTGCCATGGGGTGTCTAGTGCTGCAGAGTAGTTGTCCTTGGTAGCCACCTCTCAGGTTTCACAGGCTCTTTTGAAAATGTACCCTTACAGAAAAATAATAAAAAAATTATTAATAATTTAATCGGTTTTATTCACATATGCACATTTACAGCACATTTCTTCGATACACACACCTTACTGAATACATATCGGCATTTTTTTTAGCCCCATAGAAGTCAATGGGTTGAATTAAAAAAATGCAAGTTTTTTTTTTTTTTTTTTCGTTTTCATGGCACAATTTTTTTTTTTACATCTAACAATATGACAAAAAAAAAAACAACAAAAATGGATGAAAAACTGACAACTTAATACAAGATAGAACAAATTTGAAAAAAAAAAAAAATTATGGGATTTATCATGGATTTTTGTGATTTTTTTTTTCACTAATACAGTGCTCCTTCAAGTTACAATATTAATTAGTTCCCTGGCGGCCATGTTAAAAATATTGCATTGTGAGACCTAAATTCTATGGAAAACTGGTAATTGGTTCTGAAGCTTCCAAAATATCATCCATAAATGAGAAATGAAGATTTAAAGAAAAATAAGCAGATAACTAATATAGATAAAGCAAGTCCTTACATAATACCGGAGACTATAAATGACCTTCTATGTAAAGGACCAGAGCATTTTCAGGGTCCTGAGCAGGGGCGTAACTACCACTATAGCAGCCATAGCGGCTGCTATGGGGCCCGCCGCATCAGGGGGCCCCATGGCCTGCTCCTGCAATACACTGGGCCCCCTGAGCCGTCATCATTTGCAGCACCGGGTGGCCCTGCTGGTGTCCTGGGTTTTGAAAATGTCCCTTTAACTGCAAGCACTCCTGACCAGAGCTAGCAGTTATGTAGTTATGACTTCACTTGACCGTTTAGTGGTCAGTCGGGGGGGGGGCCCAATCAAAAGTTTGCTATGGGGCACAGCCATTTCTAGTTACGCCCCTGGTCCTGAGTCCTAGGAAAATAAAATAATTCTATCACCATTGTACGTTGAATTCAACCTTAGGCCATTGTCAGTTTTGGGATCAATGTAATTTCTGTTTGTCCTGTTTCAAGGAAGATGTGCATGCTAATACATATTTCCGCCTCAAAAAATGTTGTGTGAACATCCCCTTAAAATAGTGTGCATGGAATTTTTTATTATTATGCCCCAAGCTGAAAGTGACCAGTATTATAGCCTGTGCAGCTCTATTAGCCTAATTCATCTTTGCGCCAAGAAATTGTGCAAAAATCTGTGCACAAACCATTCGCCACCTCCTGACCATGTTACACAAATATTTTGTAATTTTGAAATTTTTGCTCATGTCACTTTCTGAAAAGTGGGCAGGGTTTAGTTAGAGCGGGCATGGTCTCCTGTGGCCAGGCAGAGTTTCTATAATTGACACCAAAAATAAGGTTACATTCACACAGGTATATGATGTCTGCTATCATCCACAATCTACATTATATATCCGAAATCCATATTTTCTGCAAATCAGCAAGAAAAAGGGGAAGGAGATCGTTAAATAAGTGGGAATGGTATATAATGATTACTCCTTACAAATTTGCAGACATTACGGACATTTCATCCGTAAAAATTTACGGACGCTCCTATAGACATATATGAGACAATCTGGCCGCAATTATGTTCCATAGTAGAGCTTGTCATAGCAGATCTATAAATATACGGACAGTGGGAAGAGCCCAATCGAAATCAATGGGCCCAAAATTTATCTGTAATTGCGGATCCACAAAACTATGAAATATGTGAATGTAGCCTCAGTGTAATTATTATCTGGTATCTATTCCGCTATATAGGCTTCAATCTGTGCTGCATGGACAACCAGTGGTGTGACAAAGTCCCTACGAGGACCTAGACTCCCAATACATTTAGCTAAACTAGCTGAAGACTGGAGTGTAATGTGCCAATAAGGCAGGGAACCTCGGCTCTCCAGCTGTTTCAAAACTACAACTCCCATCATGCCTGGACAGCCAAAGCTAAAGCTGGAGAGCCAAGGTTCCCTACCCCTGCAATAAGTCATAGTGCTGCATAAGGCTAGTGGGGCTTATGGTTGTTGCATTTACACAGGACGATTATTGTTGGAAAAATCGTTAGATTGTTCAGATTTAAACTATACTCGTTTCGTGTAATAGCAGACAACGATTAAACGACCAACGAGAAATTGTTGGTCGTTTTATAGAATCCGGACCTATTTTTATCGTTTGATCGTTCACAAATCGTTTGCACATCGTTCGGTGTAATAAGAAGTCATACCTGAAACGTACGCAATAGCGACAACAAAACGGCCGCAAGAACAATCACGAGCAACGATCATCTTTGCGTGTAATTGGACGAGCGATTTCAGGTCGTTTGAGATTGTTTATCATTAGTCGTCAAAAAAGCGCTTGGTGTAATAGTAGCCTAAGGGCCCTATTCCACCGGACGATTATCGTTCAGATTATCGTTAAATCGTTCGAATCTAAACGATAATCGTTCGGTTGAAATGCAGTTAACGATTAACGACCGAACAAGAAATCGTTGATCGCTTCATAAGACCTGGACTTATTTTTATCATTGCTCGTTCGCAAATCGTTCGCATTGAATAATCATCGTTCGGTCGTTCGCAGTAGATATAAACGCAATAGCGAAAGGCCCTATTCCACGGGTTGTTTAGAGGAGCAATATCGTTCGTATTCGGCCGATATGAACGATATTCGTCCCGTGGAATAAACTGCAACGATCAGCCGACATCGTTCATGTCGGCTGATCGTTGCAGTCGCTTGTTTTTCAACATGTTGAAAAAAAAGCGACTGATATAACAGCGATCTGCTGCCGTCGCTCCGTTGAATAGGAGCATCGGCAGCAGGCGCTGCTGTATCCTATGGGCTGCCCGGACGATCAGCGATCCCCCGGGCAGCCCCCCCAGCAGCTCCCCGCCGCCCCTCCCGCACTCACCCGCTCGCTGACGCCGCGTTGAATAGCGACGGCAGCGAGCGGGGAACGAGGAGCGAACGAGCGCTAATAGCGCTCGTTTGCTCCTCCAAACTACTCGTGTAATAGGGGCAGAACAAATAGCGAAGAAAAAACTATCGCAAATACGATCATAAGTAACGATTATCGTTCCATCGAAATGAGTGAACGTTTTCAGGTCTTTCGCAATAGCGGTCGTTTGAGATCGTTAATCGTTAACGATCATGCGAGCGATAATCGTCCGGTGGAATAGGGCCCTTATGATCATATTTGCGTTCGTTTTTTCTTTGCTATTTCTTATCTATTGTGTTCGTATCTACTGCGAACGACCGAACGACGTCTTATTCAATGCGAACGATTGGCGAACGTTTTGCGAACGAGCAACGATAAAAATAGGTCTAGGTCTTATAAAGCGATCAACGATTTCTCGTTCGGTCATAATCGTTAACTGCATTTCAACCGAACGATTATCATTTAGATTTAAACGTTTTAACGATAATCTGAATGATAATCGCCCGGTGTAATAGGGCCCTAAGACTAGTGTTATATATGGCAAAGTAACAAAGATAGTTGGCCCAGACTATTATTGCTGAGGGATCCTTCTGTACCTTGCACAGCTCAAGAGGGTGTTCGACATCGAAAATCTAATAATTATTATTATGTTCTCGACTGACGACCATGACAACGGTTGCACAAAATCCATCTTTTTTTGCTCTTGGGTCACACATGCAATTTGGCTATATATATATATATATATATATATATATATATATATATATATATATATATATATATATTATTTTTTTTATTTTATTTTTTTTTACAGATTGATAGCAACTGCAATAAAGTTGCATATATTGATATATATTGATCGGGTGCTACAGGGGTCCACCCATTTCAATATACCTTATTTGGTGGCGATATGTGGCATATTTGACGGCGTATACTGTAATAACCCTGTAAGAACCACAACTCCCAGCATGCCCTGACAACTGAAGGAATTGTTCTCAAACCTAAGGCTCTTTGATTGTTACAGAACCACAATTCCCAGCATGACCTGATAGCTGAAGGAATTCTTCCCCAATTTAAGGCTTTTTGTCAACAGTCTGTTGCAAAACTACAACTCCCAGCATGCCCGGACAGCCAAAGGCTGTCCGGGCATGCTGGGAGTTGTAGTTTTGCAACTTAGGCTAACATCTGTTTGTGGGTGACCTAGTAATGCTCCTTGTGAGGCACCGCCCCATAAGTAATGGGCACTATTAGGATGAATAGCGAGTAATATTAGCATTTCTATGGATACAGATGAGGTGGGAGGTGCAGCCGCCGCAGCCCATATAGTGTCGGGCAGAGCAGCGGCAGGCAGGAGTGCGCATGTGCAGGAGGCTGCTGCTTCTCGCAGGGGCTCTGCTGATTGTACTGGGCCGGAGGAGTCCCGGGGCCTCGGCCTCACACACGGCGGTGGCGGCGGGGGGAGCGGGGAACAGCCGGCAACTTGTCTCCTTCACCCCCGGCATGGAGTCCTGAGCTCACCCCACCGAGCCCCCCGGTCACACTGAGTAGGCCTAAAGCGGGAATGAGCCATTGAGGGAGTCCGGGATCTGCACGGGAGAGCTGGGGAGCAGCGCGGACATCATGGAGAAGATGGAGCTGGACGTGGTGGAGATCCCGGGGGATGGCGGCCTGAGGAGGTCCAACAGCGCCCCCCATATCAACGGGCTGAGGTGAGGAGGTGACGCGGCAGCAGGGGGCGCTGTGCTGTATACCATACACTATACAGACACTATAGGTCTCATGACTACTGCAAAACCACAACTCCTATCATCCCCTGACACACACATAGGAGTTGTAGTTGTGCAACAGCTGGAGAGCCACAGGTTGGGGAACTTTACTTCTAACCTAAAACTGTAATGCTGCCCTATAGTTATTGTTGCCTACTGTTGCCCCCTAGAGGCTGAAATTGGATGAAGTAGAACTTTATTAACTATTGATGTCTGTGCACATAGGAATGCTAGAAGAGATGTCCATGATTGGGGGAATGGAGGGTATATAGGAGATGAGGTGGGGGTAGATCACAGTTACCTCTCATTAGGGGCTCTAAAGTTATATCAGGGATGGGGAGACTTTAGTCCTCCAGCTGTTTCCAAACTACAATTCCCATCATGCCCGGGCAGCCGAAGCTAAAGCTTCGGCTGCCCGGGCATGATGGGAATTGTAGTTTTGCAACAGCTAGAGGGCCAAAGGTTCTCCCATCCCTGACTTATAAAGATGTTGTCTATAGGAGCTGCTGATATCCTCCATTTACATGTGTGTAACCATCTCTGGTGGCACATGGTGCTTGAGATAAAGGGGAGAGAAGTTCCAGAGCGGTCTGGCTCTCCCCGGCTGATAACAGGGAAGAATAGTTTGTGTTTAGCCATTAGCCGTCTATAGCATGTATAATGTAATTGAGATATTATATATAATTTTATTTTATTTCTTTTCCCCCTTTTGTAGTGATCATTCTTTAGTGTTTCAACCATACGGCTCCAGAGCGCGCAGGAACAGCACGACTGTAGTGCATCGCCAGAGTCTGGTAAGCTAAACCTGTGGCACATATTAAGATATTGCTGTATTCATAGCAGGAAATAGCCCCCCCCCTCCTTGAGCCGTTTAGATAAGAGAAGTGTTTAGGAGGCCGGGTACAGTGTAAGGATTTGTCCTAAGGACACAGACCTTTTTTGTGTGTAGCTTTTTGTTAGATTTTATCAGGAGCTCAAACCATGAATGTTATGTTCTTATATATAGAAGTAGAATCATGTATACAGGGCAGGCTGCATGAGTAAGAGTCCAGAGAGATGGCACTGGAGAAATACCAGTTTAAGGGGAAGTTCAGCAAAAAAAAATTATATTTTGAATCAACTTGAATTTATTTTTATAAAAAAAAAAAAAATCCAGTGTTCCAGTACTTATCATCTGCTGTATGCCCTACATGAAGTAGTGTATTCTTCCTGGTCTAAAGATCAGGAGAGGTCTTCTATGGGGATTTGCTAATGTCCTAGACAGTTCCTGAAGTGGCAGCAGAGAGCACTGTGTCAGACTGGAAAGAATACAACACTTTCTGCAGAACATACAGCAGCTGATAAGTACTGGAAGATGTAAGTTTTTTTTAATAGCGTTAGATTACAAATCTTTGGCACCAGTTGATTTAAAATTTGAAGTTTTTTTTGCCGAACTACCTTTTTAAGGCTGCATTCACACATCCATAATTTAGCAAACCTTACGGGCAGTGAAGGCCTCTAACGGATTGTTTCCCCGCTCTGTATTCACAGAGCTATGGAGATTCATACAGGCTCCCAACTCCCAGCACGATGCCGGGGAGGGGAAACAATCTATTAGAGGACATCACCGTCTGTAAGGTCTGCCAAATTACGGATATGTGAATGCAGCCTTAGGCTATGTTCCCACAATGTTGTTTTTTTTGTTCTTTTTAATTAGGACCGTTAATAATGATTATTTACGGCCACCGTTATTTTGCCTAAATAGACACTGTGGGAACATAGCCTATATGGGATTTCTAGACTGTACTGTTTGCATATACAGGGCTGTAGTTACTAAACTCAACCCATTGGAATTCTGGCACAAATTGTAGAAAAAATACATTCCTTACACAAATGTTAGTGTTTTTTTTTTTAATAAAGGGGACCTGCTGTCACTTTCATTCTGCTGGAACGGAGTGGTCAGGACAGTTCCTAGTGGGATTTCCCTGTCCCGGCCTTTACTGATAGATCTCTTCCTGTTTGGATATAGGGGAAAGATTTTTTTTTTTTTTTTAATGAAAAGCTTTGGAAGTATAAATTTATGGATTCAAAGTTCTGACTTCTTTCTTCTCTGGTTGCAGATCCCATCATCTTCTCCCATCCGTATTCCTAGCAGCAGATTGTATCAGATTAAAAGGGTAAGAAATAGTATAATTGAGAAATGTTACCGTATTTTCCGGCGCATAATACGATTTTTTTTAACCCCGAAAAATCTTCTTAGAAGTCAGGGTTCGTCTTATACGGTGGGGGAGTTAAAAAAAACAGCCCCATCCCTACCGTATGGGGCGACCACTACAAAAAAACAAACCGTTAACTCACCTAGGGCCCATTCCCGGCCTCTGCGCGGAGGCCTGGAACGGGCCCCAGGTGAGTTTGTTTTGTTTTTTTAAACTTAGCTGCAGTCAGGCAGGGGTTAACATTTTTTGGCGTATAGGGCGAACCCCTGACAATCTTCTTGAAAGTCAGGGGTCGTCTTATACGCCGGAAAATATGGTACATTCATATCTAAGCTCCATTCACAAAGGGGACAAAAATGACAAATCTAATAAATATTACATTTAAAGGGAACTTGTTACGCGCGCCCCCCCCCCCCCCCCCCCCCCCAGGTAGAGACCCTTATACTTACCCCTTCTCTCAAAGTCTCGCTCCTGGAGCCAGTCCCGGGACGGAGATATTCCCGTCAGAATCCGTTCGCGCGCGCTCCTGAGAAAAGTACGATGCCCATAGAGAATGAATGGAGCCAGTCATTCTCTATGGGCATCGGACTCAGCTCAGGAGCGCGCGCCGGGCTTCCGACGGGGATCAGAAGGGACGGTCAATGTAATGTGGCGTGCAGCTTCCATTGCTGTCTGCCTGGCAGCTATTCTTCCTGGCTTTCCTATACACATCCGCGTTCAGCTTGATTGAGCTCAAGTGTCCTTAATAAACAGGGGGACAAGCCAGTGCTAGCCTAGAGACGGACATTACTGTTGTTTTTGCATGTAGCATTAACAGAAACTATAACTTCATGCATGAAGGCTCCGATTTCTATTTAAGGAATGAATCCGCTCATGAGTAACATTCATCGCTTTAAGTCTTCATTAATCTTTTTCTTTATCTTTCTGTAACTTTTTTCTGCAATATCTTATCTTTAATTCTTTTAGCTTGAAAACTTGGCCCTTCCCCAGAAAGAGAACTGTGTCTGTGCCAGCTGTAGTTAGCTAACCTGGCATTGTCTTACACAATAGCTACCTATAGGTGGCACTAGAACAGTAGAATTACACTGCCCATAAGACACCTCTATACAATCTGAACCGATATCCCTTTAAAATGTGAAGAAAAAAAATTATGGGTCAGAATTACTGAACTATATTATGGGTCAGAATTACTGAACTATATACACCTACACCAAGAAACAATTTTTATATTATTATTATATTGCACACAATGAATATAAACTGCTGTTGCTGACATGAGCAATTTACAGTTATTTTTTCCCCCCCCTTTATAGGAGGAAGGTGTGGAAATGATGAATCGAGAAACGGCACGAGAACGGTGAGTATGCCTGCTATGGATTCAGCACTTTTCACCAACTTTGTATTAAAGGGGTTATCCAGTGAAAATCTCTTTCTTTCAAATCAGCACTTTTCAGAAAGTTATATAGGTTAGTAATTTACTTCTATTTGAAAATCCTAAATCTTCCCATACTTATCAGCTGCTGTATGTCCTGCAGGAAATTGTGTTTTCTTTTCAGTCTGACAGTGCTCTCTGCTGCCACCACTGTCCATGTCAGGGACTGTCCAGAGCAGTAGAAAATTCCCATAGAAAACCTCTCCTGCTGTGGCAGATGGCAGCAGGGAGCACTTTGTCAGACTGAAGAGAAAACACAATTTCCTGCACACGACATTCAGCAGACTCCAAACCACTTCACATGTACAACATAGACATGACGGCCATTTCGCGCACATGCGCGCTTCATCAGATCTGATAAAGCGCAAAATGTCTGCCATGTCTGTGTTGTATATGTGAAGTGGTTTGGCGTCTGCTGAACAGTGACACGTGTCACCATAGGTTTTAACACATAAAGAATAACGAATAAAGAAGTATCGCTACGATTCGGTGAGTGCCCTCAGCTTTTTGCTGAAATTGTATGCACAATATGTCTATCCATGAGGTGCACCTGCGTTGTAATTATTTGCCGTCCTAAGTGTGTCCAAAGCCTTACAGCGCACAACAATATAACCAAGTCGACTAAAAGAGCAGTGATGGTGGCATTCTAAGATTTCGTGACAATTTCCCGCAGGACATACAGCAGCTGATAAGTATGGGAAGACTTGAGATTTTTAAATAGAAGAAAATTACAAATCTATATAACTTTCTGAAACCAGTTGATTGAAAGAAAAAGATTTTTGCTGGATTACTTCTTTAAGCTCTTGAGTCTGAGGCATAAAGTGCACAGCCTTGTGCTTCTCCCACCTCCACCTAGAGATTGGTGGTCGCCTTGGCACTCAAACCATTTGGCATATCTACCTGATGTATTACGTGACAGTAACTCTTTAGGTGGTTATTTCTGTATTCTACCCCTCCTTGCATGATAAGCAAATGCCTAAAGAGTCCGTATGCAGTAACCCTCTTAGTGAATAGTGGTGTTACATGGCAGCAGTGGATGCTTACTGATCAGCTCTGTGAGGGAAATCCACTGAAATCCATGCTCCCCTAGTATAGGTATTCATCTTTGTATCAGCTTTTCACTAAAGGGCCCTTGTATTTCCCATGTAGTACCCCTTTAGATTTGGAAGTGCCAGTAGTGTCCTTGGGGTAAGTGTTGAATCCTTCCTTCGTGGCTTATGGATGGACAGAAGGTGTGCTGTTGTATATCTAAACCAGATGTGCACTGGGTCCAATAAAACAGCTAAATAACTAATGGAGCCTGCCAAAGCTGTCAGTGTATCACTTTACATGCAGGTGGCAAATAGTTTACATGTCATTTCCTTCTGTCCAGTTGTATCCCTTGTCACATGACCCAAGATGTGATCCGTCTGGAGAATCGTATATCGCAGTCTAGCACTGCTGACAATATATTCACTTTGCAGGTTTGATGTTTATATCTGTTTGTGTTCTTTTTTTTTTTTATTTAGTGAGATCCAGGCTGCGATGCAGATGAGCCTGTCCTGGGAGGAGAGTTTCAGTCTGGTGGGTTTCTTGGCAATATCCTTTTTCATGTGTTTCCATTCAGAATAATTGTTTATTGTCACAAAAAAAAAAAAAAATTAAGAATATGGAAAAGAGGTTAGGGCCTGGCTCTGTCACCCCCATTGGTGGTCTAGCGTGTAATCTTGAGTGCTTATGGGTTCCCAAGGCCTAATAAAATTTTAAATAAAAATTTAAAGTGATACTTTTTACTCCACTCCCCCAAAGCAGGTCCCTGCTTCTCATCTCTTTCTGGTTCTGCGATGAGTTACAGCAGGACCTGTCCTCTTAGCCAATCACGTGCTGCAGCGTCCCATCTCGGCTAGTGATTGGCTAGGTGGATAGGTTCTGCTCTGACTAGTCTCAGAAGCTGAAAGAAGAGACTAGCTGCAGGGGAATTGGGTGGGTGAGTATCACTTAAGTTTTATAGAAACATGGACAGAATTTATTTAGCCAAAATACTCCTATCAAAAATACAATTTCTTAAGAAAAAATATCCTATTGCTAAGCCCTGCCACAATCTGTACTGTAGCGGGAAGCAAGTTAAATTTCTTTACACATGAATAGAAATTGATGATCCAATATCACGCTCATATTTTATTTTTATTTTTTTCTTTCTTTGTCTGAATTTAAGTATTTTCTATTTTTTTTTTCTCTCCTGTACAGAGTGACAATGACCTTGATAAACTGGATAAATCCTCTTCCCCTAAGCGTATTGATTTTACACCAGTGTCGCCAGCTCCCTCACCCACCAGAGGAATTGGGAAGGTATTGTAGATAGTTTGTCTAGCATGTCTAACCATTGTTATGGTGGGCTGTTCTGGTACCATGCGATGTAGCTTGGCTTTGTGCATGTTTAGGCCCGGTGGATGTGTTCCTTTTTATTGTAGATCACATCTCCACTATCCATGCAATATAATCCTAAGGAGTTATCAGGGCTACCAGCTTTCCAGTACAGGCTGAGTGGTAGTATATTACTCCTACATCAGTTCTATGTATTGTTTAATCATTTCTACTTTATGCGCTTAATTTGTATTGTAGAATTCTTATGTGTAACATGGACTGATATGTACATTATAATCCTGGCATTAATAGCACTTTTCTCTTCACCCACAGCAATGTTTTTCTCCATCTCTGCAAATGTTTGTGAGCAGTAATGGCCTGCCTCCCAGCCCGATCCCCAGTCCTACAAGGCGCTTCTCCACGTAAGTATGGTATATCTTGTGGGAGAATTGTTAAGAGAGTCTGGGTCACTAATATATGGCTGAAGGGGCATGTGAACAGCTTTATGTAGGCCTTTTCTTTACATTCTGAGCCAGACCACCTAGTGAATGAATGCTCCATGAGAATATATCCCATACTTGACTATAGAACAAAGTTATTAATATACGTTACACAATGTTCTAGATCATGCATTACAGAAGGTGCAATGTAGCTGGCATTATAAATGGGCATATTCCGTAAATCCAAGATACTAGTGGTCTGGAGACTTGTATCCTCCAGCTGTATGGAGGGCAGAAAGAAAATTTTTTCCTTAGGAATTATACACAGCAGAAACCAAGGCATTTACGTTATTGAATGGATCTTATCATTTTTCTGCCTTCCTAATGCATTTTCTACGCAAAATGTGGGCAAATAAGTGATGCCATATATAAGTGTGTATTTGAAATATGAGCAATGTTTCACTGTGAACTATAGCCTGTAAGATGTATATTGTATACGGTTTTCTAAGTGCCAAGCACTGCAATGGGAACATGACCATAGACTACTTATGCAACTTATGTCTGACAACCAAACACTCGATTAGCTGACTGCTGTTTGCTCCAAGCCCACATTAAATGTTCAACTTGAGCAGACATGCTTGTGTTCTCAGTAGGAAGCTGCTGTCATTCTCCTTCGGTGGGAACCTCATACGTTGCTCCTTTTCTCCTGAAATCCATAGTTAATAGGGACATCCCTTCTGTACACATTAGTTGGTAAATTAACATCTGATATCTATGGACATCTTTTTTTTTTTTTTTTTTAATCAGATATTCTAGTCTAATGGTGTTGGTGGCAAGAAGGGATCCAGCTGAGATTCTAGATCATGTTTTAGATTGTATAGCCTTTCTCCATTTACTCCTTTAAGGCATTCTAAACCCTGTGTATTAATAGAGGGGAATTGTGTTTCAACTTGTGTGTAAAGTGTGGACATTTTAGACTGTCAGCCGAACTCTCAGTGGATTCAGGCTTCAGTCTAGTGTGTAGGAGGCCGTCCTGAACCACCACTAACAGATAAGGTGGTGATTCTGAACAACCCCCTTTGTTCATAAAGAAATGAGCTGCAGCCAGAGCACTCTTGCTGCCGCTTACCCCTCCATTCCGAACACTTTCTTCTGTATGGGGAGTGCGGGCGATTGTTTGCCCATCAGGTATTGAAGATGTATATCCACCATTTAGATAACCTAATTACAGTACTATTTCTCTTTTATGATCTCTTTATCTATGCCCACAGTCCCTCTGTCACACTATGTGACAATCCTTTTAGAATACAATAGCCCAGGGCTGGCATCTAATGTAAGGTACAGGGCTATAGATGGTAGAGATGTTACCACTTGTTAATTTCTCTATTTTATCATTCTGTATACTTGCAGAATTTAGCATTACTTTATATGTTTGTTTTTTTCACAGCATTAAAGTTTTTGTTGTTTTTCTTTCTAGCAGAAGGAGCCAGAGTCCCATCAATTGCATACGTCCAAGTGTACTTGGTCCTATAAAGAGGAAAGGTATTGTATTGTATTTCCTAATAACAGGGGAGATGGTGTCTGTAATAGACTATATGATGTGTGCATGACAGATGTTACTTTTTGTGCCATCCAGTGGTACATCAGTGTATCTAAGTCATGCTAGAGAAAGTACATGTGGAGTTATCAGGGCTGCCAGTTGTAAAGTAAAGACTGAGTGGTAGTATATTACTCCTACACGACTTTCATTCTGTGTCTGCATCACTATATATAGAATAGCTTGAATACTTGCTATGGTACGCAAACTTCAATTTATAATTTTATTTTAACTATGCATCTGAATTTAGTGTTTTGACCCCTACATAAATGGCATTGACATGTGGCCGTTTGTTGCATATATTTCTGTGACTGAAAATCCATTCCATGCATCTGATCGGATACCTGGATTTCTACAAGCCCCATTCAAATATGAGAGATGCAGACATTTCTGCCACGTGTGAATATACCCCAGCCGATATTCTGTCTGTAGTGTACTATGTTTCAGGAATAAAGGTGAGTGAATTTACAGTAATAATGAAGCGAAGTGCTTTGTTACCCTTGCAATCCGCTGCTTAGTCTGCTGCCTTCTAACCCAGTGCAGCTCCGCGCTGCTTCTTCCTGGATGCTGAGAGAAGCTGGATCCAGTCCTGGGAAACTTCTCCCAGTTTTCTAGGACTGGATCCAGCTTTTCCCAGCACTTGGGGAGAAGCAGCACTGAGTTAGAAGGCAGCAGGCCTATTAGCACATTGCAGAGGTAATGCAGCACTTCACTTCATTGTTACTGTAAATTCGCTCATCTCTAGTGAGAGAGTTTATAAAAGTTTCCACCCACATGGTTTTTCCTCCTGAATATTTTGATGTGTAAGGTGGCAGCCCGATAGTCTTTCTAATTATGATTTACCCTGAAGGTGCTGTCAGCGGAAACTGAAAGCGCCTACTTTCCCCCAAGTAGAATACTACACGGATTGTTATTGATCCTCCATACCCTAATGTTTTTTTTTCTTACTACTGTTATCTTTTTATTCCTACCAGTTGAAATGGAAATAGAAAGTCAACCAAAGAGACTATTTCAAGGAACAACCAACATGCTTTCTCCTGATGTCACTCATCTGTCAGATTTCAGTTGGTATGTATCGACATAAAGTGCAATACAGTTGCCAGGTATCTATATGTATTGTGCATCATGGGTTGGTGGTATACCAATTACTTCCATATCTATATATAAATGTATCTCTTTTTCCATTCATTTTAAGCAGACTTCTGTGTGAATAGCATTACAGCACAATGCAGATTGGGTCATGCACTTTGTATCCAGAAAAGCTACGGCATTAGCTTAACTTGTGTTGTATTGGATTTTTCAGCCTTTCGTCAGACCTTGACAGCAGCAGCAGTATTGGTTCTTCGTCTGACTCAACAGCCAAGGAAAGTGTCACCGACTCCCCCGCCGCCTGTTCCAACTCCTGCTCATCATTCATATCACTGGATGATCTGTCACCCAAGTGAGTGACACAAAACCAGCCCACAGTGTCGCCAAACTGCGGTGGAAAGTCAGGAAGCCTGGTCATCGTCTTTCCTTAAATCCTGTGTAATTTTTTATTTTTGTACATATAATTTCTAATCCCACCCCTCCAGCCTGATGGACTGTTACAGGACTCTTGAACCTATGAGTGAGGGGTGTGATTTGTGTACAGAATGCTATGTACAGTACATTACCAGTTGCCTGCTTGTTCCAGGTATTTATCGAGAATATGAATTTTGAAGTATAATTTGTTTTCTGTTTTTATTTATTGTCTATGAAGAAATGAGATAATCGTGGACTAAATGTTATTTAATTTAGATTTAGATGCCATTTAAAAGTGGCAAGGGAGGGAATTTAGGCAGGGGGGAAATTTTATTAGATGATCCTATTGCATATTGTCATGGGCCTTATTACATATTGTCACTTGCCTTAGGGTGAATTTACACATGGCAGATCTGTGGATGGAAAATCCCCAGAATATTCCAGTAGCATGCAAGTGAGTTAGATGAGATTTTACAAACTTCATCCACTTGCTGTGGAAATTTTCTGATGGATTTTGCATAGGGGTAGGATCTGCCATGTACTAAGGGTCCTATTACACAGAGTGGTTTTCGTCTAAACAGGTTATTACTCTGTAAAAAAGGTAAAAAATTCTTTTGTTGGTCGTACATCTCCTTGTGTAACAGGAAAGCGGAGAACTATCCAGTGATCGTTTGTTTAGCCCTCCCTGTGTGTTGGTGGAGTCTTGTAATAGGCTTATTAGAGGAATGCCGATCTAAAAGATTGATGCACATTGTTGCATGTAATGGGGCCGTAAGTCTTTGGATCTGCATTGTTCTCGGCGGTTATTTATTGAGTTAAGGTAATGCTGCAAAGTTGCCTGCAGTCCGTTGTGAAATTGCAGGAAATGCATCACAGTTCAATGACAGAACTGATTCTGCTAAATCTGCACTTTTGAGCATTTGCAGCTAGTCTGTCTGGGTAACCAAATAAGCATGTAGGGCCTGTGCAATTCATATATTGACCACTACTAACATTGCCCTCAGCAATCTATCACCGTATTGTACTGTCAGTCTATGATCAATCTAACTCATGAGGTTACTCTGCCAAAAAACCTCTGTATCTTTTAACTTTTTTTTAGATTGTATGAATTAAAATGTGCCAAATACTAGAATGTAAAGCTACCCCTAACCATATAGTAGGATTTCTGTGCCCTTTATATGTCATAGGTAATAATTGGTGCCTCTGTGGTAATAACAGATATTCATTCCTTAAAGGGGTACTCTGGTGAATGTTGTTGTGGCTTTTTTTTTTCTTTTAAATCAATTGGTGTCAAAGTTGTATATTTGTAATTTGCTTCTATTTAAAAATGTTGTCTTCCAGTACTTATCAGAGACATGAACTGTCCAGTGCAGTACTAAATCACCATAAAAAACCTTTCCTGCACTTGACAATTCTTGTCATGGACAGAGATGTCAGCAGAGAGCACTGTGTCAGACTGAAAAGAATACACCACTTCCTGCAGGACATACAGCAGCTAAGTGCTGGAAGACTTGAGATTTTTAAGTAGAAGCAAAGGACAAATCTGTATAACTTTCTGACACCTTTTGATTTACAAAGAAAATAAATTGCCTGACTACCCCTTTTAAAAGTCACTGATTCGCCACTACTATGTTTGCTTTTTCTATTTTAGGTGGGTTGCTGTAGTTATTTGGATTGCGTTAAAAGTAATGTATATAGGATATACATTTTTTTTTTTTCTGTTCTATTTACATAGAGATTACAGCAAAGTAAGATTTCTACTTTTTTCGCTGTAATATTTATATTCTTTGTACTTGGAATAAGTTCTATCAACTCGTGTGTGTGTGTGTGTGTGTGTATATATGTATATATATATATGTATATGTGTATATATATATATATATATATATATATATATATAATATAATTATGCTTAGTTCATAGAAACTGCACTATAGTATACTAGTATATTTCCGTTGATTGTTTTTACCACAGCGATGGCCTTGGTCTTCATCGTGGTACTTTGCAAAGGTAAATTCTTCCGTTTTGTAACAGGGCTGTGTAATGCAAAAAATTTTTATATATAATATATATATATATATATATATATATATATATATATATATATATATATATATATATAATATAATTTTTTTTTTATTTTTTTTTATTTCCCCATTAGGCCAAGTGAAGTAAATTCCTTGGCGAAGAGAAGGAACATATGGTTCTGTGTAAGAATTCTGCAAGTGTTCTGTCTCTTAACAGTTCATTGTATTGAAACTTGGTCGGAGATATTGTCAATAAAATTGGTTGAAACAACTACAGGAAGTGCTCTTTGGGCTCAGGCATTATGGACTGTTGAATAGATCTGTATACAGAGGGAGATTTATCAAACCTGGTGTAAAGTGAAACAGGCTCAGTTGCCCCTAGCAACCAATCAGATTCCACCTTTTATTTTCCAAAGAGTCTGTAAGGAATGACAGGTGGAATCTGGTTGCTAGGGGCAACAGAGCCAGTTTCACTTTACACCATGTTTGATAAATCTCCCCCTATGTGTTTAATATCAAACGTTGCTTCTGCTAATAGGAGCACTGGTGGTGGGGATCTTGGTTCATCTGCTTTTACATACTCTATAAGAGGATCCCATTGTTGAGACAATCTTAGGGAATCTTGGCTCTCCAACTGTTGAAAAACTCCCATCATGCAACAGCTAGAGAGCCAAGGTTTCCTACCCCTGATCTAATGAGTATAGCCAACTAGATTTATATTAAGTGCACAGCTGTTTCAACAAATTTTATTTGCATTCTGGTTACCATTGCCTTTTGATGAATTGTCTCCTGGTATTTGTGCTCCTCAGTTTCCCGTACCTAACCCCACACTTCCTCATCCCAAATTATTCCCTTTGTTGGACCTTTCTTCCTTATCTTTGACCACAAATATTGTCATATAAACTAGACCTATACCTAATATGACCAAGCTGTGAATAGCATGTCTCCACTGTTACCTTCTGCAGTGCCTTATTGCATAAATTGTGCATTTTATCTGGGGAGCAAGACCCTCGCCAGGTACACAAACCATACCATGCCATGGTTGCGTTAATGTGCTGCTTTATGAATGCAATTGCCACTTAATCACATTAGCTTTTCGCTAGTGGTGCCAAAATCTGTTTTTATATAATCTCAGTAACCTGTACTCATGGTGGCTGTAACATTGTGCAAATGTATTTTGTATATATATGTATAAAAGTGTTATTTTTCTGAAAAGGCTTTGTCCTCCTGTATACGAATTGTTTGCTGAGCGCTAGTTTTGGTGATTTGTTTCAAATACTGTACAGTCATCCTCCCCACCTTTGGTGAAAATTCTGAATTGTAAAGTACTGTGCATGGTTAGTATTGGAGTGTACAGTGTCAATGTACAGCTTTGTTGGAGCAATGATGCAGCTTTGTCATTGGTAATGTATTGCATATTTAAGTCTCACAATATTTTCATAATGCAATAGCAATGCTACCATATGTATATGTGTAAATTAAAAATCTGAACAAAATATTCATTTTGCAAATTCTTTTCTGTGAGCTACCAAAAGAAAAGTTAGAGTAACTGTCATGTTTTTTTTTTTTTTATTGCAGAAATCAGTAGTATAAGCGATTTTAAGAAACTCTGTAATAGGTTTCATCAGCCAAAAAAGCCTCCTTCTGTACTCAAGAAGCAATTTCCCAGCCTCCCCCCCTGACTTCTTATCTGTGCATTATCAGGCAAACACGTCTTCATTACAGAGAAGCCAGTGAAGACGGGCTCTGCTCTCTCCATTGTAAGCCTATGAAGGGGGAGGGGCTAAGGAAGATGGGGGAGCAGGAAGAGGTGACATGAAGGTCAGCTGTTTGTAGACTGTCTGGGCAGCTAAAACGCTAAATTCAGGTGTCAGAAAGGTCAGTGCTTATCTATGAAATTACTGAGAGAAGATTGCAGGGTGTTGTGCTGTGCAGGACTGCTCTGTGCTCAGTCACTCCTAACAGCCCCTCCCCTCTCCATAGCCACATAATGGAGACAGAAATCCTTGCTGGTGGAGTATTTGCACAGTAAGGTACAACTAGTTCAGTGAAGTGGAAATTACATAATCTAATAAGAGCTGGCTCTAATATGTAAGGACCAAGAACGGTGGATTGTCACAAGGCAAATTTTTTTTCTTTGCTTTCCTAAACAGATGTGAATGTAGAGAGGGCTGATTTAGGCACCGAATCCACACAGATTTACACATCAATCAGACTCTCTTTGTTCACCTGCTACTTTTTTGCAAAAAAAAAAAAAAACCCAGCGCCACCCCTGTCCTCAGGTTCTGTGTGTGGTATTGTAATTCAGCTCCATGCACTTCAATAGAACTGAGCTGAGGACAGGAGTGTATTATATATATGTGTGTGTGTGTTGTGTTACTGGGAAAAAAAATGGCCACAGGTTTTTACTGCTTTTTGGATTTTTTTCCCCAGTTTTTCCTGGCGTTTTCTCGTTCAGTGCAAATTAGTATAGGCGTTTTTATCATTACAAGTCATGTGATTACAGGATTTCTATTGAAGAATTGGGGGTAGGTGGGGGATGTCGGAAAAAAAAACACACCAATATGCGTACAGACCCTACACCATAGACCCCATGTTTTTTCGAAGGAAAAAACTAAATTTCGGAGTCTGCTGTTATTTTGCAAAACTGTAAAATAGAAAAATGTCAAAATGCCCTGAAAAAAATGCTCAGTACAAAAACGGCATGTGGTTATTGCATTTCCTATTTCCCCACAGCTAACATCTGCCTGCAGTGTTTTTGAGCTATAAAAGGGGGGGTCTGGTCAGATGCTGTAAAATAACGGCCATTGTTTCCAGCCTTCAATGGTTTCCATTGAAGTCTAAGGAAACAACAGCCATTGGTGCACACGATATAAAATAACACCAGTGAACCTGCTGATATGAGCCAGCCGCTCTTTACCTCAATATTCCTGGGCTGTACTTGTTATTTCTTTGGGGTCAGGTATAGTTGCGTTTTCTGCTACTTTCTAATATGCTAATTTTCGGGTTCGGAGCATTTGGGGCGTTCCCCATGTGTCCGAGCACCCGCTCGGCCGGCCTAGCCTGCCCCCTCCTGACCCGCCCACTATGCATATTCATATATGCGTATTTAGGCCGCTTGTTACGGCGCATGTGCAGGGAGCAGACTGTAACAAACAGCCTATGTATATGAGGGGGCAGGCTAGGCGGGACGAGCAGGTGCATGTACATTTGCACGGATTTCAGATTTCGATTTCTCATAAATTTGAAGGCAGAATTTCACACCGCTTCATTATGCCATGGGAACAAGCAAGAAGAGTCCATGTTTTATTTGTTTTGAATGGACTGTGATTATAGGGTATTACATAATGCCTATTACATAATATTACATAATTGCATTTCCCCTTTAAGGCTATGTTCACACAACATATTTTTTATGAAAAGAATGGCCGTTCTTGCCATAGAAGTATGTGGTGCAAGTCAATGCAAACAGCGGCCGTTGTTTAGTATGGCCATGGCAGTAATTGACGTGTTAATTATTTTTGTCGTTTTGCATTGAAATCAAAGCTATTTTCAGTGCAACAACGGCCGTTGTTTGACACTCACAAGAACAGCCTTTGTTTTTAAGTGCCAAACAACAGCCATACATCGTGTGAACATAGCTTAGGAATAAACAATATACAAATCCTTTTTGGGGTAAAAAAAAAATGGGCCAGATGTTCTCCAAGAGTCCTTGGGGAATAAAATAACAATAAAATGCCTCTACTGATTTACAAAACAATTAATCTTCAAAAAGCGGAAAAAAACAGCTGGTAGTTTTTTTCAGGTTGTTTTTTCAGCTCCCAAAAAACAATGTGAAATTTGTGTCGGAGGGAAGCCTCAAAGGAGTTATCTAGACATAAAAAACATAGAACTTTAATTTTACCTTCAAATTCACATTTTTTTTTTTTTTTTTTATTTCACAGCATACTTTGTAGAAAAATTAAGTGTGTCCTTACAAAGTACAAATGGTGCCGCCAAAAAGAACCTCATATGGTTTTGCAGATGAAAAAATTTGAACTGCTTTGGCTTTTTAAACACAAGGAGGCTAAAATGAAAATTGTCTCTTTCATGAAGAAAGTAATAGGTTGTATTAATTTTAAAATTTTTCATTTTTTTCTTTAAAATGTACATGCTGTTACATAAAACATTTTGCATGTCAAAGAGACATATCAAAAGTTTTGATCGGTCTGGGTCTAAGGGGAAGATTTATCAAACATGGTGTAAAGTGAAACTGGCTCAGTTGCCCCTAGCAACCAATCAGATTCCACCTTTTATTTTCCAAAGAGTCTGTGAGGAATGAAAGGTGGAATCTGATTGGTTGCTAGGGGCAACTGAGCCGGTTTCACTTTACACCATGTTGCATGTGCTGCTGCTCGTCCTCCCGATTGGTAGGGGTCTGAACACTTATATCCGGACCGGTTCAAACCTTTGAAATGTCTGTATGACATAAAAAGCAAAAAAAAAAATTTTTTTTGTACCGACAGTGACACTTTAAAGAATCTGATTGCTATGGAAAACTCTTTTCTATTAGTTTTGATCAATCTCCTTCATAGATGGATACAGCCATAGGCCTATGGCTAGGGCTGCATCCTACTTCTTCAGCCACTGGTATTCAGATGGCGACTGACTGGACTCGAGTTGCCCTCCTATCTATTTCTAGATTTACAGATTGTTTATGTTGTTTTTTTAATCCTGTTACCTTTTGACAAAGATAAATTTATACAAACTACTTTTTTCTATTATAATATAAATCAGAAAACAATACTTTTCACAAGCTCACCTTATAGCTTACTACAAACCTGACCATGTTAAAAATTCCCACTTTACCTATATGGCTATGTTGACACAACGTCAAAAATTGACGATTTCGATATTTAAAAAATGTCAGTTTTTGGCGCTATTAAACTGACTGCAATGGCAATGCTTGAAGTCAATGGGAAGACGAACATCCAATGTGAACAATGCATTGAATAACAGACGTTTTTACCACGGACGACAAAATAATGAACATGATCATTATTTTCAGACGTCTTTCGCAAACAGCGGATGTTTTTTTATTAGTTGTTCACACAGTTTTTCTTTTTCCACCATTCTTTCTCCGTTTTTACTATTAAATTCAATGGACTTTTCAATTAAGACTCACCCAAAGTCTAATAAGTAATCCAAACTAGAATAATGTACCAACACCAATCATTCCAATCATTGAGAGAAGGCTAGACAGTTGAATGACGTTCGTTATTTTAGACTCAACATAACGGACGTTAGTTTAAATGGAGCTCAAAAGATGTGTGAACATAGCCTATTACAGGCTATGTTAAAACTATGTACACTACCGTTCAAAAGTTTGGGGTCACATTGAAATGTCCTTATTTTTGAAGAAAAAGCACTGTACTTTTCAATGAAGATAACTTTAAACAAATACACTCTATACATTGCTAATGTGGTAAATGACTATTCTAGCTGCAAATGTCTGGTTTTTGGTGCAATATCTACATAGGTGTATAGAGGCCCATTTCCAGCAACTATCACTCCAGTGTTCTAATGGTACAATGTGTTGATGTTGATGATTAGAAAACCCTTGTGCAATCATGTTCACACATCTGAAAACAGTCTAGCTCGTTACAGAAGCTACAAAACTGACTTTCCTTTGAGCAGATTATGTTTCTGGAGCATCACATTTGTGGAGTCAATTAAACGCTCAAAATGGCCAGAAAAAGAGAACTTTCATCTGAAACTCGACAGTCTATTCTGGTTCTTAGAAATGAAGGCTATTCCATGCGAGAAATTGCTAAGAAATTGAAGATTTCCTACAACGGTGTGTACTACTCACTTCAGAGGACAGCTCAAACAGGCTCTAACCAGAGTAGAAAAAAGAAGTGGGAGGCCGCGCTGCACAACTAAGCAAGAAGATAAGCACATTAGAGTCTTTAGTTTGAGAAACAGACGCCTCACAGGTCCCCAACTGGCATCTTCATTAAATAGTACCCGCAAAACACCAGTGTCAACTTCTACAGTGAAGAGGCGGCTGCAGGATTTTGGGCTTCAGGGCAGAGTGGCAAAGAAAAAGCCATATCTGAGACTGGCCAATAAAAGAAAAAGATTAAGATGGGCAAAAGAACACAGACATTGGACAGAGGAAGACTGGAAAAAAAGTGTTGTGGACGGATGAATCCAAGTTTGAGGTGTTTGGATCACAAAGAAGAACGTTTGTGAGACGCAGAACAAATGAAAAGATGCTGGAAGAATGCCTGACGCCATCTGTTAAGCATGGTGGAGGTAATGTGATGGTCTGGGGTTGCTTTGGTGCTGGTAAGGTGGGAGATTTGTACAGGGTAAAAGGGATTCTGAATAAGGAAGGCTATCACTCTGCAACACCATGCCATACCCAGTGGACAGCGCTTGATTGGAGCCAATTTCATCCTACAACAGGACAATGACCCTAAACACACCTCCAAATTGTGCAAGAACTATTTACAGCAGAAGCGGGCAGCCGGTATTCTATCGGTAATGGAGTGGCCAGCGCAGTCACCAGATCTGAACCCCATTGAGCTGTTGTGGGAGCAGCTTGACCGTATGGTACGCCAGAAGTGCCCATCCAACCAATCCAACTTGTGGGAGCTGCTTCTAGAAGCGTGGGGTACAATTTCTTCAGCTTACCGCAACAGATTAATAGCCAGAATGCCAAAGGTGTGCAATGCTGGAATTGCTGCAAAAGGAGGATTCTTTGACGAAAGCAAAGTTTGATGTAAAAACAATGTTATTTCTAATACAAATCATTATTTCTAACCTTGTCAATGTCTTGACTCTATTTTCTATTCATTTCACAACGTATGGTGGTGAATAAGTTTGACTTTTCATGGAAAACACAAAATTGGGTGACCCCCAAACTTTTGAACGGTAGTGTATAAACAGAGGCCGTTATTTTAAACGAAAAATTGCTATAAGTCTATAGAGGATGGCTAAAAATAAATGACATGAACATTATTTCGACGACCGTAGCCAAACAACAGCCGTTGTTCAATACATTGTCTAAAACAGTGGCCGTTGTTTGCCTTGACTTCAACGCAAATCATTGCATTGTGCAAAGAACGGACGTTCTTTTCATAAAAAGTATGGTGTGTGAACATAGCCTTAGGCAGTTCTTTTTCTTTCAAAGCTTTCAATATAACAAAAGAAAGTCGACTATAATAACTAACAATGCTTGATGGACATAAATCAAAGTGTCCAGCGAGAGTAAAGTAGGAATATACTGCCTGGATAGAACTAGTAGATTCTGGTTCTGTTTGATTATCAAACATATGTAGATGCTGTAAATCTATTATGTGCGAGTTCAATTTCCTTGCATTACAATTGCCGCAGTTAATCCCCCTTGTAGCCCCCGGCCTGGGACCTCTTGAACTCACGCCTTTGTTTCAGATGTTTTTTAACAGGGACTCTTGCAGCCCCCAAGTGCTTGGAGCCCGGCTGCACCTGCAGCCCCTGCTGTTCCTTCCTGTATGTCCATGGAGAGAATGAAAGAGGTTTGTTATAGGATCAGCCTGCAGGTGTCACTGTGGAGCCGGTCACAGATTCAGGGGCCAGGCCTGTCGCCACAATCTCCTTTGCTTGCATGTTTTTGTTACAATGTGATAGTTGGTTTACTAATAAAAACAAAGTTGGATTAAGACATTAGGAAAGGTAAATTACAATGTTTCAACAAGTTCTAAGTATTTATAAGTTCTATTATAAGAAACCTAAATATTTAGCTGTGACCCCTTACTGACCAGCTTAAGGACAAAGCTATTTTTTTATCCTCGCTCGAAAAGCTATAATTTTATGTTTTGGTCAGTTTAGTTGCTTACATTTTTGAAGGTCTGGATGTATTTTTTTCAGTAGTGCTATTATGGGGTACATGTAATAAATATATTGGGAGCACATTAAAGAACAACAATCTCACCATTTTTAGTGTGTTTTAAATGTATGCCATTAATCGTGCAGCATAAACTATAGGGGAGATTTATCAAACATGGTGTAAAGTGAAACGGGCTCAGTTGCCCCTAGCAACCAATCAGATTCCACCTTTCATTTTCCAAAGAGTCTGTGAGGAATGAGAAGTGGAATCTGATTGGTTGCTAGGGGCAACTGGGACAGTTTCCACTTTATACTCCCCCTTTGTGTTAGGCCTCTTTTACATGAGTTTATTTTACAACCATTTTAGGTCCATGCTTTCATCTGAAAGGTTGTTACAGTGCGAGGTACAAGGATATGCAACCAAAAATGTGCTTAATATATTAAGTTCTGTATAAGGCTATGTTCCCACAACATTTTTTCTTGTCCGTTAATAATTTTTAAAATGAGTCCAAAATAACATCCGTTATTTTGAGGATTGGCCACCTGCTGGTATGTTATTCTAGTTTGGGGTTACTAATTGGCCTTTGGATGTGTCTTTAATTGAAAAGTCCAATGACTTTAATAGTAAAAACGGAGAAAGACTGTGTCAACAACTAAAAAAAAAAACGTCCGCTGTTTGCAAAAGATGTCCGAAAAAAATTGTCATGATCATTATTTTGACGTCCGTGCAGATAACGTCCATCATTTTATACACTGTGTGCATTGGCCGTCCGTCATCCCTATGACTTAAATGCTTTGCAATAACGGACGTCTTTTTAGATAGAAAAGGCGGACACCTTTTCTCTTTATTTGATGTTGTGTGAACATACCCTAACAGTGTGATTTACATGTCTTAGCTACACAAAAATGTTTTTATCATTCAAACATCATTCATCATGGATTTTTAACATTCAACATTTCATTATACGACTATTGTGAATAAAGGAACGCTTAAAGTTGTTCTTTAATATAGATCGGTTTAAAGTGAATCTACCATCAGGTACATCGCTTTTTTTTTTTTACATTACCAGATTGAAGCTGGCGCGGGGATCCCAGTGGCACGGTGCTTTTTTCAAAACGCTCACCGATACCTGTTCTTGGTGCCATTCTTTTCCTGTTCATTAGCCCAGCTCTATGCACTGGGGCCGGGCTCAGTACCTGCTAGTGTGGCAATATAACCTCCCACTATAATAGAATCAATGGAGGAACATCAGAGAGGGGAGGGGATATTGTCACACAGGGGCGCCGGGCGCCGGGTTGGTGCATGGGAAAAGAATGACACCCAGTGGCCGTGCCACCTGGATCCCCATGCTGGCACCAATTGGGTACAGTAAAAAAAAAATAAAAAAATTACCTGTTGGTACATTGGCTTTAAAGTTTACATGCCATTTCAAAAGACAATATGTAAGCAGTTACACTAGCTGCTGAGAAGCTAAAGAAGGGGAGAATATTACACTGTAGAACTGTTGCCATACAGCAGTAGGTACACAGGTATTTACACAACTGACAGCTGCCTTGAGTTCCCTATTAGCCGTCAGAGATGAGAAGGAAGCCTTAATTTACCTTTTGTGGATCTTCTTGAGCAAAGAGGCTCAGCTTACATGTGCATGGCCCAGGCTTTCTCAAGTTCTGTATTCTGCACATAGCACATGGCAAGCCCCGCCCCAACTTCCTGTGTTTGCTACTAGAGACAGATTTACCCTGACAGCAGACAGTGGAAAGCAGATTGCAGGGAAGGGAGACACACATCTACCTGTCTAAACAAGGGATATGCAGTCAATGATGTATTTAAATGGCCAAACACTCGCGCATCACGATCAGTCAAGGCTTGTAAAGGCTCTGCAAGCAAGGTCTGGTTTTGCTGTTCGGCGCTCGTTTCTGTCCACATTTCTTAAGCACAACTCTCTCTCCAATACATTTTTGTGCTGTTTGTTCAGTTACAGCATATGGTTAAAGGAGTAATCCAGGCTTAGAAATGCATAGTCACTTGTTTTTCCAGAAACAGCCCTTCTCCTATTCTCAGTTTGGGTGTGTGGGTTTACTGCTCAGTTCCATTCAAGTGAATGGAGCTGAATTGTAATACCACACACAGCCTGTGCATTGGGGGTAGTGCTGTTCTTGCAAGAAAGTAGCTTTGCTTTTTCTAATTCTATTGTGAGAGAATAAATTGATTACCCAGTATAGATCAGCTCTGGCTTTAATAATAAAAATTAGAAATCACCTTGGGCAATTTGCTGCTTCAAGAATACACCGTATATCATAGGAAACATATAAAACTAATTTAGGGTAAACCTACAACATTAATCACTCGTATTAAAAGAAATACATACTCCGAAATGAAAGTCCAAGTCCACTGCTGTAAATGAACACTTGCGGAAAGTTGGCCAAACATTCCATTTGGCAAGTAGCACATAAATAGGAGCCACGCTGTGTAGGATGCCTGCCAGAGAGATATTACTCAGGACTTGACTAAACAATGAACTCTGCCTGAGCAGATATTTAATGAAACAGACACAGGCATCCCGCTTCAATTTATAGATCTCATATTGAGGACAGCTACAATGTCTTACCTCTGGGGAGCTTTATGTGGGTGCTGCACAAGGGAATTGTTTCTAGCAACTAAATCTCTATGCAATCGCTAGGGCTAAGATCTGCTAAATGCTCCTTCAGCGCCCTCCTCAATTATCCAGTCACTATAAATTATAGCCGCTTGGAACGGAGTGCAATTTGTCTGGACGGCAGATACAAGTATATATCGGCAGGAGTGGGCAGGAAGTGGTTCTTCATCTGCAAAACTGCACAAACAGCTGTACAGATACAGGAACCAAACCCAGCATGGCAGAATGGTAAAATAATATATATTCATGGCTTTTTCCTGTTTTTTCATAGATAGTTGTATGAGAGCAGAACATTTTTCTTTTTTTTTTAAAATAACCACAAAACTGGGACACCCCTGTGACATGGAGTTTGCAGTCTATAAAAGTTCTCACATGCTTCCCTCAGTGTGCCAAATGCAGTGAGACAGCTGTTGGAACATAATACTGCCAGTTCTGTTAATCTACAGTAGGTTTGACAGCGTGAGACTGGATTCTAGAAAAATAAATATGAAAAATGAATGCGTCCATGTATGAAAGTCATATTTCAAGACCTAAACAAGGCAAGGCAAATTTTTTTTTTTTTTTTTTTAGATTTGCACTGCAGATCCTGACACTTTGCTTCTTTGAAAGCTAGATTCACCCTCACAATCAATTCACCCATTGTTGTTACTAAACATGTGAAGTGAAAAAAGAATCCGTCAGCTGTAATTTACTTTCCAAACTGCTGACGCTTTAAGGGCCCTTTTAGACATAAAGATTTTTCTGCTGAAAGAAATTGGCACTGGTTTGTGATGCTCTTACACAGCACAAGAACACGAGAAATTTAGTGGCCGGACTGCACAAACAATCCATGTATCGTTCGTGCAGCCATGGAAACTGAAAGCACGGATATACATTTATCTGTGCTGTCAGGCCTCAGTCACACAATCGGGGCCTACTCCCCCAGTGCCGGACGGCTTCACGCGTTCACCGGAAGTGGCCTGGACTACACTGCTGGCATTGGGGAGTAGGTGAGTAGTCATATGCGATGACAGGAGTGCACATTATGCGCTCCTGTCATCTCTGCTGCCGGGGGGGGGGGAATCCGTACGAGGACATGTCCTATTTTTTCACGGTGGGGGTCTAATAAATGGCTGCATTCACTTTAATGGTTCCTAAAATTGTCCATGGTCGCGGATCCTTGACCACTGAAAATCTTAGAGTACAAACACACTGGGCGTATCTGCAGCGGATTTCTCGCTGCGAATTCGCAGCATGATCCGCTGCAGATCTGCGCCCTCTATGGGCAGATAAACTTGCAGCGGGATGGACCTCCCGCTGCGAGTATGTCAGCAGCCCAGCCTGTTAACCCCCCGCCGCCGGAGCGTATACATCACCTTCTCCACACACCGGCTTGCTTTGTGGGTTCCCGACACGTCCCACTCGCCCAATCAGTGCCCTGCCCCACCGCAGCGCAATGACTGGCTGAGTGGGACACAAAGACGCCGGAAGCCCTGAAGCAAGCCGCAGCAGGGAGCAGGTGAAGTATACGCTCTGGTCCATCCCGCTGCAAGTTTGTCTGCCCATAGAGTTTACATGGCAGGGATCTGCAGAGAGAAAATCCGCTGCGGATACACCCAGTGTGTTTGTACCCTTAAGGGACTTGTGAATGCAGCCTCAGTTTCCATATCACTCAGCAGTACATACTTACCGCTGCTGCTGTTATCCAGCATCCCATTCTCCAGCTCCCTCAACCAGCCTCCAGAATGATTGACAGTCAGAGGAGGCGGGGACTAAAGACAAAGATGCTGGATGGGAGAGCCGCAGAAGAAGATACAAGCAGCAGCGCACTAGGTAAGTATGCACTGTTGTTTGATATTAAAACTTACAGCGCGGATATATGTATATCCATGCTGTCAGTTTCCCTTTATCATCATCATCATCCTCACATCCCCCTGTTTACACACAGATGATAAATTTTAAGGCCTGCTCTAAATATATGATCAGCTTGCAGCTATTCAGGAGCTTGGAAAAGCCTCTTTGACTATTGTACAAGAGAATAAAAGCATTTTCTATGTTAAAGAAGCACAAACAGATATATAAAAGGTACCAGGTGTCTCCTTGTCCTAACAGCTATCTAACAGTGTCAGCAATTTGGAATATGAATGAAAGCTGATAGATTCCCTTTAAGTGATCATAAGTCAACAGGAAACACTGGAAATTAATGAAAACTGGACAAGTGTTAGGAACTGAGTCGGTCAAAGCATCTCCAAAATGGCAGATTTTAGTGGGTTGTTCCCAACATGCAGTGGTCATTAATTACCAAAAGTACACAGGAGGGGGACCCTGCTCTGTATCTATAGTGCTGCACCACAGCATGGGAAGGAGGGGGGCCCTGCTCTGTATCTATAGTGCTGCACCACAGCATGGGAAGGAGGGGGACCCTGCTCTGTATCTATAGTGCTGCACCACAGCATGGGAAGGAGGGGGGCCCTGCTCTGTATCTATAGTGCTGGACCACAGCATGGGAAGGAGGGGGGCCCTGCTCTGTATCTATGGTGCTGGACCACAGCATGGGAAGGAGGGGGGCCCTGCTCTGTATCTATAGTGCTGCACAACAGCATGGGAAGGAGGGGGACCCTGCTCTGTATCTATAGTGCTGGACCACAGCATGGGAAGGAGGGGGACCCTGCTCTGTATCTATAGTGCTGGACCACGGCATGGGAAGGAGGGGGGCCCTGCTCTGTATCTATAGTGCTGGACCACAGCATGGGAAGGAGGGGAACCCTGCTCTGTATCTATAGTGCTGGACCACAGCATGGGAAGGAGGGGGACCCTGCTCTGTATCTATAGTGCTGGACCACAGCATGGGAAGAAGGGGGTCCTGCGCTGTATCTATAGTGCTGGACCACAGCATGGGAAGGAGGGGGTCCTGCGCTGTATCTATAGTGCTGGACCACAGCATGGGAAGAAGGGGGACCCTGCTCTGTATCTATAGTGCTGCACCACGGCATGGGAAGGAGGGGAACCCTGCTCTGTATCTATAGTGCTGGACCACAGCATGGGAAGGAGGGGGACCCTGCTCTGTATCTATAGTGCTGGACCACAGCAGGGGAAGGAGGGGGACCCTGCTCTGTATCTATAGTGCTGGACCACAGCATGGGAAGGAGGGGAACCCTGCTCTGTATCTATAGTGCTGCACCACGGCATGAGAAGGAGGGGGACCCTGCTCTGTATCTATAGTGCTGGACCACAGCATGGGAAGGAGGGGGGCCCTGCTCTGTATCTATAGTGCTGGACCACAGCATGGGAAGGAGGGGAACCCTGCTCTGTATCTATAGTGCTGGACCACGGCATGGGAAGGAGGGGAACCCTGCTCTGTATCTATAGTGCTGCACCACGGCAGGGGAAGGAGGGGGGCCCTGCGCTGTATCTATAGTGCTGGACCACAGCATGGGAAGGAGGGGGACCCTGCTCTGTATCTATAGTGCTGGACCACAGCATGGGAAGGAGGGGAACCCTGCTCTGTATCTATAGTGCTGGACCACGGCAGGGGAAGGAGGGGGGCCCTGCTCTGTATCTATAGTGCTGGACCACGGCAGGGGAAGGAGGGGGGCCCTGCTCTGTATCTATAGTGCTGGACCACGGCATGGGAAGGAGGGGGGCCCTGCTCTGTATCTATAGTGCTGCACCACGGCAGGGGAAGGAGGGGGACCCTGCTCTGTATCTATAGTGCTGGACCACAGCATGGGAAGGAGGGGGACCCTGCTCTGTATCTATAGTGCTGGACCACAGCATGGGAAGGAGGGGGTCCCTGCTCTGTATCTATAGTGCTGCACCACAGCATGGGAAGGAGGGGGACCCTGTTCTGTATCTATAGTGCTGGACCACAGCATGGGAAGGAGGGACTACAGGGATTATACAGCCCTGTAGTTCCCGACATATACATTGGTGGCAGCAGAGGGGCCTGTGTCGCCCCTTACTGTTGACACTGAATGTAAAATCATGTATAAATAAAAGATTTATACATTTATTTTAATGAAGTTATATTATAAAGTAGCATAACTTCAATAAAGCAATATATTGAAAAAAGAATTAAAAAAATTGATACTCTCTAGACTAGAGTACCCCTTTAATATGATACAGCCCTTTTTGAGTTTTACTTAACATTTTTATCTCTTTAAGACCAAACTCAGTGTGAAGATTTCCTGCAGAAAAAAAGCATCACTGTTCTTGGATGACCAGAGCAACAGAAGTTTAACATGAGAAAAAGTTATTCCAGACTTAGACCTGTTTCTCTGCTAACTGCATTTATTGCTAAGCTGACAGATGCTAGCTCAGCTAAAGTCTATGGACAACAGTATTCTGAAAGAAAGCAGCTACATCTGTTTTTTTTTACCAGCAACTTTGAATAGCAAAAAGGTGATAGAGGAGGCTATGATATAGGACAATTATGGTCATGTGTGTACGCTTCCAAAAAATTTGTTGAATTACGCAATTTGGGAAACCTAAAACCAATGTCGCGTTCATTTCAGTAGGAGATACATCTAATACTATTAATTATAGTAAGCGTGCAAATAATAATAGTGTAAAAATAACTAACCTCATTAGTTCAAAGGTTCTGTACAAGTCTGAATTGGAAACATTGGTATAGGAACATAGCTCTTTTCTGTATGTCTACTATTGTAATGACTGTGGCACATACATCAAGATCCCAGATATGCTTTAAATACTTTAAAGTGTCATTGTCATTTTTTTTCTTTTTGCAGAAATCTATAGTACAGGCGATTTTAATAAACTTTGTAATTGGGTTTATTAGGCAAATATGCCATTATCTGCACTCAAAAAGCCTTCCCCAGGTCCCCCTCCTCTCTCTCATTCACTGCTTATTATCAGGAAATCTCGACTCTTTTACATTAGTTGGGCCCTGTCTAATCTATGGAGAGGGGAGGGGGAGGAGGGAGATTAGTTGCCAGCAGAGAGCAGAGAACAAAGGATTACGCTGCGGGAGCTGTGTTAAAGCCTATTCAGAGGTCAGAGAGGTCAGTGCTGACTTCAGAGGAGATAGCCCGGTGATGTATCTGTAAATTAACTCTTTGTTGTCCTGTTTTGATGCCTCATCTCCCTCCACCCCTCCCCTCTCCATAGACAACCATGAAGACAGGGGAGAGAGCTTTAAACTGCTTTTTCATGATAAAAATGCATTTTTCAGCTAATAAACCCAATTACAAAGTTAATTAAATTTAAATTAAAATTAAAATCGGCTGTTCTATTGATTTCTGGAAAAAAAAAAAAAAAAATTTTATGACAGTGACACTGACATGTTTTGCACTGTAGTATAAAGTATCAAAACCCAAATGATTGTTAAAGGAGTCCTCACATCCATTCCCTAGGCATTAGTTTCATGGATGTCTAGTCATAATATCTTAGGCCGGCGTCACACGCTGTAAAACACCGGCCGTTCTGAGTCAGTGAAGATCTTCCTAAGATAATAAGAAAGAAAATACTAAAAGGGCAGACTAGATGGACCCAGTGGTCATTTTCTGCCGACAATCTTCTATGTTTCTATCCTGGCTGGTACTGCAGTACCAGCTGGATAAACGTCATTTGTGCTGAATTGGGATGCGGGCGCGTTCGTGCGTGCCCGCATCCCAATTAACCATAGCACGCAATGGAAAGTGAGGCCAGAGCCACACTTTTCCTTGTGTGAACTGACAGTTCTGTGCAGCCGCTATTCAATGAATGTCAGTGAACAACATGTTAGTTTTCCTGCTGCCACTAGGGATCCCGGCCGGAGTGTATACTTTGGGGGAGATTTATCACACATGGTGTAAAGTGAAACTGGCTCAGTTGCCCCTAGCAACCAATCAGATTCCACCTTTCATTCCTCACAGACTCTTTGGAAAATGAAAGGTGGAATCTGATTGGTTGCTAGGGGCAACTGGTCCGGCTTCACGTTATACCATGTTTGATAAATCTACCCCTATGTGTATACACTCCGTCCGGGATTCCATTGATTGCAGTGCAACGTAAATTTTCTATAAATTAAGGCCGTTGTTGCAAATCGGCAACAACGGCCGTGATTAAGAGGAATTTTTACGTTGTGTGAACTTAGCCTTATATTGGATCCCTATAACCCACCAATACTCTCTTGTCTATATGCCTTGGTCTTGTCTGTATATCACTTCCATAAAGGTCTGCATATAATATAAACTGTGTGAAGCCAACCTCGTTCCCATCCACTAGACTGGAAGCCAAGGAATGTTAAACAATTACTTCATTAACGTCTGTGCATTTTACCCACTATAACTTTCTGAACTTATTCAAGTCAAGTTCAACACAATTGGAGTCGGGGAGGCTATTTTTAGCCCAGATTTGACTGCGGTGCTTTTCATTAACTTCACATCAACAACAGGAAGTGTGTATAGACCTGTGGATGGTTGTGCTATTGTTAACACTGATGGTTGGTTCCACTGCTAGCCTCATGCAAGACACAAGGGCCGGAAACCTTGGCAAAGGTGCTGCTAGGTGTAGACATGAAAATATTTGCTTAAACAGTAATACCATTAAAACGCCATTAAATAAAGTTTAAAGCATACCTGTCATTTTAAAAGATTTTTTGATGTTGTATGGCTTTGTTAGAGTAACCATTCAGAGTGTTGACAAGGTGGAGCCAGTGCTCTCACTACTGGTATAAAGCCTCTGAGAGTCCCCTCCATGGTGCACAGCTATGTCTCAGACTCTCCATTTTGGGAGGGAGCAGACCAGAGCTGTTTGCCAGTAGTATACATACACAGACTTCCCTTCCCCTTACTTCTCTGGACAATCAAAGCATATACACCTCTATGCTATACCATGACAAAGAAGAAAGTGCACTGGACTGAACAGGCTGCCACTGAGCTGGGCTAATGATTTACACAATAAATTACTATAGATGCCTTGTGGAGGAAGAAGAGGTTTCTGATGCTTTAAGTTTCAGAATAAGAGCAAGGAAAGGGTAACAGTATGCACTAATCCACTAATGCTGCTGCCGACATTGTAAGGGGGGGATTATACTGTATACTGGATATATAGTAGTACATACACTTCTGTTATCACAAGGCACAGCGCAGGCTCAGAGTGTTTTGGGTTGTTGGAGATAAGAAGGAAGCCTTGATTTACCTTTTATGCCCAGCACTGATCATTTCCAACAGGTAGTTTGGCTCAGCTTGCAGTCTCAGAGCCCAAGCTTACTCTCCTGCACATAGCACATGCTAAGCCTGACCCTCCCTCCTTGAGAAGTGAAATACCTAGTGGCCAAGACTTTATAGCTTTTTTCTGGAGTAAGAAGTCACTTTTGGAATTCACAAATGGAAGGAAGTTGTTTAACCCCCCTCACCGATTTGCCCAGGTCCTGCTCTTACTGAATCCTTGAGGCCATTAGTTTTTCCCAAATAAGATTTAGGCTGATCTTGGGGGATCTGCAGTGCACACTGCTTGATCAATCAGCAGTGACACACAGCAGTGACACACAGCTGGGACCTGTCGGGAACAGAGAGTAGTCTTGGCAGTTTAACTCTTTACATGTCGCGGTCAATAGAGACTTCACCATGTAAAGAGAATGACAGAGGGAGGGAGTTCCCTCTATTACTCTGCAGCATCAGAGCAGCAGGATCCCAGCAGTAAGAAAACAGCAAAGGAGAAAACTCTGCTCCTGGCAGTTAACCCTTCACATTCGGGTATTCTGCCCGACCTGTGAAATATACCTCCCACTGCGCTTCTTGTGGTGTCATCGGCAGCGCAGTGAGTGCACCTGAACTTCCAGACTTGCTGCAGAGTTTAGTCTGGGTGGATGGGTGGCAGCTGCAGAGCAGGCTGCATCTGGTGGACCCATTTTCTTCAGGCCCAATATGGCTGTGCAGCCCTGATGGTGACCCTGACTTCACATGCTGTGTGGTAGTGACTGAACAGCATGTGAAGGATCTGACAGGGGGAGAAAGCTCCCCCTGCCACCACCGGCACACAGCGATAGCAGTTGATGTGTGTCAATGGTTGCCATGGCAGCTGAAAGCCTAAAGGTACTATTACACGGGCCGATTCGGACGATTATCGCTCCATGTAATAAATACAACGATCAGCCGATGACAACGATCATCGGCTGATCGTTGATATAGGTTTGGACCTATTTTCGTCGGGCGCCGACCGCGCACCGCTACGTGTAATAGCAGTGTGCGGCAGCTGACAGGCCACTCTGAAGTTAGAGCGCGGGACCCGTGGAGAAGAAGACCACAGCAGCAGCCCTGGAACATGGATAGATAAAGTTTTTAGTTAAGAAAGGGCTGCAAGGACATCGGTAATGATGTCCTTGCAGCCCTTGTTTAACGATTATCGGGCCGTGTAATAGGTCCAGTAAACGAGCGACGATCTAGCAGATTGCTGCTCGTTTACAGGTATTATCGGGCCGCCATCGGCCCTTGTAATACCACCCTAAGAAGTGCTCCCTGGAAAAATGTGGTTAGGTAAGAAGAGGATCTTTGTTATGTTCTATGCAAGGACAGTAATATATGAAACATTTTAAATGGCAGGAGTACCCCTTTAATACTATACTACTGTGTTACCATATTTTCCTTATTTTTTTTGCTAATTTCTACAAATTGTTTAGAACTGACTAATAACATAAAAAGACCTTAAAATAGTTTTCCAGTATATACAATAACTATCATATAACCATGAAATAATAAAATGCAATATATTTAAATAACCTATATTTCACACTTGATCCAGACTGATGTAATCACAGGACTAAATTTTGTGGGGAAAATGATCACCTGATTTATGGTTAGTGTGGAGACTTTGATGGGATTCAAAAGCACAGAGAACTAATGTACTGATCAGTAACAATACACTGCAATAGTAATAATACAGTGTATTGTACATCTGGATATGGCCTATGGCTGTAGCCATGTTTTCCAGGCAGCCTTGAGGCTGCCTTTAACTTCTTCATCCTCTGGTAATAAAATACAGAGCATTTGTGTTGAGACGAACCCAAGCTTGCCTGAGATTCGCTCATCTCTTTTTTAGATCCAATAGCCACTACTGAGAGAAAAAAAGAGAACATGGTTTCTATTGTGTTACATTTGCAAATGTGATCCGGGTCCAAGACTAAAATATTTACACAATAATTGGTTTCCATATATAATTAGTAAAACCATGAACAAATGTATCCTGAATTATTTGGAGTTCATTGTTCTCTAATACATCCATAGTCAGCTGCGAATTTCCTGATTTTCTCCCATGAGATCTTTTCATGTAGAAAACAAGATATTTTCTCTTAAAAGGGCATGGATATAGCAGCGCTCACTCGTAAAAGCTTTTTAAATAAAATCCTGCAAAAATTCACACAACCACACTATCTTCCCTATTTTTCTCAGTGTGAGAAATTGTTAGGTGGTGGTCGGCTTTAGACGATCTTATGGTGTCCACCCAGCAGATCAGCTGTGGTTCTGTCTGGGAACTTGGCAATAAACGAAACTTGAGGGTCAGTGTCAGTTTCCCTTGTATAGAGAGTGTGTATGGAGGACCTATTCTATCCAGGCCCACACCATCATCACAACTTCTCCTGACAAAGACAAAGTTGGCTGCCGAGACATCGTTTTCTTCTGCAGAAGCTTTTGGACCACTAAACATTAAGGTGGTCCCCAGCAGCTCCATCCTGCCTCACCAGCTTTAATTGATAGAAAGAGATCTAACAGTTATGGCCAGGGTGCCAGGCAGAAGCCGGCAGGGACCACCCTGATGTCTGGTGCAGGTAGCATGAAAGTGATGACAGATTCTCTTTAAAGACAATGAGCAAGATTGAAATATGAGCACTGGGCAATGGTCCCCCTAGGAATGCCAGTGCCTGGGCCACCATTCAAACCTATTATATTATTATCCATCCCTATATAATAGGCCATATATGTTAATATATCCACTTTTGTCTTAGTTTACAGAAATATTTTTTTACAAACGAGCACAAAAGTATAGCTATAGGGGGTGCAGTGGTAGAAGTCCCTAAGGGCACTGGTTACGTAGAGGTACAACTGTTGAATAAGTTACTAGTGTTATAAATTGCACATGGTACACTGGGGGCACAGATGCGGATTTTGTCATAAGACTCAGAAATGTAACGTTCTCAGACCAGCATTGAGCAGTCTCAAATGTGAATCCAGCGTTTTCTCTGGCCAGAAAGTCTGCAGTTTGTCATCTCTTCCTGTTCACTCATCCCCCTTGGCCCCTCCCTCCTCCATCGGCTATGCAATGCAAACCTGTCTTCTTTCTGCTGTAGATGGCTTTGTCTTGAGAAAGAACAGATATGAAGTGAGAATGGAAAGTGGGAAAACAAACAATACCAAACGTCTGTCTTCAAGGTCAGAGAAAACTAACCATACATTTTATTTATATATATATATATATATATATATATATATATATATATATATATATACAGAGAGAGAGAGAGAGAGAGAGAGAGAGAGAGAGAGAGAGAGAGAAAGGTATATAGAAACACTCTTCATTTGGCAAAAGGGCTCTTATGCGCTAAATGAATATGAATAAAATATAATGATAAAATGTCCCACTTTATGACAGGAGTAACACCCCTATCATCACTCAAAGTTGGAGAATGTTGGGAGTGATGATAGGGGTGTTACTCCTGTCATAAAGTGGGACATTTTATCATTGTATTTTATTCATATTCATTCAGCACATAAGGGCCCCTTTGCCATTTTTTATTTCTATTTTTAGATATAAAATTAAATGTTAGATTACTAATAAGTCAAACGAAGAGTGTTTCTATATATCTTTCTCTCTCTCTCTCTCTCTATATATATATATATATATATATATATATATATATATATATATATATATAATATATATATCTTCTATATATGATGTATGGTTAGTTTTCTCTGACCTTGAGGACAGACATTTGGTATTGTTTGTATTATTATTGATTGACACATTGGGTATTGTGTCCTTGTCTGTTTCACCTCGGCATTAGAGCAATCTAGGTGAGCTGCACCTAATATTTAAAAGTGGAAAAACAGCCTTGTATGTACAGAAGGAAGCACTTTGGCATACTAAAGTCTATTACAGACTTTTTTTTACCTTGACTCTTGTACTATTGATTTCTCCAAGGCCATGTTCACACAGTGTATTTTTTTTTAAATAAAATAACGGCTGCTATTTGTTATTGAAATTAACTGCAGTTATTTCCAGTCTTCAGTGACTTTCATTGGAGTCTATGGAAAGAATGGCTGGTAGTTCAGACAATGTAAAGAAAAACGGTTGTTGTTCTCATCGGCCGTCAAATTAACAGGACATTTATTGGCAGTTGTTATTTAGCCAACAATGGCCGTTATTTTAAGTCGTTCCCATACAGAAATTTTATTTTCCACAATTTCACTGTCTTTTCAGCAAAATCCAGCAGATCTTTAAAAGTAGCCACACCCAAAAGGGTGTTTAAAGTGGCCATCATTCAATCTAAACGTAAATAATGTGCCAACAGCTGTCATTGCAATAACAGCCATCAAAGCATGTTAAATAATGGTCATTATTTTCTGTATAAAATAATGGTCAGTGAAAATCGTTGTGTAAACATATCCTTAGGCTGCGCTCACACGTACTGCATTCCCAGCAGATTTCATGCTGCGAATTCTAAAACAATATACGGTACAGTTATGCACTATGGCCTCTGAGGAGAGCAAGGGAAGGCAGAGGCTGTGTAGTTTTGTTTTAAAACTAACAATTGTCCCGTACCCTGGTCCCGCCTCGGCTGCTGACTAGCTGAGCAGGCCAGGAATGTCACGTCCCAGGCCCTTCTCTAACCAACCAGGAAGCAGCCGGGGACCAGGAGGTGCAGCTGACGGCAGGACTCAGAGCACAGGCACTGCACAGCACCTACAAGGCGGAGCTTGCGCCGTGCAGACCAGGGACAAGGAAGATGTCATGTCGGCCAGAGGGGAGGGGGGAGCGGCTGACGGCAGCACAGGCACAATACCTACAAGGGAGCTTGCTTGGGGACCGGGGACAGTGAATATGTCACAGCGGGCAGGGGCCCCCTAGGACGCAAGGGCCCCCAGGCAGCCGCCTACCATGCCCAATGGGTAAGACGGCCCTGCGTCGGACCAAAAGTCCGATGGTTCGCTCATCCCTAATAATAATCTGACAACATTGCATCTACTCTAATTAAGTAAGCAGAACTTTATTACTAAACTGTTTTAGTAATTTGTATTTTTATGTCCATTAAGTCACAACCTGGGCCCAGCAATTCAACCTCAGACCCTATAGTTCTCTTCTGCGGTCCATAGAGACCCCAACAGGGTTAAGCTTTACCATGAATATCATCTATAAAAAAACCTGACAACCAATATGGCCGCACTTCCTAGTATCACATATGCAAATATGGCTGCAAAGTCAAAAATTATAAATTTTATAAAGTAAAGAAAACATGTTTACCAGACTTTGATGACTTTTCTTACATCTAACAATTCTACATTTTTGGTTGCATTCTCTTAAAGTGGAAACCTTGGCTATAGTCTTTCATGAACACTGCAGCTCTCAGTCCAACAGAATTTCGGTTTTCATATAAAGGATCTCGGCTTTGGCACTTCATGAGTCCAGAACCATGCTGATAAATTCCACAATCACTTCCTGGCAACATCCACAGTGATCTGCGGTTCCTTCTGGCTTATCTCTCTGCTACCTGCCCTTACCCAGCTGTGCACATTGAATTGGTCAAACAAGATATTGCGTTCTTATGATTACTTTTCATCCGGGGCTTATGATGAATGCAAGTTTAGAGAATGACTTATGACATACCAAGCATTAGATTATTTTCAACTAAAGTCACAAATGACCCGGTGAATAGAATCTTGCATATTTGTGGTAGACTGGGATGCTGGCACTCAGACAAGCCAGAGGTCAGGACAATGTGCACTTTGTTAGTGTTTCAGACCCAGACTATCTTATAATGTGACGGCTATTGTCTCCAGCAGGATTTGACTCATGCCTCCTGTAGAGTTGCACAATGCTTTACATGCAGTCCTGAGGCAGGAAGATTTTTTACTTGTCTGAATACACAAGGTTCACTTCATTAAACTTGAGCTTGGATAGGCTGCCATGGGTTGTTAATGTACCTTGAAAGTGGAACCCCACCCTCATGATAAACTCTCTCTAGTATGATATAAATCAGAAGACGTTAAGTAACTTTCCAGGCCATTACAGAATCCCAACATAAGAGGAATGTAACGCACTGAATGGCTATAATGTGTCCGCTATGACAGTACTAAGGACGATATTTTCTTATTTGAAGGCTTTTTCTTTTTCTAAAAAGAGATTTTAACCAAAAAATAAATTAATTGAATGTACTATACATTAAAATGTAGCTAAAATGGACAGTAATGAAACGTTTCTGGTATCCTTTTTGTTCTTCTCTACATCTAATCTCCTTATAGTTGCAGTGATGCACATTATCAAACATGGTGTAAAGTAGAACTGGCTCAGTTGCCGCTAGCCTAGTCTATAGGGGACATTTATACAGACCCGCATATAGGAAGGATGTGTGGAGGGCAGGAGACACAACTGATGGACGGACACATGAACAATATGAATGTCAGTGGGTAACAGACTGAACAAAAGTAAAGCAAACTGTAGCAGTATAGGTCCCAGGGATTTTTCAAAGCACCATCAATATGGTACTTGATTATCTACAAAAGATACCCTCAAATCCAATGCATCCATGAGGCCCAGTCCCATCTGTGCTAATAATTGTGATATTATAAACTGGGGGTTACCACTGACTAATAATACTACATTTCATTTTTGTCAATAAGATGAAAATATCTATTGTCTATGTATAGCAACTAAATGTCCTCTTGTCCTTTTTTATCACTTTTTATATTACAATTTTTTCTGGATTTGATGCAACCAAAATATGCAAAATTTTGCACTTTTGAATTTTATGGTGCTTATGCCGTTTACCATGTGAGATCAGGAATGTGATAATTTAATAGTTTGGGCGAATCTGCACATGGCATTACCAAATATATTTATTTATATTTATAAATGGGAACAGGGGGGTGATTCAAACTTTTATTAGAGGAAAGGGCTTTTTATTAATGAAATCACTTTTTTTTCCAAATACAATAATTAAAAGTCAACCTGGGGGACTTCTAATATAACTACACTGATCTTTGTATACTTTATACAGCACTGATCGATTAGATCAGTGCTGTATTGCTGTGGGCTGCTGCCGACGCTGAGGCCCAGCCCTTCCAGAACAACGGATCCCCCCTCCGTGATCGCATCAGGACTTAAATAATAGAGCAGCATCATGATAGGGCCCACCAATAACATCTTCAGAATGTAAGAACATAGGTGTAACTTTTAATTCCTTATTCTGTAACAGGTGCAGCCAGTGTTACATAGTATGGTATTAATACACACTGTGATGTCAGAGGAGATTGATAATATTACAGAACAAGGATAATTGACTCAGAGCACATGGATAATGACCAGAATAAGGAATAAACCATGGTATTCCCTTACATGGGAGAATGCTTGGCCCCCTAACGCTCTAGGGTCTAGGTGTGACTGCAACCTCTGCATCTGCTTGTACTTACACCTCTGTGTGAGAAGGTTTTATAAGGGTCTCGTCTAGATGGGCTGGAGTTAGAACATGAGTGTGTTAGCATTTTGGCAGGATCAGTGAAAGGCAATTCTGGAAAACATAGAGGATGCCAAAACCCTCTCCTGCAAAGCTCCTCACCGTCTTTTCTAACACTCTGCCGGGAGAGGTGGTGGACATCATCCCTTTAAGGTGAAAAATGGTTACACAATGAACTCAACACTCCAGGGAAAACTAATATCCTGGGGCACATTTAGTGACTGTTTTTCTTTGTGTCTGCCTTCTTTGCTTCTGCGCCAAGCTGTTTCTCTTTGTGTTTGATTTATTAACTGGCCCTGCACCTGATTATACATGTGGCTTGATGATTTGCTGTGTTGCGCCTATCTGTGCCTCACTGTGTCACTATGCATGACAAAGGAAGAGCCAAACTAAGGCTCAGGCTGAGCCCAGCCAAAAAAGAAAGAAAGAAAGTGACAACCAAGATGCAAAAGCTTCCTCCTTCTGGTGCATGGCAACAAAAATGTGTGCAAACTGCGTGTGTCAAAAATAAACAAATAAACATAAAGGTACACAAAAATGAGGCATCGCAGCCACAAAAAAATGAGCCCTGCTGTGCCTGATCAGACATGGCTTCCTTAATGTTTCTTGAACGATTCTGGACATGACGCAGTGTATCAGTCATCTCATACTAATCAGACACCAATAAACTTAAAGGGGTACTCCGGCCCGGCTGTATTTTTCAGATATGGCCGGGGAGGGGGTAGTTATGGACGCCAGAGGTCACTAACTTCCCCGGTTCCAGCATCGGGTCCCTGATCGCGGCGCCCAGTACCCCCGTCCTGCGGCCGCTTTCTGGTCTGAGCTGCCACACGAGATGTGACGTCTCCAGGCAGCTCAGCCATTCGGCGGCCGTAGCAGAGTCCCGCGCTGGAACCGGGGAGGTAAGTGACCTCTGGCGTCCATAACCACCCCCTCCCCGGCGATAACTATAAAATATGGCCGGGCGAAGTACCCCTTTAAAGGCAATGATGGAGATTTATCAGGCAACAATAAGACAACATGCACGTTTGGCCGATCGTTGTCTTTCAGTATGTTCTAAAATCATGATGATGATTATAGCGACAGTCTTCTGCGCAATAGAAGCAGCGGCAGCAGACCGCCACTCAATTCTATGGACCACTCGGACATTCTTAAGATCATTCAGGCAGCCCCCCGCGGCCCCCCTCGCTCCTCTTTGCTCAGTGTTTGTGGGTATAATAGCACAGGCATCGAACGGGGAACATAAAGGAACTGACCAGTTAATTCTCAATATCAGACCGTGTAATAAGACCCTAAGACAACTAATAGTTGGTGAAAAGTTAAAGTAGAGAGTCTAGACAGTCTAGGGATGCATCAGACAGCCTTAACAATGTGATATATCTGGCGTATATGTCTGTCTATATAAGTTGGACACATTGTTGGGGAACACCAGTCCAAGAATTAGCCCGTTTTTGTAAATTTCCCCCCGATGGTTTATAAAACATGACCCAAGTTGATACAGATTAGCCACCTGCCCTGTGAGTGCTGCTCTCTACTTGTCCGGGTGGATTTTCTGCTCATTATGTGAAGATTTACAGGGGCAATGGCTGATCCCAGGGAAAGAGTACAGAGAGATTTTTAATCAATACTTATCACTTTCAGTTACGAAAACTTCTGGGAAAAGCCATTCGCAAGTACTGAGATATGTTTGCAAACAGGTGCCTCAGACTGAATAAGCGTTGGCATGTATACATGTGCAGACATAGGAGGATGATCTCAAACTACTTCTGCCAAACAGCCGCAACAACAGGTTTTATTGCTGTCAGGAATCAGTTTGGCACATCTGTGTGCTTTTCAGTACAAGCTATGAAATCTGAAACACCCTGCACCTGTCTGCATAAAGTATCCTTTCTCCTTTATTTGCTTTGGCTAACCTCTGTCCTTGCTCTTATTTAGGGTAAAGCACTGAGGGGATTTTACGTCACATAGATGGGCGTCTGTTGACAGACTGCATCAGGAAATTCCTTCAGGAAACACATAAATCTCCACGTTAAAAACAAAAACATCTATACATGCAATAGGGTAACGTGAGGAACATTGGTCTCAGAACAAAAATGCTAATAATCGCTTTGTGTACGTTTTCACCATCTATTAGTTGACTTACTTTACATCAGGGCCTTATATTCATCAGTAGCCATACAATGTAACCAATAAAACCATGTATGGCAAAATGGAGTAGAAAGAAGGCTGCAGTATACAGCTGGAAATGATCAATAAATCATGACGTAATTCTCCCGACCGCTTTCCAAAAGTTAGAACGTTACGGACAACTCCGGTAGGTATGGAGGAGGGTACCCTCTTCACCACAGCCCCTCCAACAAGTAGAAGGAACTTCTGGGAAAAATCCACGTTTCTAATTCCAGATAACCCCTTTAAGGCTATGTTCACACACCGTCAAAAAGACAGCTGTTTTTATTGGACGACCATCATGTAAAGGCAAATAATGTGTCAGGATGGTATCTCTGCAGAGCATTATGCGCCCCTCGGCTCGCGCTGTTCGGCCGAGAAGGCACTGATTTTCTTGTATCCTGTTTCTGTGTTTTGTTTTGCTGTGTGTGAACTCTGGTTTATTGCTCACCTGGGTTGGGAGACACACCCGACTTCACCTGCTGAGTTCTGTCTGGCCATGTCAGGGTTAATCTGTGTTTTGGTTCTGCTGTGACTGACAGGTCTTCCTGCCAGTGGATCTGTGTTGTTCTCAGCTGTCTGTGCTTGGAGTTCAGGGGGATGGTCCAATTATGTTCTGGATCAGAACCCTGGCCTCCTATATAACTACCTCAGTCTTGGATATCATTGCTGGTTATTGACTTAGTCTCTGCCTGCTTGTGGATTCTGTTTCTTTGCATCTCCTGACTACTGCTTTGTGTTCTGACTATCCTTGCTAGCTGCCTGCCCCTGACCATATCGCTTGTTTGTTGACTCTGATTATAGGATTGTGATTTTGTACTGTGCTGCCTGATTGTTGTGACCCGGACTGTCGACTATTCTTTATTGTGTTTTGTCTGTCTGTCTTGTCTTTGTGTCCCACCTAGCCAGGCCAGGGATCGCCGTCAAGTTGTCCGCTGCCATTTTAGGGCAGATTGCGGCAAGTAGGTAGAGGACAGTGGGCGGGGCTGAGCTTAGGGCTCACTGACTTGTCTTGTCCTGCTGTCCGGTTCCTAACATAATGGGTGTCATTTTATTTAATGGTTAATAACGGCCAATGTCCCTTATTTGAATGGTGCGTGAACATAGCCTGAGCCTGTGTTTTTTTAGTTAAACATACTATCCTATGTAGTACTCTCCTTTGTTTTTGTGTTGTTTTCTTAGTGTTCACACATAGTTTTCGAGCCAATTTTCAAGCCATAAAATTTTTTATGTCTCTATGTGGACCATATATTGAGCCGTGATCCAAATATTTACTACAAATATGGCTGCAAAAAAAAAGTGCTATTTTTTTTTAGCCTTAAAATGAGGGCACTTTTCCAGTTTTCCACCCTAAAACCAAACCTGATCTGCTCATATTTGAAGGAAAAAACAATAAAATGACATGGCCTCCCGATGTCTAAGGGTTATAGAGTACCATGTCCCGCAGACCAGCTCCGTGGGCAGAAATCATATTGGGTTGTTTATAACTTGTTGGCAGGTTACTTGGCACAAGTTTGACCATCCTTGGTTTTTGAGTTACGGAACATCACAGCTGATGTCTTTTAGAAAAGCACAATGGCTGTAAGTGTTTCAGTTATTTAATGCAGTTTCTCGGTCCATACTTTTGGCAAGGACTCGCTAAGCTCATATAGTTATATCAGGAGAAGAAAAGGCTTTTTCATCCATGGTAGAATAAGTTATTCATTCTTAGATTTAATAACCAGCTGAGAATCCCATGAGAGCAAGATACTTGTGCCTAATAAACGGTGACCAACAAAACGCAGTGTGCTACAATTGTAGAGTATAAATGATCGGCCTACATGACTTTGCAGTGTTTACAGCCACTACATTGTATTGTATGTTTACAGTCTCTATTTAGTACTTTATTAAAAGTACGGCTTCAATAATGACACTGACAACTTTATACATACTGATCCTTAGACACCACCTGTGCAAACACACTGTAATTCAATGCAGAAACCATAAGACACGACACTTAAGTGCAATGGGGAGCTTACGCGAACAGTCAACAGTGTCTCATATTCTTTACCTAGTGATTTTAATCATACTGGGAAGACAGTCAAATAAACAAGCCTGCCAATGTATTCATGTGTAATAAATGGCTGTTATTTAGAGCATCCTCAGACTTGTAGTTCTTGTTTTTGGGGGGGAATTCAAGAGGGGAAAAAAAAGAAACATTTATTTATTTGGGAAAAAAAAAGAAAAGAAAAAGCCATTCTGCTAAAAAGCTTTCTGTATATAAAAAAATTAAATATAAAAAATATTAACAGAGAAAGTCCTGTTAAAAGGCTTCACATATTTGTTTTAGCATGAAAAGTACTTACCTTGAATTCAGTCCACGAGCCAAGATGTGCACTGTATAGGAGTGTGTATGTTTATACATGTGCTTCCCGGCCCTGAGTCTATAGACCCACAAAATACATTAAAGAGGACCTGTCACCCCCGGTGCCGGGGTGACAGGCGCCCGACCCCTGCTATAGCACCTTATACTACCTGATCCCGCCGGGTCCCGCTTCTTGATTCGGGTCGGGTGACGGAGATATCAGCGCCCGGATGCGCGCGCTCCTGAGATGAGTCCAACTCTCATAGAGAATGACTGGTGAGTCCGACGCTCCGTCATTCTCTATGAGCGTTGGACTTATCTCAGGAGTGCGCGCGCCCGGCTTCAGGCGCTGACACCTCCGTCACCGGACCGGATCAAGAAGCGGGACCCGGCGGGATCAGGTACGTATAAGGTGCTCTAGCGGGGAGTCGGGAGCCTGTCACCCCGGCACCAGGGGTTACAGGTTCCCTTTAAAGTCCTTTAAATGTATGTCCTCCCTTAAATGCTACCCGTGAAATAGGTCATAATTTTTTTTATTTATTTTTTTCAAAGGGGTTGTTTAGCAAGTTAACAATATGCATTATTTAAAGGGAATGTGTCACTAAAATTTTCTTTTGCTGATTAGAGTCAGACACAAAAAAATTGTTCTTTTATTCCAATCTGTTTCTATTCTCTGACTGTAATTTTTTATTTCCCTTTTTGTACATTGTTATAGGGGCGGCCATGTTACCTGAGCTTTTTATAACAGCATTTAATGAGATGCTTTACAGCAAGACTCATGGACATAGATGGCATAGAGTCTGTCCCCTTGAGATGAATGTGAATCATTACTGAGCGTGCTCTGTGACCTTTGAAGAGGTCATTCCACAGGGAGCTGCTTTTGTCTCCTCTACCTACTGGTGTCACATGTTGCTGCAATTCTGTACAGATCACTTTACAGCAGCCTCCTGTTATCACCACAGAAACAACAGGAAATAGATTATTTTTAGCCCCAGTGGTGAGAATGAAAACTGCAAGATCTCATGATTATTTTAAAGTATAGATAGAAACATGGAAAATTAGAAAAAACGTCACCAAAAATTCTTAAAAAATACGTTTAACATAAAAAAATTATTTAAACAATGTATTTTTTTAACGTTCTTTATTTAACGTTTTTTGGTTTATAAACGTACAAAATCAGAGGACAATAACCAATAAGTGAAGTACTCATAGTAAAACGGATACATACAAGTCTGAAAAATATGAAACACGCCATCAACAATGTAAATGTAAAAAGTTTGCCATGGGTAATAAGTCTTTTTCTGATTACACATTTCCTTTAAGGGGAACCAACCTTTCTACTTATTATATGGGGTGTGTACTAGTGAGTGGACACGTGGATATTCACCTTTTTGAGACCTCCTGTACTACACTGAGAATAGTATTGGAAGCAGTTGGCGCCATACGCAGTGTAGCTGAGGTGCTAGGGTACTGCAACCACAGCTCCTATTAAATTCAATAGCAGGTGAGGCTACAGTCCTTAGTAGGAAGTAAACTGCTTTCAGCCTTATACTGGGCCCAATCCTTTTAGTAAATGAACGCCAATCTGCAAAATCAGCGCTTGGGACACCAGAGAGGACACATCTGGACATCTGGAAATTTAAACAACTTTTGGGAGTACCCTCCTTGCTTTGACTGATTACTGTATTAAGCTTCATTCCTGGAGTGATCAACTCACTCATTAGACCATTTTCATAGAATAGACTATTTTTGTGACTACATCTAAGAGAATTAAAATAACACTTATTAATTTATTAAACTTTTTCTTCACGTTGGCTGAGTCTGACAAGGTATTCTACGTGTGTAATGATTGACCAGCTACATGTTAAGCCGGCCAAAGAGAACAACTTTGTCGAGACTTGAAAAGACATGTTTAGCAAGTCTTGTCTCCTCCTCAAGGGTTAGTCATCTGAGGCTAGCCATATTGATTAAAAGTGAACAATTTAGTCGACTGATGTGGTTAGGAGAAGAGAAAAAAGACGTGCTATCACTTGCCAAGGAAAACAGGCTCCTCTATTTTTATACTCAAATATTTCTGATTACAGAGGTCAACCTGATGCAGCATTTCAATATTATTACAGTAGCGTGGGTGAAGACCATTAACTGCCTATGCTTTCTTGGAAGATTACAGTGAAGGTTAAAGCTACAGGCGGTCATTGTTCCACAGTGGTGATACATGTGCCTTGCAGTGATCTTATCTCTGTGCTAGATTGTAGGGGTCACCCTTTCTTTAGCTGATGACCTCAGGAGAATGGAAATGTAGCCTTGCTTTTCGTGCCAATGTTTCTCAGACAGATCTACATAGGATTGTAGTACGTAAGTTGACAGAACCTGATCAGAAGTTAGAATCGAGGGTATGTTCACACTAAGTAAAGCCCCAAATGCGAGCAAGGAGGAGCAGGGGGGGGGGGGGCGGTGCTGCTGCCCAACCAATCGTCAGGTTGTCCGGGCAGCCTATAGGAGACGGCGGCGGTCTGCTGCCACCGCTCCTATTACGGAGCGACAGCAGCAGATCGTTGCTGTTTCAGCCTGTTGAAAGACAACGATCAGCCGACATTGTGCATGTTGGATGATCGTTGTCTTCTATTACACAAAGCGATTATCGGCCGATAGTCACTTCGTGTAATGGAGCCTTAATTTGCATGGTCTCCGCCTTAAATTTTGCATGGAATCCAAACCTTTTTAATTTCATTTATTATTCTGTAATCATGGGGGCACATGGTATTTTTAAGGGGAAATTTTGCTTTGACAAAGATTTGCCCACGTCACGTCACTGATCTGTGTATTTAGGTCCTTGGACGTCAAGGGAATTAGGAACAGACTCAGGAGCTGAGCCCACTCCATACACTGGGGGTTACTGTTATTTATAGCTGACACCCACTGCTGATGCTTCTGTGACAGATTGGCTTATACAGCCTGGCAGGCCACAAGCAGGCTGTGCTGGCAGAGCACAGATAAATGGATTCAAAGAACTGCAATAACAGCGTAATGATTGATTACAATAGCCCCTAGGGGAACTTGAAAGTGTATATATATATATTGTAGGGATCTTCCCGGGGGATGGTGTGTTTGGACACAGTTCAGGCAGCAAACTTGGGCTCATAAAACAGCTTTGGGTGTTTATTTGTAGCATAAACAGTCCAGTAACATAAATACGGCAACACTGTGCAGTGAGAATAAACAAAACAAAAAGTCCTGCCCGTCTGGGCGCTTACTAATACAGCAGGTTACCTCTCTGGCACTTCAGTGATCAGTATTGCGGGGTGTGAACAGGCCCCAGCAGCGGCTGTCTTCCCAGCTCTCACCAAACAGCATGCAGGCTGTTCACTCCTGGCTGAGAGAGAGAGAGAGCTGTACACTGAGCACAGCTTTTGCCTTCTCAGGCTGATTGGGATCAGAGCTCACCTGATCCCAAAACCCACACTGGATCGAGGGGGAGGGAATGGCAAGTCCCACTACCAAAACCCTACCTGCCATTCCATGTAAGTCCAGGCCCGGCAATAATAAATAATAGCTCAGCAGCATAAACACTGCTGAGCACAGATGCCTCCTGGACTCACCATCTCACACTGTGTATCAACCTGGGTGAGATGTACATCCCCTCGAGCACTTTACCAGTGACATGTCCACATATCCCCCCCCTCTTCTTCAGACCGGAGGGCTGAGCGTATTGTCCCCACAGGCAGTGTACCCTTGATAGGGCGTCAGCATTTGCCTGTAATTTCCCTGGCCGGTGTTCCACAGTGAAATTAAAGTTTTGTAGGGACAGAAACCACCTAGTCACCCTTGCATTCTTCTCCTTGTTTATTTTCATCCATGTTAGGGGGGCATGGTCTGTCACTAACTTAAACCTCCTGCCTAGTAGGTAGTACCTCAGGGATTCTAGGGCCCACTTCACTGCCAGACATTCTCGCTCAACTATGGCGTAGTTTTTCTCGGCCGGGGATAGTTTCCTGCTTAAGTACATCACCGGGTGCTCCTCGCCATTCACGACCTGTGAGAGGACGGCACCTAACCCTGTGTTAGAGGCGTCTGTCTGTACCAAAAACTCTCGCCTAAAGTCAGGGGTAACTAGCACAGGCTGTTGGCACAGGGCAGACTTGAGGCTTTGAAAAGCCTTCTCGGCCTCTGGAGTCCATGTCACCATTGCGGACTTCGCACCCTTTGTCAGGTCAGTTAGTGGGGGCTGCAACTGAAGCAAAATTTGGCACAAACCTACGGTAATAGCCCGTAATACCAGGAAAGCTCTGACCTGTTTCTTTGTGAGGGGTTGAGGCCAATTCTGTATTGCCTCGATTTTATTTAGTTGTGGTTTCACTAACCCCCTCCCAATAATGTAGCCCAAGTATTTGGCCTCCTCTAAGGCTAGTGCACACTTCTCTGCATTGATGGTTAACCCCGCATCACTTATGGCATCTAACACCGCCTGGACCTTACAGAGGTGACTTTCCCCAATCCGGGCTAAAAATGACCACATCATCGAGGTAGGCAGCGGAGTAATCACGATGTGGTCGCAGAATCAAGTCCATCAACCTCTGAAAAGTGGCAGGGGCTCCATGTAACCCGAATGGCATCACTACATATTGGAAGAGCCCATCAGGGGTGGAGAATGCAGTCTTCTCTCTAGCCTTAGGAGTGAGTGGGATCTGCCAGTAGCCCTTAGTGAGATCGAGGGTAGTTATGTACCTGGCATTACCCATCCTTTCTATCAACTCATCTACCCTGGGCATGGGGTAGGCATCGAACTTGGAGATCTCATTTAACTTTCTAAAATCATTACAGAACCTCCAAGTTCCATTGGGCTTTGGGATTAACACAATCGGGCTGGACCACTCGCTCTGGGACACCTCAATGACTCCTAGGTCAAGCATACGTTTTACCTCGGATGATACCGCCTCCCTCCGGGCTTCTGGTATCCTATAGGGCTTAAGGTTACTCTGCTTCTAGGCTCAGTTTCAATATGATGACTAATGAGATGCGTACGCCCTGGTAGGTCAGAAAACTTGTTTTTATTTTTCTGCAGGAACTCCTTAGCTTCCTGCTTCTGGGATACTGATAGGGTGTCACCAATCCTGACCGGAGGGATTGGTGGTGACAGATGACCAACAGGCTTTGTCGCCACCAAGGATTCCCTGTCTTTCCAGGGCTTGATCAAGTTTATGTGATAAACTTGGAAAGGCTTCCTTCTACCTGGTTGGTGTACCTTGTAGTTGACCTCACTGATCTTCTCTACAATTTCATAGGGACCCTGCCACTTTGCTAAGAATTTGCTTTCTACCGTGGGAACAAGTATGAGTACCCGGTCACCTGGGCTAAATGTCCTGATTCTTGCAGAACGATTGTAAATTCTGCTTTGGCCCTCTTGCGCCCTCTGGAGGTGTTCCCTTACTAGGGGCATTACAGTGGCTATACGGTCCTGCATTTGTGCTACATGCTCTATAACACTCTTGTATGGGGTGGACTCACTTTCCCATGTCTCTTTCGCTATATCCAATAAACCCCTAGGGTGACGACCATAGACTAATTCGAAGGGAGAGAACCCTGTGGACGCTTGGGGTACTTCCCTAATAGAAAACATCAGATAAGGTAGTAAGTGATCCCAATCACGACCATCCTTTTCCACCACTTTTTTTAACATATGTTTCAGGGTTTTATTAAACCTCTCCACTAACCCGTCTGTCTGTGGGTGATATACAGAGGTACGTAGGTGTGAGATTTTAAACAGTTTGCATAGCTCTTTCATCACCTTTGACACAAATGGTGTACCTTGGTCAGTCAAGATTTCCTTGGGGATCCCCACCCTGGAAAACATATAAAACAATTCCCGTGCAATTGTTTTAGAGGTAGTGTTTCTTAGGGGTACAGCCTCAGGATAGCGGGTCGCGTAGTCCAACACCACTAGAATGTACTGGTGTCCCCTAGCCGACTTTACAATGGGACCCACCAAGTCCATTGCGATCCGGTCAAAAGGTACCTCTATGATGGGGAGTGGGACCAAAGGACTGCGAAGATGCGACACTGGAGCGCTAAGCTGACATGTGGGGCACGACTCACAGTATTTTTTTATGTCAGCATAAATCGCAGGCCAATAAAACCTCTGGAGGACTCTCTCCTGTGTTTTATCTGTCCCCAAGTGGCCCCCAAGGACATGATTATGGGCCATGTCGAGTACCTGACGCCGGTACGACTTAGGCACCAGAAGCTGTTCCACCACCTCATCATTAATTTTAGTGACTCTGTAGTAGAGATCATTAGTCATAGAAAAATGTGGAAATTTTTTCTCAGCTTCTGGTTCCTGAGGTACCCCATTCATAACAGTGACCTGCTCTCTCGCATTTTTGAGAGTGGGGTCCTGTAATTGTGCAGTACCAAATTATCCCTAGACACCTCTAAGTCTGGAACATTTTGCGCAGTGGGAGGAGCCTCTTCCTCACCAGCCAGGACCTGCAAAGGAAAAGCATCATATTCCTCCTGTACATTTTTATCATTTACCGTGGGTAATGCAATAGGCTTAGGGGTCTCCTCACTCCTTTCAGGGGATTGTTGTTTTCCCCATAGAGCCCAGAACAAAGGAAAATCACGCCCCAATATAACATTATGCATAAGGTTTTTAACCACACCCACTTCATATTGTACAGCGCCTAGTTCAGTCCCGACATTAGCCCGTACTATAGGGTAAACCTTTGTATCGCCATGTATGCATACCACACTCATATGTCTTGCTGGCACAAAGTCCCCAGTCACCAGGCTGGCATGCACCAGGGTGACAAGGCTTCCTGAGTCCAGCAACGCCTTAACAGGAAAGTCATTTACAGTAATGTTGCAGACTTGTGGTTCAGTCTCTAGTCCAGTGACTGCAACAAAAGACGGCTCCGCAAATAGCGACTGACGCCGGCTAGCGTCACACTCCATGGGCTCAGAGGTAAGAGGGCAATGGGCAGACATATGTCCCGTCTCGTGGCATCTCCAGCACTGGATAGGGCCTGGTCTCCTTGGCAGGGAGTCCTTTTTAGGGCCACTTAGCCACCGGGGTCCCCCACCAGTCTTTTGCCCCTGAGACACCTCCTGAGCGCTCTTCCCTCTATCAGCACCCCTCCACACTCCCCCAATAGATGGAAGTCTCTTACCAGATGATGGCACAGATCTGGCACTCCGGGGAGGTGACGGTGCTGCAGGAACATCACGGAGGTAGTCCTCGGTCGCCTGGAACCTCTCCACAAGGCTGACGAGTTCGTCGGCACTCCTAGGGTCGCCTTGTCCCACCCAGCGTTGAAGATCAGCAGGAAGGGCACGGAGGTAGCGATCCATCACGACCCTCTCTAGGATCTGGGCAGGAGTAGAGGTGTCTGGCTCCAACCATTTTCTTGCCAGATGAATCAGGTCGTACATCTGGGACCTCGCTGACTTGTCCAGACTGTAGCTCCAGTTGCGGACCCTCCGGGCACGGACAGCAGCAGTAACTCCTAGTCGGGCGAGTATCTCTGCTCTTAGCCGAGGATAGTCCTTGACCTCTTGCTCACTGAGGTCATAATAGGCCTTTTGAGGTTCGCCTGTTAAATAGGGAGCAATGACCTCTGCCCACTCAGTGGAGGGTAACTTTTCTCGCTCAGCCACACGCTCAAAGACAGTTAAGTAGGCCTCAATATCATCATCAGCAGTCATCTTTTGCAGCGCACGCTGCACAGCTCTTCTCACAGACAAAGTCTCTGGCGCGGCTGCTGCCACCAGCTGGGGATTAGCACCTGCAGACGCCTCTTGCTTTGCTATCAGGTGCTCAATAAGTCTCTGTTGTTGAGCCATTGCTTGCTGATGTGCAGCCATTGTCTGTTCATGGCGCAGATTAGCGGCTGCCTGATCCTGTTTAGCGGCTGCCTGAGCCTGTTGTTGTGCGGCCAATGCCTGTTGTTGTGCGGCCAATGCTTGCTCATGGCGTAGGTTAGCGTCTGTCAGAGCCTGTTGTTGCTGCATATTCACTTGCATTAACTGCTTCATCATCTCCTCCATGTTGCTTGACTGTTTTTGGAGTGAAGCCGCAGCCTTCACCCAGGACATAAGCAGCTGTAGCCAAGTTGATGCACACCGTTGCCCCTAGCAACCGTTTTGCCCGCTCCGCAGCACCAATTGTAGGGATCTTCCCGGGGGATGGTGTGTTTGGACACAGTTCAGGCAGCAAACTTGGGCTCATAAAACAGCTTTGGGTGTTTATTTGTAGCATAAACAGTCCAGTAACATAAATACGGCAACACTGTGCAGTGAGAATAAACAAAACAAAAAGTCCTGCCCGTCTGGGCGCTTACTAATACAGCAGGTTACCTCTCTGGCACTTCAGTGATCAGTATTGCGGGGTGTGAACAGGCCCCAGCAGCGGCTGTCTTCCCAGCTCTCACCAAACAGCATGCAGGCTGTTCACTCCTGGCTGAGAGAGAGAGAGCTGTACACTGAGCACAGCTTTTGCCTTCTCAGGCTGATTGGGATCAGAGCTCACCTGATCCCAAAACCCACACTGGATCGAGGGGGAGGGAATGGCAAGTCCCACTACCAAAACCTACCTGCCATTCCATGTAAGTCCAGGCCCGGCAATAATAAATAATAGCTCAGCAGCATAACACTGCTGAGCACAGATGCCTCCTGGACTCACCATCTCACACTGTGTATCAACCTGGGTGAGATGTACATCCCCTCGAGCACTTTACCAGTGACATGTCCACAATATATATATATATATATATATATATATTCAAATCAACCCCCTTTTCTAATTTTTCAGATAAAAATGCAAACAAAAGTTCAAAAAGTCCCATCAAAGCCAAAATGGAACTGACAAAAACTATATATCACAGGAAAAAAAGTACGCCATCATACAGCCTCATAGATGGAAAAATAAAAAAGGTATAAGGGTCAGAATAGAGCAAATTTATGTATATTAATGAAAAATAAAATAGTATAACAAAAAAGGATTTACTTTTCAAATCCACAGGAAATTTTACAGGATAAACTGCTTAAAATTTTATGTAGATTTCTGCAGATTTGAATAGACACCTGCCCCCATTACATTCACATTACCTGTAGAATTTTAGCACATGATCAAGTAGAAAGATAAGGCTGTGAGGGCCTGCTTGATAAAGGCTTCTGACTGGCTTCCAATAACTTCAATCAGATTTGTACATGAATCATTTGTTTCTTATTAGAAAAAAAGATAGTTACAACTAGGGCTGTGGAGTCTGTAAGCTGCAGCTCCCACTCTGACTCCTGAATTTGATCAGGGACCGACTCAGACTCTTGACTCTCGACTCCAGCTCCTTCATAAATGGCCAGTCAGACACCAGAGGACTTTTTTTTATCACACTGGTGTAAAGTAGATCTGGTTCAGCAGCTTTTGTGTAATTTCCTACATGATCCTGGGGCGAATTCTGAGGGAATAAGGCAAAGATATAAAACAGATTCTCCTGTGTGTGCTGTGGATGCAGCCAGTCTCCAGCCTCCATGTCCTGAAAAACTCAGAAGACGACTAGATGGAGCAGGTGGTCTTTTCTGCTGAAATCTTCTATGTTTCTTACTAATTTACCATACACAAAGAAACACTGATAACAATGCCAGATACCTGTGATATAGAGGTCAGACAAAGTGATATAGAGAGGGTCAACCATAGTGATATTGAGGTCAGACATAGTTATATAGAGAGGGTCAGCCATAGTGATATAGAGGTCGGACATAGTGATATAGAGAGGGTTAGCCATAGTGATATAGAGGTCAGCCATAGTGATATAGAGGTCGGACATAGTGATATAGAGAGGGTTAGCCATAGTGATATAGAGGTCAGCCATAGTGATAGAGGTCAGACATAGGCCCAGATTTATCAGCTCTCTGTCAGCGTTCGCACTCATGAATCATCACGGCCCCACAGGAATTACCTGCTCTGCCAGTCAGTGACTGCAGCTGTGGCCAACCTCACTCATTGATTGGCTGAGAGGGCATTTCAGATTTTTCACTGTGCCCAAAATACCCCATTAATTTCTGCCTCTCTCTTAAACACACATAGCCTGCTGCAGCCATAGCGCACACACACAGCCTGCTGCAGTCATAGCGCACACACACACACACACACACACACACCCTGCTGCAGCCATAGCACACACACATACACACACAGCCTGCTGCAGCCATAACACACACACACACAGCCTTCTGCAGCCATAGCACACACATACACAAACAGCCTGCTGCAGCCATAGGACACACATACAGCCTGCTGCAGCCATAGCATACACACACAGCCTGCGGCAGCCATAGCACACGCATACAGCCTGCTACATCCATAGAGCACACACACACACACACACACAGCCTGCTGCAGCCATAGCACACACACACACATACACACAGCCTACTGCAGCCATAGCACAAACACAGCCTGCTGCAGCCATAGCACACACATACAGCCTTGCTGCAGCCATAGCACACACACATACAGCCTGCTGCAGTCATAGCGCACACACAGCCTGCTGCTGCCATAACACACACAAACAACCTGCTGCATCCATAGATCACACACACACAGCCTGCTGCAGCCATAGCACACGCACACATACACATAGCCTACTGCAGCCATCGCACACACACAGCCTGCTGCAGCCATAGCACACACATACACATACAGCCTGCTGCAGCCATAGCACACACACATACAGCCTGCTGCAGCCATAGCACACACACACACAGCCTGCTGCAGCCATAGCATACACACACACTCAGACTGCTGCAGCCATAGCACACTGAAGAAAAATACCTCAATGAGGATAGAGGTTACTGCTACACTACGTATGGCTTCTCTTCCTCCTTTATTGTACAGGATATCTTCATATTACACTGCTGTTCATATACAATCATCCAGGAAGAGAACAGCACAGATCTCCCCACACACAAGGGAGTCTTCCAGCTCAGAAACAAGCTGCCAAATAGTGACTGACAACTTTTCCACAACCCCCCTTATCTAATAGGGCCAGTGCTTTATTACTGATATATGGAGGAAACTAAATGTATGTGAGAGGGTTTTAATAAAAAAGGGTCTTAGATTGATAGAACATAAACTATATTGATGAGGAACATTTATGAAATTTATATAAAAATCCAATTACAAAATTTTGAAAGATTTCTTTTAAAAGCTGGAGTTGGTCTGACTCCTACCAAACTAGCTCCGATTCCAAGACACAGCCCTGGTTACAACCTCCAAAACAGGACAGCAATACTGTCATATAATGATAACAGCACAATAGGCAATTCAAGCCAGGAGAGTGCCAACAATATGCTGTGCCTATGCCAGGGTACAGATTGGTCTGACAGTTATTGAAAGTGTTTGGAAGCCTTTAGAGAATTGCTTCCCGTGAATTTCATTAATATATTGGTAGACGTTCACCAGAGGTTCTATGGCCTCAGCCAATGCTGATTGATTGTACTCTGCTGCAGTATAGGTTGCCGCTTTAGGAGTAAAAATAATAATCATTCTTGTCCTAGTTGAACAAGTGTATAATTCAGACACAGCAAGTCCTTGCTGCCTCTATTCATAGTAGGTCAATCTCATATACAACAAGTCACTGTTGGTGTCCCATGTGGCCAGTCTAGACTGACTTTTGAGCCTGCAAGCGCATTGCTAAAAAAAGCCGTGTACAAGTTGGAACAGTTGTTTTCTAGATTTGATGCATGAAAATATCCCCCCTTATTATGAGCCATTTCACAAAGCTGTATTATGCTGGGAGACGCTGTCTGCTCTCGGACACATTGTGGCCTATTCAGCCTAATGGAATATTTATTGTGATATGTTAATACTTTGTAAATATGGGTGTAAGCCCACCCCAAAGCGTTGCAATGGATCACACACTGCTTGTTACTGAAAATACACCATAGGAATTCCTGTTATTGAAAGACAGCATCTGTGGACAACTGTATTCCTAACTAGTATGATAGGTGATATGTGGTAGTGTACAGGGCGATTAGCTGTATACATTGTGCATTGAGTTAAATCTGAAGTGAAAGTTACTATACAGTATAAGCTGTGAATAAGAAGCAACATGCCTACAGCCAATGAGATGGGAATACACGGTAAGGCCATGTTAAGACCTTGTAAGAGACAAGCTGTTCTATGACCCGGCTGGGTCATGGAATGGCCGGTCTCAGAAAAGATCAAACCGGCCGGTACTGCAGTACCGGCTGTATGATCTTTAGCGCCACTGAGTTCTGATGCAGACACATCCATGCATACCCGCATCAGAACTCTCCACTGTACACTATGGAGCGTGCAGCCGCTCGCTTCACTGTGTGCACTGACAGGGTTATCTGTGGCCATTAATCAATTAAGTCAATTTCTGCGGCCCCTATTCAATGACATGTCATTTTCTCGCAGCACCGCTAGGTATACTATGGCGGAGATTTATCAAACATGGTGTAAAGTGAATCTGGCTCAGTTGCCCCTAGCAACCAATCAGATTCCACCTTTCATTCCTCACAGACTCTTTGGAAAATGAAAGGTGGAATCTGGTTGCTAGGGGCAACTGAGCCTGTTTCATATTACACCATGTTTGATAAATCTGCCCCATAGTATACACTCCAGCCGGGATCCCTAGCAGCGCCGCAAGAAACTGACATGTCATTGAATAGCGGCCGCAGATATTTAATTCTTTACACCATGTTTGATAAATCTCCCTCCCTCTGTGTATACACTCCGGCCGGGATTCCATATGCGGCAACGTCACGTATATTTTCGTATTAATCACGGCAACAACGGCCGTAGTTTTACAAAAATATTCGTAGACTGAACATAGCCTAATACTAAATTCATATTGCCCATTTACACATACAGGCCCCTTAACCCGTTGTTGGTGGCAACCAAGTCAATATTCTGAGAATTCAAGGGTTGTCATCACTGAGAAGAACCTACAGGCATCAGGATATGATGATCTTCATGCTCAAAGCGTATCCACAGGATAGACTATGAATAGTTGATTGGCAAGGTGCCAACACCCAGCTCCCCACCCATCAGCTGCAGTGAGAATGGAGTGCTAGTGTACTGCAGGCTTGGTAGTGCCAGTGTTCTGCAGCCTTAGTAGTGCCAGTGTTCTGCAGCCTTAGTAGTGCCAGTGTACTGCAGCCTTGGTTGTGCCAGTGTACTGCAGCCTTGGTAGTGCCAGTGTACTGCAGCCTTGGTTGTGCCAGTGTACTGCAGCCTTGGTTGTGCTAGTGTACTGCAGCCTTGGTAGTGCCAGTGTACTGCAGCCTTGGTAGTGCCAGTGTTCTGCAGCCTTAGTAGTGCCAGTTTACTGCAGGCTTGGTAGTGCCAGTGTACTGCAGCCTTGGTAGTGCCAGTGTTCTGCAGCCTTAGTAGTGCCAGTGTACTGTAGGCTTGGTAGTGCCAGTGTACTGCAGCCTTGGTAGTGCCAGTGTTCTGCAGCCTTAGTAGTGCCAGTATACTGCAGGCTTGGTGGTGCCAGTGTACTGCAGCCTTGGTTGTGCTAGTGTACTGCAGCCTTGGTAGTGCCAGTGTACTGCAGGCTTGGTAGTGCCAGTGTACTGCAGCCTTGGTTGTGCTAGTGTACTGCAGCCTTGGTAGTGCCAGTGTACTGCAGCCTTGGTAGTGCCAGTGTTCTGCAGCCTTAGTAGTGCCAGTTTACTGCAGGCTTGGTAGTGCCAGTGTACTGCAGCCTTGGTAGTGCCAGTGTTCTGCAGGTTTGGTAGTGCCAGTGTACTGCAGCCTTGGTTGTGCTAGTGTACTGCAGCCTTGGTAGTGCCAGTCTACTGCAGGCTTGGTAAAGCCAGTGTTCTGCAGCCACGGCTCCTATTCACTTCAATAGGAGCTAAAGCTGCAGTATACTGTTTTTTTTTTTTTCTCACAAATCAACATCTCCATCCCTGTAGAATGACCTATATAAAGGTCACTGAGCACATACAGAGGTCTTTCTCATTCATCTGAATGGGTCAGGCACTGTCTGTTGTGCCTAAGCTGTAAGTCTATAACTAAATGCTGTTAAAATAGCAAAATGGCAGCCCCTATAATAATGTACAAAAAAAATTACAATCATGAAATAGAAATTGATATATAAGAGAACAGTAAAGAAAAATCTGGGTGATACAGATAGGTATTTGGAACTAAATTTTGAGCCCTATTGGGGACAATGTAAGCAATGATAAACTATGTAAAGTGTTGCAGAAAAGTTGGCACTATATAAATATAAGAATTGCCTTCAAAGGGGTTGTTCTTTCAAATCAACTGGTGCCAGAAAGTGCTAGAGATCTGTAATTTACTTCTATTAAAAAATCTTGTCTTCTAGTACAGTCATGTCAAACTCTGGCCCGCAGGCCAAATCTGGCCTGTGGTGTCATTATTTTTGGCCTACCAGGCAATTCAGAATTTGAATTACATCTGGTCCGCCATGGCTGCAATATAAGAGACTATGGGGAGGGCTGACTACTATATGAGACTACTGGGGAGGGCTGGCTACTATATAAGAGACTATGGGGGAGGGCTGACTACTATATAAGAGACTATGGGGGGAGCCACTTTATAAAAGAAAATGGGGGAGGGATGGCTACTATATAAGACTATGGGGGAGGGCTGACTACTATATGAGACTACTGGGAAGGCTGGTTACTATATGAGACTATTGGGGAGGGCTGGCTACTATATAAGAGAGACTATAGGTGAGGGCTGGCCATTATATAACAGACTATGGGTGAGGACTGGTTACTATAAGAGACTATTGGGGAGGGCTGACTACTATATGAGACTACTGGGGAGGGCTGGCTACTATATAAGAGAATATGGGTGAGGGCTGGCCATTATATAACAGACTATGGGTGAGGACTGGTTACTATAAGAGACTATGGGGGAGGGCTGACTACTATATGAGACTACTGGGGAGGGCTGGCTACTATATAAGAGAATATGGGTGAGGGCTGGCCATTATATAACAGACTATGGGTGAGGACTGGTTACTATATGAGACTAAATTAGTAAGTAGGCTCTCTAGGAATAGGTATATGATATAGTATTCTTTTCCTAGAGAGCCTACTTACTAATTTATTCCCTTGTTTACCCTCAGGCGCAGAGACAGTAGTGCACTCGGAGTCAGGGTTTAGCCACCATATTGTAGGGGTGAAGCAAACATACAAAATAATTTTTTCCTACTATATGAGACTACTGGGGAGGGCTGGCTACTATATAAGAGACTATGGGGAGGGCTGGTTACTATATGAGACTATTGGGGAGGGCTGGCTACTATATAAGAGACTATAGGGAATGGCTGGCTATTATATGAAACTATTGCGGAGGGCTGGCAACTATAAAACAGACTATGGGCGAGGACTGGTTACTATATGAGACTATTGGGGAGGGCTGGCTAATATATAAGAGACTATGGGGAGGGCTGGCTACTATATGAGACTATTGGGGAGGGCTGGCAACTATATGAGACTATTGGGGAGGGCTGGCTAATATATAAGAGACTATGGGGAAGAGCTGGCTACTATAGGAGACTATTGGGAGCTGGCTACTATTTGGGCACTATTAGGAGGGCTGGCTACTATATAAGAGACTATTGGGGAGGGCTGGCTACTATATAAGAGACTATTGGGGAGGGCTGGCTACTATATAAGAGACTATGGGGGAGGGCTGGCTACTATATAAGAGACTATGGGGAGGGCTGACTACTATATGAGACTACTGGGAGGGCTGGTTACTATATGAGACTATTGGGGAGGGCTGGCTACTATATAAGAGAGACTATGGGTGAGGGCTGGCCATTATATAACAGACTATGGGTGAGGACTGGTTACTATATGAGACTATTGGGGAGGGCTGGCTACTTTATAAGAGACTATGGGGGAGGGCTGACTACTATATGAGACTACTGGGAGGGCTGGTTACTATATGAGACTACTGGGGAGGGCTGGCTACTATATAAGAGACTATGGGGGAGGGCTTGTTACCATAAAAGAGACTATGGGTGAGGGCTGGTTACTATATGAGACTATTGGGGAGGGCTGGCTACTATATAAGAGACTATGGGGGATGGCTGGCTACTATATAAGAGACTATGGGGGATGGCTGGCTACTATATAAGAGACTATGGGGGATGGCTGGCTACTATATGAAACTATTGGGGAGGGCTGGCTACTATATGAGACTATCGGGGAGGGCTGGCTACTATATGAGACTATCGGGGAGGGCTTGCTACTATATGAGACTATTGGGGAGGGCTGGCTAATATATGAGACTATTGGGGAGGGCAGGCAACTATAAAACAGATTATGGGGGAGGGCTGGCTACTATATGAGACTATGAGGGAGGGCTGGCTACTATATGAGACTATTGAGGAGGGCTGGCAACTATAAAACAGACTATGGGGAGGGCTGGCAACTATAAAACAGACTATTGAGGAGGGCTGGCAACTATAAAACAGATTATGGGGGAGGGCTGGCTACAATATGAGACTATGGGGGAGGGCTGGCTACAATATGAGACTATTGGGGGCTGGCTACTATATGGGACACTTTGGGGGCTGGCTACTATTTGGGCACTATTAGGTGGGCTGGCTAATATGTGGGGCAATTTTGGTTGGGTTGGCTACTACATGGGGTAATATTGGTTGGGTTGGCTACTACATGGGGCAATATTGGGGGAGTTGGCTATTACATGGGTTTGGGTTTAATCATAGCATAGCAATATATCATGTCATTTATCATAGTGCACAGTGCTAGGATTCATACACCACTGACAATGCCAGGACCGCCGCATGCTGATCTGACAGTGCCAGGATGGTGGCATTTGTGTTTAAATAATTATCAAGGTTGGCCCACGACTTTGTACAATTTAAAAATTTTGGCCCACTGTGTATTTGAGTTTGACACCCCTGTTGTAGTATTTATCAGCATTTGTATGTCCTGCAGGAAGTTGTGTATTCCTTCCAGACCGGACAACAAGAGAGGTTTTCTATGAGGATTTTCTACTGCTCTGGACAAGTCCTGACATGGACAGAGGTGGCAGCAGAGAGCACTGTGTCAGACAGGAGAGAATACACCACTTCCTGCAGGACATGCAGCAGCTGATAAGTACTGGAAGAGTTGAGATTTTTTTTAAATAGAAGTAAATGACAAATCTCTGGCACTTTCTGGCACCAGTTGATTTAAAAGGAATTTTTTTTTGTGTGAACTACCTAGTAATTGTACAATTGTTCACTTGTATTGTACAGTATATCTATCTAACACTGTCTACAAACATACATTTACAAACAACAAACATACATACTTTAGATCAAGTTTATGTGGCTTTCATGCCATATTATTACATTTACTAAAAAAAACATTAACTGATAGAAACCTGACACACCCATTATTAGTCAAAAGGAAAGAATGAATCATGACAGATGATAACGTATCTTGACTGATCTGTCAAATGGATCATAATGGATCTGGTACAGTTGTAATGGATCCGGGAAAAATCAATGCCCCGGCAAGAATGTAAGCAGAGCCTGAGGCTGTTTACGGAGTCTCGAGGAGCCATTTTTTTTATGAAACCACAACTATAATGCTTTCCTTTGACTTCAGTTCCTCTTGAGATGTTAGACTGGCTTGTGAAATATAGACAAAGACAACGAAAGCAAACAATCATGGCTTATCATGATCAGCACCATTACATGGGCCAGTTCGGAAGAAAAGATGTTAAGGGTGCGTTCACACCTACAGGATCTGCACCAGATTTGATAGGGCAGATTTAAAGTTGCAGATTCAAAGCAAATCTGCAGCTTTAAATCTGTGCCATTAAATCTGCTGTGGATCCTGTACGTGTGAACGCACCCTCAGGCTAGGTTCACACTATGTAACTGTGCGGCTGTATTTTTTATGTGGCTGTAAATGTGCGGATGAAACTACGGCCGTGGGAAAAAATAGACATGCGGCTCAAAACATACGGTCATTTACTTGGAAATCTGGTTCAACTAAAAATAACAAATAAAATCTTAAGAAAGTGATGCAAACACCTCTGGATGCATCTGGGAAAGCAGGGAACACAGTTTATATGAATTGCTATTACCGGGGTTTGCGATCCTCTGCACTATAGCCGATGTTTCTCATGGTTAATCTATTAAAATAATAAAACACATTTTCGTTGTAATAAAGTCCCTTTCGTTGTTCACTAATTAAATTTAAACGAATCCATCATTGTGCAATTAAATATACTGTTAAAATAAATAGATATATAAATAAATGTATATTTATATATACATTTATTTTTTGACAGTATATTTAATTGCAAAATGATGGATTCGTTAGAATTAAATTATTGACCAACGAAAGGGACTTTATTACAAAGAAAATGTGTTTTATTAATTTAATATATTAACTATTAGAGGCATCGGCATTCGGCATCATTGCCGGCTATTTTTGAAGTACTCCGTACGGACCGCCTGTCAATCCACGACCGCGTTTCCAGCCGCAAACAATGGTCTTGTTAATTTTTTACGGGTCCGTTTACGATCGGGCCGTAGATTCATACATAGTGTGCACTGTGCAGCCGTATATCCTATACTTTCCAGCGTACGCATGAACCACCAAAAATACCGCCGCACAATTACAGCCGCAAATACAGCCGCACACTTACATAGTCTGAACCTGGCCTCAAGGGGTATTGCAGTCATACTAAAAGTTTTATAATGGAGTCGGAGGGTGTTTCCAAAGCAAACAAAAACTGTCCATGCTGCTCCCTGCTTTCCACAAAAAGTTGGTTACTATTAGCCAATGACTGGCTAACGCAGGTCACCAATGCGGCCAGTGATTGGCTGAGTGGGAATTTGCTGTTAAATGAGGTAAATGAATGTACTGTTTAATTGGGTAATAGAACTTATTATTAAGATGAAATAATAATAATAATAATAATAATATTAGTGATAAAAAAAACTTCAACAAACTTTGCAAAACTCAATATAAGAAACCTTGTAATAAATCTTATAGGAACAAAGTGCCTGTAAAGAGACAGCCAGAGAGGCACTCAGAGGTTACAGGAGTTGATAGTGAGTATGAGATCTCAACCGAGGGCTTAATTCTCCACTCACATGGACCAGTAGCGTTCTATATTGTTCTCCATGCTGCTGCTGATTCTGAGGGTGTGTTAGAAATCTAGGGGGACAGAATGCTCACTTCTGCATGTTCATGGCGGCTAATCTCTGTCCATTAGCTCAAAGACAGCTGAAAATTAGAAATGAAGTCTGCAGAGTAGAAATCTGGTGAAAATGCCATATACAAGCTATGTAATCGGCAGAAATGTCGCTATTCCTCATATATGCATAGGGCAGCTTATTGCCTAAAAAGTTATGACTCGTGCATTTTGTTTCCCTTTGTTCTGCTCTGTCACTGGAACAGAACAACAATGAAAAAAACAGCACCTGTGGATCTGTTACATACGACACAATAACGGTGCCCTATTTACTTTTATTGGCTTCATCAGGTTTCTGCAATGGTGTCTGTCATTTTACTGCACAACTTGCTGAACTATTTTCAGCACTGTTTCTGAAAGAACCTGTAACAAAGTTACATAACTATATACAGACAGAGTCTGTCTGATGGCAAAGGACGTTTCTATATACAAATATAATAACAGACATTTCTTATTAGATCTATAACCAAAGTCCATAATAATGTTTTGTACAGTTTAGCTTCTCGGTGACTTCTGATGTTTCTCAGCATATATTATTATACCACATTATATGCAGCAATCCCTCTCATTACCCAATACAGGAAGCTACATTATTTCTTGGTGCATAGCTGCAGCTTTGAAAGGGAGAAAAAGCTTTTTTTTTTTGCAGTAAAGGACGAAAGATCATCTGCAGGGACAGGAAGTGGTTGGAGGATCTCTCAGTGACAACAGCAGATCGGCAGTGTTTAGCTGATATTGATATCACATACAAGATGATTTAAGTGTCTTAATAGGCATTTTTTATTCTTGATTTGTACTTCTTTTGGTACACAGAACACTTAAGGCACCATCCCATGGAACGATTATCAGCCGTGGAAGGCAACCATCAGCTGACCGTTGCTGTTGCTTGTCTTTCAATTATGTTGAAAGACAAACAACTGTGATAGCAGCGATCTGCTGCCGCCGACCCCCAGAATAGGAGCGGCGGCAGCAGACCGCCTCTACCCTCTAGCGATCACCCCGTCAGCCCCCCCACATCTCCCCGTGGCCCCTCCCACACTCACCTGCTCGATGCCGCCGCGTGTAATGGTGGTGGCAGCGAACGGGAAACAAGGAGCAAACAAGTGCTGACAGCACTCATTTGCTCCTCACCGTCGGACCGCGGAATAGGGCCTTTACTTTCATAAGTCCAGTTAAAATGTTGCTTAGTTTTGCTTCTGCAGTTTGCTGTGTGCGCTCTTTATTCTTTTTAAACCTGAACACAGCCCAAACAAATACTCTCCTATAGACTGCTTTATATGTGCTTTAAATGTTTCCGTGTGAGCTGTCCTCCAAGGACTTTTTGATGCCTGTCCGCAATCTGTGCTGGTGTGTAAACCCCTCCCCTTGTTGTTATCTCTAACACTGAATGAGCAGAATGTCTGTCAGACATCAGATAAGTCTATAAGGTACTACTCTACATAAACTAGTGATACTACCTGTATTGGTTTATTGTTAATAAGATGTAGTTGTCATTATCCACTATTGCAAATATTGGTCCAGGTAATATTTTCAGAGATAATTTAAACAGGTTGACCCTATTATAGAAACAGCATCAACAGATCTACCTGACTTAGCTATACTAAAAATACAGATTTTTTTAAATTATGTGATGAAGAACATTCATCCTCATTTGAAAAACCTCTTGTCCTGTTTCGCCTACTTATAGACTACCGGACACAACATTAATTGCAAGCTTGCCCTAAATAATTACACACTGTGCACATTCTTGCTTTCCTTGTGCAAAATTTACTAGCACGCACACATAATTTTTTGCACATTTATTTTTGTGCATCTTCTTACCCCCTCTGCCTCTCCTGCAGCTTGTGTTTAGCAGGTGGGGGCGGAGCAGAACAAGTCTGGCACTGATTGGCTGATGCTCAGCCATTCACTGTCAGGGATCTGGTCAGCTGACTGTAACTTAAGCTTATTTTTGGAGTAGGTCTTATATTTCAAGACCACTTCAAAAGCCTGCAAATTAATCTAGGACTTATTTTCGGGGTAGGTCTTATTTTTGGAGAAATGCAGTAATTGGGATGGAAAAGGAGTGAGCAAAATTAGAATCAATATTGATATGCCTGCTTATTTTGTGTATAGAAGTCCAGTGGGTGGTGTTATTAGTAGTTGACAGCTATATGTGCATATACACATAGACCAGGAATGCTGTCAATCACTGATAAGACCACCCACAGGGCTCCTAGGCCCGGGGATATGAATAAAAACTTAGTATGAATAAGAACTAGTTTTACCGAATCAAATTCTACTCTATAACACGATGCTGGAAGATCAGAGTATACGTCCAATGCTATTAGTCCTCTTTATGGGATATCAAGGACTAAATATAGCTTTCAATAGCATCACATGTCTAGCCAATAAAAACATAGATTTTTCAAACATGGTGTAAAGTGAAACAGGCCCAGTTGCCCCTAGCAACCAATCAGATTCCACTTTTCATTTCTCACAGACTCTTTGGGAAATGAAAGGTGGAATCTGATTGGTTGCTAGGGGCAACTAAGACAATTCTACTTTACACCAGTTTGATAAATCTCCCCCTTAGATCCTTGCACTAATGTATCTACCTGTATTCCTATCATGCAGTTTATAATGTCCATAGTATATTACACATCCAGTTATGCATATAATGCAATACTGTTTGAGGCATGTGCACCTGCGCTTCATGTTCAGATAGTTTTACACCTTTGTAAGTAAATTCTGATAATTGTTTGTATGCAGGAGGTAATATGTCATTATGACTCACATACTCAGGCTATTGTTTAGCACCTTTTTTTGCATGACTTATGTGTTATTTTATTATATGCAATGCCAGTTGTGTGAAGCTGGTTTCACAGGCTCTTCCAGTTTCTGGTCTGTATTCTCATTCTGCATGTTGAGTTTAAAAACATGTTTTGTTTTTTTGGGGAAGCATCTGATGTGGTTAGCCTTGCTCTGCACCGCTTGGCAGCATCTTACAATGTAAGAATGTCAGAAAAAAAAAAAGAACACAATCTGTACATCTTATTAGCGGCTTTAACAGCTGTTTGAGTAACTCCCATGTTCATGCTTGTCCTACCAAGTGAACACCAGACATCAGCCTTACTGTACATGTCAGTAGAACAATGACTTGGTGGAAAGGGACCTAAAGGCTATGATCACACACAGTATCTCCATCAGTCTTTTTGTCAATATTTTTGTCTATCAAAATCAGGAATGGACAAGACAGGGCAAAATTCTAATGGAAAGGTTTGCACAGTTTGGCTATGTTTCCACTTTGGGAACATACCAGGGAAGGTGGCTCTCGCGTAGCATAGACGGCCGCTAATAATGATCATGATCAGCAGCTGTCTATTTAACCCAATGGCCGTGTTTGCCCGATATGTTCCCAAAGTGGAAACATAGGGGGAGATTTATCAAACATGGTGTAAAGTGAAACTGGCTCAGTTGCCCCTAGCAACCAATCAGATTCCACCTTTCATTTTCCAAAGAGTCTGTGAGGAAAGAGAAGTGGAATCTGATAGGTTGCTAGGGGCAACTGAGCCAGTTTCACTTTACACCATGTTTGATAAATCTCCCCCATAGTCTGTTTTTAAGCCATTCCTGATTTTGGTTGAAAAAAGACTCACTAAAAGACTGATGGAAATACTATGTGTGAACATAGCCCAACAATGAAATGTGATCCAAGATATTATTTAAAAAGATGAGCATATTGAAATTGCACTTTTTAGACGTACAAGGCTATGGTGTGGACTGATCCCGCATTTAGGGTGTCTGCCCATGTGATCGCTGGATCGTCCGGGCAGCCCATAGAAGATAGCAGCGGTCTGTATATCGCTGCTCTCTATCATGTTGAAAGACAACGATCAGCCTTATTGTCTTCTATTACACAAGACGATTATCGGCTGTAACAGATTATATCGTCCGAATACAGACGATAATCACTTTGTGTAATAGGGCCTTTAGGCTTGGTTCACACTGCGTTTTTTATACAAGTGTTTACTTTACGTACAGAAAAACGCAGTCAACCAAGGGCAGACTCTATGAGAAGATTGCAAATAACAGTGAACAATTCTATGCAATGGCAAAGCATTGACGAGTGTTAGCAATCTAATGATTGCATGTAATAGGGCCCTGGGGGGACATAAAAAGTGTTTTTTTTTTTGTTTTTTTTTTAATATAACTTAGCCCCTCCCCTAATAAAAGTTTAAATACCCCCCTCCCCCACCTTCTTTCCCAATTTACAAATAAAGCATGTAAAAATAAATAAATAATTAAACAAATTATATTGTATAGCGTGTGTGCCCAGGTTCTGTGACAATAATGGGCTTCTAATGCAACAGGGACCCAAAGTTTTAGGAGAAACAACTCTATTTGGTGCTCTCTACTATTTTGTGTTGAGCATAGATGTTAGCATGTGTTTGCAGAAAAATCTGTACCTTTTCCTTGGTGTACAGATACAGTATCAGAATCAAACTCATCTGGGGATCAAAAAAATTATAAAAATATAAAGTCATATTCACCTCTACCTTGTTCCTGTGATGTGTGGTCCCAGGAACAAGGAAGAAGTGGTGACAAGTGGAGATCAGGTGCCTAGGAGGTAAATATGATAAAAAATTCTTCCAAATCAACTGATACCAGAAAGTGCTTCTATTTAAAAATCTCCAGTCTTCTAGTACTTATCAGCTGCTGTATGTCTTGCAGGAAGGGGTGTATTCTTTCCAGTCTGACACAATGCTCCCTGAAGTACCTCCATCCCTGACAGGAACTGTCTAGAGCAGTAGAGAAACCCTATAGCAAATCTCTATGGCTCTCCAGACTGGAAATAATACACCACTTTCTGCAACACATGATAAGTACTGCAGCAGCAGCTGATAAGCACTGAGCAACCTGAGATTTTATAATAGAAGTAAATTACAAATCTCTGGGACTTTTTGGCCACCTTTTGATTTAAAAGATTTGTTCTCTGAACTACCCCTTTAAGCCTTATGTTAAGTTGTAATACAAAGCAGAACTGCACTGCGCACTATACTAAGGATTGTATGAATGCTGTACAAAATAAAGCTGCCATATACTGTATACACAAAGCCATAGAATATATATATATATATATATATATATATATATATATATACACACACTACCGTTCAAAAGTTTGTGGTCACATTGAAATGTCCTTATTTTTGAAGGAAAAGCACTGTACTTTTCAATGAACATAACTTTAAACTAGTCCTAACTTTAAACAAATACACTCTATACATTGCTAATGTGGTACATGACTATTATAGCTGCAAATGTCTGGTTTTTGGTGCAATATCTACATAGGTGTATAGAGGCCCATTTCCAGCAACTATCACTCCAGTGTTCTAATGGTACAATGTGTTTGCTCATTGGTTCAGAAAGCTAATTGATGATTAGAAAACCCTTGTGCAATCATGTTCACACATCTGAAAACAGTCTAGCTCGTTACAGAAGCTACAAAACTGACCTTCCTTTGAGCAGATTGTGTTTCTGGAGCATCACATTTGTGGGGTCAATAAACGCTCAAAATGGCCAGAAAAAGAGAACTTTCATCTGAAACTCAACAGTCTATTCTTGTTCTTAGAAATGAAGGCTATTCCATGCGAGAAATTGCTAAGAAATTGAAGATTTCCTACAACGGTGTGTACTACTCCCTTCAGAGGACAGCACAAACAGGCTCTAACCAGAGTAGAAAAAGAAGTGGGAGGCACAACTAAGCAAGAAGATAAGCACATTAGAGTCTCTAGTTTGAGAAACAGACGCCTCACAGGTCCCCAACTGGCATCATTAAATAGTACCCGCAAAACACCAGTGTCAGCATCTACAGTAAAGAGGCGGTTGCGGGATTTTGGGCTTCAGAGTGGCAAAGAAAAAGCCATATCTGAGACTGGCCAATAAAAGAAAAAAATTAAGATGGGCAAAAGAAGACAGACATTGCACAGAGGAAGACTGGAAAAAAGTGTTGTGGACGGATGAATCCAAGTTTGAGGTGTTTGGATCACAAAGAAAAACGTTTGTGAGACGCAGAACAAATGAAAAGATGCTGGAAGAATGCCTGACGCCATCTGTTAAGCATGGTGGAGGTAATGTGATGGTCTGGGGTTGCTTTGGTGCTGGTAAGGTGGGAGATTTGTACAGGGTAAAAGGGATTCTGAATAAGGAAGGCTATCACTCAATTTTGCAACGCCATGCCATACCCAGTGGACAGCGCTTGGTTGGAGCCAATTTCATCCTACAACAGGACAATGACCCTAAACACACCTCCAAATTGTGCAAGAACTATTTACAGCAGAAGCAGGCAGCCGGTATTCTATCGGTAATGGAGTGGCCAGCACAGTCACCAGATCTGAACCCCATTGAGCTGTTTGTGGGAGCAGCTTGACCGTATGGTACGCCAGAAGTGCCCATCCAACTAATCCAACTTGTGGGAGCTGCTTCTAGAAGCGTGGGGTGCAATTTCTCCAGCTTACCTCAACAGATTAATAACTAGAATGCCAAAGGTGTGCAATGCTGTAATTGCTGCAAAAGGAGGATTCTTTGACGAAAGCAAAGTTTGATGTAAAAACAATGTTATTTCAAATACAAATCATTATTTCTAACCTTGTCAATGTCTTGACTCTATTTTCTATTCATTTCACAACGTATGGTGGTGAATAAGTGTGACTTTTCATGGAAAACACAAAATTGTTTGGGTGACCCCAAACTTTTGAATGGTAGTGTGTGTGTATATATATATATATATTATATACACTCACCGGCCACTTTATTAGGTACACCATGCTAGTAACGGGTTGGACCCCCTTTTGCCTTCAGAACTGCCTCAATTCTTGGTGGCATAGATACAACAAGGTGCTGGAAGCATTCCTCAGAGATTTTGGTCCATATTGACATGATGGCATCACACAGTTGCCGCAGATTTGTCGGCTGCACATCCATGATGCGAATCTCCTGTTCCACCACATCTCAAAGATGCTCTATTGGATTGAGATCTGGTGACTGTGGAGGCCATTTGAGTACAGTGAACTCATTGTCATGTTCAAGAAACCAGTCTGAGATGATTCTAGCTTTATGACATGGCGCATTATCCTGCTGAAAGTAGCCATCAGATGTTGGGTCCATTGTGGTCATAAAGGGATGGACATGGTCAGCAACAATACTCAGTGTGGCGTTGCAACGATGCTCAATTGGTACCAAGGGGCCCAAAGAGTGGCAAGAAAATATTCCCCACACCATGACACCACCACCAGCCTGAACCGTTGATACAAAGCAGGATGGATCCATGCTTTCATGTTGTTGACGCCAAATTCTGACCCTACCATCCGAATGTCGCAGCAGAAATCGAGACTCATCAGACCAGGCAACGTTTTTCCAATCTTCTACTGTCCAATTTCGATGAGCTTGTGCAAATTGTAGCCTCAGTTTTCTGTTCTTAGCTGAAAGGAGTGGCACCCGGTGTGGTCTTCTGCTGCTGTAGCCCATCTGCCTCAAAGTTCGACGTACTGTGCGTTCAGAGATGCTCTTCTGCCTACCTTGGTTGTAACGGTTGGCTATTTGAGTCACTGTTGCCTTTCTATCAGCTCGACCAGTCTGCCCATTCTCCTCTGACCTCTGGCATCAACAAGGCATTTCCGCCCACAGAACTGCCGCTCACTGGATGTTTTTTCTTTTTCGGACCATTCTCTGTAAACCCTAGAGATGGTTGTGCGTAAAAATCCCAGTAGATCAGCAGTTTCTGATGTCCATGTCACGTTCAAAGGCACTCAAATCACCTTTCTTCCCCATACTGATGCTTGGTTTGAACTGCAGGAGATTGTCTTGACCATGTCTACATGCCTAAATGCACTGAGTTGCCGCCATGTGATTGGCTGATTAGAAATTAAGTGGTAACGTGCAGTTGGACAGGTGTACCTAATAAAGTGGCCGGTGAGTTTATATCTATCTTTGATGAGTCTTATGGTGCGTTTACACAGGTAGATTTATCTGACAGATCTTGAAAGTCAAAACCAGGAACAGACTATAAACAGAGAACAGGTCATAAAGGAAACACTGAGGGCGACATGTATCATCCGGCGAATGGCTGATTTTCGGCGGAAAGTGCCGATTTGCGTCTTTTTTTAAGCAAAAATGGCGGATTTGCGAATAAAATATTCGCAAATCGGCACTTTCCGCCGAGTACTCCAGGGGGCGGAAAGGGGGCGGAAAAGGGGCGGAGAGTGGGCGGAACGGAGGACGCGGACTCAGAGTCCGCGCGATTTATCATCCGTTCCGCCAAAATGTACGCCGAAAACCTACTCCAGTCCTCAGCTGGCGTAGGTTTTCGGCGGTGCGCAACGGCGCGCACGGGATTTATGTAGAGGCAGTCCGCCTCTACATAAATCTCCGTAGCGCCGGAGCTGCGGGGGCATTTTTACGTCCGGCGTAAAAAACGCCGGACTTAATAAATGCCTCCCTGAGACTTTTCCTCTTTTCTAATCCATTCCCTGGTTTGGCTTAAAAAATCTGTCAGATAAATCTGTATGTGTAAATGCAGCATTACTTTCCAGCATTTTTTTTTCCACAACTGCCTAAAACTTTTACAAAGTATATGTCCATGTTATATGTACAAAATCAGAATCATATTAGGATATTGCAATATATATATATCTTTATTTTTTTTTATTTTTCATGCATTCAGCATCAGAACTAACATAAATACACCACCAACACTGATTTCATAATACAAATATGGCACCAGAACCAAGCAGTAAAGGTTGTGCATAAAGAGAACTGTGCGTCTGCAGCAAATTTTCCCATCTTCCTGTCATATGTCTCCAAGTTAGTTGAAGGTTTTAAGTTCAGGTACAGTGTCAAAATGAAGCTTAATGCAGCAGTGCTGAGTTAGTGATCATATAAATACAGTAGCAGAACAAAGCTCATACAGATATTGATTGTAAATTCAGATTAGCTAGTTTCATGTAAGTTTGTACTGGCTGAAACTACACAACCCAGTGTGACCTTACAAGCAGTGAGTGTATGCTGGGAGCTGTTGTTTCACAAACAAGAATAAAGCCGCTGATAGTACTGATCCAATGCAGTCTGTGGCAGAATAAGCAATCTGTCAGTGACTCAGAGGTGACATCTTCTCTGAGTGGAATTGTCCTGTTTTCTTCTCTATCCAGCCCAGACTATCATCATGACTACTTCTCCTGGCCTCTAGTCATTTCTGCAGCATTTGCTGCCCAGATGTAGCTGACATCTCCTATACATCTAATATGCTGTGCCATCTGGATAAAAGAGCTCCACCCTATGTGGCCCACATGGAGAAATGTCAACATTATGACCCATACTAAAAATATCCACACTGGGCCATAATTATAAAAAAAATAGCGCCTACACAATGCCTCTTGAAAAAACATTCCACACACATTGCCACCTCAAAAAAAAAATGCCTACACCTTGCCTCCTGAATAAAAGTATGCCCCATGTACTGCCTCCTGAATGTAAATATGCCCCAATATGTCCCTGGAAAAAAAAAAAAAAAACAATACAAGAATGCCCTACAATGTGACACAGTGGTGTCATTACGCAACCTGTAGAGAAATTCACCAAACAGAAAAATGACCTGGAGATTGTGCTTACCGCCGAAAAATATTGGGGATGCCAATGTTCACACTAAAAGTTGATTTATTAAGTCAAATAATAACGTGTTTCGCAGCTATAGCACCCCTTCATCAGATTCATTAATAAATCATCTTTTAGTGTGAACATTAGCATCCCCAATATTCTTCGGTGGTGAGCGCAATCTCCAGGTCATTTTTCTGTTTGCTGAATTTCTCTACCTGAACATTACAGGTCCTTATATGTGGAGCCCGGTTTGGACCTGTTGTGAGGACTGCAGCTTCCCCGGATTGTTGGGAGGTGTGTTATACACAACATTTTACATGTTGATGAGTGTTGTGGCTCTGTCTCCACAACCCCACAAGGTGAGCAGTGATTTTATATCCATCACCCTATTACTTGTTTTTCCTAGAGATACTACTCTATGAGGCGCTTTGCCTTTGCTTTGTCTTTTGTTTCTTCTGTTATTACGCAACCTGTGTCACAAAGAAGGTGTCAAATGGCGATGCAAGAAGTCAAGGAAGGTTCCATTGCACCATGTACTAACATTACTATATTCCTTTGTATCTGCATCTTAAAGGGGTTGTCCAGTAAAAATCTTTTTCTTTCAAATCAACTGATATCAGAAAGTTATATAGATTTGTAATTTACTTCTATGAAAAATACTTATAAGCTGCTGTATGTCCTGCAGGAAATATTGTTTTATTTTCAGTCTGGCACAGTGCTCTCTGCTGACATCAAAGGCCGAGACAGGAACTGTGTCTTGGTTTTCTATGAATCCCCATAGAAAACCTATCCTGCTCTGGACAGTTCCTGTATCAGCCAGAGATGTCAGCAGAGAGCACTGTGTCAGACTGAAAATAAAAAACTTTTCCTGCATGACATACAGCAGCTCATAAGTATGGGAAGACTTGAGATTTTTTTAATAGAAGTAAAGTACAAATCAATATAACTTTCTAACACCAGTTGATTTGAAAGAAAAATTCTTTTCACTGGACAACCCCTTTAAGGAGGTAGGTACAATTGCATCCAAGCAATAGGTAACCAGGGGGAAGGATTATGTCCTGAATTAATTTTAAGCATATTACATTATATATATCTCCAGTCCAGGGGTGTCAAACTCGGAGCCCCTGGCTGTTGCAAAACTACAACTCCCATCATGCCTGGACAGCCAAAGCTTTAGCTCTCTAGGCATGATAGGAGTTGTAGTTTTGCAACAGCTGGAGGGCCTGCGTTTGACACCTGTGCTCCGGTCTGAACTCGAAACTGCAGCTGACAGAATTATCAGAAAAGGTCCAACAGAGGGAGACAAAAATCCTTTCAACTAATATTTCACAGCATCGCTTTCCAGTTTCATCTTTTTGCTTTCTGTCATTTGTAATTCATTGCATGTCTGTGTGCAGAATTTTCCTCAGTAAATTAAATTTCCCTCCATTTCTATATATTTTCTTAAAGGTGCCATCTAATTTAATGAACAGTATAATGGGGGTAATCGGATGTTTCTAACTTTTTTTTGTTCTTTGCAAGTTGTAACAAATGAAGGGAAATCATAAGGATTGGAATGAACAAAAATTTAAAGGGATATTTCCGACTTGATGAGTTATGCCCTATCCACAGTATCCATAGGATAGGGCATAACTAAGGACCCTGCAATTATTAGTATCAAAATTGTATCCGGATAAAGCTATGGGCTACACATGGGCAGCAGTATGCATAAGTGGCCAGCAGTTCCATCCAGTGGGTCTCCATACTCAAGATTGCAGGGGGCCGACCACTAGAGATCTCTTAGTTATGCCCTATCCTGTGCATACTGTGTATAGGACATAACTTGTCAAGATAGGAATACCCCTTTAAATATTGTCTGCCACCAGGACTGACTTTTTTAAGGGCACTTACCTTGATCTTCTCATAACCTGATTTAAAAAGAAAATCGAGATATGGACCATTTCTACATACATTGAAGATAATGTTCTTGTGTACTGTGCCCCAATGCATGATGGATCCCAGAAGAAAGGAAAAGTAAGGGCCCTATTCCACGGGACGATTATCGTTCGCATAATCGTTAACAATAAACGACCGCTTTTGCGAAGGACCTGAAATAGTTCACCCATTTACATGGAACGATAATCGTTACTTATGATTGTTCTTGCGCTCGTCTTGTCGTCACTATTGCGTTTGTCACGACCCAACGACGTTTTATTCGATGCGAACAATTTGCGAACGAACAACGATAAAAATAGGACCACGTCTTATTAAACGATCAACGATTTCTCGTTCGGTCGTTAATCGTTAACTGCTATTTAACCGAACAATTATCACTTAGATTCGAATGATTTAACGATAATTTGAACGATAATCGTCCCATGGAATAGGGCTCTAAAGGCCGTCAGCACGTGACCCCCGGGGAGAATAGCAATATGTTGACGCAACCTAAAACATGGTTGCAGTAATGAGCATATCCATTAAGAATGATGAGGGTCTCTTTCCCTTAGTGTAATAAGTAACAGGGGGCTGCTAAGCTTTTTTCATTAGTCTAAAAAAATCCATTTGACTAATTTTGTTTGTAAAATCACAAGTAGTTTTTGGAGCCTCAAAATTACCCTTAAAATACACTTTGTGAACATAGCCTTAGACTTAAAGTGTACTTGTCTTCATAAAAAACTTTTGACATGTCATAGAGACTTGGAGAAGCAGTTCTTTGGTTTTTATTTTTTTTTATATCACCAGACCAAAGTTACCTAAGATAGATATGATAAGAAAACTATAATCACTGTTGACCATTGTACCTGTACAGCCAGAAAAATGTACAGTTATAAAATAATGCTCGTCAACCTTAGCCAGAAAGCAGATATTGATCGACCAGTTCAGATATTAGTGCTAGACTTATTATCTTATTTTAGTAAAAAAGTAAGAGTAGGTCCACACTGCGTTTATCAGATCCTATTTTAAAGGGTTACCTTTAACGTACACAAAAACATTGTCAACCGTGTTCTGTTTTTTTTTTTATTCTGAAAGTCAATGGAAAACGGGTCCAAATGGATGCACACAATAAAAAATAAATCAGCAAACAATATAAATAAGTAAAGAAAATCCAATCACCATTTGTAAACATAAAACATAACCCTGCATAGTTATACCATAAATACCTTGAAAGTATTGGCATGGGCACAGTCTGTCTACCTGAATACTATGCACCAGGCACCTAGGAAAAAAAAACACAGAAGTGTTTTTAACCACTTCTGCATTCTCTGATATTACATACAGTGATGTGTATACAATAGAAGCAGTTGCAAAACCACCCCCACCGATCCTTGCTATAAGGGTATATTGAGAAGGGGCACATTGGTTGTGGAAGTTCTGCAATTCATCTAAATGAAGATTGCAGAAATGCATGTGCATATACCACAAGCAACCTTATTCACATGAAAGGAAATTATTTTGAAAGACAGATTGGCCACATCTGCAGCATGTTAATGCGCCCCATGCCAGACCCAGTCTGCTTAAAGGGAACCAGTCACTAGAAAAATCACTATATCGCTAACCAACCATCCCCTAACACACTTCCCAGAAATCAGAAATACATCACAAAAAGATGGGCCAGGTTCCTGCAGCTCAATTTCTATTAAGGGTATAAACCCACACACCGTATATGCAGCGTATTTACTACTGCGATACGCAGCAAATACGCAGCAGATTAGATCTAAATAACTAAACACAGCATCAAATCTTCACCATGACATCTGCTGCGTATTTGCTGCGTATTTGCTGCGTATACGGTGTGTGGGTTTATACCCTCAAGCGGTATTCTGGTGAATAAAAATGATTTTTCTAACATTTCTTTGTCATTTAACTTTATAAAAGATTATTATAATTGTTTTTATTATTTTTTGGGCCCAAACAAGTAGCCTTTTTTTTAACTATAGCTTTTACTATAGCTGAAGGAAGGCCACAAAAAAAAAAAAAAAAAAAAAACATTATGGGTATGTTCACAGAACATCAAAAATAGAGAAAAAGGCGGACGCTTTTGCAATTTAAAATAACACCTGTTTTTATCGCGATTTAACTGACTGCAATGGCAGTGCATTGAAGTCAACGGAAAGACGGATGTCCAATGCACATAATGTATTGAATAACCGACGTTATTGCCGCAGACGTCAAAATAATGTTCATGTTCATTATTTTCGGATGTCTTTTGCAAACAGCGGACGTTTTTTATTAGTTGTTCACACATTTTTTTTTCCGTCAACGTTCTTTTCCTGTTTTTACTAGAGATGAGCGAACCGGGTTCGGGTTCGAGTCGATCCGAACCCGAACCCTCGGTATTTGATTAGCGGTGGCTGCTGAACTTGGATAAAGCTCTAAGGTTGTCTGGAAAACATGGATACAGCCAATGACTATATCCATGTTCTCCACATAGCCTTAGGGCTTTATCCAAGTTCAGCAGCCACCGCTAATCAGATGCCGAAAGTTCGGGTTGGGATGGACTCGAGCATGCTCCAGGTTTGCTCAACTCTAGTTTTTCTATTAAATTCAATGGACTTTTCAATTAAAGACACAACCAAAGGCCAATTAGTAACCACAAACTAGAATAATGTACAAACACCAGTCATTGCACTAAGGGAAGACAAGGCTGCTAAATAACGTCCGTTATTTTAGACTCAAAATAACAGACTTCATTTTAAACGGAGCAGAAAAGCGTTGTGTTAACATAGCCTTTAGCTGAATTTGAGGCTCAAAAACAGCAATTAAAAAAATATGATGAGGTGTGAACATGCTTTAGGTGATATACCTACTGAAAATATCTATTTAGTCTCTTAGTATTAGGTCCCTTGATGACATAGCTGAGCATAGATTTCTTAGGGTCTTTTCACACGTCGTTTTTTGTTTTTTTTTAATCTGTATTCCATCCGTAATGTTTTGCTGAAATTGAAAGAGTTTTTAGCGGATCACACTGCAAAATTACAGCTCCCATAGAGTTATATTGGTGTGTCCGTGGAGTAATTTCAGTCCGCACTAGGACCTGTCTTTTTTTTTTTTTTTGCGGCATGGATCACGGCTCTGTACACACCTACAGATGTGTGAATGGGGCCATTGAAATACATTGATCCTATTCTCTGTCCATAATTGCAGATCCAAAATTGCAGACAGAATTGCTGATGTGTGAATAGGGCTTAACTACTTTGAGTCTCAGCAATCACCTGTATGTGGGGGAACCAAGCAACAAGTTTTCAGATTTAACGCAGCGCCATCACAGGAGAAATGACATATTACACAATTCCCATTAAAAGTATAGTGGTGCCTTGGATTACGAGCAAAATTTATTCCGGGGCCGTACTTGTAGTCCAAATCCACTCTTAAACCAAAGCAAATTTTTCTATAAGAAATCGCTGATATGCAGACAATTGGTTCCACGCCCCAAAAATAATGATTTTGTATTCTGAATAACATGTAGAACAGATTAAACAAACAATGAGAAATAGCTGAATATGTGATATTATAAGTGACTGTACAGTATAGCAATCAGCATGTGGAGTATAATGTATAGTAAGGGCATAAACCTGATAACACAGCAGCAGTTTGTAGATACAGGATGGAACTGCAGATCCCCATAATGCAGTAGCGTAGTACAATAGGGTAGAATAGAGAAGCAGGGCTGCTGTCAGAGGTCTGTGTGGTCACATGACTGCACTGAGAAAGGGGTGTGTGTTCAGCATGGACCAATCAGGGAGTGAGAATCAAAGAGCTGCGCAGGAGGACAGTGACAGAAGCTTTATATACAGCAGTGTGTATAGCTGAGTGTCCCGTCGACTCATTCAAGCCCCAGTCTGAAGTGGATCTGCCATAATTTGAAAGGTGAGGGAGACTTCCTGGGTCAGAGTACAGTGCTGTAGACCACCCTGTGCAGGCCATGCCCCTCCCACCCAGTACAGGGAGCTCTTAAACCAAAGCAATGCTCTTAAACCAAGTTACAATTTTGAAAAACTGTGAACACTTCTTGCAAAACGCTCTTAATGCAAGTTACTCTTAAACCAAGGTACCACTGTAATGACTTGCTGGTGTAATACAAAGAGGTGCAGAGGTGCAGAGTCTTCCAAATGTGATAGAAGATATATATATCACGAACTGGAGAGAGTGGAACGGCTGCACATCCCATCTATGGCTGATACTAATGCCGCTAGGCCTATATTAAAAATCAACACCAGAGTGTCTGTATATGAATTGATCAAGCCATATTGCCCCGTGTACCACCGCGCAGGTCCTCTGGTCCACACGGGTCCCTACGCTAACTCCACACCGTGTCGGTCAGCGACCGCCAACCCTGCAAAGCGTGCACGTGCAGGGAAGGGAGGCCACGGAACGGCCCTGCAACCCTAATGTCACAGGACCAGACCCAAAAAGCCCCACCAAAACCCAGCCAGCACCACCGGCGGGGAAGGCTGCCCCCAAACGACACAAGTATGGATATGGCATTACACTTACCATTGCTGCTCTCACAGAATGGGGAAGACATAGGGTCCAGACATGTGAGCACAGGCATATCCTGCTAATTTTGGTCATGTGGGTCTTATGAAGGAGTGCTAGCTGTTCAGAGAGGGAGAACTGTAAAACACGAACTGGAGAGAATGGAACGGCTGCACATCCCATCTATGGCTGATACTAATGCCGCTAGGCCTATATTAAAAATCAACACCAGAGTGTCTGTATATGAATTGATCAAGCCATATTGCCCCGTGTACCACCGCGCAGGTCCTCTGGTCCACACGGGTCCCTACGCTAACTCCACACCGTGTCGGTCAGCGATATATATATATATATATATATATATATATATACAGTATATATAGATGCTATATCCATTATGGCTAATAAATGAGACTGCTGAACATGCAACCCATCTCCACCTAATTTACTAATTTATATCACTTTACTAACTGAAGTTTACTTTTATTCTGTGTATATGGTACAGTAGAAAAAAGGGTTCTGTGTTACCAATATCCACAATGGTACATAACACATGATCCAAAAAAACCCCTCTTGTATAAATGTATATGTACTAGTTGTGTCTCTTTGGTTAATAAATAATGAATGGTTTGTCTCACTCTTATTTCTGGTTATCAACTGCAAACTTTACTGGCATCCAAATTAAATACACTTACTGGAAATGTGCTGCTAGAGTGTTTTACTATCTGTGAATTATGTATCCACGCTGTGTTTCCTACTGATTAGTCTTGTGTAATCTATGAAGCTTGCTCTTTGCATATTTCTCAGCAAATATAAAGACACAGAATGTAACAAAACAATGTTTCTATGTATAATGTATTGTGCGCGAGAAGACAGAGAGTGTCAGGAACTCTTCTCATATTAATTATACCCTCCCCTCCATGTCTGCACGTCCCTACTCTATTACACCTCCCCTTCTCCCTGCTTACCCATGCAAACTGCTCAGCACTTAACCACAAGCTAAATATAGTGAGTACAAAGTGGAATTTAACATTTGAACTAAGAACTCACTCCCTTTTACTTCCTATTTCTTGACTCCATACTACTAGCTATGGGTATAAATATCTTCTTTACTTTTTTTTTATCAAGAAACAATGTAAGAGTTATCAAATATAGTACATACATAGAAGATGCATAATAACATACTAGCATAAAATATACAAGACTTTCAATATACCATAATGCTATCAAGTAGGGATGGTCCAAACCTGCCGAGGTTCAGGTTCATACGAACCCGAACTCTCCTCAATGATTCACGCTGTCTGGCTGCTCCGTGCAGCGGGTGGATACAGCGGGAGGACCGCCTGGAAAACTGGGATACAGCCATAGCCATAGGCTGTATCCCAGTTTTCCAGGTGGTCCTCCCGCTGTATCCACCCGCTGAACGGAGCGGCCAGACAGCGGGAATCTGATGCCGAGCTTTCGGGTTCATACGAACCTGAACCTCGGCAGGTTCGGACCATCCTTACTATCAAGCACAGTCTTAAGTTTAGGGGTGTCTTCACACACACCAGATCCGCAGCGGATTTCAAGCTGCGGATTCGCAGTGAAATCCACTGCGGATGCAGTGTCAGTGCATCCCTATGAGAATACATACTTGCAGTGGGATTGACATCCCGCTGCGTGTAAGTTAACCCCCCCCCAGCGGCCAGGGCATACATCATACCATCATAGGGATGCACTGACACTGGATCCGCAGTGGATCCGGTGTGTGTGAAGGCACCCTAAACGTACCTATAGCAAAGTCCTCAACTTTGTTGACCATAAACTAAAATTGAAATAAATTATACAGGATAGCAAGAAATCACAGGGACATACAGCTGTAATAGCTAAGATCAGTTTTTCATGCAAGGTTTCCACCTAAAATATAGTTGCCTAAAACCCAGTATCGGACTGTCCCACCGGTGGGCCCCTATATTAAGAATCTGCATGATTACCAACTTGACTGCTTATCAAAAATGAGCATGAGTACACAAGTGTGCATGTAGAGAGAGCTCTCAATTATGAATAGGACCACCCACTCTGGACTACTTTGCTCATTGTCAACTAAACAGTTAAGTGGGCAGATCTTTGTATATGTACACTTATACACAGATAGCTGTGGGTATTTAAGTAGGACCATCCACATGAATCTTATTACCTTTAAAACTGTACAGTGGTGCCTTGGATTACGAGTATAATTGGTTCCAGGACCGTGCTTGTAATCCAAATCCACAATAAAACCAAAGCAAAATTTCCCATAAGAAATCACTGAAATGAAGACAACTGGTTCCACACCCCAAAAATAATGATTTTTTAATCTGAATAACATGTAGAACAGATGAAAAAACAATGAGAAAAAGCTGAATATGTGATATTATAAGTGACTGTACAGTACAGCGATCAGCATGTGGAGTATAATGTATAGTAAGTGCATAAACCTGAAAAACAGCAGCAGTTTGTATATACAGGATGGATCTGCATATCCCCATAATGCAGTATCATAGTACAACAGGTCTGTGTGGTCACATGACAGCAATAGGAAAGGGGTGTGTGTTCAGCATGGACCAATCAGGAAGTGAGAATCACAGAGCTGTGCAGGAGGACGGTGGCAGAAACTTCTCTATTAGAGATGAGCGAACCGGGTTAGGGCTTGAGTCCATCTGTACCCGAACGTTCGGTATTTGATTAGCTGGGGCTGCTGAACTTGGATAAAGCTCTAAGGTTGTCTGGAAAACATGGATACAGCCAATGACTATATCAATGTTTTCCACATAGCCTTAGGGCTTTATCCAAGTTCAGCAGCCACCGCTAATCAAATGCCGAAAGTTCAGGTTCGGATCGAATCGAGCATGCTCCAGGTTCGCTCATCTCTATTCTCTATACAGCAGTGTGCATGGCTGAGTGTGAAGGAAGGAGCAGGACATATGTGGGCACATAAATGCAGCACTTTGTCCTGGGAGAGAGGGTTACAGCTATGAGGAGATTACCTCCACAGTCCTGTCCCCTGATGCAAGCCCCTGCCTGAAGTGGATCTGCTATGATCTTGAAGGTCAGGGAGACTTCCTGGGTCAGAGTACAGTGCTGTAGACCCTACTATGCAGACTTTGCCCCTCCCCCACTCAGTACAGGGAGCTCTTTAACCAAAGCAATGCTCTTAAACTAAGTTACAATTTAAAAAAACTGTGAGCTCTTCTTGCAAAGCGCTCTTAACCCAAGTTACTCTTAAACCAAGGTACCACTGTATATATAAATCACCTCCTCCTGCTCTTTAACATAATACTTACATATTTCAAAGTACAAGTTTAGACGCAGCCTGGCAATTAAGGAAGCCTTCACACGTACCGTATCGTAGCGGATTTCACGCTGCAAGTTCCGCAAAGAAATCTGTTGTGATTCCCAGTACTGTAATATTCTATGGCTTAACATACTCACAGTGAATGTTTCATTCTGCTGCGAGTATGTAAAGCCCTGCCCACTATTTCCTGGCTAATAGGTTACCTGGCCACGCCCCGCTTGCTTCTCAGGCTCCCGGCACGCTGGTGTCCCGCTCAGACAGTGTGCTTGCCAAAGGTAACATATAAGCTGGGCAGCGGTTGGTTAAGTGGGAAGGGGCTTTGTATACTTGCATGAAAGATCTGCAGCGAGTATATAAAGCCATACAAAATGATAGTATTGGGATCTGGTACGTGTAAAGGCACCCTTAACGTGAATAGCCATCGCTAACAGGGGTTTTCATGTCAGTGTATAAGCACCCAAAAAGCATAACGGGTTCATTACATATAGGGGTACTTGATCCATTGTGGTCAATAAGTCAATTCCCCTTATTTTGGTCTTGAACAGAGAAAAGATTAAATCTCAGCACAGAGGGAGCATGGACCACAGTTTGGCCACATGTATAACATTGATTTAAACATAGAAAATCTAAAATATAAAGCGAGTATATTGCTAAAAAAACTCCTGTTAATTTCTTTAAAAAAATAAAAAAAAATTGTGACAGGTATGCTTAAAGTGATATTGTCACCCCCTTTCCATGTAAGAAGTTTTTAGCACTATTCTTAAAGTGACTGTACCACCAGGCCCAGGCTGAAGCACTGGAGGCGGGCCGACCCACCCTTAGTGGGAAGAAACCCAATCCCCTCCATGACGTGACTCCATTAGAATCAACGGAACCCTATCATAGAGGGGCTAGGGTTTCCTCCCACTATGGGTGGGTCGGCCCGCCTCCAGTGCTTCAGCCTGGGCCTGGTGGTACAGTCACTTTAAGCTTTTATTCTGGAAATTTCATATCTTACCATATAAAGGATTTCGTGGTGGTTTCTCCCCTCAAAAATGTTTGTTATTGTTGGTGGACAGTGCCGTAGGGACGGGGCTTAACTGCAGTGCAGCCCCATATTTCCACCTCCATCAGCGACATAGGCCCCGCCCCATCTGTGACATCATTGGCGTTTAGACCCTGTCCCCTCCACAGCCATTTAAATAGGCCGACCTAGAGGCCTTAGCCCTGCCGGCTTCTGCCCTGCCCCCTCTGATCTGGTTGTCACAGAGAAGGTGGGGGCTATGCCTCTAGTTTCGGCCCATTCCAATGGCTGTGGAGTGGGCAGTGCCTAAACGCTGATAATGTCATGAAAGGGGCAGTGCCTATGGTGCCAATGTGGGCGGAGATATGGAGTACATCTGTTAAGCCCCGCCCCTACAGCACTGTCCACCAACAATAACATGCATTTTTGAGGATAGAGAACACAAAGGAATCCATTATACTGTAAGATATGAAATGTCAAGAATATAAGCTTAAAGGAGAGTTCCAGTGACTTCTCCTTTAAGAATGGTGCTGAGAACTCCTTACATGGAAAGGGGGTAAAAATATAACTTTAACAATTTTTTATTGCTTTTTGTGATTTTCTGCACTTTTCCTACAGAGAAACCTATGAAAGATAAAGGAGCATCCTGTATTTTGTCACTGACCCCAAATGGCTAAGAAAATACAGTGTAGAGTTTCCAATATCTTCCAATAGGCGGTTAAAAAAGAAGTCTGGAGAAAATAATATTTTTCAGGAGGCATGGGCAGGAAGGAGCATAATAAACCAGCTCTACTTACCACCCTCTGCATCTCTGCAGTGCTGTCTTACCGCTCCGGGCTCCCACCAGGCTCCTGGATTTGCTTTTGATTGGCTGATGGATTGCCCGCAAGCCATTCAGTGACTGGGGTGGGACACCACTGCAGTTACTATTTGGCTGAGCGGGTAATCCATCAGCTGGGTCAGGTATTTTACCCAGGGTTGTGATGACATTGCAAATGAGCTTGTGATGTGGTGCTCGTGACTCTTGTTTTACTGCTGACGGATCTGTACCTAAAAATGGTATACATTTTTTTTTTAGAATATATATACGAGATCCACAATAGGGCATTGTAAACCATGTACAGCAACTTGGGCATCATATTTAGAAACTGTACAAATTCCACGGAGAATCTCTTCTTCTCTGGACAGTTCCTGTCACAGACAGAGATGTCAGCAGAGAGCACAGTGTCAGACTGGAAAGAATACACTGCTTTTGCAGCACATACAGCAGCTGATAAGTACTGGTAGGTTTTATTTTTAATACAAGTAATTTACAAATTCTATGGCACCAATTGATTTAAAAACTGTCCCCCCACGGGAGTCTGCACTAGGAAAAACTATGCCAGGTTAATAATGCAATAATGTATAAAATAACAGACGGTGTCTGCGCAGACGTCAAAATAATGATCACAACAATTATTTTCGGATGTCTTTTGCAAAGAGCGGACATAATTTTTTGTTGTTCACACACAGTTTTTTCACCGTCCTTTTACCGTTTTTAATATTAAACGATAGACTTTTCAATTAACCCCTCCCCCTGCGGTTGTTAAGGGTAAACAGAGTAGGTTTCCGGTGTGAGCCCTCTCTGCAGCGCGCCGGGTGTATTAGCCAATGCGGTAGCTGCTCCCGGCTAAATAACTATTTAAATGCAGCTGTCAAAGCTGAAAGCTGCATTTTAATAGCGCTTGGGACCCTATCCATGGTGTCTAGTGGGGGGATCTCCCCCCGTGATGCGATCCCTTCTTCTGAGCCAGCTGGGGTTCAGAATCAGAATAACGCTGCTCCCGGTTCAGCAATCAATGTAGTCCCAGGGGGACTTCTAATTAATGTGTGTAAAAAAAAAAAAATTATTAATAAAGAAATTCCCTCCCCTAATAAAAGTTAAAATCACCCCCTTTTCCCATTTTATAAAAATAAATAAATAAATGATTATTAATAATAAATTAACAATTATAATTTGGCATATTATCACTTTCCTGATCTAGCACGATAAATGGCGTAAGCAGAAAAACATCAAATCCAGAAAAAATTTAATAAAAAGTGATCAAAACGTTGCATTTACGCAAACATGGTACTGAAAGAAAAAACAGATCTTGGCGGAAAAAATGAGACCCCATAGACCGAACAATTAAAGTTTTATAAGGATGGGAATAAGGAATTTTGAAGAGTTAGTTTTTTAAATACAAATCATATCAAATAAAATTTATAAAAGTTACATATTGTAATCGTACTGACTTGAGGAACATAGATAAAACGTCAGTTTTACCATAGGGCGAACGGCGTAAAGACGAAACCCCTCCAAATAAAAAGAATTGCCCCTTTTTCTTAAATTTCACTGCACAAATTTTATGGAAAAATTAAGTTTATAATTGTAAAGTATAATTAATGCCGCAAAAAATAAGGGATCATAGTCTGTAGGTGAAAATATCTGTGGAGCAGCCGGAGGGAGATCCGCTCCCTCCTTCCCCCCTCCGGAGCCGCGCAAGTGTTCGCGTGGCTCCGGGGGGTTACCATAGCAACCCAGACGCTGCTTCCTGCGTCTGGGCTGCTTTGTATTAGTACGATCAGGCCCCTGCACTGATGCAGGGACCTGATCATATGAATGAGCTGTCAGCTTCTGACAGCTCATTCATTCTATAATACATTACAACACTGATTATGTGCTGTAATATATTATAGATGGACCTGTAAAAGTAAAAGCACAAACACACAAATACATACATAAATAAATAAAATAAATAAATTAATTAATTAAATTAATTAATTATAAATAAATATACACATTCCCCATCCACCTTTATAAATGATCCCTTATAAATAAAATACATATACAGTGGTACCTTGGTGTAAGAGTTACTTGGTTTAAGAGCGTTTTGGTTTAAGAGCTCACAGTTTTTCAAAATTGTGACTTGGTTTAAGAGCATTGCTTTGGTTAAAGAGCTCCCTGTACTGGTTGGGAGCGCGAGTGGAGGAGAGCCTGGTCTGCATAGCGGGATCTACAGCCCTGTACTCTGACCCAAGAAGTCACCCTCACCTTCCAAATCATAGCAGATCCACTTCAGTCTGGGGCTTACATCAGGGGACAGGACTGTGGGGGTAATCTCTTAGCTGTAACCCCTCTCTTCCCGGACAGAGACCGCTGCATGTATGTGCCCACATCTGCCCTGCTCATTCCTTCCTGCTCCCTGCAGTCTCTGTCCGCCCTTGTTTCCCATCCTCTCCATTACTGTACAGTAACTTATAATATCACATATTCTGCTGTTTCTGAATGTTTGTTTCATTAGTTTTACATGTTATTCAGAATAATAAATCATTATTTTGGAGTGTGGAACCAATTGTCTGCATTTCTATGAATTCTTATGGGAAAATTTGCTTTGGTTTAAGAGTGGATTTGGATTACAAGCACGGTCCCGGAACAAATTATGCTCGTAATCCAAGGCACCACTGTATTTGGTATCGCCGTGTCCGTATTGACCCCGTCTATTAACCCGTTACATTAATTGTCCCGCCCAATTAACGCCGCAAAAAAATATATAAAAAAAACTAATCAAAATAAAACATTTTTGTTAATCCCGCCCCCTCATTTATAGACACGTGATAATATAGCTATACCTAAACTGTTTTGTGTCACGTCTATGACTGGTGTATTTGCTACAAAGTATACAAGCTGGTGACACCCTGTAAGTAAGGGGGTGGCCATAGTGCCCTATCAGAGGGCACATTATGTAGCATAGGCTTCTCCTGTCTTCAGTAGGGAGTGGTGGGGAATGGACATTCTCTGCAGCCCTTAGTATCAGAATAATTCCTGCTTGTAAAGAGGCCTTTTTGGTGATAATTTTATATCATTGTTCATGATATTTCCCTATATAATAAACCCCTTGTGTATTGATAATTATTCTTCCTCTGTCTCTGGACTAAATGGCTCAGACCAAACCGGGGTGGCTACAGCTTTGTTCATTGTCTATGGGGCAGCTGAATGCTTGCTGACAGAATTTAAACTTGCCTGGGATATATATAATTAGAGATCCCAGGCAAGAGGTTCGCTCATCTCTTATATATATATATGATAAGAAGGGAAATACAAAAAGAGCAGACTAGATGGACCCAGTGGTCTTTTTCTGACAACAATCTTCTATGTTTCTATATGATCAAGCTGTGTGATTAATGATAAATTTTGCGCACAGACTGATGATTTTCACACAAAAGTTCACACGTGCAAAAATTATAAATCTAGCCCAAAATGTTGATTTACGCAGCTTCTTGTGAACAGTCATAGTGCTGACCAGCATCAAGGTAATTTTCAGAAATGAAGACAAACAATTGTGTAGTTTCACTCACAATTACCCCCCCAGTTATGTTATGGTCATTATAATAATAATAATAATAATAATAATAATAATAATAATTAAATATTTATTGGCTTTTCAAACTTAATAATTGTGTTTTTCCACTCGTGACTTTTTGCAAGATCAGAATATATTTTATAGAATAGCGAAGAGAGAACTGAAAACAGGATATGATTACAGCACACAACGCGCTGCTAAAAAAGTATAGTGGAGATTCTGTGAAAAGAAGGAAATGGCTTCAGTTTGTTTGTCTGAAAGATTAAGTTGCATTTTGCAGCTGCGCAGTAAAGGCTACGGACAGAATCTGTGTTTTTAATGTTATGCATGCATTATGTGTAATGAATCAATTGATTATAACAATTTTTTCTTGTTTTTCCTGGTTTTTTTTCTTCTGCAGCTTGCATAAACTACAATACACTGCAAGCTGCTCAATTACGTTTAGTTTAAACAGCAAGATAGTTGTTCATTTGCAAACAGGAGACAGTGGAGACTCCTTCTGGGTGCAGTAGCCTCCATTTGTTCTCCCTCTGAGATCAGGTATACTGTGACTTTTTGCACTGTTACAAGACTGATTTTAAGTGTAGTCATCCATGCTTTTGAGCCCTGCAAAAAATAAGAATACGTCTGGGAAATAGACAAAATGTAGTGACAAAGCGGAAGGTTTATCAAACATGGTGTAAAGTGAAACTGGCTTAGTTGCCCCTAGCAACCAATCAGATTCCACTTTTTATTCACACTCTTTGGAAAATGAAAAGTGGAATCTGATTGGTTGCTAGGGGCAACTGAGAAAGTTTCACTTTACACCATGTTTGATAAATCTCCCCCAAAATGACTATGTTCTGCCCATTAAAGCCTTCGTAGCTGTAGGCCCCACACTGGGCTGCACATCGGGTTTACTTCAGCATCCTTTTTTTTTTATAGATTCCTGAAGTGTAGCCCAGTGTGGGGCCAAAAACATGATGTAAACCTAACCTAACCCACTCATAGGTAGTGGGGAGACGTGTAGAGCTCCCAGTAGAAGTTATGGAAATCAGATTATATTATTACCGATTCAGTGGTCTTCCTTTAGTTGGCATATGGCTATAAGTTTGTCTCACGTCTTGGCACCTCCTTTCTTTCATCTAACTATACTACCCCCAAAAAATCTGACCAATACAATGCAAGTAGCTCCGAACAAATGAATATAGTTAATTCATATGTAAACCATTAATGGTCCTACTAAGAGCGGAATCCCTCTGATGACTAAAAGAAGCTATGTAATCCCAACCCCATCCTCCCATTCTGTTAGATGGAAGCTTCTCAAAAAGCATCTTCCATAGGCACAGGTGATTTTACTATGGAATATACTATATATCTAAATGACTTATAACAAAAACAGGAAAAACGTCCCTTCTGTCCTAAAGCACAAAGGCTAACATAAAACTCTGAATATGTCTTTTACTGATGAAAGATACAAGGTTGTCATATACTAACTGTGGTTGAAGCATGTCTTGCTTTTTATAGATTACAGCTTACTGGTTGCTTTGCTGTACTGTTTCTAGCCACTCATATTCTGTGTGAACTCTACCATAGACACTTGTTTTTTTTCTGGTGAATTGTGGCAAAATAACATGGGTCACATGACCAGATTACAGTGCATCATCTGATGGAAGTAGGTGATAAATGCAGACAAAGAGCCAACAGTAGTAAAAAGGAGGAACTGGTTTTATCATAATGCATTATATGTGAAGATTTTCTATACTTTCTCTAAATTAGAGAATGGAAAAACACCACTTTATATTTTTATACTTTTTAAACGTACCAAAATATAGACTGAAACTACTTGTAACGGTGGCCAGGCATCCTAGCTGCCATCCTTTTACTCACCACTGTGTCAATCTTCTCCCATCTGCATCTGGGTGGTGTGTCCATTCTACATCTTGGTCTGGGTAATTCAAGCCTTGGGCCTAGCCGCATGGAGCAGCATGTGTCCTCTCTTCGTGCATGCCCATCCTTCCCAGATTTAAAGACTTTAAGGAGAAGTCAGACGAAATTTTTTATTAAAGTATTGTATTGCCCCACAAAAGTTATACAAATCTCCAATATACACTATTACGGGAAATTGCTTTTTTCCCTGCTCTTACTACTGCATCAAGGCTTCACTTCCTGGATAACATGGTGATGTCACAACCCGACTCCCAGAGCTGTGCGGGCTGTGGCTGCTGGAGAGGATGATGGCAGGGGGATGCTCAGTGTCCCTCCAGTGCCCTGTGTCTCTCTGCCATCATCCTCTCCAGCAGCCCCAGCCCCAGCTCTGGGAGTCGAGTTGTGACATCACCATGTTATCCAGGAAGTGACATCATCATGTTATCCAGGAAGTGAAGCCTTGATGCAGTAGTAAGTGCAGGGAAAAAAGCACTTTATAAGCATTTTCCGTAATAAGTGTATATTGGTAATTTGTATAACTTTAACTTTAATAAAATATTACTTTAATAAAAAATTTTCGCCTGACTTTTCCTTTAATAATCCCCCCTGTGGGTTAGGTTTATAAGGAGGCTTCCTGCACATGTGCCCTTCCTGATTGTCATGGTGCTGTTTTTGCAAAAGTTTCCTATACCCATATTACCCTACTACAGTGTTCCAACACTCTCCATCCTGATTCCCCTGGCCTTTTTTTTTTTATTAGATTGGTTTTTATTAAAGTAAAAAAAAACTTAGCTTTTTCTTTTTTTGAAAATACAATCAAACAAAACACCAAAATAACATAACAAAAGTTCCCGTGTCCTAGTGTTCCTGCTGTCTGGCCCTGCACCCCCAGTTGGTTTCCGTATTCCTGCATGTGATACTGACCCGACCTGTGTTTGTAAAAGCTACCCGTTCCTGCAGTCTGACCTGCACCATGTGAGCTGCACCGTCTGGCCTGCACCTGTGTCTTCGTCTCCAACATCTGACACCTACATCTGTCACCTGCATCTACTGTCTACATATTTGCTTGTACTGTCTATTTGGAAACTGGAATGGCTACCTTGCCATCTGTGCTGCCCGGACCAGCTGCCACGTAAGGTAGCAACCTGGCGTGTCCTCCGGGCAAGCCTATCTACACCAACAGGAGTATCTTATGGAGAATGGAGTTTATACTAAGGGTACTATTACAAGAAATGATTATTGGCCATACTTGGCCGATTACCGGGCGATAATCGTTTAGTGTAATGGGTCATGCTAAAAGGCAATAATCAGCTAACATGCTCGATGACGGCTGATCTTTGCCTTGAAGCATGTTTTAAAAAACGTTAGCGACGGTCTGCTAACTGTCGCTCCGTGTAATAGGAGCGGTGGCCGCAGACCTCCGCTACCTTCTATGGGCCACCCGGATGATCTAAAGATAGTCCGGGCAGCCCCTCCTGCTGCTCCCTGCTCAATTTCTTTGCGACAGGTTGGCGCTCGCTTGCTCCTAAATATTGGCCCATCTAATACAACCCTAAAACAACGTCCTTAGGGACAGATGGTCTTGTGGCACAGAGGGCTCACGTCCACTGATCCTGACACTACTATGTTTGAACATAGGCTAATTGACAAAATTTTGTTAGAGCTAAAATTGCTGATTCACTAAACATTTAACATATAGGGTTGTGATATTCTTGTGTGATTGTGTTCAAAGCTCAGCTAAGCATTAATTTGCTGCTTAAGGGTCCTTCCATCCAAAGATAACATAAGTTAATGATTTCATAATTTGCACAAGAACATGGAAATCACCCAATACTCGCTTTCCAATGAACTAGCGTGATGAGAAAAAGTCTAAATAAAATTATCACACTAAGAACTATTAGCCTGTTATTAACTTTGCCAGTTTTATGTGACCAACAACATAAAACTCGAGTACTAATTTAAGACTTTTTTTAATTACAAAGTCTGAGAACAATATTGTAAAACAGCCTAACCACATCAAGGCAAATCCATTTATAGCATGTCCCATGATGGTTCTAATATAATTTCTTTTATAATAGGCTAAAACTGCCTGCATGTCTCCTTAAAAATAAAAAGATACACTCACAGATATAGTGCAATATACACCTGGGGTAATCTTATAGAATGTATCCACAGAAACTAGGAGCATCAAGTCAAATTTAAAGTGTCACTGTCGTTATAACTTTCAAAATCTAATTCAACAGTAGAATAAAATAAATTTGAAATAAAGCAAGTTTGCAATATACATTTATTTTTTATTTTATTTTGTTATCATGCTGTAAAACAAAGCTGAACTTACCAGAAATCCAAGTCCAGTCTCCAAAAGGCAGGTTTCCTGACTTGTGCTGGTTGAAAAAATTAGACTAAACACAGGAACAGAGAGTCACGGCTCAATGTGTCCATCAATCACATGACTGCCTTCTCTGTGAGCGCTCAGATGTCCTGGGATACACAGGACTCCCTGTTTTCTGACTGTTTCCTGTTTTTTGAGAAAAAAAAAGTCAGAAAACAGGAAGTGCCGTGTTTTCCATGATAACTAAACAAAAAAATAATGAATGTATATTGCAAACTTGCTTTATACTTTCTATACTTTCTACTGTTAATATAGATTTTGAAAGTTATAACAATGGTGACACTTTAACTTGTAATAAACAGTAGAAGGACTTAAAGGGAACCCATAATATTCAAATCTGCTAGCATCATGTTATAGAGCAGGAAGAGCAGATTGATATATAGTATAGTGAGAAAAGTTTCAAGATAATTTGTCATTGCCTTATAAATCTGTGCTCGTTATGGGCTAAGCAGTCAAGTGGGCGGTCCTATTGAGCAATTGACAGCTATCTGACTACAGTTGTGTGTAGAAATCTATAGAAGAGGGTAGAGGGTAGAAGAGGGTGGTAGAACATAGACAAAGGCAGAGACAGTGCTGCAGCTTGCAGTAAGTATTATATCTAACCTCATTTATGTGTGTTATTATTTTTGATACTTGTAAAGCACCCTTGATTCCAGATCTCTGTACATTATAAGAGGTTAACATAAAGATAGAATAAAATTAAAGAGGTTTTCTAATGTAACCTTGCTTGTCCCCTATTAACAGGGGATCTCTCTTGCTCTTCCCAATGGCTCCAAAAAGAACAAATGGTGCAGTGGGTCACATGTCCACACGGGGCTCCATTCATAACAAAGAGTCGGGGTGCCAATCTAGAGATCCCCAGGGAACACAGAAGTCGGACCACCCGTGATCTCACACCTGTCCCCTATCCTGTAGATAAGTAATTTTAAATCGGAAACTCCCTGAGTAAAGTAAATGACATACTGGTACATAGGAAGAGAAGATTCTGTCTAAAAAAGCTTAGAATCTACAAGTGTTTAGGAGCTAATATAGCAGCTAGGCTCCACCCACTACCTCAGGGACAACTGAAAACTAGAGACAGCTTATTCTGGTGCAACATTAACCTAGTGCAATATATTATGCTTGGTGCATAACCCAAAGGGGTGGTGCATAAGTCCTTGAAATATATATATGTATGTATACACAGTATACATCCTCCCACACTCCAAAAACATTTCAAGTAATCAGAAACCTCAAACTATGAAAAATTAAGTATTCTGTGCAACAAACTGTATGTCTATAGAAGCAATTGTGAAACAAGTTCCAGGAAGTAACAAGAAGACTTAACAAGAACAACCATTGACTTCCCTATAAAACTTGTCAGCTTTCTTTATTCGCTGTGCCTACACGGTTCTGTTGTAATGATCAAATTAACACGTACGCAAAAGAACTATTGCAAAAGAAAAATGCAGAAATCAGGAAGGCTATATTCATTGTTTTCAGTCTGCCACGGATAACACCACTAGCTTTATTTGCAATCATATTTAGGAATATCCATTTTTTCTAGTAAACAAAAGTTGTTACTAATCTGATTTTGAGAATGGATCACAGTTTAGCAGGAAGGGGTGAGAGGGATCATGCTTGATAACAGAAGAAGTAAGCATTTTTGTCTGATAAGATATATTACAGAGCTTGTTATATTCACTTATACGATATATATTTGCAAAGTTTGCTTGAACTAGAGTGCCTATTTAAGATGGCAAGAGAATGTTTGTATATAACAGGAAGTCCTAGCTTTATTGTACCCTCCCCTTCTTCTCATCTCATCTTGCACAAATACAACCCTATGAACCTATGACACGCATGTCAGCACTGACGTGCGCAGCTATTTTCAATGACACGTGGGCGCATACAGCGAAGTATGGGGCCGCATGCCGAGAACGACATTTTACCCTCGGTTCCTGTCTGGCCAGGAGCAGTAGCCGAGGATAAAACATTTTCTGTAGTGTAGTGTACTAGATGCTCTGTACCGGAGGTCTGTAGGCCAAAACAACAGACCTCCGGCACAGAACGTCTACTACACTACAGCAAATGTTTTATCATAGGTTACTGCTCCTGGCCGTGCAGGAACTGAGGATAAAACGTCCTATCTGGGACTTCCGGTTAGGCCAGGGACTTTCGACCTCACCTCCGCCCGTTGCAGCAGAGAGACGCAGGGGACACTTCTCTGAGGGCCTTGTGATCGCTATTACCAGCAACCACATAATGGTTATAACCACAGCAACCATCATCCAACCTACTGTTTTAGGGGGCCGTGGACTTCTAAATCACAATCATTACTGAGATAAGTGAGGGGGAGGCTGGGAGAGGTGAGAGCCTGTGCTATGTTGTTATTAAACAATAAATATCACTAAATTATCTTTTTTTTTCTTAAAGTGACACACCACCTGAGTTATGCTCATTTTTTTGGTGAATTTTGACACACCAAGCTCAAAAGGTTGCCCATCACTGGCCTAGAACAAGGGAAGCCCACTGCAGCTGACATCAAGGCACAGAATGGAGGTGCTGGAATGGTGCCATGACATCATGCTTCCGGCAACAGAGCTGCACACATAGTAAGCATGGCCGGTGAACCCCTTTAAGACAAAGCCCCCCCTCTATAGTATTATTGAAATGCAATTCTTACAATTGCCCTATGATCTGTTGGTATACAAAAAAGATAAGTTTAAAAAAATAGAAACTGAAGGAAGACAATTAGTAACGCAAACCTTAATTTTACCAAAAGCCCCAGAAGCCTGATGGGAGAAACTGAGAGTCAGATTGTGCTAGGTTTGATGCAAAGTGCCTGAACTTTATATTGGTTTGCGTACTTCTGGATGTGAAGTTCTCTGTAAGCACAGAAAGAAAAAATGGCCTGCTTTTCTGACATCTGACAACTTTTATTGTATCTGATGGCCTGTAAAAAATTCAAACTATTGTTAACAAATATATGTTCCTTAAAGTCGCTCTATTCCCAGTCTTATAGCGCTTTTATCCTTTGGTCTATGGGGCTTTGTGAGATGTCATTTTTTGTGCCATGATGTTTTATTTCTATGGGTACCTTGACTGCCCATATGCGACTTTTTGATCGCTTTTTATTACATTTTTTCTGGATTTGATGCAACCAAAAATGCGCAATTTTGCACTTTGAGATTTTTTTACGCTTACGCTGTTTACCGTGCAAGATCAGGAATGTGATAAATTAATAGTTCGGGCGATAACAAAACATGTTTATTTATTTATTTATTTATTATTATTTATAACATGGGAAAGGGGGGTGATTCAAACTTTTATTAGGGAAGGGGGCTTTTTATTAATAACACCACTTTTTTTTTTTTACTTTTACACTTATACTAGAAGCCCCCCTGGGGTTAGGGTTAGGACAGTGGAGAGGAAGGACAGAGAGGCGGTGCAGGCCTAGGGAACAGACACCCTAAGCCACACCAATTTGACACAGGGCTGCAAGTTTAAAAATAGTTTCTAGGACAATAACTACATCAGTTGCCAAACAGACCCCAATACAGATCTTGGATTTAAAGCAGCTATGCGATGGTACAAGCAGGTGGGGGGGCAGATTGTGGGTACAGAGTCGCTTTAAAGCCTGAATAAACCGATTTAGTTTTTCTTTCTGGTGACCATTGTCCAAGCCTAGAAAAACATGGCTGCTTTCCTCCATAAACAGCATCATCACTGTGGGGTTGTGCAGCTCGGTTTAATTGAAGCGAATAAAGCTGAATTACAATACCACACACAATCTGGGGACGGGGTTGACGCTGTTTTTGCAAAAAAGTAGCCGTTCTTTTTCTAATGCTGCATGACCCCTTTAAAAATCAATAGTAGGTCAAACAATACCAGTACTACCGTATCCACAATTGCAAACACACTAGTTTGCCCAATTAGCCACCTATAGGGATCGACGACTAGATAAAGAAGGACAAATAGTATTTTAGAAAGAACAGTACACCATGCGCTCTATCATACTGTGCAGTAGAGTAACTACAAAAAAGACAAAACAACTAAAGTGTCAGTGTGAATGATACAAAACGTTACGTTCAGTATTAGTTACAGACGGCTATTTAACATAACATTCCTGTTTCATTGTGCATTAGAGTCACTCAAGCAGTGTACGCTATTTTTCTAGTTGATCCTTTGGCCAGTTTCTCACTATTGTATTTACTGTGCAATATGTACATAGTGTGCACAGTATAATGTTCTCTAAAACCACTTTCACTTAGAGAAGGAAAACAACACATAGGGTGCTCTATGAGACAAGCATCCATACTGGTGTATAGCCTGGGGGGGGGGGGCTCTTCGAGATAACAGAGGTTCTCAGTGTATTTTATCATGTTTAGAGCACCACATGCTGCAGGCCTTATGGCATTTATAAAGTAACAAAAGTTTTCTATAAAGTCAAAGCGAATGTACCATTTTCTTCATGTGAACTTCGGCCCACTCTATGCACTGTAGGCGGGCCCGGCGCCCCCCAGGGTAACAATATCCCCTTCCCTTGGTGACATGGCTTGATTAGAATCAAGTCTGGCCACATCACAGAGGGGAAGGTGTATTGTTACACAGGGACGCTGGGCCCGCCTTCAGTGCATAGAGGGGGCCGAAGTGGACATGTAGAAAATGGCGCCAATCGTGGGAACTGTTTTTTTGTTTTGAAAAAGCACCACGCCGCCAGGATTTCTGTGCCGGAGAAGACTAGGTAGTGTAAAAAAACCAAACAAGCGAATTGGAAGGGGGTGGCAATGGCATGCATTGGTAATCACCTTCCATGCTAAAATTACTGTTTTGGTCACAGCTGTTAATTTGGCAGACTCATAGGGGTGGGTTCACATGCAATGGATCCGCAGCAGATTTCACAGCAAAATCTACTGCGAATCCCTTACTGTCATTCTGAAAAGGATTACATACTTGCAGCAGAATTTTCATCCCAATGCGAGTATGTGAACGCCGGCCCCCATAACCCCCCGCCAGCCCGGTGTATACATTACCAGTCCACGCTCCGGCGTGCTTCGGGGGCTCCCGGCACATAACATAGAAACATAGCAGATTGTTGGCAGAAAAAGACCACTGGGTCCATCTAGTCTCCCCTTCTAGTATTTCCCTTCTTATTATCTTAGTATAGATATACAGTGGTGCCTTGGATTACGAGCATAATTCGTTCCGGGACCGCGCTTGTAATCCAAATCCATTCTTAAACCAAAGCAAATTTTCCCATAAGAAATCATAGAAACGCAGAAAATTAGTTCCACACCCCCCAAAAAATGATTTATTTATCTGAATAACATGTAAAAGAATTGAAACAAACATTCTGAAACAGCAGAATATGTGATATTATAAGTTACTGTACAGTAATGGAGAGGATGGGAAACACAAGGGCGGACAGAGACTGCAGGGAGCATGAAGGAATGAGCAGTATAGGGCACAGTATAGAAGCACTCTGTCTGGGGAGAGAGGGGTTACAGCTATGGAGAGATTACCTCCACAGTCCTGTCCCCTGATGCAAGCCCCAGCCTGAAGTGGATCTGCTATGATTTGGAAGGTGAGGGAGACTTCCTGGGTCAGAGTACAGTGCTGTAGACCCTGCTATGCAGACCATGCCCCTCCCCCACTCGCCCTCCCACCCAGCACAGGGAGCTCTTAAACCAAAGCAATGCTCTTAGACAAAGTCACAATTTTGAAAAACTGTGAGCTCTTTTTGCAAAACACTCTTATGCCAAGTTACTCTTAAACCAAGGTACCACTGTACGTTTATCCCAGGCAGGTTTACATTCTGTTATTGTAGATTTACTAACCACATCTGCTGGAAGTTTGTTCCAAGCATCCACTACTCTTTCAGTAAAGTAATATTTTCTCACGTTGCTTCTGATCTTTTCCCCAACTAACCACTCACTGTGTCCTCTTGTTCTTGAGTTCATTTTTTTCCTAAAAACACTTCCCCCTGAACCCTATTTAGTCCTTTACCAGATATAAAGATTTCACATCATGTCTCCCTCTCTCTCTGCTTTCCTCCAGACTATACAGATTCAAATTTCTAATATGTTTTATGTCTGACACCCTCCACCATTTTTGTAGCCTGTCTTTGGACCCGTTCTATTTTATCAATATTCTTTATTGGGTGAGGTCTCCAGCTTTCTAATCAGTGGCGGTCCCCACTTCTATATCTATACATAACTTGGCCAATCTGCCTCTCAGCAGTCTGGGAAAGCTGTGTGACAACCTCTACCATGGCGGCCACTTTGGTTCAAACCTGGAAATAAAACCTGTTAAACATAACTTAATCCAGCGCTACAAAAACATGGCCATTTTTCCCCTACTGTTGTCTCCAGTTCAGGTGCGGTTTGCAATTAAAGAGGATGTACCACCAGGTACATACTCTTTAACTTGAAAGCACTGATCGAACGGCGCCGGCATGGGGAAGCCGGTGCCGCGGTCTGTTTTCCGGACTGAGGCCCGGTTCCCGTACACGGCGCCGTTCTATGCACGGGATCCGGACGGTGCTCAAGCACTGGAGGCCGGCCGGGCCGCCCCCAGTGGGAGGGTATTCCCTCCCCTGTATGACGCGGCTCCATTCATTATAACGGAGCCGCGTCATACAGGGGAGGAAATACCCTCCCACTGGGGGCGGCCCGGCCTACCTCCAATGCTTGAGCACCGGCCGATTCCGGTGCATAGAACGGCGCCCTGCATGGTTAATCGGGCCTTGGTCCGGAAAATGTACCGCGGCATTGGCTTTCCCGTGCCGGCGCCGTACGATCCGTGGCTTCAGGTTAAAGAGGATGTACCTGGTGGTACATCCTCTTTAAGCTCCATTTACTTCAATGGAACTGAGTTTCAAAACCCCACCCAAACTGCTATATTCCCCCATACAGAGGTATGTTCTATACTACCCCATACAGGTGTGTGCTATATTCCCCCATACAGAGGTGTGTGCTAAATTCCCCCAAACAGGTGTGTGCTATACTCCCCCATACAGAGGTGTGTGCTATACGCCCCCATACAGAGGTGTGTGCTATACGCCCCCATACAGAGGTGTGTGCTATACGCCCCCATACAGAGGTGTGTGCTATACGCCCCCATACAGAGGTGTGTGCTATATTCCCCCATACAGAGGTGTGTGCTATATTCCCCCATACAGAGGTGTGTGCTATATTCCCCCATACAGAAGTGTGTGCTATATTCCCCCATACAGAGGTGTGTTCTATACTCCCCCATACAGGTGTGTGCTATATTCCCCCATACAGGTGTGTGCTATACTCCCCCATATAGAGGTGTGTGCTATACTCCCCCATACAGAGGTGTGTGTTGTATTCCCCATACAGAGGTGTGTGCTATATTCCCCCATACAGAGGTGTGTGCTATACTCCCCCATACAGAGGTGTGTGCTATATTCCCCCATACAGGTGTGTGCTATATTCCCCCATACAGGTGTGTGCTATATTCCCCCATACAGGTGTGTGCTATATTCCCCCATACAGGTGTGTGCTATATTCCCCCATACAGGTGTGTGCTATATTCCCCATACAGAGGTGTGTGTTATATTCCCCATTCAGACGTGTGTGCTGTATTCCCCCATTCAGACTTGTGTGCTATATTCCCCCATACAGAAGTGTGTGCTATATTCCCCCATACAGAGGTGTGTTCTATACTCCCCCATACAGGTGTGTGCTATATTCCCCCATACAGGTGTGTGCTATACTCCCCCATATAGAGGTGTGTGCTATACTCCCCCATACAGAGGTGTGTGTTGTATTCCCCATACAGAGGTGTGTGCTATATTCCCCCATACAGAGGTGTGTGCTATACTCCCCCATACAGAGGTGTGTGCTATATTCCCCAATACAGGTGTGTGCTATATTCCCCCATACAGGTGTGTGCTATATTCCCCCATACAGGTGTGTGCTATATTCCCCCATACAGGTGTGTGCTATATTCCCCCATACAGGTGTGTGCTATATTCCCCATACAGAGGTGTGTGTTATATTCCCCATTCAGACGTGTGTGCTGTATTCCCCCATTCAGACTTGTGTGCTATATTCCCCCATACAGAGGTGTGTGCTATACGCCCCCATACAGAGGTGTGTGCTATATTCCCCCATACAGGTGTGTGCTATACTCCCCCATACAGAGGTGTGTGCTATATTCCCCCATACAGAGGTGTGTGCTATACTCCCCCATACAGAGGTGTGTGCTATATTCCCCCATACAGAGGTGTGTGCTATATTCCCCCATACAGGTGTGTGCTATATTCCCCCATACAGAGGTGTGTGCTATATTCCCCCATACAGAGGTGTGTGCTATATTCCCCCATACAGGTGTGTGCTATACTCCCCCATACAGAGGTGTGTTCTATACTCCCCCATACAGAGGTGTGCTATACTCCCCCATACAGAGGTGTGTGCTATATTCCCCCATACAGAGGTGTGTGCTATACTCCCCCATACAGAGGCGTGTGCTATATTCCCCCATACAGGTGTGTGCTATATTCCCCCATACAGGTGTGTGCTATATTCCCCCATACAGGTGTGTGCTATATTCCCCCATACAGGTGTGTGCTATATTCCCCCATACAGGTGTGTGCTATATTCCCCCATACAGAGGTGTGTGCTATACTTCCCCATACAGAGGTGTGTGCTATATTCCCCCATACAGAGGTGTGTGCTATATTCCACCATACAGAGGTGTGTGCTATATTCCCCCATACAGAGGTGTGTGCTATATTCCCCCATACAGAGGTGTGTGCTATACTCCCCCATACAGAGGTGTGTTCTATACTCCCCCATACAGAGGTGTGTGCTATATTCCCCCATACAGAGGTGTGTGCTCTATATTCCCCCATACAGAGGTGTGTGCTCTATATTCCCCCATACAGAGGTGTGTGCTATACTCCCCCATACAGAGGCGTGTGCTATACTCCCCCATACAGGTGTGTGCTATATTCCCCCATACAGGTGTGTGCTATATTCCCCCATACAGAAGTGTGTGCTATACTCCCCCATACAGAGGTGTGTGCTATACTCCCCCATACAGGTGTGTGCTATACTCCCCCATACAGGTGTGTGCTATACTCCCCCATACAGGTGTGTGCTATACTCCCCCATACAGGTGTGTGCTATACGCCCCCATACAGAGGTGTGTGCTATACTCCCCCATACAGAGGTGTGTGTTATACTCTCCCATACAGAGGTGTGCTATACTCCCCCATACAGAGGTGTGTGCTATATTCCCCCATACAGAGGTGTGTGCTATACTCCCCCATACAGAGGCGTGTGCTATATTCCCCCATACAGGTGTGTGCTATATTCCCCCATACAGGTGTGTGCTATATTCCCCCATACAGGTGTGTGCTATATTCCCCCATACAGGTGTGTGCTATATTCCCCCATACAGAGGTGTGTGCTATACTTCCCCATACAGAGGTGTGTGCTATATTCCCCATACAGAGGTGATGTGCTATATTCCACCATACAGAGGTGTGTGCTATATTCACCATACAGAGGTGTGGTGCTATATTCCACCATACAGAGGTGTGTGCTATATTCCCCCATACAGAGGTGTGTGCTATATTCCCCCCTACAGAGGTGTGTGCTATACTCCTCCCATACAGAGGTGTGTTCTATACTCCCCCATACAGAGGTGTGTGCTATATTCCCCCATACAGAGGTGTGTGCTCTATATTCCCCATACAGAGGTGTGTGCTCTATATTCCCCCATACAGAGGTGTGTGCTATACTCCCCCATACAGAGGCGTGTGCTATACTCCCCCATACAGGTGTGTGCTATATTCCCCCATACAGGTGTGTGCTATATTCCCCCATACAGAAGTGTGTGCTATACTCCCCCATACAGAGGTGTGTGCTATACTCCCCCATCCAGGTGTGTGCTATACTCCCCCATCCAGGTGTGTGCTATACTCCCCCATACAGGTGTGTGCTATACTCCCCCATACAGGTGTGTGCTATACGCCCCCATACAGGTGTGTGCTATACTCCCCCATACAGAGGTGTGTGCTATACTCCCCCATACAGAGGTGTGTGTTATACTCCCCCATACAGGTGTGTGCTATACTCCCCCATACAGGTGTGTGCTATATTCCCCCATACAGGTGTGTGCTATACTCCCCCATACAGGTGTGTGCTATACTCCCCCATACAGGTGTGTGCTATACTCCCCCATACAGGTGTGTGCTATACTCCCCCATACAGAGGTGTGTGCTATACTCCCCCATACAGAGGCGTGTGCTATATTCCCCCATACAGGTGTGTGCTATATTCCCCCATACAGGTGTGTGCTATATTCCCCCATACAGGTGTGTGCTATATTCCCCCATACAGAAGTGTGTGCTATACTCCCCCATACAGAGGTGTGTGCTATACTCCCCCATCCAGGTGTGTGCTATACTCCCCCATACAGGTGTGTGCTATACTCCCCCATACAGGTGTGTGCTATACGCCCCCATACAGGTGTGTGCTATACGCCCCCATACAGAGGTGTGTGCTATACTCCCCCATACAGAGGTGTGTGTTATACTCCCCCATACAGGTGTGTGCTATACTCCCCCATACAGGTGTGTGCTATATTCCCCCATACAGGTGTGTGCTATACTCCCCCATACAGGTGTGTGCTATACTCCCCCATACAGGTGTGTGCTATACTCCCCCATACAGGTGTGTGCTATACTCCCCCATACAGAGGTGTGTGCTATACTCCCCCATACAGAGGTGTGTGTTATATTCCCCATACAGACGTGTGTGCTATATTCCCCCATACAGGTGTGTGCTATATTCCCCCATACAGGTGTGTGCTATATTCCCCCATACAGGTGTGTGCTATATTCCCCCATACAGAGGTGTGTGCTATACTTCCCCATACAGAGGTGTGTGCTATATTCCCCCATACAGAGGTGTGTGCTATATTCCACCATACAGAGGTGTGTGCTATATTCCACCATACAGAGGTGTGTGCTATATTCCCCCATACAGAGGTGTGTGCTATATTCCCCCATACAGAGGTGTGTGCTATACTCTCCCATACAGAGGTGTGTTCTATACTCCCCCATACAGAGGTGTGTGCTATATTCCCCCATACAGAGGTGTGTGCTCTATATTCCCCCATACAGAGGTGTGTGCTCTATATTCCCCCATACAGAGGTGTGTGCTATACTCCCCCATACAGAGGCGTGTGCTATACTCCCCCATACAGGTGTGTGCTATATTCCCCCATACAGGTGTGTGCTATATTCCCCCATACAGAGGTGTGTGCTATACTTCCCCATACAGAGGTGTGTGCTATACTCCCCCATCCAGGTGTGTGCTATACTCCCCCATACAGGTGTGTGCTATACTCCCCCATACAGGTGTGTGCTATACGCCCCCATACAGGTGTGTGCTATACGCCCCCATACAGAGGTGTGTGCTATACTCCCCCATACAGAGGTGTGTGCTATACTCCCCCATACAGAGGTGTGTGTTATACTCCCCCATACAGGTGTGTGCTATACTCCCCCATACAGGTGTGTGCTATACTCCCCCATACAGGTGTGTGCTATATTCCCCCATACAGGTGTGTGCTATACTCCCCCATACAGGTGTGTGCTATACTCCCCCATACAGGTGTGTGCTATACTCCCCCATACAGGTGTGTGCTATACGCCCCCATACAGAGGTGTGTGCTATACTACCCCATACAGAGGTGTGTGCTATATTCCCCCATACAGGTGTGTGCTATATTCCCCCATACAGAGGTGTGTGCTATACTCCCCCATACAGGTGTGTGCAATACTCCCCCATACAGGTGTGTGCTATACTCCCCCATACAGGTGTGTGCTATATTCCCCAGTCAGGCTATAAGGCATCCCCCCTAGTAAAGCTGTGGGTCCTCAGTATCAGAGCTGGGTGGTTTCCTGCTTTGTTCTCTATCACGGACGCTTTACGGCGTGCGTTCTGCTCCAGTTAATTCTGCCTTTTCACCCCACAGCCCTGATGCTTTGTTATGGCTTTGCTGTAGTAATAACAAAAGCAGCACACACCGCCTATGTGAGGACACGGCTCTCCCACTCTGCATGAAAACTGCTGTGTGGAAACACAGGCCCATCAGGAAACCAACTCCTAGTGCGCCTCGCATCTACGTCACCGCTCACAGCCCCGCCCACACCGCGGCTACTACACCGCCTGGCCACGCCCCCTGGATGAGGTCGCTATGGTACCACACTCCCATTCCCCTCCCTCCCGGCCGACCCCCTTTAAGCCCCGCCCGCGGCTCCGCCCTCCGCTGTTTCCCTCTGCTCTTTCTTTCTCTATTTTTTCCTCCTCAGCGCTTTCTACCCACAATCCCCCGCGAAAACCCTACAATGAAATTTAAGAAGTTTTTTAGGTTTCGGCGCCATTTTCGATTGGACTGAGGTAAGGAGGGATTTTTTTTTCCCAGGGAATAACTCGCCGGAGCGGTTTGTGTCTTTTATTCCAGTTTCCCTTCCCCGGCAGCCGTCTTCTCCGCTCTGAAAAATCAGGAAAAAAATCAGGAAAAATTCCCGTGGTGTCCGGTGTGTAGTGGCGGCCTCCCCCCGGCTCCGCCCGGCACAGAGCGGGGAGAGGGAGCGACCGTTACCCGGGGAGAAGCCGCGCCGCCGGCTGGGGCTCCGAGGAGCGCGGTGCGTGATGTGACCCGGCGGTGCCCGGAGCCCCGCACACCCGCCCCGCATCACACCCGCCCGGGGGCAGCAGGCGCGCAGGAGGGGGGAGGGGGCACTTCCACATCACTTTCCGCAACACTTTTATTGCTGCGGTTTTTTGTTTTTTTTTCGTTTTTAATTTATTTTGTGTGTTGCTTTTTTTTTTTATTTTCACTTAATTTTTTTTTTTACTGGTTTAAAGTTTGTTTGTTCTTTATTCTAAGTTCTTTCCTCTTTGGAGTCTCCTGTACACACAGATCCTCAGGCTGTTGTTTTGGTGAAGAGGACTCATCTGGTGGGGGGAGGGGGGGTCTTATATGGGGGGCCTCACTGAGGTGACAGGGGTATTAGTGAGAGGACTCATCTAGTATGGGGGGCATTACTGAGGCGACAGGGGTATTAGTGAGAGGACTCATCTAGTATGGGGGGCATTACTGAGGCGACAGGGGTATTAGTGAGAGGACTCATCTAGTATGGGGGGCATTACTGAGGCGACAGGGGTATTAGTGAGAGGACTCATCTAGTATGGGGGGCATTACTGAGGCGACGGGTATTAGTGAGAGGACTCATCTAGTATGGGGGGCATTACTGACAGCACTTACGGGGGGTGATATTAGGAGGACACGTATTATTGGGAGGATAGGTTGGGGGGGGGGGGTATTACTAGGATAGCTCTTATGGGGGCTTTGTATTAGGAGAGCACTGCCGGGGGGCTTTATCCCCCTACTGTAGGGTGGGGGTCTGGAGGGCGCAGCCTGCTATGGAGGGTCAAACAAAGGGTCCAGGAGGCTTTTTTCCCCCTTGTCTGTCACTTAGACCTTGTTGCTCTATTATGTGACAAACACTGTGACTATCCGTGTTATTCATAGAGGATTTTGCCCCTTTTTTTCTTTTTACACCTGGATTTTTCAGCAGAACAACGTGACAATATTGTCATTATCTTTAGATTGTGTTTTTTTTTGTTTTTTGTTTTTTTTTTTACTTTAATAACTTGTTGACAATAAAGTTATATGAAATGATAAAAAAAAAAATCAAAGGTGAAGTTGATTGTTGAAATTCAAAAAGAAAAACTTTATCTGTATTATGGCAGGACATGATAGATATAGATTTTTTTTTTTTTTTTTTTTTTGGTGGAGGGGGACACAGATATGCATGTTGGTAAAGATCCTGTAACTGCATCTGACAGAGATGGGGGGCTGATGGAAGTGTAGGTAGTATCCCCTCATGTTTATATATGTGTAGTATATACATACCCCATGGCCCCTCATGTTCATATATGTGTAGTATATACATACCCCGTGGCCTCTCATGTTCATATGTGTATAGTAGCTTCATCCCCTCTGGCCCCTCATGTTCATATATGTGTAGCATATACATACCTTGTGGCCCCTCAAATTCATATATGTGTAGTATATAAATACCCCGTGGCCTCTCATGTTCATATATGTGTAGTATATACATACCCCGTGGCCCCTCGTGTTTATATATGTGTAGTATATACATACCCCGTGGCCCCTCAAATTCATATATGTGTAGTATATACATACCCCGTGGCCCCTCAAATTCATATATGTGTAGTATATACATACCCCGTGGCCCCTCATGTTCATATGTGTAGTATATACATACCCCATGGCCCCTCAAATTCATATATGTGTAGTATATAAATACCCCGTGGCCCCTCGTGTTTATATATGTGTAGTATATACATACCCCGTGGCCCCTCAAATTCATATATGTGTAGTATATACATACCCCGTGGCCCCTCGTGTTTATATATGTGTAGTATATACATACCCCGTGGCCCCTCGTGTCTATATATGTGTAGTGTATACATACCCTGTGGCCTCTCGTGTTCATATATGTGTAGTACATACATACCCCGTGGCCCCCTTGCTTATGTGGTGTACTGGGATTTTTTTAAATTTTTTTCAAATCTATCTTTAAAAAAGTTACATTGCGATGGTTTAATAGCAAAATATCATCCTCCATCTTCTTTTGATCATGAATTTATCGTTTTGGTTTTTTAATAATTTGTTTCCTCCACCTATACTATAAACACAACCTGTGGAGAGCCCGGCCAGTTGACTGGAAACTTGCATTTTTTTTTTCATTTTTTTTTTGCAAGTCCTCGAGTGATAGAAGTTATATTTAGTGTGTGTATATATATTATATAAAATTTGCTATGGGCTCTTATACTAAACATGTATGTGACAAACTGATCAGTTGCGGCCACACTGTAAATGGGAACAGGACACAATGCGCAGGCCGCAGCACTGGGTATATTATCTGGCACACTATAAGATCAGCTTAGAGGATACGTCCAGGAATTGCCATTTCTTTGTGCACCGTCCAAGACAAAACTAGAACGTCAGAGCTTCTACCGCAGGGAACAACCTTCAGTGTTTCCTTGTAAAGTGAAGGGTCACTCCAGACAAGTCCTGCCCCAGCACCCACAATAAGGCCTCTCCCCTCTGCACATATGAAACCCATTAGTTGTGTTACCACCGTCCTGCACTGTCTTTGAGCTCATCTGAAACACTGCAGCTCCTGTTATTGGCAGCAGGACAGCCTAACAATTACTGTACGTGTGTAGTACCGCACATCTGTGGAGTTATGTTACAGACTGTAATAAAAAAGATTTAGGGTTATGTAAGTGTGAGCTTTGCTTTTATTTGACTGTAAAGAATCAACAAATAGCGATGAAAAATAACAGTTAAGCAATACATTTATAACCGTGTATCCATCCGAGCTGCCACAAAAACCACAGAAAAGTAAAAACAACTAGAAAAGGCTGAGTACCCCCTGGTGAGATAGGGGTTTGTGGTAACGTATTACTATAAATCATAGGAACTCTGTAATGTCCACAGTGTATTTAAAGCCTGGATATGATGCAGGGATGGGGATGGGGATGGGAAGGTGGGATGACCTCTCAAGGGTTAATGGTAACCCCTGGATGTGAACTCAGTCCTTATCCACATAAGCACAGTTCTCACTGAGGATAAAGAATTCATGGTTAGTGTTTTGGAAATTGCGTGTTCTGTTGAAATTGCGTATACTGAAGTCCCTAACTAACCACACTATACCAATGTTGTTACAGAGCCGGAGCTGATGTCACTGTGACGTACTCACTACAGTAAGTTTCTTCTTTATTTCTCACGCCTGTAGTGTGACATCTGTGGGACTCTAAGGCATCGTTCACACGTGTTACACATCTGCAGTGTCTTTTTAATTGAAGTAGAATTTATATAATTTTTTTATTTAATTATTTTTTTTTTAATATAAAGGCAAATCATGTTGCAGCAGATTTGCATGGGTGCTGTTTTCAGACCATAGAAGGCAATGGGTTCCATTTTTCTCACCTGCAGTTCTGCAATATAACAAATACAGCACGAAAAAAACAAAGCTTTAAAAAGAAATCTAAAAAGTGGCCAACTCAGAACAGTCAGAAATGGTATAAATTGTTATATTTAAAGCACACAATTACATAGTGCTTATACATAGCATATAAGGTGATCAAAAGCTGGACAGTGGTGTGTAACTAAAGGGAAATAAAAAGAAATCCACCATTGATGATCTGTTGATTGAATGGGAATAAAAGTTGGATTCAGACTATATTCACACGCAGTAAAAAATAATTTTGCTGTAAAGCAGCGCTTTCACGAAAGGTTTGACAGATTTTCTTATGTGCCCCTTTGTTGTCCATGAAAAATCGATTGTAAGTGCACTCACAAGGGATAAAAAAAAATCACTTTATTTCAATGACTGGTAAATAATTTGCATGTTCAGCATTTTTGGTGTATTTTATGTGTGGTGGGATTAATGTGTGAAATAAAAAATATGTTAAACAACAGTAAAACCCTTAATAAAAAAAGGACTATTTTATTTTAACCAATTTGGGTAAATTAGGCTTTTTTTAAACAGCTATAAAAAAGGCCTCAAGCTATGAAACCTAGAATCGATAAATTTATTTAAAAAAAAAGCCTAATTTCCAATTTCTTAAAGGGAATGTGTCACCTAAATTTTATTTTACTGGTTAGAGTCAGGTATGAAAACATGTTCTTTTAATCCAGTCTGTTTCTATTTTCTGACAGTAATATTTTTATCTCCCTTTTTGTACATTGTTATGGGGGCAGCCATATTGCCTGTGCTGTTCCTAACAGCATTTAATCTCATGCTTTACAGCATAACTCATGGACATAGACGACAATAGACAGACTCTGTCCCCTTGAGATGAATAAAAACATCACTGAGCATACACTGTGACCTTTGAAGAGGTCATTCCACAGGGAGCTGCTATTGTCTTGTACTAATGCTATCAATCTACTGGTGTCACATATTGCTGCAGTGCTGTACATATCACTTTACAGCAGCTTCCTCTTATTACTACAAAAAGAACAGTAAGTCTCAGCTCAGTTTTAGCCCCAGTGGTGAGAATGAAAACAGAAAGATCTCAGGATTATTTCATAATAAAGATAGAAAAATGGAAAATTTGAAAAAAGTCACCAAAAAGTCTTTAAAAAATGTTTACCTAAAAACATAATTTAAACAATGTTATTTTCTGATGACACATTCCCTTTAAATTTGAGCCTGAGAATAAAGTCTGATACTGCTCACCATCATTGTGTACATTGATCTGATTTGGGGTAGTTTCACACACTGCATTCTTCTAGAAAAACGCCATGTCGGGAGGATAAAAAAAACAAACAAAAAACTGCATCCAGGTGAGTCGATGAATATAAGATACTGTATTTAATATGCTTCTTTTTTTTTTTTTTTATTGTCTCATTCTTTCCCCTTTTTTAGTGGCATTTTTTAAAAACACGGCATGCTATAGCTATGGTGTTCTCCCAGTTTGTGGTGGCTTTCCCTTTGTAGATCTCCCATCATCTCCACATGTAAATTTTTTGCTCATATTCTTTAGCAACTCCAGTATCACATGACATACGATGCAAAAAACACAAGCACTAATAAAAGCTACTCTGGTTAAAAAAACAGCATCATGATGGACAAAAAGTGGAGTTTTTCATGGTGTTCTTTCAGGGCAAAATAAAGCCGTGCAAAAACTGTGAAGAAAGACTCAAGATGGGATGGTACTGGCACTTGGTGAATATAGTGGCTTAGAGAGCTGGACCATTGTTATCCTCGTTATAGGTAAGATATGTCCTGGACAGACTGACTGGACAGCGTGAAAGTGGACAGGGACGTCCAAGTTGTCAATGTATTTACACGATTTTAGGAAGAATAACAGATAAAGAGTTCTGGGGAAAAAATGTCCCCAATAGTTATTTTATGGCAATGCAAATATGTCAGGAGAGCTGACAGGTTGTCTTTAGCCGTGCAGCCATCATATAATGACATTTATCTGACCTTCTCTTTCGCTTGAGTCTGTCTAACATTAATATGCTTGGACAAATACTGTAGAACTTAGGAAGCGGATGACTCCAGTAAATCACTTCATGCATGTTATTTCAGTGTCCTACCAATAAAATCTTCTATACACTGCCAGAAACAACCTAAAGGGTTAGTTGCCAATAGCAGATTTCTATTCACATTGGCCACCTACTCTCAGGAGTCTGAATGGTATGCATAGTCTCATGTAGTTAAAAAAAAGTATATCTTACAATGAATGTGTCATTTGTGTATCTCACACAGGTCTTGTACACTATAGTTAAACACAGCCCTACCATGGTACTGGGTAACAAACAGGTTTAACAAATACACAACCCAAAAACTTACATAAGTAAATTCAGCCAAATAACTTTAGGTTCAGGCCTGTTCTTCCTGTCAATACTGAGTAATACAGCTGGTTACCAAATTTGATTTGATAAAAATTCTCGGTTATTTAAAAGGCTCATCAGATGCTTTATAACAATGTGTAGTTTTATAAATCCGGCATTGAAGGGTTTTCACTATAGAACAGGGATGTCAAACTCAGGCCCTCCAGCTGTTGCAAAACTACAAATCCCATCATGTCTGGGCACCCAAAGCTTTAGCTTTGACTGTCCAGGCACGATGCGACTTGTAGTTTTATTAACAGCTGGAGGGCCTGAGTTTGACATGTGTGCTATAGAACATTGCCAGGCAAGGTAAATGTTTCTTTTCTTCTACAAGACACTTTTTCTCTTCTTTAGGCGCTATGTTCCCATTATGGGAACGGGCTGTCATTAAATGGCTAAAGGCGTCCGTCCATTGATAATGACAGCAACAAATAATAATCGTTATCTAACTAACCTACTGGTATAGGGCCAGGGACGCTGAAGAAGATAGTTTTCTTACCTTCATCCTTGGTGCCGTTCTCCCAAAAGCCTCTGTTTTATTGACTTGTAAATTAGGTGGTTTGGTGCACTGGGGGCAGGACTACAGCCCTGATACACCAACCCACCTGCCTGCTGCCGTCTAACCAGTAGTGACATCTTTCCAGCTGCTAATCATCGCCAGATGAATATTCATGGACAGGCAGGTGGATCCCTGGTCCCTGCAAGTTCTTTGGGGAGTGCTTTAGGGAGGAACAGGACTACGTACATCACTTTTTCCAGTCAAGGATGGATTTATAAATGGAGGCTTCTTATGGACCTGGATGTAAACCGAGCCTTACCTTACCAAGTTTGGTTCTTCAAAAAACCTTGGCGCAGTTGGTGTGGTAGGGTCCTGTCCCATTGATTAGAGTGGGAGCACACAGAAAAGTATCAAGTTACTTCTGTCCCTGCACAATACCACATCTCATTGAACTTAGCAATAAGGTTGTTTTTTTTTTCCCCCTAGGTGAAACCACTTTTTTTTCCTGTGTGAACATGGCTCAATAGTGTATGTGAAGGAGGCCTGAAAATAGCGATAGAATCTGCTGCTTTATGTGCAACAGACAGAACTTAGAGTGATAAAACAATTTTCAGCTGGGCTTATCAGTTGTATGCTAACTATCTAGTAATAACCTTGATATCTTACAGATTCTCAGCACCCAGAATGTGGACCATCAGATATTATACATTTACACATATTATTCTGTTTATATCTCAGTGGATGAAATTGCACAAACCCTGCAACTTTTGTCTTCTAGGTTGATAATCCTAACCATCCACTAATACCTCCTATAAACAAGTGCTAGGGATTTTTAACTGACCTTTAAGGAAAGTGGCAATCTTCTGGTTACATAAAGAATATTATTAATGTTTAAACTCTGCTTGTAAGTTACATTATAGCAAAAGAAGCTGTTGGACTGTCATGGTAATAATGAAAACCTAGATCTATCGCCACCTCCTGGCTAGCAGAATAGGGGAAATAAACTAATAACACATAGGTTAAATTTAGGTGTTGGGTTGAAATACCCCTTAAATCATCCAGGAATTATACAAAGCAAGGTTATATGATTATATATTCTTCTTTTCTGTTTTAACTTAACACTGGATGCAGTTAAATAGAAGAATAAATACAATACTTACATTACTATTCTCTGCTGCAGAGAGTCAGACTTTTCCAAGTCCCTGAAATGCAGAAAGCTGGAATGCCTCCTCGCTCCCCCTCCCATCAATATTTCTGTTTGGTTGACAGAGTTCCAATCAGGGTCAGGTATGGGAGGGGAACTAAGAAGTTGTTACAGCGTGTCTGTAGTGTCTGTAGTGTTTGAGTTTGGATAAAGTTGGCAAATGCTCAGCACTTGATTCCGTGTGGCTGCAGAGGTTGGATGCCGCCTTAGGGAGTCCTGGAAAACATTGATGTAGCCTGTAGGTGTATCCATGCTTTCCTGGCAGCCCAAACACCTACAGCTGCAGGGAATCAAACACTGAGCCTTCACATGTAAATAAAATTGCCAAACTCGAACATTTTGAAAGGAGAAATCTGGTAAAAAATTTTATTATATTGCCCCCCAAAAGTTATATAAATCCCCAATATACACTTATTATGGGAAATGCTTTTTAAGTGCTTTTTCCCTGCACTTACTACTGCATCAAGGCTTCACTTCCTGGATAAAACGCCCCGACTCCCAGAGCTGTGCGGGCTGTGGCGGATGATGGCAGAGGGATGCTCAGTGTCCCTCAGTGTCCCCCTGCCATCATCCTCTTCAGCAGCCACAGCCCACACAGCTCTGGGAGTCGGGGCGTGACATCACCATGTTATCTAGGAAGTGAAGCCTTGATGCAGTAGTAAGTGCAGGGAAAAAGCACTTTAGAAGCATTTCCCGTAATAAGTGTATATTGGGGATTTGTATAACTTTTTGGGGGTAATACAATACTTTAATAAAACATTTCAGCTGGACTTCTCCTTGAAAGGTTTGTTCAACATTACTTGTCTGCACTTTAGGAGCCTGAAAGAACCTCTTTGGCACTTTGCACTGGAGAATAGAAGCCATTTTCTATATAATGGGAACACAGATGGATATATGAAGAGGTACCATGTATCTTCTTGTCCTAACCGCTATCTAACAGTGTCACAAATTTGGTACGTGAATTGCAGCTGACAGACTCCGTTTAATGTGGTTTCCAAAAAATGGGGAATGGTGGATTTTTCAAAACAATCCTGCATCAAAATCTGCACCAAAAACCACATAGCAAATCCATGCTGACTTCCAGGAGGTGTTTGCAGAGCAGTTCAATTGTTTGGATATGTTCTTATTAAAGACCAAAAAACAAGCGATTGTTAGTGGATAGTGGATGAATTAGCTCGGATGTGCTTGCTTTTTCTAGTTTTATTGACTGGAAAGAAGTGTATTCAATCTTTTATATAATAACGTAACACACAGGATCTTTTCCTTTGTTATAATTCATTGAGCAGATGGTATGCTAAGTGGTAGTGTCTGAGAACACACCATGAACCACATGTAGCAGAAAAGGTTTGAGCTAATAGATCTCCAGTGTAGATTTGTTTTTATTGAGTCCACTCAAAACGCAGCGCTGGGCTATGTTCACACAAATGGTTGAAACAAGTTTAAAAAATAGTTGTTACTGGAGGCCTGATGAGAACTATACAACTTTTGGGGGTGGGTTTTTTCTATATATTCAAAAAAGACCATGTTTTTTCAGTGGGACGAAACTTGTTACACAAATCACAAAGAGGATTGAATGGGAATGTTTTTTTTTTTTTGCCCTGCTTTTATTGACTAGCTGTTTTAGGGACTGATATTTTTATGTGTGTCAAATAATTGAGTGAACCTTACGAACGTTTCTGTTTGTCCGAATGTGAATGCTCTGCATTTGACTCCCGCTGCCTGCAGAACATGGATGACACCCTAGGGAGTCCTTGAAAATATGGATACTTCCTTAGGCTATAGCCATGTTTTCCTGGCAGCGCTAGGGCTGCATCCATCTTCTCCAGGCAGCCGGAGTTAAATGCTGGCCATTTAGGTTCTTACAAACCCGAACGTTCGGCATGTTCGCTCATCACTAGTACGTGAAGTGGCTGAACGTTGATGGGGTATGTTAGACAGTGTGTGTTGTACTCCAGCCTTCCATCCAATGCAGATGCTGCAAAATCTCCTTTAGGCTGTGCTCCCACATTTGCGAGCCAAATGTGGTTAAAATGTAGACTTCACTTCTTCACCAATAGCCACATGATGCCAGGATTAATGGAAACATTGCACAGCTATTGGTGAAGAAAAGGGTGTGTTTTTTTTTCTGCCACATTCAGATCACAGATGCATGAAACAGGCCTTAGGACACATTACCGCAAGTATAATACATGTGTAATACGCATGCAGGTCCCGGCCTAACTGGAAGTATGATGACAGCTGTAAGTCACCCAAAACATGGTTAGAGCAGGAGGAAAAAAAAAAAAAAGTACCCATAATGAACGAGTGTGAAGCTGACCATATGCTTATACTTGTTAAGTTCTTGTCTCGCCCATATGGTCTGATTCACTGCCTGATTATTTTGCCGGGCAAATTATATTTCCTATGAGAGTCTATAATAATTTTAGGAACTGATTACTGGTTGACAACTTTAGTGTCTGTTTTGTTTGTTTGGATTCAATGTTCACATTTGTGTTGGAGAAATCCCTTGGCCGTCGCATTTACACTTTCTATCTAAAATACTGGACAAAATTGCATCACATATGGCACTTTTTTTTTTTTCCAGTGTATGATGGACAGCATGATGAAACCTGACACTGAACACCAAGATAACCCTACAGACCCAAGTGACTTTAGTGTTCAAGCTGATCTTTTTTTAATTTTGTTTTACAGGATTATGGTGCGCTAGAAGATCTGTTGTCGGGAAAAAATTCTCTAGACTGAGGTAGCAGCACATCATGGTTTGTAGAAACAAGGAGATACAGACCATTCTGAGCTGCCTCTTCATGCCAGAGATGAGCCACCCTTCAGATCTCAGGACATGGATAGATAGACCCTTCTTTTTCTATTTGTTTGTGACGCATAAAGAATTACATTTCTTAAATAAAAGGTCCTGGGATGTTCCAGATGCTTTAAGTATTTCTGGGTTAGCCCTCTTAATCATAAACCTTGTTACATTTGTAGCTTTGGTGGTATGTTTGTGTGCTATGTTTTTGTGCAGTATGACTAGTGTTTTACAATGACTACACATTGTACTGCATAAAAAACAAACTGGTTTCCTCTTGTGTAGCTAAAATACAACCCTTTACAATGCCCATTTGCTCCTGCTTAGGTTCTTTCTAAAATGAAGCCAAATTGCTATGTAAAAGTTACATCAGACTGAGGTGTATCACCAGTGCAGTGATCTGTAAGCTATCTCAATCAGTGGGGCTAATATCACACAGGTATAATGCACAGCAAAGTCTAGTTTCACACTAAATATTCTAGCCTGCCTGTCTGAGCTGAAGCCATTGTTTACTCAGCTGTGTGAGGGACCTATCGGTAAGGTGTGTAGTGATGCTGTAGCAGCACGTAAATACTGGAGTGTGATCACTGTGCTGCTCTCCAGTATTACACTGCTGCTCTAGTAATGCTACGCTTCCCTGCTTATAAGAGAGGCTCATGTGTAACTAAAGTATATTGAAGCTCCTGGACCTTTCATCTGCCAAAACATTTTATATACCTACTACGGTTTGCAACCCCCCGCCCCCAAAATACACATATGCTATTACATTGCACCAATAAACTGTACATACTTCAACAGCCAAAAAAGTGAATCGGTCACTCTCAACAAGTTTATAAAAGATGGCTGCACAGCAATATCATGCTTAATAAACTTTTTTTTTTTATTAAACCTTTCGATATGTGTGTGCATGAGCCTTCATTTAATTAAAAAGCACTTTTATTCAGTGGTGGATATTGTTAAAATAGGCATGGGGTGTCCTTGGATCACAGCTCCTCTTCCTCTATATCAACGCCTCGTTGCAGAGTCCTGCCTATAATCGGTACCATGCTGTACACTAATGGTGCAGGCACAATGAGTTATCGAGGCTGTGACTTCCATTTGTCAATGGCTATCTCACCTTGGTCCTTGAGTCAGAGAGACCCTTGGGCCAGGTTTATCAAAGGGCGCGAAATATACACTGGTGTAAACTTCCCACATAAACCAATCACAGCTGTGGTAAAATAAGAGGAACTGTGATTGGTTGCTGTGGGCAGTTTACACCAGTGTATATTTTGCACCCTCTGATAAGTCTGGGCCATGGTATCTTTCATATATCAGTCTGCTTCTGGAATGTAGACAAAGGCTTTCATTCTTTGGTGCAAAGGGTGAAAATTTTTCTTTCCGAGGTCCTGTAGGCTATAACATCACCTTGCTCCCCCTCCTACCCCTGCTTAATGGATGGCCAAAAGCTGACCAATTCTGTTTAATTTCCACCTGAAAAGATGAATCAAATTCATTAGTTGATTATTTTACTTTTTTAAATCCTTTAAAGTTTTGAAGGAAATCTAACCAAGGGGGAAAAATGCAAGTATTATTCTGTTGGTTTTCTTGAGGTATAGCTGGTTAGCCCTGAAAGACCAAATTCTATTTTCACCCCAATAAGATTTTGTGTCTCAGGATTTAATCTTCCAGCTAGGCCTGGGCCCTGAAAGAAAGAGAAAAGTGGCCTTCAGAAAAGGGTGGGGAACGAACCCATGACATTCCATGCCCCTCCGCAAATTTACGGGCGCGTGAATGCCCCCTAAGCATTCTGAAAATTACCAGAAGTGGCCACTGTTTGACTTCTACATGTCTTATTGTGTAATGTAAATCAACCAGCAACTGGAAATGAATAGTGGTGCACCAAATACATTTTGACACAGATGAGCCAAAATATCTGTGTGTAGCCCCAAATTTCATTTTAGGTACAATGTGCAGGGAAAAAGAATAGTGAGCTGTATTTGTTTATGCCTTAGATGAGTGTTCATGCATGAAGCCATGTTTGGGTTTGTCGAGAAAATTACTCTATATATTTTAGAGGTGAGAACTTTTGAATTTCTTGAAAAGAAACTGGCACTTTGCAGGGTCTGTAACCTTTAGAGCTTATTCACACGTTTCCCCACTCTCCGGATTATACTGATATATCATACCGGGTGGTGAAACACTCCATCACAGGGCTTCCCTGTCTGTAGGGCCCGTAATTTATGGGTTTTGTGAATAAGCTCTTAGGATATGTTCGCACACAGTAAAATCAAAAGGTGACTGTAATCTTGAGTGAAAAGGCGGCTGCGGCAGTAGCTTTACAAAGTGGAAAACAATGTTTTATTATGCTGCGTGGATCCAGAAAAGGGGCAGCAACTAGTCATTAGAGATGTTCGAACGTCAGGAAATTTTAGGTTTGATCGAACTCGAACATTTTCGAACGTGCAGCGTTTGATTCCCGGTCCGTGGGGGAAGGCGGAGACAGCCCGAGTACCACCTGGAATTCCCTGATATAGCCTAGGTAATAGGCTGAATCCCAGAATTCCAGGCGGTACTCAGTATAAAAAGATTTATACAGCTTGTAACATAAAAAGCAGAAAAAAAAGCACTTGTGCTTTGCCAGAAGTTGATGCATACAGTGCACATCAAGAACAGATTTGTTATAAAGTATATAGACATTTAGCACTGCATATCACTAGAAGTTTTCCTCTTCAAGCAAGGACATTCTAATAAAACAGTAGGGCAGAGTACCTATTGCAACAAATGGCATAGTGACATGTCAGATGTTTGTATCAGTAGTGTTCTGGATGCCCCTTTTAACTTCGCAATGTACACTTCTGAAGCAAGTATTATACGGATTTACACTGAAAGTAAGTCAGACATCTGGAAAGTCTACATAACACTTATTTTTAGCTGTGTGCAGGAAAGCGCTTCTGCCTCTTCACTTTAGTAACTAGTGGAGAAAGCACCCAGACTCCCACTGGTCACTATTGAATTCACCAAGCTTTGGATAAGCTAAAGTACGCTTTAAACCAAATGTACCATCAAGTACACTCGCTTTAGGTATTGCATATTAATAGAGGAACAAGGAAGGCCAATGCCTTTTTAAGATTTTTTTTTTTTTTTTTTTTTTTTTTTTTTACATAGGCCTGGTTCCCACACATGGCGCTGGTCTATTACTGAGCCCCCGGCCCGGAATGAAGCACTGGAGGTGGGCCCCCTATGATGTGGCTACATTGATTCTAATGGAGCCGTGTAACAGAGGGGAGAGGTTTTCTCCAAAAGAGAGGGGGCCGGCCAGTCTCCAGTGCTTTCGCTTAAGCTGGTGCTTGATAATAGACCGAAGCAATGCGCAGGAACCAGGCCAGGGTCAAAAAAAAAAAAAAAGGACCACGGCTACAGCTTCCCCAAGCCAACACCATTCTATTCATTTGCAACACTTTAAAGTGAATGTACCTGATAGTACATTCACTTTAAAGGGGGTTACCCCTTTAAAGTGAAGTTCCATTGAAGCGAATAGAGCCAAGTTGTAATATTTCAGACAGCTCAAGGCACTATATATATTTTTTTATCCTTAATAACCCCTTTGAGGCAATACCTCCTCATGCTATCCTTCATTAGCAGGTATGGTGTGTGATGGAAACTTTTTGAAACTGGGACTTGTGTCTGTAATACAGACGCCAGAATGCACCTTAACCCCTTGACATCAGCCATATGGGTATATACGTTTTAACTGCCGATGGCTTGTACAGTTGGAATGTATGTATACATTCCTGGTGTATAGGGGACTTTAATGCATGCAGCACTGCTTTAACCCCTTGCCTCTAAAGCTTGTTTTGGCCTTAATGACCAAGCTAACTTTTCAAAATCTGACCTGTCTAACTTGCGATTATAGCTCAGTGATGCTTTAACGTATGCTAGTGATTCTGAGATAGTTTTTTCGTAACATAATCTCAGGGTATAATGAGCATATTGACCCTACAGGGGCTTGAGGAAAGTATTCACCATTAGGCTGCGTTCACACTACGTATATTTCAGTCAGTATTGCAACCAAAACCAGGAGTGGATTAAAAACACAGAAAGGCTCTGTTCACACAATGTTGAAATTGAGTGGATGGCCGCCATATAACAGTAAATAACGGCCATTATTTCAATATAACAGCCGTTGTTTTAAAATAACAGCAAATATTTGCCATTAAATGACGGCCATCCACTCAATTTCAACATTGTGTGAACAGAGCCTTTCTGTGTTTTTAATCCACTCCTGGTTTTGGTTGCAATACTGACTGAAATATACATATACTGACTGAAATATACGTAGTGTGAACAAAGCCTTAGGCTGTAAAAAAAAAATTGAAAATTACAATTTTCCAATAATTTATACGTTTAAAGTTTCTCATTTTCAAAAGGAACATGAGAAAAAAAGCACCCCAAAATTAGTAACGCAGGTTCTCCTGAGTACAACGGAACCCCATATGTGGGCGTAAACCACTGTATGGGCACACAGCAGGGCTCAGAAGGGAAGGAGTGACAATTAGCTTTTTCGAAGCAGATTTTGCTGAAGAAGTTTCCGAGCACCAGGTGCGTTTGCAGTGCCCCTATAGTGCCAGCTGAGCAAAAAGTAAACCCCTCAAAGAATTCATTTTGGGGTGTGGCGAGCATTTTGACCCCACAGGTATTAGAGGAAAGTATTCAAAATTAGACAGTAAAAATGAAAAACTCAAATTTTTCCAATAATATGTTGGTTTAGTTTAAAATTTCTAAATTTCACGAGGAACAGGAGAAAAAAAAATGTACCCCAAAATCTGTAATGCAGGTTCTTCTGAGTACAACGGTACCCCATATGTGGGCATAAACCACTGTATGGGCACACAGTGGGGCTCAGAAGGGAAGGAGCGACAATTTGCTGGAGCAAAACCGCAGTTAGTAATAGTTATTAGAATAGCGCAGTTACTAAGATAAAATAAAAAAAAAAAATGAGATTACAGGTAATGTGGGGTGGTTATGGGTAATCTGGAGGTGGTTACGGGCAACCTGCCGTGGTTACGGGCAACCTGCTGTGCTTATAGGTAATCTGGGATGGGTACATGTAATTTGGGGTGGTTATGGCAATCTGTAGCGGGTCACTGGCAATTTAGGGTGGGTATGGGCAATGTGCAGTGGTTAGAGGCAACATGTGGTGGTTATGTGCAATCTAGGGGGGGTGATGTGAAATCTGTCGTGATTACCTGGGGTGGTTACAGGCAACCTGCTGTGGTTACGGGCAACGTGGGGAGGTTATGGGCAACATGGGGGCGTTACGGACAATCTGTTGTGGTTACGGATAAACTGAAGTGCTTAAAGGTAATCTGGGGTGGTTACGGGCAATCTGGAGGGGGTCAATGGCAATCTGGGGGGTTACATGTAATTTGGCGTGATTACGGGCAACCTGGGGGGGTTACAGACAATCTGGGATTGTTACGGATTAACTGAAGTGCTTTTAGGTATCCTGGGGTGGGTACGGGCAATCTGGAGGGGGTCACTGGCAATTTGGGGTGGTTACGTGTAATCTGGCATGATTACAGGCAACCTGGGGCAGTTATGAGCAACCTGCGGTTGTTATGGGTAATCTGGGGGAGTTAGGGGTAATTGGGAGTAAACTGCAATTATTACTATAATAAAAAGTGTTTTTTGTTTTTTTGTCACTTTTTGTACTTTTGCACATTAATTTTTACTATATTATTATGATTACTGTGATAGAAACTATCACAGTAATCATAGTTCAGTGAGAGAGACTAAATTGGTCCCTGTCACTTTAAATTTTCAGAGATGACTGCTTCTGGAGCGCATGCGCACTTCAGAAGCAGCCTGGACATATATATACCACCGATCGCTTGTACCGGGACCACACAGGGGGGGTCGCCGGTACAGGGGTGGGGGGGGGGGGTCGCCGGTACAGGGGTGGGGGGGGGGGCAGGATCAGCAGCGCGGCTCCCCTGATGCGTTCTGGCATTGCTTTTCATGATGTCCCTGAACGTCATATTGGGGGAAGTGGTTAAAGTGGCAAGCACCAAATGCACTAAAGAGAGAATCTGGTACAATGCCGGACATCAGCAATCACGCTGCTGTCTGCCAATAATCCCTTAAATTCTGTGATTGCTACGGATTGCAGCATTTAAGGGTGTCTGTGACCTGTTAGAACCCATGCAGCAAGACTGTGAGGGTCTTCATCAGTGTCCCTGACAGACAGAGGTCCCTTACCCATTACCCTCCTTGTCAGGATCGACGATCTGCTCTTGGAGTCTGCCTCGGGCAGACTCTACTAGCAAAGTGCTGATCTCACTAATTAATCCTTATATGGCTCTTAAAAGGTGAGGAGGAGAGCATCGCTTTCGTGTTACCTGGATATATGTGCATCAACAACCTTTGGTCATGAGGGGGTTAAATATGCTCCAGTGAAACCTGGCTATGGCAAATCTATAGCTGTAAGGCACTTTGCGGTGTCATGAATCTCACAAGTTTCCGCGTAGTCTGGTTTTATTGTCATTAACAGCAGGATTACATAAATGAATCAAACATTTACTTTGTGATCAATGTGAATAAAATTCCAAATCTTTACAAAATTCTAATCCTGCTTGTGTAAGGATACATCTTCTTACAAGCAGCTTATTCACAACCTTCTCATCACAAAAGATAGATACTTTCTTTAAATATACTTTAAAAAAAATCAAAGAAAGTCAACTTCTTTTACAATATGCGTGAAGATGTGTTTGCAATATTTTCAGGGCCAAGTTATTTTACTAACTGCATTTTATTTTTCAGAATACACAGATCCAGGTCCGTACTGGTTTTTCTGTATCTCTGAAAAGCAGAATATTAAACTAAAATTATTTATATATAAAAAAATAAATTACGTATTTAAAAAAAAAAAAAAAAAATAGGTCTACTTGAGGTCTATTATATATTCTATACTTGAACACAGTGTACAGTATGAAGAAAAAAAAAAGGTAATCAGTCCTTTACTCCTGCATCATATTATCCTCTCCCCTAAGTATAGGCATAAAGGTTCTGCAGTCTGGCAGGTCTTTAGTGTCAGACTGTGTTATCACTGTGTTTCGTGGGTATGCAAAATGGTCATTTTATGGCTCAAGGAATTTATGTATTTTTTCCATTCAATTGAACCACCTTGTAAAAAAGCTTACTTTTAGTCCCTTTCGTCCCAAAACGTGTGTCCATAGTTTAGAACTAGAGCTGGGCGAACCTCAAGCACACTCTGGTTCGTCCAAATCTGAACGCTCTGCATTTGATTGCCGGTGGATGCCGGTTTTAGGATGGAGTCCTGGACAACGTGGACATAGCCTAAGAACCCAAGCGTGCTTGAAGTTCACCCAGTTCTGTATAGCATGTAAATGTCCCAAAAAAGGTCTCCTTGCAAAAAAATATTTTTATGGCTATACATTTTGCTGTAGTTCTAAAGATGGACATAAAAAAAATAAATAAAACTGTATGGTAACATAGCCTAACACAGAAAAATCCCAAGATACTGGACTGTCTATGCCCAGCCACTTCTCTGGAAACCTGAGTGAGCACATCTCTCCATTCCACCATCCAGTTCTGAGGACTCAGCAACCAGATCTGCATCAGTGGGACAGAATTGTAAGAGACCAATTTCACTGTAGTCAGGGGATATTACTGGTGAGCTGCTGCACCAAGGTCTGCCAATTCCATACATACAGGGAAAACAGGCGCACGTTTCTCTGTCAGAAAAGTAAACATGTCTAAGCTTGGAAGTAAATCTGGATTTTGTCAATAAGTTATAGTCATTTTTTTTTACATTTTAAACCATACACTCCGAGCTGTTTCCTCTGCAGGGATAGTGCTGTCTGTTTGGTAATAGATTGTCTATACCCTCACTGACACTCCTATACAGTAACAGATAAGCATGTCCTGTGCATTCACAATGCTATGGAAACAATGTCACTCTTTAGATATTCCTCATTTACTGTGTACATATTAAAATGCTTTTCTGGGCTTTTCCAAGCTTTTTTTGTATAGGTTATGCTTATGCTGGCCATATATAGCAGAATAGTAATCTTTGGCTAGTTTCATAATGAACTGTATAGTCTGCATTATGGCTACCACCCCCACAGTTCTACTAATTTAAGTGGCAACACTATTTTCATATAGTCTATTAGTCTGAAGTGGGAGTCCTCGATTCGGGGTCTTCATCTTTTGGACAGAAAGAGGTTTCATATAGTGCCTCTTTCCTTAGGAGGACCTGTACTATACAGGCAACCTACTGACATGAATGGACACTGCCTAATTTTGTTAGTGGTGGCGCTGCAGGGACACTGAACACTTACCGCCAATGTGAACAGCTACCAGCTGTAACCTAAGTGTCCCCATGCTAATTTTCAAAGGTCACCTCTACCAAATAGGAAGTATCCAAAGTGTGGCATCCCTCTAAATTTGGCTCTATAAAACGGGGCAACACACTTTTTTTTCCAGATTTACCCAATTGTTGAAGCTCAATTATGAGTTATCCATGATAGTTTAAATTATTATATGAGGGGAACATTCCTAACAAACATGTATACAATTGTATTTTTAGTACTGGATGTTTCATTAATTAACAAAGAATCAAAGACTAATGTAGGAGACAAAAACTTTTGCACTATTCTTCACAACCTCTTTGTATGGAACTGCCTTACTAATATAAGCAGCAACATCACTCTGGCATCTTATAGTGCAAGTCTCTTAAGTGCTTTAAATTTACATGGATGAAAATTTTGGAAACTCTAGTTAAATAAGTGCTGACGAGCAATAAAAAATGCTAACTCTTACACATTTCATTGTACAATATGGAGACCTGTCCATGGAGGTTACATTTTGACAGTGAAAGAACTGACAAAGTACATTTGTTTCATGCAGTCTAATGTGTGATGTGGAAGATGTTTATGAATGACGTCAGGATATCCATCTCAGCCTTAGGAGCCGACAACCAATCAATGATTCAAGTATCTTCTATGCCTTGTATTTCTCTTTCCCGTCCTCACTGATTACACAAATGTGCTGAAATAGATCAGATTTGGCATGTAAAAGACAAGGCAAGGAGGAAGTTAAAAAGGTACAATGTGAAATAAACAAGATTCTTAAAGAGGACCTGTCACCCCATACCGGGGTGACAGGCTCCCGACCCCCAGCTAGATCCCCATATACTCACCTCATCTGGCCGAGTCCCGCTCCCGGGACGGAGATATCTTGGCGAGAAGCCGGAGCGCGCGCTGTGGAGATAGTTCCGGCGTCCATAGAGAATTAATGGAGCCGGACTCATCTCTGCAGCGCGCACACGGCTCCATTCATTCTCTATGGATGACGGACCTCTCCCCACAGCGCGCGCGCCGGCTTCTGACCAAGATATCTCCGTCGCGGGACCGGCTCCGGGACTCGGTCTGTATAAGGGGATCTAGCTGGGGGTCGGGAGCCTGTCACCCGGGGAGGGGGGGTGACAGGTCGCCTTTAAGAAAAACTTCACCATTTTTTATCACTAAGAGCCCGCTCACACTACAGAATGTGCGCAAAATTCTATGCAAAAAACACCCTCCCCTACTCCCACTGACTCAGCGCTCAATCCTGCCTTCTATCTCTTTAAATGGGAGGGCTCGGGGGCCTTCACTATCTGCGCAAGCCCTCCCATTAAAGAAAATAATAGGCAGGATTCGGGGCAGAGTCCGCGTGGAATTTCGTTGCCAATTCTATAGTGTGAACAGGCCTTAACAGCCAATTCCAATGTGCAAGTACAGACAGTGACCCAATAAAAAATAGAGCTGCACTGTGATTGGTTGCTGTCAGTAACAGCCAGTTTTTCTGTTTCATAAATCTTCCCTAATGTTTCTTTTGCTTTTCTCCACCTATTATAAGTAAGGTATAGCAATGTGGCCTAGCCAGCGGCCATCTTTTCATGCAAAACTGTAAAGTACTTACGTTCAAGTCTCTAAAGTATTCATTGTAGTCTAATGCGTATCCCACAACAAACTTGTCAGGCACTTCAAATCCTACAACTGCAAAGTTACACAGGAAAGGTGATAGGTTAGACAACTGAAGAGCAGAAGCACAAGACTTACATGGTTTGTTTCTTTCCCTTCTTTCTCTCTGTTCTAATATATCAGGACCTAACTACTCCCCCATAACAACACCCTGCGGTACTCTAATGGACAACCTTATAATTTATCATACACTGTGTTGACTTATACATCTATCAGTCTTAACACAGAGACCCCTGGATCCCAATACCTGGCAAGTACTCATTTTAAACTTACCCCCTCTGCAGCAGACACTACTGTTTGCCAAATGGCTAGGCGAACAATACCATGCGCAGACCCCAAAAACAAGAAGCTCTGTGCAACAGGACTGGCTCTGGGAGAATGGGGGTAGCATGGAAGGTAAGTATATGTCTTCATGTTATTTACAAGGCTAAACTCATTTTCAAACCAAATTTACTACTTTGATATCCCTTCAGTGATTAAACATACAATATAAGACTACTTACAATCAGGCCTATATCCAACACTGCGAGGGGTTCTCTTTACAAGTAAGCTGTTTAAAAGAAACAAAGATGTAATTAAGAACACAACCTATTTGTTTAACACTGTAGTCTAAATAGGGGACACTACTAGATTTTTCTTCTCTTCTACAAATTTATCATTTTTCACTTTTCAGTGAAATTTTAGTATTGACTATTTGGCCAGAATAGTATTAGAAAGCGGTGTGTTTCCCTGTAGTACTAAGTCAAGAGGTACATCTTTTACATGTCTGCACTGTTGTCCTGGGGCCACCAGTGTGACACACAGCAGTGCTGCATTCACTACATGTGGGCACCCCCTGCTGGCAGTAGCTGTAAATTAGTACAGAAAAAAATCCAGTTATTTTTCATAGAATGTCATGCCTTTATTCTACAAAAGAGTGGATATTTCGGATGGCAATTAGTAAATCTGTGAGGAAAAACAACACAATTCTACCCATGTCACACACAGTAAAAGCGTTTGTGACATGGGACAGTGGTTTTATTACACAGAAAGATGTGTAAAAAATATGTATATAATAATCTTTCCATGTGTATGCAGGCTAATGATAATTTGTGCGTGTGTGTTGTTGATGGCGTCACTTAAAGGGGTTGTTCACCAAATTTTTTTTTCTTTCAAATCAACTGGTGCCATAAAGTGCCAGAGATTTGTAATTCATTTCTATTAAACAATCTTAAGTCTTCCAGTACTTATCAGCTGCTATGTGTCCTGCAGTAAGTGGTGTTTTCTTTCCTGTCTGACACAGTGCTCTCTGTTGCCTCCTCTGTCCATGTCAGGAACTGTCCAGAGCAGCAGCCAATCCCCACAGAAAACCTCTCCTGCTCTCCAGACTGGAAATAATACAACTTCCTGTTGGGCATACAGCAGCTTATAAGTACTGGAAGGCTTGAGATTTTTTAATAGAAGTAAATTACAAATCTCTGGCACTTTATGGCAGCAGTTGATTTGAAAGAAAAAAATTTATTACAATCGTTCGCATACTAGACTACACAAATTATTGTAACTACGATCAAATCTAATAACTATTCTGTGTTATATGGAGCCATTCGCATAAGCATTCGTTGGCAATCATTTAGCGATAATTGTAGAAGATGAAAAAAATCGCTTTGTCTAATAGATATATAATGAAGTATAATTAAAAAATTTTAAAAAGCTGGAAATGTAATATCTGCACAACCAATGTGCTGTATTTCACATATCCATCACAGCTGTTCTCAGCTACTATTGTTATGCGGTTACCTGGCTACTTTAACCATTTTGGGATTGTACTTCTTCAGCATTGCGAGCAATGTCTTCATTGTCTTTCCCGTGTCAATGATGTCCTGGGAGAACAGTAAGGAAAGAAGTCACTATACTGAGAAATTATATTTGTTCAATTATATAGGTGCAGTCTATTATTATTATTCTGTTTGAACAGTGATTGGGTGACAGTTCTACATCATAACTTTCAGGCTATTGCTATAGGGCCACTCCAGCTGAAACTACATGCTGACATATAGCATATGACATGGCCTATAGGGGTCAGGTGTCAAGTTATAGAGTTCCACCTGAGCAGCAAAGGAGGGGTATATGCAAGTTATTAAAAATAAAATAAGTGCTAGTGCCACTTTAAATGGAGCAATCCTGTAGGTATAAGCTCACAGACCTGCACCACACTTTGTGATTTATACATCAGAAAAATATCTAAGGAAAAAGTAAACACCTCCTTAAAATTAGTTATAGCACAAAGTATGTGTTCTATACAGTCCATATAGCCTGTAAATTATTTATTTAAAAGGAAAAAAAGACCTTTAAAACCATTATAAAAATGGTTAAACTCCAACTTACCTCAACAATTAGGACATTCTGGAAGGAAAACATAAAACAAAAACGTTAAACCACAAAATGATTTCAGTAAAACAAAGCAATCTGGCTAGCTACCTTTTACAAGTAGCAGAATAAGTGTTTTTATAGCAAAACTTGTTCTCTATAATTGGTCCCTTTCTCCAAGGGGTAAAAAACAAAGGTAAAAAAAAAAAAAAACACAACAAAAAAACGATTGTTAGTCGGCTGAACATCACTAGAGATGAGCGAACTTGCCGGATTTGTGGTTCGTATGGCATAGGCTGTATCCCAGTTTTCCAGGCGTTCCTTATGCTGTATTCACCCGCTGCACAGAGCCGACAGACAGCGGGAGTCAGACGCTGAGATTTCTGGTTCATACGAACCAGAAATCTGGCAAGTTCGCTAATCTCTAAACATCACCTGGGTTAAAAGGGTTGTCTAGCTAAAATCTTTTTCTTTCAAGTCAACTGGTGTCAGAAAGTTATATTGATTCGTAATTTACTTCTATTAAAAATCTCAAGTCTTCCCATACTGCTGTATGTCATGCAGGAAATGTTATTTTATTTTTAGTCTTACACAGTGCTCTCTGCTGACATCTCTGGCCGAGACAGGAACTGTTCAGAAAAGGAGAGGTTTTCTATGAGGATTCATGGAAAACAGAGACAGAATTCCAGAGATGTCAGGAGATAGCACTGTGTCAGACTGAAAATAAAACAACATTTCCTGCATGACATACAGCGGCTAATAAGTATGGGAAGACTTGAGATTTTTTAATAGAAGTAACTTACAAATCTATATAACTTTGACACCAGTTGATTTGAAAGAAACAGATTTTTGCCTCCATAAATGAGTGCTGATCTGCTGGATCAGTGCCTGTTAACAGGCGTGGGTTGGCTTGCATAAAAAAAACAAAAAAACAACTATGCTGCTTTCACACAAGTTGATATTTATGTAGTGGTACATAAGCTTTTTCCTGTCTGTGTTGACCTATGTAAATAAAAACTGATTAAAAACCAAGCATGTGCGACTTTCATCTGTTTTGTGGATGTACAGCACCTATTAAAGTCTATACAAAATTCTTAAAGGGGTTTTCGGAAATAACAAATCTCTTTATATTGGTGCCTGTTGGGAGGGGGGTACTTATACGTACCTCCTGGGCTCATGTCGCTACCTCTGTTCACTGGCACCAGTAAGCATACCGGGTCTTGGGTCGGAGAATGGATGTGGCAACGTGAGCCCAGGAGATAGGTTACCAATGTAAAGAAATTTGTTAGGTCAGAAAACCCCTTTAGACCATAATACACCTGCGTGTGATCAATTTTGTATGTCTGAAAGATTATCTATAACGGTACAATATGATCCAGAAAGCACCTGTTTTGTGGATCCCTATTACACATCAAAACCTTGGTGTATACCTGACCTGAAGTTGCAGACTGCACTGGTCAGACTGAATGTCATACAGAAGCCATGACTATACTTAATTAAATATGTGATATATAAGTAATGAACAATACCCACCTTGCCTGTCAAGGTAGAAAGATCATCTCCACCTATAACTTTAATGTCTCCTGTAGACTGATCATTCTGTAAGAAAAGGACAAAATACTCATATGTAACAAAACCAGGGTGGGTGTGGACATAGAGAAATATTCTAGGGAAAACTAAAAACTATAATGATGAGCATTATGGATATAGAGGGTACCCATACAAGTGGTTGTGGGTTCAACTGACAGTATAAGGCCATGCTTACACAACGTATATTTTCGAAAAAGTATGGCCGTTGCTGCCGATTGCAACAATGACCGTGATCAATACGAAAATATATGTTACCTTGCAGTCTATGGAATCCCGATTGGAATGTATACACGTAGTATACTGACATGTCAGTTTTCTGCAGCCGCTATTCATTGAATAGCGGCCATGGAAAACCCTGTCAGTGCACACAGTGGAGCGAGTCCGGCCGCCTGCTGCATTGTGTGCAGTAGAGAGTTCTGATGCGGGCACGCACTGATTCTGCCCGCATCAGAACTACAGATCATCTGGTCGCTACTGCAGTACCGGCCGGGATGATCTTTAATGAGACCAGCCGGGTCACGGAACGGCCGCTCTCATACAGCGTGTGAACATAGCCTAAGATTGTGGTGGGGATCCTATGTGCCAGAAATGGCACCCAGAGCCCTCTTTGCTGGCATGTGTAGTGTTGCCCCAATGGCTGTGCAGCTCTGTCCATTTAAATGTATGTGCGCCTTTAGGATGCATGCGCAATTGACTGATTGCAGGTGGGCAGGACTTCCAGCACGGGCAGTGTCTCTAACACACACTGGCTGTGCCTAAAGACAGAAGAGCAGAGCAGTGCCAGGGAAGCTGCATCGCTGGAGCGTGTGTGAGGCCAGTTGGAGTTTGGTGGGTTTATTTTTGTTTAGAGTGGGCATTTACACAGAAGGGCCCAATATTATATTGGAGCTGCACAGAGGGGCCTAATACTGTATGGGGTATAAAGGGGACATAATACAATATGGGTCATAGAAGGGCCAATACATATGGGAAATTTGTTTAGAGATAAGATTCTAAAATGTTCTTTCTGTGGTGATAAATCATGCCAGGCAGAAGTCCTCATGATGGCCTAGGCAGATGGAGAAGAAAAGGAAGAGTGACTCTGAATGGAGAAGACGCCCCCACGTGAGTCACTGGATGTAACTGCACTGTAAAGAACCTGTGTACAGCTGGAACCTAGCTTTATATGGGCACTGTATGAGGTGATATTGGTCTTCGTACAGTGGATTTTATTTAGTAGCAGTGGCGCCATTAGTCAGGATACAGTGGTATTAGTAATTATGTAGTGGTAATATCTGCCCCTTGTAATCTGGTAATGTTGGCATTAGTAGAGTGGATTTGATTAGCGTCAGTATGGTGGTAATAGCAGTGGTTATGGTGTGCCAGTAATATTTGCCCCTCATGTACTGGTATTATTGGTAGTTTTACTTACGGTATATAGGATTTGGTCAGTAACAATATATTGGTAACATGTATGGTGATATTTGCTCTTTATATACTGGTGTTATTTGTTTCCCACTACATACCTAAGGAAGGCTATCATCACTACTTACACCCTGGGGCCGTGCAGCTTACAGTGGTGCATACAGCACAGGTATAAGGAAGACAGGAAAGAAAAGTGTTGGCCAAATAATGTATAGGCACCTTAAGATCAGCTTAATACCAACTTCTATTATTTCACACTGATGTCCACATCAGTTTATTACAACACCCATGCCTATCAATCCACAATAATGTGCCAGGCAGACAGCAAAGACTCAAAAAGCACAATAAATATAATCAACCTTGCAGTTTGCTTCTTGGCCACTAGATGGCCCCTCAGCTTTGGTTAGTACTTACACAGTAACTCTTCAGTCTAATAAAGTCTACAGTCATGGGGATTGACCGATCGCTGTTTCGATTTAGTGCCTTGATGTAGTCAAGCAGATCAGCAAAGAACTTGTATCCACCCTTTAAAACGCAGAGTGCAACTATGTGGTGGCCACCCATATCCTTCATGATATCCCGGGCTAATCTTTCTGTCCTGGCCATTGAAGGAGAAAAAAAAAAAAGTGAAACAGTGATGTTTACAGGTTCTGTCAAAGAAAAGAAAGGAATATTTGGGAGATGATAGTATATAATATCACAAAGGAAATCTCACAGCATCACAAGACTTCTACATGGACTGCAGCTAATCGATCTTCTCCAGCAGCTGCTACTTAATGTCCCTATCTTTCAAGCCATCTTTCTGTAAAAGTTACCAGCGTCATAGCTTTCAAGCGTATCAGGCGTGCAGGACGTAGAGTGGTGCAGTTAGCCATTAGCGTAGTGCTATGGGACAAGTAATGCAAGTTTAAAGGGGTTATCCAGCGCTACAAAAACAAGGCCACTTTCCCCCCTCTCTTGTCTTCAGATTGGGTGGGGTTTCAAACTCAGTTCCATTGACGTCAATGGAGCTTAATTGCAAACCACACCCGAACTGGAGACAAGAGAGGGGGGAAAAGTGGCCTTCTTTTTGTAGCACTGGATAACTCCTTTAAAGGGCTTCTCCCTCACCATTATGTCTCTGGCAATCAGCTTATTGCTGGGGAAAGCAGCAGGTGAATGGGTGAATATGTAATGTATGCTTGGGGCACGTCCTCTAATGAGAAACACTTACTAGCAACCCTCTGCTCTAGGCTAATAGAGAAGGCCTCATATCTATAGATGTCAGAAACATTCTCGGAATGTTTTTTTTCTTCTTTTTTTTAGAACTGATAAGCAAAAGGGAGACAGCTTGCCCTCTGGTGCCACCTACTGGAGGTAACAGCCTTGCAAGTCAATTTTTGGCCTTAGGACATGATGCATTTTTTTAATTTTTTTTCCTTTAGAGCATGAGTAGCTGATAGGTCTCTGAACTCTGTTCTTAAAGCAACTCTGTACCCACAATCTGTCCCCTCCCAAACTGCTTGTACCTTCGGATAGTGGCTTTTAATTTAAAATCTGTCATGGGGTCCGTGCGGCAGGTGATGCAGTTATCCTAAAAAACAACTTTTAAACTTGCAGCCCTGTGCCAAACTGGCGTGGCCTAAACTGTTAGTGCATTAGGCTGGCACAACCTCTCTGTCCCTTCTCCCCATCCTCTTCATCATTAGGAATGCCTCAGGCAGATTTTCTACTATTCCTCACCTGTGTGAGCATGGCACATGGGCTGGATCGTTAAGGCACCTGTAGTGTTTTCACTGCAGAGGAATAGTAAAAATCCTGCCAGTGGCATTCCTAATGATGAAGAGGGTGGGGAGGAGGGATGGTGGGGTGGTGCAAAGTTAGGTCTCACACACAATCTAGGCCACGCCAGTTTGGCACGGGGCTGCAAGTTTAAAAGTAATTTTTCAGGACAATAACTTCATCACCTGCTGAATGGACCCCAGGACTGATCTTGGATTAAAAGCAGATATCCAAAGGTACAAGTGGTTTCGGGGGGGAGGGGGGGGTCAGATTGTGGGTACAGAGTCGCTTTAAGGAGAGCGCCAAAAGATGTTCAAACATTACCCAGTCAGTCCTACAGAATATATACACACTATTTCCATATCCAACAAGCCTCGAGTGGATAAAAGTTGCAGGCTGTTGTGAATCTGGATTTGCTAATGTTGGTCAACTTGTTATTAGAGAAGGCCACATCTAGATGTAATGCACATTTATTGAAGCACTATTCTGAGACCAAGCTTAAAACCATTCTTTATTATGTATGTATGTCAAACATAACAGGGCTGGTTGTCCTGAGAGCTCCTCCAAAGCCTGTAAGCTTCTGTTTTGTGCTATACCCCAGTGATACCGGATGCACAGGGGAGACAAAGGTTACATTGTTTCCTTTCCCACATAATCCACTAAATTATTGCTATTTAATATTTTATCCTCTTATATTTGTACAATATTTGTAAATGTAAAAGGCAGAGACAGAATCCAGCTGCAGCAGAGTGACCACTTTATTAACAAAACCCTGTCCCCAGCCCCCCGGCATATTGTGCAATTTGAGGCATCAGTATTAACACATGACAGAGACTTCCTAATAAATGCAATATAGATGTGGGCCACACAAACAGGAAGAGCACGTGACAACTATTGCACAGTACTTAGGACTACTGCAAACTTCTCACTGAGCACATCCATGTGATCACATCATTACATGTATGAGCTGCAACATCCACCATGTCATTTGTGGAGATTGGTGGATAAGAAAAATCAGGTGACATCTTCTAGGCCATGTGTGCTCTGCACCGACTCAGACCAGAAAACTGCACAGAAACGTATAGGTCTTGGTTATTAAAGGTGGCATATTCCCTATGTACACACAATTGCTTGGTGTAACAGACTATTTAGAGTGAAAAGCAGAGAAGTAACTTCTTAGGATAAACATGTAATGGAGATATTGTCAACACTTTCACACACTTACCAGCATTAGGCCACATAGACACTTGGGGGGAGATTTATCAAACATGGTGTAAAGTGAAACTGGCTCAGTTGCCCCTAGCAACCAATCAGATTTCACCTTTCATTTTCCAAAGAGTCTGTGAGGAATGAAAGGTGGAATCTGATTGGTTGCTAGGAGCAAGTGGGACAGTTTCACTTTACACCATGTTTGATAAATCTCCCCCTTGGCTTCCAAACCCCCATCCATCCTTAATTGGCAACATAGGATAAGAGAGGAGAGCCATTCCCAGGGCACATTTCGGGTACTGTTTCCCTTATCCCCTGAGGTGGGTTACTTTCCAAACTTTGGCAATTAAGAACTGTTGGAATCTGGGAGGCTGTGGCTGGCTTACCTTAAAGGGGTTATCAAGCGCTACAAAGACACTTTTTCCCCCCACTCTTGTCTCCAGATTGGGTTGGGTTTGGAACTCAGTTCCATTGAAGTAAATAGAGCTTAATTGCAAACCACACCTGACCTGGAGACAAGAGAGGGGGAAAAGAAGCCATGTTTTTGTAGCGCTAGATAACCCCTTTAACAGAAGCCATTGAAGCCTTGTAATGAGCTTAGCCAATAAGCGCCCGTCTACAAAGTTGGGTCTGTGCACCTGCCCATGTAATAAAGTCCTCTGACTTAAAGGGAACAAACAATATAGTTCCCAGCAGCAGAGTATAGATCTACTGTGCAGCTCATGGAGCATTCCAGCCACGGCTGCAGCAGTAGCTTTACAAAGGGAAAAAAGATTACACCCCTTGAGGCGGTGGCAACTAGTTATCCGCCCATGACTAGTCACAGTCACCACACTGTGCCTGTTGCGCGGGGACGATTGATGGGCAGAGAGACCCATTAGTGGCTTCTCTGCCTTTCAATCATCCCCGCACTGCCCGCTGACAGTCAGATAGTGGTGACTAGTCATGGGCAGCTCCCTGCCCAGATGAGTAGTTGCTGCCCCGGTCCCGGCCTCAAGCGGCATAATAAATATCTTTTTCCTCTATGTACAGCTACTGCTGAAGCTGGTATGCATCACAAGCTGCACGGTATCTATACTCTGCTGCTGGGAACTATATCAGCTGATTGGTTCCCTTCAAAACAAGACAAAGCAGGGGCCTATAGAAGGGCAACTAAGGGGCCTATTTCACGGAGCGATAAACGATTTGGCCGATTATCGCTCCGTGGAATAGAGACAACGATCAGCCGATGATTGTGTCATCAGTTGATCGTATATTTAGGTTCAAACCTAAAATCATTGGGCACTGACTGTGCATCCCTGCGTGTAATAGCGATGCGCTGCGGGCAACCGGCGATCTCACAACCACCATACATTACCTACAAATGCTGCAGGGCTTCTCCTGCGCTCCTTCTTCCTCCTGGTCCCGTGTGCAGCAGCAGCTCCTTTGGAGCAGCCTGTCTGAGCTGACAGACTGCTCAGCCAATCACTGGCCAGGACTGCCACGGCCAGTGATTGGCTGAGCGTTCTGTCAGCTCTGACAGGCTGCACTGAAGCTGCTGCTGCGCACGAGACCGGGAGGAAGAAGGAGCGCAGGAGAAGCCCTGCAACATGTGTAGGTAATGTATGGTGTTTAAACAAGGGCTGCAAGGACATTGGTATTGATGTCCCTGCAGCCCTCGCTAAACGATTATCGGGCCGTGGAATCTAGCAGATCGGCGCTCATTTACATTATTGATATGGCCCCCATCAGATTCCTGAAGGAAGAGGCTGCACAAACATTGCTAGTGACGTTCATACAGCCTGGTGGCAGCATTATCAAGCCTTATAGTAAGATATAGTATAGTTGCAACTTGTAAGTGAGCAACAATCTCGATGATATGTGCTTGCTTACACAGCGGGTCAGGATGTTTAATATGGGCTTAAAAAATTAAAGTTAATTTAATATTTTTTGTACCACAGTGCAAAGCAATAGTTGCAAAATATGGTCAAGGAATCCATAGCCTTTAGTTTTTATTAATCTAAGCAATATATATAACAAAATTATAATGAAAAATGGTTGTAAAGCTGTACACAGCCTTTCATTTCTGTGCCCACAAGAACCATGGATAATGTCGCAATTTCCTACAACTACCTAGCAACTGCTAAAAAAAATCCAAGACTATAAATTGATGTTTTCAATGTAATCAGATTGGAAAGAACATTCTCTGCCGTTTTACTCAAACATCTCAATAGTCCATTAAATTCCAGAGACACATACAGGATAAGAATGGGTTATAATGAGTCATTTACAGCTAAAAATAACAATACTTATGATGTTCACATTCCCTGCCCAATGCTTCACTGGAACTGCAAGTGTAAATTCTAACAAAAAAAAAAATTTCAGAAGAACATCAAACCAATTTTGAAATGTTGACCCCCGCCCTTCCCTTTCAAACCACTAATTCTTCTATGCTACCTAAGACTCCTGGCCTGCCATCATAAAAGGAGGAGGAGGAGAGGACCAGATGCAATGCAAGACAGGTCAGTGGCCCAGCCACGGCTTTTTGACTCTTCGGACTAATACAAAGAATTGTTTTGCCCTTTTGCAGCCACAGACATGTATAAGTACCATTGCTATGAATGCAACCATAGCTGTGTAAGACTGTTAGCAGACACAATTTCTACACCTTGCTGGGTTCAGTCTCTGCTGCCAGTCGTTACAAGGGAATGATATAAGCAGTAGTCAGCACGCATGCTTCGGCTCCAGGCGACTCATCTATTTGCATGATACGCACTAACAGTGAAAAGGATTTTTTTATCTAAAGTTTATTTTTCTTATACTTGGAGGAGTATTTGTTCATGTGATGGCTACGTATTTATAAATATGGCAATTTTTATAAAACAGGAGATATATAATAACCTCTTAATGACCAGGCCTGAAAAGGCCTCAATGTCCGGCTCATTGTTATTGTTTTTATTTTATTATGTTTTTGTTTTGTTTTAGGAGTGCTGGAAAACACAGATCCAGTGCTATATCCACATTTTCCCAGACTCCCTACAGCTGCATCCAACTTCAGCCACCAGTATTCAAATGCTAAAGGATCGGACTAAAACGGGTTATCCAGCGAAATTTTATTATTTTCTTTATAATCAATTTGTTTTAGAAAGTTTTATAGATTTGCAATTTTCTTCAATTTAAAAATCTCGAGGCTTCCCATACTTATCAGCTGCTGTATGTTTTGCAGGAAATGTTTTCTTTTCAGCCTGACACAGTGCTCTCTGCTGACATCTATGTCCGAGACAGGAACTGCCCAGAGCAGGAGAGGTTTTCTATGGGGATTTGCTGCTGCTCTGGACAGTTCCTGTCTTGGACAGAGATGGCAGCAGAGAGTACTGTGTCACTCTAAAATGAAAAGATTTCCTTCAGGACATACAGCAGCTGATAAGTATGGAAGTATGGGAAGCCTTGAGATTTTTAAATTGAAGTAAATTACAAATCCATATAACTTTCTGAAACCAGTTGATTTGAGAGAAAAAGATTCTCTGGATAACACCCTTAGGGTGCCTTCACACCTACCGACTCGCAGCGTTAATAACGCTGCGAGTCGGCTAGGTCCTGGCAGATCACTGTCAGTACATACACGCAGCGGTCTGAACGACCGCTGCGTGTATGTAAATCTGCCGGCCGCTTAACCCCTTCTGATGGGGGCCGGCCGCCTCCCACTCAGCTCTGTATACATTACCTCCTCGCTCCACGGGGTCCCGGCGTCCTGCTCTCGCGCCCGGCCAATCAGTGTGTTGCCCTGCCGCAGCCACTGATTGGCCGGGCGGGAGAGCAGGACGCCGGGACCCCGTGGAGCGAGGAGATAATGTATACAGAGCTAAGCGGGAGGTGGCCGGCCGGCATCAGAAGGGGTTAAGCAGCCGGCAGATTTACATATACGCAGCGGTCGTTCAGACCGCTGCGTGTATGTACTGACAGTGATCTGCCAGGACCTAGCCGACTCGCAGCGTTATTAACGCTGCGAGTCGGTAGGTGTGAAGGCACCCTTAAGTACGCTTATCTCTACTCATCTCTATTAAACAACTAGTCTCCTTTATGTTCACTAAACTTTCACCAGCTTCAGTACTTTCCCTTTTCAGTAGTTTTATAACTATCGCTCACTGTACAGGTTTCTGTATGAAAATAAGATTTCTTCATTCTTAAATACTCCGATATGATTATCAGCCAAGCCAATGGTTAGGAAGTCATGCATAACCTGCACAAACACATTGTATAATTCTGGTCTAATAGTCTTAGAGCTGCATAAGGCTTTCTGGTACATAAACTACCTTAAAGTTCCCTGAGGGGTGGTTTCAGACATGGTGTACTTCCAAGGGGGGTGGGGGGGGGGGGGGGGGGGGTCACACCAATTGCTACATACTAGGCCACTGTTTTTGGGTGAAAAAAGCCACAAAACTGCATTATGAAGCATCAAGAGACCGCATAGAAAATTAATCTAGGAAGGAGGCCCAAGAGCAACCCACCTGTCCATTATTAGTCCATGGGGAATGTAGACCTTTTCCAAATCCGCTGCATAATGCTTAGGAATACAGAACAGGTCAAGGTCGTATCCTTGTTCATCATCAGCCAGCTGCAGAAGACAACAAACAAAGTGGAATAAGTTATCATCTACACTAGAAATACACAATCCAGGATAAAATGTAAACTAAACCATATGCAAATACCACATCTCCCTAGCACAGAGACAGACCATTCACAGAACGCCAAAAGCGTCTTCATTGCCAGGATGTTTTATTATTTCAGTCAGCCATTTATTAGAAACCCTCAGACAGTCTAGCATACATTGGGCTATGAGGTGCTGGATTATAGGGTGTTTCTTAAAGTGTCACTGCCGTTTAGATTTTTTTTTTTTTTTTTTTTTTTTTGCAGAAATCAATAGTACAGGCGTTTAAGAAACTTTGTGATTGGGTTTATTAGCCAAAAAATGCATTTTTATCATGAAAAAGCAGTTTGATGCTCTTCCCCCTGTCTTCATGGTTCTCTTATGGAGAGGGGTGGAGGGAGATGAGGCACCATCACAGGGCTATCTCCTCTGAAGTCAGCACTGACCTCTGAATACCGGCTTTCACACAGCTCCCACTGTGTAATCCTTTGTAATCTCTGGTGAGCATCCAGACAAGCCAGAGAGCCAATAAAAGAAACAGGGCGAGTGCTTCTTTGATGGGGTATTCCCATCTAGGGTCTTCAATTACATATCTACAGGATATGCCATAAATGTCTGATAGATATCCCAAAGTCCGAGACCCACACCTATGTTGAAAATGAAGATCGGCTTGGTTACAGAAGGTTGAGAGTGGTCTGCAACCTAACCCAAGCAGGTACCACCAAAAGGAGCCATATCTATGTTGAAAAGGAGTCCCCCCCAGCCCCATCTGGCCTGTCTGCAGCAGCAGGTGGTGGTCAGGAAGCCAGACAGGCTCTTATACACAATCTCCTATAGCAGTTAATAGAAAATGCACCAACAGCACAGCAAAGACAATGGGAGTTAGGTAAACAAAGTAAAAAAGCCTGCTTGGCTGTTTCCAACTTCCTGACCACCCCCGGCGGCCAGAGGACCTTGTTCTTCATAGAGATAACCTGCACACAAACATACATATTTATTTCCTGTGTCGTTTACAGTGTACAGGCCCCTGAGATGCTCCCAGCTATAGTCACACCACTTAATGGCAGCTAAAAGTAATTTTACATTACTGACGCATTTCAGTCACTGGTTTCTAGGGACACACTTTCTAATGGTTACAGCTTTTAGATTGCGCTTTTAGGCTGAAAATCCCTAGCAACCAGTCTGTATTATACAACTAATGGCAAAGTGGGACTGAGGGAGACGAGGGGAAGATTGGCAGTAATCACACCACGTCTTCTACATTGCTTATTGACACATTTGTGGAGAAGCCTTCTTTGTAAATGTCATTGGTGTGATGCATCAGGTCTGCATATAAAGTGATAATTAGCAATCCTGCCAAGGCTAAAGGGGATATGACAGTGATGTATACTTACCTGTCCCGCTCAGCTGCAGCTGGGTGCCGGTGGGAGCGGTGCATCAGTGGATGTCACTGAAACGCACACTGGCGGAGAAAGGGCAGCCTGGGAACTGGCAGCTAGGACGGAGTGGGGTGGAAAAGCATACATCACTGTCATGACCCCCACAGCCCCAATAGGATCGCTAATTATCAGTTTATCCTGAACAACCCCTTTAAGGAACTAGATAGTCTGCCCTGTGAGGCATCTATTCATATTAGAGAATAAGTAGACTACCCTTTTGAAGCAACGGTGGTGACGACTGACAAGGTTTTAATGAAGAGCTGACACAATGGTGTTAGACACTGGAAGAACTAATCCTGGATAATAGACTAGGTGTGAATGTTTTTCTATCAACAAGGGTTGGCTGCTGGAGGCCAGAAAGCAGGCCAATAGGGAACCAGGGTAGCATCATCAGGTAAGCACCAGGGGATTGGTAAGGAGCTCATACTCAAAAGAGACTCTGTACCCACAATCTCCACCCCCCCCCCCCCCCCACAACACCACTTCCGAAAGCTGCTTTTAACCCAAGATCTGTCCTGGGGTCCGTTTGCAGGTGATGCAGTTGAAAAAAGAACTTTTAAACTTGCAGCCCTCTGTCAAATGACGTGGCCTAGAGTGTCTGTGGCCTAGGATTGCACTGCCCCTCCGTCCCTCGTCCCCACCCTCTTCCTCATCATTAGGAATGCCTCAGGCAGGATTTTTTCTATTCATCACTTGTCTGAACACTGCACAGGTGTCTTAATGATCCAACCCATGTGCAGTGTTTAGACAAGTGATGAATAGGAGAAATTGTTCTAGGGGCATTCCTAATGGTGAAGAGTGCGGGAAGGAGGGACGGAGAGGTGTCCCAATCCTAGGTCACAGACACTTTAGGCCACGTCAATTTGCAACAGGGCTGTAAGTTTAAAAGTAGTTTTTAGGACAATAACTGCATCACCTGCCGAACGGACCCCAGGACAGATCTTGGATTAAAAGCAGCTACCTGAAGGTACAAGTGGTTTGGGGGTGGGGGGTGGGTGAGATTGTGGGTACAGAGTCGCTTTAATGCCCAAAGGGAGAATCTGCAAGATTTGGTGCAGGTTTTCCTAATGTGGATAACTGTGCAGCTTCTGCATATGTAAAAGTCTCCTATATGAAGAGTAGTTGTCATTCCTAGAGAACATACATTTTCACATACTTAGCACAGCATAGGAGTAACTATATCTGCTGTGTGTGGAGAAACTGATCCGTCCGCTCTCCAAAATGAAAAACACGGTGCGGAAACTGTGACGTGCATGTCTATTTACAGCAGGTACGCCCAGCTACATGGACCAGAACACTGATTACTTGTGGTTTACCAACAACTACTACTTTACACTCTTACTGCTGGGGAATCAAACACTAGGGATGTAAAACGGAATGTACAAGGTCTAGAAACCCGACGCTGTATTTGGTATGAGGAGTCAATATATAGAGGATCTGTACAGGGATGAACCATTCTGCATACTGTAGTATCAGAATATGACCTAAAACTCAGCAAGCGTTAAAGCATGTTCTACCTGGCTGGATCCGTATTTTAGGTGTTCAGTTTTATGAATATATCTGACTGCCTATAGAGTTTTCCTGCTTTATCACCACAGTCTGAAGTTTGCTTTAACACGTGCTATTTAGACACAGGTTTCTCTCAAGGGCAAAACTGTGTGAAATATGTAACCTTGATTCCTCCATACCTACAGCCAAACACCTCCACAAGCATCTCCCAAGTGCTCAGAAATGTAACAAACATCCTGTTATACAGAATATCACATAAAATCTTGGAGATCCCGACCAAAGGTGTGCTCAGCCGTAAAATCACCAAACCCGTGCCAAGCCCAGCACCTGCAGCTAGGGGGAGAGAGCAGCGAGGAGCACTGGACCATTGCGACCATGTTATGGATATTGTCAGGTTTTAGTTTATACAAGAATGTAGAACTAGAGGAAATATATCCGGTCGATGAGTCAGGTGTAGGAGCCGACTGTACACATACTTGCCTATTTTTGGCGAATAGCTTTGGGGGGAGAGATTAGTGAAGTGACATAACATATTCTACATATGACCTTCATCATATTCAGCCCACTCCTCAAAACAATGTGCAGCAGACTACAGACTACCCCCTCCACTAACCCATCGCCTTGGATGCTTCTCAGTGCCCCCTCTGCTAATAGACTTGGAAGAGTGTCTTGGAAGAGAAATCATCCAAGAAAGAAAGCACCAATGTCTTCAGCAAAGCTGTATGGCCTGCCCTCTGGTCTCTTCCAATCACCTCCCATCAGTACTCTTAGAACTGTCCAGAACAGGACAGTTTCTATTGGGATTTGTTACTACTCTGAGCAATTCCTGTTGTGAACACAGGTGGCAGCAGAGAGCACTGTGTCAGACAGGAAAGAATACACCACTTTCTGCAGGACATACAGCAGCTGTTAAAGGGGTTGTCCAGTGTGGGGGCACTTTTTTGGAGGGACCGGGGAGGAGGTGGCTGAAATAAAAGACGTTCACTCACCTCCCCGGTTCCAGCGGCGGCTTGCTCATCGCGGCGCTTCGGTCCCCGGTGTCTGACGCCACCCGAGACGCTACGTCTCAGGGCCGCTCAGCCACTCAGTGAAGGAGGCGGGATCCGTGTGAAGTCCGCTCGGATCCCGCCTCCTTCACTGAGTGGCTGAGCGGCCCTGAGACATAGCGTCTCGGGCGGCGTCAGACACCCGGAAGCGGCCGGGTACCGGAGCGCCGCGTCTTTTATTTCAGCCACCTCCTCCCCGGTCCCCCCAAAAAAGTGCCCCCTTACTGGACAACCCCTTTAAGTACCAGAAGGGTTGAGATTTTTTTTTTAGGAGTATCCCTTTAAGTCAATTTTATTTTCTGAATGTTATTCCTTAACAACTCAGACACATATGGTCTTTGCTCCACCCAGAGAACCCCATATTTTTCTTACAGTATAATGTAATTTCATATCTAATGTCTATAAGATTAAGAAGCAGGGATAGAGATTTTGATGAATTCACTGTATTAGAGAGTTATTCTCATGCAGCCTATGTTGGCACAGTAACACTGCCGTACATTTATACCCACAATGTATATCTATGAGGGGCCAGAAAGATGTTAAAGTGTCACTGTCTGTGTTGTGTTTTTTGTTTGTTTTTTTGCAGAAGTCAATAGTACAGGCGATTTTAAGAAACTTTGTAAGGGTGCGTTCACACCTACAGGATCTGCAGCAGATTTGATGCTGTGTTCAGTTAAATGAAATCTGCTGCAGAAAATCAGCTGCAGATCCTGTAGGTGTGAACGCACCATAATTGGGTTTATTAGGAAAATATGCCATTATCTGCATTTAAAAAGCCTTTCCCCAGGTCCCCCTCCTCTCTCTCATTCACTTCTCATTATCAGGAAATCTTGACTCTTTTACATCAGTCGGACCCTGTGTAATCTATGGAGAGGGGACGGGGGAGGAGGGAGATAAGTCGCCAGCAGAGAGCACAGAACAAAGGATTACACAGTGGGACCTGTGCCAAATTCAGAGGTCAGAGAGGTCAGTGCTGACTTCAGAGGAGATAGCCCGGTGATGTAGCTGTAAATTAACTCTTTGTTGTCTTGTTTTGGTGCCTCATCTCCCTCCACCCCTCCCCTCTCCATAGACAACCATGAAGACGGGGGGGGGGGGAGAGCTTCAAACTGCTTTTTCATGAGAAAAATGCTTTTTTTGGCTTAATAAACCCAATTACAAAGTTTCTTAAAATCACTTCTACTATTGATTTCTGCAAAAAAAACAACAAAAAAAACAAACATTATAAACAGGTACACTTTAAAACTAAACTTATACATTAAGGAAAATTGCACAGTTCTGTTATATAGGGCATTCTAGTGCCAGCATCTATTTACACAGTAAGTGTATCTATATAGCCTTTGCTCCAGAAATAGATAATCCATTTAGTGTATACACAGAACCCACCAATGGGGCCCGTGTTATGTCAGGAGACCAGCGTTCACAGTTCACACATCGAAATTCTGATTTCCACATCAATCGCCCAATAGATGTCATATTGACATTATGTTATTAAAGCAATACCAGCTCAAGAATGGTAATGGCTTTCAGGGTATGTAGCCTGCAGACTATAGTCAGTGATTACCAAGACACCAGAGCTAAGGGTCCCTTTACATGGGCCGATATGGGGCTGTGCAAGGATGCAGATGAGAACTGATCAGCACTTGTTTGCAGCAGCTTCAGAAGGCACGATCGGCAACGCTGCCGGGATGCACAAACAATCCCTGCATGGTTCAGTGATTTTAGAGCAGAAGGAAGACACAGACAAGTTTTATGCAGGTATATATCATAAATGCAGCCTCTAAGCTTGTGGATGGTGCGGAGAATCGTAGATAGAATAAGGGGAGTGACAATATCACTTCTAGGGTGCCTTCACACCTACCGGATCCACAGCGGATCTCACTTCTGCGGATTCGAATCGAGAACTGCTGCGGATTCGGTATCAATTCACCCCTATGATAGCACATATTCGCAACGGGATTAACATCCCGCTGTGAATATGTGCTTTAACTCCCTGGTGCCCGCAGCCCCGCCATCGCATCCCGGCGGCGGCACATCCCCCCCATCCCGGCCACATCCCCCCCATCAGCCCATTTCCGGCCCGCCGCCGCGAGCATACATTACCTGCTCTACGGCGCGGCTGCAGTGAGGCTCCCGGCTCCGGTCCCGCTCAGCTGATCGGAGCCGGCAGCCTCACTGCAGCCGCGCCGCCGAGCAGGTACTGTATGCTCTCGGCGGAGGGATGCGGGCAGCGGCGGGCTGGGGGTGGGCTGATGGGGGGATGTGGCCGGGATGGGGGATGCGCCGGCAGGGCTGCGGGCACCAGGGAGTTAAAGCACATATTCACAGCGGGATGTTAATCCCGCTGCGAATATGTGCTATCATAGGGGTGAATTGATACCGGATCCGCAGCGGTTCTCGCTTCAAATCCGCAGAAGTGAGATCCGCTGTGGATCCGGTAGGTGTGAAGGCACCCTTAGGCTGGGTTCACACTACGTATATTTCAGTCAGTATTATGGTCCTCATATTGCAACCAAAACCAGGAGTGGATTAAAAACACAGAAAGGATCTGTTCACACAATGTTGAAATTGAGTGGATGGCCGCCATATAACAGTAAATAACGGCCATTATTTCAATATAACAGCCGTTGTTTTAAAATACCAGCAAATATTTGCCATTAAATGGCGGCCATCCACTCAATTACAACATTATGTGAACAGATTTTCAATCCACTCCTGGTTTTGGTTGCAATATGAGGACCACAATACTGACTGAAATATACGTAGTGTGAACCCAGCCTCAGATTCTATTAGTGAGTGGAGGTGCCAAAGGTACTTATATGTGCATATAAAACACACAGCAGGGCCTGGCAGGACTGAACTGGACATTAATGTTTAGGCAATTACAGGCAGGTTGGATCAGGGACTATGCAGCATGTGTGGTGGAGGTGTACACGTCTAGAGAGAAAGTGGTTCAAAATAATTAAACTATACAATTCTCTAACAGCTAGCTCAGTCTCTATCACAGGTCAGATTAGTCTCCTCTCCAGGATCCCAGGCTCCCTCTTCTTTGGTCAGGAAAGGGCTACTATGCTACTTTCTGACTGCTGTTAGGGTGGTGTTACTCCGCCATTGGAAGTCTTCCACCTCTCCATCCCTTGCAGAAGCAGAATCTAAGGTCAACTACATAATGTGTATGGAGGAAATGGTGGCGAAGGATATGAATAGTAACAAGCGGTTCACCCGGACATCGACGACTTGGATACAGTTTTGTGTTATCATTCCCTTACATTAGCTGGGACACAGTAAGATTCAGTGATGACTGTCCTCCTCAGTAATAGTGCCCCTTATAGAGATCACACTGTAATCGCTAAATGTCCACTAGATACATTTGTTGCAGATTTTTTTTCCCCCCACTTAATCGTTGTGTTGTGTGTGTTTACCCTGTAATTGGGCTCCTGATTGGCCTCTTCTTAGGACCCTGTTCACACGTCGCAAAACAGGCGGAAATTCCGAGCAGAATTTTTTTTTTATATAGTGATCCATAATATCAACAAAAAAACATCAAAATCGACCTGGGCTAACTAACACGTTTCCCGTACAGGCACACGTTGATTTTGATGTTTCTCTGTTGATATTATGTATCACAATTAGAGATGAGCGAACCGCGTTCGGGTTTGAGCCCATCCGAACCCGAACGATCAGCATTTGATTAGCTGGGGCTGCTGAAGTTGGATAAAGCTCTAAGGTTGTCTGGAAAACATGGATACAGCCAATGACTATATCCATGTTTTCCACATAGCCTTATGCTGGGTTTACACGGAGCGATAATTTGCCCAATCGTACGATTAACGATTTCTAAGTAACGATTTTTCTTTTATAATGATCAGCATTTAGATGGAACGATATACCGTACAGAAAATTCGTTTTCCGATCGTTTTGCGATCGCTTAGGCCTATCTCACACATAGGTAAAATCAGTGAACGACTGTTTACACGGAACGATCTGCGAATTTTTTTACGAACGACGATTTAAGAACAAGTTAAAAGATCAAAATGAACGATTTCTTGCTCGTCGGCGATCGTTCGCTGCGTTTACACGTACGATTATCGTTCGAATTTGATCGTTATCGTGCAAATTCGCACGATAATCGTTCCGTGTAAACCTAGCATTAGGGCTTTATCCAAGTTCAGCAGCCACCGCTAATCAAATGCCGAAGGTTCGGGTCCGGATCAACTCGAGCATGCTCCAGGTTCGCTCATCTCTAATCACTATATAAAAAATGTATTCACTGCATTGCTGAGCCCACGTGAGAGCTTACAATTACACACCCACAGATCCATAGATCTCCCATTTACATTTTCCCTAATACCTAACTTAAGCCCCGCTCTTCTCCTTCTGCTCCTTGTTGGTCTATCCGCCTTCCTTTCTAGATTTGATAATTGCATTATTATATGACCTGATTACTGTAGTTATTTACATACTGTTCGTAGATATATAGTCACTATTGTCCACGACAAAGAACATCCAGCTACAAATTAGGGCCATTTCATGTAGTTTCCTTCTACTCTATGGAAAGAAACGGCATATACTGTACACCTGGATCTTTATATCACTGCAGATATTTGTCTTTAGTCCTACAAAGCAGGGTAACAACAAAGTTTTTGACTGCCGGAAACTGTTTATGAGAATGGGGGTCCCCCTCTCTAGGAGCAGGAAGACGACAGTGGGGGAGCTAGGTTATCTCCTTCCTGCAGGACTTGAAGGGAGCAGTCATATCCATGTCTGACCACCACTCCACCAGGAGGACCAATGTAATTGGTGAGGGCTCCATGATCAGACCCCACCAGACACTCATCCTGTGAGTAAGGGATGAGTGTCTTTTTGTGGGGAACTCCCTTCTTCTCCGAGACACAAGACCCCTGTGTATCAGTATAATGTAGAAGGGTGTGAGAAGGGGAAGGAGCACAGTAATAATGAAACTGTAAGTGTGACACATACTCTGCATGTATTGCATGGGTGCAGGGTCACAAGTATCATCAATGGCTTATGGAGTGCATGGGGGGGGGGGGGGGGGGGGGGGGTCGGCACCATCTTATCCATCTCCCCTTCTCCTGGCCTTCTGCTTTCAGACCCCTTCCTAATGCAATCCCTCCCTACAGCCGACATACAATTGTGGGTCCCTCCATATTCCCACCTCTTAGATCCCTAGCTAGTAACATGCAGACAGACGCAGCTACATGATGCATCTTACTCATCTGTTCCCAGACATGTGGGTTTTTACTAGCCGATGACCAAGTTGTCCCGCAGCACCTTGACAGCAGTGTAGACTGGTCTTAGATATCTGTCTGCCCACAATATCCTAAACCAACACTACCTGTGGCTTTAGGACGACTGCAAAACTACAACGCTACCGGGCATGTTGGGGGTTGTAGTTCTGCAACAGCTGGAAAGCTCAGGCCTCGGGCACATTGCCTTGGGATGTCAGGGCATGCTGGGAGTTGTTTATAACGCAGACAGGGATGACATCTGCGTTACTTGTAGAGCGTGGGCCTCACAAGTTTTTCCCTCCACCCCATGTAGACAATGCGGTGCACCACCTAGTGAGCTGCCTCAGCCATGACACGTATGCCCCCTGCATCTTACAATAACACGTGTTCTCTCAGTCGTTACAGACAACGTGGTCCTTATATCTACCCCCAACCATTATATGTCCTCCGTTCAAAAAACACACGTCCCTCTATGTAACGCTACATAAATCTCCATCATATTATGTGCAGCCCTCCCTCACACCTCCCTCTATGGTGATACATAACCTGGCACACCTGCAACAACCTTCTATAGGATAAGCATAACGCTGCCCGCATACACTATCACCATATAATCCACTCACATGGTCATGCCCCCGTGCCCTCCCACTATACCAGCTATGTGATGGGCCTCACTTCATCATTTATCAATGTCGTCATATACAATATGTGTAGCCCCCACATCACAGGCTCTTCCTCTAGCCCGACTTATATGGTGACCTATCACAGCCATAACCTACAGGCTTCTTCCCCCCAAACCCCTGTGTAATCTCCTGGTACAGCCTGGCGATGCCCCTTGTAATCCTGGTGATGCCCCCTGTAATCCTGGCAATGCCCCACATATTCTAGTGTCCCTCCTGTAGAGCCTGGTGATGCCTCCTGTAATACTTTTGTGATCCCTGTAATCCTAGTGATGCCCCTCTGTATTTCTGGTGTGCCCCCTGTATCGCCTAGTAATGCCCCTGTAATACTGGTATATCCCCTGTAATTCATGTGATGCCCCCCCCGTATCCTAGTGCCCCCCTGTAATCCTAGTGATGCCCCCTAGAGCCTGGCAATGCCCCCTATAGTGCCTGCTGTGCCCCCTGAAATCCTGGTGTGCCCCCTGTAGAGCCTGGCGATGCCCCCTGTAATACTGGTGTGCCCCCTGTAGAGCCTGGCGATGCCCCCTGTATAGCTGGTGATGCCCCCTGTAATACTGGTGTGCCCCCTGTAGAGCCTGGCGATGCCCCCTGTATAGCTGGTGATGCCCCCTGTAATACTGGTGTGCCCCCTGTAGAGCCTGGCGATGCCCCCTGTATAGCTGGTGATGCCCCCTGTAGAGCTGGTGTGCCCCCTGTAATCCTGGTATGCCCCCTGTATAGCTGGTGATGCCCCCTGTAGAGCTGGTGTGCCCCCTGTAATCCTGGTGATGCCCCCTGTACCGGTGTGGCTGTGGCCCGTTGTTGCCATGGCTCCTGCCGGTCACTCCCTGCACCTCAAGCTCCCGTCCCATCCCGTAGCCGGTGTCACCTTCCTCTCCCCTGCACGCAGCAGCCCCCCAGCTCCCCGGGAGCAGAGCACCGGGCCCGGCCTCACTCACCACGACACAGGGGCTCGCCATGTCTGCTGTGCGGGAGCAGGTCAGCAGGGAGAGGACAGGCTGCGGGTGTATGCTCCGCCGGGCACCGCTCTCCTCTCAGCAGCAGCACAGGCCGCAGCTCCAGTCACACACATGGCCCGGGGTCCCGCCCGCCGAGGAGGAGGAGGAGAGGGGAGGGGCCGGCCTGTCACGTCCGCTCCTCCTGGTGTGCGGCACCGGCTCATACACCCACATACACCGCTGCTCCACACTGCGCTCCCGGCCAATAGGAAAAGGTGCGGCCCGCGGCTCATGTGCGGGAATGAAACCGCAGTGCGAACCGCAAGAGGCTCCCATCCGCCTACATTACAGCGGGATTCAGCGGTCACTGTGACCCCTGTACATCGTCCTCACACCACCACAGGGGTCTCCTCAGTACTAGTGCCTCACACCACCACAGGGGTCTCCTCAGTACTAGTGCCTCACACCACCACAGGGGTCTCCTCAGTACTAGTGCCTCACACCACCACAGGGGTCTCCTCAGTACTAGTGCCTCACACCACCACAGGGGTCTCCTCAGTACTAGTGCCTCACACCACCACAGGGGTCTCCTTAGTACTAGTGCCTCACACCACCACAGGGTCTCCTCAGTACTAGTGCCTCACACCACCACAGGGTCTCCTCAGTACTAGTGCCTTACACCACCACAAGGGTGTCCTCAGTACTAGTGCCTCACACCACCACAGGGGTCTCCTCAGTACTAGTGCCTCAAACCACCACAGGGGTCTCCTCAGTACTAGTGCCTCAAACCACCACAGGGGTCTCCTCAGTACTAGTGCCTCACACCATCACAGGGGTCTCCTCCGTACTACTGCCTCACACCACCACAGGGGTCTCCTTATAGGGATCCCACAGTACAGGGGTCTCCTCAGTACTAGCCCCTCTAATAGGTATCACACAGTACAGGGGTCTCCTCAGTACTAGCCCCCTTATTGGGGTCACACAGTACAGGGGTCTCCTTAGTACTAGCTCCCCTTATAAGGGTGGCACAGTACAGGGGTCTCCTCAGTACTAGCCCCCCTAATAGAGATGACACAGTACAGGGGTCTCCTCAGTACTAGCCCCCTAATAGGGATCACACAGTACAGGGGTCTCCTCAGTACTAGCGCCCCTTATAGCCATCCCACAGTACAGGGGTCTCCTCAGTACTAGCCCCCCTTATAGGGGTCACACAGTACAGGGGTCTCCTCAGTACTAGCCCCCTTATAGGGGTCGCACAGTACAGGGGTCTCCTCAGTACTAGCGCCCCTTATAGCCATCCCACAGTACAGGGGTCTCCTCAGTACTAGCCCCCCTTATAGGGGTCACACAGTACAGGGGTCTCCTCAGTACTAGCCCCCTTATAGGGGTCGCACAGTACAGGGGTCTCCTCAGTACTAGCCCCCTTATAGGGGTCGCACAGTACAGGGGTCTCCTCAGTACTAGCCCCCCTTATAGGGGTCACACAGTACAGGGGTCTCCTCAGTACTAGCCCCCCTTATAGGGGTCACACAGTACAGGGGTCTCCTCAGTACTAGCCCCCCTTATAGGGGTCACACAGTACAGGGGCCTCCTCAGTACTAGCGCCTCTTATAGGGGTCAAACAGTACAGGGGTCTCCTCAGTACTAGCCTGCCTAATAGGGGTCACACAGTACAGGGGTCTCCTCAGTACTAGTGCCTCTTATAGGGGTCAAACAGTACAGGGGTCTCCTCAGTACTAGCCCCCTTATAGGGGTCACACAGTACAGGGGTCTCCTCAGTACTAGTGCCCCTTATAGGGGTCACACAGTACAGGGGTCTCCTCAGTACTAGCGCCTCTTATAGGGGTCACACAGTACAGGGGTCTCCTCAGTACTAGCCCGCCTAATAGGGGTCACACAGTACAGGGGTCTCCTCAGTACTAGCCTGCCTAATAGGGGTCACACAGTACAAGGGTCTCCTCAGTACTAGCCCCCCTTATAAAGATCACTTATAGCTAAATGTTCACTAGATACATTTTTGGCAGCTCTTTTGTCTGATTACCCTTAAAGGGGCACTCAAGTGGAAAGTTATATAGATTTGTAAATTACGTCTGTTAAAAAACTCCAGTCTTCCAGTACTTATCAGCTGCTATATGTCATGCAGGAAGTGGTATATTCTTGCAGTCTGACACAGTGCTCTCTGCTGCCATCTCTGTCCATGTCAGGAACTGTGCAGAGCAGTAGCAATCCCCATAGAAAACCTGTACTTCTCTGGACAGTTCCTGCCATGTACAGAGGTCTTACTTTCTGTATCTCAGATTCCTGAGGTGACACAATTTTCAGTGATGTCACATTTTAACCCATGATGTACTGGTACGCCATGGTGTTGTTAAGACTTTCTACCTAGTGAGCAGCAGCCAGCCACCACTAGTAGCGGACTATTAACTGTTTAGATGCCACTGTCCAAGCTGATTGTGGCATTTATGCATCATTGGTGGTATGGCAGGACAGATCTTCTCCCGGTGACAGGATTGCTGTACTAGGCCTCTGTGGCTTCCAAGGCTGATCTATTACACCAGCCTGCTATAACCAGGAGACCATCTGTACATGCCGCCTCACATAGTCTCTCTCTGTACTTCTTTGCATGTACCATGTTCCTCAGGGAGAACCGAAACCACCTGCATCACAGCGTATAATGCAAATCTACCGTCTGAAACCAGGATGATTTTTTTTGTAGATTTTCCCAATGAGGTTAAAAACAGCGGATCGGGTTGCATGGCCGTCTATTGCGTTGTGGTTTGCAATTGCATCACAATAGTTTCCACTAAAAACTGCAAAATAATATCCGCCACATACTGCAAAATGAACATCAGTCACATCCCAGTCTGTAATATCAAATGTCCAGAGGGTTAATAAAGAACTCCAGTGATAGTATTAAACACTATTTTATATATACATTTTCATGAATGTCCCCATTGATTTGAATGGTATTTTCTGATGGTAAGTATCGTCATGAGGTTAGGCGAGATGGTGGATGGTGGAAATTTTTACCCAAGCCTTCCCCATACTCTGGCACTCGCTACCCCAACACATCAGGCGATGGTGGATGAGAGCCAGACGTGTTGGGGTAGTGAGTTCCAGAGTATGGGGAAGGCTTGGGTAAAAATCTCGGAGGCAATAGTGTGAGGTACTAACAAGGTGGAGCACAAACAGAGGTCATTGGAGGATCGGAGGGTGTGTGAGGAACGGTAGCGGGATATCAGGTCAGAGATATATGGAGGGGACAGGTTGTAGACATCTTTGCACATGTGCCCCCCCCCCCCAACCGGTAAAGGTCTATGGGAGGAAAATGACACAGCCTGAGCATGGTGGGTTTTTAAAAATTCCTTTCTTTATAATTCTCACTTCTTTTAAACTCATCTAATTTTTCCAAGAAAAGCCAATAATAACATCAAAACTGGCACGTGGTATATTTGGGGGGGCTGAGAAACACTGAGATTTGACGTTTATTCAGGGCAGTTTTGCAAAATCGCAGCAGGCTGTGTGTTTAGCAGTTTCCCCATAGACTTCTATAGGGGGTAAAAAGAACTATTACATCACTATGCACATTGGCGTCCCCCCCCACCCCCCCCCCCCCCCCCCCCTCCCCCCCCCCCCCCCCCCCCCTCCCCCCCCCCCCTCCCCCCCCCCCCCCCCCCCCCCTCCCCCCCTCAGTGGTGTATTTTGGCTGAGGCGCCTGGTCTAGATTCAAGGTCACATGCACCCGGTCACCTCCGATAAGCTCCGGCCGCTAATAACTGATGGGAAAAAATAAACAGGGAAGCCTGGACTTTGAAACAGATGATTAATGATTAATATCACATTGAACCTGACTGTCCTTATGGAAGTGATATGCACATTATGCAGCAGAAGAGAAGACTCTTTAGGGGAGATTAAAGGGGGGGGTTCCCTGGGATTGGCATCAGGGTGTGATCTGTAACCTCGATAATCAATGGGAAGAAGGGGCAGCAGCATCCACCAGTCACTTCCACCAATGCGGCTGAGTGAAAAGGGAGAACTGTGCCATGCATAGGACCCCACCAAACTTTAGGCTATGCCTACATGGTTATTTAAAGGGGTTATCCAGCGCTACAAAAACATGGCCACTTTCTTCCAAAAACAGCCCCACTCTTGTCTCCAGCTCAGGCGGGTTTTTGCTGCTCAGTTCCATTGAAGTGAATGGAGCTTAATTGCAAACCACACCTGAACTGGAGACAGGAGTCGTGTTGTCTCTGAAAGAAAGTGGCCATGTTTTTGTAGCACTGGATAACCCCTTTAAAGGGAACCAATCACTGGAAAACCGCATATAGAGCTTTTGAAATGTGCTGTTAGAGCACACAGCACACTTGCCACACGTGTTTCCATAGCCTCCGTGCCTTCCCCGTGTAAGCCGCAAAGTAACGTTATAAACTGGCGCCCTGTATGCTAATTACCTGAGGTAGTCACCTGGGCGGTGTTCAGCTAGCAGGTAGTCACGGTCCCCTGGGCGTTCTTCCGCTGTAATCACGCCCCTCTGGGCGTGATTCAAATGGCAGAGTGGCTGTGGCGTCACTCGGGAGCGCGCCGTGCCCAACGTCGTCGCGCTTACGTACTGATGCCGGACGCCGCCGCACATGCGCAGTGCAGCCGCTTCCATTCCGGTTGGACTGCGCCTGTGCAGAATAGCCTCGAACTCCGGCTAACAGGCTATTCGAGGCTATTCTGCACAGGCGCAGTACCGCCGGAATGGAAGCGGCTGCACTGCTCATGTGCGGCGGCGTCCGGCATCAGAATGTCACAGCTACTCGGCCATTTGAATCACGCCCAGAGGGGCGTGATTACAGCGATAGAACGCCCAGGGGACCGTGACTACCTGCTAGCCGAACACCGCCCAGATGACTACCTCAGGTAATTAGCATACAGGGCGCCAGTTTTATAAAGTTAGTTTGCGGCTTACACGGGGGAAGGCACGGAGGCTATGGAAACACGTGTGGCAAGTGTGCTGTGTGCTCTAACAGCACATTTCAAAAGCTCTATATGCGTTTTTCCGGTGATTGGTTCCCTTTAAAGCAAATGTAAAACATCGGCGCAGAGCACAGGAACTGGTTGGCATTTTCAAGAAAGTACTGTGCCAGCACCAACCGGGTAATGTTTTAAAAATAAATGTACTTGATGGTACATTCGTGTTAAAAGTTGGCAGAACATCTAGTCCAGGGGTGTCAAACTCAGGTCCTCCAGCTGTTGCAAAACTAATTCCCTCACGCCTGGACAGCCAAAGCTTTAGCTCTCCAGACATGATGGGAATTGTAGTTGTGCAACAGCTGGGGGACTCCCCGAGTTCGACACCTGTGATCTAATCTGATCTTTTATTCCTTCCATTGTTGGCTCACGGTTAACATGGACAATGACTCAGTCACCCATCACCAAGATTGGTCTTATTGTCTGAAAATTTTATTTTCTGTTACTTTGTTTTTGCTGCAATGTTAAAGGCCTAGTTCAGAAAAAACTTTCAAATCTCTGGTGCCAGAGATTTGTAATTGACTTCTATTAAAAATCTCAAGTCTTCCAGTATGTATCTGCATGTCCTGCAGTTGTGTATTCAGTCTGACACAGTGCCCTCTGCTGCCACCACTGTCCATGACAGGAACTGTCCAGAGCAGTAGCAAATCCCCATAGAAAACCTCTCCTGCTCTCTAGACTGGAAAGAATATATCACTTCCTGCAGGACATACAGCAGCTGACATTTTTGAATAGAAGAACATTACAAATCTCTGGCACCTGTTCATTTGAAAGAATTGTTTTGGCTGAACTACACACTAAACCCCTGATGGCGAACCTATGACATGCGTGTCAGCACTGACACGCGTAGCCATAGTCGCTGACACGCGGCCGGATACAGAAAGGTATGCGGCCGCATGCAAGCTGCAAGGCCGTCCAGTGTACCTTACAGTGCAGGCCGACCCCACGTTGCGCCCGGACGCAGCTACTGTGACGTCACCCAGCACAATAGCTGCGTCCGGCCGGCACGGTGCCACACTCCAGCCATGCCTGCTCCTGGTGCCACAGCCTGCATCCTGGACCGCAGCAGGATTGTAAGTGTGTGTGGGGAGGGATTGGGTCAGGTGGGGTATTGTGTGTGTGTGTGTGTGGAGGGATGGGGCCAGGTAGGGTGTTGTGTGGGAAGGGATTGGGCCAGGTGAGGTATTTTGTGTGTGGGGAGAGGATGGAGTAGTGTGTGTGTGTGTATGTAGGGATGGGGCCAGGTGGAGTATTGTGTGTGTGTGTGTGTGTGTGTGTGTGTGTGGGGAGGGGGGGTCAGGCAGGGAAGTGTATGGGGAAGGATTGGGGTTAGGTGGGGTAGTGTGTGTGGTTTTTAGTTTACTTCACACAATAATTATTTTTTGGTATATTAAGTACAGTTATATATTACAGTAAAGTATTTTTGCTATTTAAACTACAAATAACGCAAAATTATGGTGTTTTTTCTCGAAGTGACACCATTCGAGTTATACTCGTTTTTTCACCGAATGCTGACAGACCTAGCTCAAAGGGTTGTCCATCACTGCCCTAAACAGTTTAGTAAAAACAGTGCTATTCTGTTATATTGTCCCCCAATAAACAGAGTCCAGAGTAAGTCTTTCGTAATTCTTTTAATTAAAAAAAAAAAAAAACAATTACCATAGGTGTTAATAAAATTAAACCTGTACAGTAGACAATCGTTCGCACTACAGTGGTCAGTTGTGCACTTTATTCCAAGGTTTCCACCCTTGCTGTACATTAATAGGAAAAACATGACAAAAATAAAAATCTGCCATTTTATCTATATTTACCCAGAGCGGAGCTTTAGTAATCCCTAGTAAAGCTTACATGAGAAATTCATAGCTATAAGACAGTGGCAGACCTGAAATAAAAGCATGTAAATGTTACATACCACTATAAATAATTCTTCATGCCTAGCTAGTACAACTATGCTTACTGACATACACTAAATACACAGCAATACATTATACTAAACAGTATCTTGTCACTGACCAGAAGATGCTTGTCAAGAATATACAAATACAGCTATTTACATGGTAAGGCACTTTAAGAACGTGACATAACAAGACCACGGGTACATTGGATAGCAGGGCTCTCCTGATCTCTCTTCATGATAAACAGCTCCTATGAGGATCAATATAAAACATGCAAGTGCCCTTGACTACTCCCCGGCATTCACAAAGTTACAGCAAAGCCCGATCTACAGTTAAAGGCAGCATCCACCTGGTCACAATGCATCTTTAGACTATACAGTATGGGGCGTCCTGCATGTTACATTGGTATTAGTGTGGTGCATGCAGTGTGCGCTGCTTTAATACAGTGAGACTAGTCATTCTTATGGCCGTGTATCCCACTTATCTGCAATTGTAAAGTGAAGGAAAACCAAGGAGGGAAAATAGTTCTTACACTTAACTACAGGTGAGTTTATTCTCCTACAAAGCTGGCATCTGGGCTGGGGCTATACAGTAACTGTGGCCACAACATGGGTGCACAGGCAAAGATGGTAATGCCTTGCTGTACTGCAACTAATTCAAGTTAGTGGGACCCGACAATCACCAGAAATCCATCCAGTGTGGCAGCTAACACAGCCTCATTCACTTATAATAGCCGCAATGCAGAACAATTCAGAGTATGCAATCTTTAGCCACATGACCTATATTGCCCTGTAGCCCTAAGGGCTAATGCACATGTCTGCAGAATTCTATCCATACACGGAGGGTGTCCTGTGGATATTGGAACTGATTAGTCATTAGTTGCTCCTAAACGGTTGAAAAAAAAAAAAAAGTTTGCGCTGGTGTACTGACACAGCCGCGCAGCTGTATCAGTACACTAGCGCAAACTTTTAAACGGTATCGGAGCTCCCGACATAATGATGATGCTGGGAGCTCAGAGGTCCAGTCGGCAGGACACTGTCCATGCATGGATGGAATTCTTCGGATGTGTACATTAGCCCTAACCCGGCAAATTGTATAAGCAGGAAGCCAATGTCTATGCTTGAATACCATGTTTTTACCCAAATAGGTTTAGAATTCTGTGCAGATTCATTTCTCAATATATGTTCTGCCTTCTACATAGATATATTAAGAACTAAATAAGCAACCGTAAAAAAAAAACAAAAAAACAAAAAAAAAAAACGAAACGAAAACTGGTCATTTCAATGCTGCCTAAGCCAGAATTGATGGGAGAGGTCCCTGGTGGAGTCGCCCTGTCCCACCAGCCTTGACTGATAGACCTTTCCCCATACCAGAACCGGGATCAATCAACGTTGGTGAGGAGGGGAGACGCCGCTTGGAACCAGCCAATGAAAGCAGTTCAGGCAGCATGGAGGGTGATGACCGATTCCCTTTAAAGTGTTTCTGTAGATGGAGCTTGAAAGTAAATTTAAACTCCGCAAGACTCCAAAAGGTGACCACATAGCATATATGCAGTACCCGCTCCACTGTAAGTACACACTGGTACATCAATATGAGAGCCTATACCCCAACTCTTAAGCAGAGAACTCCACACTGCATTATGTCAGCAAAGGCTATTCAAGTGCTTCAAAGCTTGGGAGAAGGGCAACACAAGAGAGGTGTATGCCACAGTACATGGTGTACCTATATGGCAGCCCAGTCTAGAAGAGCACAGAAGAGGTGTGCCTTACAGACCATTGTGTTCAACACCTAGTGGTGCAACGTGGGACCCTTCTGTCAATGTAGGAATATGTATAAACGGAGTGTTTCAAAAGCAAAAAAGTAAAGACATTAATGGTGAAAACACAAACTGTAGCTGCAAATCACAGCGGGAATTTACCAGAATACTTGTGCTGCGATTATCCTTATCCTTCCGTTTTACAATTAACTTCTTCACATGGCAGTTTTATTTTTTCAGCCAAAACCAGAATTATATCAGGGTGGATTCAGACACAGCTTATGAGTAGCATTTTTATGGCCTAAAAAAAAAAAAAAAAACTTTGCGTCTCTCCCCCCCCCCCCCCCCACCACCACCACCACCACCACCACCACCACCACTTGCAGTGACATTTTTGAGATGAACAAAAGACAATGCATTGAACTATATAGGAGAAATACACAACAGTTTGCAGAAAAAAAAATTGCCATGCCCAAAGCATGCTAACTGAGCAACAAAAAGCAAGAGGAGAAAACCTCCACTGGGGGGGTAGAAGTATTTATGGGAATTCATAAAATCCCATTGACTTACTGCTAACAACTGGCCATGGGGCTTTTTTTCTCAAAACAAATGCCATGCCGTTTTTCCAAAAAATTTATGCTGTGTAAAACCAGCCTCAAAGTCTTTGACCTAGATTTCCATTTCAGATGCATCCTGGTTTGACTTAACAAAATATGCATTAAAACTGCATCAAAACTTATTGGTGTGTACAAATGCCAATGCAAATACAATCCTGTTGTCATATAGTCCTAATAATATTAATATGGCGGATTGGAACAGGACTGGCATCAATGTACATATTGGCCAATTTTGACTTTTTAGTTTATCATATTTTATGGTCCTTTTACACGGAGCGATAATTCGCCCAATCGATCGTTTGATTTTGAAGTAACGATGTTTTTTATAACAATCATCGTTTAGACAGAACGATTAATCGTTTAAAAAAAAAATGTTATTTCGATCGTTTTAAAATCGCTTAAGCCCATCTCACACATAGGGTAAATTGTTGAAAGACTGTTTACACAAAGCGATCTGCGAATTTTTTGCGAACGACCAACGATTTGAGAACTTGTTGAAAGATCAAAATGAACGATTTCTCGCTCGTCGTTTGATGGCTTGCTGTGTTTACACGATTATCGCTTAAATGTAATCGTTATCGCAAAAATTCGAACGATAATCGTTCCGTGTAAAACCACCATTAAACTCACACTGGATTTTTTGCCCATTGTCGTTAATAACTATTTCATGATTTTCTATTTCAAATGTAATTTTTTTTTTAAACTGTCCCTGATCTGCCAGTTTCCCACATGGGGCCCCTCAGGATACAGCAATGCCTGGCCCAATGGGAGCGTGGGCAATACCTACAAGAAGCAGCAAGTAAAAGTCAAAGGAAATTTATCAAGCCCCTGCACCTATTTATGTTAAAGAGGTTATCCAGGATTAGGAAAAACACCCAAACTGAAAACAAGTGTTTCCGGAAGAATGTAGATATGTTTATCTTTTTGAAAAATAAAATTTTAAAATTCAACTGAAGCCAAATCTATGAATTGTATCAATTTGATTGATGAACAAAGTTTTGTGCAGACTCCACTCCAGAGCAGGCTTCCATAGTTGATCAGCTGTCAGCCTTCAAAAACTACATCAGTTATGTATCATGGCACAGATGTAAACATGTATCTAATTCTCAGATGTCCGTGGCAATTTAATAAGTCAGGCTCATAAATTCAAAAACTTCCACAGATAGATGGAAAAAAAACTGCAAATTCCTGATAAAATTCCCCCTTTCTGTATAGGCAATTTAGACTATAGCAAGTTACTCAATCTGAAAAACGTATTCAGCATTACAATGTTAAATAACCCTACAACCTGGGCTACCCGGAGGCTTGTTGCACTACTAGTCACCAGGACTTAACCCCGTCCCACCAGCCTTGACTGATCAAAGGTGTGCAGCACACATCATAAATGTGAATCAAGCCTTAAAGGGGAACTATATGTCCCTATTGCACAGGGGCCGCCAAAGAGGAAGGTTAGTCTCTTACCTTCCTCCTCTGCGTCCTTACGATGCAGTTAGCCTTGTGCTCCATGTTCCGGTGAGACCGTTAGGACCACTGCCCGTCCCCACACTACCGATGCAGCATGCTCCATTTATCATTAGAAAAGGGCGTGCTAGCTGGGGGCGGATCAGTGCTATCTTGTAACCTGCTGATAGTTCCCCTTTAAATCCCACATAAATAGAATGATCACTAAAGTCCACTGCATTAGTACGATTAAAAAATAAAACAACTCTTCTATATGGTGATGCAGCACAGCTCTACTTTAATAGGGTTCAGCTGCTACCTTCTCTTAAAAAAAAAAAAAACTTCCCAGGTTCCCCCCCCCCATAAAATGTGATTAATAAATGGGCAAGACGCAGATATGAGAGCTACCGTCTGCCCAGTGGGCATGCTCACAACTTACCATGTTATCCCCATTCTCACGATTCTTTAAATTGAACTGGACGTATCTGATGGACCATAAAGCCAAGTAATCCTCTTAACAATGATTGCGAAATATCTGAAATGTTTCCCATACATATGACATTCTTTACTCTGGCTACAATCGGCCACTGCAATAAGTGTATCACATGTACAATGCAACAACATTGACACTAGATAGGAAGGAAGTTCAGCATCTGGCATTGTGGATTGTCATATCAACTATCACACCAATATGGGTAGGAGGCAAAAGATCTATGGGAGATAAACCAGCTCACACTAATCCTACTGCCTCTCAATTCACGGTTAGCATTTCCTAATATATAATACCAGGGACAAGAGACAGGTGACTGCCACTCAGCAAGACACTGGAATGGACTGGACACTGGAATGGACAAAGTTAGGTTATACTTACACAGGGTTCAGGAACTGGACATAAGGGCAGATACCCCAGGGTCCTATCAGAGAACAGCCCAAGTTATGAGACAGGTTGGTAAATAATTGTATAGCCACTTGTATAAAAACCTGGACATAGTACCAGTGACTTATCCACACTGCAAGCCTGAAGGAGAATCAGGATATGTTGACGCCCAGCAGATCTATTGCAGACATTTCTGCAACTGTAAATCCATCCCATAGATGTGAAGTGAGGGTGGGGATGCTGCAGAAGATGCATGGATTCTTATGAGACCCATTCATATGTGTGTCAACCTGCCAATCTGCCCCATGTGAACATGCTCTTAATCTAATGCTTGCAGCTAAAGGTTGATTCTCCCTAGAACAAACTGCAGACAGCCCTAGGTTCTGATAATACATCATGTATTTATGCTGGGAAATAGACATGTACAATATTGCTGTACCAAACAATAAAATAGTGGCGTATTTATGGCCGCTTCTCATATAAAAAGTCTTTTTGATCACTGGAATGCCAAGGGACTGGGGTTGTTGGGAAAAAGGAACAGTAAAAAAAAAAAAAAGGAAGAAAAAAAAAAAATAGGAGGCTACCAACATGATGTGAGATACTTATTTGCTGCCACTTGGGAAGCAAAATACCTTGCAAACTACTTCTAGCCAATTATATCTTCCTGAGTCCAGGAATTCACTGAAAAACCATTTTTAAAATCAACTATTTAAAAAAAAAAAAAAAAAAAAAAAAAAAAAAAAGCCTGAAGTAGATGCAAAGAAAATAACCACCCAAAATGCCTGGGGTGGGGTAATGACTCCCGAATATCACGGACCAAACACAGTTCTTGTGTTTAGAAATGACTGATGGGGAAAAAAAAAAAAAAAATCATACACCCCCCCCTCCCAACCAGCAGATTTTTACAATCTTTGCTAAAAATGCAACTTGAAAAAATGTCCAGCATTCCCCCATCACAAATGTGCGGTGCACTGCCATGCTTCTGGCACGTCTCTCCGATGTTAGTTTCCGTTGACCTGCGGTGGATCGTTATTGCCATGTACATCGGCTGCGTTCCCTTTGCTCCTGCTCTCACGCTCCTCGTCTTCTTCATCTCTCTCGTCATTCCCACTGTGATTTTTACAATACAGCCTGTGGAATATAATAACATATAAACAGGTTATAAGTTTACAGTGGACTATATTGGCACACTCAGGTATTCTCACCTCATAAAACAATGACATTTCTAGGATGATTGGTGGGGCAAAAAGCAGGAAAGCAGGACTTCAGACACTTTTTAGAATTAGCAAGTCTATACTGATGACTTTATGAAATGGGATGGAATACCCCATGTACATTCAGAAAGTTATGTCAGAAAGTAAGTCACATTTTGCTGAAAAAACTAACACAGCCCCCCCTATCAGCTGATCCCAAGATCCCCAAATCCCAAACATTCAGTTGATACTGCCAGGAAAAGAAAGCAGAGTACTGCCGTACTTTTTGCAGGGCAGCTTTGCCTACTATAATATTTTTGGACTTATGTGAGGCATCAGCAGACAACCCGTATGCTTGATATAATAGGGGAACACAATTCTCCCCACATAGCATATCCTCCAATATACCAAGGCACATATACAAGCCATAAATAAAGATGTCCTTGTATTCCAATCCACTGGTTTTCACAGATAAAATTTGACAACTAAAAATCCTTCGGCTTAGAGGTAGGTTCACACTACAGAATCCACATGGAGAAGTTCCGGTGGACTCCGTCCCTTGGATCCGCTCGCGGCAGCGCGCATCTCTGCCTGTCCCATAGACACCATTCTATGGCCATGTCATTTCCGCCGAAAGAATAGACATGCCATAGACGGCCATAGAATGGTGTCTATGGCACGGGCGGATATGCGCGCCACAGAGAACGGGTACGAGCGCTGGAATCCGCCAGAACTTCTCCGTGCGGATTCCATAGTGTGAACCTAATCGAGATGTGGTTACTATAGAAGGACACTGCAGTCAACCTACTCCATATGAGAACATGCAAAAATACTATAGGCTAAGGCAACTGAAGTGTCATAATTTCCTCTACTAACACTTCTCAACTCGTACACGCATAAAGAACAGGTAATAGGTAAGAAATTATCCAAGACATTGTGGTGTTTAACACATCAAGATTGATAAAATAAACAACCAAAAAACAGTAAAATCTAATGCAGAGAACGTTGCAGCACTCACCACCAAGAAATCTTTAAGTCAAATGGTGAGTGCAACATTCATGTGTTGACTTTCCTTAAAGAGTCACTGTCGTTTTTTTTGCAGAAATCAATAGTCCAGGCGATTTTAAGAAACTTTGTAATTGGGTTTATTAGCCAAATCTGCCATTATCTGCATGTAAAAAGCCTTTTCCAAGGTCCCCCGCTCCTCTCCTTTCTGTCATCCACTGCTCAGAATCAGGAAATCTCGACTGTTTTTTCATCAATCAGGTCTGTCTGGTCTATGAAGAGGGGAGGGGAGAGGGGGAAGGAGCGAGATTAGCCCACAGCTGAGAGCTGAAAACAAAGGATTACTCAGTGGGGGAGCTATTCAGAGGTCAGTGGTGACTGCAGACGGGAGAGCCCTTGTGGTGAATGTAAATTAACTCTTTGTTGTCCTGTTTTGCTGCCTTTACTTTCTCTCTCCATAGGAAAACCATAAAGACAGGGGGGAGAGCTTCAAACTGCTATTTCATGATAAAAAAATCATTTTTCGGCTAATAAAACCAATTACAAAGTTTCTTAAAACCGCCTGTACTATTGATTTCTGCAATAAAAATTTTAACGACAGTGACACTTTAAAGCGTACAGGGATTGTGATCACAAGCAGTTTAAGATACTCGCTTTATTTTTTCATTTTCTATTTAAGATTATCTATGTTTAACTAAACGTTATACATATGACCAAACTGTGGTCAATTTATAGTCCGTTTAGATGTTTGGCCTTTTCTCTGTTCAAGAAAAGAGACCAAACAAAGGAAGTCTCAGTGCTTTGTGTGCTCACACAGGAAAAGACACCTGTTCATCATGTAGGTTGTATATCAACTGAGGGCAAATAACTTTACGTTATTAACTTTTGCCAATGATATCATCATCTCTGCATGATTACCAGTAGACAATGCTCTCTGTTATGACACAATTGTCAGTATAATGTTACTGTGTGGTTACAGAGATTTTGGTGTTGTGTCACAGGAGGGCTGACCGTACAATGCAAGCACCCCCAGGATTCTCTGGACGCACGGCAGCTGTACACACACACACACACATACCATTGGCATCAGTGGCCATTGGTATAACATTGAGTTAAACAGAGAAAAAAAAAAAAAAAAAAAGGATATTGCAAAACTGCGATCTCAAATTCTTTTGATTTCTTAAAAAAATAAAATAAAAACTGCGACAGTCGCTGGACTGCTTCGGACCAGATTTGTTGGAATCATTATTGCAACAGATGTCACCTATGTAAGGCTAGTAGTAATGGCTGCCATTTAGCAGTCACAGAACTGCCAAATAGTTTTGGAAACTTGAAACCAATGTGACTTACGCAGAATCTATTCATTCATCTCTAATGGGGATGCTAAATCAGTCCATCACATTCATTTACTATATACATAAGATGCAAACTTGTCTTGCTCACACAGATGCATAACTTGTTGTACACAAGAGAGTTCATACACATAAATCATGTAAGTGTGTGAGCAGTGCAGGACTTCAGCCTTTAGACATGGGGGGAAAAAAAAAAAAAAGAATGTTTCTATTCAGTAATTCTGGAAGACTAACAACTGAAACATCCATGAACATTGAGTTCATCCAGTCAAACTTACTTGTAAATTCCTCGTGACATGTTTTCAATATATTTAGCCTTATCCTGTACACCACAATGATAATGATACGTTTTCACACAGGCCTTGATTTCACATCCAATGGTAGCACCTAGGAGTCCACACAACGTACACTTCTGTAAGGGACAAACACAAAAAAAGTAGAAGACAAAATATGTGAACAGAGTAAGTAATATCCAATACACATCAATGCAATGAACTGTATAAATATGCACCAACACTAATGCAAAGGAAACCTGAAACAATGTACACCTGTTGTAACCAGACAGCCCAACATACTGTGTTCAGACACTGCATTATGTTGCTATATTATAGATGCAATTTTTTGACCTGCGCAAAATCAAGCAAACACTACACAATAAATGAGGCCTAATATACTGACCTAACATACCTTCCCAACATCAGACCCCATCAAAGAGAAGCGCTGTAGTACAAGAGTAAAATGTACACATATTTACCATGCGTTTGCCCCGTTTCATTTCTTGTATCACAGTTTTTATGTCAAAGTCACCAACTTCAGCCCTTGAGGTTGTTGTTAGTTGGACTGTACCAGAGGAGAAAAGCTGGGGGAAAAAAATTTTTAAATTTAATGGTGTTCTTCATGCTCTGTAAGGCAGAATCTAACACAAGGAGTTTGTCATGTGATTGTCTCCAGGCATTATAGCCGACTTGGTTTATTAAAGTACAGTAATACAATGGTTCAGTCTGTAAACAAGACTCTTGTGAAAACAACTTTATGAAGGAAGAGAACTGGAATGTCACTATAAGACATGAACAAATTTAACAGAAGTAGCGAAGTGCTTTGTTAGGCTCGGCAGTCAGCTTGTCAGCAGACTGCCTTTAAAGGGGTTATCCAGCGCTACAAAAACATGGCCACTTTCCCCCTACTGTTGTCTCCAGATTGGGCGGGGTTTTGAAACTCTGTTCCATTGAAATAAATGGAGCTTAATTGCAAACTGCACCTGAACTGGAGACAACAGTAGGGGGAAAAGTGGCCATGTTTTTGTAGCACTGGCTAACCCCTTTAAACTCCATGCAGCTTGTCTCTGGGTGCCTGAAAAAGCTGGGTCCAGTCCTGGGAAACTCCTCCCAGTTTCCCAGGACTGGATCTAGCTTTTCAAGGTACTCCGAGGAGCAGAGTTTAAAGGCAGCTGACTGCCATGCCTTGCAAAGCGAATACTGTAATTTTGCTCATCACTAGTCACTACAGTCTGTAAGAGGTCACATACTATAATATCCAAACAGAAGTCTATTGGTAGAAGAAACCCAAAACATGTGGTGAACAAACATGTTAAGGTATATAGATTATATGTAAATCATGGCCTAAGAGGAGAACCCAGTCTCAAAGAGCCACTCTCCCCTCGGTCAGATGCCACTATTTACTGCTGCATCTAAGGGGTTATATGGCTGGATGCTTGTGTTCACCATGGTGTACCACCCTGAAATGATTCTACACACACACTAGTATAAACACATACCATGCATTTGTAGTGAGCGGCTGCTTTTTTTGCATTAAATAGATGAAGCTTCCCTCGCGTTTCGTTTTCTTCATCCCCGGCATGACAGAAACCACATTTCGGTCTACTGTCACTGGGACTGCTTCTGTGGGGCGACCTGTCTCTCTGAGGAGAAAAAGCAATAATATGATAATTAATTTCCTCCCTTGGAAAATCTGTGAGTGAATAAAACATTTCATGTTGCATATATGATACGCATGCTTTTTAGCTGCTGTACATTGGTATTTTTCAGTACATACAAATGTAGCACCTCTATTGCTGCAATAAAAATGATTGTCTTTCTTTTACAGTCCTGAAGTGTCCCAGAAGAGTGTCGGGGCACTGCGGTGTCACAGGCCACAACGACTTCCCCCTCCTTAGTGGACAGCTACAGCTCTACCTGTCAATTGCAGCAGACATGCAATGAGCTCATGAGCTTGTGTACTACCATGAACACATGCTGTCCATCAAGAAGAGAAGACAACCAGGGAGAGGCAGTGTGGCCATTTGTCTCTGCATTTTGGGCTGGTAATAAACGTTTATTTTTCCATTAATACTCCAACAAGGGTTCCTATCATATAATTTATGCTGCTCTTGACAAACTCAACTACAGGGACCGCAAATGCAAAATGCCTTTGGACAGGCATTATGCACCTGATCAGGTAATAAGATGGCTATACAACTCTAGCCTATCCTCAGAATGGCAAATATGCTGTACAGACTTATATACTGAGGCCGTTTAGTGGCACGGAGTGTGACAGTACGGCATTTGGCTTACATGGGATTGTGCAATAGGTCTAGGTTTACTATAATGGTAGGTTTACATAATTGACTTGCCTGCACATCCCGAGATGGTGTTCCTTCCTTTGCACAAGTTATTATATTGCTATAACATCACTGTCCTGGGTATAAAATGAATTTTATATCTGTTCTGTAGTACTTTATCATGTGTTTTGAATTGATCAATAAAGTTATGTGATTTCAATTGATTTGGAGCTTTTGTATAAGATTTCTATATCACCTGCTGAAGTAGGCAGGCGCTGCAGGACAGAGTGGGATACGCATGAACGGCTGCTAGCCTATAACTGTGCATAGGGAGAAACCTGACAATGGTTAGACAGTGGGCAGGGCTAGCAGACAGTGGGTGGGGCTAGCTGCTGCTTGTGAATATCCGACTCCTTATTCTGCAGCACCTGACATCAACAGGTGAACTACTGTATGTAGCATAATAAGCGAACGACCACTGAAAGCAGCACGTCTGTTGCTAAGCGATGGCAGTACAACTTGTGACTTGTGAGGTTTTTTTTTTTTTTTTTTGTTTTTTTTAAACTTTCTTTATATATTTTTTAGTTTAAATAATTTAACCCCCCCCCCCATCCCCACAGAGTTCTTCTTTACCCCAAGCACAGTTACATAGCGAGAAATTCTCTGGAGAATCCCCTTTAAGAATGTCTAGCAACTAACTACACAGCGACAGAAGAAAGGCCAGGCTACAGATGAAACCGGAGCGAGTGGTTCACCTACATGAAGACAGGGAGTCTACTTGGATGCAACTAGAAATGGGTATAGTCACTACCCATCTTAAAATTTGGGAGATTCTCTCTCCAGATTCTATATTAATACATATAACTTCTTTTTTGCAAAAAAAGGCATTTATGGTCCTTGTTTAATCCAACAAGGGTGAAGCCCTTTGAAACAGCCACATTCATACCACAGTATTGCAGGTCTCAGAGATGACAGCCCTATTTGCTCAATGGGATAACCATACGCATATCTTAGGGTAATGAGACACAGACACCCCATGTAGTCATATAGAAATGCCATAACCGTACATGCAGTAGCTGTGGATTCTAGTACAAGCCAAAAAGAAGGGAGAAACTGTGTGGTTCATTACAACATTTTAGACCTAAAATCGGGATGTCTGAAGAACCTATATGGATGAGGAGTGGTATACTATTCTCTAAGAAGAACATGAAGCTGAGCTATACCTTCCATATAGTTAGACAGATCTCTTTATAGGCCTCCAATGCTATGTGCCATGCCTCAGTCAGGCAACCAACCAGTGGAACTCTCACACTGACCAAACAGTGAGAGAACTTTTTTTATACGCAAGTAAGTTCCCCATAGAGCACTGAAATCGTTCCCCGAGTTAGAGACTGTAAGAAGAATTTGAGAATAGTTTCAGAATACAGTTATCATTCGTGAATATGGATCCTCCCCAGGAACTCAATTTGTATACAATGTCTCAGCTGAAGACTTGATACTTGCTATGCATACGATTTTATAACAATCCCATTGTACATATACCAAGTTAGTAGTCTCTGTTATGTTAAGAGGAGTGGTATTCAGTAAGAGCAGAGTTGTGGCATAGCGGTGTGCAATAGTTGAATCCTATTACAGAGCACACATTACCATTGGGAGAGAGAGCAGTCAGAGGATAGGGGAATCTACGGAAATGCAAAGTCTACCTATAAGATTGCTAATCAATAATATATTGAATTCTATAATTTAGTAGGTGTTACTGCTTAAACAGTACACATGGTCCTCTTTCTTATTCTGCCGCCTAAAAATGTGAGTGTCACATGGCTCTAATGGTTTTTGGCCCAAAATGTCCCATCTCGGCAACCAAAGGGCCGACCTTAGCTTAGATGTGCTCCTTATAAATAATGACAGAATTACTTTAACCATCACAACTTGCATTCCCCATTCCCTTTTACCACAGCTTACACTGGAACTGCTTTCTGTCTCCTCTGTACATTGTGAAGATGTGAGCCGGCTCTCATCAGACTGTCCTCTGGCATTTGTAGTCCTTGACTTTCCACGCGAGCCCCTTCCCCTACCACGACTACGGGGTGACGGACTTAAGTCTCTGTGACCAAATTCTTCATCTAATTCATCTAAAAAAACAAAAACATTATGATGTCTGTGCCATATAACTTGTCGCATTCAGGACACATACTATATACCAGTATTATAGAGGAGACCACCAGCTAAAGCAGTGATGGCTAACCTTGACACTCCAGCTGTTGCAAAACTACAACTCCCATCATGCCTGGGCATCCAAAGCCATATCTTTGGTTGTTCAGGCATGATGGGAATTGTAGTTTTGCAACAGCTGGAGTGTCAAGGTTAGCCATCATTGAGCTAGGGTATGGGGTCTTACAGCTGATACATACCTGGGATTTCTGCAACCTTCTTCACGCAGTAGTTTTTGAACAGAAATATCTGACGTGGACCCAAATTAATGTCAATTTTTGGATCCAAATTAATGTAAATTTATGAGGCAGAATCTGCTATCAGAAATCCATAGAAGTCAATAGGAGTTTGTGATTCTTCTCCAAAATCTGCCTCATGGTGAATGAGGATTTCAAGCAGAAGAACTTCAGCAAGGAAACTTTCAAAATTCGTTTCCTTAGTGTGCACACACTCTAAGGGTGCCTTTAAAAAGATTTATCCGACAGGTTTTTGAAGTCAAAGCCAGGAACTGATTTAAAAAGGGGAGAAATCTCAGTCTTTCCTTTATGACCTGTTCTCTGTTTATAGTCTCTTCCTGGCTTTGGCTTTAAAAATCTGCCAGATAAATCTCTGTGTAAAGGCACCCTAAGGCTCCATACACCAGCTGGCTTGCCATAAGGAGAGCAAATACCTTCCAAAAAGTGGTAAATATAAAGAAACTTCACCCTGATAATGATGCAAGGCTGCCACATTGACTCTGTGCAGTCCAAAAACCTTCAGCGCCAATAAAGGGAGCAGAAACATTTTAAAGCTCTTGGACTATAGAGTAATGGTGCATCATATAAGCTTCAGCAAATATATTAAAGGAGAAGTTCGGCGAAAATGTTTATTAACCCCTTAAAGACAGAGTCAATTTAGATTTTTCCTCCTTGTGCTTAAAGTGACTCTGTACCCACAATCTGACCGCCCCCCCCCCCCCCCCCAAACCACTAGTACCTTCGGATAGCTGCTTTTAATACAAGATCTGTCCTAGGGTCCGTTCAGCAGGTGATGCAGTTATTGTCCTAAAAACAACTTTTGAACTTACAGCCTCGTGCCCTTTGGGCATGGCTTAGAATATCTGTGCCCTAACTTTGCACCACCCCTCCATCATTAGGAATGCCACTGGAACATTTTCTCCATGCTGAACATTTGCACAGGTGTCTTAACGATCCAGCCCATGTGCCAGGCTGACACAGGTGGGGAATAGGAGACAATCTGCCTGGTGCATTCCTAATGAAGAGGAGGGCGGGGAGGAGGGACAGAGAGGGTGTGCCAGCCTAATGCATACACAATCTAGGCCACTCCCGTTGGGCACGGGGCTGCAAGTTTAAAAATTGTTTTTTAGGACAATAACTGCATCACCTGCCAAACGGACCCCAGGTTAGACTGCGGGTACAGAGTCGCTTTAATACAGGCCACTTCTTCTTGAACAAGTTTAAAGTGACACTGTCATTATAATTTTCTAAATCAACTGTATATAATATGATAAAGCATGTTTGCTATTTACATTAATTTTTAGTTTTCATGCTTTAAAGCTATACTTTAAAGCCAGTCTCCTAAAGGCAGCTTTTTATTCTTGTGCTGGTTGAAAAAAAAAAGAAGTCCCGGCCAGTACAAAGTGTCATGGGTCATTTAAATGCCTTCTCTGTGAGCGAGCCGATGATCGGGACTTCCTACGTTTAGTCTTTCAAGTTTCAACCATTAAAAAATTTTGATTGAGATATTTATTATAATGACATGCTAAATTTAACCAAAACCAGGAGAGATTGATTAAAGGATCACTTCAATGAAGCTGTCCCAGGTGCTCTCCACAGTCTGGCAAGTAGAGATGCAGATTTCTCATGGACAAGTCCTAATAACTCGATTAGGGCTTGTGCACAGAGTTCGCCAGGCATTGTACAGTTGCCTCTGACCACCTGGCTTGAGTTGTGTTTCACCAAACAGAGGAGAGCATGTGGGACAAAGTCATTGGACTGACCCTTTCTGCCTTCATATTCAAGAGTTTTCCAGATGAATTTACCTTCTGAGTTGTGCATCTGTTCTTTGTGTTTCCGGCAATAAATCCTTAAGAGAAGGGGGGGAAAAAAAAAAAAAAAAAAAAAAGTATGAAATATGAAAATGACCAATTAACACAAGTGTGCATGTGCAATAAAAAGCAGTATTTCTGTTCCTGGGCATATTCCTGAAAGCTGGTAAATTGTATAGTGCTGCATTATAGGTATTTTTCATGAAACTGCCTAAAACATTACACATACACTTTGGGAAGCTTGGCTGCATTATGTATAACCTTTTACAAACGTGAGAACAACAGGAATATCACCAATTTACTAGCAATTATAATGAAGACGTTCTTTGCTGCTTTGTTATGCTCAATAGCTATTAACCTTGTTTGAGTAACATTTATTCCCCAAGAGAACATGGCTCCCCATCCACAGACAAGTAAGAAGCTGCTGCTCCAAAACCGCTGTTTAAAAAAGCAGCAAATGGGGGCAAAGGCTTTTTTTTTTTTTTTTTTTGGAGAAAAGTCATCTGATCTAATAAAACAAAAATATAGTTGTCTGACCATAATGACCATCAATATGTATAGGGAGAGGAAAGGAAAGGTTTGCAGACCAAAGGAAAACATCATGTGAACAGTGCCCCTGATCAGCTGTCTCTACACTGTGTAATGAGGGGGGTAATTTAAGGTGAAGTTACTTGCGACCTTACTGTGACTAAAGGGGTATTTCAGGGAAAGTTGGGGAAGGCGGGGGGTCCGACTTTTGTACCACCCCCGGCCCTGTTGATCTCCGTATCTGGCAGCGTCTTGTGTGTAATGAGTAGAGCCGCAGGTACTGCACGTGACCCGCAGCTTTATTCATTCCTATGGAGGGACAGAAAGAGCCCAGTACACTGGAAGAGTGCTGTACCAGCAGCTTTATTCATAATGCAGAAGCCGGGTGCCTGATACAGAGATTGGCGGGGGTACAGAGGTCTGACCCCCGAGATCTCATACTGTTCCCCTATCCTGTGGATAGATGAAACGTTTATTTTTCCCCCTGGAAACCTCTTTAACCTTCCCGGCCTCACAGAGTGCAGAGACAGACAGCCAGAGACATCTTTACATCAGTCATCTCGGAAGAGAGGGAGGAGACTGAGGAGCAGTTTTCTGTGTCTTCTGCAGAAAGCAGCAGGCTCAGGACTAGGGACTGAAAAGGTAATGACATGTATGGAATTGCCAGTCTCCAGGTAGGAGAAAGATTTAACATGTATTTTACCTGAGTGGAATACTTAAATAGTAGTATATGCACATCATATAACAGATAAGGCAATCATTGTAGCACTAGGTCAGCACACATTGAACAACATAAACCAAGTTTACTTCATCATGTACACAACTGACTGCAACAGCCCCAACACCATCTATAGTTAAAGTTGTGGCACACTGGACAGTGCCCCTCAAAATACACACATAAGAACAAACTACTGAACTGGACTATAGATACTCAAAAACGCAGCAATGTTATCACTCACAGTCATACTTTTCGTCTTTCAGAGTACAATCCTGTATTAGATCTGGAATACAATGTAGGAATTTTTTTGCAACCTTTCACTATGTGCTACATAACTACTGAAACTCTTAAGAGGATTTAAATGTTCTTACAGGTATACTCCTTGTGAGGGGTTTTCCTGTATCTGGGCTTTATCGTGCAGAGCGCAGTGGTAGTGATAGGACCTGCGACATGTCTTCATCTCACACCCAATTGTTGCACCAGGACAGTGACACAAGGTGCACACCTAGGAAGATAACCAGACAAAAAGGGATTAGAGAACAAATCCATAGCACAGTGTACTGAGGCAAGTGGGGAGAGTGGCACTTGATTGTTTTAGCTCCTGTGTGCTGTAAGGTTTTTGCTGTGGATTTTGGCTAAGGGTCTGATATGGGGCAGTGTATAGATGCAAACGAGTGCCGATAAGAGAGATTGGCACTCGTTTGCAGTGCCTTTACAAGGCTTGATTAAACACGTGGCCGGGCCACACAAACGATCACTATCATTCGTGTGGCCATTAACATCCACTGCTATTGGCTGCACATCTTGCGTTCACACAGGGAGATGTGAGGTCGGTAGAGATAAATTTACCGCTGAACAGAACACAGTGCAGCAGTCTTCCAAACCCGAACAGCCAGCAATTCGGGGAGTCCCCCTTCTTCAGATTATGGACAAAATACCTACATTATTTGTTCATAATCGGAAAGGGGACACCCATTTTGGTGTGTGTATGAGTATCTTCACATTCCGCCAGCAGTGGCTTTTTTCCTGGCGATGCCACAGCAGGTCTGGTTATTATGTTATGTCTGATAATAGACCCTGGGCCAGGTAGACCGGCAGGGGGGGTCCGGGAATTTAACAAATAAATAATACTTACTAGTCCTAGTGCCTCTGCTGCACCGTCCCCAGGTCCCGCTGATGGCCGCCGGTTGTAATCTGGGTACGTCACATACCCAACTTTTCCAGCTGCAAGGCCACGGCCCGGCAGAGGTGTTGTCCCGCCCTAGTGACTGGCTGAGTGAATCTGCCGGATATGTGACATTGCAGCTGGAAGAGATGTAGAAGGCCAACGGCTGTCAGCTGGACCCAGCTGCAGTGCTGCGGGGACACGAGGGTAGGAGAGTATACTTTGCTACTTATTAAGTTCCTGCACTCCCCTGCCTTTTGGCTTTAATTTTCTTATTCACAGGACTTCTCCTTTAACTCTGGCAACAATAAAATACACTTTGATTTTCGCAGAAATGCAGCAGCAATCTTCGCAACATACCAGTTTCTTGCCCCTTCTCAACTCCTTCTGTATGTCTTCTATGGAAAACCCACCAAGGTTTTCACTGTCAGATTGTGAGGACACGAGTGCAGAAGAAAACAGCTAAGAAAATAATGAGAAGTCATCATCAGTACTCAGTTTAATTATGAATTCGCTATACTTCAGATACACCAAGTTTACCAGGACAGAAAACCTAAGTATAGATAGTGAGAGACAAGCTGTATGCCTCAAAAGAGACATTATAACTCACACAGTAAGGAAAATGTAACTATAAAAGGTAACAGTTTCCTCAAGAAGTGGTACCAACCAAACATCTGTGGTGTGCTGCCACCTTCTGGTTACTGGACATCAGTAGCTGCCCGCATTCTTTTTCTATGTTCGACCTGCAGAATCCACATTTACGTTGCCGCAATGACCCTTTTTTCTGTCCAGAAGAGCCTGACATGTTCTGCAGCTCGCTCTATGCCAAGTTCACAAGAAACTGGAGAGAAAAAAATAAAAGTATACTTTAAACTTCTGGTAATATAACATATTATTCAGCTACAGATACCATACCCATCGGATGGCCAACAGCTATTCCTCCCGATACCTCTATAACATGAATATTCGGGTCAGCAAAGCATTCAGGTGTTGTCTATGGGGAGGGGAAAGCTGCTGTCAGACTCTCTGGTGGCAACTTACCTCTCTGAGAACATGATGGCATGTTGAAATCCCACATGCTCCATCCTCCTCATAACCAATAGCCTCTATCTGAGGAGAGTCAGGAGACCCCATAAAATCAGCATGTACTGCCAATATTTTGTGTGTTTATGGGGGCCTTTCGACCTGAAGATTCCACTCTCCCGCATTACTCTCTTTTCCCTTTAAAGACAGGGATCATTCTTGTGCTTATCAGAAAAGTGGCTACACATGTAATAAAAAAGGCTTATATGGGGAAAAGGAAAGGTATTACCTGTTTTCCTCCTATACTTCTACCCTTGGCACATGTATGGAGAATACCTGCTGAGATCAGAGGGTGCAGGTACCAAGTCACAATCAGGTTCAGGCAAAAATAGGTCTGCACATGATGTCAGCTTAACATAGGCAACAGTAAAACTCCACCAATAGGCCCCCTTATCCACACCAGCTTTCCACCACATGTTTTGCATGCTGGTCATGTGCTTTAAAGGAGAAGTCTGGCGAAATTTTTTGTTGAAGTGTTGTATTGCCCCCCTAAAGTTACACAAATCATTAACAGCTATTCTTCTGAATGACTGCTGTGTAATATTAGGTTTCTTCCGCCTTCTTCTGGATGCCCATGGTATCACACCCATTAAAGGGGTTATCCAGCACTACAAAAACATGGCCACTCTCCCCCTACTGTTGTCTCCAGATTGGGTGGGGTTTTGAAACTCAGTTCCATTGAAGTAAATGGAGCTTAATTGCAAACTGCACTGGAGACAACAGTAGGGGGAAAAGTGGCCATGTTTTTGTAACGCTGGATAACCCCTTTAAGCCGTTTGGTGTAGGTGCCAGGAGCGATCAGCTGGTCTCTGAAGAAACTCAGTAACTGAAATGTGTTCAATGGGAACCTTCATGCTGCCAAAAGCACAGGCAGCATGGACAACAACAGGCAGCCCTACCACAATGATGTATGATTCAAAGTGGCACAGGGTGGCATGGTCGCCTTGGAACGATGGGGTTGTGGGTTTCCTCTGAGTACTCCAGTTTCCTCCCACACAGCCTGATGTTGACACTTAGGGGAAGATTTATGAAAGGGTGTAAATATACACCTGGTGTAAACTGCCCACAGCAACCAATCACAGCTCAGCTTTCAGCTCTGGTAAAATATAAGAGGAGCTGTGATTGGTTGTTGTGTGCAGTTTACACCAGGTGTATATTTACACCCTTTAATAAATCTCCCCCTTAGAGTGCATTTACAGACAGATTTATCTGATTGATTTTGGAAGCCAAAGCCAGGAATGGACTGCAAAAGAGGAGAAATCTCAGTTTTTCTTTTATGACCTGTTCCCTGTGTATCGTCTGTTCCTGGCTTTGGCTTCAAAAATCTGTCAGATGAATCTGTCTGTGTAAAGGCACCCTTACATTGTGGGCCTCACTGGGGACAGGGACCAATGTGAGTGATGACTAGCTCCATACAATATGCTTGCATCATTTACATAGAAGTTATTATTCACCTTGGTTATGTCATATCAGAGAAATCAGACTGGGGGTCTCTCAGCCCTGACTGACATCTCTCTCCATATTGGTGTATAGATCTATCAGGGTCCGCAGACCACCCTGTTCCCTGCTGACTTCATACTAATGATCTCTTTGAAACGTCACAGCCACGGTCCGCCATTGTGAGAGGTGGTCAGGGTTACATGCTGCCTGTGGTGACAGGCTTCCTGTGACTATTCCCAGGCTCAGCGGAGAGCTTATGGGCACAGGGTAAATCTCACATACATATACATTACAAGGAGGATGTCATGAGGCTGTGGTGCTTAAAGGGGAGATCCCAAGAATAAAGTAGATCCCTTATCCGCATGACAAGTATGTGATCTGCGGGGGTCCGACTTACCATGAGAATTCATATTCATCACAGTGATAACCTGTCTGACCTATACCAGGACAGGACTCCAGCTATACCAACTCTTTCACCATGTATATGTGCCAGGCCTGTTACCTAGCAACCAGTGGGTGACTACTCCAGAGAGCCATAGTGCAGTAGGGTATTAGACATGTACAGTCTGCACCAGGTGGGATCTCGGGTGACAGCACCTGCTGACAGCTGTGCCCTAAGGCTGACAGCCCCCCAGATAGCTCAGCACTCTGCTGGCTGACAGCCCCCCCCAGATAGTTCAGCACTCTGCTGGCTGACAGCCCCCCCAGATAGTTCAGCACTCTGCTGGCTGACAGCCCCCCCAGATAGTTCAGCACTCTGCTGGCTGACAGCCCCCCCAGATAGTTCAGCACTCTGCTGGCTGACAGCCCCCCCCCCAGATAGTTCAGCACTCTGCTGGCTGACAGCCCCCCCCCCAGATAGTTCAGCACTCTGCTGGCTGACAGCCCCCCCAGATAGCTCAGCACTCTGCTGGCTGACAGCCCCCCCAGATAGCTCAGCACTCTGCTGGCTGACAGCCCCCCCAGATAGTTCAGCACTCTGCTGGCTGACAGCCCCCCAGATAGTTCAGCACTCTGCTGGCTGACAGCCCCCCCAGATAGTTCAGCACTCTGCTGGCTGACAGCCCCCCAGATAGTTCAGCACTCTGCTGGCTGACCGCCCCCCAGATAGCTCAGCACTCTGCTGGCTGACAGCCCCCCAGATACCCCCACACCTCGCCCTACGCCCCACGCCCCAGCGCATCACGTGACCCGCCCCCCAGCAGTGGCTCATGCATCCCGCCCCAGAGTCCCCCAGCATCCTCATTCCCCACAATGGGATCCGGCGGGAGTCCCAGGCTGCCCGGCCTCCCGCGCCTCTCCAGGAGGCGGGCTCTGAAGCCGTGACAGTGCGGCGCTGAGCAGCAGCGGCGGCGTCTCCCCCGGGCCTGTCCTCCGGCCACACTCACCCGCTGAGCCCCGCTCCCCTGCTGCCAGCACTGTCACTCTTATTCCAGGAACAGCTCCGTAATCTCTAGTGTTTGTTTCCTTTCATTCGAAGACGCACGACGTGCTGACGTCACGCCCAACGGCGGGAAGAGCCGTCACACGCCCCCCTGCACGCACGCCGCGCATTAACCCCTCAGTGCCCGCAGGCTGGTAGGCTTCCGCACAATGGAGAGCGGAGTGTGACTCACTGCCTATTGTGTATGACGGCTATGGCTGCCAGGAAGGCTCTGAGTCACTGCCCAGTCACCTGCCTTCCCTGAGCACCGAGATTTATTACATCGAAAGTCACAGCCATTACACTGCTCACGGCTGTCACCCTCTTCTGCCATACTTATCATCTGCTGTATGTCCTGCAGGAAGTGGTGCATTCCGAGGAATGCTCTCTGCTGCCATCTCTGACTGTCCAGAGCAGCAGCAAATCCCCATAGAAAACATCTGCTCTGAACAATTCCTGGCAGCAGAGAGCACTGTGTCAGACTGAAAACACTTCCTGCAGGACATACAGCAGCTGATAAGTATGGGAAGATTTGGGATTTTAAAATAGAAGTAAATTACAAATAAAACTATACAACTTTCTGATATCAGTTGATTTGAAAGAAAAAGATTTTCACTGGACAAGCCCTTTAAAGCCAATAGAACATGCATGGGGAACCTGCTGACATACTGGCCAAGCATTCATACAATGGGGAGAGAAGCGGGAGGGGGTCCTTGTATACATCATCTAATACTGATGTATGTTCTACATAAATAACCACTTTGCCATTCCACACTGGGGAGCGCCTACTGGTTGCCTCTGGACACATAGGAAATGCCCACTTAGGCATAGTGGCCAGTGACTGGCTGACTATGTATATACCCTGTATATTGGGGGGCAAGCAGGAACTGCTCCGCAGTGGGGACTGGCATTGGGAGGGGATCAGCAGCAGATGAGTACAGTGGTACCTTGGTTTAAGAGTAACTTGCTTTAAGAGCGTTTTGGTTTAAGAGCTCACAGTTTTCCAAAATTGTGACTTGGTTTAAGAGCATCGCTTTAGTTTAAGAGCTCCCTGTACTGGGTGGGAGTGTGAGTTAGGGAGGGGCATGGTATGCATAGCGGGGTCTGCAGCACAGTACTCTGACCCAGGAAGTCTCCCTCACCTTCCAAATCATAGCAGATCCACTTCAGGCTGGGGCTTGCATCCAGGGACAGGACTGTGGAGGTAATCTCTTCATAGCTGTAACCCCTGTCTCCTTGGACAGAGAGTGCTGCTATACTGTGCCCACATATTCCCATGCTGAACAAACACCCCTTCCCCATTGCTGTCATGTGACCTCTGACAGCTTTCCTGCTTCTCTATTCTAGCCCGTTGTACTACGCTACTGCATTATGGGGATCTGCAGTTCCATCCTGTATCTACAAACTGCTGCTGTGTTATCAGGGTTATGCAGTTACTATACATTATACATCACATGCTGATTGTTATACTGTACAGTAACTTATAATATCACATATTCTGCTGTTTCTGAATGTTTGTTTCATCTGTTTTACATGTTATTCAGAATAATAAATCATTATTTTTGGGGTGTGGAACCAATTATCTGCATTTCAATGATTTCTTATGGGAAAATGTGCTTTGGTTTAAGAGTGGATTTGGATTACAAGCACGGTCCCAGAACCAATTATGCTCGTAATCCAAGGCACCACTATACTTTTTTTTTTTTTTTTCTTCATCTCACCCTGAATACTTTTATATATTGTCTAAACTAATTCTCTGGACTACCCCTTTAATGAATAGAAGTACCCAGGCTGTAAACAGTTATATAACAGTATATAGCAGTTGGTGTACTTGTAGTATGTAGTAAATATAACCTTCATTGTAAGATGCCTGACAAAATGTTTTGTTTAAATGGACATCACTTGAAGATGGGTGGTCACCCGCTAATTAAATTGCCAAATAAACTGGCATGACTAGTGTGGCTCATTATAGGTCCGTCTGAAATATATAGAGACATCTTTCTCACCATACACAGCACTATGTGATGCTATGCACAGAAGCAGCCAGTTATTGTAGTTGGAAAATCCCTTTATTCCACTGGGGATTTCCTAATTAACAAACAGTTTTGCTATATGTTTTATGTGCAGATGTGGTGCAGCTATGTAAAGGTTACGGTAATGCACAGATAGGGGTTTTCCAGGCAAAATTGATTGATGTCCTATCATTAGGATATGCTATTAAAGGAGTAGTGCGGCGCTCAGCAATAATTCACAGAATAACACACATTACAAAGTTATACAACTTTGTAATGTATGTTATGTCTGTGAATCGCCCCCTTCCCGTGTCCCACCACCCCTGCCCGTGTACCCGGAAATGTGGTGCATTATACATACCTGATCCGCGTCGCGCCCGTCCGCCATCTTGTGCCAAGACATCATCTTCTAGAGGCCGGCCGAACAGCTCATGCCGGCCCTGATGCCGGCCCCCCTCTGCCGCGTCATGACTGTGCTCAGCCGCGATTGGCGATATGCTCAGCCAATCGCGGCTGAGCATCTGATGATGCCCTAAGAGGACGTCATTCTCTGAAGATCAGAGACGGGGGTCGACACGCGTCAGGTATGTATAATGCACAATACTTCCGGGTACACGTGCGGGGGTGGTGGGACACGGGGAAGGGGGCCAATCACAGACATAACATACATTACAAAGTTGTATAACTTTGTAATATGTGTTATTCTGTGAATAATTGCTGAGCGCCGCACTACCCCTTTAACAGCTGGCACCACTGATCTGCAAGGCTTCGGCTGTCTAATCGACAGACGATTAGAGGGGGTTTCGGGGTGTCTGCACCATTCCGAAGAGCTGTTACTAGCCTAGTAAACCTATTTCATGGGAATCTTTCGCTCTATATATGTATATCAAATATACGATGACAGGCCGCCGTTGTGTAACGCAAGCGCCGCTGACGTGGAACGCAAGCCAGAGATGACGTTGGCGGAGCGCAGGTCTTTGAATCACGACCCTCTGGGCGTGATTACGGCGCTGGAAGCCGCCCAGGACCATGACTAGTTCAGCCCACCATGACTACTTGGGGCTGATTAGCATACAGCGCAGGACTTCACAAATGTACGATTGAGGGCTAATAAAGGGGGGGACGGAGGGGACAGGGGGATGTTTGGGAAGCGTGCTGGGTGATGCACGTTTCCTTATCAATGGGGGCAATTTCGGCGTGATTGGTTCCCTTTAAAAGGCTCACATGCTGCAGATTTGTTTCAGAAATTTCTATCACTGTTCTATTTATCTGTATGTAGTTTACACAAATGCATACACATTTAGATGGATGCAACAGATGTAGACATTTCTGTAAGGAATCTTACATGTGAATACAAAGACACTTATGACCAGATTCCAACAAATCCTGAAGAATCCTAGAGACCAAAAATGGCTCCTGTCAAGTTTGTGATTTTTGATTGCCAGAATAATCTTACGAGCTACAATATTTTCTCAACATAGATATGAGCGAACCTTGAGCCTGCTTGGGTCTGTCTAACCTTCTTTAGCAACCAGTATTCAAATGCTGCACACTTGGTTTCAGATGGACCCTAGTGTGCTCGAGATGCACTCATCTCTGGCTGAATCATAAAAATGGCTGTTAAAAAAAACAGACTACTGCTAATAGAAGGAAAAAGTACAATAAAAATGGATACATAGAACTTTTTCAGTTTGGTTATATTTTATACACAAAACTATTACTTTTCATTAATGTAGAGTTTCCGTAACAAGTCCAGTTCAGCCACATCTTGACCATGCTGATGTCTTTCCAGCTGCCTCTCTTCCTTCAGAGTCTCTATTTCTTTCAGCAACTTTTTTATTTGTCCCTCGTACCTAAGTTTTGTCTTTTCTGAAGCAATGATGACTTTAAGTTCCTGCCGCTGCTGTAAAGTATTCAGCTCCTGCTGCAGATCTGTATTTTGGAGCTGGAGACGTCGTATCTCCTCTGCGGCTTTACTCAAGCTTGTTGTAAGTTCTTGCACCCCGGCACATTTTCTATGCACGTCTTTCCTCAGGGCCTGCAGATCGGCCTCCTTTTTCTCCCCCTCTTTCTTCAGTTGATTAATCAGGACACTTTTACATTCATTGGCTCTTTTTGATGCTGCCAATGCTGTTTTCAGAGCCTCCAATTCCCTTTCAGTCTCCTTTTGTTTGGCCTTCAATTCAGATATCTCAAGCTTGCAAGCACTAAGCTGAAGGCTGAAATGAGCTCCCTCAGAATGTTTTTTATTCATTTCGGATCTTAAGAGATTTAATTCTTTCTCGTTCCATATACAATACCCGCTGCTGTTACTGGTTGTAGCAGAGTCATTGTCCGCTTTCTGATAGGACTCACAGGTGGCATGTTGGGCTGGAGCTGGCAGGTCCTGCACCAAAGACTCTCGAACGATCATCTTAGACAAGAGGTCTCTTTTCTTCTTTTTTTCTTTTTCTTGAAACTCGCACAATGCAGCCCTGTAGATTGCTTCCACCTTCTGGGCTCTCTCCTTCCCCTGTTTTTCCATTATCAGCAGTTCTGGCTCAAAACTTCCATGTAAGAAATCTTCTGCGGTGAAGTGTGGAGAGAACAGCTCCTCAACCCAATGTTTTTTACTGTTTTCCATCTTTTACCAATCGAGGTTTTTTTTATGAGACAGGTATCCTTTTAAAAGGAGAAGTCCGGCCATTTTTATCTTTTGGCAGCTGTCAAGGGAAAAGTTAATACAGAACACTAACCTCTCTACGTTCCCGTGATGAGGGGAAAAATGCCTTTCCGCCTGATGGATTGCCCGCTCAGCCAATCGGTGACTGCAGCGGTGTCCTGCCCCAGTCACTGATTGGTTGAGCGGACATTAACCAACCAGGTCGTGACTTGGGCTGGGGGAAGATCCCAGATTGGTAATGCGATGCATGAGAGGCGAGTTAAAGGGAACCTGTCACCCCCCGTGCCGGGGCGACAGGCTCCCGACCCCCGTTACAGCCCCCTATACTCACCTGATCCCGCCCGGTCCCTCTTCTGGATCCGGTCGGGTCACGAAGATATCAGCCGCTGCAGCCCGGAGCGCGCGCTGAGAGATGAGTCCAACGCTCATAGAGAATGACGGAGCGCTGGACTCTCCGTCATTCTCTATGAGCGTTGGACTCATCTCTCAGCGCGCGCTCCGGGCTGCAGCGGCTGATATCTCCGTGACCCGACCGGATCCAGAAGCGGGACCCGGCGGGATCAGGTGAGTATAGGGGGCTGTAGCGGGGGGTCGGGAGCCTGTCACCCCGGCACGGGGGGTGACAGGTTCCCTTTAAGCTTGTTTTTTATGTCCTCCCTGCCTTCTTAAAAAAAAAAAAAAAAAAAAAAAAAAGTCCTCACACCAGACTTCTCCTTTAAGGGGTAAAGCTTATTGCTTACTCTCTGTAAGGTGTTATGCACACAGCTGTATTATGGTTCATTTGTTTTTTTCAATGGTGAAGTCTGAAAGGTCGGACCCCCACTGATTCTGAGAAAGAAGGAGGCACAATGCCGATTCAGTGTTAGAGCCCCATTCATTGTTTTTCCCTGCACTGTGCATAAAAGACTGATAGGAGGTCACATCACTGACTCATTCTCAGGATTGGTGAGGGTCCCAGAGGTTGCAACCTACTGATCATAAAGTTACCACATATCCTAGTGATTGAAATATCCCTTTGAGTTTTACATCAGCAATAATGTGAGAAATTGAAAAGGCTTCTATAGGAACACGGCTCTGTAATGCGCCATCCAATGGAAAAACTACCCTTTTTACTTTCAGAAACTATATAAATCTGTGTGCCTCTGTAAGGAATCAGAGAGTTACAAGGGTATAGAAAAAGTCTGCACATGCAATATTACACCTTTGTACAACTCTGTGGTTGTACAAAGATTAAACATGTGCATATGTTATAATACTGCAGAGAACAGAGACAGGTCATGCAATTGCTGGGACTCCTGGCTATATGACTATTGCACTGCTAGCACTAGCTGGTAGCAAGACTTGGTTGTGTGTTCTTCAGGCCATAAACTGGTAATAAATATGATGCTGCTGAGGTGGGAGTAAAAGAAAAAACATACTTACCTAATGCCACTCCCCCGCAGCTTCTGTTTTTCTGGTCCTCCATTCTTCTGTCTTGTTCCAAGAAGAGCTTTGGGTACAGGGCCTGCTGCCTCAGCCAATCCCAGACTGCAGCAGTGTCCCACCTCTGCCAGTGAGTGGTTAAAGCGGTGGGTACTGCACTGATTGTGAGACTGGTAGTAATTGAATGGGAACTACATAAGACTGAGGCTAGGTAAGTATGTGTATTTTTCTACTTTTCTCTGTCTCAGCAGCAAATGATTTCTTAATACAAACACTGGAATATCCCTTTAATACTAAAGGTTACACAGTAAAAAAAAAAAAAAAAAAAAAAAAGAGACATATGTCCATCAAGTTTAACCAAGTAGGGGAGAAAGAAGATGTCTGGGTGAATAAAAGGGATGGGATATAAGGTTGTTTTAGTCATATGATAACTATTTATGCAACAATGTCCTAGCCTGGGAACAATAATGAGAAATGTTACGCTATGTTGCAAATGAGAACTTCTCAAGAAAAGCCACTCAAAATAATGCAGAACAAAGTTCCAGGCAACTCTGTCAGAACTCCTCTGCTATACACACAGATTGGGCAGTTCCAGAAGACTTTATGCCCCATGGAGACCAAGGGAAAAAAACAAGATTTCTCTAAATTCCTCAGGTTTTGTAACCTTAAAATATTCATAGAGCCAAATAAAAAAAAATTCTTCCCTTGATGAACTGTACAGCAGGAGCCCAAAGATGACAGTGTCACATACAGTAGTTTTTACAGACTTTGAATACCACATATTTTACTATGGGACTGCATATAACTCCATGTGTCATACATTATATGCAACTACAATAATGAGAACATTTTGTAGTTTTAATTTTTTTGTGAAATTTTTTTTATCGAACTACTAAAGTGGAACCCTTGTTACGTCTCTTTAAGGCTAGGTTCACACTGCGTTTTTGCAATGATTTGTGTGCATCCGTTTTTCCACTGACTTTCATTGTAAAAAAAAAAACGGATCAAAATAGATCTGTTTTTTTTAACGGACACAAAAGTAGTGTCAGCTATGTTTTTGTGTCCATCAAAAAAAAAAAAAAAACAGATCTGTTTTGATCCGTTTTTTTTTTTTTTTAGCCTTACCAGGGGAATGGCCCGATCAGAGCCATGTGTAAAAGGCAGAGCAAACAAAAGCTGTTTTACCTGCTGTTCACATTGATTGTGCGGGCCTAAAAATCATCATTTGTTGGCTCCACATCTTCCTTCATAAGGGTGCGTTCACACATACAGGATCCACAGCAGATTTGATGGTGCAGATTTGAAGTTGAAGATTCAAAGCAAATCAAATCTGGGCCATCAAATCTGCTGCGGATCTGCTGCAAAAGAGTAAACTGTTCACTCCACTCTTTATTTTTCTCATTTTGATGACTTTGAACCCTTTTCTATTCTTGGAACTTTTTTTTTTTTTGCTAATACAGTCATTTGTAATTTAACTTCATTAAATTAAATGTATTTTAAGGGACAACACAGACACCTCTTCTGCACCGACGTTTCTGTTCCCAACTTCAGGGGTAACTAATCTACTTTATTAAAGAAAAGTATTAGTGAAAAATGTAAATCTTTTTTTTTTTTAGTCTCTGCAAATGTTTGCTGCAAAAAAAAGTAGTGTCCAATCAGTGTGCACATTTGTAGATTATCCTATTGGCAACACATGATGTACAGTAATGTCATGTTGGCCATAAGGCACTATGAAGCAAGCTCAGATGCTGACCAGATCCCAAAATAATTTCAGACCCCAGTCTAAAGCAAAAAAAAAAAAAAAGCGCACACAGAGCAGACATGTAGTGACACACACCAGGTCTGGACATCCGAGCATTGTGACTTTATGTGCGCTGGCATTAGGACCTAGTCCAGTGGTGCCCTTAGAAGACAAGTCTGCAGATGTATGAGGACTAGTGATGAGCGAGTACTAAAATGCTCGGGTGCTCGGTACTCGAGACAAATATTTCCCGATGCTCGGGTGCTCGTTTCGAGTAACGAACCCCATTGAAGTCAATGGGAAACTCAAGCATTTTTGCAGGGGACCCAAGCTTGGCCCAGGGAAGGTTGCGTGAAAACCTGTCAACCTCAGAATGAGATGGAAACACCACGGAAATGGACAGGAAACAGCAGGGTCAGCATGTATGGATGTCTCTGAGGCTGCCTAATCGCACCATTACCATTACTAAAAAAGAAAGCAACCCTGCAGATGACAACAAATACTGGTCAGACTAGTTTTTGGAGGTAGTCGTATAGAGTCTGTGTGTAAGTGGTGCTTTATGGTGTATGCCACCTCTTAAACAGGACAATGAGCAGTGAGGTTCTATGGAGCTGTACTACAAACCACAGCAATACAATGTACAACAGCAGCAGCACTAGCTACAAAAAAAGGACTTCTTTGGGGTCTGTATACACCACCTGCTGTCACCGTTCTGCCAGCAGTCCATCACCGCTGCACTGCAAGTCCCAGCCAGCAGCCTGGAGTACTCCGAACAAAGGGCTGTTGGATTCTTTCTCTAGTATTCCCTGCCAACAGGAATGCTAATTTCCACCCTAAGGCTCTCCCTGACAAGCAGCAGCTCTGTCCCTATTCTCTTCCAGCATGAATGTGAGGCGAACACCACCGGCCCAGATTCTTATATGACCGGGTCATCTGATCTGGCCAACCAATCGCTGCTATCGACATGTAGGGTTCCCACGTCATCGCACGATGTACCAAAGAGTCTCCTGCATGTTTATTGGCTGAGAAATTGCGCCCAAACTTGCTGGAAAAGGATGATGCCATTTTCTCGAGTATCGCGAGATGCTCGTCCGAGCATCGGGCACCTTCGAGTACCTTATTACTCGAACGAGTACCAAGCTCGGATGAGCATGCTCTTGGCTTTGATTTGAATGATGCAAATAAAATCTGACTAATAACTGTCTAGTTACAGATAATAATATGAAAGTGTTGCTGAGCAAACATTATAGCCTCTAAAACATAAAGGGAATCAGCCGGCGGAGAGGGAAGCGGGAGCATGTAGGGACGAGTGGCGGATTTCACATCGAGTTTTCCTACACAATTATTCTGTGTGCATATATTCTTAAAGTGACTGTACCACCAGGCCCAGGATGACAGACTGGAGGCAGGCCGACCCGCCCCCAGTGGGAAGAAACCCCAGCCCCTCCATGACGTGACTTCATTAGAATCAATGGAACCCTATCATAGAGGGGCGGGGGTTTCCCCCCACTAAGGGTGGGTCAGCCCGCCTCCAGTGCTTCAGCCTGGGCCTGGTGGTACAGTCACTTTAAAGGGGAACTATCAGTAGGTTAGACCAATCTAACATGCCGATAGCCCCCTAATGCGTACGAGCGCCGAGGAGGAAGCTATGTCTCTTACCTTCCTCCTCTGCACTGTTCCCGGGCAGTTAGTAGTTTCCTTGTAGTAGAATCCTTGTCCGGAGAACCGTTAGGAGCACTGCCGGCCCCAATTGCGCTGAGCTGGCCCGCCCACTCCATTGATCATCATTAAATAATGGGGGAGAGGCATTGCTCCAAGCCGAGGATTCAACTACTTACTGCACAAGAACTGTGCCGAGACATACCTTCTTCCTCTGCGCCCCATGTGCATTAGGGGGCTATCAGCAGGTTACCTGCTGATAGTTCCCCTTTAAGCTACCAAACATTGTTAGTACACTGAAAACAAAATTTAATTAACTCCTGCGCTGTCTGGAAATGTGGCTCAACTAGGAGCAGTCTGTGGATCCCAAGTAGTCATGGTGCTGGGGCTCGCCTCTCAGGGCGTGATTCACAGTGCTGCACCATCACTGCATCACAGAGAGACGGCCTGGCAGCCCGTAACTGTAAGGGTGATGATACAGCCCATAGAGGTGTGATTATAGCACTGGCCAGCTCCACGACTACTTGGGATCATGTACACCCATACATGCTGATTGTCTTCCCTGGGGCAGATGGGACTTTGCAGAAAGCCAATGCGACACGTCACATCACTAGAAATATCCAATATTGGTTGGAAGAAAATAATCAAAATTTCCAAGTACTACCCTGGCTTCCTAATTCCCCAGACTTGAATCCAATCTTTGGGATAACCTGGATGGTCGCGTTTGCTCTATAGATCCTCCCGCTCCAGCTGCTGTGGGGTGCACGGCAGTCAGTATGTCTCCAGACACCTGCGGCAATCTACCAGGACCTTACTGCACCAACACGAGCCCATCTAGCTGCTGTCTGCACAGTATAGGAGGTTACTCTGTGGTCATGATAATAATAATGTGACTCCATTGTGTATATTTACAAGACTGCCCTACAACACATACCAAACAGCAATGTGTGAGCTTGTCACCAGGTTTTCCTGTATACCTAAAAATTAAATCTCAAAAAACAAGAATGCAGAGGTGAGAGACCCATTAGACAGGCAATATCTGCCATTCAGGAGACTGGGAAAGTTGGGTGACAGCTCCTTAGGGAGCTGCAATGGCTTATAGTGGGGACAGAAGTATAATTACCAAGTTGTTTGAGAAATGGGCAGAAGTGAAGGTGATATGGCCTATACCTAGCATGGTAGACAGTTTTTAAGCAAGTCTTAACCAACATGGATGCCACATATAACAATACACACTGTATACTGCATGGTTCCTTAACCTGTGCTGGGAGTGTAGTCGTTCAGCTACATGAGAGTCACAGGCTGAGGAACACTACAATGTATTCTGTCCCCATAGATACAGCCCCAGCTCCTCACCCTCCGCATCAGCCGGGAATCCTGCTCCTCTCTGGGACTCAATGGCAGAGATTTAAACCCGCGCATGCGCAGTGTCGCATCCCGTACGGGAAGTAGCCGCACGGCACTCATCCTAGCAGCCACACGCCGCAGCCCCGACCTAGCAACCAGCGAGCACGTGACCTGCACCAGCCACTAACTTTGAAGCTAGTGCCAGGGACTTGGAGAACATAGCATGACTGATATCACGTGGTCCCTGACTGTAGAGGTTGATGAGGAGAGTGTGGTGGGGGCTGTGAGATGTTTGTGTCCCAGTGCACTGGTGTCTTTATTGCACACAGTAACTTATATGACTGATCCTAATAAAGCATCATATATCATATTAAATCTACCAGAATGTTGCTGGAACAGCTGAGATGTTGAAGGAATTATCCAGGTTTACATGAACATAGCAGTTTGGATTTCTCCCCAAAACAGCGCCACATCTGTCATCAGGTTGTGTATGGTATTACAACCTCGCTTTATTCTCTATAATGGAACCAGGCTGCGATACCGCACACAAACTGAGGACAAGAGTGGCGCTGTTTCTGGAAGAAAGTAGCTATGTTTTTCTAATCCAGGATAACCTTTTTAGGCTATGTTCCAGCACAGTATTTTTGCTTGGTATTTTGCAAATAAAACCAGGAGTGGATTAGAAACACAGAAAGGTTCACACGACGTTGTAATTAAGTGGATGGTCATCTTTTAATGGCAAATAAATACTGTTATTTTAAAACAACTGTTATTTGCCATTAAATGGCGGCTATCCACTAAATTTCAATAGTGTGTGAACATAGCCTCTCTGTGTTTCCAATCCACTCCTGGTTTTGGTTGAAAAATACTGAGCAAAAATACTGTGTGTGAACATAGCCTAAGGGTGCCTTCACACGTAGCGGTTTTGCAGCGGATTTCACGCTGTTAATTTGCAAATCTGCTGCGGATACAGTGCCTGTTCATTCCTATGAGAATACATACTCGCAGCGGGATTGACATTGTTAATTCCGCTGCGAGTATGTGCTCTCATGGGGATGAATGACAATGGATCCGCAGTGGATTTTGCAGCGTGAAATCCACTGCAGATCCGGTATGTGTAAAGGCACCCTAAGGATGTGTTTACACGTACAGGATCCGCAGCAGATTTGATATCAATGTAACTAAATAATTAAAGCATCAAATCTGTGCCATCTGTGCGGATCCTTTACGTGTGAACGCCCTTGTCCCCTATGTCCCCCCCCTAAGATTGCGGGGGTACTCCTTTGTTTTGAATACAGATGCAGGTCGACATGTGACCCACAGCTCTATTCATTCACTTTGGAGCCGTGGCAGGAGCAGGGGGACGACTTTGACACTGGGGGGCGGAGGGGGGGGGATGTAGGGGGGTTCGGTGGTGTTCACAAAGGTCAGACCTCGCCACAATCTTTTACTTGGGGACAAGTTTGTTTTAATTGGGGAACCCCTTCTCCAACTAACTCTCATGGTGGAATCCACAATGAAATATGCCATTGAAGTCAATGTGACCCTGTATTTCTGCTCCAGATCTGCCACATGAATGCTCATCTTAATCTTGAAACCATTTGCAGGAAACATTTATGTAGCTCTGCTATTCTGTTGAGGTCACACACAGCAGTTTTTGTTGTTGTTTTTATGTTTGGAAAATTACGCAGTTTTTGTGCCACAGCCAGACACGGATTCAAAAAGTTAAAAACATATAAAGAGAGGACTAGTACTTTTCTTTTATGTTGGATCCACTTCTGGTTTTGGCACAAATATTACAGTGGTAGTTTTTCAAAACATAGCCACTAGCTGACTACATTCAGGCCATATAAGTTAATGGGGGTCGTATATGTCCATGCACAGATACATCAGCACACAATTTTGACAGGGTGCCCACATATCTGTGCCTCAGAATCTTGGTGTGAATGCCTCCTTATGGGGGAAATCTGGATGTCATTATGAGGCTATGTTCCCACTTTGGGAATATATTGGGCCGCCTTGTTAAATAGGCGGCCGATAATAATGATCATTGTCATTGTTATCGGCTGTCTATGCTATGAGGTGACTGTCTTCCCCGATATGTTCCAGAAGTGGGAACATAGCCTGAGAGTGTAGTCTAATGCTGGGTTTACACGGGACGATAATTGGCCCGATCGCACGATTAATGATGTCGGAGTAACGATTTTTTTTATTTAACGATCAGCGTTTAGACGGTATGATATTTTAAGATCGCCCGCCCGCAGCCCGGCCTACCCGCAGCCCGGCCCCCCGCTCATCCGCAGCCCCCTGCGCTGCCCCGATCGCCACCCCCGCCACCCCGATCGCCACCCCCGCCGCCCCGATCGCCACCCCCGCCACCCCGATCGCCATCCCCGCCGCTCCAATCGCCACCCCCACCACTCCCGCTCCAATCGCCACCCCCGCCGCTCTTGCTCCGATCGCCGCCGCCACTCCGATCGCCGCCCTGCCGCCGCTCCGATCGCCCCCGCTGCCCTGGCCACGAGCATACCTTACCTGCTCGGCGTAGCGGGTGTTCGAAATTCCCGGCTCCCCTCTTCAGTGCATTGATTGGCTGAAGAGGGGAGCCGGGAATTTCAAACAGCTCCTCTTCAGCCAATCAGTGCTGCCGATCGGAGCGGTGGCGGCGGCGATCGGAGCGGCGGGAAGTAGCGAGCGGCGGTGGCGGGGGGCGGTCGGAGCGGCCGCGGGGGTGGCGATCGGAGCGTCGGGGGTGGCGATCGGGGCAGCGCAGGGGGCTGCGGTTGACCGTGGGGCCGGGAATTTCAAACGGCTCCTCTTCAGCCAATCAGTGCTGAAGAGGAGCACTGATTGGCTGAAGAGGAGCTGTTTGAAATTCCCGGCTCCCCTCTTCAGCCAATCAATGCAATGAAGAGGGGAGCCGGGAATTTCGAACACCCGCTACGCCGAGCAGGTAAGGTATGCTCGCGGCCGGGGTGGCGGGGGCGATCGGAGCGGCCGCGGGGTCGGCTATCGGAGAGGCGGGGGTGGCGATCGGAGCGGCAGGAGCGGGGGTGGCAATCCGGGCGGTGGGGGTGGCAATCGAGCCGGTGCAGGGGGCTGCGGATGGGCGGGGGGCCGGGCTGCGGCTGCCGGACTTTCGCGATGACTGTTTACACGGAACAATCTGCGATTTTTTTGCGAACAACGATTTAAAAACAAGTTAAAAGATCAAAATGAACGATTTCTCGCTCGTCGTCGGATTCGATCGTTATCGTGCAAATTCGCACGATAATCGTTCCGTGTAAACCCAGCATAATGCTCCTCTTCAGCACTGATTGGCTGAAGAGGAGCCGTTTGAAATTCCTGGCTCCCCTCTTCAGCCAATCAGTGCTGCTGATCGGAGCGGCGGCGGGGGCGATTGGAGCGGCGGCGGGGGGGGGGGGGTGGCTTCGATCGGAGCGGGGGGCTGCGGTTGACCGTGGGGCCGGGCTGCGGATGAGCGCGGTGCCGGGCTGCGGGCGCGAAATTGCAAAACGATTGCAAAAGATTTTTCCGTACAATATATCGTACCGTCTAAACGCTGATCGTTATGAAAAAAAATTGTTACTCCGGCATCGTTAATCGTACGATCGGGCCAATTATCGTTTCGTGTAAACCCAGCATTAGGGTGCGTTTACACAGAAAGATTATCTGACAGATTATCTGCCAAAGATTTGAAGCCAAAGCCAGGAATGGACTAGAAAAGAGGAGAAATCTCAGGCTTTCCTTTATGACCTGATCCCTTTTTATAGTCTGTTCCTGGTTTTGGCTTCAAATCTTTGGCAGATAATCTGTCAGATAATCTTTCTGTGTAAATGGACCCTAATGCTACGTTTACACAAAGCGATAATTCGCCCAATCGAACGATTAACGATTTTGAAGCAACGATTTTTTTGTTATAACGATCATCATTTAGATATATATCGTACAGAAAATTAGTTTTGCGATCGTTTTGCAATCGCTTAAAGTGACACTGACACTGTAAATTTAGCGTTTTTCATACCTTATTTCATATCATACGTCATGGTGCTTGTTCAAGTATAAAGTGTCCTTTTATCAACTGCAGATTGTATTAAGTGGACGTGGCCTTGAGACATTAGCACCCCTTAGCCCCGCCCACAACGGCACCGTTGGCCCCCCCGCCTTGACACCCATTGGTTGGCCAACGTAAAGGGGGTGGGGTCTAGACCTTTCGGCCAGCCTGTTCCAATGGCCTGCGAGGGGGCAGGGCCAACTGTGGCATTGTGGGCTGGGCTAAGTGGCGCTAATGCCGTGAGGCCCCGACCACTTAAAACACTCTGCAGTTGATAAAAGATGACTTTTTACTTGAACAAGCACCATGACGTATGATATAAAATAAGGTATGAAAACCGCTAAATTTACCCTTTAAATGTGTAGAGATGTCAGAATGCACAAAGGGGGTGACAGTGTCACTTTAAGCCTATCTCACACATAGGTAAAATCAGTGAACGACTGTTTACACGGAACGATAGGCGAATTTTTTGCGAACGACAAACGACGATTTAAGAACATGTTAAAAGATCAAAATGAACGATTTATCGATCGTTCGCCGCGTTTACACGCACGATTGTCGTTTGAATTCGATCGTTATCGCGAAAATTCGTCCGATAATCGTTCCGTGTAAACGTAGCATAAGTTTAGGGAAAAAGGAACATACAGTAAAAGGAGAAAATGTCACATCTTGGGAACATGGAGCATGGTATAGGTGCTTATAAATGTATATACTATGCAAAACAGGTCACTGGCCCATCCGTCAGCTGTAATCTGCTCCTCACAGCTGCCATATCTCATCTCTACTGCTGCAGTGAAACTCAAGCTGCAGCTAATGGGATGAGCAGATGGCCCAACCATATGGGAGAACAATGCTCTGATATGACCAATGGGAAAATATGTCCTGAAAGCCTCATATGTTGTTATTGGCTTAAAGGGGTTTTCTAGGAATTCATTGATTTTTATTTCACATGTAAAATGTACTGCTTCATTTACTAGTATATATTTTATTACAAATTATGCCCCAGTGTCCTTGCAGTAACATGTACAGGACAAGTCACAGCATAGTCCTATATACTTATATGTAGTACAGCTACATATAAGAAATGTGTCAGTGAGTGAATTGAACAAACTGCATCACGTGGCTGCATCATCCAGCATTACATCCTTATTTTACATTCTGACATCATCTCGTCATGTGCCTGCATCATTTAATAGCTGTTCCATACCGTCCAGATGTCCATCTAGAGGTCATATGGTATCCAGTATGTCTAAAGCCCCTATTAAACGGGGCGATCAGAGGGAGCAAGTAAGCACCAACCTGTCAGGTCAGTGCTTGCTTGCTCCTCGTCCCCCGCTCGCTGCAGGCTCTATTACACACACTGGGGGGGGGGCTCTGTGGCAACACTGCCACTATCTCCTATGGGCCCCCCGGAGGATCTAACGATCCTCCGGGGGGCCCATAGGAGATAGTGGCAGTGTTGTTGCCGTCCTTATTAAGGCCCTATTACACGGAACGATTATCGGGCGTGTTCAGCTGATATCGGCCGTTACGGATGCTAATTGTCGCGTGTAATAGAAGGCAACAATCAGCTGTCATGAACGATGTCGTCTGATCGTTGCAGGTGTTTGCCTTTCAGCATGATGAAAGACAGGCATTGTGCATGTCGGCTGACCGTTGTCTTCTATCACACAAAGCAATTATTGGTCGTAATGGATGATAATCGGCCAGATATGGCCTTAATACTGTACGCATTCAGGGCTATAATTATTACTGGTGGCTGGTGGAGGTAATATCCATTTGAATGACAAAGCAAAAGACGTAACCAGATTATTTCCCATCTCTTTTAATACATTAACACATTTACATATAAAATCCCTTTACAATTAACATATATCTCAATACCAGCAATTTATTTTCTTCATTGTTAGTAATTTTACAGTTCTGTCTAGTTCGGGCAGAAAATGACATGGATATGAGAAAACGATTTCCTACCTTTTTTGTCTATATAATAATACTAGACTTTGTGGCACCGTGTTGATTACTTTTAATACGCTCACCATTGGTTGAAGTGAGCTGTACAAAAATGGTTTTGGTCTTGGCTAACGTGATGGCATGTGTTTATGCTTGGGCATGTGATTCCGATTTCTGTGGAATACGTTACCAGCTCATATGATGCATGCTTTGACCAAGGCTTGTACAAAACAGGGGTTCAGTGACCTCTAGTGATAGAAGCTGGCAATGCACAGGACTGTTTAGGGTAGGCTTATGCAGTATTTACTGGGTACAGTGGTGCCTTGGATTACGAGCATAATTCGTTCCGGGACCGTGCTTGTAATCCAAATCCACTCTTAGGGTATAAACCCACACACCGTATACACAGCATATTTACTGTTGCGATACGCAGCAAATACGCAACAAATACGCAGCAGATTAGATCTAAATAACTGAACACAGCATCAAATCTAAACCATCAAATCTGCTGCGTATTTGTTGCGTATCTGCTGCGTATACGGTGTGTGGGTTTGTACCCTTAAACCCAACCATATTTTCCAAGTAAGAAATCATAGAAATGCAGACAATTGGTTCCACACCCCAAAAATAATGACTTATTATTCTGAATAACATGTAAAACAGATGAAACAAACAATCAGAAACAGCAGAATATGTGATATTATAAGTTACTGTACAGTAATGGAGAGGAATGGAAACACAAGGGCGGACAGAGACTGCAGGGAGCATGAAGAAATGAGCAGGACAGATGTGAGCACAGTATAGCAGTACTCTCTGTCCGGGGAGAGAGAGATTACCCCACAGTCCTGTCTGCTGATGCAAGCCCCAGCCTGAAGTGGATCTACTATGATTTGGAAGGTGAGGGAGACTTTCTGGGTCAGAGTACAGGGCTGTAGACCCCGCTATGCAGTACAGGGAGCTCTTAAACCAAAGCAATGCTCTTAAAGCAAGTCACAATTTTGAAAAACTGTGAGCTCTTAAACCAAAACACTCTTAAACCAAGTTACTCCTAAACCAAGGTACCACTGTATAATCAATTTAGACCATGGTCCCTTAGCCCTTAGGGGACACAGCTACTTTTGGTGTTTATGACACGGCGAAATTTTTCAAATATGACATGTGTCACTTTATATATTAATAACTCTGGAATTCTTTTACCGATCCTTGTGGTTCCAAGATTGTTTTTTCGTGACATGTTCCACTTTATGTTAGTGGTACATTTGGGCCGATACCTTTAATTTTTTTTGAGAAAAACTCCAAAATGATGTGAAAAATTGAAAAAAAAATGCATTTCTCTACATTTGAAAGTCTCTGCCAATAAGGAAGATAGTTCTACCACATAAATTATTGATTAATTCATATCTATAACATGTCTACTTTATGTTGGTAGCATTTGGTGAACATGCTTTAACTTTTTTAGGATTTTAGAGGCCGTGATTGTTTAGTAGCAATTTTCTAAATTTTTGTGAAAATTTAAACTGGGAATTCTTTAGGGACCAGTTCAGTTTTGAAGCATATTCTAGAGGCCTGGATCCTAGAAACCCCCATAATTCACCCCATTTTGAACTCTTCACCCTTTGAAGTATTCAAATTGACATTTAAAACTGTTTTTAACTCTTTAGGCATTTCAGAGGAATAACTGCAAAGTAAGTGTGAAAAGTAAAAATTATTATTTTCTTGGCAGACATTCCAATTCAATCCTATTTCTTTCATACCGCACAGCTATAAAAAGTAAAATGCAATAAAACATTTTTTCCTCTGAATCTGCAGTTTTTACAAATACCCCATTTGTGGGTGTAAACCGTTGTGCAGGCGCACAACACGGCTCAGAAGAGAAGGAGCACCCTTTAAATTTTGAAGTGGGGATAGTGCTGGAATAAATGTAGGAGACCATGTTACAGTTACAGAGCCCCACTAGTGCCGAGACAGTGGGAACCCCCCATAAGTGACCCCATTTTGAAAACTACACCCCTTAAAGAATGTAACAAGGGGTACAGTGGGCATGTGGACCCTACAGGTTTTTCACAGTTTTTTGCAAAAGTGGGCCGTGAAAATGAAAAATCACATTTTTCACACTTATACATTGGTGAAACCTCAAATTTTTCAAATTTCAAAAAGCTTAGAGGAGAAAAAGCCCCCCAATATTTGTAAAGCAATCTCTCCTGAGTACAGAAATACCCCATTTATGAACGTAGAGTATTGTGTGGGCGTACAACAGGGCTCAGAAGAGAAGGAGCACCTATGTCTGTGTGTGCACGGACGTTTACTGACACTTACTGATGGACACTGACTGACGGTTACTGACACTCACTAATGGACACTGACTGACGGTTACTGACACTTACTAATGGACGCCAACTGACACTGACGCTTACTAACGGACGCTGACTGATGCTTACTAACGGACGCTGATTGACACTGACGCTTACTAATGGATGCTGACTGACACTGACGCTTACTAACGGACACAGACTGACACTGACGCTTACTAACGGACGCTGACTGACGCTTACTAATGGACGCTGACTGACGCTTACTAACGAACGCTGACTGACACTTACTAACGGACGATGACTGACACTAACGGACGCTGACTGACGGACACTAAGATCTCCCTTATTACTGGGAGATCACAGGGGAGGGGGTACTTTTTATTATATGTATGTGTGTGTGTGTGTGTGTTTTCTACAGTATATGGATGCAGGCTCTGATCTCCTCACAAAGTGAGTGATCAGAGCCTGCATCCATGCTCTGCCAAGATCAAATACTGTGATTGGCAGCTCTGATCACAGAGCTGCCAATCACAGTATATAGCAGCATGTACCAGCGTCATCACACAGACGCTGGTACATGCTGCTGCTGCAGCACTGGCTCCCCGTTCCCAGAACTCACTCTAAGCTTGGGGATCCGGGGAGCCAGTGCTGCCAGGAGGAGGTGGAAGGAGACACCTGCTGTGACCCCCACCGGTGGCAGCGGCAGCGGCTGCTGTAGCGGCGATCCGGGGGGGGGGGGGGATCATGCTGCAGCAGGAGGGGGACCCTCCAGCACAGCGGCAGCGGCGGGAGGCAGGGGTATGGCCCGGGGGGCTGACACGGCAGGGGGGGCGGGACATCGGCAGGGGGGCGGGACGGATCGGCAGCAGCTTCCCCCGGATCCCTGAACTCGACAGAGACCGGGACCCGGGGGTTTACCTTTCACTTCACCGGTATCAGTGGATCGTTACCGATCCACTGATGCCGGAGATTGGCTGTGCTGGACACCTTCAAAGGGTCCAGCAGCAGCTACACTAAACTGTCAGCTATCAGCTGTCAGTTTAGTTTCGGCTCCCGGTCACTGTTTGTGTAAACAGTGAGCACCGGGAGCCGGTCAGTTATAGTACGTCCTGGTGCGGAAAGTAACCTCCTGCCAGGACGTACTATGACTGTCTGGTGCGGCTAGGGGTTAGTCCTTGGAATAATCATTACAACCATCCACAGTGGATAGTAAGGGGTCAATGAGCTGAAACCTATTTTCTTACTGTGACGTAAATTTACACACAGTGAGTTGGTGCTTAAAGGGTTGTCCAACACAAAAAAGTGAGTGTCGGGCTAGGTTGTAGAAAAAAAAAAAAAAAACGAAGAAAACCCCTTTTATTCACTTGCCCCTTCCTCAGACACATGCCTGGTCTTAGGGAAGAAATTATTCGTGCAATTGTTTTAATACGCAGGAAGCATCCACTCTACTTACCAGTGGCCGTGCCAGCATGATCAACCTGTGGAGGGGTGGTTGACAAAGAGAAGATGCTGATAATAGTCATTGAAGTCTTGTGATGCTAAGATCAGCAGTGATCATGACATAACAAAGTAGAGGAACTTTGCCTCCTGATCATCATCACTGAGGATGGTGATTGACAGAATTTAGTTTTAAGAGGCAGCTGTTGGGCTCATGGAGACTTCTCAGCAGTTTTCAACCCTCAAAATTGGTGACAACCCCATATACAGGACAGGGGAGAAGTAAAGTAATCAAGAAGAATTGTGTGTGTGGCGCTGGATGTGGCAAGGTAAGAAACCCTTTATGTAAAAGTAGAGACTAAGGAGGACATTTATTAAGTCGGGCGTTTTTTTTACGCCGGGGTTACAAATGTCCCCGCAGCTCCGGAGCTCAGAGGATTTATGTAGAGGCGCACTGCTTCCACATAAATCCTGTGCACACGGAGCTGTCCATGCTAACAAAATTTAAGAGCTGGCGTAGGTTTCACTGTCGTTTTCCTCTGGAAAAATTATAAATGTGGCACACGCAGAGTTTGCGCCCCCTCTGTGTGCTGCCGCACCCCCCGTAACGCCCGATGCGTTCGCAGGAGGGGATGATGGACCCAATGCGAATTAAATATTCGCAAATAGACCATTTGCAAATATTTTTACACTGATCGGGCCCATCTGCGCCTAAAAAAGGCGTTTTAGCCTTTTAATAAATCTCCCTCTAACTCTTTTGATTGTATGCACTAGTGATGAACGAACCTGACAAAGGTATCTGACAGATTTTGAAAGCCAAAGCCAGGAATGGATTTGAAGGGAGGAGAAATCTCAGTCTTTCCTTTATGAACTGTTCCTTGTTTAGAGTCTGTTCCTGGCTTTGGCTTCAGATACCCTCTTTGTGTAAATGCTCCATTAGAATATAGTAAGGAAAAAACTAAACAATACACTTTGCCCCGAGGGACAAAATTATCAGCATTTGATGGAATTTAGCTTACTCTCTATCTGCTGTTATTTCTCTATTTCTAGTAGGAATCTTTCCAAACTCCCCTATAGTTCAATTGTGAAAAAAAATCTCCTATCCATTCCAATGGGTAAGCACTACAATTTTCTACCTTTATGACTGGTATAGTCACACACAGCAGATTTGCAGCAAACAGTTTTGCTTCCAACCTGTAGATTTGAATGGGACTTGTAGAAATCCTTGTGCTTTCTCCTGAAACAATACTATTTGATGAGGTAACGACTAGGTGTGGTTATTTAACAGTGGATTCCAGATAGTTCCTTTCCATCTAAGGGCAGCTTCACACATACCGGATCCGCAGCGGATTTCACGCTGCGAGTTTGCAGCGAAATCCGCTGCGGATCCTGTAGTGTGAAGCTGAATGGGTCCCATACACGCAACGGATCCCCTGCCTCTATGGGACCTGGGCGTTTAACGCCCCCCCGCCCCCCGCACGGCAGCACTGATTGGCTGATGGAGAACAAGGGGAGCCAGGAGCTTCACACAGCTGCGGCGCCAAGCAGGTAATGTATGCTCGGGGCCGGGGCTGCGGGGGGTAGTTAAAGGGGCTGGGTCCCATACAGGCAGCAGATCTGCTGCATGTATGGGATCCATTCAGCTTCACACTACAGGATCCGCAGCGGATTTCGCTGCAACTTGCAGCGTGAAATCCGCTGCGGATCCGGTACGTGTGAAGCTACCCTTAAGGTCCATTTACACAGAAAGATTATCTGACAGAATTTCTGCCAAAGATTTGAAGCCAAAGCCAGGAATGGATTTGAAAAGAAGAAAAATCTCAGGCTTTCCTTTATGACCTGATCTCTGTTTATAGTCTGTTTCTGGCTTTGGCTTCAAATCTTTGGCAGATAATCTGTCAGATAATCTTTCTGTGTAAATGGACCCTAACTGTGCTCAGGGAGCAGTTAAATTGATCAAACCCTATACAGTGGTGCCTTGGATTACGAGCATAATTCGGTCTGGAAATTTGCTTATAATTCAAATCTACTCTTAAATCACTGATATGCAGACGAATGGTTCCAAACCCCAAAAATAATGATTTTTTTTATTCTGAATAAAAGTTACTGTACAGTATAGCAATCAGCATGTGGAGTATAATGTATAGTAAGTGCATAAACCTGAAAATACAGCAGCAGTTTGTAGATACAGAATGGAGCTGCAGATCCCCCAGAAACATTTCTATATAGCAGTACAGCAGTATGAATGGCTGAGTATGAGTGCAGGCACAGTATAGCAGCAGTGTGTATAGCTGAGTATGAGTGCAGGCACATTAAAGCAGGAATGGAGAGGATGGGAAACACAAGTGCTGACAGAGACTGCAGGGAGCATGAAGGAATAAGCAGGACATACGTGGGCACATGCATACATCGCTCTCTGTCCAGGGAGAGCGGGGTTACAGCTATGGAGAGATTACCTCCACAGTCCTGTCCCCTGATGCAAGCCCCAGCCTGAAGTGATTGCCTGATTGCCTGCTATGATTTGGAAGGTGAAGGAGACTTCCTGGGTCAGAGTAAAGTGCTTTTGGCCCCCGCTATGCAGCCCATGCCCCTCCCCCACTCCTCCTCCCACCCAGTACAGGGAGCTCTTAAACCAAAGCAATGCTCTTAGACCAAGTCACAATTTTGAAAAACTGTGAGCTCTTCTTACAAAATGCTCTTAATCCAAGTTACTCTTAAACCAAGTTACCACTGTACTTACCATCACTGTATCAATCTCTGCTGTGATATTCTTCCTTGTGTCAGTACAATCAACAGTTAGTAAAAAACAAAAAAAACAAAAAACGCAAACTAGAATTAAAAGAATCTAAATGTTTAAGCAAAATAATGATAAAGTAAAATAATAATATTACATTTACCTCTAAATGATATAAGAAACTGTAATTGTAACATTCCAAAAGAATGGGTAGATTATATGTACTTTAAATGACCCTTATAAACATAAAAATACTAAAGTGTATATAAAAGCATTAAAAAGTAAAAAGCTGCTTCCCACTTAATACCATCATAAATCTTCACTTAAATCCAAAATTAAAGGGAAATACAGCATTTCCACTAAAGCATACTTAAAAGACAAGTAATCCATCCTGTTACACACTACGCTATTTTTTTGCAATAAAACAGCATCCGCCTTTGACAATCAACTTCTTGACGGAAACTCACACTCACTAACTCAAGTTCCACAGGTACAGGTCGTGACCCGCTGATTGGGTCAATGAGTAACTGGAAACTAAGGCTTTTACTGAAGCGAAAAGTCCTTTCATAAAAGGGTGAAATATTCCTTTATGCGCTTATGCTAGGAAGTGAGGAAAAAGTGCATAGGTTTTTATGTTCCAGTCATGTAGAATGAGTGCGGCTCTCACACAAATGGGAGAGCCAGCAATGGGAGTCATTAACAGATTAGTCCTGTAGGACGTCAGACTGGCAGTATGACCCCATGCATTGGTATATGGTATCTGAGCATTTACATAGTTATTAGCTATTATTGGTAGAAATCCAGCAAATCCTGTAGCACAACACAAGTGAACATTCTATTTAATTTTTCTAGAAGGATTAGCGCCCAATCTACAATTTCACAATAAGCCGCTCCACCTATGGGTTTAATGATGGAAAAAACCATAAACTCATCACTACTCCAATCCATTACGAATGTTGCCATTGATCCCTTCAATAACCTAGACCACCAGGGAAATTGTCAATAATCTTATTACTTTCCCAGTACCCTCACTCATATTAGATATCCACACCCTCGCATCTACCTATTCTTCCAATGAGTAGTGGTTGTTTATTGTGCCCCAGGCTTATCCTGACAGTTCTTTGACTATTTTGGCTTTCTCGCTTTCTATCTTGTGAAACACTGACAGTCATTATGGGCAACTTTAGCATCCCTATCAACAAGCTAATCTCCCCATCTGCCTCTTGACCTCTGTCTCTATCTTCTGCCTTAGGGCTTTCACAATTTATTTATTCGTCTACTCAGGAAGATGGACATTCACTAGATCTGATGTTCTCCTGACTCTTCTTTCTTTGGCTATGTTCACACAACGTTTTTTTTTAGCTTCTTTTAAAATTTTCGTCATTTTGAGTCAAAAATAACCGACGTTATTTAGCTGTCTGGCCTCCCCTCCCCAATGACTGGTGTTTGTACATTATTCTAGTTTGGGTTACTATTTGGCCTTTGGTTGTGGCTTAATTGAAGTCCATTTATTAGTAAAAACGGAGAAAGAACGGCAACAAAAGAAAAACTGTGTGTGAACAACTAGTAAAAAACGTCCGCTGTTTGCAAAAGACGTCCCCAAAAAAATTTTCATGATCATTATTTTGACATCCGCGGCGATAACATCCATTATTTAGTACATTGTGTGCATTGGATGTCCGTCTTCCCATTGATGCATTGCATTTAGTTAAATCGCGACAAAAACAGACGTTTTTTAAAATTGCAAAAGCGGCCGCCTGTTCTCTATTTTAGATGTTGTATGAACATAGCCTTTTACTGTCATAAATTTTCATCCTACTCAGAATACACCTACCTATCACTCATATAGAAATCTATATGCACTAATCAACAGTTAAATAACCTACAACTTCCCCTACATTCCCAATGTTTAGTATACTGATTCCCCTGAATTGTCCTATACACAAATAGGGAAAGAGCTATGAATCAAACCCAATGGTTCATGGAGAAGCCGCCAAGACCATCCAAAAGATAAGGAGCCCTGCTCCCACTCGGTTTTTAAAGTATTATTAGGCTGGGTTCATACAACATTTTTTCAAAACCTTTTTTTTTGCAAAAAATGGATGCATTTGTGTGCATCCGTTTTGATTCGTTTTTCCATTGACTTCCATTATAAAAAAAAAAAAAATGGATCAAAACGCATCCATTTTTTTTACATACACAAAAATAAGGTCAGCTACGATTTTTTTGTGTGTTAAAAAAAGTCAACGGAAAAACGGATCAAAATAGATGCACACAAATGCATTGGTTTTTCCATCCATTTTTCATCCATTTTTTCTTTAAAAACAAAAAACAAAAAACGTAGTGTGAACCCAGCCTTACTTTAAAAATTTGCATAGTTTCAGAGTGAATCATAATCTGTTCCTGCTTCATGTTTCCAATCATTTGGACAGCATGGAACTGATGGCAGGTTCTCTTTAACCTATTATGAGGTTTGTGGGCCCCCTACCAGTACTAACAACTGAGCAGTTTGCCTTCTGCTATCCTGTGCACTGGATACACAGCAGGATGTGGAGGAGAATACTGACTCATTTTACTGTAGAGGTGAGTAGTGGCTTGCTGTGGTTGTATATAGGCCCCTGTCAGAGCTGTGAATCCTAAGGCTATGCCTCTGGGTTTATTACAATAAGTAAATTCTTACAGGGCCTCATGTGAAGGTACAAACCTTAGGCTGGGTTACATTGTGTTTTGTGTTTCAGCTCCCCTGTTTCCAGTTCATTATGTTTAATTATTCTGTATTCTAATTATTGTATTATTGTATACAACAAAAAGTATACCTTGCAATGCATGAACCCAGCTTTATATGTACTACAATTAGATTCTTCCCAATGTGCTGCCCACAACTTGTGCCCAGGACTACACCTTTAACATTTAACCTCACACCCAGCCGATGCCTGTTGGGAAATCTGCAATGCAGACCTATAGGTATTGATCTTTGTAAGCACAGCACACACATAAGTAGTAATATTATCTACCTCTTGTATGCTGCAATACCTTATTATAGACAAATTATATTCACATGCAGAGCCAGACTGCTTGCATTGGAAAGCACATAGGCCCATTTGTATGGTGAATGTAAAATCTGTCTATTACGATATGGTGTGATGTGAGTGCAGCATGGTTATACATCACATAGTCACAGGGTGGCCTGGTATTACAGCTCACTTCTATCCATTTGAATGAGATTCGACTTTATCGTATACTGTCATACCATTGCTGCCTTGCCCTGGGTTTAGGTATCCCTAGCTGCCTGAGCTTATACCGCCGCCATGTGGTCAATCAGATGAAGAATGTAGCGGACAGACAGGGTCCTATACAATATCCTTTTCAGTTGAATGCTATGTACAGTATGCAGATTTTAAAATGTGAATTATATTACAGTGGTGATTCTGTTTACAGTATGCCGTGTGTGTACATATGGATTAGCACTATATCTGGCCATTATTAATCTTGTATTTGTTCTGCAATCTAAATCTATGTCTATGGTGTCTGCACACACACAGAGGAACAGTCTATTTATTTACGGTCTAAAAAAAAAACACAGCTCCCTGCAACCCCCTACCACCCCCCACCCCCACCTTACCCACTCGCTGTCGGCGTGTGTAATAGCTCCGGCAGGGAGCGGGGAATGAGGAGCTGGTAAGCACTCACTTGCTCCCTCTCATTGCCCCATGTAATAGGACATCACTTGACAACGACTGATAACAACCCCCCTTCCCCCTGACCACACTCAGCTGTTATAGGCAACCCCCTCCCCCCAAACCAATGTTTTTTTTTTTTTCCAGATTCACCCTGTTGCCAAAATGACCAAGAAACTCAAAGAGAAGGCAGTCATGTGACTCATGCCTGTATTGGGCCATGCAACTCTGTACAGGTCAGACTTCATGTGTTTAGTCTCTTTTTTAAACAAGCACAAGACCAAAAAGCTGCCTTTAGGAGACTGGACCTGGATTTCTGGTAAGTATAGCTTTGCTTTAAAGTATGATAAAGTACATATTTTACATCTACTGTTGATTTAGATTTTGAAAGTTATTACAACAGTGGCCATTAAATAACAGGAAAAGAAAGCATTTTTGTCTGATAAGATATATTACAAAATTTCTTATGTTCGCTTGCACTATTGATCTATTCCAAGTTTGTTGAAATGACAGTGCCTATTTAAATATACTTATGTCCTACAATATACTACATTTTCCATTGTTTTATGAAAAATATATTTTTTAATTCAATTAAAAAAAAAAAAAAAAAAGCTCCTGTATCTTCCTGTTTCCTATTTATTATGGTGCCTGATATTCGTTTCGAAAAATAACCAGTGTGTCTAGTGTTTGTGGTCACACATGTTCGATAGCTCAGTCTTTTGTATCAGAATTTAAGTCATTCCCGTTATTTTCCAGGACATCCATGAACAATCAGCATGTCAGTAGAAGGGTACTATCACCTGCGATATACATAAATTGTGTAAGAAAGAGAATCCAAAGAACATCAGGGAAGCCATAAGAAATAAATAACAGTAATACCTAGACATCTAGGAGCAGTTCTTAAATTATGTAATTATTCCAATTGAAAAAGTGTATTCACATGAAGGATTTTTCGGACAAAAAAAATTGAATGCAGATTTGAGTCAGACCCTTGGATTTCTGCCATAGATTTCCTGTTTGAATTCCCTATTCCACCCCAGTAATTCACTTTGCCTCAGTGATTGCCTTTTCATGTATCAGGTTTTTTTTGTTTTTTTTTCAGTTCATGCTGTCTGAACTTTGATGTGGATTTTCCAGGGAAATCAATGAGAGACACAGAATATCCATGTGAATAATATGTGTGGACATCCCATTATGCATTTCACAATCTTAGCTGGGTTCACACTACGTATATTTCAGTCAGTATTGTGGTCCTCATATTGCAACCAAAACCAGGAGTGGATTAAAAACACAGAAAGGATCTGTCCACACAATGTTGAAATTGAGTGGATGGCCGCCATTTAATGTTATTTACTGTTACATGGCGGCCATCCACTCAATTTCAACATTGTGTGGACAGATCCTTTCTGTGTTTTTAATCCACTCCTGGTTTTGGTTGCAATATGAGGACCACAATACTGACTGAAATATATGTAGTGTGAACATAGCCTTACTGTGATGTACTATTTACTCCTGTAAAAACTAATGAATCTTTAAATGTTTAAATTTTTCTGTATGTAAAGTATCAGATTTAGTTTATATAATTACAGGATTGTTACAGCATCATGGAAATCACGGAAATATTTTCTCATAATTACTTAAAGGGATTTTCAAAACATATGAAACAAACAAACATACACAACACTTAGATCTAACCTTTTGGCATCTCTTGGGTAAGTATATTACGTTCAACCATGGAGCTCGAATTACCCTAAATTAACATTGCATACTGTATGAAGTTGCCTATTAACTGCAAGAGGAATGCACCCAGCCTACAAATTTTGTTTAATAAAAAACTAAATAACAACCCTGTAAGCCAAAGTCTGACACTACAGGTCTTGGGTAATCTAAGAACCATAGACCCTTTCCTGAGTTGTTGCTCCTCCTCAGTACAGAGTAGGGTCCTGATCAGGTCTACGATAGGTACTGATTCTACTAATGGAGATCCAGCTAGTAGGGAGTAATTAGATCAGTGATCCATAGGAAAAAGTATGCTGGGTCTTCATAAGTTAAATCTGTTCCTTCTATGAAGTATCGGTTTTATATTCATTTTTGCTTTAAAGCGAATGTACCATTAGGTATATTGTTGTTGTTTTTTTTTTGTTGTTGTTTATTTACAGAAGCAGATGAGCACTGGCAGAGGATTTCGGTGGGATCAGAAAAATGCCACATCACTAACAAATTATACACAAATGGATTTTATTGATAAAAACATAATAAATACCAAAAGATGGTCCACAACCAATGACAAATAAGGGGGACTAACAAATCCGGGACTAGTACTGTGTGGCACGTAACACATACCAATAATATACAATAGGTAGTACAAAACAAAGTGCATAATGATCATCAGTCACTATGTGACAACGTTCTGCTCATTTGCCGGACGTACACGGCTTTTGTGCAGGACTCAAAAGCGTAGTCAACTACGCTTTTGAGTCCTGCACAAAAGCCGTGTACGTCCCGCAAATGAGCAGAACATTGTCACATAATGACTCCGTCCTGCTCATTTAAGTCAATGTGGCCGCCGGCCGCACTTCGGGCTGCACGTCGGGCTGCACGGCAGCATCCTTTTATCACTGATTTGTGCCGTGTAGCCCGACGTGCGGCCAAAAACGTCATGTAAACATACCCTTACAAATGTCCCCACAGCTCCAGAGCTCAGGGTATTTATGTAGAGGCGCATTGCCACCGGAAAAATGATAAATGCGGTGCACGCAGAGGCCGCGACCCCTCTGTGTGCTGCCGCACCCTCCATAACGCCCCTTCTCCACCCCACTGGCAAAGGTGGCGCGGATGGGGCCGATGCGAAAAAAATATTTGCAAAATTACCCTTTGCAAATATTTTTACGCCAAACAGCCCCATCTGCGCCTGAAAAAGGCATTTACGCCTTTTCATACATGTCCCCCATAGTATACACTCTGTCCGGGATCACTAGCAGCCGCAGAAAAACTGACATGTCAGTTTTGTGCAGCCGCTATTCATTGAATAGCAGCCGCACAACACTGACAGCTCACACAATGGAGAGTGCGGCTCCAGCTGCACTCTCCACTCTCCATTGTCTGCTATGGTGAACTTCACTGACACCAGCCGTTCTGTTACCCGGCCGGGTCACAGAACGTCCGGTGTCTGACGTAGTTTAAACCCAGCCTAAATGTGCAAATCTGCAATTAAGGTGCATAATGTATACCAGAAGCTGGGTAGGCAGTGTATGCACATTTCACCCCCAGCCTTTCTTGAGGCCTTTCCCTTTTACCTGTTAAGAAATCTGAGTACTGCAAATAGAAAAAATCATTTTAGTGAGTCATTTCAATATTCAAAGCTGGGTCTAGAGTACCCGTATAATTAGACACAATGGGGGAGATTTATGAAAGGGTGTAAATATACACCTGGTGTAAACCGTCCACAGCAACCAATCACAGCTCCTCTTATATTCTACCAGAGCTGAAAGCTGAGCTGTGATTGGTTGCTGTGGGCAGTTTACACCAGGTGTATATTAACACCCTTTCATAAATCTCCCCCTATGTATTGAAATCCTTTAAACTATATGGAAATTGTATCAATATCATAGCTACAAATTGTTAGCGATATTAAGGCGATAATTGTGAAGTATATATACTGTAGTCTGACAAGTTCTGCAGGATAACTCATTGTGAGGCAGATGAAACATATTAGTTGTATCTTTAAAGGGGTACTCCGGCCTGGGGGCTTTTTTTTTATTCTGGCCGGGGAGGAGGTGGCTGAGGGCAACGACGTCCACTCACCTCCCCAGTTCCAGCAGCGAATCCCTGCATACCTACATACGCTCCCGTCTCCACTGCCCGGCCACTTCCTGGTGTCTGACACGGGCTCAAGACGTGACGTTTCAAGTCCGCTCAGCCAGTCAGTGACAGAAGCGGGATCCCACCTCCGTCACTGACTGGCTGAGCGGACTTGAAACGTCGCGTCTCGACCCGTGTCAGACACAAGGAAGCAGCCGGGCAACGTGGACCGGAGCGCCGCGATACGGGACTCGCCGCTGTAACCGGGAGGTGAGAGGACGTCGTTGCCCTCAGCCACCTCCTCCCCGGCCAGATAAAAAAAAAATCCCCAGGCCGGAGTACCCCTTTAAGGGTGCGTTCACACGTAACGACTCACAGCAGAAATCTCGCTGTGAGTTTAGCAGCGAGATCCGGTACGAGCTAAGGTCCTGGCAGGCCCTTGTGACTACATACTCACAGCGGTCTGAAAGACCGCTGTAAGTATGTAATGCAGCCGACCCCTTAATCGGCTCCCTTGCTGTCGCTATACATTACCTGTCTCCTTGCTGCACAGGGTCCCGGCTTCCTGCTCTGCCATCCAGCCAATCAGTGTGTTGCCCAGCCCAGCGGTCTTGTAGTCACAGGGGCCTGCCAGGACCTTAGCTCGTGATCATTTCTTCTGGTGGGCCCCTATGAACATTTTTTTCTGGTGGGACCCAGATACCCCAGTCCGACACTGTGTGTAGGACTGAATAAGTCAACAAATTACAAAGAATTACTGGATAAATTTGAAACTGTTATAATTTGTGTTATAATTCAGCATTATACCAGTATTTCAGGAGTGATAACTTTATGGTCAACAAAATTGTCTTATCTATGCAATGTATCTACCTTCACCCCCCCCCCCCATTCACATATTTTTGTTTTCACATAGTGCCAAAGATTTAAAGCCAAAGCCAGGGATGGATCTGAGAAGAGGAGAAATCTCAGGCTTTCCTTTATGACCTGATCTCTGTTTATAGTCCATTCCTGGCTTTGGCTTCAAATTTTAGGCAGATAATCTGTCAAATAATCTTTCTGTGTATATGGACCCTTAGGTATATTAATGTGGTGCTATTTATCCTATAGAAATCTATTCTCTATATTTCAACTGGAATATATTAACAAAAGCTTAACCAAAACTTTTTAAATTTTTTATTTTTTATGTGAAAATGTTTAAAATTCATGGCATTTTAACTCCTTCCTCTGTATGAGATTTTTTCGCAAAATTGTAACTCCTCACATTCAAGAGTCAGAGCTTGTATATTTTTTCATATAATGAGCCATAAGAGGACTTATTTTTTCCAGGACAAATAGACCTTTATTTTATAATAAAACATACTACAAAACAGAAAAAAAAAATATTTCTGGGCAAATTTTTTTTTTTTTTTAAACTCTGCAGTTCTGCACTTATTAAGTGATTTTAAGGTGCGTTTACACAAAATGATAATTGGCCCGATCGTACGATTAATGATCTCGGAATAACGATTTTTTTTCACAACGGTTAGCATTTAGACGGTACGATATATCGTACGGAAATTCGTTCTGCAATCGTTTTGCGATCGTTTAAGCCTATCTCACACATTGGTTAAATCGGCGAATGACTGTTTACACGGAACGATCTGCGAATTTTTTGCGAACGACGATTTTGGAACATGTTGTAAGATCAAAATGAACGATTTCTCGTTCGTCTTTTGATCGTTCGCAGCATTTACACGTACGATTATCGTTCGAATTCGATAGTTATCGTGCGAATTCGCACGATAATTGTTTCGTGTAAACGCAGCATTACTCCCTTTACTTGCTCACTTTGCAATTAAACTGATATGTAATCTTTATTTTTTAGGTCAGTACGATGCAAGCGATAGGCAGATTACTGTTTATACTTTCTGCACTTTCTTACTAACTTTAAAAATTGTAAACTTTTTAGAAAAAAAGGTTTTCCATATACTGACTTCTATAACCTCATAATTTTTTTTGTCTATGGAGACTTATGGGGGCTTATTTTTTGCGCTATGATATGTCCTTATCATTGGTACCAGACATGGGTGGATGTGACATTTTATTAGCTTTTTATCCCATTTTATCTAATAGACGATATCACCAAAAATCAACAATTTGGGCTTTTGATGTTATTTTTCATGTACGCCTATCACCTTGCAATATCAATAATGGCTTATTTTGACGATACAGACAATTCTGCATGCAGCAATATCAAATATGTTTTTTTGTTTGTTTGTTTATTAGAGATGAGTGAACCGGGTTCGGGTTCGAGTCGATCCGAACCTGATCGTTTGGCATTTGATTAGCGGTGGCTGCTGAACTTGGATAAAGCTCTAAGGTTGTCTGGAAAACGTGGATACAGCCAATGACTATATCCATGATTTCCACATAGCCTTAGGGCTTTATCCAAGTTCAGCAGCCACCGCTAATCAAATGCCGAAAGTTCGGGTTCAGATCGACTCGAGCATGCTCCAGGTTCGCTCATCTCTATTGTTTATGTTTTTATTTTAAAGATGAGAAGGGGGGTGGTTTAAAATTTTAATATGTAAGTGTTTTTGTACTTTTAAAAACATTTTTTCCCCACATTTTTAAGTCTGCCTAGGGGACTATAATATGCAATCATTAAATTGCATATACAAATCAATGCTATATTTCTGCATAGCATTGAACAGTTATATCTGTACCCTGCTGATATCTGCCTGGGCCAGAGTCAATCAGCAGAGAGGCCGAGAGACCACAGAAGGTAAGTATAACCCTACAGCAGCCCTAGCAACCAATTGGCGCCGAAGCCCTGACATATAGGGTAACATACAGCTGACACTGCATATAGTGTCACCTGCATATAGTACATATAGTGTCAGCATATGTGACAGGCTGCCGTAAAAAGGCATATCGGCAGTCATTAACAGGCTTAAAGGAGAATTTGGGGGTTGGCCTTTTTCTTAAAAAGAATCGGGGAGGATGTGGTTGAACATAACAACATGCACCTACCTCCCCAGCTCCAGCGCTGGAGTCTGCTGTCCTCCGCTATGGTTCCCAGCTGCTTCCTGGTGTAAGTGGGGACATGGGTCGTGACGTGTCAGACCCGTTCAGCCAGTTAGCGGCCCCACCCATTACCTAATAATAGTAAGTTCACACCCATCTGACTATTAACTGAATTGTCAGACAAACTATAAACCCACATATCTTGGGAAAGGAAGATATGTTACTTCATGTTCGTAAAATATTTAGCTGTCCAGAGTTCATGTATAATTCACTCCAGTTTTGTTGTGTAGATTATAGTAAATATGCTGGGACGCATAAGACTGTATCCTCCCACTTAGTCTCACCCACTTTTAAAGTGATATTACTGTATTTGCAGTTCACTGCACCGTCCACAGGCTTAGATGCTATATATGCTGATAAATGCTTGTATAAAAATTGTATGTCTTCTTTCTGCTCTAAATTTGCTTAATTTCATTGGTCGACAGTGTCACCCTCTCCCGAAGGCGAGATATGGCCCGACTGCCGTGAAGCCGCGCCTAGATAACACTTCACAGATGAAATGAAAAGATTTTAGAGCAGAAAGAAGACACAGAAAAGAAGTTTTATACAGGTATATATCGAATGTGCAGCATCTAAGCTTGTGGATTGTGCGGAGAACCACACATAGAGTAAGGGAGCTCATGGCCGTGCGCCATTCCGCCAGCTCCATAGACACCATTCTATGGGCGTCCCAATTCCGCTATCCGCCGAAAGAATTGACATATGAATTCTTTTGGCAGAATGCAGAATCCATCCATGCATAGAATGGTGTCTATGGCAGGGGCGGAAAGGCATGTGGCTGTGAGCGCGTACTAGCGGATTCCGTAGTGTGAACCCACCATGATAGATAGATAGATAGATAGATAGATAGATAGATAGATAGATAGATAGATAGATAGGAGATAGATAGATGGATGATAGATAGGAGATAGATGGATAGGAGATAGATAGTAGATAGATAGATGATAGATAGATAGATAGATAGATAGATAGGAGATAGATAGATAGATAGATAGGAGATAGATAGATAGATAGATAGATAGGAGATAGATAGATAGGAGATAGATAGATAATAGATAGATAGATAGATAGATAGATAGATAGATAGATAGATAGGAGATAGATAGATAGATAGGAGATAGATAGATAATAGATAGATAGATAGATAGATAGAAGATAGATAGGAAATATAGAGATAGATAGATAGATAGATAGATAGATAGGAAATATAGAGATAGATAGATAGATAGATAGATGATAGATAGGAAATATAGAGATAGATAGATAGATAGATAGATAGATAGATAGATAGGAAATAGATAGATAGATAGATAGATAGATAGATAGATAGATAGACAGATAGGAGATAGATAGATAGGAGATAGATGGATAGATAGATGGATGATAGATAGATAGAAGATAAATATAGAGATAGATAGATAGATAGATAGATAGATAGATAGATAGATAGATAGAAAATAGATAGATAGATAGACAGATAGGAGATAGATAGATAGGAGATAGATGGATAGATAGATGGATGATAGATAGATAGAAGATAGATAGAAGATAGATAGATAGATAGATAGGAAATATAGAGATAGATAGATAGATAGAAGATAGATAGATAGGAAATATAGAGATAGATAGATAGATAGATAGATAGATAGATAGATAGATAGATAGGAAATATAGAGATAGATAGATAGATAGATAGATAGATAGGAAATATAGAGATAGATAGATAGATAGATAGATAGATAGATAGATAGATAGATAGTGTTGAAAATTGGATCAAAACAGTTCAGCTCAGGTGGTAAGACCAGAAAACGTCATCAACCTATGAATGCATCCAAAATGTATTTTTTTTTGTCTTCTCATTGATATTCAGTGGAATGAATACAAAATGTTTGCTTTGATTTCTGTTGGAAATAAAAAAAAAACATTGTGATTGCCAGATAATATGCAAATATTGATAGGAATATCTATAATAAAATCAATTGTTGTTACAAATCATGCGTAAGAATCTGAATTTATGTGTAGAGCCAGTCAGCAGTAATGCATAGATAAAGCAATATGGGGTGATCAATCTAGATAGATAGTTTTTTTGTTTTTTTCATTCCTTTATAGCATGTGTTCAGATTTTAGTTAGAAAGTAGTTTCTTTCTTCTTTCAGATTAGCTCCCTTCATCTTTTGCATGTGTTTTGTGCTACTTGGTGCTGGTGGTATAAAGGGGGATGGGGGGAAGGGATATACTATACACAACAGGAGTTTAAGGGTCATCAGCTTTTAGCCTCAGCATGACCACCTCTTTAAAGTATGAGAAGATCACGTGGTCCATTCCAGGCTGTTAATAATTCATTCAGAGCACGTTTTACTCTTGAGGAAATGCTTTGTTCTTCAGATTTCCCTTGCACCCCTCCCCCTCCCCAACACCAGAAAAAAATAGTAATTTTCTTACACACCACTCTCACATAACACACAAGGAAACTAAATGCATGTTATGCAATCTCTACCAGTCATTAGACTATTACAGCACATCAGTGAGTTTTTGTAGTTTTGTATGATAAAATCCAATGGTCTTTAACAAAACTTTAAAACTTGCAGCCTTAAAATAATTGGGTAAAATTTAACACAAATTCTGAATTATTTCAGGTTTTTGTTGCCGGGTTGTGATTCCTAGCAACCATAGTAATGTGATTTTTCCTGAATTTCTGGTCTCTTCTGCTAGGACTTTTAAAGCTTTAAAAAAAAAAATTCTAGTTGAAAAATCAGGGCTAATATTATTTTATTGTTATTTTATTCTAAACAATTTACTATTAATATTATCAATACTACTACTACTACTAATAATAATAATAATAATATCATTTTCAGTATTTATCAAGGTAAAGGACTGCATCTATTATTATTATTTTTTTAAATCTTGTATATACTTATTCCTTTGACATGATAAACTACCCCAGCTAATATTATTTTAGACTGAATACTGTATTTATATTATTAAATTATTATTCCTTTAATTATTATGTAACAGTGATATAGAAGTGTGCAAAATTGTGTAAAAGAGTTATTTTAACATGCATTTAAATACAATGTTTTTGGGGGGTGAAAATACAGTTGGATTTTGATAATTACGGCCATAATTAATGATCATGCTTTTTTTATTTATGGCCGTAGTTGTCAAAATACGGCCATATTTTCATCTCAAAAACCTTTGTGTGAACATAGTCTAATACTTTTATATGTACAATATTTGCATGTAAAAGAAATCGATATCCTAACTATTACCTCAAACATATTAATGCTATGTGTGTGTTATGGTGCCTTTACACAGACAGATTTATCAGACAGATTTTTTAAGCCAAAGACAGGAACAGACTATAAACAGAGAACAGGTCATAAAGAAAAGACTGAGATTACTCCTCTTCTCAAATCCATTCCTGGCTTTGGCTTAAAAAAATCTGTCACATAAATCTCTCCGTGTAAAGGCGCCATTAGCTCCACCCTGACATCAGGTCAACAGATCTTACTAAATGTAACCATCTGCCAGTGATCTGCAGATAAATATCTCTATGTCTATGGCCAGTGGTAATTTAAAGGGGTTATCCTGCGCTACAAAAACATGGCCACTTTCTTTCAGAGACAACACGACTCTAGTCTCCAGTTCAGGTGCGGTTTGCAATTAAGCTCTATTCACTTCAATGGAAGTGAGACAAGAGTCGTGTTGTCTCTGGAAGAAAGTGGCCATGTTTTTGTAGCGCTGGATAACCCCTTAAGGGTATAAACCCACACACCGTATATGCAGCAGATATGTAACAAATACGCAGCAGATTTGTTGGTACAGATTTGATGCTGTGTTCAGTTATTTAGATCTAATCTGCTGCGATTTTGCTGCGAGTTTGCTGCGTATCGCAGCAGTAAATACGCTGCATATACGGTGTGTGGGTTTATACCCTAAGGGCCCTATTCCACCAAACGATTATCGTTTGCATATCATTAACGATCTCAAACGACCACTATTGCGAAAGACCTGAAAACGTTCACTCATTTCCATTGAACGATAATCGTTACTTATGATCGTAATTGCGATCGTTTTTTCTTCGCTATTTATTCGCTATTGCATTCGTATCTATTGCGAACGACCGAACAATGTCTTATTCAACGCGAACGATTTGCGAAAGAGCAACGATAAAAATAGGTCCAGGTCTTTTAAAGCGATCAACGATTTCTCGTTCGGTCGTTAATCGTTAACTGCATTTCAACCGAACGATTATCGTTTAGATTCGAACGATTTAACGATAATCTGAACGATAATCGTCCAGTGGAATAGGGCCCTAAGGGTATAAACCCACACACCGTATATGCAGCGTATTTGCTGCTGCGATACGCAGCAAACTCGCAGCAGATTAGATCTAAATAACTGAACACAGCATCAAATCTGTACCAACAAATCTTCTGCGTTTTTGTTGCATATCTGCTGCGTATACGGTGTGTGGGTTTATACCCTTAACAACAGATGTAAAAACACTAGTGCAGAGAAAAGCTGCAATAACCAATCAGACTGAAGCCCAGTTAGGAGCAGCAATGCAATTGGTTGTTATGAGCAATTTCTCCAGCTTTAATTAGTAATATATTTCCTCTAAGGCATTGTTCACACACACACACGCACTTTTACATGTGTTTAGGTGGTGTTTTAGTTTGTTATAATAATTTTTTCTGGTCCTGTACCTGTGACTGGACCCTAATGTTCCTATTACACAGAACGATTTATCGTTAGAATTTGCACGATAACGATTGAATTTGAACGATAATCGTACGTGTAAACGCAGTGGACGATCAAACGACGAGCGAGAAATCGTTCATTTTGATCTTTCAACATGTTCTCAAATTATCGTTGGTCGTTCGCAAAAAATTCACAGATCATTCCGTGTAAACATTCTTTCAGCGATTTCACCTATGTGCGAGATGGGCTTAAATGATTTTTCCGTACAATATATCGTTCCGTCTAAACGCTGATCGTTATAAAAACATTGTTCATTAAAAATCGTTAATCGTGCGATCGGGCGAATTATCGCTCCGTGTAAAAGTACCATTAGGCTATGTTCACACACCCTCAAAATTACGTTGTTATTAGATGGCCGTCATTTAACAACACTTAGTCGCCATTATTATAAAACAACAAGTGTTATTTGTCAGAAAATGATGTCCATGCTATAAAAATTATTACAGTACACGAACATAGCCTAAGGTTATATTCACATGTGGTATTTTGAGGCTCAAAAATACACCTGTATTTTAAGCAAGTTTAATTGTTGCTTTTTGCAATGTGTTTTTTTTTTGTGCCCCCCCACAAAACAAACATTAAGAAGGCTTAAAAGATGCATCAAAAACAGATGATAGGGTCATTTTACCCCCCCCCCCCAAAAAAAAAAACAAAAAAACCCAAAAACCTACAGCCTGGATTTGGCAATCTCTCTAAGGGCACAAACTGCCTGATTGGCTGATAGCAACCAATCGGAGCTAAGGTTTCATTTTATCAGAGAAGTACGAGAAAGGAAAGCTGAGCTCTGATTGGTTGCTTTGGGCAAAGCGGCCACATTGATAAATCTAGGTCTATGTGTGAGCACAATGGGGGAGATTTATCACACATGGTGTAAAGTGAAACTGGCTCAGTTGCCCCTAGCAACCAATCAGATTCCACCTTTCATTTTCAAAGAGTCTGTGAGGAATGAAAAGTGGAATCTGATTGGTTGCTAGGGGCAACTGAGCCAGTTTCACTTTACACCATGTTTGATAAATCTCCCCCAATGTGTATAGGGTGCTCAGAGAGGTGCCAAGTATTGTGTGACATATGTCTTTACATATTACCATTGATTGACGTTGCGATGCTTGGCCAGCGTGCACACCACATTTTTTCCCACACCAGATTTAAATGATTTACCGTGAAAATTTGTAGCGTGTGTGATCACTTATAACTGTGATCACACTAATTATCGCCTGCCGGGAAGAATTACAGGGCACGATTACACAATGGTCAGACGAGAACACATTGGGGGGATTTATCAAACATGGTGTAAAGGGAAACTGGCCCAGTTGCCCCTAGCAACCAATCAGATTCCACTTTTCATTCCCCACACACTCTTTGGAAAATGAAAGGTGGAATCTGATTGGTTGCTAGGGGCAACTGAGCCAGTTTCCCTTTACACCATGTTTGATAAATCTCCACCATTGTCTGAAAAATTGCTACGCATAAAGCCAGTCTGACGCATTCAATAACGACGGCGTTAGAACTAGCCTATAATATAGTGGGTTCCAGTGTGCATATACATTATATACATCATATGGCCAAGACTATAGAGCATGCATGGTGTTTTCCCAAACCTGCTGGAGCTATAGGGGACCACTTACTATTGAGTCTAATGGTGCGTTTACACAGATTTATCTGACAGGTTTTTGAAGCCAAAGCCAGGAATGGCTCTGAAAGGAGGATAGATCCCTGTCTTTCCTTTATGACCTGTTTCTAGTCTGTTTCTGGCTTTGGCTTCAAAGATCTGTTAGATAAATCTGTCTGTGTAAGCATGCGACTTTTCTAGAGTCTCCATGATATATGATATGGGTGCGTTCACACCTACAGGATCCGCAGCAGATCTGCAGCAGATTTGATGGTGCAGATTTGATGCTGTGTTCAGTTATTTAAATGAGATCTGCTGCGGATCCGCATCAGAAATAAGCTTAATGATGAATTGAGAACTAATCCCGGACGATGCAAATTTTTGGGTGAAAACTCAAAACGTGCAGATAACAAATAGTTGTATGTAAAAAATATTTGCTTGTCGAATTCTAGATAATAATTAGAACTTAGACAAAAAAAAAGGTGCAAAGTCCTTGATAAATTTCCCCATAGTGTTTTTTCAGCCATTTTTTTTTTTTTTTTTGCTCCCATAGACTTGAAAAAACGCCCAAACCCCAAGTTTAAAGCTATGTTCAGAAAATGTGTGAACAGCGGCCGTTGTAGTGAGAGCCAGCCATCGGCCATTGTTACGCTGAACTGAAAAATGCACAATGGACGGAAATAATTCACATTAATTATTTCCACGGCCGTACCGAACAACGGCCATTGTTCAAAACAAAGTGTGAACAACGGCTGTTGTTTGCACTGACTTCAATGCAAAACATTTTTTTACGACAAGAACAGACGTTGTTTTAATTGCAAACAACGACCGTTCTTGTCATAAAAAATGTGTTGTGGGAACATTGCCTTAATGTGCACTTGAATTTTTTCTGCCATTTTTTTCTCACATACTTCAATAGAAATCCTTGCATGACATGGTAAAAGAATCCTGTGACCTATAGGGTACAAACACACACACCGTATACGCAGCAGATATGCAGCAGATTTGATGCTGTGTTGTTATTTAGATCTAATCTGCTGCGTATTTGCTGCATATCGCAGCAGTAAATACGCTGTGTATATGGTGTGTTTATACCCATAGGGTACAAACGCACACACCGTATACGCAGCAGATACGCAGCAGATTTGATGGTGCAGATTTGTTGCTGTGTTTAGTTATTTAGATCTAATCTGCTGCGTATTTGTTGCGTATTTGCTGCGTATCGCAGCAGTAAATAAGCTGCGTATACGGTGTGTGGGTTTGTACCCATATGGAGAAAATGCAGCTGATAAAAACAAATGCATTTACTAATTACACACTATTCAGGAGGGGGTGCCCCAAAAAATGCATCATGGGGATAAATGGTAGATTTTTTTTTATTTCAGGGAATTAAAAACTATGCAAAAAATACAATGTGTGATGGCCGCCATAGACCCTATTAACGTGGTATCTCCTCCACATACTGTTTGCCTCGTCTTCTTCTCCCTTTTCTTATTTTCATTATGATGCAATACTTATGGTGTTTTTTTTTTATCCCCACCAGAACAGTGTGTATCAGCACATGTGTTTTTGTAGCGTTTTTTTTTTTAGTTTCCAGCTCATTACAAGTCACGGGATGCTTTGAACATGTGACTCAAGAATTTCTATTTAAGAATGTGAGTGGGAAAAACAAGTCATAAAAAAACTCACACACATATTTACATCTTTTTTTTCCCCTATGATTTTTATTTGCAACCCATAGAGATCTATTAATCAAATTAAAATACCACAGACTGGCTACATTTTTCTTTTAAAATATTACCAAGTTAGCAAAACAAATGAACTTGATAAAAAAATAATAATAATTATTGTAGGTATTGTGTTTTATATGTCCCAGCAAACACGTGGATGCATTTTTTTTTCTTCTTAAATAAATAAATTAAAAAGTGTGGTGTTGTCCATTTTTTTTTTGTTCTTCTTCCAGAAAACGCAGTTGTTTTTTTAAGAGGCCATTCACACGCACAGCATCTGCAGCAGATTTGATTTTGTATTCAATCATTTCGTTACATCTCTATGGGAAGCCGCAGATCCTGTCCATGTGAATGGACCCTTATGGTGCGTTCACACCTACAGGATCCGCAGCAGATCTGAAGCAGATTTGATGGTGCAGATTTGATGCTATGTTCAGTTATTTAAATGAGATCTGCTGCGGTTCCGGTAAGTGTAAATGTACCCTAAGGGTACAAACCCACACACCGTATACGCAGCTTATTTACTGCTGCGATACGCAGCAAATACGCAACAAACACGCAACAAATACGCAGCAGATTAGATCTAAATAACTGGACACAGCATCAAATCTGCACCACCAAATCTGCTTCAAATCTGCTGCGTTTTTGTTGCGTATCTGCTGTGTATACGGTGTGTGGGTTTGTACCCTTATAATGTGTTAAACAAAGCAAAAAAACAAACAAAACGCCCTGCAGAGCTGTGTGAACGACCCCCTAGATTCAGCTGCTGTGTGACAGAATAGTTGCGCACTCAGGTGTTTACCACACACCGGGGCCCGTCTCGGATTCCCGGGGTGGGCTCCCCCGGTGCCAGCTGCAGGACATCATTAATTATGCTAATTGTGTGAGCGGATATAGTCCCCCCCAGCCTGGTTGGTAAAGTGAAGGAGCCGCCCTGGGCTCCAGTCACGTGATGAGCAGCTCTTCGCGCCACTTTTGTAAAGCCCCTTTTTTCTGGAGGTTTTCTTTTTTTCTCCCCTCCTTCCCTGTACATGAGGTAACGTTGTGTTTATGTTTTTTTGGGTGCCGTCTGTCGGGTCGTGTGAGGGGCTCCAGCGGGCCCGCCCGGGTGAGGTGGGTGCAGTCCCCCCTTTCACTACGTACTTTGTGTGTGAGGGAGGGGGCTGCCGGTGTGGATGTGTGTAGGTGGGCGCCCCCACCACCTGTACGAGTCAGCCTCCGTTTATGTGCGGTTATGGGGGGGGGGGGGGGGGGGTGCGGCTTTCTTGTCGTGTGAACAGCTACTATGTAGCACTTAGTGAGTCCCGGGGCTCGTGTGTAGCCGCTGTGTGTGTGGAGGAGGAGGCAGATTGCGCGGCTGAGATTGCCCTGGCCGCAGCGTGTGACCGGGGAGGAGGAGGGGGGTGCGCTTCTTTGTCTCCGGCCTGGACTTGTGCTTTGCTCCTCGCTTTCCCCCCCTTACTTTCTATCTGCTCCATATTGTCTCCTCCGTGCACTGTGTGTATAGGAGCAGAGCCGATATACCGGGACCCCGAGCACATGGCGCAGTGTATGGAACAGGGAGGAGGAGGGGGATCGATCACTTTCTCTCTTCCCCCTCTTCTCCTCCTCAGGCCTCGGAGGTGTTTGTCCCCATGGCGCCTGTGTCTTCCTCCCGGGCTGCACCATGGGAATTGTAGTCATTTTTTATTTGTTGTGCCATGAGGTGTTAACCCTATGAATACCGATCATGAGTCAGAGACCGAGGTTGTGTAGTTGACTAATCTATTGTTCCCTGTAAGCAGCCATTTCAGGCTAGAGATCGGTGACTGGTGCCCCCCCTCTGGTCCGGATGCCGGCAGACCCTCTCCTCCTCTTCTCTCCTTCCTCCTCTTCTCCCGAGGATTCCGCGCACCTGTAGTGTATGAGGAGTTGCTGGCGCGGAGCACGTGTATCGGCCATTTAAACTCCTCGTGCTGGCTGCGCTCCGGGGGGGCGGCGGGGTAACCTAGGTGGTCGTTGTTTGCTGGTGACATGATGGAATGGGTGGGGGTGGGGGAGACTCCTGCTATGCATTGCAGTCCAGCGCAGCAGGGGTTAACGTTTGGCGCGTTTTTGTGGCATTTGAATTGCCGGGACTTCATTTCCCAGCATGCCCCTCTGCTTCCCCCTCCTCTTCTTTAATCTCAACACGAGGGACAGGGACGCGTGGTGTGGTGGAGGAGTCCGGAGTTGGAGATTGCTGAAGCTTCAGGTAATGGCCGGGAGGGAAGATGGAGAAGAGGGTGAGGGGCAGCACGATGCCAGGGCATGGACAGGGCTCATTGCCCATCATCGGCTTACTAGGGGCCAATGGCCATTGTGTGCAGGGAGCATGGCACTCAGCTGCTCATAGCTCACCCATGTCACTAACTCTACGAAGTTGTACTTATTTAGGAGTTCTCACTTGGTTTGGCCCTCCTAGTACATGGCCTCTAGCATGACCCCCTGCTAGTATTTATATGACACCAATGTATTCTGCCTCACTACATAACAAGTATCCATGTATAGACACAATGTATAAGTGTGGGGGCTATCTACCAGAGCTTAGTCTCATCTCAGATAGTAAGGGCTTGATGTGTAGTGGGTGAGCCAGTGACCAGGTGATTGTATGTACAGATATAAGTGTGTGTATATATATATATATATATATATATATATATTATATTTTACCCTTTATCCATGCTAAGTTTATATGGATATAATTTGTTGTAGCTCATTATGTGTTATGCCTCTGGCCTGTACACCGGTCCCACACACTATCAGTGTCCTGTTCATAGAACACCCTGGACCTAGAGTAAAATCTTGGTTTCATCACTTAGAAGTACTTTACAATATTGCAAGTTGAAACAGTAAGACAATGTATGATCTATTGGTGTGAAAATTAAATCTTGTAAATGGGCTCTTAAACTGTTTACAGGTGGTCCTTAGACACAACTATGAAGGCAACTACTACAATATAACTCTGTATGCATGATCAGTTATCCTAGTTGTGTATGTGTATAGGATGTGATGGAAACTAGTTTATCAAATATGTAAGTTGGTCATTAAAAACATTGATTACTAATCAAATATGCTTATTGTCCAAGATGGTATTAATTTACATCACCTCCTATACATCCATCCACTGGTTCAGGTTTATAATGAATGATTGTTTCCCCCTTGAATATTCAACAATTTTATTGACTTTTTTTTTTTTTTTGTTTGCTCTTCCTCTTCAGGTAACTGAGCACTCCTTCCATCAGAAGCTGTGAGCAGTGTGATCAGTCTAGGTTATGCAAAAGTGCTTATAGTGCAGGTAGCAATTAGTACCTACTGCACTCTAAGCACTTCCAGCATTGCCATGGCAATTGCCTCATTTGCAGCGGGCACCTGTATGTGGTCTTCTTGCTGCTTTGTGTTAAGGTGCATCTAGTGCAGTTAGTGGCATAGCTTAGAATCTACTGCTCTAAATGCTCCTTTTGGCACAAGGGGTTTACATGTAAGTCTGTGGGAAGACTGTCTAATCGCCCAGAATTTCTCAACCAATGATCAGTCCAGGCTGTGCCAAAGTGCTCATAGTGCAGGTAGCTTTTTAATAGTTTCTACTGTAATATGGGCACTTACAGTACTGCCGGAGATGTGCCCTATGGAATGACGACGACCATGGCCCACTATATGATTTTTTTCCATTCCTGTTAGTTTGGCAGGTTTGCACCAGCTGATTACAATTGCTGTGCAAATCCATGCAAAACTGACAGTGGTGGTAACCTGCTGCTGGAGATGCCCTTCTGGAAGCTTGTGTAGTGTTATCCTCTGGCTCCTCCATGGGTGGGGATTTGTTGCATTACTTGTGTGTTATAAAAGTATTGCACTTGTCCCGGCCTGTGGAAGAAAAAGGACTATCAACTGGTTTTACTGTGACATTTTGTTCTTGTTTTGCTGTTGTCGGGTGGATCACGATGCAATTTTATTTAGATTGGTAGGAGAAAAATTGCACGGTATCCATCTGTAAACCGCATAACTATTCTGTGACTACTGCTTTGTAACTTTATAACAAGGAGTGTTCCACCTTCCGAAAAGGAATGGTACTTGTATGGAGGCTTTACACAGTGTGCTGGAACTGTAATATGCTGCATGAGCCTAGTCCTATAGGTCTGCTCTGAGAACACTACTACTTGGTGCTGCACAGTATTGATAGTCTTCTAAGGGCCTATTAACATGGCAGTGTGCTGGAACTGTGAAGCAAGTGGATGGTACATCACCACCTTAATGCAAACTTGTCTGGTTGTTTTACAATCCTAAACTGGCTCTATACCATATTACTGTATCTTACAATGTTTACACATTTTCTCCTTTATTTTTCAAGTGTAGTAAAAAGTCTAGAACAGTCCCCTTCCTCATCAAAAGGGAATGTCGTCAGTTGTTTCCAACCAGTTAAACACAATTATTTATATTTTTCCTTCCATTTTATGGTTTAAGTTTTCACATCCTGCAGTTTTTATTCTCACCACTGGGCCTCAAACTAAGTTCAGACTTCCTGGTCTGTCAGTGGTGGTAAGGAGACTGCTGGGAAGTGATGTCTACAGCTTTACAGCGAAAGCTGACACCAGGACTTAAGACAAAGGAAGCTCCGCTTCCCCTCCCCTGTAGAACGACCTCTGCCTAGGTCAGAGATCAGAGCATGCTTACAAATGTGTCCCATGGTAAGACGGTGAACACCTTCAGACCCCATTCTATCTTCATGGGGCTTACTGTAAAGAATATCACTAAACGCTGGCTCTGGATATGTTGCTTCTGCCTTAATGTCCTTAAAAGCTGCAGTCAGAAAATAGAAACTTACTAAAAAATATTTCAGTACCTGAATTTATTTATCATTGATTAAACTTTTATAGTTGACACTCCTAGAAAGAATTAAAGTAACTTTCATAAAAAAAAAATGGTGTTGGTAGGGATTCAGGTGCTAAGAACTCTGCCAATTGCCAGGACGAAGGGGGAGGCACGTGTTCTGCACCTTCATATCTGCTACAGCGAGATGAATTCTGTCGACGGCTAATACACTTAGCCAAACCCTGACCGATATGCACTTCTGACATGTCGCTAGGATGTAATGTTTTTAAAAATGGTAGTTATACAATAACTGGAATGCCCAATCTAGATCAATTATGCCCAGGTGTTTCTTTACTAAGGCATGGTTCACACTGCATATTTCCATCAGTTTAATGTTTAAAATAAATGATGCTGCTGTCATGTCCTAATGTCACATTGCAGAATCCACTTCATGTTGACTTATAATAATCAACTTTTATGGACACAAATATGATTTGCTTTTGTCTGTATGTTAAAACTAAATGTACAGAAATAAATGGGGGGAAAAATGTAGAGTGTAACCAGCCCAAGTGTTCAAACATGGTGTAAAGTAGAATTGGCTCAGTTACCCCTAGAAACCAATCAGATTCCACCTTTCATTCCGCAGATTCTTTTTAAAATAAGTGGAATCTTGTTGCTAGGGGCAACTGGGCCTATTCTTAATTTACACCATGTTTGATAGATCTCCCCCAATGCATTTTGCAGTCTATTACCCCCTCCCCATACTCTTGCTGTGTTCCTACCTTTGCAGTCACAATAAAATGCATTTTTCTAAGTTTATAGGCAGCAGCTGGCAGAACACGACTTTGCAAGTGTCTGTCAGTGTGATTTAAGCCTAATAATGAGCATAACATGGCAAAGCTAGCACTGAAAATGTTACTTCTAACTATGTAGTTAATGTAATGGTATTGGTTTAGGGTGGTAAAACAACCACACACAGCTGAATGGGTTGTCTTTAAAATGTGTTTTTTTTTTTTTTTTTTTTTTTTTTTTTTTTTTGCTTTATTGCATTTTTAGATTTGTGAAGCTAATGGTGATTATACATATAATAAAATTCTTAAATCACATCTCTAGTTCTCTAATTTGACATGTCCTGCTTGTCTTGTATCTGAATCAACTGCTGTTTGAGAATGTCGGGGTGTATTAAATATGTACTTTAGTAATGTCCATTGTAAAGCACAAGAACTTTAAAGTACATAATTGCACATGTCAAAGTTAAAGGGATTCTCAAAAATAAAAGCCAGCATACTAGTGGTGTAAAATATACAAAATTCACTTTGGTGCTGTCTGTCATACTGTACCAGACTTTTTGACCTGGTTCTTCCGATCTGAACATACTACAGCCTAAACTTCTAATATTGATGTGTGAAATGAATGGTGCTGTGGCCCAGAGCACTGTATGATCAGACTGCTGGGGACCATGCAATCTTAGTTATGCCCTATTCTTTGTGTACTCTGGATAGGGCTTAAGGGTACGTTCGCATAGGACGCCTCGCAGCAGACATCTCTCTGCGAGATCCGCTACGAGGTAAGATCCTGGCAGGTTCCTGTGTATACATACTCGCAGCGGTCTGAAAAGGCCGTTGTATGTAATTCAGCCTCCCCCCTTAGTCAGCTCCTGCTGTCTGTATACATTACCTGTCTCCCCGCTGCACGGGGTCCTGGTTTCCAGCTCTCCGGCCCAGCCAAACAGTGTGTTGCCCAGCCGCAGCCACTAATTGGCTGGGAGGGAGAGCAGGAAGCAGGTTCCTGTGCAGCAAGGAGACAGGTAATGTATACAGACAGCGGAAGCCGTTTAAGGGGGTGGCTGAATTACATATTCGCAGCGATCTTTCAGACCGCTGCAAGTATGTATGCACAGGAACCTGCCAGACCTTAACTCGTAGCAGATCTCGCTGCAAAAGTCATCCTGTGTAAATTTATCCTAAAGGGGTTGTCCAATTAGTGAGGTGTTCTTTTCTTCTTCAAATCAACTGGTGTTGGAAAGTTAAAGATTTTTAATTTGCTTCTATTAAAGTCAAGTCTTCATACTTATTAGCTCCTATATCTCTCTCATGCAGGAAAGGTTTTGTTTTTCAGTCTGACACTGCTCTCTGCTGACATCTCTGGCTGAGATAGGAACTGTCCGTTATGAATCCCCATAGAAAACCTCTCCTACGGACAGTTCCTGTCTCGCCAAGAGATGTCCGCAGAGAGCACTGTCAGACTGAAAATAAAACATTTCCTGCAGGACATACAGCAGCTGACAAGTACTCAAAGACTTTTAGATTTTTTTTCTAAAAAGTAAATGACAAATCTATATATTTTTCAGACACCACTTGATTTGAAAGACTTTTTACACTCCAGGCTTTCCCTTGCACACTGCATGCTCAATATGTCTTTCTCCCATACTTTTTTTTTTTTTTTCTTGCTTAGGTGTGCAAGGCTTTATTCACACACTGATATAAAGGTCTGTGGATGAAGCTCACTATCTACCTCTGTGAAAACCCATGTGATTGCATCTATTATTCACAGATCTGTTTTTAACCCTTTAAGGACGTGGCCCATTTTCGTTTTTACGTTTTCGGTTTTTCCTCGTGTTTAAAAGGTCATAGCACTTGCATTTTTCCACCTAGAAACCCACATGACCCCTTATTTTTTGCGTCACTAATTGTACTTTGCAATTACAGGCTGAATTTTTGCATAAAGTACACTGCGAAACCAGAAAAAAATTCATAGAAGTGTGGTGAAATTGAGAAAAAAAACGCATTTCTTTTATTTGGGGGAAATGTGTTTTTACGCCATTCGCCCTGGGGTAAAACTGACTTGCTATGCATGTTCCTCAAGTTGTTACGATTAAAACGATATATAACATGTATAACTTATATTGTATCTGATGGCCTGTAAAAGATTCAAACCGTTGTTAACCAATATACGTTCCTTAAAATCGCTCCATTCCCAGGCTTATAGCGCTTTTATCCTTTGGTCTATGGGGCTGTGCGAGGTGTCATTTTTTGCGCCATGATGTGATCTTTCTATCGGTACCTTGATTGTCCATATATGTCTTTTTGATCACTTTTTATTAAATTTTTTCTGGATTTGATGCCACCAAAAATGCGCAATTTTGCACATTGGGATTTTTTTGCGCTGACGCCGTTTACCGTACGAGATCAGGAATGTGATTAATTAATAGTTCGGGCGATTATGCACGCGGCGATACCAAACATGTTTATTTATTTGTTTACTTTTATTTAAAACCTGGGAAAAGGGGGGTGATTCAGACTTTTATTAGGGGAGGGGGCTTTTTACTATTAACAACACTTTATTTTTATTTTTTTTACACATATACTAGAAGCCCCCCTGGGGGACTTCTAGTATATACACTGTGATCTCTCATTGAGATCTCTGCAGCATAGATATGCTGCAGAGATCCATGAGATCGGCACTCGTTTGCTTTCGGCTGCTGCAGCCGAAAATGAACGAGTGCCGAGCCGAGGACGGCGCCATCTTGGATGCGTCCCCGGCCGGCATCAGTAACGGAGATCGCTCCTCCGGGACAAGGTCCCGGAGGAGCGATCTCCCCCACTAGACCCCAGGGAAACGTTGCCTCCGGTAATCGGAGGCAGCTGTCAACTTTTACAGCTGCCTCCGATTAGCTAATTAGCGGGCACGGCGATCAGACCGTGCCCGCTAATAGCAGCGGTCCCGGGCTACTCGCGGCACCCGGGATCGTGGCACTTCAAAGCTGGGCCGCTGCGCGGCCCCGCTTTGAAGTGCAAGTGCGGACATATGACGTACCGGTACGTCATATGTCCTTAAGAGGTTAAAGCTTTTTAAATTGCACTGATTACATAACTATGTTCACGTATTGCACTGATGTCTGATCTGCGATCCATAAGAAACATGGATCTAAGACTTCTATGAGGGAATTCTTGCCTGAGTGATCTCGTCTGAGTTATGACATGTCCTAGATTTTCACAGAACGGATTGTCTATGCATGGGGAAAAACGGAACGTGTGAATAGTAATGGACTTTTGAAATTGTCCGTGATCATGGATAACGTTACAGAAGTTGTGAATAAAGTCTTAGGATTTCATGCAGCGAAATCCGCTGTGGATCCAGTGCCTGCTCATCCCAATCAGAATACATATTCGCAGCGGGATTGACATTCCACTGCGTGTAGGTTACTTGACCTCCACCCCCTCTCAGCCGGCGCATACATCACCTGCTCCGGGGTTTCCTAGCTTCTGTTTGTCCCGCTCAGCCAATCAGTGACGGAACGTCCAGCCGGGAACCCCGGAAGCAAGCTGGAGTGGGGAGCAGGTAATAAATGCTTCAGCCAGCACTGGATCTGCAGCAGATTTTGCTGCAAGTTTGCAGTGTGAAATCCGGTGTGTGAAGGTACCCCTAAAGGAGGAATCAGCGAAAATTTGTAAGTATTGCATTGCCCCCCCCAAAAGATATACAAATCACCAATATACACTTATTACAGGAAATTTTTTATAAAGTGCTTTCTTCCCCAGCACTTAATACTGCATCAATGCTTCACTTCCTGGATAAAATTGTGATGTCATGACACGACTCCCAGAGCTGTGCGGGCTGTGCTTGTGGCTGCTGGAGAAGATGATGGCAGTGAGATGCCCGGTGTCCCCTTTCCATCATCCTCTCCAGCAGCCACAGCCCGCACAGCTCTAGGAGTTGGGTCATGACATCACCATGTTCTCCAGGAAGAGAAGCCTTGATGCAGTAGTAAGTGCAGGGAAAAAAGCACTTTATAAGCATTTCCCGTAATTTGTGCATATTGGGGATACACTAATTTTAAGGGGCAATACACTAATTTTTTTTTTTTTTTGTTGAACTTTTTCTTTAACTGTTCACCTGCCCATACATGGTAGCTTTGGTTCTAGCTTCTGACACATACTGCAAAAATCAGAATTTTGACATTGCCACCCACCCAGCAAGATAAAAACTTAAGTGTTACATGTGGCCACATTCAGATGAAGGGCTTTAGTACTACTTTAGCTCTACTCTGCTGCACAAGCCGCTATAATGGGTGTGCAGCAATCCACTATGTGTTTATAAACTTAATAACCTGTAAACAATTGCACTGCTATCTAATGTTGGAAGTGAGCAGCTGTCAGACCTGGCATGACTAAATGCAAACACTTTATTTGGGGTTTTCTGTTTGGAATAACATGTTCATTTTATAGCTTTATCTTTACTGAAGCGGCAATACTAAAGGCCCTATTCCACAGGCCGACTGACAGCGCTCGTTTGCTCTTCATTCCCCACTCGCTGCTGCCGCTATTCCACGCAGCAGAGAGCAGGGGGGCTGCCCGGGGATCGCTGATCGTCAGGGCAGCCCATAGGATACAGCAGAGTCGGCTACCGACGCTCCTATTCCACAGAGCAACGGCAGAAGATTGTTGCTGTATTATTCGTTTGTCTCAACATGTTTGAAAAACAAACAATGCAACGATCAGCCGACATGAACTATTTCGGCTGATCGTTGCTGTAAATTCCACGGGACTATTATCAGCTGATATTCATTCCGTGGAACAGGGCCTTGAGTCTGGCTTCTACTGTTTGTCTATAAGGCTACAGCATTTTTGCTCAATTTGCAACCAATAAAGGGGTGGGTTTAAAACACAGGCTATGCTCCTGCATTGTTAAAATTAATGTTGAATAAATGGCAATTTGCTGTTAAATGACGGTCATCCACTCAATTTTAGTAGTGTGTGAACAAAGCCTTTCTGTGTCTTCAATGAACGCCTGGTTTTGGTTGCAAATGCTGAGCAAAGATACTGCATGGAAACATAGCCTTAATGTGTGTTGTGGTGTATAAGGAATGATTGCCACTTATGCTGCGTTTACACGGAACGTTTATCGTGCGAAATCGCACGATACCTGTTGAATTCGAACGATAATCGTACGTGTAAATGCAGCGAACGATCAACGATTGATCTTTCAACAGGTTCATAAATCGTCGTTGATCATTTGCAGATCGGTCCACGTGAACAGTCGTTTGCCGATTTAAGCAATGTGTGAGATAGGCTTTAAGCGATCGCAAAACGAATTTCCGTACGATATATAGTACCGTCTAAATGCTGATCGTTATGAAAAAAGTTACTCCGACATCGTTAATTGTACGATCGGGCAAATTATTGTTACGTGTAAACGTAGCATTAGACTGTCAGATTTTGCTCAATTAATATTAGGCCCCAAGGCATAAGTCTCCAAACTGCAGCTCTCCAGCTGTTGCAAAACCACAATTCCCATTATGCCCAAACAGCTAAAGCTTTGGATTTGGCTGTCCAGGCATGATGGGAAATGTAGTATTGCAACAGCTAGAGGGCCACAGTTTGGAGACCCATGCCCTAAGGAAACTTTACAGAGCCTATTGTAGGGCTTGACTACCATGCGGCAAGGTCTGCACGGGCACATAACAATGTCCGTGCAGGCCTTGTCTTATATATCAAACCTCTATACTTGCCTACCCAGGCTCCATGTTGTCTTGCCTCTTCCCAGCAGACCAGAGCCACTGCTGATTTTTCCACCCATCTCTGAAGTGACAGGCCACTCGGTCAAAGAAGCGTCAGTCAGCTGGGAGGAGGCAGGATGGAGCATGGTGAGGGAAGTATGTTTACTATATACTTATATTGGGCGTTGACTGCGCACCCCTTATTGCATAGTGATGCACATGTTTTCAACATGTTAAAAGACAATGATCAGTTCCTAGATCCTTGATCATTGTGTCTATTACATGGGATGATATCTGCTGGAATCTGCCAGATAATTGTGCTTCATGTAATAGTGACTACACATGGGTTTTTATGGGTGCTTTGGGTATGGGCCAGTATACAAGAGCCCCTTCCCTTTAATTCCCAGAAGTGCAAAATGTGTCCCATTTCAACTCCTTCAGGATGTACTTATTGTTTTGGAGTGTTCGTTCCCCCCCCCCCCCCCCTCCTCTTGTTTAAAAGACCATAGCGCTTGGATTTATCTTTCATCTACAGACCCACATGAGCCTTTTTTTTTTTTTTGTGCCACTAATTGTACTTAGCTTGGTCTGCATAGCGGGGTCTACAGCTCTGTACTATGTCCCAGGAAGTCTCCACCTTCCAAATCATGGCAGATCTACTTCAGGCTGGGGCTTACATCAGGGGACAGGACTGTGGAGGTAATCTTTTCATAGCTCCCCAGACAGAGTGCTGCTATACTGTGCTCACTACACCCTGCTCATTCCTTCATACTCCCTGCTGTCCCTGTCAGTTACTATCCATTATACTCCACATGCTGATTGCTATACTGTACAGTAACTTATAATCCATATTCTGCTGTTTCTAAATCTGTTACATTTGTTTTACATGTTCCGAATAAAAAATTATTTTTGGGGTGTGGAACCAATTGTCTGCATTTCAGTGATTTTGTATAGGAAGTTTTGCTTTGGTTTAAGAGTGGATTTGGATTACAAGCACTGTCTTGGAACAAATTTATGCCCGTAATCCAAGGCACCACTGTGTGTGTGTGTGTATGTATATATATAATATAATTTTTTTATTTTTTTTTTGCATTAACTTCTTAACTTGCTCCCCATCCTTCCTTGCTTCTCTTGCCATTGACTTGCTCCCCATCCTTCCTTGCTTCTCTTGCCATTGACCTATCTGGAAAACATGTGACTTGGTCCCTCAGTAAATAGCCAATCTTGTAAATACAAGACAGATTTGAGACACTCAGTAAATGTTTGATGGAGAGCAGGGAAGCAGCATCTGGCCACATAACATTGCTGTATCATTCATGTGGCTATTAACGTCCATTAACGCCTGCACATCTGTTCACACAGGGGTGAGGGCAATTTCATCCCCCCCCCCCCCCCCCCCCAAGAATTTTTTTTTTTTTTTTTAGACTACTGCGCACATTTTAATCTATTTATAATTTTGCTGCATATTTTATGGAAAAACTAGGTCTCCTTGCCAAGTACAACTGGCATCATTGATCCGTCAGCTCTTCCTTCCCTGCTTTCTGTCAGTGCTAGTACATGCAGGAGTGGCTGGCCGGATGATATTTACATTGTTCGGGTGGCCCATAGAAGATAGCTGCGTTCTGCAGCAGCCGCAGCCATTATGGTGTCTTTACACAGATTTGACTGACAGATTTTTTTTAAACCAAATCAGAGAATGGCTCATAAAGGAAAGACAGATCTCTCCAAATCCATTTCTGGCTTTGGCTTAAAATCTGTCAGATAAATCTCTGTAAAGGCACCCTTACACGGAGCGAAGACCAGCAGACCATTGCTATCGTTCTTTTTGAACGTGTTCTAAGACGACGATCAGCCGACATCATGCATGTCGGCTGATCGCTGCCTTTAAAAATGAGCTATGATGCCAAACGATCGGCCAAATACGACTGATCGCTTGGTGTAATAGGGCCTTGACTTCTGTGCAGTCAGCCCTGCAATCTTATGAGGGTGTGTTCATGCTTCAGAATCTGCATAGAGAACTTTCTGCGGATTCTGACACTTGCTCCTGCTTGAATCTACACCTGTCATAGACTCCATTCTATGCTAAGGCAGATCTTTCCATCCAAAGAATTGACACAAATGACGTCAATTCTTTGGGTTGAATTGAATCGGTAGTGAGCGGTGGTATCCCCAGGAAGCTTTCTGCGTGGATTCCATGGTGTGAACGCACCCATACAGTCTGCCATGGGCAGGATTTGTGGGGAACAGATACCACTAATCAATGCTATGCAGTGGCATAGCATTGACCGTTGTGTATGCAGTCTGATATTAGCATGAAATGGTCCCTTAGAGGCATTTTAAAAAGTGAGTTAAAAAAAAACCCTCCCCCCAATAATTTAACCCCTTAAGGTATAAGCCGAAAATGACCCAGTGGATGCCAATTTTCATTTTTGCATTTTTGTCTTTCCTCCTCCCCTTCTAAGAGCGCTTTCATTTTTCTATCTACAGGGTTGTGTGAGGATTCTCCCCCCCCCCCCCCCCAAGGAATAGGTGTACTTTGTAACTGTGCCTTTCATTCTACCATAACATGTATAACGGAACCCCAAAATATAATTATATCAAAATATAAATTGGTCAAATTAGACAAAAGAATGCAATATAGTAACTATTGGTGGATTCCTGTGTCTATGTAATGCGCTATATGGTAAGAGTAACACAATACCATTCTATACATTAGTCTGAACACAACCATATGCAGGTTTACATATTTTATTAATTGCGCAAAAAAAAAGAAAATTGCCCTATTGTGATAAGTTTTTTTTTTATTTTTTTTTCACCTACAAGGGCTGTATAGGGTGTCACTTTTTTTTTTTTTTTTGGCGGCGCTTTTTTCCCCTCTTGGTTTATGCTGTATGGAATGATTGATATGTTAATAGATCAGACAATTACATATACTACGGTATATGTTTAATTACTTGGGGGTGATAATTATTGGAAGGGGCTTTGGGATATTTTCAAACACTTAAGTCCCCTTGGGGGACTTTTATATGCAATCTTTAGATTGCTTAGACTGTTCATTGCTATGCCATAGACACAGCATTGATCAGTGTTATCTGCGCTCTGCTGACTGAGAGAATGGGCAGAGTGCTGATCGAACTGCACAGAGGAAGGTAAAGATGTCCGTCACAGTGAACGGGAGTCCCGTTTGGTAAGTGACAGGCGCTATTAAGAAAATAATTGCATGGCACTAGGTAGTAAGGGGGTACATTCATATGTACACCTGAAGATTTGTAGTTGTATGGTATTTTAGAGCCACTCAAGCGAAAAACCCGCAATTGGTTAAAGTGTCTTGTATTAAGCACATGACCATCTCAATGCGATAAATCACATGATTCGTAGCGTCATGGAGGGCACCATCTTTCTAGTGTAGAAGTGGTGTATGTCATACCTAACATGTCAATAATCGGCAAAAAGTCTCGGACCCCCAAGTGATCCAAATTTTTGATGCAAGATTGACTGTTAGACATAATTAGGGGAACCCTTTTGACATACAGAGATGAGGGAACCTGCAGTCCTCCAGCTGCAAAACTATTCCCATCATGCCTGGACAGCCAATGAAAATGCTCTGGCTGTCCAAAGGTTCCCTGTCCCTGCTCTAGAAGGCACCAGATCATTGGACTGAGATAAGGATGATTGTTTTAATGACTTGCTAGTTAGGTCATATTGAGGTGTGTGTGTGTGTGTGTGTGTGGGGCCCCCCCCCCCCCCCCAGCAGTGGTTACGTAAGACAAACGCGCGGGGGGAGAGAGATCTATCAAACTGGTGTAAAGTAGATTTGTCAAACAATCAGATCCCACTTTTCATTTTCCAAAGAATCTGAAGAATGAAAAGTGGAATCTGGTTGCTGGGGACAACTTGGACAATTCTAATTTACACCAGTTGGATAAATCTCCCCCCATGGTGTACAGTCTCTGGATAGACCACCAGTAGAGAGGATTGTGTCAACTGCTGCTATGCTTGTGTGACCAACAGTCCAGGTGGCACCCTCAATACACACCCTGGTTTTGTCTGGACTATTTCCAGGCCCTTGCTGGAAGGAATATCATGGTACCCTGTTGCCAGCTAGCCACTGTTGCCTTTTGTTCTTGTGTCACAAATAAGAAACCTGGACTGTAACTGACTTAGTGGCTAAAGACCATGCATATTCAGGTTGGGATCTGGCAAAAGGTTTGAGTACGTAGACCTCATGGTAAGCATTTTTACTTCTGCCTTTGCTGTGGAGCAGCACTACTCCAACTGCTGGTGAGATTGTGGAGCCATCAGATATGTTTGTGTCAGACTTGACAGACTAACAGATTAGCTCCTGTTCAATGACAAAATATAAGTGATCCCTCGACTTCCAATGGTTTAAAATGGAGATTTTCAACATACAATGTTCCTTTCTAGACCATTCTTACTTCAGACCAGATTTGACATACAATGCTACAGTTGATTAAGATCTGCGGCACATGTGGATAAGTTGATGACCAACTGAAATTGGCCATTTTACTTGTAAAACCCCAGTATTAGGGAAGTGTATGCACTGATTGGCTGGCTAATAGCACTTCCCTACAGTGCAGGGTGTTACATGTCCTGTACTGCTGTGCATCTGGTATCTCCTCTCTACAGTAAATTGTGATACTACATGTCCTGTACTGCTCTCTACCTCTGCCAGGATTTATTTTATTCTGAGACTCTGGGTGATTTGTACAGGAGCCTGAAGACAGTACCATTTTCTACTTGGTAATTTACAGCTTTGTGACTAAGCACTTGATTTATTTATATTATCTGCTTCTTTAAATCTCTATTGTTTTTTTTTCTTCTAATTTTGGGGCTTTTGTACCAATTACCAGTTTTCCAGAGCTATGGACTTATAGCCCTATTTCACGGAACGATTATTGTTCATAGACTCGCTCCAACGACCGCTCGTTAATGAGCACTTAACGATTATTTTTAAGCGAACGATAACACATAATACGTGTGGTAACGAACGATATCTGTAGTGTAACGATTTTTTTGCGGTCGTTACATGGTCGTTTAAAACGTGGGGAAATGTAGGTAGACATTTCAAGAACGACTGAAAGATTTTTTTGTTATTCAACGAAAAGATTAGCGAATTATTGTTGAAAGACCAACGATTTTTTGCTGATGGGACAGTGCTGCAGCCAGTGATTGGCTATGGGGAAGAGGCAGCAGGAAACAAGGGGAGCCTAAACGGGTAAGTATAATTTTCTTTACACGGTCATCAGCTGTCTGCCACACACAGGGCTGGCCATTGGTGTGTGCAACCTGTGCGCTTGCACAGGGCACCTCACTCCCGGCCAGCTGGGGGGGGGAAGACTGGTGCTTCAGCAGACAGCTACACTGCACACCTAACTTATAGAAGTTAGATGTGCTGCCTGTCTGCCGGGGGTCCCCCGCAGATGGCCAATTCCCTTCAAGGAGCAGGAAGATATTTTTGGGGTTGGTGTAGGGTCACTTGTGGTTTATTTGCTGCAAATTTTGCACATGAAATGTTTGTGTGGTAAATCTGCCCCATATACAGTGGGGAAAAAAAGTATTTAGTCAGTCACCATTAGTGCAAGTTCTCCAACTTAAAAAGATGAGAGGTGTCTGTAATTTACATCATAGGTAGACCTCAACTAATCCCAAAAATCACGTCTGATTTTGTAACTTCTTTAAGAGTCTCCTCTTTCCTCCACTCATTACCTGTAGTAATGGCACCTGTTTAAACTTGTTATCAGTATAAAAAGACACCTGTGCACACCCTCAAACAGTCTGACTCCAAACTCCACTATGGTGAAGACCAAAGAGCTGTCAAAGGACACCAGAAACAAAATCGTAGCCCTGCACCAGACTGGGAAGACTGAATCTGCAATAGGCAACCAGCTTGGAGTGAAGACATCAAGTGTGGGAGCAATAATTAGAAAATGGAAGACATACAAGACCACTGACAATCTCCCTCGATCTGGGGCTCCACGCAAAATCTCACCCCGTGTAGTTAAAATGATCACAAGAACGGTGAGCAGAAATCCCAGAACCACGCGGGGGGACCTAGTGAATGAACTGCAGAGAGCTGGGACCAATGTAACAAAGCCTACTATCAGTAAAACACTACGCCGCCAGGGACTCAGATCCTGCAGTGCCAGACGTGTCCCACTGCTTAAGCCAGTACATGTCCGGACCCTTCTGAAGTTTGCTAGAGAGCATTTGGATGATCCAGAAGAGTATTGGGAGAATGTCCTATGGTCTGATGAAACCAAAGTGGAACTGTTTGGTAAAAACACAACTTGTTGTGTTTGGAGGAAAAAGAATACTGAGTTGCATCCATCAAACACCATACATACTGTAAGACATGGGGGTGGAAACATCATGCTTTGGGGCTGTTTCTCTGCAAAGGGGCCAGGACGACTGATCCGGGTACATGAAAGAATGAATGGGGCCATGTATCCTGAGATTTTGGGGGAGATTTATCAAAGGGTGTAAAATTTAGACTGGTGCAAACTACCCACAGCAACCAATCATAGCTCAGCTTTAGGCAGTGCTGAAAGGAAAGCTGAGCTGTGATTGGTTGCTGTGGGCAGTTTGCACCAGTCTAAATTTTACACCCTTTGATAAATCCCCCCCTTTGAGTGCAAACCTCCTTCCATCAGCAAGGGCATTGAAGATGAAATGTGACTTGGTCTTTCAACATGACAATGATCCAAAGCACACCGCCAGGGCAACGAAGGAGTGGCTTTGTAAGAAGCATTTCAAGGTCCTGGAGTGGCCTAGCCAGTCTCCAGATCTCAACCCTATACAAAACCTTTGGAGGGAGTTGAAAGTCTGTGACGCCAAGCAACAGCCCCAAAACATCACTGCTCTAGAGGAGATCTGCATGGAGGAATGGGCCAACATACCAACAACAGTGTGTGCCAACCTTGTGAAAACTTACAGAAAACGTTTGACCTCTGTCATTGCCAACAAAGGATATATAACAAAGTATTGAGATGAAATTTTGTTACTGACAAATACTAATTTTCCACCATAATTTGCAAATTCTTACAAAATCAGACAATGTGATTTTCTGGATTTGTTTTTCTCATTTTGTCTCCCATAGTTGAGGTCTACATATGGTGTCAATTACAGGCCTCTCATCTTTTTAAGTGGTGGAACTTGCACTATTGGTGACTGACTAAATACTTTTTTTTTCCCCCCACTGTACAGGAGCAGCAGAGGGGATGAGAAATCCCATCCATACACTCAAACACAGCATGTCAGTTTTCATCTGGGAAATACAGTGGATTTTCCCATTTTAATTCCTAAGGATGTCAAAATATGCCATAAATCCTCTGTTCATTTTCCTGTAGAAACACTGCAGATCCACACTCCTAACAGTACGGGAACGCCGCAAAGAAAGGTAAGAAATAACTTCTTCCTCTGTGCCCAGTAGGGGGCTAGATGAATGTAATTTGCTGACAGTTCCCCTCTAAAGTGATTGTACCAATTTACTTGCTGGTGCCACGGTCCATTTTTCAAAACACCCCCAAGTTCACTGGTTTCTTCGTGTGCATCAGCCTGCTCTATGCACTACAAGTGGACCCGGCCCCCCCCAGTGTACCAATATCCTCTGCCCTTGGTGACATGCCTCCATCAGGATCAAGTCTGGCTGCATCACTGTGGGGAGAGGATATTGATACACTAGGGGTGTTGGGTCCGCTTCTAGCGCATAGAGCGGCCTGCTGCACATGAATTTGACTCTTATTTGCAGGAACCGGGCAATGTTTAAAAAAAAAAAAAAAAAAATGGGCGGCGTCACAGGGTCTTCGCAAAAAAACTGACTGGGTTCCTTAAGGTGTTAAAACACACTTGGACACACGTTGGATTACTACCCACATCATGCATTAAAATGTAATAGATGGTGGGGGTTGTAACTAATTTGCTGTGGGCCCAAATGTGTGAACAGGCTAACTGCCCTGCTCTGGTGGTCCAGTATAGAGACCACCAGTGAATAACCTGTGACTAATATACTGGTGATCCCTGGACCTGACTACCAGACCGGGAGGTTGCTTTGTGCATAATGCACCTGTAGTAATTTACTCTGTAGTAATTTACTCTGAGTTTAGCGCGAGAATATGTCTTTGATCGCTGAGTCTCCCTGCCGTGCGTAACTAAGCAAAGGAGACAGAGCTCCTCACTCCATCAACATTGCACTGGTCTCCAGTGTAGTACCAAGCGCTTTGTAATTCTATGGCTCTGGGTCTCATGCTGGAGTCTGATGATATGGAGACAGTGGAAGGCTCCTCCCCTAATGCATATGTGTGCTGGGGTGAAAGAACGGCTGCTCGGAAGCAAATTCCGGTGTCAAATTCTAAAATAAAGACTAGATTTGCGCTTCCAGGGAAATACATAGTGCTTGAAAAGAGCGCCCCTTTACCAGTGGCTTCCTTTTAACTTTAATCCTGGGTGCCGTCCCTTTAAGAGCAACTTGGCTCCCGTCCCTTTAAGAGCGACATGGGTCCCTTCGCCCTTAAAGGGACCCAGGTCGCCCTAGCGACATGGGTCTCTTTAAGAGCGACATGGCTCCCATACTTTTTGGAGTGACTTGGGTCACTTTACCATTATAAGTACCCAGATCGCTCTTAAAGATTATTGCTCGGTTACCATGATAATCTTACTCATGTCAGTGAGACAAAATTTTTAAGGACCTTCCATATATTTCATCTTCTATTGGCCAATAGTGGACATGTGACTGTGAATGTTGTGATACATTGCCTGACAAAACCTTAGAGTTCCTATTGGCTGCTATATTTCAGCTATTTGCATATGTGCTGTGATTGGCTGTTAGCGCTTAGAGTGTGGCCATTATTTGCCATGGGCCATTATTTTCTATGGGAAATTTCTTAAACATAAATTTCTTAAACGACAAATCCGATTGAAACGAAAAATAGCACACCACACACCGCCGAAAGCTTCGAAACGCAGTGTGTGCGCAAAGCGGTTCGGGCTGTATTACGCGCAGAAAAATAGCTGGAAGAAGAAGAAGAAGAATACGGATTACAATATAGTGCTTTTCAAACACTATAATAAATAAAGTGAATATTGTGCACAGTGCAGGATGTACCCTGCGTGCTAGCCAAATATCAGTGCATTACTCTACGGAGATAACACTGCGGTGTCAGGTCAGTATTGTAGTGCTCTGACCGTTTGGGAACTCACTGCAGTATAGGTGTTCAATACATATTTGTCCAGCATATGGGCCGTTGTATATCGTGGTATGCCCACAGCTGTGTGTTTTAAGCCTTATGGTACCGTCATATACCATATCTGCTACAGCTTTTACACAGCCTTTAGGTGCTATTGTATCAGACTCCCTGTTTAGTGGTGATAATCTCAAGTACAGACTTTTACAATAAAATCTGCTGTATCTTATAATGTCGCCAACCTGTGGCTGCCGGTGAGCTAGAACCCTCAGCATAGCCTGATAGGTGAAATTGAGTAGTGTATGGTGGGTGGGTGGGAGGGTCGGGGGGTTAGGGTGCAGGATGTTGTCTGAAGGAGCTTTGTTACAGGGAGATAATCGCTCCATGCAATAGGACCCTAAGGGCCCTATTCCACCGAACGATTATCGTTCAGATTTTTGTTAAATCGTTCGAATCTAAACGATAATCGTTCAGTTGAAATGCAGTTAACGATTAATGACCGAACGAGAAATCATTGATCGCTTTATAAGACCTGGACCTATTTTTATCGTTGCTCGTTCGCATTGATTAAGACATCGTTCGGTCGTTTGCAATAGATACGAACGCAATAGCGAAGAAAGACGATCGCAATTACGATCATAAGTAATTATTATCGTTCCATGGAAATGAGTGAACGTTTTCAGGTCTTTCGCAATAGCGGTCGTTTGAGATCGTTAATCGTTAACGATTATGCAAACAATATCGTCCAGTGGAATAGGGCCCTAAAGGACCATTTACACAAAGATTATCTGCCAAAGATTTAAAGCCAAAGCCAGAAACAAAAATAAACAACCGAGATCAGGTCAGAAAGGAAAGCCTGATATTTCTCCTTTTTCAAATCTATTCCTGGCTTTGGCTTCAAATCTTTGGCAGATAATGTGTCAGATAATATTTCTGTGTAAATGGACCCTAAGACAGCTCACATAAGGCAGTACAGCAATGAAGTGGAGTACATGAGTAGATAAAGGCAGCAAGCAGCATCTTGGACATAGACCTTGGGTTGAGATTTTATAAAGTTTATTCATTAGGTCTGTGCTGGCTGCATAAGCACTTGTCTGTAACGCGACTCCCTGTGTTATAATTTAGGATGTGGCAAACACCTGGTACACTATACTACGGAACTGACAAGGCTGTGGTAGTTCAGTAGCATAGTGCTCTGGCCTCTCAGGATGTCGCCACATAATAAACAGAGCTTGTTACCCCAATGGAACTAGGTTAATTTTAAAATAATTGATTAACCTGGAGATACACAGGTATGTATAGCGGAAACAATCCCTATGTGGATCTAGTAGCTATACTTGTTTCCTACTTAGTGATTGTATATTTTGGTGGAATAGGTATAAGTAGAGTACAGATGGGAGTAACTGACTAAAGGATGAAACAAAGGGTTAGTTTACGATGGAGAAGCATACATCTAGATAACTGCTGTAGAGGGAAAACTTAGGAAAGTTTTTAATGAAGACTATTTGTAAAGTCTCCATGTAAATCGCTGCTGTCCCATGGCATTCATTCTCTCAGATCAGCTCTTAAACATTTTCCATTTTTGTGGATTACATTGTGGGTTACCTCAGTTAACCTCCAGTATTTGATAGTTTAAATGGCATTAAAAGTAATAAAATAAATCTTCAAGAATTTACATTAGGGGCCTGTCATAGAAAGCCTTTTGAAATAATTGGTGTGACAGCTCTTCATGTTGACAATGACCTTTTTTTTTTTTTTATTTTTTATTTTTTTTCTGTTTCTACAACTCTCCTGCAGCTGGGGAGTGGAAGCTACATTCACACCTAGCATCTGCTGCAGATATTAATGCAACAGTGACTTAACATGCCTGAATCTGCTGATCCTGTATGTGGATGTACTGTAAAGGCTCACTCCAAACCTGTCAATCTATTGGCCGCACATGTCCCCATGTAATAAAGCCGATGGCTGATTAAAGGAAGGGGCTGTGTGAATACCACTGCTCATTGAGGGTGGGTTCACACTGAGGAATCCACATGGAGATGTGCGATTTTTCTGTCCCCGCTCACGGTGGTACGCATCTCTGCCAGTGCCATAGACTCCATTCTATGGTCGGACGAACTCCGCCGTCCGCTGAAAAAATTGACATGATGTTTTGGCAGAATCTACCTGTGCATAGAATGTGGTTTATGGCCCAGGTGGAGATTTGCGCCGCCGAATGCGGGGATCAGTGAAGGATTTCTCACTGTAAAGCCACCCTTGCTTCGGTTGTGTAATATTGCCTTTAGGGTAATGCTGGATTTACACATAGCGATAATTCGCACGATTAGCAATTTCCGAATGAACAATGTTTTTCCATATCCATCAGCATTTAGACGGAACGATATATCGTATGGTAAAATCGTTTCGCGATCGCTTTAAGCTGCATATCAGCAGGTTCTGCCGAGAGAACCTGCTGATATGCCGCAAGACTCCTTTTTACCTGAGAAGTTAGAACCGCTCCTCTGCGCCGCCGCAATCTCCATAATATCGCTAACTGCCCCTATGCAAATTAGGGGCCGAAGACCATTTGGGGATGGCCTGGGTCCGGGAGCATCACTCTGTTTCCCCCAGTCCGCCCCCTCCAAGTCCATTTCAGCCTGCATAGCCTCCTCCCATCCCACCCAGTCCGCCCCATCTGTCCCATACCCTGCCCCCTCCCCTCCAGTGTAGCTCACATAGGCAGCATCTCTCCATGCTGCTCAGCCCACCCCCTCCCATACCGTATGTGAGCCGATCAGGATCCAAACACAGTAGGCTGCTATCTGCTACATTTTGCAGATAGCAGCAGTGTGATCGGCGCTGGGAGCCTGGGTTGAGCTGGATGGTAAAGCTCAGCCCAGGCTCCCAGCGCCGATCATATTCTTGCTATATGCAAACTGTAGCAGTGAGCAGCATACTCTCCTGGGCTCCTAATCGGCATTCATGTGCCAGATGAGTGTCCCCTGCACTGTCCCACCAGCTCGGCCCGCCCCTCCCATGCCGCTGGGCTGACAGCCTGCTAGCAGTCCGAGACAGTGCAGGGGACACTCTTCTGGCACATAAATGCCGATCAGGAGCCCAGGAAAGTATGCTGTTGGAGTGATGCTCCCGGACCCAGGCCATCCCTAAATGGTCTTCTGCCCCTAATTTGCATAGGGGCAATTTAGCGATTTTATGGAGATTGTGGCGGTGTAGAGGAGCGGTTCTAACTGCTATCACCTTCTCGGTTAAAGGAGTCTTGCGGCATATCAGCAGGTTCTCTCGGCAGAACCTGCTGATATGCCGCTTGAACGACTGTTTACACGGAACGATCTGTGAATTTTTTGCGAACGACCAACGACAATTTGAGAACATGTTCAAAGATTAAAATGAACGTTTTCTCGCTCGTCGTTTGATCGTTTGCTGTGTTTACACGTACAATTATCGTGCAAATTCGAATGATAATCGTTCCATGTAAACGCAGCATAAGGTTACAAACCCACTTGGCGGGTCTGCAGCGAGTCTCCATGCTGCGTTTTTGCAGCGAGACTCGCTGCAGATCCCGGCCCTATACTTTTAATGGCAGACAAACACGCAGCAGGGATGTACATCCCTGCTGCGAGTTTGTCTGCAGCCCACCCCATTAACCCCCCGGCCACCGGAGCTGATACTTCACCTGATCCCGGCTCCGGCGGTTCCCGATGTCTTCAGCAAGCCGGAGCGGGGACCAGGTGAAGTATATGCTCCAGCCAGCCGCCCGCAGCCCCGGCCGACCGATCGCCCCCCCGCAGCACCGATCGCACGCCCCCCCCCCCCCCCCCCCCCCGCAGCACCGATCGCACGCCCCCCCGATCGAGCGGCCGGGGCTGCAGGGGGCGTGGAAGCGATCGGTGCTGCGCGGGGGGGGCGTGCGATCGGGGCTGCGGGGGGGGGGGGCGATCGGGCGGCCGGGGCTGCGGGGGGCGGCCGGGGCTGCGGGCGGCTGGCTGGAGCATATACTTCACCTGGTCCCCGCTCCGGCTTGCTGAAGACATCGGGAACCGCCGGAGCCGGGATCAGGTGAAGTATCAGCTCTGGCGGCCGGGGGGTTAATGGGGTGGGCTGCAGACAAACTCGCAGCAGGGATGTACATCCCTGCTGCGTGTTTGTCTGCCATTAAAAGTATAGGGCCGGGATCTGCAGCGAGTCTCGCTGCAAAAACGCAGCATGGAGACTCGCTGCAGACCCGCCAAGTGGGTTTGTAACCTTAGAAGCAGAGAATTTCAAAGTTCATAAAATGCTAATTTTTTAAATTTTTCATGATATTTTGATGTTTTTCACAAAAAACACAAAGTAGTGACCAAATTTTGCCACTAATATAAAGTGCCATATGTGACGAAAAAACAATCTCAGAATCGCTAGCATACGTTAAAGCATCACTGAGCTATAAGAGCATAAAGTGAGACAGGTCAGATTTTGAAAAATGAGCCTGGTCTTTTAGGTGCAAATAGGCTTGGTCTTAAAGGGGTTAAAAAGTACAGTGTTTTTTTCGTTCAAAAATAAGGACATTTCAATGTGACCCCAAACTTTTGAACGATAGTGTATATTTGCTCATGTGACAGGGATACTATATACTGTTTATGGGTTGCGTGTCTTAAATTGCATTAGACCATATGCTTTCCTTAGAGTTTTGGGAATTTTTAAATTGGTTTAACCCCTTAAGGACCGGGCCTGAAATGACCTTAAAAGGGGTAGTGCGGCGCTAAGAAATTATTCACAAAATAACACACTACAATGTTATACAACTTTGTAATTTATGTTATGTATGTGAATGGCCCCCTTCCCCGTGTTCCCCGCCGTGGACCTGGAAGTGTAGTGCATTATACATACCTGATACGTGTCGACCCCCATCCGCCATCTTCTGACAGTGATGCAATCTCCGGGAGGCCGGCCGTCCCGCTCCTGCCGTCCCTCATGCCGGCCCCCCTCTGCCGTGTCGTAACTATGCTCTGCCGCGATTGGCTGAGCACAGTTATGCTCAGCCAATCGCAGCTGAGCACAGTTATAACGTGGCAGGGGGGGGGGCGGCCTCCCGAAGCTTACATCACTGTCAGAAGACGGGGGTCGACACGTATCAGGTATGTATAATGCACTACACTTCCGGGTCCACGGGCGGGGTCGGGGAACACTGGGAAGGGGGCCATTCACATACATAACATACATTACAAAGTTGTATAACTTTGTAGTGTGTTATTTTGTGAATAATATTTTAGCGCCGCACTACCCCTTTAAGGACCGGGTCAATTGTCACTTTTGCATTTTCGTTTTTTCCTCCTCGCCTTCTAAGACCCATTACGTTTTTATTTTTCCACTTACAGGGCCATGTGAGGGCCTGTTTTTTTTTTCAGGAACAGGTGTACTATTTTAATGGCATCTTTCAATCTGCCATAAAATGAATGACAGAACCCCCAAAATATCATTTATGGGTTTAATCTGGGTCAAATGTGATTCCGCAAATTTTGGGGGACTTCCATGTTTAGGTAATGCACTTTACGGTAAAAGTGGCATTTTTTTCTTCTATAGGTCACTCTGAACACAGTGTTATGCAGGTTTTCTAACATTTTAATAATTTTATTAGCAGTAAAAAAAGTTTTGGAAATGGCTGTATTGAGACTCTTTTATAGCGCTTTTGTTTTTTTCACCTACGGGATCATATGGGGCATCATTTTTTGTGCCAGGATCTCTTGTTTTTATTAACTTTTTTTCTAGATCAGACGTATTGATCACTTTTTATTATTATTTTTGTTTAACCCCTTCACGTCAGCAATCTGTATATATATGTTCCTATTGCACATGCCCCGTGCAGTAGGAATGTACATATACGTTCCTGACTTGAGGGGGCTTTGTGATGAGAACGGGATCGCTGCAGGGATAGCGATCCCGCTCTCATCTGACTGCAGCCCCGGAGGTAATGAGAGTCAGCTGCAATCCCGCAGCTGACCCCCATTAACCCCTTAGTGACCGCTGAAACGGCGGTCACTAATGGTCCGGTGCCGCCGCTATACTTCATCTCCCCCCCCATGGTGGGGGGAGATGAAATAAGTAAAATCAGACCCCAGACCAGCCCCCCTAGTGCCCCGATCACTATCCCCCCTCCCCGCGGCGGCCATCAGATCCAAGATGGCCGCCGCCATCCCTGTGAACAGAGTAGATCTGTTCACAGTGTTCTCTTAGTAAAAATGAATGAAAACCCCATGCTCTCCGCCACCGGAGGTAGCAGAGAGCACGGGGCAGTCATCGGGACCCCCCCTGTGGGGTCCCGGTACAAGTGATCAGCGGTATATACTATATACCGCTGATCGCTTGTGCCATGTGCTCCAGGCACTTTTTATCCCCTGTCACCATGAATGATTGGTGACGGGATAAAAAGTGATGTCCCCCGTCCCCCAGTCACCCCCCCTACCCCTTATACGTTACCTGATCCTGGAGCTCCTTCCTCTTCGGCGTCCTGGCTGGTTATGAGGTGCGCATGCGCTCCACAACCAGCCAGCTCTGAAAATTTAAAGTGACAGAGACCAATTTGGTCTCTGTCACTGAACTATGATTACTGTGATAGAAAATATAGTAATACAGTGAAAATGAATGTATAAAGTACAAAAAGTGACAAACATACAAAAAATTAAAACACACACTTTTTATTATAGTAATAATTGCAGTTTACTCCCAAATTACCCCTAACCCCCCCAGATTGCCCATAACCACCGCACGTTGCCCGTAACCACCCCAGGTTGTCCGTAATCACGATTGCAGATTGCACGTAACCCCCCAGATTACCCGTAACCACCGCACGTTGCCCGTAACCACCACACGTTGCCAGTGACCCCCTCCAGATTGTCCGTAATCACCCCAGATTGCCTGCAACCACCCCAGATTGCACGCAACCACCGCACGTCACCTCTGACCACCGCACAACGCCTCTGACCACCGCACCTTGCCTCTAACCACCCCAAATTGCCAGTGACCCCCTCCATATTGCCTGTAACCATGCCAGATTACAGGTACCCACCTCAGATTACCTATTAGCACTTCAGTTTATCCGTAACCACCCCAGATTGTCCGTAACCACCCCAGATTGTCCGTAACCACCCCAGATTGTCCGTAACCACAGCAGGTTGTTCGTATCCACCCCACGTTGCCCGTAATCACAGCAGGTTGCCTGTGACCACCCCATATTGACCGTAACCACCCCAGATTACCGTAACCACCTCAGACTGCCCGTTACCACCTCTAGATTACCCGGAAACCCCCCAGACTGTTCGTAACCACCCCACATTACCTGTAATCTAATTTTTTTATTTTAGTAACTGCGCTATTCTAATAACTATTACTAGCTGCGGTTTTGCTCCAGCAAATTGGCGCTCCTTCCCTTCTGAGCCCTGCTGTGTGCCCATACAGTGGTTTATGCCCACATATGGGGTACCGTTGTACTCAGGAGAGCCTGCGTTACAGATTTTGGGGTACATTTTTTTTTCTCCTGTTCCTTGTGAAATTTAGAGATTTCAAACTAAACCAACATATTATTGGAAAAATTCAAGTTTTTAATTTTTACTGGCCAATTTTGAATACTTTCCTCTAATACCTGTGGGGCCAAAATGCTCATCCTACCCCAAGATGAATTCTTTGAGGGGTGTACTTTCCGAAATGGGCTGACTTTTGGGGGGGTTCTATTCTGTAGACACTACAGGGGCTCTGCAAACGCACCTAGCGCTCAGAAACTTCTTCAGAAAAATCTGCACGGAAAATGCTAATTATCGCTCCTTTCCTTCTGAGCCCTCCTGTGTGCCCATACAGTGGTTTATACCCACATATGGGGTACCGTTCTACTCAGGAGAACCTGCGTTACAGATTTTGGGGTGAATTTTCTCTCCTGTTCCTCGTGAAATTGAGAAATTTCAAACTAAAGGAACATATTATTGGAAAAATTCAAGTTTTTCATTTTTACTGTCTACTTTTGAATACTTTCCTCTAATACCTGTGGGGTCAAAATGCTCACCACACACCAAGATGAATTCTTTGAGGGGTGCACTTTCCAAAATGGGGTGACTTATGGCGAGATTTTACTCCGCTGGCACTACAGGGGCACTGCAAACGCACCTGGCGCTCAGAAACTTCAGCAAAATCTGCATTGAAAAAGCTAATTGGCGCTCCTTCCCTTCTGAGCCCAGCTGTGTGCCCATACAGTGGTTTATACCGACATATAAGGTACCTTTTTACTCAGGAGAACCTGCGTTACAAATTTTGGCATACTTTTTTTTTTCTCTTGTTCCTCGTGAAATTGAGAAATTTTAAACTAAAGGAACATATTATTGGAAAAATTCGAATACTTTCCTCTAACACCTGTAGGGTCAAAATGCTCATCCTACCCCAAGATGAATTCTTTGAGGGGTGTACTTTCCAAAATGGGGTGACTTATGGTTTTTTTTTCTCTCTGCTGACACTACAGGGGCTCTGCAAATGCACCTGGCGCTCGGAAACTTCTTCAGCAAAATCTGCAATAGAAAAGCTAATTGGCCCTCCCTTCCTTCTGAGCCCTGCTGTGTGCCCATACAGTGGTTTGTGCCCACATATGGGGTACCGTAGTACTCAAGAGAACCTGCGTTACAAATTTTGGGGTGCTTTTTCTCTCATGTTCCTTTTGAAAATGAGAAACTTTAATCTAAACGTATACATTATTGGAAAATTTTAATTTTTCATTTTTTTTACGGCCTAATGGTGAATACTTTCCTCCAGCCCCTGTAGGGTTAAAATGCTCATTATACCCCTAGATTAATTCTTTAAGGTGTCTAGTTTCCAAAATGGGGTCACTTATGGGGGTTTCCAGTATACAAACCTCCTAAATTAACTTAAAAAAAGAACTGGTCCCTAAAAAAATCAGTTTTGGAAACTTTCACGAAAATGTGGTAATTTGCTGATGAATTTCTAAGCCCCGTAACACCCTAAAAAAGTTAAATAGGTTTATAAAATGAAGCTGGAATAAATAGGACATATCGGTAATGTGACTTAGTAACTAATTTATGTAATACAACTTTCTTTTTTTAGAAGCAGAGAATTTCAAAGTTCATAAAATGCTTATTTTTTCAATTTTTCATGATATTTTGATGTTTTTCACAAAAAACACACAAAGTAGTGACCAAATTTGGCCACTACTATAAAGTGCCATATGTGACGAAAAAACGATCTCAGAATCGCTAGCATACGTTAAAGCATCACTGAGCTATAAGCGCATAAAGTGAGACAGGTCAGATTTTGAAAAATGAGCCTGGTCTTTTAGGTGCAAATAGGCTTGGTCTTGAAGGGGTTAATACATAAAAAGTAATTTAAAAAAAGCAAAAAAAAATTTTTTAACGCTTTTTTTTTCCACTTCGTTCAGTGTGTGATTTATATTGATTTATTTTAAAGGATCGGACGATTACGCACGTTACGGTGTATTATATGCTAATAAACTTTTTTATATTTTGTGTTTTATGTGAAAACACAATGAAATGGGAAGGGGTGGTGATTTTCACTTTCACTTACAAATGCTTTAGGGCATTTTGTAAAACTTTTTTTTTTTTTTTTTTTTTTTTTACACTCTTATAGTTCCATTAGGGAGCTATCACTTTCATACACTGGATCAGTAAGGCTGCATTCCCACGTTCCGTGATCCTGACGTATCACGGACGTGGAATGCATGTACCGGAGTTCCCCCACGCCCGGACAGCATCTGTAATTAGATGCTGGGAGCGGGGGAGACTGTATTCATAAGAGTCGCGCTGTAATGAATCAGCCGCGCAGTGCTGTTACTACAGCGCGGCGCTTATGAATACAGTCTCCCCCGCTCCCAGCATCTAATTACAGATGCTGTCCGGGCGCGGGGGGACTCCGGTACATGCATTCCACGTTCGTGATCCGGCAGGATCACGGAACGTGGGAATGCAGCCTAACACTGATCACTGTTATGCAATAGCATAGCAGGGACTAGTGTTATCTGTGATCTTTTGATAGAGCCTGCCTGTGGCCTGTGGCAGACTCTACCAGATGATCAGACTGCACGGAGGTAAGGAGCAGACCTCCGGCAGTCAGGCCATACGATCGGGACCCCCACAGACACGCTGCGGGGTCCCGATCGGTAAGTGACCAGAGATGTTCCAGTCAATTAAACGCCGCGATCGGGCATGGCTACAGATAGCAGTCGGTCCTCATCCGCTATGGGGTGGGCTATGCTTGTGAGCCCGCTCCATAGCCCGGGACAGCGGCAGGGCGTACATTTACGCCCTCCTACCTTAAGGCCCAGGCAGCGGGGGCATAAATGTACGCCCGCTGTCCTTAAAGGTTTAATTGGGACTTTTCTTGTATTATGTACCTGATGAAATAAAGTACTTTTATATTTTCATTACTTGGTGTGCCAGTTTTGCCATTATAGTACATGTCTCCTTTATTTTTCATCACTGATCATTTTCTGAGCCCACCCAATCAGCAAGACAAATCGCACTCCAGGGCATAGCAAAGTGCATTGCTGCCAGGATGTACTGGTATGTCTTGGAGGGAGAGGAAGGGGTTAAAGGAGGTTTCTTATCTTCTAAATTTATGGCATATTGCTAGGATAATGGGAATTCTACCTGGAATGAGGAAACAATGCTTCTGGCCACCCGACTGCAAGAAACTGCAGCTCAACCCAAGTACTTGAATAGGGTTATATTGCAATTCCCTGCATTAGAGCAGGATCTCCCTGGCACCCGTGTCCCCTTCATTTTCAAGAAGTGTGATGAAAGCCCAGAGCTTGGACCCCACTGATCATAAAGCGACATGCAGTCACTTTAATAAATGGGGGGGAAAAATACCTTCAATTAATGTGTGAGTTATTTTGACCACAAGAGGGTGATCTTGGCACAGTTTAAATGCATCTTTGCATGTGAAGTGTAATTGTGGTGCTAAAAGGTTAATAGGGCAGATAATTCTCTCCTCAAAAATGTGGAAGGGATAAAATGCTGCATATTATGAATGTGGATCTTGTTCCCATATACTTTTGGCTTTTGTAGAGCATTTAATTGCAATCTGTCAAGAGATCAGATAAGAGAAATATTTTGTATAGAGCTTTACAGTTCAACCACTGCATAAAATAGACACCACTTCTGGCGGCCATAGCATTGAAAAAAAAGTACAGTAAAGAAGCTGATTGGCTATTACAACATTGTATAGAAATTTAGGTTTGGTGCCGAACGGGGGGAAAAATTTCACCGTACTTCTACTGTTTGCATTTACTAATGTCACCTCTCCAGGGTGTGTTCGCACGTACAGGATCTTCAGCAGATCCAGAGCAGATTTTATGGGGCAAATTTGATGCGGTGTTCATTTTTTAATTTACATATATCTGCGCCATCAAATCTGCAGATGCTATACGTGTGAAGTGAACGCACCCTTACCTGGTTTTATTTAACAAGTCCAAAGATGCAATTTACTGTGATAAGATGCAGTGGCTCTAAAAAGAAATATGACAGGTTACAGGCAAATAGATTTGCACCTTATCAAAATGGGATGCCAACATATAAGCAGGAACAGGAATGGGCTCTTTGGCATCAGTGAACTCTGTGGAGTCAGGAATTGCCCACGTTATTTCGGCTTACTCAGATGCATGGTGTGTTGCGCATGAGTACAAATATATATGTTAGAGACGTGTATGTCAGCACCCCACCTGGACAGGTTTCTGACATACATGCCACAGAGGGCACAGTTGAGGTGTGGACCCACCATAAGTTGATACTGTCAAGCATGTTTTAAAAGATCTGCTCCTCTATAGCTACAATACCTGGAGAAGCTGCCTTTGTCTCTAAAAAGATTAATGTACTAGCAACTAGTACAGTTAAATAAGTAATAGACTTATCTATCATCACCAGATACAGCAATCTGCCAAATGTGTTTAACTCCTTAAGGACTGGGCCAGTCAGGCTTTAAACCATTTAACAGTGTACAGTTAACATTGCATTGCATTATGGGGTTGGGCACTGAGAATCAATTTTGCATTGGTATTGTAAACGCTAATCACAATTCTGTATTTCACAGGTTGTTACAGTTGAAAATGTTTTGTACAAAGGTTCAATAAAGTTATGCTAAATCTGAGTTCACTTTTTCCCTCAAATCAATGTGGTGATTTTTGTGTGATACAGTAGGCTGATTGTCTGACTATGGTGGGACTGTACTTGTGGTGTGTGTATGTGGGGGGGGGGGGGGGGCTGACTGGATTATTAAAATTGTTCTAAATGGAAAGTGGTCTATATTATGCCTTTTGCCTTTAGAGCACACTGCCATTATGATATATTTGGTGCAGAAGCAAAGGCACTATCTTAAATTTAGAGAGTATAAGTGGATGGCACATTTACACCATTTGTAAGTAGTCTGGACTGGAGTATCTTTGTACTATTTATTTAAAAAAAAAGGCACATTTTGTTAAATTTACCATGCCATTGTATGTTTTCAAACGAATAGACCTATTCTAAAAACAGACATGAATGGTGCAAACCTTTTTAAAAAAGTAACATTTTTGCACAATGATGTGACTGCCCAAAAATTAGCGAATGTTTTTTACACATCAAGATATACATTGATAAATTTTTTTTTTTTTTTATTGGAAGTCATTGGAAAAACTGATCCAAACTAATGGCACACAAATGCATTAAATGGACTGCGAAAAATGGTGTGAACCCATCCCTGGGGTGAAAAGACATGATCAGGTTGCACTACCGTTTCCAATACTACACTAACATTTTTCATTTACTATTGGAAAGGCCATGTTCACACAAGTTCCATTTTATGACTAGCCAGAATCCTGCTCCACACTGATGAGGGGCAACACCCCGAAACAGCTGTCTGTGGATGGTTACCTAGCCTTGGTTTATCCCTTGTCATTACACTGACTTATAGGGCCACTTAATATGGTGGATTTGGTGGTTTCCTAACAGGAGCTGCCACTTGGCTGGGTCCTTCCCGGAGGGATATCTGGCTAGTCCTGTGTTTTGAGACTCTTCAATGAGGCTCCACGGACTCCTCTTTTGCATACTCATGTTTCCCAGGGGGCAATGCACCTAGGACTTCACTGCATTGAGCGCTTTCATTAGCAGCCGGCAGTGTTGTCATTTGGCTGTTCTCCCTGAGTTCAGCAATCTGTTTATTTTATGACTAGAACTGCCAGTTTCAATTAAAACAACCATTGTTTTCATAGTGTAATGTGTTGCATTGAAGTCAATGCAAACAACGGCCAATTACACAATGTAGTAAACGGCAGTTGAAATATGATGTAAATTATTTATGGCCTTGTTGCATCAAGAATTGCATTGGAAACCATGCTCAACAACCATTGTTTGGCACTCAAACAACTGCCCTTGTATAGAGTGTCAAACCATGGCCATTGTCTGTACATTGTGTGAACATAGCTTCAAACTGCAGTGTGACTGACACAACTTTATCATGGGTGGTGGAGGTTAATATTCTTTGGGTTACTCATTCTAGCACAAGCTAGACCCTGTCCTTCACTATGTTGCTTCTTAAAAAAACAGCAACTCCAGAAAAGAAAGCTGAAGCACTCGTCTATCGCAGCAATTGCTTTTCTTTCTGGAGTTGCTTGTTCTGTGGAATTATTTTCCTTTACTGTCAGTGAGCACCTCCTAGCAGCGGGGATCAGCCGTGGTAAGTCCATATGTATGGTCGGATAGCGGAGTGAAGTGGTGCAGATGACTACACTTTCACAGCTACACATTACATTACATTTTGAGAGAGAATGGCAACGCAAGATGTTAACGGCTCTTTCCTGTGCCATACTTTTAAAATGGTTCTCATTTGAAAGTGATGTACACCCAGGAGCCAGTGAGGCATATTGCTGATTTCAGACCATCTGGCATTTGCCAGAATTGCCAGATGAGCAGTGCAACTAAGCTGTCAAGCGTACTGTTCCATTGGCTACCTATATCTTAACATGTTAAAGGGGTATTGGTAAAATAACTACGGGCCAAAAAAATTTGTCTGTACAGATTTCATATAATTTGTGGCTGCTCTCTGTGCTTACTTAAAAAAATGTCAAAGTAAATGACCCTCATAAATAAGTTACCAAAACAATCTAATATTACCTACTGCTATACTCCTCTTAATGTGTTCGTTATTCTATGCAAAGCCACTTTGCCTCTTCTCACGAGAAGTTAGTGCTCACCATGTCTGTCAGTCAGTATTCACTTCCTCTAAGGGTAGAAACCCACTTGCCGGATCTGCAGCGAATCGCGCTGCGTATCCTGTCCCTGTACTTTCGATGGCCGACAAACACGCAGCAGGGATGTACATCACTGCTGCGAGTTTGTCCGCAGCCCGCCCTGTTAGCCCCCCCCCCGGCCGGTGTCTTCAGCAAGCCTGAGCGGGGACCAGGTGAAGTATATGCTCCAGCCAGCCGCCTGCCCGCAGCCCCTTTAACACCTCCCGCAGCCCCGGCCACCTGATCGCTCTCCCGCAGCCCTGATCGCCCCCTGGAGCATATACTTCACCTGGTCCCCGCTCAGGCTTGCTGAAGACACCGGGAACCGCCGGAGTCGGGATCTGGTAAAGTATCAGCTTCGGCGGCCGGGGGGGTAATGGGGCGGGCTGCGGACAAACTCTTTTTTTTGTCTGCCATTGAAAGTATAGGGACAGGATCTGCAGCGAGACTCGCTGCAAATACGCAGCTAGGGGACTCGCTGCAGATCTGGCAAGTGGGTTTCTACCCTAAATGCAATTTTGTATTTCCCTGTGGTGAAATGCGAAAGAATATGTTCAAAGTATATAAAGGTAAAAATAACCGTTGGTACAGTTGTATTGCTGGTTGTCAGCCAGCAAGTGGCACTAGTGGTGTGGATTTTCAGCATCGACCATACAATAATAAGTTTCACAATATTGCCCATGAGATCGATCTACATGCAACATGTGTGAAAGACTGTCATGAAGTGTCAGTGCTGTCTGTAAGGTGATTGTAGCAAATAATTCAATAATGAGAGAATGCATTTACTTAGTCTTTATCAAAACATGTTCTATACTTTAGTATGTATACATATAAATCTATATGTATATTTTGGTATACATATAGATCTACTTTTTGTTTGCCATACCAACTTTAATGGGCTGCACAGTGGGACTATATATTGTAACATCAAAAAATGAAGCTAGAAAACCAACTTTATAAACCAATGGAACATACTGTATAACCTGACTAGAGACTAGGATGTGCAAAAGGAATACATATGAGCAAAACCAACTGCATGCACAACAATGCAATACTTTAATACAATGCAATAAATACCTGCTAACCGACATAGCAATAACAATACAAAACAAAGAAAACATTCGTCGTGCTGGAATGTGTGGTGGCCCTTGTCCGACAACCCTATCTGATGGACATGAGGCGAAACACCTCATGACAATTATGGTTATGTTTATGACTTGTTAGGGTGCTTTTACAAATCGAGATTGATCTGACAGTGCTCCATATAGCAATATAGTAATAATGCCCCCTACTGTGCCTTCCATATAGTAACAATGCCCCCATGGTAATAATGTCACCATGTGCGGTTCTCCAACACACATAAAAAGACCATTATACTCACCTAATCCAAGCATGGAACTGTTCTTCCTCTCCTCTTCAGCCTGTGAGCCGCCGGGACGGATCCTCCAGTCGCCGGGACGTCACATCACTCTACATAGTAACATAGTAAATAAGGTTGAAAGAAGACAAGAGTCCATCAGGTTCAACCTAGCGAAACCCTACTGAGGCAGACGACAACCACCCCACCACAGGGAGAAAACTCCCCCCGACTGCAATGGCAACCAGAATAATCTCTGGATCAACGTATCACCGGAAATCTAATGCCCATAACTTGTAATATTATATTGTTCAAGAAAAGCATCCAGGCCTCCCTTGAACTTATTTAATGAATCGGCCATGACAACATCATGTGGCAGAGAGTTCCACAGTTTTACCGCTCGTACAGTAAAGAACCCGCGTCGATGCTGATGATAAAATCTTCTTTCCTCTAGACGTAGAGGATGCCCCCTTGTCATGGTTACAGACCTAGGAGTAAAAAGACCACTACAAAGATCTCTGTACTGTCCATTCATATATTTGTACATTGTGATCAGATCGCCCCTAAGACGTCTTTTTTCTAGTGTAAATAACCCCAAGCTTGATAACCTGTCCTGGTACTGTAACCCACCCATTCCCTTAATGACCTTTGTTGCCCTCCTCTGCACCCGCTCTAGTTCAGCTGTGTCCTTCTTATATACTGGTGCCCAAAACTGTACACAGTATTCCATGTGTGGTCTGACCAGTGATTTATAAAGAGGCAAAACTATGTTCTCATCTTTAGCATCTATACCTCTTTTGATGCATCCCATTATTTTATTAGCCTTGGCAGCTGCTGCCTGGCACTGATCACTAAAGTTGAGTTTACTGTCCACCAATACCCCCAGGTCCTTTTGGGAAGTAGTTTTACCTAGTGTTTTATTATTTAGCACATAACTGTATTTATTATTTTTACGGCCCAAGTGCATAACCTTACATTTATCCACATTAAACTTCATTTGCCATTTCACCGCCCAAGCCTCTAGCTTCTCCAAATCCCTCTGTAATATGATATTATCCTCCTCTGTACTGATTACTTTACCCAGTTTAGTATCGTCTGCAAAAATGGAGATTCTGCTCTGTAGCCCCTCAACAAGATCATTAATAAAAATATTAAAAAGAAGTGGACCCAACACTGACCCCTGTGGTACCCCACTAGTAACTAAAACCCAATCTGAATATGTTCCATCAATGACCACCCTCTGTTTTCTATCACACAACCAGTTACTTACTCATTTGCATACATTTTCCCCGAGTCCCAGCATCCTCATTTTGTAGACCAACCTTTCATGCGGCACAGTATCAAATGCCTTTGAAAAGTCCAGATACACAACATCCACAGCCTCCCCCAGGTCCAGTCTATAACTTACCTCTTCATAGAAGCCGATCAGATTAGTCTGACAGGATCGATCCCTCATAAATCCATGCTGGTGCTGCGTCATAAGATTATTTTCATTAAGATACTCCAGTATAGCATCTCTTACAAACCCCTCAAATACTTTACCTACTATAGATGTTAGACTTACGGGCCTGTAGTTTCCAGGATCACTCTTTGACCCCTTCTTGAATATTGGTACCACATTAGCTATGCGGCAGTCCTGTGGAACAATCCCTGTCGTAATAGAATCTTTAAATATTAGGAATAACGGTCTGTCTAACACAGTATTTAATTCTTGCAAAACTCTAGGATGGATACCTTCTGGGCCCGGTGACTTATGGATTTTAATATTTTTAAGGCGTTTCCCCACTTCTTGTTGTGTTAGGCAGGTGAGATTTATGGGAGGATTTATATCTCTCTGTCTGCTGGAGACGTTCCTTCCCGGCATTGAAGTCACTGCTGAAGTCGGGGCGGGGATAATGCTGAGCGAGGTCCAGACGGGGGAAACAGATGGTGGGTTGTACTGCTGCCAGTGCCCCCTAGGTTTCCGTGCTAAAAAAATGGCCCTGATTAGCACATAAAAAACATGAAAAAAAACGGTGGCTTTACTGGTGCAGTCCCCCTGGCCCAGTAGTCTGGGTCACTGGTTTTTTCAATGTTACTGGACACTGACGTAAAAATGTTCTTTTATTTGCATTCCACCCTCCTCTTCATCAGACATGAGCCCACTACGGTATAGATTAGTATGCAATTTGCAGGTACGTATACTGGCAATGCAGTACAAAACCAGATGTGAGTGGAGCCAAAGTCAAAGCCACAAGTGGAACCTACACAGTAAATAACTATACTGGTATGATTTATGTTTTACACCCACCCCTGTCCTTGGCTTGCAGATACTGAGAAAGGGGCCTAATGCAGCATTTCTAACCAGTATGCAGGCCAACAGCTCTTGTAATTACATTAAAGTTCAGTCTCTACTGGGCAGTATGTAGGATCCAATAAATGTCAAGCTTCTCAGAAATCTTTGGCATTGTGTGGAGTAAAACTAATGTTATGAAGGGCAAGCCTGGGAAAGATTGAGAAGTGGACAAACAGAAGCGTATCAGGGGAAAAACGTGAGTAGTCGACAATCTTGTGTATCTAGAATCAATTCAGCCAGCCTTGTCTTTACACTTGGTTTACTCAAGTATATTGGAAAGCTATCTAGGGTAATTGATTTGCTTTTACCTCCTCTCACAAGAGAGCAGATGTCTTAGGAAACTATATGGGAATAGGTCTCCTTTCCTGTAAAGACGTTATGTGATATGTGTGCTACCGGGTGGGTGTGAAACACTAGACAAGTAATAAGCAGTTTAAGTAATGCTTTTTCACAATATATTAATGTAATGGTTCCAGAGTTCTTGTGAAGCCAATACCTTTGACTTGATGTAGCAATGGGCTATGGTAGTTTCTAGTTCCATGTATAATTTTAAGGCACATCCCCCTATGTATCCAGAATGCATTCTGAAAGCTGTTAAAACCACATCCCATTTCCTCCCCAATAACAGCACAGTGCTGCTGTGATTATTGGAAACAGCCCTAAGATCTCACAGCTGACAATGCATATCAGAGCAAAACCCATGCCATAAGGTGCAAAGAATGCCCTGTTAAGTTCGGATACAGAATGATGGAGGCACAAATGTATAGACCTGCTTTATTGAAAGTACTCAAGAGCACAATGACCTCCATATGGCCTCATGCACACATCTCTGTGCAGCCCATAATGCACGGACCATGTGCTGGTGGGATATCATGGACTTGACAATTACTTGTCTTGGGACTCTTCTCATTATAATTCATTATGATGCTGTGACATCCCTAAGGGCCAGAGAGCTACACTACTGAACTGCCACAGCTCCGTCCGTTCAGTAGTATAGCACTCTGGCTGTTCTGGAGCTCACTGCATCATGATGAATTATAATGCAGAGAGCCCAGTCACAGATAAGTGTTCAATCCTTGGTATGTGAGTAGGGCTAAAAAAGTGGAAAGGGCGCCATAGGGTGATAACATAAACAACAGATTTTAGGTCGAACAAGCTGATAATAAAACTGCTCACCTGATGGTGTTGTGCTAAGAACACAACACCTGTATGCACTATCAGTGAAGAGAGAGGTAGTAGCCGTAGCAGCCAGGCTCCAAGGGTAGATGCCGAGATCCCAAGCCAGGAGATCAGGGAATGGAGAATGGTAGATGAAGTGTCGGATCCTTGGGGTAGGCGGGGACCACAGGAGCCAGAATGACGGCGCTTCACGGCTTCAGGTTTAATGAAGTAAAACGATGAATTTTAATGGTCTCATAAACAACGCGTTTCGAGGCATAAATTGCCCCTTTGTCAAGTAGGAGAGACATAGTGTATCATAGGCAGAGGGTCCTTTATATATATGCCAAAGTATCTGTTTGGCAGGAAATTGTAAAAAAGGTGCCGCCTCCTGGGGTCAGAGGTGACTGAAACAGATCAAATCAAATGCTAACAATATACACTTGAATACAACATGATTACATTTGTTAAAAGTAAAAAAGACTCTTATGTGCATACAATCACGATTTCTATTATTTAAAATAAAATAAGATAAAAGTGACATCACAGAGGTCCGTATCACATGTTCATTTTTTTGGTGGTGATTTTGAATAAACTTTATTGTGTGCCACTTTTTTCTTTGTTGGTAGAGACATAACTTTATTTATAAGACAAATGATAAAAATCACATGATCGGTTTTTTTTTGTTTTTTTTTTGGGGGGGTTTGAATAAACCTTATTGTGTGCACTTTTTTCTTTGTTTATAGTGGCATAACTTTATAAAAAATTTAAAACATGACTAATTAATATAAATATACATGAGGTACATGTGTGCCTATGATAATGGGTAACCATAGATTAAGCTAAATAGGCTAAATGAGCTGGATAGGACTGAGTTAAAACTTTATTATGGATAGGTGTAAGGTGGTGTAAGGTGAAAGGATATTATGGCTGAGAGAATATATTAAAGGTTGATTTCGAAAGCTTCATTCAGGCCATTAGGAGACAATGTATCCAGTTTAAAGATCCAAAACATCTCGCATCTCTTTAATTTCTGGAATCGATTCGAGGCATCTGCGGGTATATGATCAATTGGGCAGATTTTGAAACCAGAGAAGTCATTGCTGTGGTGTATGGAAGCGTGTCTTGATACGCTATGTTTCATAAACCCTGTGTTTACATTATGACGATGTTTATTGATTCTTGTTCTCAGGGGCATTATAGTTCTCCCTATATACTGAAGTCCACAGGGGCAGGTGAGTAAGTATACTACAAAATCTGTTGCACAAGTTAAGTGATGTTTTATAGGAAATTTTTCTTTAGTGATTTTACTGGAGAATTGGTTTGTACATATGATGTTCTCACAGCACTTGCATCTAGGGTTATCGCATTTGTTGGTTTCATTTATGATGTTAGTATTTTTAGTAGGTATTTTGGTTGGGCGTAGTTTATTGGGGGCCAGACAATTTTTGAGGGTTTTTGCCCTACGGTAAATGAACCTTGGAGTACGTGGGATCTCTTTTCTGAGGATAGGATCACACAGTAGAATCTTCCAATGTTTCTTGAAGAGGTCTTCCATTCTTTTATGGTTCGAATTGAAGGTAGTGATAAAAGCTAAATTAAACTGTTTGACTTTATCTTGTTCTACAGTTGTTTTCTGTCGTGATAGTTGTAAACACTCTTCTTGCGTAAGATTATTAGTTCTTCTTAGAGCTGAGTCTGAGATGTTGCACATCTAGTGCACGTCTCACTGGATTGGACTACAATCACTGGTGTGAATAAAGTCACGTTTTCTTGGCTCTGCTGCACTGTGCAAGAATCTAATGGTCACTCTGACTGGGCTGCAATCACTGCAGTAGTCATGTAGCCAGTAAGAAGTCTCTCTTTGGTAAAAGACACAGAATAAATTACCTGAATTAAAAAAAAAACCCTAAATGAATAAACGCCAGCCCTTTTCTTTCAGGTGCCTTGCTTAGTCTGGCCTCTCCCCATTGACCTGTCTGGCATGGGCGACCCTACCAGGAGTACTACTCCCACCAGCCTAGTTCATTAGATCACCAAGCTCCCTCACCACATCAAGGTGAAGGCACCATGAGGGAGCCCCTCCACCCTAACCCGATTACCCATCCCAACCCTTAATTTACCTTTCCTTCTCTTAAACCTATCTAGAACTCCTTAACACTTTGAGTCCTTCCCAGCTCAGGCCCATCCCAGCCCCTTAACACGATCCGTCCTGTCGCCCTTCTCAGCCCAGGCCTGCTTCAGCCCCCTTGAGTGGTCCCTCCTGGTGCTTTTCCCAGCCCAGGCCCGCCCCAGCCCCCTAACATGGATCCTTCCATCGCCCTTCCCAGCCCAGGCCCACCCCAGCCCTCTAGGGCAGACCCTCCTGGTGCCCTTCCCAGCCCAGGCCTCCTAGTGGGTATACACTGATACCATTTCCCTACTCATTATACGCACATACAAGGATTACAGGGGGAAATTCATAGCAGCCTTACATTAGGAATGCCCTTTGCTGCCTATAGCAACCAATCACAGCTCAGCTTTTATTTTACCAGTGCTCATGAATATTTGACAGCTGAGCTGTGATTGGTTGCTATGGCAACAGAGGACATTCCAACTATAAGACTGCTTGCAACCTCTCCCCCTATACAATCTAGTTTCCAGTCTGTATAGAGCAGCACAATCTGTTATTGAGGAGGCTGCAGACAGTGGCGTAGCCACCGTGGTCGCGGGGGTCGCCGCCGCGACCGGGCCCGCCACAAGGGGGGGCCGCGGGGCCCCCGATCAATCACTCTTGTGACCGCAAGCATTGTTTTGCTTGCGGTCACAAGAGTCTGGCTCCGTCTTTCCCACGGCTGCTGCGCGGCTGCCGGGGTGTCGCGTCTTACCCCCGGCAGCGCGCGCATCCCAGAACTCCCTGCGCGCCTTGGGCCCTGACTTCCGGTTTCCGGCGCGCAGGGAGTTCTGGGATGCGCGCGCTGCCGGGGATAAGACGCGACACCCCCGGCAGCCGCGCAGCAGCCGGGGACAGATCGAAGGAGTGAGGATCAACGTGGGAGCGCGATGTCAGGTGAGTTAAGTTTTGTTTTTTTATCAGCCTGTACGGGTGGGGGGAAAGGAGGGGGGCATCTATGGGAAAGGAGGGGGGCATATATGAGGGAGGGGGGAAAGGAGAGCGGCATCTATGAGGGTGGGGGGAAAGAGGGGGCCATCTATGAGGGTGGGGGGAAAGGAGGGGGGCATCTATGAGGGTGGGGGGGAAGGAGGGGGGCATCTATGAGGGTGGGGGGGAAGGAGGGGGCATCTATAAGGGAGGGGGGGAAGGAGGGGGCCATCTATGAGGGTGGGGGGGAAGGAGGGGGGCATCTATGAGGGTGGGGTGGAAGGAGGGCGGCATCTATGAGGGTGGGGGGAAAGAGGAGCCATCTATGAGGGTGGGGGGAAAGAGGAGCCATCTATGAGGGTGGGGGGAAAGAGGGGCCATCTATGAGGGTGGGGGGGGAAAGGGGACCATCTATAAGGGAGGGAGGAAGGGGACCATCTATAAGGGAGGGGGGGGGGGGAAGGGGACCATCTATAAGGGAGGGGGGGGAAGGGGACCATCTATAAGGGAGGGGGGGGGAAGGGGACCATCTATAAGGGAGGGTGGGGGGAGAGGGGGCCATCTATAAGGGAGGGTGGGGGGGAGAGGGGACCATCCATAAGGGAGGGTGAGGAGAGAGGGGGCCATCTATAAGGGAGGGGGTAGAGGGGGCCATCTATAAGGGAGGGGGTAGAGGGGGCCATCTATTTGGGGGAGGGCAACATAGGGGGAGAGGGAATACACAGAGGGGGGCATATATTATTAGGAGGTCACATAGAGTCAGGCTACCCACTAAATGAGGGTGTAAAGGGGACAGTACAGATGTGCAGTGTGTAGAGAGATGGAGATGGTGTCAGAGTGTGGAGCCTAATATGTCTGTCTGGCAGATTCTGTGGATTCGTGGCTCGGAGAAGTTCTCATAACGGCCCAGGACGGATGGAGAAGATGAAAAGAAAAGACGTCTCCTGTGAGTCACCTGATATAACTGCACAGTAATGTATATGGTGTATAGAGCCTGTGTAGAGCTGGGGCCACCTCTATATGACTGGATGAGGTGATTTAGTATACTGGATTTGGTCAGTAACAATATGGTGGTGATGGTAGTGGTTGTGGTGTGGCGGTAATGTTTCCTCCCTATATACTGGTATTACTGGTAATATTGGTCTCAGTATACAGGATTTGGTCGGTAACAGTATGGCGGTAATAGGTAATATCTGTCTTGGTGTGTGTGTGTGTATATATATATATATATATATATATATATATATATATACATACAGTGGTACCTTGGTTTAAGAGTAACTTCGTTTAAGAGCGTTTCGGTTTAAGAGCTCACAGTTTTTCAAAATTGTGACTTGGTTTAAGAGCATTGCTTTGGTTTAAGAACTTCCTGTATTGGGTGGGAGCGCGAGTGGAGAAGGGGCATGGCCTGCATAGCGGGGTCTACAGCACTGTACTCTAAACACCTTCCAAATCATAGCAGATCCCCTTCAGGCTGGGGCTTACATCAGGGGACAGGACTGTGGGGGGGGGGAGTAATCTCTCCATAGCTGTAACCCCTCTCTCCCCGGACAGAGAGTGCTGCATGTATGTGCCCACATCTACCCTGCTCATTCCTTCATGCTCCCTGCAGTCTCTGTCAGCCCTTGTGTTTCCCATCCTCTCCATTACTGTACAGTACAGAATAATAAATATATTTGGGGTGTGGAACCAATTGTCTGCATTTACATGATTTCTTATAGGAAAATTTGCTTATCACTTGGTCGTGAAAGGAGGGGGGGGGGGGCCCAAGTTGGCCTCTCGCACCAGGGCCCAGGAGACATTAGCTACGCCCCTGGCTGCAGACAACCCCATATTACTCTATGGGCAAGATCAGAGGACTATAGCGGCCATATAACACTACAGGTTATTGGCTGCTGTTACTTGGAGATGACAGTTATCTTCTAGTGATGAGCGAATAGCTATTCGATCGAATAGTACACTATTTGTGCTACTCGATTGCGTTCAAATATTCGAACGATAACGCAGTAAAAATTTGATTCGCCCTCCCACCCCCCTGGCGCTTTTTTCCAGCCAATAATCATGCAGAGGGAGGGACAGGCACTAGAAATAGGCAGGACTTAAAAAAAAAAACCTCTAACTGTGATTGGCTGGCTAAACTATGTTACCTCCTGAATTTAAGAATAGTGATTTCAGATTTGTGTCACTTGCTGGTTGGAGCTAGAGAGGGACAGACTGTATACCAGGGAGAGAGAGCTTTTAGGTGAAGTTATGTAGGAAGGGACCCCCAAAAGCCCTTGTTAGGGCTAAAAGTAAAAAACCATATATTTAGAAGCTGTTGTGAGACAGGCAGTGTGTTCAGACATCTACTGATAGTGTATACGGCTGTATGCTGTCATTGTGGGATAATACCTGTTATCTTGCTACTACTGATTTACACAGTCTGCGTCCTGTAAAGGAGTTGACCAGCCCTTTTACCGGATTCTGGCCATGTGAGCAGCAAGGTAAGATTGATCAGATGCTACCACTACAGAGAATGAACATATACACAATATTATATACAAAATCCCATTAAGCTACAGGATATTGATTTCTGTATAAGAAGTCATTTAAACATATATGACGAGGATGAATAAGATGTATTAAAAGACACCAGAGAGTGGGGTCGTTTGTAACTACTAAGCTAGTATAAGGCAACAGCCAATGCTGCAATGGAAGAGAACATACCATACATTAAAAAAGGTATTTCTGCCCAGGGCAAATCCAAATGAAGGAATAATTTATCACTTCTATAATTTAATTCTTCTGGGTAATGTATTCTGAGGCAGAAAATCCACAGTGCCTCACCCAAAGTACCAAAGTATACAACCCATTATGGAGGTGCCTGTCAACAATCTTGTGCATGGGGACAGCTTCACCTTCAACAAGCAAAAGCTTTATTCCCTTGATACATGTAAGACGTCTCCCTATTGAAATATGCAGTTTGGCCCTTTAGGAGCTGGCATGTGTGGGGAAATAGGGGGATATAGCTATTAACACCATAAGATGTAATGCAAGATGGGAGGGTAACTTTCCACCCAAGAACAGTTCTAGATGCCAAAATCTAGTTACATCTAGAAATGTGGAGGCCTTCAACTAGGAACAGCATGAGAGAGAGAATTATAGGTTTAACTTGCTGGACCTGTATCTTCTTTTGGTCTCATCAATTATATAATATGAAGTTAGCTGTTTGCTGGGGGTCTCTGGAGATGGATCCTTAGCAAAGAAACGAGTGATGAGACTTTTAGGCTATGTTCACATGGTGTGTCCTCTTTTGACAAAAACGGCTGTTGGTGCCGATTAAAAAAACGGCCGTTCTTGTAAAAAAAAAAGAAAACACTCTGTAGAATCCTATGGGGAACAGAGTCCGCTGTTCACACAATGTGTTGCACAATGGCCACTGTTCCCCTACGGCCATGCATCTGGCAGACTCTGATTAACGGCCGTTGTTTACAGTCTGTTTTCACAGCCATCCATTGAGGTCAATGGTTAACCCTTTCATGACCATGGGTCATTGATACCTCAATGCCCAGGTCATTTCTGGACTTCAGCTTATGGGATTATAATGATCCCATAAGCTAAAGTCCCTAGGTCCGCCTCCTCTTCTCTGTCCCCTGCCGCTGTTGGAAGCCTGTAACAGGGGCAGGGGAGAGAGGAGAGGGATCAGAGATCGCGGCCGCGTGCCAGCCTCTCCTCCCTTCCTTCCCTGCTGGCCTCCGTAGCCAGGACGTCAGAAGCCTGAGGCAAATTGCAGAGCCCCGATGGTTATCAGACAGAGAATTCTCCCTTTATAGAGGGCCAGATGTGCCTGCATTCCAATTAAAACTAAATGATGTTCATCTGGACGATACTGCAGTATCGTCCGGGTGAACATGAAATACAGCGTTCGTTGTTTGATACGGCCATGTCAAACAACAGCCATTGTTCTTAGATAGTGTGAACATAGCCTTAAAATATACTAAAGAAACAACAACATTTAACTTGTCATGATTGGGGTTAGAGTTTGTGTGCCCAGACTGCTAGAATAAGTGGGGAGAAGCGTGTGCCTAAGCACTTCTTTCCCATAAACTTACATTTGGATCCCATCTTGCTCATGTGCACAGGGCTGGGATGAGAAGGTGCCTAGTGTTTGTTCTAGCGAACAGTCTAAACACCTTTTTTTTTTTTTTTTTTTACATGTGTCTATACATAAGACATAACCAAAAAGAAGACAGTCCAGCAGAATCTATTCATAGGGGGAGATTTATCAAACTGGTGTAAAGTACAATTGTCTTAGTTGCCCCTAGCAACCAATCAGATTCTACTTTTCATTCCTCACTGATTCTTTGAAAAATTAAAGGTGGAATCTGATTGGTTGCTAGGGGCAACTAAGACAATTCTACTTTACACCAGTTTGCTAAATCTCCCCTTAGTCTTTACCTGAGTTTCCCCATTTTCTAGGTTACTAACCCCCCACCCCCTACCCCTATATACAGTATTACTTTCTACAGACAGCTTCACATTATTCTGCTTAACAATAAGATTTTGATGGTGGGGGAAAAATAAGGAAAACACATTTCTAAATCACCAGCTTGAAAAAAAACACGATACAGGATATTTGATCTTATATGATAAGTTTCGCTTATCTGTAAGGTTATGTGGTCATATGGCACAATATAATCAAAGTAATGCTTGTCGAAATGTTTTATTTTATGCAAATCTAGACCTCAAGTGAGCAAAGAGGAAAAATAATTCACAGCCCAATCTCATATCAAAATCCAATTTGTAAGTTTAATATGGTCTCATATTCCCACATCTCCTGCAGAAAGCAAATGAAAACCAATGGAATCATAAAGAAAAGATCTATCTTGTAATCAACCTGTACTTTCTATAGACATAGACAGACTTTTACCCTCTATGTTTTATCCCCAGAAGTGTTATATCCAAGAGCAGTGACGGCAGAAGGTTTTACTGCAGTTCAAGGCACTTCTTCCCAATAGGCAACATACTTAACGTTGTATACGGATTAGGAAAGTACTCTGTTTGTTTCACTACTACTTTTCTGCAAACATTATCTACATATCTCTTTATTTTTAGTGTTTTTTAGATAAAAGATGAGATGGGAGAGTCAGATTCTGTGTTAATAATCTCAGTCTTCTCTGAATTAAATTGGTTAACAACGAAGAGATGTTTAGATGTTTTATTAAATTAGTTTAAATATATCAAAAATAGCATTGAGTCAAAGTTGGTAATGTAGTGCAATCGAGGGGATAGGGGCAACTCAAAAGTCCTAGCCCAACTGCAAGTGTGCAGTCTTGCATAAATGTGCACTCTGTCTCTGCCCCTTAAATCATAGGACTGCTGATGTTGTGGTCTCCAGGGCCCTTTGGTTGTTCAGGTGGATGGGAGGTGGGGGGCGTCTGGGACCGATGCAGTACACAACTTTTGAACTTTGGCTATCTTATTTGGGAAAGTATTATAAGGGAATGGTTTGTTTAATCTCTTGCAGCGCAGAGATCCTCATTTTTGGACTAAATCCCCTATTACACGGGGCAACTGTGAAGAGCTGTCAGCAGTCGTTTGCTCCTTGTTCCCGGCTCGCTGCCGGCACTATTACACACGCTGGCAGCGAGCGGGTAAAGGGCCTATTAGACTGAATGATTAGCGCCCCATATTCGGAACATCGGCCATTATGGGCAATAACCGTCCTGTGTAAGAGAAGGCAACCATCAGCCAACATGAACGATGTCAGCTGATCATTGCTGTTGTTTGTCTTTCAACATGTTGAAAGACAAACGACTAATATAGCAACGATATGCTGCCATCGCTATGTGGAAAGGGAGCAGCGGCAGCAGACTGCTGCTACCTTCTATAAGCTGGCTGGACGGTCTAGCGATCACCTAGGCAGTCCCCCCACCGCTACCTGCCCCCCCCCCCCCCCATACTCACCCGCTTGCCACCGACGCGCGGAATATCACCGTAAGTGCATGGGAGGCTGTAGGGAGGTCTGCCCTGGTGATCGCTAGATTGTTCGGGCACCTGCTGCCGCCGCCGTCGCTGATATCATTGTCATTTGTCTTTCAACATGTTGAAAGACAAATCACAGCAACGATCAGCTGAGATAGTTCATGTCGGTTGATAGTTGCCTTCTATTGCACAGGACAATTATCTGCCGTCTCTGCCACAGTGGTATCTGCACTTGGATTAGAGAATGTCCCAGACACAAGGCAAAGTTCACCTTACTAGCTAACTAAACAGTTTAATGTGTATGATTAAATCAACACCTTCTCGTGGCTTCTTCCATCCAAATCCTAGAAGCCCATAGCTTTCTACTACATTAGGACAGCCAGGGTTCCTCTGGACTCAAACATCTCTAAAGGCACTGGAATATTGGGATGTTCACGTTATGTTACTGTTTGGCTTAGCAAGCCTTTTACTCTGGACAGTCTGCACTCTGCACAGTCTCTCCATCTCTGCACTGTACATTTTTAAAATCCTTTTTGAAGATAAGCGACTCGCCCATCTAAACAAAGCGAAGCGCCTTGCTTGATCAGCAAGCTGCCTGCCTTTAGACTCTGTTCCGCTCTGTGCAACTCTACCCCAGGTGTCTGGAAAAGCTGAATCCAGACCTGGGAAAATGGAAGAAGTTTTCCAGGAATGGATCCTGCTTTTCCTGACAACTGGGGAGGAGCGGCAGGGAGCAGAGCTGTGTTGAAAGGCAGGTGGCTGATAAGTCGCTTACCGATCAAACGAGGCGCTTCGCTTCAATTAGACGGGTGATTTGCTCATCTCCAATCCTGATGTCCTCCTCTGTTCTCCTTTTCAGCTTCTCCTTCTGAACTCTGAGCCAAAAGAGGGCAAGTCTCTACCTTCCCTTGGTAAGGAAGGCATTGAGGATGTTGGATTGGGACCCACTTTCTTCATTTTATACCTCTGCCCTACAATATTATTCTTTCCAGCTTTTCAAAGGAGAAATAGAAAAACTGTCCAATTGTGAGGACGCTGGACAGAAACAAAGTAGAACTTAATAATGTTAGCTCAGTACATGGAGGGATTTTAAATGAACTCTAATCCCAGAACTGACGTTGTAAATTATTAGCATAGATTTGCCATGGATGACAAATGTCCCATTCTAAGATATGAAGTGTCACCAATGAAAAAGGCCACATAGAAAATGAGACCCAAATCACAGCTTTTAAACAATGATGACATTTTGCATTGCTCCCCCCAACTTCTTCTATTCAAGTAAACTGCTTATTATGTAGAAGATGTGAATGTAAGCTGAACAATTGCGATTAACTGTCATGATTGTGTGACAATGGGCTAACCTTTGCCTTATAAAGTAACAAATACATTTCCAGGAAGGACACAGCTTATCTGGTGATGGATAACCTTATGACAGATGTGAGGAGATGTTGGGTTCGATTGGCCACTTCACATTTGTCAAGCATTCGAGATTAAAGGCCACTTAGTGCATTATTATGGATGCAAATGAAGTGCCGGTCGTCCTTCTTGTCATATTGTTGGATTGTTTCTTTAGTCTGTTGGTAAAAAGCAAATGAATAATGTTCATGCGGAATAACAATCCTGACTTTGGGAAGGAGCATTCATTTTGTCAATTGGCATAAGAATACAGGTACACAGTAAGATGTCTGTCCTTATTCTTTTGCACTATAACATTTCTTTTTTTTTTCCTGCTGCCGCCAGGAATCCCGGCTGCTGGAGTGTATACAGAGTGTATACACTCCGTCCGGAATTCCATTGAAATGAATGCGACGTACATTTTCTATGAATCACAGCAGGTGTTGCAATTTGCAACAACAGCCGTGATTAATAGAAAATATACCTTATGTTAACATAGCCATAGGCTGTATCCATGTTTCCTCAGACTCCCTAGGGCTGTACAGTGGTGCCTTGTATTACGAGCATAATATGTTCCAGGACCGTGCTTGTAATCCAAATCCACTCTTAAACCAAAGCAAAACTTCCCATAAGAAATCGATGAAATGCAGACAATTGGTTCCACACCCCAAAAATAATTATTTTTTTTATTCTTAATAACATGTAAAACAAATGAAACAAACATTTAGAAACAGCTGGATATGTGATATTATAAGTTACTGTACAGTATAGCAATCAGCATATGGTGTATAATGTATAGTAAGAGCATAAACCTGAAAAACAGCAGCAGTTTGTGGATACAGGAGGGAGCTGCAGATCCCCATAATGGAGAGTATGGGAAACACAAGGGCTGACCGAGACTGCAGAAGTATGAAGGAATGAGCAGGACAGATGTGGGCACAGTATAGCAGCATTCTCTGTCCGGGGAGAGAGGGGTTAAAGCTATGGAGAGATTACCTCCACAGTCCTGTCCCCAGGGCCGGTTTTAGGCTAAGTGAGGCCCCAATTAAATGTACCATGTTTGCTGTAGTTTGTATGCAATGTTTCGTCATTCATTTACACAGCATAGTTCGCAGCGTAAAATCTGCAGCAAACATAGTACATGTAAATGTCCCCTTAAGGGTGTGTTCACATGTAACAAGTTAGCAGCGGATCTTATGCTGCAAGTTTCTCTGCAGCGATACTCGTTATCATTATGAACTCTGGCCCTGCATTCTGAATATCTGCTGCAAGCATGTAGTGACCGCCATGTTTAACTAATTAGCTGCAGGTAAAAATAGAGAGCAACTGCTTACCTGCCCGCACTCCCTCGTCACTCTCCTCCAGGAGTCTATGGGTCTCTGCACTCAGCCAGTGTGCTGTCCTGCGTCAGCCTTTGATTGGCTGAGTGGCCATCAGTGAGCAGGGACCTGGAGACTCAGGCAGGAGCTTGGGCAGGTAAGCATGGGCTGGTTATTATTTTTACTAATTAGTCAAAAATAGCCGTCACAACATTCTCACAGTGGAATGAAAATCTGTAAGAATCCAGGACCACTGACTATAATGATACTGAGTATAGCAGCGGATTTGCTGAGAAATTTGCAGCATGAAATCCCCTGCGAACTCGCTACATGTGAACGCACCCTAAAGGAGTTTTGCAGGACCTTTCTTCTCTGTTTGATCAGGTAGTGATGCTACTGCACACCAGCTGCCACAGCACCCCTCCACCACCTGGCAGGCACTGTACACATGTCCTATAAGGCCATATGCATGGTACCTGCTAGAGATGAGTGAAGCAGATTTGTTTTACTTCGTATGAAGCAAAACGTATCTGCTTTGCTCCTCTCTAGTACCTGCATTAGATGGTTTGCTTAGCAGCTGTGCCACATGGCGTGCAACAGTTTCTCTACATCACCACTGTCATACTGGGCAGAAAAGAGCTGGGCTGCACAGCGGTATTGTCACTTACCTAAACCTCTGACATGTCGGGGAGAGACCTGCTGAAATCGTTAGTTATAAGTGGGTGAAGCTCGCACTAGTGCACTTCACTCCCTGGCTGATTCATTCACTCCACAGACAAGAAATCAGACTTTGCAGCCGGCCTGGGTATGGTGCACACTGCTGCGCACATCACCCGCTTATAACTGGTGATCCCCATAGGTCTCTGAATGGTCACGAGTTAAGACAAATGGCAGCACCTCTTAAATACCTCAATATAGTATAAACATAAATACAATATAGTATAAATATAAATACAATATACCTTATACAGTGTATATATATATATATATATATTTATGTAGCCACTTCTTATAATACTTCCGATTGAGGCACTTTATATTTACTCCATATTGAGGTGTTACTAGCCAGATGCACTCTACATTGTATTATATCCACTACCCATTGTGATGTTTACTCGTACATGAGAACACACACATATACAGGCTATGTTCACACAATGTATATTTTGTATAAATCACGGCCATTGTTGCAATTTGCAACAACGGCTGTGATTTATACAAAACACATGTTCTATTGAAATGAATGGAATCCCGACCAGATCGTATACACATAGTACATAAATACATACACATAGTATACGCTCCAGCTGGGATTCCATCTGGCCGCACAAAAAACCAACACAGAACATGTCAGTTCACACAATGGAGCATGCGGCTCCAGCCGCTCGCTCCATTGTGTGCAGCGGTGAATTGGGATGCGGGCGCCCACATCCAAATTCATCAAAGTACTGGTTGGAATGATCTTCAGTAACACCAGCCGTTCCTGTGACCCAGCCAGGTCACAGAACGTCCGGTGTTATACGTAGTTGTAAATCTCACACATATTCAAACACATATTATTATGCATAAACATCCAGTACACACAGACACACCATTGAACATGTCTTATAAAACAGTACACCCCCCAAACACATTATATAACAGTAGACCCCCCAAACACATTTTTAACCATACACACACAGCCCATACACATTATATAGTATCCACATATACAACCTCACACATATCTAAACACACATTATGTATATGTAAACCTCCAGTACACACACATGCACACCTACTCATTGACTATACATAAGAATACACACACCCCATACACATTATATTACAGTACACCCCCCCATTCACATATTACAGTACAAGCCCCCCCCCTACACGTTATATAACTGTACTCTTTATGCAATATATACATATACTTACACTAGGAGCTGGAAGTAAATAAGCTGATGACAGGGCAGGACTGGGAGCCTCATGCTGCTGCTGCCTTGTGACTTCCTCCTTCTCCCTCATGTCCCGACTGCTGAGCAGTGTAACATTACAGCAGCAGCAGCAGGACAGGACCCTCCACATACCGGACCTAGAGGGGGAGGAGGAGGGGGTGTCGGCTCCAGCAGCAGCAGGACAGGACCCTCCACATAACGGACCTTGAGGGGGAGGAGGAGGGGGTGTCGGCTCCAGCAGCAGCTCGGTCTGTGCTGAGAGCAGAGCTTTCTCTGCCTTGGAGCAGGCTGCTGCTGTGTATTCTTTCATCTGAGGTACAGGAACCACGACAGCAGCAGGGGGGCCCCTGGGGGATGGGGGCCCTGGGCATTTGCCCTGTTTGCCCCCCCCCCCCTAACGCCGGCCCTGCCTGTCCCCTGATGCAAGCCCCAGATTGAAGTGGATCTGCCATGCTTTGGAAGGTGAGGGAGACTTTCTGGGTCAGAGTACAGGGCTGTAGACCCCGCTATGCAGACCATGCCCCTCCCCCACCCACCCCTTCCCACCCAGTACAGGGAGCTCTTAAACCAAAGCAATGCTCTTAAACCAAGTCAACATTTTGATAAACTGTGTGCTCTTAAACTAAAATGCTCCTAATCCAAGTTACTCTCAAACCAAGGTACCACTTTATTTAACTTCTTCAGCCATCAGTATTTAAATGTCTAGGCCCCACCCCCTCTAGGTTGGTGTCGAGGGGGCGGGGGCCTATGTGCAGATGACGTCACAGAGGGACGGGGCGCACGGAGACCCACTTAGCTCAATCTGCAGTTGATAAAAGATCACTTTTTACTTGAACAAGCACCATGACGTATGATATAAAATAAGGTATGAAAACTGCTAAATTTACCCTTTACACCTGTGTAGAGAAGTCAGAATGCATAAAGGGGGTGACAGTGTCACTTTAAAGGGGTAGTGCGGCGGTAAACAATTATTCACAGAATAACACACATTACAAAGTTATACAACTTTGTAATGTGTTTTATTCTGTGAATAATTGTTTACCGCCGCACTACCCCTTTAAGTAATGTATGTGTGGAATCCATCACTGAATCCTTGCTTCATATTCACGGCCGGGCAGTAATGGTTTATTGGAACTTTATGTAGATATCTCTTTGTCAATGTTATTCACGATCAATTTGAAAACTGCTTTTAAAACACAATGCTTTGTTCTCCGCAGTGCTGCCCGTTTTTAGCGTCCTTTTGTTCACCGGAGTCAGTCGCCCGGTTTCTTTTAATGAAGCCTAATGTAAGTTACGTTGGTGAAGGACAAATATGTTCCCGTTCTGCCCTTTGCTTGAACCCCTTTCAATGTTTTATTTCTTCCATGGGCAATACTTACATTAAAGAGATGCCAAATCCGTGCAGGTCTCTCTCTAGTACATACAGACACTTGTTTTGTACTGTTTAAAATACCTTAATCCCATACAATTCTGCTCCTGGGGGTCATTCAGCAATTTTACAAAAGTGGGTTTTACTGTTTATTTGTTACATTGGCTGTTTGTTTGACTGTAATGGAAGTCTCAGCACTTAACACAAATCTATCTTAATCGGCATCTCACCTTCGGGGAGGCATCGTCTAGTTTGCAAATGACTGTGTTGTTCTATTCATTTTATTGTTCTTCTGCAATATTTCTGGATGGTCAGGGAGCCTGTATCTGTGATTCTTTCCTTATTAGTTTTTAGTGCATTGTCCTCTCGGTGAGAAGCTTGAATGTGAATTGTTCTTTTATATCTATGCTTTAATGAGTAGGGATTTTTCTTTCTGTAACAAGTGAATTGGAGGATGAAAGGGAAATGTAGCAGGTGGAGGTTTGGTAATGGGACTGTAGTGTTCTGAATCTAATGACTTATGGCTATTTACCATGGAAAACAATGTAAGAGAGATAATTTCAAGAGCGTCTCTTAATGGCATTATTCACCACAGTCTTGCAGTTTATGTTTTAGGCATATGGCGTCTGCAAATGCTTCTCTAGAATTTGTATCTGCTATGTAGTAAGATGCGGAAAATAGCTGCTACGTAAAATTCCCTTGACATAGAAAAACATGAAAACACCTTGGAGAACAGGCTGATACAGAACATAACTGCCCTATGATATCAGAGAAAGTTTGGGTGGGATGTGAATCTGACACCCATGCGCATGAGTTGCCTGCAAGGGCCAAAAAGTCTCCCCACACCCGCTAGGAAAGACCTTAGTGTTTGTGTTTCCTTCCTTGCCCTTATTTGTTACCCTTAGGCCAACTTCCCAATCCCTTAATTGTTAATCACCCTTTTCCTTTAGAGACTGGAGTCAAGCACAAGTCCATACCAGTAGAAATGGGAATGGGACCAACCAGGCCTGGGTCCCAACTAGTTGGTTCCCACTTCTTCAAGAGTCCCATTTGACTGCACACTCTTCATTTCATTTCAGTTAAATCAGTCAAAACCATTGGGCAAAATTCTGGTGAATTTGAAACTTTTCCAGCAGACAGGGGCAGGGAGGAACATAATAAACAAGTGCTACTTACCCATCCCTGTGCCTTTACAGCGCTTTCTTACTTCTCCGGGACTCCTGCCAGGCTCCTGGATCTCCTTCTCCTGTGACATCACAACTTGACTAATGGATTGCCCACTTAGCCAGTCACTGGGGCGGGCAATCCATCAGCCGCGTGGGGTATTTTCCCGAGTCGTGGCAACATTGGAACTTAGAGGAAAATGAGTTCTGTCAGGGTCTGGGAGTCGCGACACTTTGGGGGAACCCTGACATGTAAGTAGCACTTATTTATTATGTCCCCCGCCCCTGCTTGCTGGAAAGGTTTAAATTTTGTCAGATTTCTCCTTTAACCAATGAATGAAGAATATGCCCCAAACAAATGAAGTATATGCCCCCAATATTTTTGGTGGAAATGTGTTTTAATATAACAAAAGCATAAACATAAGGTAAGGAAAGGTTAGGGTTAGGCAATTAGAGCTCAGCTTTTTATTAATATACACAAAAGTTGAGCTCTTATTGCCGAACCCTAAGCGCTAGTAGGAAAGGAGGGGGATATAATTTTCACTTGATCTCTCCCCAATGCAGGCCATTACCTCGCCATCACTTGATACTACTGCTGCCCAGCACAGTGTTCTCTTTGCCTGCATCCTGCCTACCTCTTTTTTCTGCATCCCTGTTAGTAAAGGGCATGCACATTGGCTCCTGAACCCTTAAAGGGCCAGTGCACACTACAGTTTCCTCCATCAGTCCCCTTTTACCGTAGACTATTAAATATTCTCCCTCAGGACCCTATTACACTGGACTATTATTATTATTGTGCGAAAAATTGTTATATCGTTTGAATTTAAACGTCCAGTGTTATTGCAGGCAGCAATCGAAAAATATTTTGTGTATGGTTGATCATTGATTTAGATCTGACCCTAAAATCATTGTTAGTCGTTTGCTAATCATTCGCTGTAATTCCGCATTCACTAATCATTCAGTGTAATTCCAAATCGTTCCTTCTAGGGATGGTCCGAACCCGAACCCTCGGTAATGATTCCTGCTGTCTGCCTGCTCCATGGAGCGGGCGGATCCAGCGGGAGGACCGCCTGGAAAACTGGGATACAGCCATAGCCATCCCAGTTTTCCAGGCGTTACTCCCGCTGTATCCTCCCACTCCACGGAGCGGGCAGACAGCGGGAATCTGCTGCCGAGCGTTCGGGTTCATACAAACCCGAACCTCGGCAGGTTCGTACCATCTCTAGTTCCTTCTTTTGCTTGGATCAGATGGAATAAACGATCGTAGTAACGATCTTTGTAACGATCACAAATGACTGTTATCATTCTGCGTAATATTGTGAATGATTTTAGGTTACCGATAAACAATCTTGTTTGTGATCTGTAATCGGTTATTGTTAAAAATTGCCTTGTCTAGTAGGACCCAAAGCTTTGTGTCTGAACAATGAGGTTCCTAGATGCAAAGGAGCACCACAGATATATATTTATTCCATTACTGACCTGAACTAACTCTTCCAGCCGTGGCCTCTGCCTGTCTGACTACGCATGCTGTCCACTTCTACCGCACATGGATTTATCACCTATTACTAAGGGGAACTGTGTCCTGATCCCTGTATAGGGCTGAAAGGGTGAACACTGGGGAATCCCTTACACTCTGCTCTTCAGTTTAGTCCCTAGTCAACCCAGGGCATTTACGCCTGTAAGGTAGATCTTGTGCTACCAGAAAATACCTTGCTTATATACAGTATATTTCCATTTACAGATAGACATTTTCCCATAGACTTTAATGTAGCATATTATTAGTTGGCCGTCTATTTTCTTTATTTTACAGCTGCATTTTGCTTTTCTTTTACTCTGCGTGAACCTAGCCTAAAAGTTATTTTCTCTAGCCAGGCCAGGTAAAAACTGAACAAAGCAAACGTTCAACGAATTGACAAAACAACCAATTTTGTGCGTTTCTTCTGCATTTTGATATTTTATTTTTCCTGGAATGAGTCTGCTTTGAAGGTATGGGGAACATAATGACCATGTATTCTTTTGGGAACAAGCGTCTGCGAAAGGTGACATTCATGTGAAATTGTTATCTGTGTTGTAGACAACCCTGAGGATCATCCCGTGCATGTCACTGAGGGAAATCTTAGGAAAGTGAAATGGCTTATTCCACCTTGAAATGACATTCTGTGTTTTAGTGGCTACAGGCTGCATTTTCAAGATGAGTAATTGCAGCTCCTTACCTGATCTTAACTCTATCACGGCTTAAAGAGAAAGAAAAACTGAAGGCTGACATGCATTCTGGACCTACTGGCAGCCTTAGTGTTAACCCAGCCACTAATATAGAAGCCAAAGTCTGCTGCCATTCAGACTCAATCTGTTCCCGCAGGGACTGGAAGATATTTTGTCACTATCCACCCAAATCTGTTCGTTCACTGGGCCCTTCACACATCGCATAATATAGAAGCTCATTCATCAGGATTGCATTTCTTCAAGACATGGCTACAGATGACACAACATATATCACATTACTACCGACGTAGATTGGCAAGAATTTATGTCCTCAGAAGGGTTAACATGAAGTGCATTCCGGATGAGATGCCAGATGGCTTCGGATGATGACATACTGATCACAATATATAACCTGTTGGTAAGAAGTCGACTCATAGTAATAAAACCCAATTTATTATGACAAAATGACACTAGTATTTATCAATGTAGGAAAAAGTGCTTCCCTGCCTAGGACTGCCAAGGTGGTTGTGTAGGAAGCAGAGGGAGGTAATGGTGGGTGAAGGGGGAATCATAAGCAAAGGTTGGAGCAAAACTTGATGACAAGAGTATAAGGAAAATATGTATCATTTCCATAGCATCTTAAAGGGATATTCTCAATTCAGAAGGGTATCCCTGGCCCACACAAAACTGGAGAACTAATGCATAGGTGGGGGCAGGGGCATAACTAGAAATGGTTGGGCCCCATAGCAAACTTTAAATCCCCCCCCCCTCGAATGACCATTAAGCCGTCAAGTGCAGTCATAACTGCCTAACTGCATTCACTAGTGCTTGAAGTTAAAGGGACATTTGCAGAACCCGCAAGGTCTACTTGGCCACTGGATTCTGCAAATGATGACAGCTCAGGGGGCCTAGTGTGTTGGGGGGAGGGGGAAGGCCACAGGCCCCCTGATGCGGCGGGCCCCATAGCAGTAACAGTGGTAGTTACTCCTTTGGGTGGGGGTCCAACATCAGGGCTTCCAGTGATCACAAAAAATGCAATAAATAAACATGAAGCACTAAATGAACAAGGTTTTTTTCTGTAGGCAGAAGGATATTGAGAAAACAAATTAGATTTATGTCTGCATTGTTTTTTGTACTTTAAATATATACTATTCACAGTGTGCTAAAAATAATCTCATAGTTTTACTCTCTGGGTCAGTATGGTTACAATGATACCAAATGTATTACTTTATTGAAGGGGAACTCTGGCCATATCTAAAATCAATGGACAGCAGGGGGTGGGGGGAACATAATGAAGAATTCATACTTACCTGTCCCAGTGCCTCCACAGGGCAGTGTCACCAGCTCACTGACAGCTGACCGTTTTCCGGTGGTGATTTTGGCTGTAGGAACTGGTCAGAGATGGTGACGGAGGCTAGAGCTCAGACACAAGAGACACATTTTGTAGTTCTTTTATTTTTATCTTCCTTCACCCTCCAAGCTTAGTGGCACCAGTGCTATTAGTAATAACATTATATTAGTAAGTTACATATCCTGGATGATAGTTTTATTTAAATGCTTTTTTCTGATACGGGAATACCTCTTTAATCCCTTTGTCATCCTCGATTAACTGAGATACTATATGTCAACCTCAAAGACCTTTAAGACTAACAGGAAGCGCACATGACCACTGAGGTCAATGATTGACTGCTGCTTTCAGGGCTTAGTGTACAGGGAAATCATAGGTTCACCGGGCAGCACCATTTTTTTGCAAAAGTAAGCGAAATTGGAGGTGACCTGGATCAAAGGATGACTCTGTCAGCATTTGCCACCAACGCATTTTGAACCCCCTTACGTTCCTATTGAAATGCACTCCAGTGCGTGGAATAAGCACCCAGTTATATCCAATTCTTGCGTTATGTAGGAGTTCATGTGCTGAAATCCGGTTCCAAGAATCTACCACTATGTCAGAAAAGTAGGTTAATGCTGTTTATATCACAATCCCTTTTGCTCACGTAAAGATATTGCCATATAAAAGCCCCCTGTCCTCTTTTGCACCTCTTTGTCAGGTAATGACCCCCACGGAGCTCCATCTAATGGTAGGACATGATGAATTATCAGCACAGTAAAGCTCTTTGATCATCCTGACACCGCACTAAACCTTCAGTGAATCACTTATCCCTAATGCAAAAGTAAAATTTTCTGCTGCCTCCCACAATACATCTAAATGGCAATCTTTTTATGAGGACAGCATTATTTTATGTAACAAACTCTCTCATCGTAAGTTACCTTGACAAGGAGTTTAGAAGAGCGCTGTATTTTTTTTTTTACATTTAATTGCAGGTTATATATTAAAAATAAGCGCGTATGTGAACAAGAGATGCTATGGAATGGTTCTATCCATCACGCTTTGCTTCTTTGTGAGAACAATCAAGTGAGAACATTCAGGCAGACATAAGACATTGGGCACAAGTGATGTACGAGAAGTGCAGAGTCATGAATCTCTACAAATGTACATCTGTATAATGCCGGCTACTTACATTTTACACCTGCAGCGATGTCCTTACTTTTAGACAGAGCTCATCATTTTATATATCCAAAGATATCATTTATTTAATACAGTCTTCAAGAAGTTACATGTCAAAGTTTATGTAGTTTCTCGAGTCTGAATAACTCTATCATCTAAGATTGTAGGTTCAGTGGCTAAAATGGTAACTTTAAGATGCCAGCATAGCAGGGTATTGATTTGTACCAGTGGATGGTGATGGTTTTGATCACCTTTAGTTTATCCTCAGGTCTAAGTACTTAGGTTTAGAATTTATGTTCTGAGGATGATCCAGTACACATAAGAATAAGAATAGGGGTCAAGAATAGGAAAAGGGGCCATTTTATCCAGGTAACCATTTAAAAGGCTAATGATACTTTTTGAAAAAAACAAAACAAAACATTTTTTTCACTTATTATGATGCAAAAAAAATTTCTCTATTAAAATGATGAGCCATATGGCAAACAGATCACTGATCTCAGGGAGACCAGCCAAACATAACACTGCCGGTTGCTGCTTAAAGCACTCAATACAGTGAAATCTTAGGTGCATTGCTCCCTGGGAAACCTGAATATGCAAAAAAGAGAATCTGTAGAGCTCACTTAAGAGTCTCGAAACACAGGACTAGCCAGATATCCCTCTGGGAAGGGCCCAGCCAAGGGGTGGCTCCTGTATGGAAACCACCAAAAGCACCATATTAAGTTGCTAGGCCCTTCCTGAAAGGATATCTGGCTAGTCCTGTGTTTCGAGACTCTTAAATGAGGCTCCACAGGCTCTTCTTTTTGCATATTCGTGTTTCCCAGGGAGCAATACACCTAGGACTTCACTGTATTGAGCGCTTTAACCGGCAACCGGCAGTGTTATCTTTGGCTGATCTCACTGAGATCAGTGATCTGTTTTCCATATGGCTGTACTAGGCATTGCTCCCACCTAGCCAGAATCCTGTTCCACACTGATGAGGGGCAACACCCCGAAACAGTTGTCTGTGGATAGATACCTGGCCTTGGTTTTCCCTTCACTTATAGGGCCAGTTAATATGGTGGTTTTGTTGGTTTCCCCACAGGAGCTGCCCCTTGGCTGCGTCCTTCCCGAATCGATATCTGGTTAGTCCTGTGTTTCGAGACTTTGAAATGAGGCTCCACTAGCTCTATTTTTTGCATATAAAAATTATGCTTACTTTTACTTCTGCTGCTGCCTCTATTCCTGTAAACAGCCTCTCTGATTCTCCTCTTCTCTCTGCCTTGTATCTGTCCTCCTTTTGCTCTCCATCTTGTGGGAGCTGTCCTCCAAGGCTTCCCTCTCTACTGCCTGCTATTTGAGCTAATGTGTAACCCACTCTTGTTATATCTAACACTGAGATATCATATTCATTATGTAAAATTTAAATGCTAAACATACATGACCATTCACTTCTGTATACAGGAGATGATGGGACTTGTAGTTTCTCCAGTACAACTAAGACCTGTATCTGAAATAATGTGATGATATGCCCAACTTTGCAGTAAAGTCTTCCTGGAATCTGTTAAACATTGGCATCCATGCATATATGATAGCATTGGAACAAGTATTGCTTGTGATAACTGTTAAGCGTCCCCCAGACTGTGCAGAAATGTGATACAGTTCCTAATCATTATTTGCTAGTGTAAATGGCATTTCTGGTCCCCAGTGTTCAATGTGAATTATAGAAGCAGATACCAGATTGCTTAGGCTGATAGCCACGGAAAAAAACAGAGTTCTGAAAATTAGAAGCCACAAAGACATAAAAGAAGTCAAACACATGGTAAGGGACATCAAAGGCTTGGTAATAAAAGAAGTATGTGCGGGTGCACTGAGTATACACAGAGCCGTCCTTCTCATGGACATGGGAGCAGGAGCTGTGCCTTGTCCTGACTGTCCTAGGAGGAGACTGTACAAGACTATGCGCATGATGCTAAACTTTACTGATCAGTAATGGGAATAATAGCAGAGGGTCCCATGGAGAACAGTACAGGGGCTCCTTGTTATCCAACACCCCACCTTATGTTTTTTTAATATCCCTATTCTGTTCCATGTAAATAATTTATTGAAGCTATAACATATCAGTTTGAAGGGGAGGGCTCATGTGCCTCCACTCTCCGCGCCTCTTTGCTCAAAGAATTGACATGTCAATTCTTTGAGTGGAGAGGCGTGGAGAACGGAGGCGAGCAAGCCCTCCGGTTCAAAGAGATAGAAGGCAGAATTCCATAGTGTGAACGGGGCCTTAGGGTGCTATTACACTGAGCGATTTTTTTTTTTTTTAACGATTAACGACTAACGATAAACAATCGCAAATGAGATTGTTTATCGTTAACCTGAAATTGTTCACCATATTACACAGAACGATAATCGTTAGTTACGATCGTTACTATGATCGTTTATTCCTTCTGATCCTAGAAAAACAATGAACAATGTGTTATTACACTGAACAATTAGTGAAAAACGCAGAACTTGAGCGTATGAACGTGGAATTACAGCGAACGATTAACGATAATTTTAGGTTCAGATCTAAATGAACGATCAACTACATATGAACGATTTTTTCGATCGTTGCCTGCAATTACACAGAACGATTATCATTTAAATTCGAACTATTTAAAAAATTTTTGCACGATAATCGTCACGTGTAATAAGGCCCTTAGTTATCAGGAATGCTAATCCACAATTAGAGGTGTTAGTCTGCCACTTTAACTGGTTAAATAAATTAGGCTAATATCGGAGAACCTGACTGATAATCTAATGATGGGTATGGGTGCCTCTTAAATACCAATACAGCATGTTGAATTTCTGCACCCCAATGGTTATCCTCCTGAGTTAATGGTATAAAATATCATTTCTTGCTCCTGTAGTTCTACACAACTAAGCAGCTCATAGGAAATGTGGGGATAACACTGACTGGAGCTGTAATTTATTATTGGGTTTTAGACAGTTTTCTTTAAAAAAGAATTATAGGGATTATCCAGCGAAAATCTTTTTCTTTCAAATCAACGGGTGTCAGAAAGTTATATAGATTTGTAATTTACTTCTATTTAAAAATCTTCCCATACTTATCAGCTTCTGTATGTCCTGCAGGAAATGGAGTTTTCTTTTTAGTCTGACACAGTGATCTCTGTTGCCACCTCTGTCTGAGACAGGAATGGTCCAGAGTAGCAGCAGCAAATCCCTATAGAAAACCTCTCCTGCTCTGGACAGTTCCTGTCTCGGACAGAGGTGGCAGCAGGGAGCACTGTGTCAGACTGAAAATATAACAACAATTTCTGCACGACATACAGTAGCTGATAAGTATGGGAAGACTTGAGATTTTTAAATAGGAGTAAAATACAAATCTATATAACTTTCTAAAACCTGTTGATTTGAAAGAAAAAGATTTTCGCTGGATAACCCCTTTAAATGGTTGAATCCAATTTTTAACAACCTGACAGGTAAACAAGTTGGGGAAGCACATTCATCAATGCAGCTTCTGATTACTAAAGTAATTGCATTAAAGAGAGTCATTCATACTAAAGGCCGCGTGTAACAACCATCCAGCAATTCAAGAGTTTTTTTAATTGTTGGAGAAAGAAGGTTTTAGTTGCAGACAAGCAGTGGTGGATTTCCCCAGGTAGTTTAGTAGCTGACCCTGAAAGTGTGCTGTAATAGCAGAATATAGCATATACTACACTGTACATACTGTACATAAGCTGTATACTCCCTAAAGGTAAACCAGTATTAGGAAGTGTACCCCATTAGGTTTATTGTCAGCTTAAGGCACAATGCTTAAAAACCAGTGTTATTTATGTGTTTGCAATTGAGTATAAATTGCTTATATATCATTTCTATACAGAGAATGTCAAATATGTAAAATAAGATGCTTCAACATTAGAATATAAATTGTGCCTCGGAGCGGCATTGAAGTTCAGAGGCGTTTAATTAACCTTGTCAATCTCCGGCGGCGCGTCTGGGCTGATAGGTTAGGTGAAGGGCTTGTGTTTTCCTTTAAATACCTTCCATACACAAATCCGCCACTTCACATTCACATCTATGTCGGCTGCACTTAATCATATGGGGTCATTTCAGTGAATCGCTAGTGGAACGATAATGGCCTTGGCATTCTCTTCTCTCAGAAAGAATCTCTTTTCTTTTGGATGAAATGCACAAATTTCTGGCTACAATTTGAAATTTTTTTTATACATTTTTTTTCTTGCAATGAAAGGTTGAACCTATATAGCCGTGTGTAAGATTATCATACACAGGACAGGAAACGTACTCAATATACCTGATGTTATAAGCTGTGGATCAGATTTCTATTATATTACTATGTTAAAGGGGTAGTGCGGCGCTAAGAAATTATTCACAAAATGACACACATTTAGGGATGGTCCGAACCCTCCGAGGTTCGGGTTTGTATGATTCCCGTATGATTGTAAAACTTTGTAATGTGTGTAGGGATGGTACGAACCCGAACTCTCGGTAATGATTCCCGCTTTCTGCCCGCTCCGTGGAGCGGGTGGATACAGCGGGCAGACCGCCTGGAAAACTGGGATACAGCCTATGGCTATGGCTGTATCCCAGTTTTCCAGGCAGTCCTCCCGCTGGATCCGCCCGCTGCACCGAGCGGGCAGACAGCGGGAATCATTACCGAGAGTGATGTAATCTTCGGGAGGCCGGGCGACCCGCTCCTGCCGTCCCTTCGCCGGCCCCCCTCTGCCGCGTCATAACTGTGCTCAGCCAGGATTGGCTGAGCATAATTGTGCTCAGCCAATCGCGGCTGAGCAGCTCATGACGTGTGCCGCGTCATCAGCTGCTCAGCCGCGATTGGCTGAGCATAACTGTGCTCAGCCAATCGCAGCTGAGCACAGTCATGACGCGGCAGAGGGGGGATGGCATGAGGGATGTCAGGAGCGGGTCGGCCGGCCTCCCGAAGATTACATCACTGTCAGAAGACGGCAGACGGGGTTCAACGCGAATCAGGTATGTATAATGCACTACACTTCCGGGTCCACGGGCGGGGGTCGGGGAACACGGGGAAGGGGGCCATTCACATACATAACATACATTACAAAGTTGTATAACTTTGTAATGTGTGTTATTTTGTGAATAATTTCTTAGCGCCGCACTACCCCTTTAAAGGAGAAGTCCAGCCAAGTACTTTTACTTTTTTTTAAAGGCAGGGGCAGGGGTGGAACATAAAAAACTCCACTCACCTCTCCCCATGCCTCTTCAGTGCCGGATCACTGCTCTGGGACCCCCACTGGGCTCGAGGATCTCGAGGGTTGATTGGCTGGCTGCTCACTGCTGCAGTCATTGATTGGCTGAGCAGCCAGTCCATCAGCTAGAAACACACAAAAAAAATGCAACAGCCCGCCACTAATGGCAAAATACAGGACCAATACAGATATGAAAATCACCAAAAGCAGCCCCTTAATTGCTAAAAAAACCTCTCCATAAAAACCCACAATAAGGTGGCCTCATGCTCGGGGTGGACCCTACACTGAACTTTGGCCTCTCCATGGCATATAATAAGCTTATGCTCTGGGCATGCAGAATCCAACTAATACTGGCAAAAATAACCACCTGGGGGACAGGCATTTCCCCCCCCGAGTCATGGCGTCATCACAACTCGGGAGAAAATGACTTCCGGCGGGGGTCCGAGGGAGAGGTTAGTAAGGTCTGGTTATTATGTTCCGCCCCGCCTTTATAACGAAAAAGTACTTGGCCGGACTTCTCCTCTAACAAATTATCAGCCAAGTATTGTTCATACAGTATTTTGTAACAAATACACAGTACAACTTCTGCTATTAGGAATACTCAATACAACTTTGTTTCTTTAATAGAAAGCATACTTTAAGATGTAATTATAAAATCTTAATGACCTGCTATTACCACTAAGGGGTCCACTGTGTATTTACTTACATAGGACTCCTACTCAAGTGAATAAAACCAGGAACATCTAGATGTTTTCCAGAAGGTTAAAGGGGACCTGTCACCTCGACTGCCAGAGTGAAGGCCGCCCGACCCCCCGCTGGAGCCCCTTATACTTACCCCTTCCTCAAGGTCCTGGACCTTGTCCCGCCGCGAGAAATCCCTGTTGGATGCTGTGCGCGTGCTCACCAGAGATGAGTCCGACGCCTATAGACTGCTCCAGGGGCTCCAGCGGGGGTCGGGCGCCCCAGTCACCCCAGCAGCCGGGGTGACAAGTCTCCTTTAAATCTGATGGGCCATCCTATGGACAGGAAATTAGACCAGTTGGTTTCCAACCACTTGCACACCCGGCCGCCCCACCAATCAATTGAATAAAACTAATATTTGGTAAGTAGTAGATCCTGACACAACCACTACTAAATATAGCATTAAAAGGGATTCCCATCTGAAGAAAATATACTCTATTCATAGAATAGGGACAAAATTGTCCTTTGAATTAAACAGGGACACCACTCGTGCACAGCCAGAGCCCCATTCTTTCTCTATGTGGCCATTGAACATTGCTAAGTAGCACTAGCTATGCACATATGGTGCACTCCATTAGACCCCAGTCTTGGGATCATTGTAGATTTTTCTGCTTTACCTGACAAGGGGCATGACTTCCCAAGATAGGGGTGGGGGCATTGCGTTAATGTGATAAAGAAGTGGAATTATAATTGTCTGGTGTAAAAAAAAAAAAATACTGCACATAAATATATCAATTGCCAATTTTCAAACATTACTGAATAATATGTGACTTTATCCATCTATTGTGGTATATTATGTAGGTAACCTCTGCTGCATACATACCAGGTTTAGTGGAAACACAATATCCACCCACCAGCGCTCCTTTTAACCTCGTGTTCCTCTCTAGAATCCTTGACAGATGTTAATGATAAGTGAAACATGTTTTATTGATTCGCTTCTGTTCTGTTTGGAGGTAGTCATCAAATATATATGACAGATCTTCCATTAGAAACACCTTAAAATCCATATTTATTAACTAAGATTTCACTAAGAGAAATAATTTGGTGCACATACCGATCAGGGTCTTACACATCCTGATTATCTATTCAATAAGATAGATTGGATGTAATGTATATTATAAAACCGTGATTCTACCGGTGGACTATAACAGAGAATAATGGGACATGGTTAGGGATATGGTTTGTTTGGTGGCAAAGATGAAAAAAAGATGTTTCCAATTCTAGATATGTAAAACCCAAATAAGTCCCTTACCTGATTTAAGCTATGTTAACACTGTCAGCAACTTACCTGACCACGCTCCAGCGTCGTCTGGCCCGGCTGGAGCGCAGCGCCGCCCTCCTCGGCCGGGCTGGGTGACGTCATGGAGACCCGACGGCGTCCCTAGTAACCAAGGGAGCCGCGGGTCTCGCGTTAGTAAGCGTCACCCGGCCGAGCAGCTGAGTGCTGTTGTACTCAGGCTGAGTGACGGATCTCTCTGCCACTCAGCCTGCAGTGCACCAGCTGCTATGTGGCTGGATTCAGGAGGCCGGGCTCCTGATCCAGTATAAAGTGTTGTAAATGCCAGTTGCAAGTCGCTGGCTATTAGTTTACCTGATCCCAGCTCCCCCTGTCCTTTTCCCGCGTATCCCATCCTAATTCCTTCTGCCTGACTACTCGTGTTCTGATCTCCGCCTGACCTCCGACGATCCCTTGTGTTACCGACTTTGTACTGCGTTGCCTGTGTGGTTTGACCCGGCTTGTTTTACGATTCTTTATTGTGTTTTGTCTGTCCGTGCTGTTCTGTGTTTCACTTATGCAGTGTAGGGAACGCCTTCGTGGTTGTCCGCGACCGTTTAGGGTCGACCGAGGCAATTAGGCAGGGTCAGTGGTGGGTTCAGATTCAGGGCCCACTGTCTCTGTATTGTCTGTTCTAGCCTGCCCTGACAAACACGCTGTTAAATAACGTCCGCCATTTAAATTTGAAATAACAGACGTTGTTTTCAGTCTTTAAAGGGTAACTATCAGCAAGTTAGACAAATCTAACCTGCTGATAGCTCCCTATGGTGCACGGAACGCTGAGGAGGAAGGTATGTGTGTTTCTTACATTCCTCCTCGGCGCCGTTACTGCTCTTTTAGTCGGGGTAAACTCCGCTCTGGAGCACCGTAAGGAGCACAGCCGTATCATCCGGCCCGTCCCCTTCATTGATTATGATTAAAAGGGGCGGGCTGAATAATGCGGCAATGCTCCTTACGGTGCTTCCGAGTGGAGTTTACCTCGACTAACAGGTCTGGCGCTGAAGAGAAAGGTAAGACACATACCCTCCTCCTCATCGTCCCCCGCTCTATAGGGGGGATGAATCTAACCTGCTGATAGATCCTCTTTAATAATTTCCATTGAAGTTTGTGTCATTAATTTGCGGCTGTTGAGTGAACAACTGACGATATTTTACATTCACACAGATTTTTCCCGTCTTTCAATTAAATTCAATGGATCTTCTAAACCTGAGCCATCATCAACCTGAACTAGAATAATGTACCAATGACCGTCATTGTAATGATGGCCACCAGAGTATGTTACACAACGGCCGTTATTTGATACTCAAAATATCGGCAGTGGTTTTCAGTATCAAATAATGGCTATTGAAAATCATTCCGTGATCATAGCCTTGTACTGTAATATGTAACAGACATCTAAGCCCTTCTTAATGTGGTGTTCAGAGACAACCCTTTTAAAATGCATATACTTTCAGCACCCCAAGACATCAGGTGCCACAGACTTCCCGCTGCAGTGGCCACTGGAAGGAAGAATGTAGTAAGACATGTCAGTGATTTAGATATATGGCCATTGATATTAAGGCCCATATACACATTAGTAACAAAAGAACCCAATGATTTTGATGAAGTCAGCCAGTCATATGTAAGGGAGATAAGATGCCTCCCAAGCTGTTTGGCAGCGACTTACCTTCCCGCTCACCATTCAGAATGCACGATTGCTCAACTGATCCGAATGTTCATATAAATGGGGTAAACAGCAGTGAAAGCTGTCAGCCCTTCTGATTTATGGAGGAGGGTGCCTCCTCCATCCATATAGACCATATGAACAAAGGTTGTCTTCATGAGAAGAGGCATAACATGAATGATGTTTTCAATCAACATAAGTGGCATAAAGGCTTGAGGGTAACAGCTCACACTTGGTGGGATATTATTCTTTAACAGGTGCATAACAACAGTTTAAACTATTAACCCTTTAAAGACAGAGCCAATTTTGATTTTTGCACTTCTGTTTTTTTTTCCCCTTCTTGTGCTTAAAAGTCCATAGCACTTGCATGTTTTCACCTAGAACCCCACATCAGCCCTTATTTTTTGCGCAACTAATTGTACTTTGCAATGACAGGCTGAATTTTTTCATAAAGGACACTGCGAAACCAGAAAAAAAAAAAAGTGTGGCAAAATTGAAAAAACCAAACAAAACGCATTTTGTTAATTTAGGGGGTATTTGTTTTTACGCCGTTCGCCCTGGGGTAAAACTGTCTTGTTATATATGTTCCCCAAGTCTTTACGATTACAACCATATGTAACATGTATAACTTTTATTTTATCTGATGGCCTGTAAAAAATTCAAACCATTGTTAACAAAAATATGTTCCTTAAAATCGCTCCATTCCCAGGCTTATAGCGCTTTTATCCTTTTGTCTATGGGGCTTTGTGAGATGTCATTTTTTTGCATCATGATGTGTTCTTTCTATCGGTACCTTAAATGCGCATATGCGACTTTTTGATCGCTTTTTCTTACAATTTTTCTGGATTTGATGCGACCAAAAATGCACAATTTTGCACCTTGGGATTTTTTTTTTACGCTTACGCTGTTTACCGTGCGAGATCAGGAATGTGATTAATTAATAGTTTGGACAATTACACACGCGGCGATACCAAACATGTTTATTTATTTATTTTTATTTATAACATGGGAAAAGGGAGGTGATTCAAACTTTTACTAGGGCAGTTTTTTTGTCATTAATAATAACACTATATATTTTTTTTTTTTTACACATATACTAGAAGCCCTCTTGGGATTAAAGTTATTCCCCCTGGGGTTAGGGTTATTCCCCCTGGGGGACTTCTAGTATAAGTACACTGATCTCTCATTGAGATCTATGCTGTATAGTTATACAGCATAGATCAAGGAGATAGGCACTGGATTGATTCTGGCTGCTGGAGCTGAAAGCAATCCAGTGCTGAGCCGGGATCAGCGTCATTACGGCGCTGACTCAGGCCGGTGAGAGATGTGTGGATCCACCCCACTAGACACCAGGGATCGGGCTGCATAAAGGATTCAGATGCAGCTGTCAACTTTGACAGCTGCATCTGAATTCTTAATTAGCGAGCACGGGGACCGTGGCGGTTCAAAGCGGGGTCGCAGCGCTGCCCCGCTCTGAACTTCCCGAGGAGGCCGCAGGGCGTAAATATACGCCCACGGTCGTTAAGGGGTTAAAGGGGTTGTCCAGTGAAAATCTTTTTCTTGTAAATCAACAGGTTTCAGAAAGTTATATAGATTTGTAATTTACTTCTATTTAAAGATCTAAAGTCTTCCAGTACTTATAAGCTGCTTTATGTCCTGCAGGAAGTGGTGTAATCTTTCCAGTCTGACACAGTGCTCTCTGCTGCCACCTCTGTCCATGTCAGGAACTGTCCAGAACAGTAGCAAATCCCCATAGAAAACCTGTACTGCTTTGGACAGTTCCTGACATAAGCAGAGGTGGCAGCAGAGAGCACTGTGTCAGACTGAAAAGAAAACACCACCTCCTGCAGGACACACAGCCGCTGATAAGTAAGCTTTTTATTTAGAAGATTTTTTAATAGACGTAAATTACATAGCACATACCAAGTGCAGCAGGAACGTGTATGCACGATCCTGACACTGAAGGGGTTTGATGTGTGTGGGACCGCTGCAAAGAGAGCGGTCCCGCACACATCAGTGTGACGCAGCTGCATCTCATTAACCCCTTAAACGCTGCGATCTATAGCCATCGCGGCGTTTAAGATACTCAATTACAGAACAAGCATCTGTCACTAAGTGATCGATATGGCTGCGGGGGTCCCAATCGCATGTACCAATGGGCGGGGGTAAGCCTCTTACCTCCATCCTGTTGGTTCGGCGATCTGTACATAGAGTCTGCATACATCGCCAATAACACTGATCTATGCTATGCTATGGCATAGCATAGATCAGTATATGCAATCTAATGATTACATGTTTTACAGTGAAAAAATGTATTAAAAAAACCCTTATACCCCCGCCCCCAAAAAAGTTTAATATACCCCCTTGCCCATTATAAAAATAATAATATTTAAAAAAATAAAATAAATAAACATATTATATATTGTAGCGTCCGGAATTGTCAGTTCTATTAAGATATTACATTATTGTTCCCGCACGGTGAATGGCATAAACTAAAAAAAAAAAAAAAAACACACCAGGATTGCTGATTTTTTAAAATTATATATCAGAGAAAAATGAATAAAAAGCGATCAAAATTTTTTCTGTTACACCAATATGATACTAATAGAGATGAGTGAACCGGGTTAGGGCTTGAGTCCATCCGAACCCGAACTTTCGGCACTTAATTAGCTGGGGCTGCTGAAGTTGGATAAAGCTCTAAGGTTGTCTGGAAAACATGGATACAGCCAATGACTATATCCATGTTTTCCACATAGCCTTAGGGCTTTATCCAACTTCAGCAGCCACCGCTAATCAAATGCCGAAAGTTCGGGTTCAGATGGACTCAAGCATGCTCCAGGTTCGCTCCTCTCTAGATATTAATAAAAACTAGAGATCATGACTCAAAATATGACACCCCAACCAGCCCTGTAGGTGGAAACATAAAAGCGCTATGGCTCTTAGAAGGCAGGAAGGAACATTGCATTAATATGACCCGAACTTTTGTGCATCAAAGGGCTCTGTCTTGAAGGGGTTAACAACGATGGATGCAAATTACAATCATGAACATTATTTGCTCCCATCATTATCAACAGTGCATCCTGAAAATGTCCCATAAATGCTGAGGAACCTCTAAATAAGGACACTTTACTGATACCTGACTATCCCTTTAAGTGTTTACTTACTCACCCGGGTAGTTAGGGACACCACTGACTATTACTTTACAAACAATTTCTCTGTGGACGGAACATTCTGTGCATATACTTTGTATTAAAATGGACAAAACCTAATAAATTTGCCTGACATTGACAACCCTCTCTGAGAATGAAGTCGGCTTGGCTATCAGCTGTTTCCAGTTGGAGAGGTTATGGCCAGCCGTATATTTCCCCTGAAAATGCAATATTATATGACAGCCATTCCTAGACAACTCCTTCCAGCTTTATGATTTATATAAAGGTGCTTTCACATACATATATTTGTGCAGCATTTTTCCTGGTCAAATAACCCTACTCTCAGTATGATGCTTCTTGGCATTTTTTTATAGGCTTCATTATGAATAAATAAATAAAAAAATACATATTAAAACATGTATTTTTGCACAGTTTAAAAAAAAACAAAAACTAAATTATGCTGGAAAAAACTAACAAAAAACTATACTATGCAATTTCTGTAACTCCTATAGATGTTAATGGGTATTACGGAAATTGTGTAGCTTGTAGTTCTAAACTGTTTACACAACTTAATTTAAAGGGGTTGTCCAGCGAAAATCTTTTTCTTTTAAATCAACTGGTGTCAGAAATTTATATAGATTTGTAATTTACTTCTATTAAAAAATCTCAAATCTTCCCATACTTATTAGCTACTAAATGTCCTGCAGGGCTGTAGACTCCGCTATGCAGACCATGTCTCTCCTCCACTCACACTCCCACCCAGTACAGGGAGCTCTTACACCAAAACGCTCTTAAACCAAGTTACTCTTAAATCAAGGTACCATTGTATTTTAGTAATGAGGAAATCACTGGTGAAAGTCCTCTAGTAAGAATATAAATTTTTTTTAATGTTAAATCAAATATAATAATAAAAAAACCCTCAAATAATAAAATGAAATATATTACTTGTACAAAATGAATTGTTACATAAAACAAACAATCAAACAAAAAAAATACTTGTTTGGTATTGCCACGTAACCTGGCTATATAATAACATTAGTGTTTGACAGGGTGGAGTGGGAATTCCTGTGGTTTGCTCTTGATAGAATGGGCCTAGGGGGGAGGTTTCTGGGATGGATAAAGACCTTATATAATTCTCCTGTAGCTAGAATTATTTTGAATGGATCGTCTTCTTCTGACTTTCCTCTTACTAGGGGGACGAGGCAGGGGTGTCCTCTATCCCCATTGCTGTTTGCCTTATACGTGGAGCCGTTAGCAGCCTGGGCTAGACAGTATCAGGGTTATGAGGGCTTCGGCAAGGAAGATGCTTTCTCCAAAATATTAGTATACGCAGATGATATCCTGATGTTTATTAGACAGCCGGAGAAGGTGATTCCTGGGATTATTGAGAATCTAGAACAAATAGGTCACTTATCGGGTCTTAGTATCAATTGGGAGAAATCCTGTCTCCTCCCCTTGGATGAGGAGATAGCTTTCCCCATTGGGCAGTTAAAAATTCTCAAGCCTTCAGACCATATGGAGTATCTTGGCATTAAGGTCACAAAAGAGGCCTCTGATTTTATGAGTAACAACTTGATTCCTTTTGCTAGTAAGTTGGCGCAAAGAATCAAGACCTGGAAAAGCCTCCCGATTTCCATGGCTGATAGAACATTGGTGGTAAAAATGGTTGTCCTTCCCCAGCTTCTGTTCTTCTTCATGGCTTCCCCCATCTGGATCAGCTCCACATGGTTAAAAAAAATCGAATGTATGTTAGGGGATCTGATATGGGGACGAAAGAGGGTTCGAATAAAGTATTCAGTCTTTGCTGCACCTAAAAATAAAGGAGGGTTTGCTCTTCCTAATTTGCGTTTGTACTTTATTGCTTCTCATTTTGCAAATATCACAAAGGGGGTGAAGATTACTGTGTATGAGTTACTGTTAGATAGAAGTATGTTTTAGAATTGGTAGGAGCTTTTGGAATCGGGAACGCTCGGTCAAGGTCACTTTAAGAACTCGTCACTGTGTTTGTTAATTCACAAGGTTTGGAATGCGACTAAACATTGGTGTGAGATAGAGAGTAATTTAAATTTCACTCCGATTTGGCACAATTATCACTTCCCTGAATTTGGTAAAATTTGTAACAGGGCTTTCTGGAAAAATAGAGGTGTTTCTATAGTCGAGCAGCTGTTTTTTGACGGTAGTTTACTCCCCTTCCAGGAGCTTAAAAATACTTATAATTTGATGGATAAGCACTTATTTTTTTATAATCAACTATTGCATGCTAGGGAGAAATCCCTTAATGATAAGTTATTCTTGGTTTTTCTTCACCGTTGTTTCAAGCACTGTTAGATCTTGATATGAATAAGAAAAGGGTGTCGTTTGTGTATAAAATTTTGATCAATATACGAACTCTGGTGAGGAGTGATGTGAGCTTATCCAGATGGGGTAAAATGATGGGCCAGTTAGAAGCACAGCAGTGGGAATGTATTTTGGGGAACATGGATGAAGTTTCCCTCAATGAAGCTCATAAATTAACCCAGTTCCGTCATATTCATTTGGGTTATTATTCTCCCATGCAGTTGTTTAAAATGGGGATTAGGGACAAATCTACCTGTCCTAGATGCGGCTCTAATGAAGCTGATCTGATTCATATGTTTTGGTTATGCACCCCGATATATAAATACTGGTGTGAAATTTTCGACGAAATAGACATAAAACTTAACTGTCTAACCGCTAGAAACCCTTCTGTAGCTATCTTGGGCGACACAACAACAATAAAGGAGAACCGATATCTGATAATTAAGCTCCTGTTTTATGCACGTCTGAAAATTTTAAACCATTGGTTTTCTCCTGAGGCCCCCTCTAAAATTGAATGGCTAAATTATGTACATACTATTAAGATTTATGAGATGAGAAGGTGTGGTTCCAAACCAAAAAAGAAGGAATTGCAAAGTTTGCTAAGAAATGGAGAAAGTGGTAATAAGGATCTATTTAAATTTTTTTTTTTTCTTCTTCCTTTCGTGCTCTCCTCTCTCAGGGTGGGTAGGGTGGGTCGGGGTATGAGGGGTTAAGGGAATATATATTAAGAAACGGGGGGGATTGGGAGTTTGATTATGCTAAAATGAATTTATGATTGTCATCGCATCTTGACTCCCTCCCCTATCATCTTGTTTTTTTTTGTATGGAATCATGTTAGTGCTATTTCTTGTTATTGTTTTATAATCGAAAATTAAAGAAATAAAGACAGAAGAAAAAAAAATATATAATAATAAAAAACCCTCAAATAATAAAATGAAATATATTACTTGTACAAAATGAATTGTTACATAAAACAAACAAACAAACAAAAAAAATAAATACTTGTTTGGTATTGCCACGTTTGTAACCTGGCTATATAATAACATTAGCTATACAGCATGGTGCTTAAAATAAAATAATAAAAAAAAATGCTGGAATTAATCCTCCTCTGAAAAAAAGGCATCAAAAAGTAATATGAAACCAAAATGTTATCAAGAAAAACTACACCCAGCTCTGTCAAGAGAAAAATAAGAGAGCTATAAATGTGGTGCCATATTTAATTTTTTTTTTTAGAATTTTTCTTCTATTGTGCCAATGTAGTAAAAATGTAATTGTAATTGTATTGTCCCAGAGAATAAATGTATAATGTTATTATATCCTGTTAATAACAATCACCTCTCATGTAAAGCCGCGTCTTGCATCTATTGTATATATCCTTATGATATTCTATCTGTTATCGATCTATCTTATATCTGTCATCTATCTATCTATCTCTATGTATCTATCTATCTATCTATCTCTATCTATCTATCTATCTATCTATCTATCTATCTATCTATCTATCTATCTCTATCTATCTATCTCCTATCTATCTATCTATCTCCTATCTATCTATCTATCTATCTATCTATCTATCTATCTATCTATCTCCTATCTATCTATCTATCTATCTATCTATCTATTTATCTATGTACTTCTCATCTGGTGCTTGCCTGCCTCCTCCTATTAGCGGCAGCCTCAGCTGTGTTATATATGACATGCCTTGCAGCAGAAGTCACCCCTTCCAGCACATTGTGGCCCTTCTTGTGCTCCGCAGGCATGAATAATAAATCAGACTACCTCAGTCCCCTGAAGGTGATATGTGGACTATGTTATAGGGTTGTTAATGTGAATCATTTAACTCATTCTGTGTAAGTAAAGTCCACATAGGGATACAGGGAGGTCAATTGATTCCAAATGGAACAATCACATCAGAAAATACCATAGAGGATTTTTTTTCCCTGCCAGATCAGCAATCTGCCAGCTACTATATAATGCTAATGTTCAGAGGTGAGAGCATGTTCTATGGACACAACGTAATGTGTGACTGTGCCGGAAGAGATATGTCCACCTTTGTGGAGACAGAGCTGTGAAAGGGTTGTCTCACAAAGCTAAATAGGTCTAAATTGAAGCATTATGTGAAATGACACATATTTCTGGTGTAAGAAAGTTATAGATTTGTAATTTACTTCTGTTTTAAAAATCTCAAGTTTTCCAGTATTTATCAGCTGCTGTATGTCCTGCATGAAGTGGTGTGTTCTCTCCAGTCTGACACAGTGCTCTCTGCTGCCACCTCTGTCTATGTCAGGAACTGTCCAGAACAGGAGAGGTTTTCTATGGGGATTTGTTATTGCTCTGGGCAGTTCCTAACAGAGGTCAGACTGGAAAGAATACACACTACTTCCTGCAGAACATACAGCAGCTGATAATTACTGGAAGACTTGGCATTTTTAAATGGAAGTAATTTACTTCTGTATGAAAGTAATTGAATCTGTATAGCTTTTGAATGTCAGTTGATTTGAAAGATGACTTTTTGTGCTGGAGTACCCCTTTAAAACAGCACATGTGTTCTCCCTTACAAATCCGTATGTGGCCTCCGGAGATTGAACCTTTTTTTCTCCAGGCGGAGGCAATGCCCTCTTGTCCTTTGAGGGGGTTTTACCTGGAACATCTTTTCCCCATATTTCTTGTAGGGGCCATTTATATATTTAATTCTATTAATCATATCTCCCCTTAAACGTCTCTTCTCCAGACTAAACAGATTTAATTCTTTTAATCTCTCCTCATAGCTAAGATGCTCCATTCCCCTTATTAGTTTAGTTGCCCGTCTTTGTACCCTCTCCAGCTCTAGAACGTCCTTTTTATGAATCGGGTTCCAAAACTGGACGGCATACTCCAGATGAGGCCGCACCAAAGCTTTATAAAGCGGTAATATTATATCCCTGTCCCGAGAGTCCATGCTTGCTACAATACATGACAATATCCTGCTGGCCGTTGCGGCCGTTAATCACTTGGTGTAATAGCTCCTGTTAAACGACAACATGCATGAGGTCTGCTGATCCTTATCTTTCATGTTGAACATGTTGAAAAAAACTAGAGCAATAGCCACGGTCTCCTGGCTGTTGCACCGTGTAACAGGAGCGGCGTCGGCGGCAGACCACTGCTATCTCCCATAGCCCCCCCCGCTCTTACCTGCTCGCTGTTGGCACGTGTAATAATGCCAGGAGTGAGCGGGGAACAAGGCGAAAGCGAGCGCTGGTCTGACAGGTTGGCTCTTACTTACTTACATGGAACGGCCGGTGTCTTACGCCATGTGAACATGGCCTTAGGAATATAGTCAGAGGAGTGCAGAAATGCAGTCAAAGGAGGTGTGAGGGTGGATGGATAGATAGATAGATAGATAGATAGATAGATAGATAGATAGATAGATAGATAGATAGATAGATAGAAAGATAGATAAATAGATAGATAGGAGTCAGATGGATATTTAATGGGTGGGTGGATAGACAGATAATAGGACCAGTACATAGTAAACATAGATATTGGTTGGTTAGATAGATAGATAGATAGATAGATAGATAGATAGATAAAATACATACCTGATTGGTAACTTCTTTGCAAAAAGTGCAAGCAGAAAAAGATGGCTGAATACATAGAAGACAGAAGGAGAGCTAGATTAGCATTGGATGGATAGATAGAAAGCAGGAAAGGTATGGGATAGTACTGATAGTACAGACATAGCACTGGATTTTGTTCACATCCTTCTATGTTGTGTTACAGTAAGCTCTAATAATATAGTCATACTGCCATGTCGTACTCACTATCCACCAGCAGGTGGCGCTTATACCGTACAGTACATAAGTCAGCTGCGCTGAAACCTAAAATCTCACAGCCGGAGCTGATTTCACCTAGGGCAGGAGTGGCAGTGCTGCCCTCCTCTCCTTCTCCTCCTCCTCACTGTGTGGGACCTGCTGCCAGTGTACTCTCAAATTATTGCAAACAAGCATCACATGCTGGCAGGATCTCCTTCCCTTCTGTCTGGAGCCCGGGCTGTTTCCTGCACCTGTAATACCAGCCAGGTGCCCTGGCATGCATTGAAGTGTCAGCAGGATCCTAGCGGGCACTGTGCTGACTGAGAGAGGACACATGGCAGCCCGGGAGCTCTGCATGGCTGTGCTGACGGCGTGGGTAGCTATGGTGGCAGCTAAGGGGCATCTGAACTGCAAGGAAGTCCGTGCCAGTTTCCACACTCTGCAGCCTGGGGTGAGATGGGTGCCAGAGTCACCTGTGTCAGGTAAGCTTCCCTCCTGCCCACCCTGACCTGCACCATACACTATAGCTGCTATATGGCACAGGGCATGCTTGCACTTATGGTGCAACCAATCATAAAAAAAGTCACATGTTGCCTCATTTCCTATTTAGTAATTTATACCAGGTTTTACATGAAGAGTAAGATATGGTTGTATTAAAGTTTTCTTTTTCAGTATTTTGTTCTGCATAATTGATTTCCTTTCTGTTTAAGCTAATTTATAACGCAATTGAGAATTGCAGTAAAATCTTCTATATAACATTCCGGTTAATAGACTGTACGGATTTTACTGTACGCATAAGTGTCAAGGAAGCATGGAGAACAAGCGTAAAAGTTTATCTGCTGATCAATCTCATTGCAAAGTCACTTTCAGAGTAGTAAGGCGACTTGGGGTGATTTATGTAAAATTTTCTAGTATGCAGAATTGCGTATTGCTGTGGACTTACATCTATCTACCTCTTATCCTCATACATTTAGTACATTGAAGCATAGTTTAGTTTTTTAACAGGTTGGTATACTTACCTCCAAGCTCCTGTGGTGCTCAGCAATACATCATCTAATACAATACAATAACTTACTGGGCATTAAAGTGATACAATGTATTTGCAGAGGTGTTCCACAAAAGTAAACTTTTTCACACGCATCATGTTTCACTGCGTTTTAATGAGCATTTTTTGTTGCTTTTTTTCTGCAGCCAGATGTTACATTAAAGTCTATAGTGCAGTGTGATACGCACTACATACTGTGCATTTTGTTTTTGGGGGTGCTTTTTTTCTTTGCAAAATGCAGCATGATCTGCCTATAGCATTTTACAATAAAAATGCTGACAAGAATGCTATAAAACAAACAAAAAAAAAACATAAAAAGTGTGTGTGGAGGATGTTTTATACAGTGTTTTTCTCCATATTCCTTGTTGGGATGTATTCACACAGTGCAGCTGGGGAAAAAAGTTAGAATTAAATACAAAATTGAACGTTTCATGGTATGGTAATTGGCCACCTGGACAGATTTAGTGGTTATCCCAAGACTAATAGTGCGTTTAAACAGAGAGATTCATCTGATTTGAAGCCAAAGCCAGGAACGTTCTATAAATAGAGAACAGGTCATAGAGTAAAGACTGAGATTTCTTATCTTTTAAAAACCATTCCTGGCTTTGGCTTCCAAAATCTGTCAGATAAATCTCTCTGTGTAAGCGCACCATAAGACTAATCTCCTATTCACAAAATAGATGATAGGTATGTGATCGGTGGAGGGTTTTACTGCTGGGATCCCCAACATTCGTGAGAGATTGGTCCCTTTTACCCTTGTGTGAATGGAGTGGCGGTCAAGCAGATACGCTGCCATTCCATTGTATAAGGTTATGTTCAAAATTAACACCTGAAGCAAGATCCATAGCCAAAAAACTGACTGTTTTTTTTTTCTTTTTTGATTGGGGTGTATTTTGGGCCATAAAATACATCCCAAATTGTTTTCTAAAATGCGGTCATATTTTAGCACATAAACAATTAAGGACCCAATGTTCAAAGGTCGAGACAAAGTTTAATAAAAATATATCCAGGATGCATGATGAAAGAAAAAAGTCTATACTCCCCCTTCCTAACTTCCCTTCAGTCTCTGTTATCCGTGTGCCTGGTTTCTGCTGCACTCTACTTCCTGGTGATGAGGTCAGCCTGAGACATTGCTGCTTAGCCAATCACTGGCTGAGGTGTGACACTATTGTGGCCAATAGCACCAAGAGGTGCAGCACAGTGAAGATAACGGATGCTGTAGGGAAGCGAGGAAGGTAAGTACAGACTTTTTTTTTTAATTATACATACAAAGCATAGATATGTAAAGAAACTTCTTTTTCTGGATACATTTTACATCTGTAACAAAAAAAGTTTGGGCACTAGGGAAGGTTTTTCCATTGAGTTCTATTTGGCCCATTATATAGATCATAACTCGGCAAAAAAAAAAAAAAACATAGCAGTCGAACCTGCCTGGATCTCTGGATAGGCAACAATTTTCTATCTTAGACATTCCCTATAATGGTTTCTCTGAAAAATAATGCAAATAAATCATTATATTTGATTGAACTAAATTATCATGGAGAAAACAAAGAAACCCTACAAACAACCTTGACTAATTTATTTTTCCAGCTGTACGCTGCTTTTATTTTAGGATATGAGGAAAAAAAAAAGACACTATCTGAATGTATCAATGACATTGTGAATAGTGATGAGCGAATACAGTTCGATCGAATAGATATTCGATCGAATAGTAAGGTATTCGATCTATCGAATATTATCGAATAGTTCGCCGAATATTCGAAAAATATTCGATAAGCGTTCAAATCCCCCAGCTTCCGGTTTTTACCTCCAAGTGGTCGAATAGATGTTTTTCAATAATCGAATACTTGTTCCAATAGACTTTAATGGGATCGAATATTCGATCAAATATTTGGGAGATATTCGTACGAATATTGAATATTCGAATATTTCACTATTCGCTCATCACTAATTGTGAATATTACAGACAGAACAATAAAATGTAACAATAATGCAAAGCCAAAACCTTTCTCATTGTGTTCTTTGTGTTTCTCATACATCTTTATATGATATTAACCATCGGGGGATCACCTGCCCTCCTCACTAGGATAACATTTTACTAGACTGGGTCAGCTCCATGATAGGTCTATGTTGTTAGGCTCACCATATAATTTACCGCTTCACAGTTACACCTTTACGACTTGTCTCATTGTCTGTTCTCACGGTTCCTGTTATACAGTCCTGTTATACAGTTATACAGAGCTGCCTCACAAAGTTGGTTTCCATAAAATATATTACTTAACTTTTTCTTAGTACAAAGATTAAGAATACATAGATAAAAATTTTTCTTTTAACAAAAAAATGTGATTTTGTGTAACCCAGCACCAAAGGATAAAGACAAAGGGGATGAGAAGAATGCCCTATAGACTATATATTTGACTTTTCATTCCTTAATTAAATGTATGAAAACAAGCTAAATATAGTGTCTAATGATATGGCAGGTATCCCATGATGAGCAATAAGAGAAGATCAGCGAGAAGGCCAGGATACCTGGCTTATACCTTATTACTGGATGGTGTCTGCTGTGCAGAATAATAAAGTATATAATACAGGGTTGGATCAAGGTTAGTGAAGACACCTGGAAAAATCAACTCCAGTGCCCTCCACTTTTTTATGTTTTCTTATAGAGACAGTAGAGACACTTAGGTACAAAGTTAGACTGATGCAGCTCAATTATAAAATATTACAAGCATTGGCACAATTACATCAGCATTACCATGCAGTACCCTAAAAATGGGGGTTGAAGATAAGGGAGTATTCACAACACCTATTGGCAAAGTGAATGAACAGAGGGGAAATGTAAATGATAGGAATTTTGGTGTGACCGCCCTTTAAAGGGGACCTATTAGCAGGTTAGACAAATTTAACCTGCTGATAGCCCCCTAATGTGCACAGGGCACCGAGGAGGAAGGTGTGTCCCTTACCTTCCTCCTCAGCGCTGTTCCTGTGCAGTTAGTAGTTGAATCCACAGCCTGGAGCACCGTTAGGAACACTGCCCCGCCCCCATCTTGTCAATCCAACCCGCCTGCTCCATTGATTATCATTGGAAGGATCTGGCCGGCTTGGCGCAATGGGCAGTGCTCCTAACAGTGCTCCAGGCCATGGATTCAACTACTAACTGCACATGAACGGTGCCGAGGAGGAAGGTAAGAGACATACCTTTCTTCTTGGTGCCCTGTGCACACACTGCCATGCGGCGCCCCGTGCGTACACTGCCATAACGTCCGATAATCGTTTCATGTAAAAGGGCCTTTACAAACAGAAAATTTGCAGCCAATCAGTTGCCTTAATGATGGGAGGTGTATTACTTTACAGCATTTTTTCCACATCTGCCTAAGGCTAGGTTCACGCTGGGTTTTCATTGTCCATTTAACAGATCCATTTTAAAATGTACAGATTTTTTTTTTCTTGTGTACGTTAAAAAAACAAACATTCGTTTCGATCCATTTTTTAAAATAATGTAAATCAATGGATCCTGGCAGATCCTTTTTTTTTCCATACGGACATGTTAAAATGGAGTGTATACCTAGCCTATAATAGTACTGCATATGTTATGATACTGTTAAAAAGATTTTATGATGTACAGCACGGCGTGACATCGGTGATATGATTCATTAGACTACCTATGCTTGGTCTGTGTTTTATATATATATGTAGACTACGCCTTTGTGCTCTGCAAATCAAAAGTATACAAAAAAAGACACACTTAGGGAAGCTGGACCTTTTGAATTACCACTTGCCAATGGACAGTCGATAGAACTTATGTTTTCTTTAGAGTTCTAGTTTATTGTGATATAGTAAAGCACACAGGTGCAACGCATTTCGCAAACCTAGTGTACATCATCTTCCAGCCTTCTTAGGTGTGGATCATGTGTCATTGTTTTGCATATCGATGAGCAACCACCGAGGTTTGGGAGAGGACCGAAAGGCTGCAGCATTCTGTCTGTTGTGTTCATCAATGGAACCTTGCCAGAAATCCCAGCAAATATTACATCTAATAGCTCAACATGTGCATAAAATGGTTCATTGACCAGTGCTGCGGAATAGAACAATTACAGAATTGTGTGGTCATTGTGCTTAATACCTGATGTGGCATTTGCATCACATTAAAAATAAAATTACTGTGCATTCCATTACATTGTGTCATATAAAAAAAACACGATACAGGTTTTACATGGGAGAAGGTGACATGAGCTGGGATGAGTGAGTGACAAGTGGTCGATCCCTTCTAATATTAGATATATTACATTATAAAAGTACAGATTGATCTTTACCCTTGTACTGTCCTCTGTTGTTACCCTTAGGGAAGGAGATTTTAGCCGGTTTGGATAGGTCCTTAGTGTCCACCACAGCAAATTATTCTGAGACAATTCCCCACAGCGATACAGAGAATGTCTACAGTATGTCCAAAATAAGTAGGTCCTAGGAGACCGTCAGTTCATATAGGGTTGTTGCCTGTGGGGTTTTATGGGCCTTGTTGTGGTAATAAATTTTGGTCGTGTTTGTTAGTATTGTTATTGTTGATGTTCTGATGATTGAACCAGAACATTTGCTATAATGGAAGAGCTGAGTTATGCCTCCTCAATAGTAATCTCAATGCTATAGAATGGAGATGTATGTCTGTGCCTTACTATGGGTTTTGTTTATTTGCATGTAAACATGTTGTTTTGCATGCGGAGAACATTCAGATTTTCTACGTCCCCAACAATACTGCCCCAAACCCCACTCCAATAGACTTCAATGAGAATAGGAGTAACATGCTAAAAAGACACAAGTCACTTTTCTTTGGAGTGGTTCAATGCTGAAGCTCCCATTGAAGTCACTGAGAGCTTAGGGCAGACTTCCAGTGCATTGCCTGTGGCTTGGAGGGAGCGCATCTTGTGCCCGTATGAACATATTGTTAGGACCCTATGACATGGCCCGATCTGGAGGAGCAAGTGAGCACCGACCTTTCAGGTCAGCACTCGCTGTCTCCTCATTCCTCTCTACCGGTTGGCACTATTACACATGACGACCACCATCGGGTAAGAAGCTGCAGGAGGGGCTCCTCGGGCGATCTGTAGATCATTAGGGTTGGTTCATACTGAGGAATTCTCGCGGATAATGTCCACGGAATTCCACAGTATGTCCGCGCGCCTTTCCGCCGGATCCATAGACACCATTCTATGGGTGGCATGTCACTTCTTTTGGCGGCTAGCGGAATACGCCGGCCCATAGAATGGTGTCTATGGAGCCGGCGGAAAGGCGCGCGCTCATGCATGAGCTAATGTGGAGGAGCAAGTGAGTGCTGACCTGCCATAGGAGATAGTGGCGGTCAGCTGCCGCTCCTATTACACGGAGTGATGGCCAGCATGATAGGCAGAAGGATAAGACAGCATTATAGACTGATGCATTTCTAGCTACTATAACACTTACTCGTCATTCGTCATTTTTTCTTTTTTCCATTATGCCTTGCTACATGCTACCTATTATATGTTCTTACAGTAGATATGTATTGATACATTACTTTATTTTGTTTACTATAGCATTAAGACTCTTCTTTTCGAGCATAGATTCTGGAACAACCATGTAGTCTATCTTTATTCTCATACTGGTTTATTACAGTTTCTGCCATGAGGACGGAATCTATGTCACTCTGTACTCTGTAGTAATCTCCGAGATACTACAAATTGTTTGATATTTCTTCAATAAAGTTCTTTGGTTCCTATTTTGGCGAGCCGGGACCCATGGGAGAATCTTCTAGACTGCTGGTGGCTCAGGCTAATCCTGGCTATAGTATATCGAGGACAGAACACTGCAGTTTATTAAGGACATTGGCTGTTTCTTTTGATTTTAATCGTATAAGTTTATAAAAAGGAAATAACACTTTCAGACACGGATCTGTATCATCCCCCCACTAGCTATAGAGTACCAGGAGAAATCAACTATTTTTGTCTGTACAGCAGAGTCTTGCCGGGGGCCTTTTCCACTCATTCAGCCAATGAAAAGTTGATTTTTGATCAGGGGATAAAATTATGATTTTGTTATTGTGACGATAAGCTATATAAGAAATTAATGGCTCTTGAACCGGAACCTCTGGAGACGCCCGTCATATCCTTACTGTCTTCTCAGATGAAGGAAGAGGAGTGTACCTGGTTTATATAGTCTACACCAGCAGTATCATTAGTCCTAGACACAGAAGCATGTCACTTCTGGGTGTCTGTTAGTTCCTAAATGGGCTCCCCAGAGATTCTCCCCCTGTGTTACACAGATTTCACAACAAGGCCTACGGCAAGAAAGACAGCCTACTGCAGGCTGCATATTCAGGCTATTAGCAACAGCTGGCGGAATGGTAGAAGGTTTGCACTACAGATCCTGTATAGACTATGTTCATAATATGTTGAAATGTTTGGTTTACTAAGGGGGGAACCTGTAGAGTAGGGGTAGGGAACCTTGGCTCTCCAGCAGTTCATTGTTTTCATGGATCTCCAATCCCTTCCGTTTAAAATAGGACTCGGAACAGAAGAACAGCACAAATTCCCACATAGGAATCAATGAGATCTGTGTTTTTCATGGATGTACACGGATGGGACTTTCGCGTTCACCCATGAAGAACATGGATGTGATGTAATCAGTGTAATTTAAAATGCTTTAAACAGATCCGTGAAAGACACGGACACAGATGCAAAAGGGATGTTAACACGGACGGTTTTGCATGGATCAGGTAGTTAGCGGTCTACAGTCATGGACCAGGAAAAACACGGAACGTGTGAATGCAGCCTTAGGCTATGTTCACACTATGTTTAACAGCGTTCATTGCATAGCAATGGAGGCTGTTAAACTGCTGACCAACAGGCTGCATTGAGGACGTTCCAGCAGCCAATAACTCTGTATCAGCTGCAGGAATATTCTTTTTTTAACATCAACTTGCGGGCATTGTCTGGTTGTGCCCGTAAATCAATTAGCCATTCACTTCAATGTAAGGTGCGGCCGCTGCCGCACATTACATTGTGTCAACAGATATTATTTCCGGACGTTATTTATTGAACAGCGTCCAGAAATAATAGGCAGGTCCATTATTTTAACGGGCGTGTGTGAACACAGCGGGCGGCATTGCATTGTCTTCAAAGCAATGCTATTCCTGCAGTAAAGAACGGACGCTGAATCCATTCATTGCAATCAGCGTCCTTTCTTTACAGAATAACAACGTTGTTTGAACATAGCCTAACTGTATAATGGTTTTTAAATAGTATTTAAATGATCTTTAATAGTTTTTAATATAGTAATATATATATATATATATATATATATAGGTTTTTAATATAGTATAAGAAAACACAATAGAAATATAGCACAAAGTGTCATTACCATACTCCTTTATACGTGCATATGTCTTTAAGATTATAGCAGTATCACAGGAAATTTTCAGCATCGGTCCACCAAAAAAATGAACATTTATGTGCCGTTTGCGTGTTTTGGTTATTTAGAAAGCCCGGTGTCATTTTCACTGTAGCAGCCGCATCTCTATTTCTTAAACAATCTTGTTCGACCAGGTTGTCTCATAAAGAGAAGCCCCTTACCGTCTGTACATATAACACATGGATGTGCTAGTTCCATCAGTAAGGGGGAGGGGGTGGTAAGCACTGGTACAGAACAGCTCTTCATTATGTGACATAGATGGGGAGCACAAATTGCAAGTAATCCAGCTTCAGCATGGGTATTGTTAATATTCTTATTGTAGCATGTTGAAGAGCCGGCGCAGCAGGCCCATAAAAATGAATGATTCATGTCGGACAGTATACTGTCTTTACTCATACACACCTCCCCCCCATGACAGCTTGTTATATGGTGGGTTGCAAGATTGTGAGAATAACTTGGTTCATCCACAATACTTTGGTGAATAAGTATAGTTTACTTCTAGAGTTTTACTTATCCCATATTGCATGGGGGTGGAGTAGGTGTACCATTGGGGGCCCAACCCCCTATCTTGAGAACAGGGACCCCAGTCTCTCTCAAGAATGGAGTGATGGGTCACTTATGAGGAACACTGCTCCATTTATTTTTTATAGTAGCTGCCAGAAACAGCTGAATATTGTATTCGTCTGTTTCTGAGGTTCCACAAAGAATGAATGAGTGGCAGCTGGTATGCATGACCTGCTGTTGTATTCTAACAGGACACTGGGGTTCCCTTTCTCTTAGCTGGTTATCCCCTATTCTGTAGATATTCAGCAGATTGCTCCATTCGGATTCTTAGAAGATTTGTCAGGACTGGGGAGGTAGGGACAAGACACGATAGTGAGCCCTAAGGCTGAGCCCACCCACTGTCCCAACCTACTTGCCTCAAACGGCCCTAGGTAGCTGCGGACAACCACGAAGGCGGTCCCCCCTGCTCTAGAATAGGTGTTACACAGAACGAGACAGACGAACAAACACAAAGGAAAGTTGACAAAGTCCAAAACATAACGGGAAATGCGGTTCAAAGTCAGCAAACAATCGACTAGTCAGAGGTCAGGCAGGAGGTCAAGCAAGCATAGGGATAAGGAACGGGGATAACAGGAATAGACAGGGGGATTAGTGTATGAACCTTAATAGCCAGCGCTGTAAGACTGGCGCAACTTTCTTTTATGAGGATCAAGAGCCCAGTCTGGATCCCCTTTGGGCCGGCACTCTGATCCTCCAGGTTGAAGACAGGCCGAGAAAAACGTCAATCAAACAGACTTGCTCAGGTGCAGCAATCAAGGCTAGCAGAGTGAAGTGTAACTCTTGCATTGCCGGAAGCTGAAAAGCAATCGGGTGTGTCACACAAAAGCAAAAAAACAGGCCTAGTTCACACCAGGCTACTGCACATTCCTGACAAGATTGTTATAAAATAGATACATATATATTGTTATTTTTTCTGTGTATTTCTTTGTATTTATCTTTTTCAATTAAGTAAATGTTGGTGAAAACAGCGCCTGGCACATTGACTTTTGGGCAATCTCTGCCGGGCTTTCCAAGTCTCATACACTTCCATGGTCAGAACAAGGAGTGGAGGAGATACGGCTGGGAAGTGGGTGACACAGCTGCATTTCTCTCTGCCCAGGTATATGTCCTGATCTCAGTGGGTCTCAACACTGAGTCCCACTGTGATCAATAACAAAGATGATGACATAACAAAGAACATCGTTCCTTGTTCCCGTTTCTGCAGTAAAGCCTTTTTTGAATTTTTTGCTAAAAAACTGGGTGCTATTGGACTTCCTTTCCTTCATGCCTGATGACAAAATGTCATTTTGATGACACTAAGATTGGCGTATAAAATACCATTCTCAATAAATTTCCCTCTATTTCTATTCATTTAGCTATTGTATCTAAACCTATTTATTCTTACAAACTTGAAATCCACCATAAAACACGGCTATATGTCCTAACAGGTCATATAGACAGGGGTTGTTGTGGTATAACCTCCCCTTTAAAGCCCAATTACACCAAGTTTCACATTTTTTCCCGTCTTCTAGTCAATGTTAATCCACCTCATAAAACGACATCTCTTTTATGTGTCCAGCTTAAAGTTTCCTAGTTCCAGGCTACGTAGCTGTTCATTTTTTGCAATCAGATGAGCTGCATATTTTATAGATGGCTGCGGGGGCCTCCGTCTTCTCTTTTCATCAGATAAGTGTGGATTAGCAAGCTAAGTAAAAACACACAAGGTCATGTTACCTCATTTAATGAGTCAGTCTAGCTCTAAGGAGAGTCATTCTCGTCTCCTGTCATGAGCAGCTACTGTGGTAAGGACCAGATGTATCTCAGACGGATGTGAACTACACTTCCGAGCGAGCACCACAAGATCAGTCGATCATTCATCAGAAGCCAGAGAAATGCTATGCTTCCAACCCAGTTCTTCCAGCCATTGGATGGCCTTATTAAATATGTCGGCTACCCTTGTAAAACATCTGGTTTTACTTTTGGGGTTTTACGTTTTGAGACGTCTTCTGTGTAAATATTTGGCCGCTTCTTCTTCTTTGCATTCCATGTAAAATCCCAGACTTCCCGCACTTTGTCTATGTGGGATCGCTAATGCTTTTTTCATGAGAAAGATTACAGTCATTCTGTGGGTCAGAAGTTCAGAGCTTTTTATACTCTTACATGGCAAATACCAAGAGAAGTGTTACCAGTGCATACCTGCATGTTTAATTGATGTGGCTGGCTGCAAGCATTCTCTTACAGTAGCAATCTAAACCTGACTTCTTTTAACACGACACGCTGGAATTAAAGGGTCACCCACCTCTCATAATAGATGCCTTGTTTTCCCGCAAACAGAAGGAATTATGGGTTAATGCATGTTGTAAAATTCTGGATTTACAGACATGATTATAGATTATTTATGCTTGTGCTATTTTTGGGGATTCTCTGTTGGGGATTTAGTAGAATTTTTTTATGTATGGTGGCAGGTCCTAGCCCAGTGGCGTAGCTACCATAGAGGCAGGCCAGGCAGCTGCTATGGGGCTTGTGCTGGAGGGGGCCTCAGGGATGCATAGGGAAGATAAGAGCCATCCTGTGTCCTTCTGCGTAACCCCTTATATACTGCTGTGTGTAAGTGACCCAACGTTCAACACAAAAAAGGGTTGAAAGCAGAAGAGAAGGAGATCTCTGCTTCACTGCTCTGATAACCCCTGACCTCTGTTCTCGGATCTCCTTCAGAGGTCAGGGGTTATCAGTGCCTAAGTAGTGAAGCAGAGATCCCCTTCTCTTCTGCTTTTAACCCTTTTTTGTGCTGCAGCATGTAAGTGAGGTTTGTGTCACTCAAACACTTCAGTACATAAGGGGTTAAGCAGAAGGTAGTCTGCTACTGCCCTGTGCATTTAACTATAAGGGCTCCTAATGGGCCCTTATAGTTAAATACAGTGGACTGACAGAGCAAGCCATTGGCTCTCCGCTCTGTCTGTCCGCTGCCAGCGGAGAAAGCGGCCACCAAACAACACATGTGTGAACAAGCTGTTACCTCTCACCATTGCTCCTGCAGGTAGAATGGGAGAAACAAAGGAGGTACTTACCATATGTACACAGGCGCTTCCTGCTAATTTGGATCACATGGGTCTTCCAGTGCTAGCCACAATGAAAAAACCTGCACGTGGTACATGAGGCAATATGGTTTGATCAAATTATATACCAACATCCTGGCGTTGGTTTTTAAATGTAGCTGAGGCATTAGTGTCAGTCAAAGGTGTGAGGTGCAGCAGCTCCATTCTCTTTTTGTCTGTATTTTATTTCTCCCTTTTCTGAGTGGCAAGCACTCCTCCTTGTAAGACCCATGTAACCGCAATCAGCAGGAAGCACCTGTGCACACATGGCAAGTACCTCCTATTTTTTCCATTCTACCTGCAGGAGCAATGGTGAGTAGTTAGACCTTGTTCACACTTGTGTTGCTTGGTGGCCGCTTTTTCCGCCACCGGCGCCTGCTGGGTTTGAGGGAGGGGGCCTTGGGGTTTGGTCCTGTGACATTGTGTGGCCTCCCTTCCCTGCTTGCGCTCGCTTTGCGGGGTTGGCGGTCACTGACCGACACAGTGTGGAGTTAGTGTAGGGACTCATGACCGAGGGGACCTGCACGTGGTACATGAGGCAATATGGTTTGATCAAATTATATACCGATGTTGGTTTATAAATGTAGCCGAGAGGCATTAGTGTTAGCTATAGGTGTGAGGTGCAGCAGCTCCTTTCTCTTTTTATCTGTATAATGTACACAGTGATGTTACAGTGCAATAATTATACAAACAGTGTTGTTACAGTACAAGGTGGATGCACACCATGACACCTTAAAGTGATATTGTCACCCCTTACTCTATGTGCTGTTCTCCGCTCCACCCACAAAAGTTGCTGCACATTCTATATCAATGTGTCTGTTACCTCTTTCCGCTCTAAAATAACTTTATTTCGGGACATGTTTTCCAAATGCTAGATAACCCCTTTAAAGGGCCACTACAAAATCAAGGCCACTTGATTTAAAGCTCCATTTACTTTAATGGAACCAAGTTACAAACCCCCACCCAAACTGGAGACAAAAGTCGGGCTGTCTTTTGAAGAAAGTTGCCATGTTCTTCTAATGCTGGATAACTCCTTTAACTATAACATACCATAGAGGTGGCATAATGCACAAAATGGTCACCATGTACACTTTGACATCACAGCACAGGAAAGAAAAAAAAAAGAATGATGTTAAAGCACATGTGAAAAGTTACACCATGGCCAATGGTCATCACTATCTGCACCATGTGCACAGTAGAGATGAGACCCCTTAGCTGTTAGTAGCTGCTATGTCTGGTAGCCTGGTAGTTCTCATGCATGTAGCCTCCTGTAGCCCAGCAGCCCTTACTATAAGTTATGCCAGAAACTGCAGTGTGAATCTACAACAGCTTTTAGGTATAAGTTTCTACAAATGGCATATGGACCGCCACTAAAGTGACAGATGTATTGAGAGTTGCCTTTAAAATGTATCCCACCTTGAAATAATGCAAATATTCCATATGTTCACAGGGAATTGGAGCACATTTCTAAACACCCCCATGTATGTATATATGTAAATGAGAGTTATAATAAATTAATCAGCATGCAACGCTGAATGTCACAAAACGCCATCTTTTCAGATCTTTAAATTAGGTCCCATGATAATTTGTAAAGAAAAACTTCATCCGCAAGCCTGTTTGGTCATTTCTGCAGGCAATAGAGATGGCTGCTCACCCATAACCACTGCAGACTCATGCATCATGTAAGAAGTGCCATGGCGGGTTCTAAGCTTACCGCACATTGTATCCATCACTTACATTAAGAGGAGTCTGTCAGCAGATTTATGCTACCTGGACCATGGCCAGCATAAAATATGACTTGCTCTGAAACTGTGCCAATGCACAGAAAGAGTGTCCAGGAAGCGGATTCCCTGGTCTCCCCCAAGCTTGAGGGACAAGTCTCTCCTTATACACCAAGCCAGGAAATACCTATCATTGTAGTCAAGCCATATAGGAGGGGCAAACCAGGAGACTCCCACCCAGACACTTACTCCAAGCCATGGATTGGTTTATAACTAAGTCTTTAAAACGCAGCATAGTTTCAAAGTTTCAAAGGAAAAACTGGTTTTTAATAGTTGTTATTGAAGAGTTTTTTTTTAATTTTACAAACATTAACACAATTAACATTTACCAGTCTATGTAGAATTTGTCAGTGATAAGAGAATCTGTTGGGATATGATATTGCTTGTTGAACAGGTACTATAAATCTGTGACCAGACTCCCTTTAAACTTTTTCCAACTCATGCTATACAGTTACAGCATGGGCAGGTGAGGGAGTATGGCGCAGCCTGGGGAGTTGACCCTGTGCCGTACTGCAGGAAGTCATTGGAGATTACTCTGATGGTCGGTCATTTAACTGTTTAGATGCCACAATCAATAGCACTATTTAGAGACATCATTGGTGCTGTAACTGATCTTCTCGTACATTTTGCCTATGGAAGCCTGTACCAGCACAGCGGCAATTACATAAATCAATGTGATGCATATGCATTGCATTGATCTACGTAAATTATTTAATGGCCACTTATAAAAGGCCTCTAGGGGAATTAAAAAATAAGTAAAAAACGGAAAAAAAGCATTTTTGAAAATATTCTAAACAAAATTCTCCAATAGTATAAAATCAAATAGCTCATTTTCCTATTTTCCAAATAACAAAAAAATGTAAACAAAGGAGCAAACAAACATGTTTGGTATGATAGTGTGCGGAATTGTGAGAACTATTGGATTACGATGCAGAACACAAGCCCTAACACAGCTCCATCGATTTTTTTTCTTAATGTTTTTAATTATACTACTATACATTTAGACTAAATTATCCAAACAGAGTACTGTTATTCTTCATGGTACATCATATGGGAAATTAAAGGGTGCCTATAAAGTAAAACTTGTCCCTCAAAAATAAACCCTTACATGAGTCTGTCAGTGGGAAAATAAAATTGTTATACAGTAGGTCTTAGACGGAGAGGAGAAGGAAACATAGGCTGAATATTGAAATTTGGGAGGTTGGGAAGAGTTAACTGTTTCTTTATTCTTGTGCTTTTACATAAATTAGAAAATATCAGAACCCTCCGTGGACCCTCATTATGAATAAGATTACAGCCCACCTACCCACCTGATTGCTCTTTACTGGACCATCACAATTATCTAGGGACCGTTCTCTCTGAAAACTCATACTGGGCTCCTTGTTAGCAATACATACAATTTGGTTAGTAATATTTTCTATTCAGTTAGAAAAAAAAGATCAGAGATAAAAGGGTCTTTAATCCTTGACAAATGCCCTATCATGTCACCTCTCTCTGGTGTGCTTCCCTGAGACCGCCCGGCTTACGTCTGCTCATAGTCATCGGCAGCCTTTCCTTCACCCCAGGTTGTCATAGGGCATGCTTGTTCTGCTCTGCTATACATAATCTATTAATGAAGCTCAGTCTTATGACGCTGTAAAAGGATGTTACACACTTTTAATTCATCCTGCAATACATGTGCTGTGGCATAATTTATAAGAACGTAACCTCAAGAATTTTTTTTTTGAATTCATAGAATGCTTTGGTGGTGGTCTTCTTCTCTCGTCATTTTCATGGTCTTAAATTCCCTAAATGAAGCAGTTTTGGCCTCTTAAGATGTCTACTGAAGATTTCTTTTGTTTGCATGTGTGGACTGGAATTCAGAAATCTGAGATTCCTGTCTGAGACATATCACATTAGCCGTGCCGGGGAGGATGATGAGATAATAAGGACATTTCACAGTCATATTCCGTTATGGCCAAGCTTTATAGACACCATGCTTCCTCCTTTATAAGGCTGTGACTAGGGTGGAATATGTACCAGTATATAGCCTATATCTTCCTATATCTATCTATATTAGGGTAACTTTTTGTAAAATTTTTTTTTGTTTGTTCAGAATAATTTTGCACGAACTTTTGTGGTTTTCCAGTAAATGGTTGAATTACAGAAGAATGGCTCCAGTCTCTGTCTGACCTTGCACTTTCCATTTTGTGATTAATGATCAATCTACTAGTGTTATGGATATTACTGAACTATTAGTATGGCTATTAGTTTGCCTTGGGCGGATGCTATTGTGGCTCAGTGCCTTACAGAGTTTAGATCTATGGTTTTAATCCCAAGGGCAATGTCTGCAAGCAGTTAATATGTTCTTTACGTGGTTGCATGGGTTTCCTCCAGGCACTTAGTTTTCCTTTCACAATCCAAAAACATACTGATAGGTTAATTTGGTATCTAGATTGTCAGCCCCATTGGGGAGAGTGAGTGGTTTGAGTAATGACAGTCTCTTTACAGGGCTGTAGGCGTAATATAGAATAGAATAGAAAAGAAGAGAATTATTTTGCAAGTGAAGCATGAATAACCTATACGTCTCCGCACACCTTGGCACAGACACTACCGGTTAATGAGACATATGGACACCATAGAGAGGGTAGCACAGTTTAAGATGTAAAGTAGAAAAATAACTTACTGTCTGGTAACAGCTATTGGAGGAAACCTCCTTGCAATAAGTCTGAATCTTAGAACACGAGTGGGGATTTAATATTAGGTGGAACCAGATACCAAGCTCTTTTTTCTTAAAGAAGAGTGCTACATGGTAAATCCTTTTCCCCCAAATTCCCAGTGGAGTGTGAATGGATCATAAGTCTTCGCAAGCCTTTTGGCACTCTACTTAAGGAGAAACATCAGTCCCTCAGTCTATTGGGACATATGGATACCAAAGAAGGGGTATCTCAATTTGAGACCCACTTCTTTGAGCCAGTGCTAGGATTCTCTAACAAAGAGTAGCTCTTGTTCTGGTGGACACAACCCATGTTAGTGTCCAGCACATTGTACTGCCAACAACAGGTGAATAGATTGCCTAGAAATAGCTAATAGCTGGGGCTAAAGAGGCTAAACAAGCTTCTATTAAAAAAGAGGTTGTCATCATAATGTCATCTCTTTAAAGTGTCACTGTCGTTATAACTTTCAACATCTAAATCAGCAGTAGATGTAGAATAAAGCAAGTTTGCAAGATACATTCATTATTTTTTGGTTGTTGTTATCATGCTGTAAAACAAAGCTGTACTTACCGGAAATCCAGGTCCAGTCTCCTGAAGGCAGATTTTCTGACTTGTGCTGGTTGTAAAAAAACAGACTAAACCCAGAATTCCGGCCAGTACAGAGAGTCACGGCTTAATGTGTCCATCAATCACATGACTGCCTTCTCTCTGTGAGCGCTCAGATGGCCTGGGATACACAGGACTTCCTGTTTTCTGACTCTTTGAGAAAAAATTAGCCAGAACACAGAAAGTGCCGTGTTTTCCATGATAACTAAAAAACAAAATGTAAATTGCTAACTTGCTTTATATCACATTTACTGTTGATTTAGATTTTAAAAGCTATAATGACAGTGACACTATAAGGGAACTTACCTAAAATTTGTATTCTATACCCACATGTTGCCTATTTTAGGGATTGAGGGCTCTATGTATAAAAACTAGGACACATGTAAAATAGAACTATTGCACATACTGAAAATCAGATTGCAACATATATTTTTACATTATAGTAAATCATCTGGTAATTGCTATAAGCAACTTCTGATTTGTGTGCACTGTTTTTTTATTGTTATGTATGAAAGAATTATTTGTATGTTGTTTTAGGGTGCCTTCACACCTACCGGATCCACAGCGGATCTCACTTCTGCGGATTCGAAGCGAGAACCGCTGCGGATCCGGTACCATTCACCCCTATTATAGCACATATTCGCAGCGGGATTGACATCCCGCTGTGAATGTGTGCTTTAACCCCTTGCTGTCCGCAGCCCCGCCGCCGCATCCAGCAGCCCGCATCCCCCCATCCCCAGCCGCATCCTGCAGCCCGCCGCTGAGAGCACACAGTACCTGCTCGGCGGCGCGGCTGCCATGAGGCTGCCGGCTCCGGTTCTGCTAATGAGCGGGATCGGAGTCGGGAGCCTCACTGCAGCCGTGCCGCCGAACAGGTACTTTATGCTCTCGGCGGCGGGCTGCAGGATGCGGCTGGGGATGGGGGGATGCGGGCTGCTGGATGCGGCCGGGGATGGGGATGCGGCGGCGGGGCTGCGGACAGCGAGGGGTTAAAGCACATATTCACAGCGGGATGATAATCCTGCTGTGAATATGTGCTATAATAGGGGTGAATGGTACCGGATCCACAGCGGTTCTCGCCTCGAATCCGCAGAAGTGAGATCTGCTGTGGATCCGGTAGGTGTGAAGGCACCCTTAGGCGAGGTTCACACTGTGTATAACACCGGCCGTTCTGTGACCCGGCTGGTGTTACCGAAGATCTTCATTCCTGGTGAATTCAGATGCATCCCAATTCACTGCTGCACACAATGGAGTGTGCAGCCAGAGCCACACACTCCATTGTGTGAACTGACGTGTTCTCTGTGGCTGCTATTCAATGAACAAGTCAGTTTTTCATGCGCCCGGGTGAAATCCCGGCCAGAGCGTATACTATGTGTATACGCTCCGGCTGGGATTCCATTCATTCACATACAACATATGTTTTTATAAATAACGGCCGTTGTTGCAAATTGTAACAACAGCCGTGATTTATACAAAACATTCGTTGTGTGAACATGGCCTTACGGTGTAAAAATTTGTAAATTTAACGATGAGAGCTTTTGCAACATTTTTGAGAAAAACAGGGCTTTGGCAATATATTTTTTCAATATTGCCACTCTGTGCTGGTGCCGGGAAAGATAAATTCCCCTCTTTTAGGCTTTTAGAGCTTAGGGCATACACTGTAGTATTTGGATGTTAGTATTTGATTCATTAGAAAATTTACCTTTGGTTGTATTGCGACTTATTCTTCAAACACTCGCCTTCCCGGCTTTGTAAGATTACTTTTCAGCATGAATTATTGAAGTAAATTTAATGAGCTGCTCTCGCTGCTAATTACAGACTGAATTAACTAATTTCCCGAGATGAAGTTTGGTCCCAAGCTGTGGGGCATGCTTAGAATTTTGAATGCCGTGATACCTATTGCTTTACCACTGAATAGGGAACGCCTATCTCTACTTTATAATCTACCTGTCAATAAATAATCATCATTGGCGCCAGTTCTTTTTATGTTTGAGCCCTTCTCCTTCTTGGGTTAGTCTTTGGACGGATTCAGCTAATAGAAAAATGAATACATTGTTGGATGTTCCAAAAAATTGTGTTTAGGGTCTTAGTAGATGGCAAGATATTAGAAGCAAGCGAGCACCAACTTGTCAGGTCAGCACTTGCTTGCACCTTGTTCCTTGCTCGTTGCCTGTGCTATTATACTCACAGACATTGGCCATGTTCACACAACATATTGTACCAGCCGTTCCGTGACCCGGCCTGGGTCACGGAACGGCTGGTCTCTGCATAGATCATCCCACTCGGTACTGCAGTACCAGCCGGATGATCTTTGGGGCCGTAGAGTTCTGATGCGGGCACATCGGCGCGCACCTGCTTTAGAACTCCCCATAGCACACTATGAAGCAAGCGACCAAAGCCCACTTCATAGTGTGCACTGACATGTTCTTCTACGGCAGCTATTCACTGAATAGTGGCCGCAGAAAACTGAAGCGTCAGTTGTTTGAGGCGCCGCTTGGGATGCCGGCCGGAGCGTACTCTATGTGTATACGCTCCGGCCGGGATCCCATAGAAGAACATGCAGCGTGTCTTTTCGTACAAAGTACGGCCGTTGTTGCCAATTGCAACAACGGCCGTACTTTTACGCTGTGTGAACATAGCCATTAAGTGCGAAGAAGTGGGTGGTAGCTGCGGGAGGGGCCCATGGAAGATGGCAGTGCTCTGCTGCCACCGCTCCTATTACATGGTGTACCTGCTGGCAGACCATCGCTATCATTATTGTGATTATAGATCATGTTTTAAATCAATGATCATTGCATCGGCTGATCGTTGCCTTTTAACACAACCTATTAAACCCAACAATTTCATCAGCCAAGTATGCCCAACAATTGTTTGGTGTAATAGGGCCCTTAGATCTTATCTAGAACCCATTTGAAGCGATTCTGTGAGCCTTGGAACATGACTCCTTATCCGCCAATCCAAGTTGTTCTCTTTTTTTTTTTATAGCATTACATACGTTTAACTATAGGGGTAAAGATTTTATTTTAGTTGAGCGTTTTCAAACTTACTGTGGTGCAGCACTAAAAAAATATGTATAGGATATATATAGCAGTAGCCAGATCTTGAAATTAATGTTTTGGAAGCAGAAGAAATAGGCAAATATAAGGGCACAAATTGTAATTATATACTTGGGTCCAAATGGCAAGTTTTGTGGGGTGGTTCCTGGCATTTAGTGATAGAACCTGTCGACGGTAGTTCAAAGAGGGCCAACCATGATGCTCTGGGCAATGCCCTAGCACTGATACCTGTTAAATGAATGATATGTTGGTTTGGCCAATTTTTGCACAATTGTGAAGCAATGTCTACAACGTGCAACATGTAATCTCTTTATAGAACTGTCTGTGTCCTCTTATCTCTTGGCAAACATATCTGTGCATGTATTTTCTTGTGTTCCTTCCGTTATTATGGTCCTGTTATTTTTGTCAGGCTGGGACATGTTGTTGCCTGCATCTAATTGCAGCTTTTAGGAGGATCAATGAAGGAAGGTGTTTTAGGAAGTCCTGAGTGTTCCTGCTAAATCCAAAGTGATTTGTGTCCTTCCCACCATACCTTGTACAAATAGGCTTTTTGTTGGGCTGAGGACACTTGAACATTTTGAGTTGATAAGCTGCAAGTATAAACTAAAAAATGAAAAGCTAAAATTGGATAGATTCTGGATAAAGCACTTACATGTTAAGTTCAGAAAGTTTGTAGCTAATTCTGAAAAAACAGTCTATTAGTTATAAAGATGCAGGAGGCTGCAAAGCACAGGCAGCATTCCTTCCTTACTCCAGGTTTAGGTACATGCCTTAAAGGGGTATTCCACTGAAACATAACTGTTCCTGTGTTGCTGTCCACGGTGAAACGAACAATTTATTCCATATTTGTTATTAACTTTTCATTCTCCTTCCCCCAGTTCTGAACTGCTGCTTTCTGCTGAAGACACAAAAAAAGTGTGTGAGGTTTCTCTCCATCTCCCCCTCCTTACCCCTCCCTTCCAAGACAGCTGATGTAAACAAGTCTCTATCTGCAACTTTGTAGGAACGGATAATCGCAGTGAGTTCATCAGCAACTTGACCTCAGATTAACCCTCTTAGTATTACAAAGAAGCTACAAAGTTGCAGATAAAGCCTGCCAGGGACTTGTTTACATGAGCCGTCTTGGAATAGAGAGGGTAGGAGGGGGAAACAGAGAAAAGCTCACACACAGATTTTTTTTTTGTGTGTCTTCAGCAGAAAGCAGCAGCTCAGAACTGGGAGAAAAAGGCTGAATAGATAATAACAAGTATAGAATAAATTTAGTCTTACTATGGGCAGCAATGTTTGAAAAGTGATGTCTGAGCGGAAAACCCATTTAAAGGGTCTGTGCACATGGCTCTGTGAAAAACATGACTCCTTTGAAGTGATTAGGGTTGAGATACAATACCACACACACTGTCAGGAACCGGACAGCAGGACAAGACAACACAGTGAGCCCTAAGCTCAGCCCCGCCCACTGTCCTCTACCTATTTGCCACAGTCCGCCCTAAGATGGCGGCGAGCAACTGGGCGGCAGTCCCTGCACTGGCTAGGTGGGACACAAGGACAAGACAGACAGACAAAACACAAAGAATGGTCGACAGTCCGAGTCACAACAATCGGGCAGCAAAAGTACAAAATCACAATCCAAAGGCAAGGTCAAAAAACAGGCAGTATGGTCAGGGGCAGGCAGCAAGCAGGAAAGGTCAGAAATACAAAGCAGAGTCAGAATAAACAGAGCAAGAATAGCAAACACAGAACCAGGCAGAGACAAGCTCAATATCCGGCAAAGATATCCCAGACTGAGGTAGTTATATAGGAGGCCAGGGTTCTGATCCAGAACATAATTGGACCATCCCCCTGAACTCCAAGCACAGACAGCTGAGAACAAAACAGATCCACTGGCAGGAAGACCTGTCAGTCACAGCAGAACCAAAACACAGATTAACCCTGACATGGCCAGACAGAACTCAGCAGGTAAAGTCGGGTGTGTCTCTCAAGGTGAGCAAATAACCAGTGTTCACACACTACAAAACAAAACACAGAAACAGAATGCAAGAAAATCAGCACCTTCTCGGCCGCACAGCATGAGCAGAGGGGCGCATAATGCTCTGCAAGGATACCATCCTGACAGTACCCCCCCTTTTATGAGGGGCCTCAGGACCCTCACCAGACGAACCAGACCTGGGAGGAAACGGACCTCTTACAATACATGTCTCAACATCGCTAGAGATCTCATCGTCCGTCTCCCATTCATCAGAATCAGACTCCAAGTGATGGACAACTGGTCTCCTGACAGATCTCCCATAACCGCTCAAATCGGTACCAGACACAGAGCCAATTTCAGCATTACATGAAGACACAGATATGGCACAATCACCAGGATATACAGAGCCAATTTCCACCTTACACAAATCAGCAGACTTGGTATCCTCGGCGGGACACACACTAACTACACCCACCTGGGTGCCCAGATGACCCTCCTGGTAGTCACCTGGAAGCTGATGATCTGGCCTCGAGGGACGCTTGGCACAAAAGCTGATGTAGTGTCCACTTTCGCCACAATAAAAACAGAGTCCATTCCTTCTTCTGTGTTCTTTGCGGGCCAGGGATCTATTAATTTTGCCCAGTTCCGGAGGTTCCTCCAGGGTGACCAGAGGACAAGTTATAGAAGGCAAAGGTTTAGAGGGGACAGAGGAAGGAACATCAATGACACAGGGGTGGTCATGGCATGGTCTATTTTCATTATGATCCCTTAGCGTGCGATTGATAAAAATCGCCAGGGAAATGGCCTCTTCAAAGGAGCTAGGGGTGAGGTGACTAACCCAAGCTTCTTTAAATGTCAGATATGTGTTCAGGTCCCCTGCACACTTGTCAGGCTCCTTGTGCGTGACCACTGGGGTGGCAGGAGTGGTAGCTGGTAGCTGCTGGGCTAATAACTGAACTTGCTTGGCCAGCTCAGAAACGAGGGCCGCAAGACCCTCAAAGTGGGCAGACAACTCCTGTGCTGAGTCCATACTAGCCTCAGGTAAGGAGTAAAAAATTTTTGGGCCGGATATTCTGTCAGGAACCGGACAGCAGGACAAGACAACACAGTGAGCCCTAAGCTCAGCCCCGCCCACTGTCCTCTACCTATTTGCCACAGTCTGCCCTAAGATGGCGGCGAGCAACTGGGCGGCAGTCCCTGCACTGGCTAGGTGGGACACAAGGACAAGACAGACAGACAAAACACAATAAAGAATGGTCGACAGTCCAGGTCACAACAATCAGGCAGCACAGTACAAAATCACAATCCAAAGGCAAGGTCACAAAACAGGCAGTATGGTCAGGGGCAGGCAGCAAGCAGGAAAGGTCAGAAATACAAAGCAGAGTCAGAATAAACAGAGCAAGAATAGCAAACACAGAACCAGGCAGAGACAAGCTCAATATCCGGCCAAGATATCCCAGACTGAGGTAGTTATATAGGAGGCCAGGGTTCTGATCCAGAACATAATTTGACCATCCCCCTGAACTCCAAGCACAGACAGCTGAGAACAAAACAGATCCACTGGCAGGAAGACCTGTCAGTCACAGCAGAACCAAAACACAGATTAACCCTGACATGGCCAGACAGAACTCAGCAGGTAAAGTCGGGTGTGTCTCTCAAGGTGAGCAAATAACCAGTGTTCACACACTACAAAACAAAACACAGAAACAGAATGCAAGAAAATCAGCACCTTCTCGGCCGCACAGCATGAGCAGAGGGACGCATGACGCTCCGCAAAGATACCATCCTGACACACACACGCGCACACACACGCGCACACACACACACGCACCCTCTTTCACTTTAATTTATTTTTTATTGGACTTCTTAGTGAAAAGAAGTTATCAAACCCACTGCAAAAAAACAAAACAAAACAAAAACACTATAAGGGTGCTTTCACACCTACAGGATCCGCAGCAGATTTGATGGTGCAGATTTGATGCTGTGTTAAGTTATTTAAAAGAAATCTGCTGCGGATCTGGTAAGTGTGAACGTACCCTTACTATTCTGCAACAGAACAATGATCCAACCATCCAGTATCATCCTTTTTTCTTCCTTCTGCACAGTACTGTGTGTCTATAAGCCTAGAGATAGTTTCATTAATTTAGCATAGTAAATAGAAATAAAACAAAATTTTACACTTTGTAAAGTTTTGGCATTCTGCTAGTCAGTACTTTTCATGTATTTTTCTTTTAGTCCTTCGATTTTAGATCAGAAATATTGTTTGGCCGTCTTGATAGCACGGCTTGTTTGGGACCTACCCACAGAATTTCAAGAACATTAAAGGGAGCCTGTTGGGAGAGTTTTGCAACTCAATCCATGAGCAACATGAAATCCTGACAGCTCCTTGTTATAAATAACTATGCTTTATCTGAAATGTTCCTATGCGAAACATATACACAGACACTTTAGCCTTTGCAGTGGCTTGATTTTAAACTATTGAAAAGATCTATCTCGCCATTTTATAGCAAACTTCTTGTTGTCCATAGCAACCAATCAGCATTCAGCTTTAATTTTGCCAGAGCAATGTAAGAAATGAAAGCTGAGCTGTGATTGGTTGCTGTGGGAAAAAAAGCAAAGCTTACTATAAGAAGGCTTGATACCCCCCCACCCCATATGTTTTCCCCCAATGCTGCAGCATTTCAGAGTAGAATATAGTTATCTTAAAGGAGAAGTCCGGCGAATATTTTTATTAAAGTATTGTATTTCCCCCCAAAAGTTATACAAACCACCAATATACACTTAGTATGGGAAATGCACATAAAGTGCTTTTTTCTCTGCACTTACTGCATCAAGGTTTCACTTCCTGGATAACATGGTGATGTCACTTCCTGGATAAAATGGTGATGTCACTTCCTGGATAAAATGGTGATGTCACAACTCGACTCCCAGAGCTGTGCGGGCTGTGGCTGCTGGAGAGGATGATGGCAGAGGGATGCTCAGTGTCCCTCTAGTGCCCTGTGTCCCTCAGTGTCCCCCTGCCATCATCCTCTCCAGCAGCCACAGCCCGCACAGCTCTGGGAATCGGGGCGTGACATCATTATGTTGTCCAGGAAGTGACATCATCATGTTATCCAGGAATCCTTGATGCAGTAGTAAGTGCAGGGAAAAAAGCATTTGCCGTAATAAGTGTATATTGGTGATTTGTATAACTTTTGGGGGATATACAATACTTTAATAAAAAACTTCTCCTTTAACAAAGGGAGCCTGTCAGAATTTCATGTTGCCCATGGTTTGGGTAGAATAAATCTCATTAGAGACCCCTGCTAAAGTCTGGATTCTGTGAAAGCCATTAGAAAACATATGTCTTTTGTCCCTTAAAGGGGTTGTTTACCAATTTTTCTTCTTTTAAATCAACTGGTGGCAGAAAGTGGCAGAGATTTGTAATTTGCTTCTATTAAAAAAAATCTCAAGTCTTTTAGTACTTATCAGCTGCTGTATGTCCTGCAGGAAGTGGCATAGTTTCTTGAGTCTAGCACACTGCTCTCTGCTGACACCTCTGTTCATGACAGGAACTGTCCAGAGCAGTAGCAAATCCCCATAGTGAACCTGTCCTGCTCTCCAGGCTAGAGAGAATACTACTTCCTGCAGGACTTACAAATGCTGATAAGTACTTCACATTTTTTTTAATAGAAGTAAATTACAAATCATTGGCACTTTCTGGCATCAGTTGATTTGAAAGAAAAAGTTTCAGGGCTGCTGCTGCGGTCTTCTCCCCGGGTCCTGCGCGCTCTAGCTTCACAGTGGCCTGACGATGTCCCTGCAGCCCTTGTTTAACGATTATCGGGCCATGTAATAGGTCCAGTAAACGAGCGACGATCTAGAAGATCGCTGCTCGTTTACAGGTATTATCAGGCCCCCATCGGCCCGTGTAATACCACCCTTACTGTCACTTAAAAAAAAAAAAGACTTGATCAGTTGCGGTCTGAGTGTTCAGGTTCAGCCCCCTTCCCTGTGGAATTATCTTTGCACAGGTCACAGAGGTTACAGAGCATGCTTATAAAGGGGTCCCATACATAGCATAGGGTCTGAAGAGGTGTATTACAACTACTGTATGTTCATGGGGCTTGCTGTAAAGCGTGTCACTAAATGCTGTTAAAAACACAGGGAAGATGGCTGTTCCTATTATAATTTACAAAAAAATTTTAAACATTTAAATTAAAGAATATGTTTTAATATCTGGACCTAATTAGTAAAAAATATATCCAGGTGTTACATTCCCTTTTAAAAAGAAAATGGTAAAAGGGGCCTTAGAGCCGTTGCCAGGAATATGAAGATTTTCCCCTTTGTTATGTGTGAATGCTTGTCTTATAGCTATATAGCGGCACCGGAATGCATAGCGTCATTATCTGTTAACATTTTAATTTCGGCTTTTTTACGCACTCACATACTCAGGAGGCTTCAGTGATGAGTTTTCTTATATTTGCAATAAAAGTGTAAATGTTCTGCAGCGCTCCATCCACCTGTCATTGTAGCTGCACCTCTTCAATCTCATTTCACAAAAAGCTCTAGTGAATAGGTGCGAACTGTAAGGACATTTCGCTTTAGGCAAAGGAGTCATCTCTAGCAGTTGTGGGATCCCATTATCGGAATACTAATGTCTGCCCTCTATTATTTTAAAGGGAGGCTCACAAATTGCTCCATTTTATCTAATTACATCTTAACATATTGTTAATGTAAGAGGTTATACCTTGTGATTTCCTCTTATCCCTGTGGAAGGATAGTGGCTTCTAAGGTATAGAAAGAAATCTACGGTTACTCATAGAAGCTGAAATTACTTTGTAGGTGATGGGAATTTTCCTAGCATCACAGGCCAAGCGGAACTTTTGATAAACCGATCTCTTCTATTAAAATGTTATCACTGGAATCCCTCCGAGGAGTCTGGTAATAATTTGCACTACTGTTTATGGTAACTTGTAATGTATCAATGGACTGCAGGTTATAATAACACTATATAACATTACAGTGGGTGGATGAGAATTCCTTAAAGGGAACCTGCCATCGCTTTAATGCTGCCTGAACCACAAGTCATCTATTCTAGGCGACCCCTGTGGCTTCTATACCCCCCCCCCCATGCAAATTTTATTGATAGAATTCTCACTATACCCAAACAGGGGAAGATTTATCAATCAAGGCTACAGGGTGGAGAGAAGCAGCAAGTTACCACCCCTGACAAAGCTGCCCTGTAGGTGACGATACGCGTGGAGCCCCCCCCCCCCCCCCCAATTTGGTTATTGAGAATGGAGAGAAACATTAAGAGTATGCAAGGAAGAAGGCGGAAATTCACCCCTTCTCCCTGGCGTACGCCTTTTGTGGCCCCTGTTTGCCCAATGGGTGGGCAAAGAGGGGGGGGGGGTCAGTGGGGGCGCCTCATTTAGTATGATCCAAATCTACACCTGCTAGTATGCCGGTATTAATAAATCCTCCCCAAGTGATTATTTACTTGTGATTTATTATATTGTGAAATTTTATGGTGGGTGGGGGATCCTGGTTTTTCCCCTGTTTTATAAATTCCTTGAGTGTATTTACTTAATATAATAGATGCGTGTGTGTAGTTTGGAGTATTTTTGTATAATTATGTATATATTTAATTATACGAATTGGGGATGTGTGAGTTTTCTTTATGCATGGTTACTTTTTGTCTTTTTATATACTATGCTGTTTTTTAAGGGGTTATCCAGCGCTACAAAAACATGGCCACTTTCCCCCTACTGTTGTCTCCAGTTTGGGCGGGGTTTTGAAACTCAGTTTCATTGAAGTAAATGGAGCTTAATTGCAAACTGCACCTGAACTGGAGACAACAGTAGGGGGAAAAGTGGCCATGTTTTTGTAGCGCTGGATAACCCCTTTAATGCTTACCAGAACTCCATGCTAGGTGGTACCCCTAAGTACTTAACATTGGTGGACAAGTAACCCAGTGACTTGTGGTTTCAGGCAGCATGAACATGAAGCAGTAGGTGGTAATGATACTGTAGCTTTTTCTAGTTTTGTAGGTAAAGCCATTAACAAGTAAACCGCTTGTAGCTTAAGTCAGTTAGTTGCACCATGACTTGTATACTAGTGTGATTTTCGCACTAGTACTTCATGTGCAATGTGAAATCCCAGTCCTACCTAGCTTCATAGCAAACCTTATTGATTGTATTTATATGGACACCCTTAAAAACAGCTATTCTCTGGTTTCAGGCAGTCATGATGTGCTGGTATATTACCATTAATATTACAGATGCAGCACATGGATTACCCATAGTTCTAAAGGCCTGGACTTCGATCACCATGTAACTCTGGTATTGCCACCATTTCACTGATGTTACAGACATCTAACACTAGCTACATAATTCATTATTCCTTTCAATTGTAAAATACAGAATTACCCAAAAATACATCAGAACTAAGAAAAAACTAACTACCTGTGGTTCTGTCCTACAGATATGCAGGGTAGACAATTCAACATCTGGCAAGAATCCACCATAAGGGGCTAGAGTAAGGCCACCTGACCCCATATCGCTCCTCCTCTAGTCCCTCAGCTTTTGCTATCCGGGGCGCTTCCTTTATGAAGTGTGGTGCTTATTAGAATGGAATATTACAGAAAATACATGGAAGCAGATGGTTATCAATGATTGGAGTTTATTGTCCATAACATTGTAACATTTGCTTATTTAAAGCTATTTAAAGTGCAGATGCTCCTTTTCTGGTCCCCATCTGTAACACTAAGTAAGACTGTGTTCGCATCTACCCTGCTTGTAGTATGTATTGGAAAACTAGCAAAGGGATATGCTGACCTACAGTATAGGCTATGTTCACACTGCGTATGATTCCGGCCCTAGTGCGAACTGCGAATATACGCACATAGTTTCGAGGTTGATGCGTTCGCTTGAAAGTATACGATATACGCCCGCACAGTGCACACTACGTATGAGCTTACGGCCGGATCGTATACAGTGTCGTGAAAAATGAACACGACCATTGTTTGAGGACGGAAATGTTCCAACTCACGGCCGTGGATTTCCATGCGGTCCCGTACGAAGTACTTATTTCAGCCAAATTAAACTTGATTTTTCGATCCAAAAGGTTCTGTGTGTTTTATTGGGCTGGGCGAAGATTTCTAAGTAAATGACCTGTTTCAGAGCGCTTCGAAACAAGCTAAGGAAGCATAACTCTACTACGGGCGTATGTTCGCGGCGTACGAAATGCGGCCAGACTCGTAAGCAGTGTGAACATAGCCTCACACTGCATACTTGCGCCAGATTCATTGATTTCAATGGTTTGAACATAGTCAAGAGTGATTACATTCTTTCCATTTGTAAACATACACTATTTTTTAAAAGACTCAGGTGGCCACAAATCTTTTTGAATCTGGCAAAAAGAAAGGCTATATACTTAGAAATGGGCTAAACCCAGTCACCTTCAGGCTATGCTTAGTCGTGTTGAGATCTGGTGCGGGTACATTGGTGAATCCATTGGCATATCACTTGGCTTGTTTTCCGACATACATCACAATCACAAGGGTAGGTTTAGATGTGAACCTACACATACATACACAAACAACATATACAACTATGTATACAACATGGTCATGTATTGCAGATCTTTGCTGGCTCTTCTGCAGTTCCTGAAGGTCACGATGAAGGCCCCAACACAGACAGAAGCACAGTCATAATATTCAGTAGCTGCAATAGGGTCGCCAAGAGTGATCAAGTGACTTTTTTTTTTCTCGTGCCATATAATGCAGAATTTTTGGACCACATGGTGTTGAATTGAGAGAATTCAGAATACAATATTAGTACTGCATTGTATTAAGCAGATTTGTTTGTCACATGATAAAATCAGAAGCACCAAGAGGAGAAAATTCTGTCAAAGTGGGTGATGCCCTACTATGTCAGGTCTCGGATACTGTAATACCTGTAGGAGCAGGAAGCCCAAAGCATTTAACATTGAAAACGTTGTTTCTCCTTTATTCGAACTTCCCATACCTAGAGAAGGTCAGCTATTTAATTAAGGAAATAAAAACCAGACAAATATTGTGCTAAATTATTTAGCAAAGCCAATTAGACCGTCATTTTGTACGGCTGGGTGTTTTATGTCGTCTGCGCGGATCTGCTCCTTTAAACAATCCAAATGATTATTTGAACTTGTAATGTTTCTATGGTGACGGAATACTTCAGGCACATTTTTATGATGCTTATCTAATTCCTTTTGTGATCATACTGTGTTTGCAATCTTGAACCTACAGGCAAACTGCGGCGTACTGTTTTATTTATTTATATATAGATTTGGAAAGTTGGGGGTGTTAAATGACGCGTCTTAGCAGAACAATTAGTAATGGGAAGAAATGTACTCTTGTGGTAATGAAAACTTAGGCAACGGAAAGAACTCTTAATTGTACAAAATTATAATAATAAGAGACAATTTTCTTTGAATGTGGCCGGTTTCTAAAAATTGTTCACTTAGTTCTTTGCCGTTACTGTCATGATGGTTACTGTTTTTGTGAAATGAACTGGTTACAGTCCTTTATGGTTGAAGATAACTTGTCCTTAATATCTCATAGGTGGGTGGTCCTTTTTGGGTGAAGATAACTTGTCCTCAATGTCTCATGGGTGGTACTATAGCACAGCCACTGGGAGTGTTTTTAGCAAAAAACTAAGCTTGAAAACAAGAGGACACAGTGAGAGGTTAGTTGGGGGAAAGATCAGAAGCAATGTGAGAAAATATTATTTTACTGAAAGAGTAGTAGATACCTGGAACAAACTTCCAGCAGAGGTGGAATTTAAACACGCCTGGGATAAACATACATCTATCCTCAGATAATAAGAAAGAAAATACTAAAAGGGCAGACTAGATGGACCCAGTGGTCTTTTTCTGCCGACAATCTTCTATGTTTCTATGAAAGCAAGGGATGTGCGAGGACATTGAAGAGCTTGTGGTGCTCATACAAGTAGTACAATCAGCTAATCAATAAGGGTGCTATCTGTCAGACCCACTGTGATCTGATATTAAGGACTTACTGGAGGATATGCAATTAATTTTGAATGGTAAGATTACCCCATTAAGTGGATAATGGAATGGGTATGTTTTTTTTCTTCATTTTTTTTCTATAGTCTTCTCTACAAAACTGGAAAAAAAAAATGCAAGAAAAGAAAATAATAAAAAGCCATTCAAGTAAAAATATGTTGTTCATGCATTGTAAACCCCATAAGGTAAACCCCATAAGAAATAATTGTACAGTCTTTATATCTTAAAGAGGTTAGACTATTGTTAATTTAAAGTATCATATTTTTTTTTTTATTATTAAAGGAGAAGTCCGGCCAAAATTAATTTTTGATATGTTGTTACTTATGAAAAGTTATACAAATTTCTAATGTACATTAATTATGGGAAATGCACATATACTGCTATTTCCCTTAATTTAGTAGATCAGGAAGTGTTAGAAATATCTCTGAAGAAGTGACGTCACGACCCAGGGTGTAATTCCTATGGAGTGTCCAGCAGGGGGCGCTCTCTATATAGAAGTCTATGGGACTTTATTGTTTCTATGGGTTTTTATGTAATGTAATGTAATGTAATGTAATGTAGTGTACAGTGCTTTATTGAATGAATACATCTATGGAATACTTTGGGGAGCAAGTGTCCTTGCTCCCCAAAGTATTGCATAAATGTATTCATTCAATACATTCAATACACAGTAAGCCCGCCGATCCGCCGCATTTCCGCCGAATTTCCGCCGCATTCCCGCCGATCCGCCACACGCTGATCCGCCGCATTCCCGCCGATCCGGACCATATACATTGAACTACAGCTCCCATCATCTGCTTCTAGTATGAACAAGTGATGGGAGCTGTAGCTGGGTAATGGATATGACATGCCGCCGGGCGCAGGGGGGAGCCGCTCAGTACACAGGAGCGCTCCCCCCTCCTCCTCCTCCTTCTGTGATAACTTCCGCCTATACCAATGCTGAGTCCCTGCCTGGCCGCCGCTCTCCGCTCACATATACCGGCTCCCGGCATCAGCGCGGACACCAGGATGCATCGGGAGCCGGTATGTATGGGGGGGAGAGCGGAGAGCGGCGGCCAGGCAGGGAGTCAGCATTGGTATAGGCGGAAGTTATCCCGGAAGGAGGAGGGGGGAGAGCTGCTGTGTACTGAGCGGCTCCCCCCTGCGCCCGGCGGCATGTCATATCCATTACCCAGCTACAGCTCCCATCACCTGTTCATACTATAAGCAGATGATGGGAGCTGTAGTTCAATGTATATGGTCCGGATTGGCGGGAATGCGGCGGATCAGCGTGTGGCGGATCGGCGGAAATGCGGCGGATCGGCGGGCTTACTGTGTATTGAATGAATACATTTATGCAATACTTTGGGGAGCAAGGACACTTGCTCCCCAAAGTATTCCATAGATGTATTCATTCAATAAAGCACTGTACACTACATTACATTACATTACATTACATAGAAACCCATAGAAACAATAAAGTCCCATAGACTTCTATATAGAGAGCGCCCCCTGCTGGACACTCCATAGGAATTACACCCTGGGTCGTGACGTCACTTCTTCAGAGATATTTCTAACACTTCCTGATCTACTAAATTAAGGGAAATAGCTCTATATGTGCATTTCCCATAATTAATGTACATTAGAAATTTGTATAACTTTTCATAAGTAACAACATATCAAAAATTAATTTTGGCCGGACTTCTCCTTTAAAATCTATTATTCTATCTAAATTTTATTATAACAAAAAAAAAATTAAATGACAGTTATGCTTTAAGTCTAACTGGTAAGAAGGAATTATATTGTGAACTGCCAGAAGAGGGAGACTGATTTTGTACAGAAATTGCCCCCAGCAGTAGAGATTAGGAACAGCAGAAGGGGAAGTAGATGGGTTGTTACAAGGATGAACCCTTCAAATATTTGCGCATAAAAGGAACATTTTACATGTTAGTATTTGGAGGAAGTTAAATATTACAGAAATATTTAAGAAGCTATTTATTTGTTGGTTTTGTGTACCGCTCTTTCAGTGAACTCTCTGGTAAATATTTACATTCTCCTCTTCCAGGATCAGATCTACAAGTCTGTGTCACAAAAACCTCAACATGTTGTTCAAAGAAGATGGAAGAAAGATATCAAGTTGCATCTCGTGTAAACATGGAGCAGCTCATCCAGGCTGCCAGCGCCAAGCTGAAGTTCCTGATCATTCAGAATGCAGCTATATTTCAAGGTAAGCTCCGCAACAAGTGTCTTCTGTTCTGCCATTTCTCCATCTGAAGATTATTAATAATAAAAAAGAAAATGTAGCAAAACTGAATTTTTCCTTTACCCTTTGGGGGCTGCATTATTTGTGTATAGCGTTAGATACTTACTTTAATGCATTGGGTGTACCAATGCCCAGCTGAAGACTACGGCAAGAGCTGTGCCCAGCCCAGCAGTTGTAAGGTACCAGGGCTTATCTCTAACTCACTCTCCCGTAACATCTATTATTGCATACATTCATACTTTATCATTTTTTCTTTGCAGTTTTCCTTTGTAATTGGGGATTTCCATTGGAGTCTCAGTTACAAGGGTAAGAGACCCCTCCCTTGGGGCCCTATTAGATGGGACGATTATTGAGTAAAAAATCTTTATATTGTTCCAATTTAAACCATATATGTTTCGTGTGAATGCAAGCAATGATCAAAAAATCATTTGTGTGTCATTAATCGCATGTTTCAAGCTGAACCTAAAGTCATCGCTAATTGTTCGCTAATTGTTCGGTGTAATTCCGCATCCATCGCTCTTTTGCTGGGATCAGATAGAGTAAGCGATCAGAGTACCGATAACTAACCGTAACTAACAACCATCGTTCTGTGTAATATGGTAAACGATTTCAGGTAGCTCTAGTTTGTGATCGCTTATCATTAAAAATAGCTTAGTCTAATAGTACCTTTAGTCACTGTTTAGATACAGCATTAGTGCTATGCTAGAGAGGACTACCTTTCCTCTGTGCTCACTGAGTGCTATCTAAGTAGCCAAAGAGAATAGGGAAGGGGTTATTAAGAGTTCCACCATTTCTCAAGGTCCTCCTAGACCTACTTAGTAGTTAAGATCTGATACTATGATTTTAAAGCGAATATACCATCTGGTACATTTGCTTTAATTTGACCCACTAATAGATAGGCGCCGGCGAAGGGAAGCCAGTACCGCGGCCCGATTCCTGTGTACGGCGCCGTTCTAACCACGGTTACCAGGCCGGGGCTGAAGCACTGGAGGCAGGCCGCGCCATAGAGTGTCAGGGGATTCCGCCCACTGGGGGTGGGCCGGTCTGCTTACATTGCTTCAGCCCCGGCCCAATACCCGTAGATGGAACGGCGCTGTACCGGCACCGCACTGTGATGGTACTGTCATGAATGTGCCTGTGCCGAACTCCCTGCGCCCCTCAGCTCATGCTGCATGGCTGAGATCGCGCTGATATTCAGTGTTTTCGTATGTTTGTGCAGTGTCCTGAACCTTGTCTGAACACTGGCCTATTTCCTCTGGGTTTGTTCAGCCACACCCGCTTTGCCTGAGATACTCCTGGCTACTCCAGAGTTAACTCTGATGCTGGTTAGCTAGTCTGATAGACTGTTCTCTCTGCCAGTCAGGTTGCTCTTGCCCCAGGTGTTCTGAGGAGATTAGGGGTCTGGTCCAATCAGCTTCTGCACTGGACCTCTGGTCTCCTATATAGTGTGTGCCAGCCTGCCTCTCACTGCTGGATATTGAGCTTGTCTCTGCCTGGTTCTGTTTCTCTTGCTCTGTTTATTCTGACCCTTTTGCCTGTATTTGTAACCATCCCTGCTAGCTGCCTGCCCCTGACCATATTGCCTGTTTATTGGCCTTGCTTTTTAGATTGTGATTTGTACTGTGCTGCCCAATTGTTGTGACCCGGACTGTCGACTCTTCTTTTTTGTGTTTTGTTTGTCTTGTTTTGTGTTCCACCTATCCAGGCCAGGGACCGCCGTCCAGTTGCCCGCTGCCATTTTAGGGTAGATTGCGGCAAGTAGGTAGGGACAGTGGGCGGGGCTGAACTTAGGGTCCACTGTCTGTGTCCGCCATCTTGTCTTTCTTAGCAACCAGTCCTGACAGGTACATTCGCTTTAACATTTAGGTAGAAATTTCGATGTCCTATATGTCGAAAAGTCAAGTTTTGCATGGGTCAACCTAAAGGGGTTGTATAAAAGCATTATTTTTCCCCCATAAACAATATTACACTCGTGCATGGGCTTTGTCTGGTATTGCAGTAAATTTACACCCCGTAGTAAAGGGAGAAGGTGGGTGTAGATTTATAATGGGTTTTGAGGAAACACTCTTGTAAAGTAAGGTTGAGAAAGTCAGGATAAGATTAAATCCTGCATGCTGACACAATGCTTTGTTAATGTCAATTTTTATGTACTTTGCTGAAACACAGAAGCTTTTGTGGTATAGATCTACACAACAATGCAGAGCTATAATTCTGTCCGAGTCCTAGAAATATGGCTCTGCATCTGTGTATTTTCTTATAATGGCAATTGCAGGGTTTCATCACTCTGCATAGAACTATTAGCAGTGAAAGGTGAGAATAGGATGTGCATGCCGCTACCCACAGCTTGCCGGGGAAGGCTTCTCAGCCGCCTTCCCTGTCACTGTTTACATATCATTGTGCATTAACGTCTTGAGAAGTGTGAATAATTTTATTAATTAAGTCTTTAATTGCATAAACATATTATTTATGTCTCCTGGCATGCAGCTAAAATTAGTGTACACATTCTGAGCCGTATGGTTTATTGTAATGAGATGTCTCCTATGTAAACTACATTGTCATGAGAAGTGGTTTAGTCTACATAATTGCTGTTGTTCTTTTGCTCTGAACCAAATCAGTATTGTAAATGACTGTGCGATTTGCATTTATGTTCCCTGATGGTCCTCCAATTGCATATCAGCACATCTAGTCCTTGTGAGATGCACACACAGTGAAGGACTTGACCTTTCGGCCCAGGGTCAAGAAGAACATTGTCTACAATATTGTAGGATTGGGTCCATGACTTGATGTTGGGAGGACATCTTCAGCCATTGCTTACAATCTCATGGATTCTACATTCAGATTTTGCCCTCACATACATATTAGTTACCCATCTGCTGTCTGTCTTGACCTCTGCCTGACTATATTTATGCACTCTGCCTTGCTCGACCTGAGCACTGACTGACTGTGATTCCTGCCTGCTGCCTTTGTACCATGTCCTTGTATCTAAATTAAATTTCTTGAAGAAAAGTCTACACTCCCTTGTAAAGCTTAAAGGGATTATTGCAGGATCGAAAGTTGCTCCCTATCCACAGATTAGGGGATAACTAGCTAACTAGTGGGAGCCTGACCACTGGGACTTCCCTCAACCCTGAGAATGGAGGTCAGTTGTCCCTGGAATAAGGAGAGACATGTGTCACCATTACTCAATTTATTCTGTATGGAGCATACAAGCATTGCTGAGCACTGGACTCTACAATTTTGGAAGCTCCATAGAGAATTAATAAAGCATGCTTCATTCATTTGGGGGAAGGGTGGTCAGAGCCCCACCAATCAGCTAGGTATGCCCTATCCTGTTATCCACTATACCTGTTGACCTTATTACAGTAAAAAAAAAGGGGAGAATAAATCATGGTAGTCACTTTCTACAATGGATATGCAATCTAATATTTCTCCAGCACTCATCAATTAACCTATTGGACCTTATCAATATCTTCCGCAGTTATGCTTTGATCTATCAGGATTCCTAGTCAGCTTTGATTTGTTGAGGGACAGTTTTGGTATTCTTTATACCTTCTTTTACAGATAGACGTCATGAGTCCCATCTCCCTGAGTCCCGTCTGCCACAAATAACATCTCCTCATACCCCTTGATAGTTGTGGTGAGGTCACAGGGCCCAGGGGGGTTGGTGTCATCCCTATATTCCTACTTGATCACGGCTGTGGTGGCAGCCAACCCTCTTCCAGCTATAGAAAAATGGAAATGAGGATTGTGGTAATTTGTTGGAATCGCACAAATTTGTATTGCCTACTGTTAACAACAGAATGACCCAGCTCTACTATATTCATCAAGCGTACTTAACTCCACTATGCCTACATTGTATGGGTCCTTTTCCTGCCCCCACTTGTCCTAAATGACAATTTGAACCAGACGATTTTTGGACCATGATATAGACGTTGTCCTACCATCTCCTCCTTCTGGGGGGAGGTGACTCGGACGCTGTCTACTATTATTACTATCCCAGTTCCGTTAAGCCCATTGATCTACCTATTTGGCCTGCTCGATTAGGAGGCTTGGATGCACCATATGCAAATTTTTCTCAGGGAAACCCTCTTTATGCCAAGGAAATCCATAGCACTTACGTGAATGGACCCACAACCTCCTACACTGCTTATGTGCAAGAAACTAGTAAACGCAGTAGTGCTTTTTTTTAAAAAAAAGTACTTTATTTACATTGCAAGTGTCCTACGAAATTTAATAAAGTATGGGATGCATGGAGTCACTGAACCTTAACCACCATCTCACATGATGCTACTAAGTAGTAGTCAGATGTATAAGGAATGGTCGTTCACCACACCTCTCAGTGGAGGATGCTCAGCAGGCGCTTGATAGTATCTAGTGCGGTTCTAGGAGTGTTGGCATGGCTGTTTATGCACTTCCTCTCCTTCTGTATGTTGATTAACAGTTGTTTCATGGGCGTTCAGCCCGGGTTATAGTTTGGATTGTGTTGTTTCTTGGATTGACCATTATGTTGATGTCTCTACATAGCCATGTAAGTATCACTGTCTTATGTACTATAATTGTATACTTTTAAGCTATGTATGACTTGCATATCCTTAATAAAAAAGAATTTAAGAAAAAGAAGTCATATTTCATCGGTTTACTACAGCTAGGCAATAATAGCAAAAGTCAACATTGTTGATATAGGCTATAGCTCATTAACACTTCATTAATTCATAAACCCTGGTGGGATCTTTCAGCTGCCCTTGAGATCCACAGGATTGCATCTGCATCTCTCCCATCTGATGCCTGAGCTAAGCCTGCTGTCTTCTATATGAAGGTTGTCCTGGAAAACAGGTTTATTCCCTGCATGTTACGTGACCAGATGGAGCCCATGTTATTACTCTTCCACCATTGCCAAGGTATTTTATCAAGGTTGTACTAATGACTGGTAGAAGACTGAGCCAAGAGCCAATGGTGCAAATTGTATGCCAGTAATTTACATTACCTACATATAGTGTTGGTTGGACAAGGGTAAAGGGTATAGGTTCATCTAATGTTTATGAGCAGCAGTTCTAGTGATGTGATGTACAGTAGCCTGTGACACAGTGTAGTGGAGACCTAACCCAAAGTTACAACACAGATCAGATGAGTGACAGCACCACGACTCAGTATTTTGTAAAGTGTTTATTCAGCTTTGTCAAGCATGTATTAAACAGCCAAAACCTTCCATGGGTGAATAAATACAGTTGTGGTACTGTTGCTAATCTGAATTGTACAGTGGAGGCAAGAGGGATTCAGCCCCCCTAGGCGACATGCACAAAAGAATCCCCACAAGAAGGTGCAGCCAGTCCCTCCCTGTTAAACTTAACAACTAACCAATGGAAAGCAAATACTGTAAGGTCTCATTCACACGATCCATGCCGCTATCCGGAGAAGGATCGTGGCACAGATCCCCTAGCTGGAGCACCCCCCACCGCCCGGGGCAGATCCCCTCCACCCACCCCCAGCATCAGAGATGACAAGAGAGCATGAAGCTCGTCGGCTGATCGCTGACACTTTTACACGGGCCGAGTATTATTCAGTGTTCAGCTTGTGTGTAGATACAGTGTACATGTTTGTACTCCAGATACACAAAGAGGAGTGGGACCCCAGTTTTTGAGATCAGCGGGGGAGGGGCCAGCCAGCAAACCACAGTCACTACATAGATGGCTTCAGTGGGGGTTGCAGACATTGCTTTATAATTGCTACAAACACATTTTCCAATAAGATTTTTTTAAAGTAGAATGACGGTGAATCCTTACTGTTAGTTCAATACCGCACTTCACTGAAAAGAAGTCTGTAAACAATGTGACTTCATAGGACATCATACGATACACTGATACAGTTACAGAATGTTGTGAAGAAGTAAACCCAAATCCCCCATTCTGCACATGTTCCTGTATGTGCTTCCCCCTGTACATGTACATGCACTGTGCCCTCTAATTTGATGTGAGCAGAATCCAGCCAGATGTTGTTTTCCAGTAAATTAAATTTCCTATTGGCAAACGCTTTTCCTCAGCAAGGTCCAAGGGAAATAGGCTGGCATTTGCAGAATTTCACTCAGGCATATCTGCTACAATGTTCGCTTAACAAACTTTATTAGGAACTTAAAGCTTTTCACCCTCAGGCTCTTTTTTCATAGCCAAAAAGATCACAGCTTCCAAATTTAAATGCCCATAAATTACAGTCAGGCTGCGTAGTGTGTTTTTCACTGACTTTATAAATAAAATGAGGCTTTTGATGTATGTTTTTTTTTTCCTGGAAATGTGAATTAACAAGTTAAATGACTGAAAACATTGTGGTAAAATCTGAAAAAAAGTCAAATGTGCAGGTTATAGCTACTGTAAAGGGAGTCATTAAATGTATATAGAACATGAAGTATATAATATTTACAATTGAACAAACATATACTGAAAAATATCAATGTATCTCTTTTAATTCTTGATAGATTTGCAGTTCCAGGAAGCTGCCTTAGGGATACCTCAACTTGATATATCTACCCTCAGGAAACATCAGGGCTCACGCACATGACTGTGTTGCCGATCCATGTTGAAAAGATCAGTATTAAGACTGCTATAGGCCCATACTATATCTCTAGGTGATTCTGATTTTACACATCACATGCCGTATTACACTTCTCTCTTAGCTGCAGAGCAAGCACTGCTTCTAGGAAAGAAACAATGCCTCCTAGAGGCACCTTATATACACCTGTAGGGTCTACCTCTGCATAGATGATGAAGTTCTCTAGTAGCTTTGAAGGCTGAAGCTAGCCATGAAAAGCTATTGACTACTGAGATACCCTTCCATCCACTGACAATAGTTATATAGTATACAGTTATTTCTTTCCAATCAGCAATTGGATCATTTGGGTCTATGCAAAAAAAAAAAAAAAAATTATCACAGCCCTTTGATCAATCCACCATAAATGGTCTCTTATACCTGCATTAGTATATATAATACATATACATATACCACTTTTGGCTGGACTCAAATGCACAGTAGGAAATTGTTCCCATTCATGGTATAGACCACAAAGGAATCAAACAATTGAAATAATTTCATTTAGGTCCCCTGGTTGCTGTTTCTTTGTATGTCACCCTTCTCCTTAAAGGGGTATTCCCCCCAAGAGCTAAAAAAATAAAATGCTTCCAAACCTAGCTATTCTTACTCACCAAGTCCCCCTGAGAATTTTGAGCCATCTCCCGTCTTTCTAGCTGCTTCCGTTCCATAGTTACAAGTTTTTTAAAAAGCCGAACCATATCCAACATGGCCGAGTGAGCGATATAGCAGTGCCGAGTGAGCGATATAACAGAGCCGAGTGAGAGATTTAGCAGAGCTGAGTGAGCGATATAGCAGAGCCGAGTGAGCGATATAGCAGAGCCGAGTGAGAGATTTAGCAGAGCCCAGTGAGTGATTTAGCAGAGCCAAGTGAGCGATATAGCAGAGCCGAGTGAGCGATATAGCAGAGCCGAGTGAGCGATATAGCAGAGCCGAGTGAGCGATATAGCAGAGCCGAGTGAGAGATTGGTAAACGGGTGCCGCCGCTGCATCCCGGGTGGTGTGTGAGAGGGTGGCGCTGCCGCTGATTCAGGGGGGGGGGGGGGGGGCGGGGGGCTAGTTGTAGTTGAGGGTGCCGCTGCTGTCACTGAGGGGGGGGGAGCGAGCGGGTGCCGCCGATGCTGATTCGGGGGGGGGGGGGGGATTGGAGGAGAAGGTGCCGCCGCTGCCACTGAGTCCCGGGGGGGGGGGGGGGGGGGGGGGTAAATTGTTTGAGCGGGTGCCGCTGACCGCTGATTCCCGGGGGGTGAGCGGATGCCACCGCTGCTTGTGAGTCCGAGGGGGGGGTATGGTTTGGGGAGGCGAGTACCACTGCAGCTGCTGCTGTTGAGTCCTGAAGGGGGGGTGCCGCCGCCGCTGAGTCCGAGTGGTGGCTCTCTGCACCGTTCACCGGACTGCTTGTGGGGGCCACAGATGAGCTTAGAGGTGGGGAGGGGGAGTGAGCGGGTGCCGCCGCTGTGTCCCGGGGATGGGGGTTTGAGAGAGTGCCGCTGCTGATTCGGGGGGAGGGGGGGGGGGTAGATGCCGCCGCCGCTGAGTCCTGGGGGGGCATTGGGGGACGAGCGGCCACCGCTTGAAAGTGGGGGGTTAACCCGCTGCTGCCGCCGCCGCTGCCGCTGGGTCCTTTGACCTCTGCTGGTGGTGGCTCTGTGCACCGATCACGGGACTGCTTGTGGGGGCCACAGGTGAGCTCAGAGGTGGGGGGGGGGACACAAAGGTTACCTGGGGGGAGGGAGACACTGATCAGCAGCTGTCAGTGTCCTCACTCACTTCAGTGAACTGGGTTAGAAACCAGCCCATTGAAGAGACTGAGGACATGTGATGCCGTCTCGGAGGGCCAGGAGCAGGGAGCGTGTCGGGTTGGACTGAGATGTGATGATTCTATGCGTTTGGTGGGGGTGAATGCATCTAGATAACAGCAAAACTGCAAAATCCATAATAACTTTATATTGGAAAGATGGAAAGCTACGGGTGGGCAACGTATTAATGCAAAACTTTTTTTGGGGGGAATACCCCTTTAAGGTTTAGTACCCAGTAGATAAAGACTTACTACCCCTTTAAGTTTCTACACCAATTTTCTTGATTCATATATAATGTGTTGTCACCTCACATACTCCACATTGCAGAGAAACAGTTCTTATTATGGACTTTCAGTTGGCACCTTGCCAGGGCTGGACTGCCCATGTGCCAAATCGGGAAAATGTCATATAGGCCGATGTGTTAAGTGGGTCAGTCCATGAACACCTTGACAGCTGACTTTTCTACAGCACAGTGCTCTCCCTACACTTCACAACATAGTAAGTCATTGGTTAAAGAAAGCTGTATAGTTTAAACAGCACTATGCAGCAAAGGCAGCAGCTGTGGGATTCCTGTCCTGTATCTACCCAGCCCCATCTATGGTTGTTGCAAGTCTAACCTTGGAGGAAAAGAAGATTCCTTATAAGTACTGGTCCAGGCAGGGGTTACAATCAGAAGACTAATTTAGTTCAAAACCCAAGGGCTTAATGCAAAGGGGTGAGGGATGGGGGGGGGGGGGGGGCGGGGCAACGGGGGAAATTAACAATGGGGTGAGGCTTAGCAGGAATGCAGACAGCGCTTATTGGTGGACAGGAATCTTAGGTACTGGGATCCTGACAGCTCCTGCTTGCCAAATACAAGGTTCACCAGTCAACAACAACGAAAGCAGGTGAGAATAGCAATGAGTGTGGTGTGTCCTGCTGACTGATATATATAGTCTAGTGTATTTTAAATATTGAAATATTTACAGAATACCAGCCCTTTCAACTGGGTGCCTTGCTTAGTCTGGCCTCTTCCCATTGACCTGTCTGGCACGGGTGACCCCACCAGGAGTACTACTCCCACCAGCTTAGCTCATTGGATCATCAAGGCACACAAGCTCCCTCACCGCGTCAAGGTGAAGGCACCATGAGGGAGCCCCTCCACCCTAACCCGATTACCCATCCCAACCCTTAATTTACCTTTCCTTCTATTTCCTTCCTATTCCCTTCTGTTGCCCTTTCCAGCCCCACCCCGCCCCAGCCCCCTAACACAGACCTTCCCATTGCTCTTCCCAGCCCAGGCCCACCCCTGCCCCCTAACGTGGACCCTCCTGTCGCTTTTTTCAGACCCCTAACACTGACCCTCTTATCGCCCTTTCCACCCCAAGCCCGCCCCAGCCCCCTAATGCGGACCCTTCTGAAGCTCTTCCCAGCCCAACCTCCCTAATGTGGACCCTCCCATCGCCCTTTCCAGCCAGGCCTGCCCCAGCCCACTAACGCGGGACCTCCCATCGCCATTCCCAAACCAGGACCGCCCCCTAATGCAGACCCTCCCATCCCCCTTCCCAGCCCAGGCCCCGCACCAGCCCACTAACACGGGACCTCCTGTTGCCCGTCCCAGGCCCACCCCAGCCCCCTAACGTTGACCCTCCTGTTGTCCTTCCCAGCCCAGGCCCACTCCCAGCCCCCTAGCTCGGACCCCCCCATTAACCTTTCCAGCCCAGGTCCACCCCAGCCCCCTAACATGGACCCTTCTGTCGCCCTTCCTAGCCAAGGCCCGCCCCAGCCCCCTAACGTGGACCCTCCCATCGTCCTTTCCCACCTAGGCCCGTCCCAGCCCACTAACACGGACCCTTCCGTTGCCCTTTCCAGCCATCACTAATGTCATCTGTGTCCTATACAGATCAGTCTTATAAATGTCCGCTAGTTACATGGCCCTCTAACATGACCAATCTTCCCCCAATATGTCCCTCTCTGCTATCCTGTGTGTGGTGTCTACCAGTAACACTTACCAGTAGATATTCTGGGATGTACTGAGGAGCTGTACCGTCCATCAGATGTTTTAAAGGGAAAACTAGGCAGAGAATTGCCCCCTCAGAAACCACAAGATGCCGCAAGTCTTACATCTCCAATGATGGTGGTAGTTGGTCGCCAGCCTCACCAGCCAGTTGGACAATGTGATTGAACAATGACTTTTTTTTTGTTTACTGAAATAGCTTTATTAACAACCAGTTGTTTTTAACATATGTACAAGCAATGACAGAAAAAGCATTGTATGTCAGAAGAACGATGTACTCGGCTCTTTCCGTCTGCTCCATTGGAATGAATAGAGCTGCGCGTCACGTGACGTATCCGCGGCTCTATTCATAACAGATTCGGTGGGGCCTGATACGAAGATCGACTGGGGTATAGGGCAAAAGTAATTTTTTTCCTTGACTACCCCTTTAAATATTCATTTTTTTTATGTAATACAACAACAAAAAATTGTATAAAAATATACAATTGAAGTGATTCCATCCCACATAATTCAAAACTAGAAACTTTTTGAGAGCGGCAATAGGAATGATTTATACAAGGGTGACATAGTGGTTGAGAAGCTGTGTAAAGAAGGACAATCTTTCATGCCGTGTTATAGACTCTCGTCATTTCGTGGCACACATTCTCTTACTATAAAAGGTACATATTACACAAATGTCTTGCAGTGCCCAAAGCTCCCTCTCAATTGGACATGCTTTATTTTGCATTGAATTCTTGCTATTATCTCAGTGCTTGACCAAGCATTAAATGTCAATAGATTGGAGAAAAATATCATATGAGAAACATAGTTATGTATACCAATTATCTTCAGACACTTCATCTACTGAATCAGAATTCTGGGGGAATAAAGCGACATTATGCTAACAAAATTGCTTTTCTATATATGAAGCTGTAAGAACACCTTCTTTTTTATTCCTTTAAGTCTCTAGGCTGTTATTACACGTAATATTATACTCTGAACACAATGGTTATTTTTTCTTTTCTTTTATATATATTTTTCCTTGCCTGAAAACACAGTATACATGACCATTTATTCTTCTTTTAAAGAAGGAATATGTGGTGTGTATATATAAGGGAGTGAAAAAATAATTTCACCTACTGTACCATTGTGGTGAGTTTACATGAACACAAAATGTCACACAATGGTTTAGTACATTACCGCACACTTATGAGACAAAAAGCAAGGAAAATCTTGCTTAAATGGTGTGGGTCACATTTTCTAGGTTTTATGCTTCTAGCTAGATGGTTTTGAGAAGTACGCATAAAAGGGGTGTAGTTAAAAGGGGTCCACAGGATAGGCTATCAATAGTTTATCTGTAGGGTACCGAGTCGACATCAGACACACTCACCGATCAGCTGTTTGGAGACAGAAGCAATTTGCTCTGTTCCCTATGTAGCATTGGTGCTGGTGTACTGCAGCCCTAGCTCCTATTAAAGTGAATAGGAGTTGAGGCCGCAGTACTACACAGAGAACAGAGCCAACTACTTCCAGCTCCCTTCTTACTTAAGTGAACAGCTAATCGGTGGGGAGCCGGGTGTCAGCACCTGATACTAAGGAAAGCAGCAGAGACCTGGGGGCACTAGGGAAGGAGTGGTCTGAGACCTGGGGGCACTAGGGAAGGAGCGGCCTGAGACCTGGTTGCACTAGGTAAGAAGCGGTCTGAGACTTGGTGGCACTAGGAAAGGAGTGGTCTGAGACCCGGGGGGCACAATGGAAGGAGCAGTCAGAGACTTGGTGGCTCTAGGTTAGGAGTGGTATGACACTTGTTAACATGAAGGAAGGAGCAGACTGAGACTTAGCACTAGGTGAGGAGTGGTTTGACATTTGGCAGCACTAGTGATGGAGTGGTCTGACACTTGGCTGCACTAAAGTGTATGTTTTTTTTTTACATCGATCAGCGCTAGAGTATGAGTAGTCCAAGATCTGGTAGCACTAGGGAAGAAGTGGTCTAAGACTTGGCAGCACTAGGTTAGTAGGACTGTAGGAAAACGACTGCTTTTAGAGATAAGTGAACCGGGTTCGGGTTCGAGTCCATCCGAACCCGAACTTTTGGCATTTGATTAGCTGGGGCTGCTGAACTTGGATAAAGCTCTAAGGTTGTCTGGAAAACATGGATACAGCCAATGACTATATCCATGATTTCCACATAGCCTTAGGGCTTTATCCAACTTCAGCAGCCACCGCTAATCAAATGCCGAAAGTTCGGGTTCGGATGGACTCGAGCATGCTCCAGGTTCGCTCATCTCTAACTGCTTTATATTCTAAAACAAACCCCAGATTAGATTGTTTCATACCAGGATTCATGGGATGGATTTAGAAGATTGGGTCCAAAATTAGAAGTCTTGATGGGGCTGTAAGACATTAAGTTAAATAGTTATAATTCCTATTTATTCAATGACATTGGCATATTCCGTTAACCATGAATACTTTTTATTAGAGCTTGGAGTATTATAACTTCAAAATGAACTAGGAAAAAAAACCCAAACCATTTAATTACTGCTAACTGAGGGTTACGTGAAGCTTGTGGGTTTAACAGCGCCCTCATCTGTCCAGCATCTCTTAAGCTATGCTCACACAACGTATTTCTTCGTATTTCTACGGCCGTTACTACCGATTGCAACAACGGCCGAAGTTAATACGAGAAAATACGTTGGCCGGGTGTCTATGGGATTGGCCGGAATGATCTTTTCAGAGATCGGCCGCTCCGGTCATGGCCTTAGGCTGGAAACACACATGGCAGTTTATTTGGAAAACTACCGTTGCAGTTTTTGTGCCAAAACCAGAAGTGCAATCAAATGGAATGGAAAATATAAAGGGAGGTCTCGTACTGACCGCTTCTTTTGGATCCTCTTCTGGTTTCGGCACAAAAACTGCCGTATTTGTTTTCAGCCTAAATATGCTGTCTACTTATATAAGACACAGAGGAACCTTTTTGTAGTGTTTGGTCTCCAGAGCCTGAGTACCACATCAATGTAGATTCCTGATAATTTTGCTATAAAAAAGGCTGTAGGTTAGACTGGCTACAGGATTATTATTTTTTTATTACTCATTGTTGGGCAAAGTCATTAGAATGCCCTGGAGTTTAGACTTTGGGCTATAAATAATAATAATAAAAAAATAAGCTGAAACAATTCAATTACTCTACAGTGACTACTGTATTTCATTATGTATACATAAAATGACCATCACTGACACACAGTAATGTGTTATGTATTCAGACGGCATCAAGCACTGTATTTTATTGTATATAATAAAAAGCCCAACAGTGATATAAAATTATGACTGAATTAATAAATGAAAACGTTAACAAGGTCTTACTCCACGACTAGCTGCTGCCCAGGCCTGTGACAGTATACCACATAAAGCTTACCATGACATCAAGAAGGAGCTTTACAGCTGCTTCACAGCTTTAGGCTATGTTCACACATAGTATTTCCGTCAGTCTTTTTTCAACCAAAACCAGTAGTGGGTAGAAAACACAGAAACTGTGCACATCTTTCCATTATAATTTTGCCCTATCAAGTTTCTCTCAATTTTGGTTGAAAAAATACTGACCAAAAGACTGACAGAAATACTATGTGTAAACATAGCCTAAAGTCGTTGTCCCATGATTAAAGGGAACCCATCACCATGAAAATGCTATCTAAGCTATGGGTCTCATGTTGTAGAGCACAAGGAGCTGAGCAGATTGATATATATCTTTATGGGAAAAGATTCAGTATAACTTTATTGATTTATGGAGTCCAGTCCATTGAGTGACACCGCCCACTGGACTCCTTAACACAGACTGATCAGGGATTTCACTAAACATGTTACAAGTTATACTAAATCTTTTCCCACAAAGATATATATCAATCTGCTCAGCTCTTTTTGCTCTATAACATGATGGTGATAGATTGGATAGCATTGTCTTGGTGACAGGGTTTCTTTAAGACTTATTTGGATAAATTTATGATTGTGGAGGGTCTTACTGCTGGGACTTTCCCCCATGATCTGAAGAACAGGGACCCAAGTCTCTAGGTAGAATGGACTTTATGCTGTAGATAGGGTTATGTCTTGAACGAGGGACAACCTCTTTAAATGGATTATCCTGTTTGTTTTTTTTAATGAACCCTGCACCCTATTCTTTCTTGACAAGATGATGACACATGAACTCTGCAGCCAATTGGTGGCTTCAGCAGTTGTGGCTCCTGGCACCATGGTTTCCATCACTGAGTAGTTTTCAACCAAAACCAAGAGTGTTTTGAAAGCACAGAAACTGTGCAAATCTTTGCATTATAGTATTTCTTTGTTGCTTCCATTCTTGATTTTGGCTACAAATACTGACCATAAAACTATGTGTGAACATGGCCTAAGGCTTAGCGGGTTTGTGGCGCTAGACCATCACAAATTTACCAACATTTTCTGAAATTGTAGACCGCAGTATTTTTGCCACAATTTTGCAACAGTAATGTGTAAACAGCCTAGGTTGCATTTGGTTCTTTGATCACAATATGTTTCCCATCTTACATTATGCATGTTATGGGTATTTTATGTTCAGAATCTTCATCCAAAATGGAATAAGAACAACTTTCATTGATCATGAATGCTTTATTCTTTCCTAATAATAAAGTTGGTGCTTTTATTTGCTTTTCTTTGAAATATCATTTTACCTGTGGCCTTGAACAGAAAAGATCAAATATTTTCCTCTGAGAGTACCCCCCCCCACACACACACACATTGTTCCTCACTCTTATGTTTTAGAAACCATTGCTAGAAGCAGAAAATCCAATGCAAAGTTGGTAAAATGAATAATATTATGGTTTATCTGGCTGGGTACAAACCTGGTTACCCTACAGCTAATAATCATACAGAGACATTTTTAACTCTCAGTCTGACAACCTGATAAAACAGTCCGATATTGGTTTCCTACATTGGGATATGGTCGCTATAGACTAATGTGGGGCTTTTCTGTATCTTCCCCTGCGTTCAGTCTTAGCATGCTCTATCTGATGCTGTATCATGGAACATTTTGTAATCTGCGAAGATAATTTGGGGTTCAGTTCGTCATGCTAGGTTCTATTCTTCCTGACAGAAAATGAAATTATTCTAGTCATGTAAAACCTGACACAGGTACGTAGTTGGTTGATGTATATCTGTCATTCAAAAAGCGTTCGACATGTCAAAAGTTTGGAGTGGTTGGGGTCTGGTTGCTGAGGTCACTGGAATAAGCTGGGAGAAGCGCTGCATACGATGGGTTCCTTATTGTGTAGAATCTGTCTCCTGTAGCAAGATGAGGGTAGAAGCAGTCGAAATTTTACACCGTTTGATAAATCCCCCCCAATGTGTCCTGTTTGCTGCACGTTGGGTAATGTTTTTTTTAAGCCATGATTGCAACTGTTTTGTATCTACATTGAACGTTTCTATTGAAAAGATTTATAGGGTATTTACGGTGTCCGGAACCTTTTTGTGTGTTTGAAGAATTAAACTTTTTGGTTTTCAATAGTGATATAGAAATGGTGGGCCTAGAAACCTTATTTAGGCCTGGGACTACCATTGCAACGCATTGGCCAACCCTGTGATTGTATTGCTAACACGACAGAGGACGCCCCCTCTTTCTGTCACACTACTTAGGTGCCGCAGTCACTAAATAACGGGATTGGACAGGACAGTCGATTTAGGCCAGTAATGGCACCGCCATAAATATACAGCACTGTGCAACAGAAGAGTGTTCCATGTGCCGTACATTTAGGGTGCCTTCACACGTACCAGATCCGCAGCGGATTTCACGCCGCAAGTTTTCAGCTAAATCTGCTGTGAATCCGCTGCCAGTATGTGACCAGGCCCCTTTAACCCCCCGCATCCTGCTGCCCGCAGCCTCGTCCTGGAGCATACATTACCTGCTCGGCACCGTGGCTGTGTGTGAGACTCCCGGCTCCCTTCGCTCCCCATCAGCCAATCAGTACACGGCAGCACTGATTGGCTGATAGGGACCGACGGGAGCCTCGCACACAGCTGCGGCGCTGAGCAGGTAATGTATGCTCCAGGACGGGGATTGCGGGCTGCAGGGGGTTAAAGGGGCTTACATATTCGCAATGGAATGAATGTTCTGCTGCGGATATGTAACCCCATATGTAACCTTCACACTACATGGATCTGCAGCGGATTTCGCAGCAAACTCGCTGCGTGAAATCCGCCGCTGATCTGGTGCGTGTGAAGCTACCCTTATAACGTGAAAAGTGGTTAAACTTTGTAAAAAAAAATTGTAACTCAAAAATTTTTGCCAGACATATTAAGGGCTTCACGACCCTGGTGACATTGCCACCTAAATATCCATCTAATGTTGTATTCAGAAATGTAAAATGCCACAGTCTTCTGCAGATCTTAAGTAATGTCTGATCTGCAGCGTACAGCAGAATATTAATCTGTGGGGGGAAGTTCCGGACATGGCTGTGCTCTTACTAGTTTTGTTAATGAGCCTGTGCATTAATCACCAGCTGCAGATGGTTTCGAATGAACAACTGTTTGCAAAAGGACTTGAATGTAAAGTGACAAAGTGACAGGGGGACAGCTGCAAAAGTGACCACAGAGCATAGTCCAGACTACAATACGTCCCCTATATCTCCTGCAATGGCTTCTATGCAGCCAGGACACAATAGCATCTTCTTCCACATCTACCGTACAATGTTCAGCACATATTTTTTTTTTATAATAATTATTGGGATTAAGACCGAAGTACATGTCCCCAGGCACCACAAGGATTAATTTAATAATGCACACACAGCAGAAACTATTACAACTGTATTAGATATGGTTCGAAGGGAAAACCTATTAGGTGATAAATTACTGTTTAATCAGTAGTAATATGTTTTGCCATGTCTTGACGGGAAAGAACACCTTCTAATATGAGTCTATCAGTCATCATACATCAAAATCAGTAATTACAAATATGTTTTCCTTTATTTCCGGAAACAGCGGAGACTGCGTATCGGGTGTCATCTGTGAATTAGAGAAGCAATGGAAAGGGGACAGATTTTGGTTTTAGGGGTTAGAATAAATATGTAAAGGATAGATTTTGTTTGATGGGCAACACAACAATAGAGGAGGGTGGCATGAGAGCTAGAAGTGTTGTGCAAGGGTACATTGCAGAGTTGTTTTTATCTTTGTCAGCTGGCAACAACAATTAGGCATTGAATCCCTCAAAACCCTTCTGTCTTAAGATGGCTGTACATCTTTAATAACGCTTGTCTCTCATTAACATTCTTATGTTCTCTATGAGAAGGGGTAAGCCACACCAGATAGCTCTGGGGATGGCTTATCTCTCTGAGAACAAAGGGTCCAGGCAGTAAAATTCCATCATGCCAGACAACAGATGATGTCAATGGAGTCTTGGGAAACCCCTATACACTTTATACTGTTGGCTGAACCCACCGGGTTTGGTCCGCATGAGTATATGGTGACCCTTAGGTAAGGATTGACAAGTGTATCGTGACCCTTAGATAAGGTTCTCAATATGTTTGGAGTCGACATGTGCCAATGACTCCTATTTAGGAAAATCAATAAGCATGTACAGTAAGGGTAAATTCACACGGGCGGATCCGCCGGGAGTCTCACGCACTAAATCAGCAGCTAATCCGCAATACATGTATTATTATTCTTATTATTATTTATATGTGTATTGGGGATTAGCTGCGGATTAGCTGCGGATTTTGTGCGTGAGACTCCCTGCGGATCCGCCCGTGGGAATTTACCCTAAGAAATACTTTTGCACAAGGTTGTGGTAACTATGCTTTTCTATACACTTGGGGCAGAGGTATACTGACATATATTGGCAAACTATAAGAAAGTAAAATCTTTTGGCATTCATCTGGCTAATAAAGCCTGTGGACATACTAAATGACAGATGTACAATTTGGGAGAATTTCCTGTATGTGGTGAACTTTTCCCTGAAGCATAGTAATTATAAAGTATGTTATATGTTCAGATCACATGATTAATCTGGAATAATAACTATAGAAAACTCGCTATTTCTCCCATCCTCCCGATGCACATGCATGCTTGGTTGGCCAAGTGCGCAAGCCGCCTTCTCAATGGGGACAGTGGAACAAGTCCTCCAGACACCTCTGGCAGCAGCTAATCTCTCTTGAGAACAAAAAGATCAGGTGTTAAAACTCAACTTGCCGGACTGGAATTCCTTTGGCCCACCCTTCATTTATGTACAATACACATGTCCACTTTTAAATGCTTTCTTTTACCATTGTACATACTAGACATATCACCAACAAGGTCATTTCGGAATCAGCCCATAAGAAATAGACCTTAGAAGCAAGTGATTGACTCCAATGTCAACTTTAAGGACTAATATGGTAGCCGCAGACATGACACAGACATCAAATATAAGTTGCTTTATGAAAAGTAGCAGGAAATAATGTTTCTAATGATCTCGTGCAATTCTTCTTTCTTTATGAAAGTCTATGGAATGTCTGATTCAATATATCAGTTCCGGTTAACAACTATTCATACTTGAATAACTCTATCGGTTCAGAATATAGATCAAATTTTTCAAAGACAAAGGCCAGCTGGTTTAAGTATATAACAGTTTCTAAAAGTGAAGGCCAATTACTTAAGTATGATGGTCTCTCCGAAATGAAGGCTAATTACCTTAAAATATAACAGTCTCTCAAAAATGACAGCCAATTACTTTAGAATATTACAGTCTCTTAGAAACGAAGGTCAGCTATACTAATCCTACATGTAATGATAATCTGTTTTTTGGTGCATGTTGGACAATTTCAACTTCAGGGTATGTGCACACTGAGGAAAAGGCGAGGAATTCAGCTTGAAATTCAGCTTGAAATTCCTCCCGTAAAATATGTGCAGAGCAAAGTCCCATTGTGTTCAATGGGTTTTCTGCTCTGTTGTTCACACTGCAGAATTTCCGAGCAGAATTTTCTGCTGTAGATCTGCTAGAGGAATCCTATAGAAGTCAATGAGGGGCTTAAATTCTGCTTGAATTCTGCCTGAAAACTTTCTGCTTCAATTCCTCCAGAATTCCTCAGTGTGCACATAGCCCTACTCAACCTAAAAGTCCACTGTAAACTTACTGTAAATGGAAGAGTGACATTATTATAGCCATTCACTTGCATGACCACATTTAATGTCTATGACTATGCTTGGCTTATAGGGTTGTCACCTGTCAGTGACTTCCCATGACATACTGGCCTGCTACTTGTCACCACCATTCCTCGATGTACTGGCCTCCTACTTGTCACCACCATTCCTCGATGTACTGCCCTGCTACTTGTCACCACCATTCCTCGATGTACTGGCCTCCTACTTGTCACCACCATTCCTCGATGTACTGGCCTCCTACTTGTCACCACCATTCCTCGATGTACTGGACTGCCACTTGTCATCACCATCACCTAAAAATTAAAGTATACAGTAAAAAAAAAAAAAAAAAGTGTTTTTATTAAAAAATCTCCTCCCCTATCACCGCCCCTTTTCCCATTGTATAAATAAAAATAAATAAATGAATAAACAAACATATTTGGTATCGCCGTGTGCATAATCGTCTGAACTATTGAATTATCACATTCCTGATCTCATACGGTAAATGGCGTAAAAAGCGTGAAAACCCGCCAAAGGGCAAAATTGCGCATTTTTTGTCACATCAAATCCAGAAAAAATGCAATAAAAAGTGATCAAAAAGTCGCATATACGCAATCAAGGTACCGAAAGAAAGAACAGATCATGGTGCAAATGACAACTCACACAGCCCCATAGACCAAAGGATAAAAGCATTATAAGGATGGGAATAGAGTAATTTTAAACACATTTAGTTTTTAAAAAAAATATTTTAATTTTTTAAAAGCAGTCAGATGAAATAAAAGTGACATAAATTACATATCGTTGTAATCTTACTGACTTGAGGAACATACAGTATATAACATGTCAGTTTTACTATAAAATGAATGGCATAAACACGAACCCCCCCCCAAAATGAAAACAAATTCCTTTTTTTTTTACATTTCACTGCACAAATTTTTTTCTGTTTTCACAGCATACTTTATGGAAAAATTAGGTCTGCCATTGAAAAGTACAATTAGTGGTGCACTAAATAAGGGCTCATGTGGGTCTGTAGGTGAAAAAAAAAATGCAAGTGCTATGGCCTTTTAAACACGAGAAGGAAAAAATGAAACCGCAAAAATAAAAATTAGCCCCGTCCTGAAGGGGTTAATAAATAGGCTATTTTGTGTCCTCATCTTACAAACAGACTGTCGAGAAGATGCGCTGTGCAACCCCCCCCCCCCCCCCATTTATGTTGTTTTTTGGTGCTCTTCAGCCTGTAAACTACAGTTATCTAAGCAGGAGCCCCCCATACCTTAGCCTCCAAGTTTGTAGGTTTTATCTCTCTATATATTATGGGTCTCTTTTTATTTCATGATGACGGCATCTTCTCTCTTCCTGTAGATGGCCCCTTCATCAGACCACCACATCTCAACTACATAAAAAAGCTCAACTACTTAGAAAATTGCTGGGAAAACAAGCCTTTTTTTAAAGTCTTGCCATCCTAATTTTTAACCCCTCACAAGGCGAATAAAAATTATTTAATTTACAAACGATTTCCTTTGTACTACAAGCTCCATATGGGGGTTGTTTTTTGCTGGATCTTTACAACTTATTGTTATGTCAGGTCCTGAGGGACCCATTGGTACGCTAGTTGACTAGTACAGTTCTGATAGTGATATTAAAGGGGTTTTCTGGGAAACAACATATCGATGACCAGTCCTCAAGATAGGTCATCAATATTAGATTTGCGAGGTGCCATTTACTTTAGTGGACGCTGAGCTGAAGTAACACAGCATAGTCACTACATTAACCAGCAAACAGCCGGGTGGCAGGGCGCCAGGTGTCAGCACCCTACTAATCTGACATTGGTGAAAGGTAGGTCATCGTAATGCCCCCCCTCCCCCGAAAACTGATTTAAAAGCATGTAAGATGTGGGCAACTCAAGGGCACAATGCTTGTGAATGTTGTAATTGCCCGACCCCCTATTTAACCTCCCTAATAGTATATATATATATATATATATATATATATATATATATAAAATGTGCTAGAGGAAAGTTAGAAGCCCCCCTCACCATGGCTTGTATCACAATGATTATAAGTGTGAAATATCACTGGTACTTAGAAATGTAATAATCTTTTTTTTTACTATTATAGATTTTTAACACTTTTGCTTCATTTATTCCCCATTTCCAGCATACTGTTCATAATTAAGATCGCGCCCAGTACAGTTTCGCCATAGAAAATCATTAACCCAGAGGGCTTCATGCTTCAAATTGTGTTCCTGGAGTGTCTGAATGAACACGATTACTGGGTTTCAGGGACACTCGGTGTAGACTTCCTACTTCTGAATTCTATTCTGTCCTCTGTTTAACTGAAGTCTGCCCCAGCTTATCTCCAGTCTCACTGCAGGTGCTCATAGCATCTGCTTGTCCTTATGGTACCCAGGATGCCTATAAGGCTGCAGTTTCTTGCTCCTGCCATCAGCTATGAGAAACTGCAAAACAAGCATTTGGAGCAAGCAAGCGGATAGCGAAGTTGGGGGAAGACACTGGTAAAGAGGTTGAAGCACTGAGGAATAGAATGTCATTCTGCGGAGGAAGTGTCACCATTGAAAACTTTTCTTATTAACCTACATAAGCCCAAAATTCTGGGCTGATTATTTTCTTAATATATATTTATAGCTGTCAGATATCCAGCCAGCTCGGTACCCAAGCCGTCTCACTGTAGGCTTAGAATATAGTGTGTCTCCTGCAATGAATGGGAGCGAGGCCTGAGCTGGGCAGTGAAGCACACTGGTATAGGCTTGCCTATTACAGCTGATACAGAAGTGGAGGAGAGATGGGGAATTAGAGACAGGATAGGACTGGCAGTTGTAATCTAACCACCTAGATGCTGTGGTTGCTATTGACTGCAGCATCTAGGGGGTTAAATAACTGGCATTTGAGGTGATTACTGTTAGGGTCCTAGGTCATTTCTAGCAGTGGTATTTTATGAATGTTGGGTAACATACGTTCTTTAGTGAATGTGATTTGTCAGCATTACATGTTGGAAAATTCATCACAGATTAAAGGCAAAAATCCTGGATATGTCTTTAGATTTCTGCCATGGATGCTTTGTAAGTGGCGACGTTTTCCATGGTTCAATCTAGCTAATCAACTTTGTGGCTACTCGCGTTAATAAGTGATATGTTACTTATTTCTGCACACGAATATACAAATCCGCACTTGAGAACTCAATGCTATATAAACTTTAATGCAGATTCCCATTAAAAATAATTGGAAGCAGAAATCAGATGGATTTTGGTGCAGAATGTGCACTTAGAAGAATTTCATTAAAAGGGTACTCCAGAGTAAACAAAATTCTAATTAACTGATGCCAGAAAGTTATACAGATGTGTAAATTACTTAAAAAAAATATTAAGCCTTCAAATACTTATCAGCTGCCGTATGTCCTGCAGGAAGTGTTGTATTATCTCTGTAGTCTGACACAGTGCTCTCTGCTGCCACTACTGTCCATGTCAGGAACTTTTCAGAGCAGCAGCAAATACCCCTAGAAAACCTCTCCTCCTCTGGACAGTTCCTGACATGGACAGAGGTGGCTGCAGAGAACACTGTTTCAGACTGGAAAGAAAACAGCATTTCCTGCAGGACATACAACAGCTGATAAGTACTGGTGGAAGGCTTGATTTCTTTTTTTTAATTAAAATAAATTACATATCTGTATAACTTTCTTATGCCAGTTGATTTATTTTTTTTCCCTCCATAGTACCCCTTTAGGTTTGACCTCTGGTTATATTTAGCATATTACTTTAACAGTAGTTTCCACATATTTTATGCTAGAGGTGGTTTAACACATTGATGACTGATATACTCAGAGTTCTCCATTACCTTTGATCTGGCAATACCCCATACTTTCTACCTTCCTGCAATAGGAGCAGGTGCATAAAATGAATTTTGTAAAATGAGAATTAGAAATGATATAAAAATAAAAATAAATCAATATATTTGCATATTTATGGGGAATTTTTGGGGAAATGTTAGAGAGATTTGAGATTTATGGGCAGAAATGAGGATTAAAGTGTCCATTTGCTTTGTAAGGGTAGCTTCACACTACGAAATCCGTGCAGATTCCGTCGCTCGCACGCGTTCACGGCAGCACGCATATCCGCCGGCTCCATAGACACCATTGTATGGCCGGGTGGATTCCGCATTTCTCTGGAAGAATAGTGCAATCGGCCCAGCCATAGAATGGTGTCTATGGAGCCGGCAGATATGCGCACCGCTGTGAACAGATACAAGCGACAGAATCCGCCGCAACTTATCCGTGCGGATACTGTAGTGTGAACCTACCCTTACTAAGCAATATATATTGTATATTGTTTATTAAGCTAAAAGACGAAAACTACTACCAATGCAATGGCCTGTGCTGTTTATATTTTGTCAGCACAGCAGTTATATATGGTAATGTGACAGTGACGGACAATACGCAGATTATACAACCGCAGCTTCCCTTCCCTTTGGATCAGATCCACTATGCTGACCATCTATGAATATTACGTTTTATAGCATTCGCTCTATTTATGTTGAGTTTATAACAAAATCTGAAATATACCAGTTTTGTCGCCTAGGCGGCAAGCAAACATTACATAACTTTATATAATAGCAAATCATTTAAAAATAAATATAAGGTACGATATGGTGATGGCGGCAGAAGTGTGGTCGGTTTGGTCGATGAGAGTAACTGTATGAATATCCCTGGGCACATCCTCATTTCTTATGGCTTTTATAAAAGGATTATTATTAGTCCCTGGGCTATGGCTGTCTATGATGAAGGATAATATTACACTTTAGCTAAATGCAATTTCCAATGTTGTTATCAAACTTTCAGAAAGAGAGAGAGCGAGAGAGAGAGAGAGCATAGACTGCTCATACGTAACAGAATTGTGCATGATAAGTCCCTTTTTCTGTAGAATTAGTTAAATAGCCATCCAGGAGGATTTCCAAGCTTACGATTTATATGATACTTGATGCCGTTAATATATTTATGCTGACTGAGTGAGTAAGGCTATGGAGACCATAAATTGCTTGACAGAATTTGCATTAGTGTTAAAAAGATGTCTGGTTGTCTCACAGGCTGCTGGTGACCTGGCTGGCTGCGGAGGATTTGAAAGCATTGAGTATTGACGTCTTAATTGAGTTGACGAACTTCACGTTGCTTAGATGACATGCATAATCAGCATTGTTCCATCATTGTTTTTCCTTCTCAGGCTTTTTTATAAGGAAAGGTTCTGCCCTTGGCTTTCATGCGTTGGACGCCTATTCTTCGAAACTGGGAGCAGGTTAAACGCTTAGAGGGGTTTCCAGGGGTTTAAAAAAAATGCTGCATATGGGCTCAGAAATGAAAGATAAATGGTCTTGCTCTCCATACACAGTGGAATACCACTCACAGTGATGACAGGTAAGGGGGCCGCTGTGGTCATAGTGACATCACTAGGTGCAGATTACCACCAACGTGGCTAGTGATTAACCACAGAGGGCACCTGACATTACCTATCAATATTACGGGTGTGTATTCCCTATGGTTTAAATGGTCACGGCTGTTTTAAAAAAACAATTGATATTAATAATGGATGGCAAGGGGGGCTGACACCCAGCAATCAGCTGTTTGTGCTCGCACTATAGTAGGAATAGAGAAGGAAGCAGTTGTCTCTGTCCCTGTGTAGTGGTGGCATCAGTGTACTGCAGCCTTAGTTCCTATTCACTTCATTAGGAGTGGAGGCTGCTGTACTCTGGTGTCGCCTCTACCGAGAACAGAGCCAACTGCTTCTGTCTCCATTCTAAGGGTAAATTCACACGGATGGATCCGCCGGGAGTCTCACGCACGAAATCCGCAGCTAATCCGCAATACACATATTCTTCTTCTTCTTATTAATATGTGTATTGCGGATTAGCTGCGGATTTCGTGCGTGAGACTCCCGGCGGATCCGCCCGTGTGAATTTACCCTTACTGTATTGCAGGTTCCCCACAGCTGATGGTTGGGGAAGATGGGTGTTAGCACCCACTGGATAGGTTTTTCATTTTTATAAAGTCAATAGTACAATCTAAGAATTCTTCTCTCCTCTAATCAAGCCTTATTCCAATAAACTTTCATCCACAATGTAAAAACAGTGCAATTCCATCCTGTGTTTACACGTGGGACTAACAGCTCACTGAGAGATCAGTTACATGCTGTCAATAGAAGCCTATAAAGAGCAGATGAAGGAGATGGAAGGGGGTGGGAGTTACGAGAGCAGAGTCTGCAAAGAGATAACTGTATATATTAGATCTCATCCCAGGTTTTGTCTCTACTTAGACTGCTCACTACTGCCATCTAATGTCTTTCATGCTACAGCTTAGGGTGTACTATAAGGTTTTAAAGAGCATGATCGCCATTGCTGCTAGTAAACAAAGACCTGGGTGCCCCAAGGAGCTTCTGTGATTGATCATTGTTGGTTCAAAGAGGAGACTGAGGGTTTTTGTGTTATTTCCTTTTTTGACCTATTTTTATTTTATTTTTTTGAAATCTTGATAACCCCTTTAAGCAAAAACCAGCAGGAGGTATGCATTTTCAGATGAGAGTTGGAGGGAGATGGCAGGGGACGTGAGTTGAGGCACAAGCAAACAGAGTTAAAGTGATAACTGTATGTATAAGATCCCATTCTATGGCACAATTCACAGATTAGACTGCTGACTACTACTCTGTAATGCCTTCCATGCTGCTGCTTTATAGAGTTTACTAAAAAGTGACAATAAACTGTGTATTTTCATGCTAAAACCAGAAGGGAAAACATGCAGGACAAGTTATGTGCTGTCTGTGTTTTAACCCCTTAAGGACAGAGGGACAATTGTCACTTTTGCGTTTTCGTTTTTTCCTCCTCTCCTTCTAAGACCTATAAAAATTTCATTTTTCCACCTATCGGGCCATGTGAGGGATTGTTTTTTTCAGGAGCAGCTGTACTTTGTAATGGCATCTTTCAATCTGCCATTAAATGAATGAAGGAACCCCCAAAATATCATATATGGGGTGAACTTGGGTCAAAAAATGCGATTCGGCAAATTTTGGGGGGCTTCCATGTTTACGTAATCCACTTTGCGATAAAACTGGCAATTTTCCTTTATTCTATAGGTCGGTCTGAACACGGTGATATGCAGGTTTACTAGGTTTTCTTACGTTTTACTATTTTTATTAGCAGTAAAACTTTTTTTTGCAAATAGGCATATTTAAAATGGTCCTATTGTGACTCCTATAGCGCATTTATTTTATTACCTATGGGGTCGTATAGGGTGTAATTTTTTAGTTTTAATTAGTAACATTTTTTTCTAGATCAAATGTATTGATTGCTTTTTATAAAAATTTTTATACATAAAATGTCATTAAAAAAAAAGGAATCTCTGCGTATTTTTACCGCTTTTTTTTCACGCCGTTCACCGTGCGGGAAAAGTATTGTTTTATTTTAATAGATCGGACGATTAGGCACGCTATGGTGTATAATATGTTAATTAACTTTATTACTTTTTATGTGGTTTATGTATGCAATGGGAAGCGGGGGTGATTTACATTTTTATTGGGGGAGGGGCTTTGAGGCACTTTGTAAAACTTTTATTTATTTATTTTTTTACACTTTTATAGTTCCCTTAGGGAACTATCACTTGCATATATTAGATCAGCAACACTGATCCCTGCTATGCCATAGCATTGCAGGGATCAGTGTTATCTGTGATCTTCTGATTCAGCCTGCCTGTGGCAGCGATCCGAGGAACTGCACGGAGGAAGGTAAGAGACCTCCGGCAGTCAGAAAAAGTGATCGGGACCCCCGAAGACACGCTGCGGGGGTCCCGATCGTTAAGTGACCGGAGATGCTCCGGTCACTTATACTTAAACGCCGCGACCACGACCGCGGCGTTTAAGATAAATGGCGGGCGGACGCGCGATCAAGGCGTTTAAGGGGTAAATGGCGGGCGGACGCGCGATCGTGGCGGCCCGCCATTGAGGGTGAGGGCCTGGTTTCAGATAGCAGCCGGTCCTCACCCGGTCCATAGCCCGGGACCACGCCAGGACGGACATTCACGTCAGTAAGGGCGTAAATGTACGCCCGTTGTCGTTGAGGGGTTAAGAGGCAATCTTGGTAAAGACACATAAGGAAAAATAGTTGAATGCAACAAACTGTATTTCTTGTTACCGAGGCTGCTAAGCCTTTTCACAGACATTTGGAATACACTTAAAGTGGCACTATCAGCAGGTTCTGGCCAGTGAACCTGCTGATATGTGCCACCCGCTATTTACCTCCGGATTCCAGGGCTGTACTTCATATTCCAGGAGGTCCGGTATAGCTGCGTTTTCCGCTAATTACTAATATCCTAATGAGCGGTCCCGGAGCCTGCCTCCTCCTGGCCTGCCCTACTGTGCATATTTATATATGCATAGTGCGGCCGCTTGTAACGGAGCATGGTCCTCATGACTGATTTATCTGTTTTCCCTGGTGATAAAATGACCTGATATACTGATTTTAGTCCATGTCATATTCATTAACAGGGTAGAATGACTATAGTGCACTGTATAAACCAATAGGTCTAGCTCACCGCTTCCAGCAGGATCCTCCCACATTCAGCCCAGAGGCAGGGCCCCACCTCAATACCGGTACATAGGGATTGAGGCAGCACCAGTAAATGCTCCACCAATACATAAAGACTTGGATGGTATAGTAATCCAGCAACCCTTTATGTGAAACTTTGCTAATATCTTCTGTTACTACAGTAGCAGGTGTAGATTAAGTTATGTAGTTTTGTTTTGCTGTGGATCAGCGTTACACCTCCCTCCTATGACTGTAAATCTAATATTCTCTGCAATACAAAGCACGGGTCACTTGCAGGCCTTCACATTTTATTGGAAATTTTTCTTGGTGTAAATGGCAGCTTCTTGTCCTCTTTCTTGCTGATAATTCATAGTTATTATAACACCTGCTGGCAGGAAATTCACATTTTTCATCTAATTGGACAAGTCAAGTGTCAAAGTAATCGGAAAAAGGCTCGGCAGGGTATGGGAACGATGTAGAGTCTTGCTTATTAAAAACGTCAGCTTTATCTTAGTTTTCTTCAAGATGCGATATTGCGTGTGTTGCTGGGTCATTTCTAGTTATATGAAAAATGTTCCTGCTCCCTGTCTGGCACTTCACGTTGCGGACTACAATATTTTTAGATTAACACATATATTTATGTCTCGCTTCGTGAAGTCTTTATCACTTTGCAGTCTTGTAACTGATGCCTTCAATTTAGACGTTGGCTGCATACATCAGGCATAATACCAGGGCCTTGTTCTTTATTCAGTAGGCTAAATGAAGGAGACTTTTTTTTTTTTTTAGTATTTCTCAATGTTACTATCAATTAAAAAAAAACATTACACTAGTCATAAAAAAGTTTATAGTGGTCGGGGTGTTCAGACCCCAACAATTATTGGAATGAGCCCATTTTATTGCGGTAGATGGACTCCATAGATTTACTCTAGAATCTGTATATCAGATAGAACAGTGAGCTGGGGGAAAGAAGCCACATACTTCTCCTATTTCTAATGATTGGTGGGGGTCTGAAAACTCAGATCCCAACTGATCAAAACATTTAAAGGGGTACTCCAGTGAAAATATTTTTCTTTCAAATTAACTGGTTTCAGAAAGTTATATAGATTTGTAATTTACTTCTATTTAAAAATCTCAAGTCTTCCCATACTTATCAGCTCCTGCAGGAGGTGGTGTTTTCTTTTCACATCACTTAGTGGCATGCTTTACAGTCAGGCTCATGAACATAGACCACAATAGACAGAGATGAATGTGAAAAATTCATGAGCATGATCTGTGACCTTTGTAGAGGCCATTCCCCAGGGAGCTGCTATTGTCTTGTATTGATGCTGGCTAACTACCGGTGTCACCTGATGATGTAATGCTGCACAGATCACTTTACAGAACAGGAAGTCTCAGCTTAGTTTTAGCCCCAGTGGTGAGAATGAAAACTGCTAAGTTTCAGGATTATTTTATAATATTGATAGAAAGAATGGAAAATTAGAGAAAATATCTTAGCAAATTCTTAAAAAATATGTTAAAACCATTATTTAAACAATAAGTTATTTTCTGATGACACATTCTCTTTAAGAAACTTTGCAATTGGTTTTATTTACCCTTTTAGCTCCCTGCTAGGTTCTTTGAGTTGTTTGTCATGTTCACAGCTAGTTGTCTAGGTTCCTGACCACTGATGGTGGGGCTGGTGACTCACTTCCAGACTGCCCTGACGGGAGGGGTGGTCGGGATCTTGGAGCATGAACAGATGTGTACTTGCTGCCCTTCTTGGCCACTTTATCTGCAGTAATCAACCTTAATGCTGACAGCGCACAGACCTGTGCAAACCAGAAGAGCAAAGTGCTGCTGGCCAGAACAGCCAATGACCCTGGAGGTGCCCGCCCTTCACCCAAAGCAGTAAGTTATATCAGGCTGTCAGCATGAAAAGAGGTAAGTTTGGCAGCTGAGGATATTTAATTGCTCATAGAGATCTGCATTCTATTGCTTTAGCCTACTGGAGGCAGGCTGAACCAATCACCGAGTCAGGCAGCCCCAGGAGGCCTAGAAGAGGCCTCGGCTGCACTAACAACTCATCGGCTACCTACCATTAGGGATGAGCAATCCGGCCGAGGTTCGGGTTCGTATGAACCTGAACTGTCAGCTTCTGATTCCCGCTGTCTGCCCGCTCTGTGGAGAGGGTGGATACAACCTGAGGACCGCCTGGAAAACTGGGATACAGCCTATGGCTATGGCTGTATCCCAGTTTTCCAGGCGGTCCTCAGGCTGTATCCACCCTCTCCATGGAGCGGGCAGACAGCGGGAATCAGAAGCTGACAGTTCAGGTTCATACGAACCCGAACCTCAGCTGGTTTGCTCATCTCTACCTACAATCTTGTTGCTTGAAGATGATCAGGACCACCAATGTAGTATGTTAAGGCCATTTTAATGCCATTGTCAGTTTTTACAGCAGCATCCAAATGGTTAAATAGCCGAGCCCACTCCATACACTAATGATGGCACAAGGTTGAGCATATTTCAGGAGCTAATACACTGGTCTGTCCAGGCTTAAAGGGATGGTACATGGCTTGTGTCTGTGTGTCTTGCACCAACCCAGAAGGCCCTACAGTAGTCAATAACAAACTAATGTATTCCTTTAACCTGTAGTTACTGAGCCATGAAATGTTTATGAGCTGTATACTCCCCCTTTAAACATCTTTAGTATAGTGTTTATGATAAGGTGATCTCGTTGTTTAGCCGGCAGATACTAAAATAGTAAACTAAAGCTAAATTGATTGCATAGGACATCACCACAAATAGAGACATTTATCATCGGAGAAGTCGACCGCCGGTGTTCCGGCCTGCTTATAGAGCACTGATTCACACTCATTATGTGTCTTAGAACAGCCATGTGCTCTGCTTTTCTGGGTTATACAGTTTTTCTTTCGCTAAGTGAGACAGTTGAAGAGGTCATGCAGTTTTAATAGGAATGCAGAACACTGGTTTTATTTCCACTTATGTGTTCTGACACTTTTGACATTTACGAAAGTGCAAGATGCTTCATAGAGGAGGTAAAAAAAAATACCTTGGCTTTTACTGAAAAATTAATTATCCTGCCAATTTCCCATAGTGACAGGCCGACCAAAACATTGACTAAATATCAGATACCTATTGGAGAAGCCCGAAAGGGCACCTACCGCGAGAGGCTGTAATTAGACTTTTTTTTCATAAGGGATAGATGATAACAAGGAATTCACCTGAGATAATGATGCAGACGTATAATAAATCTTGGTTGAATGTCCTCTGTGTTGTATACTCCTTTGTTGTTGGGAGGCTTGACATTGTCATCCGTGTGATGTTCCTTCTAGGGGCTTAATTAAGGGCAGAAAATGATGAAAAATGGAGCATAATAGAGAAACAAGTCAGACTTGATGTTTTGGTAAATTCAATTAAGTGATAAGGAAATGTTAGGCCCCCTGATATTGCTGTGGATTTTATTCTTATCGGCGTTGAGCCGGAAACTTCTAGATATCCATTGTGTTCTGGTGGTCAACTGAGTGAAAAGAAGATAACTAGAAGTGGCCGTAGATGTATCAAGTTCTGTTCACACATTGTATTTCAAGGCTCAAAATTATGTGTATTTTACAATCAAAATGAGCCCTAAATTGTCCATTTTTTTCATGTTTTTCTTTGTTTTGTAGTATTTTTTTTTTTTTTGCTTGCAGGTGTTTTAAAGCATTTACGAGCCAATAATACACCAAAAGCATTTTTTTAAGCAAAAAAATTAAAATATTATGTAAAAAAAAAAGTACCATGCGCTTCATGTAAACTGTAAGGTGTTTTAGTTGAGTGAACTTTAAGCATGCACACATTTGGCCCAACCCGAGTGTGCAGTGTTTGATTAGCAGTGGTTGCAGCCTATGGCTATCTTCACATGCTGTATGAGACCAGCTGTTCTGTGACCCGGCCGGGTCACGGAACGGCCAGTCTCATTAAAGATCATCCCGGCCGGTACTGCAGTACCGGACGAATGATCTCTCGCACCGCAGAGTTCTGATGTGGGTGCATATATTTGCACCCGCATCAAAATTGCACACTATGGAGCGAGCAAGCAGAGTTGCTCGCTTCACAGTGTGCACTGACAGGGTTTTCTGTGGCCGCTATTCAATGAATAGCGGGCGCAAAAAACGGACATGTAATTTTTTACGGCGCCGCTGGGGATTCCATAGAAGGCAAGGTAACGTATATTTTCGTATTATGCACGTCTGTTGTAATCGGCCGTACTTTTATGAAAGTATACGTTGTATGAACATAGCCTATAGCTGTATAGCCTATAGCTGTATTCATTTTTTCTAGGACTCCCTAGGGCCACATGCAACTTCCCCAGCCACCGCCAATCAAATGTTGCATGTTTGGGTTTGGCCGAATGTGAGCATGCTCAAAGTTTGCTCAACTCTAGTGTCTGCAGGTTCGATCCACTCTCTCCTGTGTTTGACAGCCTCCTGACTCTCCATTGACAGATGATGTCAGTAGAAAGGTGGGTCAGACATACTGTCCAGGGAGGGAAGGAGTGAAAAAAATAACATACGCTTACCTCCCTGACTCCTGCCCGTACTCTGCTGCTCCAGTTCCCATTGTGCTGACGATTCCAGGTTTCAGAATGTGTTGGAGCAAGCCTGCTCAGCCATTCAGTGGCAAAGGCAGGATAATGGAACAGCCACTGAATGGCTGAGCAGGCCTTTCGACACCACATCCTCAAACCCACAGTCATCACCACAATGGTGGAGTATGGGTGGCAGCACAGGAGCCAGGGAGGTAAGTGTATGTTATTTTCTTCACTCACCCCCCTCCCTAGGCATTGAGCAAAAAGGGGCCCTGGCTGGACAACCCCTTTAAAATTGTGCCTATGAGTCTGTTTGAACATAGCCTAAAATGTAATAAAGTAAATCACGTTGCCTGCTTGATCTTTTCTGAACATCCATGACCAATGCAGCTCAGTGTGTGATTGTGACTCAGTAAATGTACATTTCATACATTACAGACACATGACTCACAAACAGAATTTTTTCTAATGATTCCAAGAATTTCACTTAACCCTGAACCAGTCACATAGTTTTATAATAGAAAAGCATCCGGCTTTTAACATTGACACAATGTCATTTGCAAGTTCCAGTAAAATGTCACGACGATGGCTACAGTGTTTCTATATGAAAAAATCTTCAAATAACCATCCCAAAAACATGCTTGGAATTTCTTTACAATAGATTATACTATATCTTGTGAGTTATACAATGTAATTGTTGAGATTTACCATTAAAGGAGTATTTTGACTTGCTTTTCCCTTATTCATAGGATAGAGGGTAGGTGTGAGATTGTGAAGGGTGTGACTGATATATTCCCCACCGCTCTCTTATCCAGAATGGGGCACCGACTGCTTTGTTTTGAATGAAGCAGCAGGTTGGCATGTACTCCACTGATCCATTTATTTTTTAGGAAGCTACCAAAGAGATCTGGGTACAGCCCTTGGCTCTCCTTAGTAGCTCAATAGACAATGAATAGAGCAGTGGCATGTGTGCTTACCTGCAGAATGCATAGGGCATAACTAATTTGACTTAAGGTTCCTATACACCTCAATAATAGATGGCCGAACGATCGCACAGCCATCAGTAATTTCTCTTGTCAACTCCCCATCCTTCCTATACACAGGAATGTTCAGCATTTCTGTGTTCTCTATGGGGCGGAGAAGGTTTATACCAGCAGCAGGACTCACCATTAGCGGTGGGTATGGGCAACAAAAATATAAGGTTTATGGGGACCTTTGGGGTGTGTTCACACTGAGCAAAACAGGCAGTCCATCAAACACTAATGGTTTCAGGGGTATTCTAAGAGACATGTCAATTCTTTGAACGGAGAGGGATGGAAGCGGAGGTGCGCGAACCATCCCATAGAGACACTGTGTGACACCGAGGCAGGCAGGATTCCCACCATGGATTTCTACCTGTTTTGCTCAGTGTGAACGGGCCCTTAGAGTACCCTTGTAACCATTAGGGTTTGTTGGACTGTTATTGCAGAGCGAAGAATTATATTTATCAGTATGGGTAACAAGAGTGCCACTGACTTTCTTTAATTTCACATATTCCCTTTATAAAAAAAAAAAAAAAATGGTTAATTATATTGAGATTTTAAAGTTTTTCCAGTACGGTCATCGCTTTCTCGATGTCGTTTTTCCTTGTTAGATGACCCCAGTGCCCCTCTGTGGTAGTGTTACAAGTAATTCTTACACAGTACATAATCCCGTTTCCTTGTTGTTAGGTACAAGAAAGTAAAAGAGTGACATATTGACTTTGTGGACTAAAAAGCATTCAAGGCAATAACGTCTCCTTCATCCCAATCAAACCGCAGGTCCTCTGTAACACACAGCTGCCTTTCAGATCCTCAGAGGGCTCTGCGATAAAATCTACAAGGCTGTTTGCTTTTCCAGGTAGATTAAGCACGCCGCAAGACTTGAAACACCAATGAAATGTTGAAAGCAAGGGAGATGATGTTATCAGGCTCAGACTGTGCTCTCTGGCTTGTATAGTATTACACTTGGAGCCCTGCTAAGTAGTTAATAGGTGCACTGACTTCTGAGATTACCAGTGCACTGGCGGGAAACTGCCCTGGACACTGATCTGCCCTCAGGGAAGGCTATGGTCAAGTGTTCATGGAGCTTGGATTACATGTCATGCTCCTTGTATCAATATGCACAGCATTACCATCACATTTATTATCCTCGCTAGCCTGGCTGTAGTGGAATATGTGTTTATCATGAGATGCACATTGTAAACCACATTATAGCTCACACGGCAACCAAAGAACTCACTGATATTGATCGAAACATACAGTCTAACTGTAATATGAATTATTCAATGAGATTGTTACCACTTGAATATTGCCCTTGGTACCCTAGCTGTCAGAGAGAGGCACTCTTTAATTATAACATGACATTAAAGGACCTATCTATGAAAATGTGGAGGGGTCCAATATTGTCCATGGTAAAATCACAGGTTACCTAAACAGAGTGAAGCAATGAACATTAATGTCCAAATTAGATATATATCTAATCACACTAATTTCATGTAGTCATACTGGCTCCTTGGTGACAAGTGAGTACCATTGTTTTATTTTTGAACAAAAATTTTAACATGGTTGTAGCGTCCTGAAAGCATTGTGCTACTACGGTGCTCTAGTATCTTCCAGGCAGCATTAAAGTATTTTCTAGAAGGTTCCTTATACTCCCTAGCACTGCTAAAGTGGTATTTTGTGCATTATATTTTCAAAGATGCCTTACTAGACTTTGGCCACAAGATGCCAACACTGAGTATTATCTTGTCTTTTTCCAGCATATTGAAGCTAATAGGGGTTAATGCGCTGGTTATATTCTATTATGTTTTACATGTGCAAGAGTCACGTTCTCTGACCTATGAAAGATTTATTCTAGAAAGTTCCCACCACTGGCATGTCTAGTCACCTTACAGTTTCTGCACCAATAGAAGATTAGATCGGGTCTCTCCTATAAAACTCCCTGTTAGTTCCTCGTGGGGGAGAAGTTCAGTAGAAGAGGAGTTTATTCAATCTGTTCCTGTGTAAGTCACAACAACATGAATTGCTAAAACACCAAGAGGGGCAACTACCACCCAAGATACTTAACCTGTCTACATCTGGGGTGACCATGTTCTACCAAGTATTCTTCAGTAAGTCCCTCGCCATCCCCAGTGGTGGCAAAGAGCAGTTAAAACTGAAGTACCCCACTGAACCTTCACTCAATCTCCTCAGATAATCTTAAGTAATTCGCTTTGCCTGGTTGTTTAAGCTTGGGGCTCGTGTTCCTGGATCTGGCACTCTGTGATCTCTTTCAGCATGTCACAAGTATTAAGGTCACCCTGACAGAGTTCTGCACTTCCCAGACAGGTCCCTCTGTTAACCCCCTTATCAACATCTACCAAAGAAACTGTCCTTATTCAAGCCTAACGTATCCAAAACTATCGCTGAAGTAATTCAAAGGGAACTGACCATCACACTCAGCGCAAACTGCTTACTTTAAACTTGTGCAAAGTATTAAGCTTTACTGTTACTTTGAGAAAGGTTCCAGTACAGCATTGAAGTGGTTAAGTTTATCCTGAATTTTGTAGTTTCTGTGCACTGGATCATACACTACAGGGACTACACCTACAACCTATTAAAAGTCATGCTTTTGGGACCTAGGTAGGCCATACACCACATTGTACAAAGTGCCGCAGCGGTACCACAACACCTGCCCTTGCAAGATCCATCTAGCAACCCCAATCACCACATGTCTTTTAAATATTATTCAGCTTATGTGTGCACATTTGTGTGCTATGTGTTCTGCATATAGAACATTTAATAGCCCATATTTCCGACAATCAAAATTAAAGGGCTCATTTCCTTGAGAAGGCTTAAACTGAAAATGAAAAATAATAAACAATGCCAGTAATAGACAAACTATGTCTTTAAGACAACACTGAAAAATAGGCTTCAGGTGCATAAATTACATAGAGGGTAATGGTCCCTGAAGCTTCGGATGGATCATTTAAGCAGGGAGTGGGGAGTCTAAGCAGGTTTTGGTGCACAGATGTTACCTTGATGAAGTATATTTGTTAAACGGTTTGTTGTAGTGGAGTTTCTTTTTAGAGCATTTCTGTATTTTTATACAAAGTAAAATATAAGACAGGAAATCAAAGTGTCTTAAAAAATTGTCATTAGTGCCTAGTTCTTTAGCTTGTTTTCTATTATTGTTGGCTATTAAAAATTTCGGACTTGTAATTTCCTAATTATAAAGTGTCAGTATGGTTTTAAAAAACTGATGTTTTAGTTTTTTTAGATGTTCAGTATTTTTGATCAATAGGAGTCTGGGTGCTAAGACCCCAACTAATTTTTAGACCAAAGGGGTAGAAGATTTAAGCCCCTTTAACACAGGGGCTTAGAGGAGCGAGCAAACGTTCACTCAGCTCATCACAGTCTTTCAGCATGTTTAAAAATCATTGTCTGATAGCCGCACCTTACTCCGTGTAATAGCTGATGTGTGGCCGACAGCTGATTAAAGCAAGGACTGCACGGACATCGCTACCAATGTCCATCCAACCTTGCCCACACAATTATTGAGCCATGTAATAGGCTTGGTAAGCAATTGTAGATCGGCACTTGCTTACTCTGCACGTCAGACCATCTAATTCGACCTTTAAGGCCTTTTTACACAAGCCGATTATCTGCAACAAGCATTCCTAGAAACGCTCATTCGGCGGCTAACTGGCCAGTGCAAAATTGCCGACAAGGTAGAAAACACGCTAATTGGATCTTTTGACTGGCTGCACATCTCTCACATGTGTAAACAGGAGATGTGCGGCCAATAACTATAAATGTTAATGGCAGAATGAACAATACAATAATTTTTCGTGTGCCCTTTGAGTCCATACTGTGAAAACCTTGCCTCCCCAAGATTGGCTAAACAAAGCAAACCACAGCTTAAGAGGCTTATAGCTCAAAACCTCTGCCCCTGTTTTCCATCGATGGTCTCAGTACCAACACCGACTATGGTCACAATTTGTTAGGCTATGTTCACACATTCACAGTTTTTATTGCTTTATTCATTTGTATTATTACAGCCATCTGAATATTCCATGACAAAGCCCAGACACTCAATTTAGACAAAATTGTAGTGCTCACATAATCAATTAGGTTGTAATTATGTAAACATAGAAATACAACACAACTGTGAATGTACTAGCTTAAGGATGAATTACAATTACACGGCCTAATTTACTGAATAAGTGAGCGCCAATTTGCTAGATCTCTCGACTATTATGTGTTAAGGGCTGCATGTACATTGTTAATGATGTCCGGGCAGCCCTTGCATTATATAGTAAATAATAAACATTTATACTTACCCGCCACGCTCCCCGGTATCTTCCTACCTAGTTGACTGGAGCTGCCGCTAAATCTTTTACACCAGTCCTTGAAGTGACAGGTAGCGCAGCCAATCCCTGACCAAGATGGGACAGTGCTGCATCCAGTGATTGGCCTGTCACTTCAGAGACAGGTGTAGAAGCTTTGCCAGTGGCTACAAGGAGCATTTGCAGGTAAGTACAAATCTCCAGACACAGCATATCCATGTGTCAGTAAACTGTTTATTTTCCAAAATCAAATTAAAGGGGTTGTCCGGGAAAAACTAAAAATTGTTCCTCTGTGTCACGATGCTTCACTGGTCTCTGCTTCTCATAGGTTCCTGTGGTATCCTCCCCTCACTAAAACTGATCCACCCAGCTAATTGTTAACGGACACCTCTGTGGCCACTGTTTGGGGGAGCGGGGCAGTTCATGTAGTGGTGCAGCAAGGAATTAAACAAATACCACCAAATCCTCCTGCAGATTATGTGTACACACTGTCAAAATGATGGCCGTTTTATTGGACAGCTGTTCTTTAACAGTAAATAATTCTTTTAATTATTTTAATTGTTTTAAAACAACTCCCGTTATTCATATAACGGCTTTTGTTTTAAAATAAAGGCCATTATTTGTCATTAAATACCAGCTGTCCACAAAAAAAACAGCCGCCATTTTGAGAGTGTTTGACCATAGCCTATTGCTGCACATTGAGTATCATAGCAGTGACATGTCATATAATAAATTAATTTGTAAGTGAGGCTTGTAATATATGGCATTGTGTAAAGGGAACAACCCCTTTAAGAGCAGGGTTAAAGGGGTTATCCAGCGCTACAAAAACATGGCCACTTTCCTCCTACTGTTGTCTCCAGTTTGGGTGGGGTTTAGAAACTCAGTTCCATTGAAGTAAATGGAGCTTAATTGCAAACCACACCTGAACTAGAGAAAACAGTAGGGGGAAAAGTGGCCATGTTTTTGTAGCGCTGGATAACCCCTTTAAGTGCCAAACTGTTCTAAGGGAAGAGCGTGGATTTCCCTTTTCACTTTACTAAGCTAACCAACAAAGTTATTTTATGTCTTAAAAAAACAAAACAAAACAGTTTTACTACAGTTATGAGCACTGGCTCGTAAAGTTAATTCTCAAACTAGACAGCATTATATTTGAACTGACAGGAGTATTGGAAAGCAAATAACGCTGTTTTTGTCGACTACAAAAAAAATGAAAGCTGCGTAAAGATATGACTGCTGCTTCGTAATGAATTCAAGGTCAACAGAGTGAGCTTTGGGGATACCGTCCTCATAACGGCTGGACGAGTGACACAAAGGCCAACAAGGTCCTGCCTTTAACAGATGTAGCCATCAGTTAGGATCATCAAGATCTAGCATTCACTAGCAGAGCTGGATATATTTTTGGCAAAGAAGGACAAACAGAGTAAAGGCAATTAATTTAAACAAAGAATATTGATCCACAGAGAGAAGTGTCCCCATTTTCTGAAAGCCTAGGAGGAACGGCAATATGTACCCTTTGGAGATAAATTTAAAAATGACTTCCCTGGAGCCTTTCATTGTTTGTGCCGAAGAGTAGATATGTCGGAGGTTGATGCTTCTATTTTTTCCCCCCCTTCTGGTGACACAATTTTATGAACTTAACATTAACTTGTTAAAGCCTTGAATTATTGTAAGAAATGTTAACTTTTTTTGGCAGCTTAACGTGCCAGTATAATACCACTTAGTCTATATTCCTGCCAACAAATTTCATAAAAATAAATCTCACCAATCTGTTGCTAGCACAAAAAGTTGAGTGAAGAGTGACTATAGGAGCTGCTATACACAAATAAACAACCTCTTTGTTAGAGATGGACAGTATATATAAGGGCCCTTTTACAAGGACACCCACTGTAAATGTGGATGGGCACTGGTTTAAAGAGTCTGTTACAAGGTTTAATCACTATTTGGGGGACAATCAGTGGATCATTTGTGCTGCCATTTGGTTCCATTATTCATTTATTCATGGGCCACAGATCCCCAATTACAAGGGCAGATGCACATCCATGTTTTTTGACTGGACAAAATGCTGGCACTATTACGTACAGGGCGATATTTGCCTGTTTAGACAATTATCGCTCCATGTTGTAAGGCCCTAAGATACCTTACCTTGACTGAGCATGCATATTTATTTCAGAGGTGCCAGACACCTGTGGCAGCAGGTATCTCCCCCAGAATGGTCAAAAGAGTGTGTTGAAATCCTAAATTGTTAGTGCCTCTTTACTCAATATCTATCAGACAATATTTCGGAAACCCCAATTTATATTAGATTGTGGGTCAGTCCTGACGTAATTGGAAATTTGGCTCATTTTGTATTCATTTTTCTATGGCCAGCATTAGTTCTTATATGATAAAGTGGTCAACATTTCAAATGACTGCAGTATTAAATCTAATGGCAATAAAGAAGTTTAGGGTCCTCTTACACCAGGGATGGGGAACCTTCGGCCCTCCAGCTGTTGCAAAACTACAATTCCCATCATGCCTAGATAGCCAAAGCGAAGCATTTTAACCATGTCCCTTAGAGAATTATCTTTACAAATTTTTGGAATACCCTTATTTCAGAGATGCAGGGCATTTTTGTAAAAGTTTCAAAGAAAGGGGACATAAATAGCTGCGACCACTGGGGTGGCATTATGCGTTTGTGTATAGATCTCGAGATCTTTTGCAAGGTGATCCTCAAGCAGATTCAGGAGAAGATCGATACATTGTCAAACTTATGCCTATTGTTACAATGAGGAGGTTTTAACTGGAGCAATTAATTGCAAACTCAGCAGGGGGCTGCTTTGGCATGCTATCAGTATGGTGCATCTCAAGGTCCTCGATCTAGCTGACGACCTTGTTTTTTTTTTGCACAAAACTGACATGCACAATGAGTATGGCGACCTAGCCAGCTGCTCCACCAAAGCAGTCCTTATCATCAATGTCACCAAAACTGAATCAATAAAAATCAACATTGACAACCCCTCAAACTCCATTGTAGCAGGTCAACCAGTTGAGAAAGTCAAACTGTAAGCTAAATTGTACCATATGGTGGCACCAAGACTGATATATCCACCAGAATCAGAAAGGCAAAACGAGTTATTTCATCTAAAGGTTGTAACATTAATGTGGACTGTGTCTCTTCATCTCTGTGACTTTTCTATAGAGGACTTTAGACACCATTACAGCTGAGTAAAGGGGCCACAACTCTCCAGTGAGCACAGCAGCCACTTCATTGTTTACCAGACACAGCGCTGTACATTTTGTAGTGGCTGGGCCTGGTACTGCAGCTCTTTGCAGCTCGGTTTGTTGTCGCTCCAAGAGCAGAGAGTTGTGTCTCAGAACCAAAGCACACAGCGCACAGGATACTCTGTAAAACTGGTGATTATTTTAGTTGAATACAGACGGAGATTGAAAATCAACTGATCTGTGGTAAAAATTACCAAAATAGGGCACTAGGACCTGTTAGAGAGATAAAGTAAATGATAATTGTCTCCTAGCTGATATGTGTTGCAAGGTTGTAAAATTATTCTTTACTTCCCAGCTCAATAATGATAGAGGTGGTACTGAGCTGCAGTATGCACGCTTCCTTCCTCCTCCACTCCTGTCCCTGAACAAGGTTTGGCTTCCAACACTGAGACTTGTAAGTCAATCATCCAAGACAGGGTGGGGAGGGTGGACATATGCATGCTCAGCATGGCCTCTACAATTTGAGCTTATCTAATTTTGTAAGCTCAGCTTAGAGACAGGCATCGTGTCTATCAGCTATCTGCCCATGTCTGCAGCTTTGAGCATGATACAGATCTGTTAAATAGCTGTTAAGGCCAGGAGACTCATGGTACCGTTCATCTATCCAGTTGTGCTTCAAGAATGTTGAAAAATGCTTTTACTCTCTGGTACGATGAGTCAGAGATGTTTTCCCAGGCTCCAGAAGTGCAGCAAGCTGTAACACCTCCTCCATCCCGTACCTGAACCTACTTGGGACTCACAGCTTCCAGGTGTCAATCATGCAGGGAGGAGAGAGAAAGGAGACATTCCAGCTTGCATCTATTCAGGAGCTAAGAAAAGCCTCTTTGACTCCTTATGCCACAGAGTAAAAGCATTTTTTCTTTTCCTGGAAGTACAGACAGATAACTAAAAGGTACCGTGTGTCTCCTTGCACTAACAACTATATAACAGTATCAGCAGTTTGGAACGTGAATTCCTGCTGACAGATTCTCTTTAAAGGGGTTTCCTGGGAAAAATTAACTTTTACCCTATGCACAGGATAGGAGAATAGTAGGAGGGTGCAGGGGATCCGACCGCTGAATCCAGCTCTACTCGGCTCTTTCCGTCACTCCATAAGAATGAATAGAGCTGCGGGTCGTGTGTCAACCCGGGGATCTAGTCATAATAGCGCCGGCAGGGTCCGATACGGAGTTCGCAGGGGGTTCAGGAGTCAGATCCCCCACAATCTCTTACTTTTCCCCTATCCTGTGAGTAGGAAAAAAAGTAAATTTTTCCCAGAATACCCCTTTAAGTAAGACCTACATTTTTATCAAGAACCAGAGGGTTGTTTTTAGCTTTCTGAGCAAGGGTTGAAGTCTTTGCACTGAATTTGGTCAATGATTGTCTTCTTTAAAGCTGGGTTCACACTACGTATATTTCAGTCAGTATTGTGGTCCTCATATTGCAACCAAAACCAGGAGTGGATTAAAAACACAGAAAGGATCTGTTCACACAATGTTGAAATTGAGTGGATGGCCGCCATATAACAGTAAATAACGGCCATTATTTCAATATAACAGCCGTTGTTTTAAAATAACAGCAAATATTTGCTATTAAATGGCGGCCATCCACTCAATTTCAACATTGTGTGAACAGATCCTTTCTGTGTTTTTAATCCACTCCTGGTTTTGGTTGCAATATGAGGACCACAATACTGACTGAAATATACGTAGTGTGAACCCAGCCTTAAAGGGGAAGCACTCAAGAAACCTTTATATACAAGTCACCTCAACTGCATGAGAAAACTTTATATTGCTAACTTTCTTCTTCATTCCTTATGTCCTGAGGCTCTGTTCTGAGGAGGTGATGTCCCGCTGTGTTTATTAGCCATACCGTACCTGGAATTCAGCTTGAATTTATTTACATGAATGTTTATGGACTAATAAAAAAAATCCACATATTTTAGCAATATTTACTTTCAAGGTCACCTTGCACATATCCCTTACAGTTAGGGGGGAGGAAATTGAATTTGAGCACTAAACAATGTAATAGATATTTCCGAGCAACTTGTGGATAAAATACAGTTTGCAGAAGGCGGAATGCTCCAATCCGTCCTCCAGTTTAGATTAATGGGCCAGTGGCGATGCACTCATCCAAACAAACTCAATTTTCACTTTTTTCAACGGTTCATCAAACATCTTTCTGCATCATTTTTCTTCCTTTTCCATGAACTGCAAAATTATTATTATTTTGCAAACAGAAGAAATATAGGCATTACCGCCACACATAAAATAATGCGTTCACTTCTGTCAGATGCAAAGATCTCGTTTCTCAGAAAGTCCCTACAAGTCCCGGAGAGTAATTAGCAGAGCTGGATCCATTTCAGCTAATAAGGTGACATTCTAAATTGCTTTCCTGTTTAACCCCTTGTTGAACTCCTTCATCTGAATCTGCTTATGAAGTTTTCATTTATATATTGGAGACGAGCAAGCCATTAAAACTGAATACATCATCACTAGGAGAACATATGTATTCTCCTAGTCTATGGTATGGTATCTATGGTATGTTTTTGTCAGATTTTACTCTTTGTACTGTGCAAATGTATCCGCTGGTGATGGATCATTAAAACTCATCCTCAGCTAAGATTAAAGACAGACGTCAATATCCTATAGATGAGCAGAAATAGCAAGATCAGAAATAGCATCCATTTATCGAAAAATCTATTAGGCTGTGTTCACAAATGTTCACAAACTCCAAAACAAAAAAAAACAAGTCTCCAATTGACTTTAAAGGGATTATTCAGCAGTAGATAAACACGACTCTTGTCTCCATTCCAGGTGCGGTTTGCAATTAAGTTATATTCACTTTAATGGAACTGAGCTGCAGAACTCCACCCAAACTCCACAAAAGTGGCGCTGTCTCTGGAATAAAGTGGCCATGTTTTTCTAACCCCTTTAATTAAAGGGGTACTCCAGCTAAAAGCTTTTCCCCAGTAATTGAAACATTAAAAAGTTATATAACTTTGTAATATGCTTCAATCACCTATCTGCCCCCCTTCCCTATCTTTTCCCCCCTCAATCACCCACCAGGAAGTGAAGGAAACTCATTCTTACCTAGTGACTGTTGACCCCAGGCTGTTCTGTGGAAGCCATTTTGTGACAATGACATCATCAAGAGAGAGGCGGGTCTAAGCCCTGTTTATCCAGCCTCCCTTTGTCAGATGACTCAGGTTGCCAAGCTTTGATTGGCTGAGCAAGCTGTAAGCCAGTAAACAGTTTTACAGAGTGAGTTAGACATCACAGGAGACAAAGTGCATCATGGGAAAGCCCAAACCAGGAAGTAAAGAAAAAATGAAGACACCAACTGGAGCTTCAAGGACATTATTTTTTTTAAATCAGCACCGGAGTACCCCTTTAAAGATGGTGGTTCTGCTTTGACGCTCCCATTAATATCACTGACCATGGCTTAGGGAGAGCCAAGGCACAGCACTGCACATGAGCAACTTGTATATACGTTCCCTAAGCCTGATTTCTATTTAAGGGTGCCTTCACATGTACCATATCACAGCAGATCTCTTGCTGCAAGGTATTGTGGGGCATTTACAGGGGCATCAAAAACATCACCTGGCAACTGATCTTAAGAAAAATAATTATTTAGGCTGAAATACTTTTTAATGCTTGGCTTTACACCAAAATGTTTAGGGTCGTGTTGTGTTTGCAGTTTGGCTGCATTAGTGATAACAGTTGGTGTACATGGAAAAATAGTAGTTGTTGGTCAGTGTCATCCATTTATGCAACATAGTTTCCACAGCTTTCGGCTGATTGGTTTTATTTTAGCCACACATTTTCTTGTATAAAAAGGGTTATGTGTGGCCAATAATGATAAAGGGAAACTGACAGCACAGATATCCATATATCTGTGCTGTCAGTTTCTAGATACCTAGCAGTGTATACATACTATTTGCACTGCTTGGGTTTCGGCTTTTCCACCCAGGTCTGTCCACTGCTGTATTTTCAGACCCCACCTCCTCCAGAATAATTGACAGCTGAAGGAGACGTGGCCTGAAGATACAGCAGGAGGACCGGAGAGCCAGCTGCCAGATCACAAACAGTGCTGATGGTAGGTGTACACTGCCTGTGATCTGAAAACTGACAGCACAAATATATACCTATTAGAGATGAGTGAACCTGGAGCATGCTCGAGTCGATCCGAACCCGAACTTTCGGCATTTGATTAGCGGTGGCTGCTAAACTTTGATAAAGCCCTAAGGCTATGTGGAAATCATGGATATAGTCATTGGCTGCATCCATGTTTTCCAGACAACCTTAGAGCTTTATCCAAGTTCAGCAGCCCCAGCTAATCAAATGCCGAACGTTCGGGTTCGGGTTCGAGTCGATCCGAACCCGGTTCGCTCATCTCTAATACCTATCTGTGCTGTCATTTTCCAGGGCTGCATGAACAATACAAGGATTGTTCGTGCAGCCTGGATGCTCGATTTGTCGGGCCTTGTAAAGGCACTGCAAACAAGTGCCGATCTCATGCCTGTGAAATCAGTGTCAGTGTTGGCCATTTATGCAACATAGTTGCCATAGCTCTTTACTACGAATAATGCAATATAGGTCATCAGGCTACAGAATTATTCACCCCAAAAAGTAAAGTATAATTGGGCTCCATAGAAGCCTATGGATGCCATAAACCTCTGTGCAACTCTACCATTGAATTTAGTTGCATTAGAACAGGAAGGAACATGGGTTTGGTGTCAGTCCAATGTAACTCCAAAATGTATACAAAATTTATACAGTACCTATCGCAGCTCACTGCATTTTATTCCTCTTAGACATTCTTTTAAAAAGCGATTTTAGCACATTGTTGTGCAGAGAAACACTAACCTCTATTAATAACCTGCAAATGCAACACTTTCCCAGAAATCTTTGCATAAACGATTCCATTTACTGACATGGGCTTATTACAATGGATAAAGTCTGGTTTTGGCTGCCTGGGACCTTCACCCATGTGGGAGCTGCATAGAGGTTAATTTCTTTGAGACACTTAGTTAAGATATAACATTGATTTAAATTTTTGGAAGGTAAAGACTATAGTCAGGTCAACTATTAACTGTTAGGGCACTTCCCATGGGTTGACTTCCAGTTATTCGCAGTACCTGTACATTATTGCTTTAATTTTAATTTTTTTTTTCATTTTTGTTTTTTCAAATAGATTTTTTTCCGAACCCAAATCCAAATTGACTCTATTTGCAGAAAATGTGGTTATTTTATTTATTAAAATTTCCTTCAGTTATTGCGAGCTAAGAAATGATACACAGATGATGTACAGATGATAAATCTTACTGAATTCTCATTGAGGATTCTATAGCCTCTCTTTTGCCTCTTGAGAAATCTCAAATTGCTCAAGTCTTCACCTCGAAAAATTATCTTTCAGGAAGCAGGAGATGTTGAGCTTTGTTTAAATCACTGTATATTCTTATTTGTAAAGCATTAGTCATGCATACTGGGTTTTGTGGCATTAGCATACAGACATTATATTGCAGGAAGTGATGATCCCATACTGGGATCAAAGTGTGCTCGCTGTGGGAGAAGATCCTTCTCTGCTTTGTTGGGGACTTATGGAAAGGAGAAGTAAATCAAAGGGTTTTCTACTGATAGGCCTGAAATAGAGTTTGAAGTTTACGTAATGTTTATATTGCCTTTGATACTTCTTACTTCTTACACCATAAGAAAATTAGTTGAAATTAGTCATATCCATAAGGCAGAGAACTAAATGGAGGTTTGTAGAACAAGATTGACTATTTCTTTTAAATAAATAAATAATATGAAAAAAAAATGTAAGTCGTTGGACAGTTCTCTTCTGTAAAGTTGTTTAGTACTAGGGGATGCAGAGGTAGCAATCACACCTTAGCCCTGAGGGAACTCTTTCTGCTATTCTTACCTTTCTGCACTTCCCCAATGTCCTCCTATGTCATCCTTGGTCCCAGGCTTAACAATCCCCCCTCCACATGAGAAGGACTCACTTACCCAATCTAAGGCCATGGTGCTTTGCTGTCTTAATCAGTGATTGGCTAAGCAGTCTGTCACTAACAGACAAGTCCATCTTGAAAGTGGAGACGGGATTGTTCAACCGGAGACAAAAGATGACGCAGGAGGACACCAGGGGACTGTGGAGAGGTAAGAATTGTCTGTTTCTTATGTGTTCTGTTGCTCTGCAGCAACATATTAGAAGTTCAATCTGAGTGAAATATCCCTTTAAAGGGTTTGTCCAGCACTTGGAAAGAAATGTTAAAGGCTCTTGCCTGAACCCCGGCCACTGTGGTTGCAACAGTGCCCAGTTCTTGAAGATCAGCACCTTGTTTTGACACACAGTAAATGCTCATTCTCTGTACTATTGCATTGTCTGTATTAGGTCTTATCCATTGAGTTTCATTAAATTTCCATTGAGAATTTGAGAGTATATTGGCTATTATACAGCTTCTAGACAATATTTAGTCAGTAGTTAGCCAAAACCAGAGTGGTAAGCTTCCAGGGCTGCACGAACAATACAAGGATTGTTTGTGCAGCCTGGCAACTCGATTTGTTGTGGCTTGTAAAGGCACTGCAAATCAGTGCCGATCACACAGCCATCAAATCGCCACATGTAAAAGGACCCTTAGTCTTATGTTGGATGGTCCAATTTTTTCACAATCGTGAACAGATTACAACACAATGTGATTATACATAATAATAATAAGAATGCCAATTGTGTTGATTTGGTATTATTTGTTCAGAGCAATGTCATTCATGTTAGCAGATGCACATATGAATAATAAAAATTTTAAATAATCAAAGCAAAGAATGAAACTTTTTTTTATAGATCTTCATTGGAACCTGACCCAGAAAACGCAAATAAGTTCTATTATTACTGAGAACAATACAACGTTGCTTTATTAGAAACAAGCATCTACTTTAATGGAATGATTAGTTGGCACATCATACATCAATATTGTAGTTATAAAAACTATGTCTACAAAAAGAGACTTCCCATTGTCTTTGAGAATAAATAGTAGCTATTGTAAAAAGTAATTAGTTTTTAATGCAAATCTGCTAACAGCAGGCATTTGACTTTAATCATTATGCTTTAGATTGCATTGTTCGCACTATAGGGTTTTTATAACTTAAATTTTTTTTATTCTTTTATGAGAAATTGCCATTTCATTGTGTATTTTTGTCTATATACTTAAAATATAAAATTAAAGTAAAATTAAAGTGAAACTATCAACAGGTTAGAAGAGTGTTACCTGCTGATGTCTCCCTATTGCGCACAGAACGCTGAAGATGAAGTTTCTTCTGAGCCATTTCCTTGCTACTAGAAATTTAATCTTTATGCTAATGAGGTGTTTTGGTGCACTGGGGGTGGGACTACCCCACTGCAATCATCCGGCCCCTGCTCATATTCATTAGGAAGGAAGGGCCGGCTGTGGGCGGATCGGTAGTCCCACCCCAAGTACACCAAAATTACACTCCTAATAGCATGGAAATAACGCAGAGGATAAAGGCAGGTCTTCTAACCTGCTAATAGTTTCCCTTTAAAGTGTCTCGTGTCTTCAAAAAGAAACTTTTGACATGTCAAAAAGTCAAAAGTCTTGATTGGTCAGTTCATACCCCCACTGATCACCAAGACACGGTGGGAGAAGCATTTGGATAAGTGCTTCTCTCCCTGCCTTACTTATCACTGTACAGAATGCACAGTCTATGGAGACCAAGTATAGAAAGAAGAAAAAAAAAGCACATGCAAAAAATTGGCTGCACAGCAAAAAAGAAAAACTTTATTGAAAAAATATATGTAATAAAGTATGCTGCTGGCAGACGTATGTGAGAAACAAGCCTAGTGCATAACATGTCAACAGATAAAAATAGCTAAAAGAGAAAAAGTGCCTTGCCTTGCTTAGATAGAAGCAAAGACGCACACATACACTAATTAGAAGTAAGGAGTAAAAATAATACTGTGAAAAAATACATGAATAAATGCAATGTATGAAATGGACAAGGGAAACATGCTCCCCCTCCATACAGGCCCAAAAGCAGTGAGAAGGGTGCAGATTAATGGTGCTGATACATCTGTAGCCATGTATATCATAGGAGCAATATAAAGAATCCGTAGCACTCGTTTTCATAAGCAAAAGTGTTCAAACGTTTATTTACAGCGTGAAGGAAGGCAAGGCCAGGTAAATGACAATATCTTTATATAGAAAAAAACAATCTTATGTTTAAGGCGACTGGACGTTTCGACCCTATCCAGGGTCTTTTTCAACGTCGCTGTGGTGGGTATGGAGGAGTGCACACCTGGCGCTGTCCTGCAGCGTATCAAGACAATCTGCAATACATAAAAGGGTTTTGTTTTCTATGTACAAAGAAAGCCTACTAGCTTAGCGTATCTAGAAATACAGTTAGGGTCCTATTAGACAAAGCAATTGTTAACGATTAACGATCGCAAACTAGATTGTTTATCGTTAACATGAGTTTGTTCACTATATTACACCACAAATAGTCGTTAGGGTCAGATCTAAATCGACGATCAGTGTCACACAAACGATTTTTCAATTTTTGCCTGCAATTACACGGAATGATTATCGTTTAAATTGGAACGATAAAACGATTATCTGCCCGATAATAGTCCCTTACAGTATTTCTCATTAGGAGTTTCCATAATAAAATAACTATGCAGGTGGGTCCTAATGATAACTAAAATGATAGAAAACTGAATAAGATGTGAAATAGCAATAAAGGACTGTCTACTGAATTTGTAGCGTCCATCAATGGGGGTTTCGGTAATGTCACTTCAGTTCAAGTAATTCCATCACTTAGAAGTGGACAGCTAGCCTACCTGTTCATCAATGAGAGTGTACTTTATCAGTTCACAGCATTCAGTTAAATAACAGATGTGCTACTATAGTATATTGATCTAGTGATCTTTATCGCAACATACTTGGTCTTTCTATTAATACAAAACAAAATAAGCAGCCAGGACAGGATAAGATGTATATCAGCAATATCACCCAACATTCGAAAAGGTTCTCATTTATTAAGGTCAGTGTATAATGATTACTCTTGTTGTGTCTAGCAATCAAATATATATTTTTTTACCTTTTGCCTGGAAAACCCATTAAAGCTCCTGTGTGTGTAAATGAGTACTACCTGTATCTGACCGTTATATAACTTGTAGCAGGCATTTTTTCATCTCTAAATGTCAGTTTTCTCTGACATCATCTCCACAACACCTCTTTTTCTCTTTCATAACACGTCTATGTCCTGATCTTTGATCCCTTAGGCAGGGTTCACACACAGTATATTTCAGTCAGTATTGTGGTCCTCATATTGCAACCAAAACCAGGAGTAGATTGAAAACACAGAAAGGATCTGTCCACACAATGTTAAAATTGAGTGGATGGCCGCCATTTAATGGCAAATATTTGCTGTTATTTTAAAACAACGGCTGTTGTATTGAAATAATGGCCGTTATTTACTGTTATATGGCGGCCATCTACTCAATTTCAACATTGTGTGAACAGAGCCTTTCTGTGTTTTCAATCCACTCCTGGTTGAGGTTGCAATATGAGGACCACAATACTGATTAAAAAATACTGTGTGTGAACCCAGCCCTAGCTGATATTCGTTTTTGTCTTTACTAAAAAATAAAAAAAATTTCAACTGTCTTATAAAGGAAGAAAGAGGGACTTTTGTTTAAAAAGATATATTTAAGTTTCTAGTATTTGCGTGCAATGTTTACTTTAAAGGGAATGTGTTACCTATAGAGATGAGCGAGCATGCTCGTCCGAGCTTGGTACTCGTTCTAGTATTAGGGTACTCGATTGTACTCGTTACTCGGATGAGCATCTCACAATACTCGAGACAATGGCATCTTCCTCTACCTGCATGTTTGGCGGCTTTGTCTCAGCCAATCATCATGCAGGAGAGGCTTTGGGAGCTTGTAGCATCACGTGGGAACCCTACATGTCGATAGCAGTGATTGGCTGGCCAGATCAGATGACCTGGGCATATAAGAATCAGGTCCCGCGATGCTCGATTCAGATGCAGGCTGGATGAGCTTAGGGAGAGAGCTGCTGTCTGTCCGGGAGAGTGTTAGGGTGGGAATAATAGTGTCTGTTAGGCAGGAAAAATCCACAAAGAACCCAACAGTCCTTCTAAGGGCTACAACTAAATTTTTTTTGCTACTCTTGGCTGCTGGCTGGGACTTTTAGTGCAGCTACCGCCATGTTGGCTGCACACTGTGCAGAGCGACTGGTGCCAGAAGGGGGAGAGCACGTGGTCCACAAAGACCCCAAAGATATTACCCAAATCTCTAGTTACCTACTTTTTTTTTTTTTTTACAGTAGATCCAGAATCAAAGGGTGTGAAATATACACTGGTATAAACTGCCCATAGCAGCCAATCACGGCTCAGGTATCAGATCTGGTAAGATGAAAGCTGAGCTGTGATTGGTTCCTGTGGGCAGTTTACACCAGTGTATGTTTTCCAACCTTTGATAAATCTGGGCCATAAACTTTTTTTCTAATTTGTTTCTATTTTATAATTGTCATTCTTTTCTTATTTTTTTTATACATTGTTGTGGGGCTTCAGGCTATGTTCACACTGCGTATGAATCCGTCCGTAGATTGTACGCCGCCGTACATATGCGGCTGAAACTACGGGCGTGGGAAAAATCGACATGTGGCCGGATGCATACGAACCGCGAACATACGCCCGTAGTACAGTTATGCTTCCCTAACTTCTTTCAAAGCGATCTGAAGCAGGTCATTTACTTGGAAATCTTCGCCCAGCCCAATAAAACTCACAGAACCTTTTGGATCGAAAAATCAAGTTCAATTTGGCTAAAATAAGTACTCCGTACGGGACCGCATGGAAATCCACGGCCGTGAGTTTCAACATTTCCGTCCTCAAACAATGGTATTGTTCATCTTTATGACGGCGCCGTATACGATCCGGCCGTAAGCTCATAGGTAGTGTGCATTGTGCGGCCGTATATCGTATACTTTCAAGCGAACGCCTCAACCTCAAAACTATGTGCGTATATTCGAGGTTCGCACTACGGACGGATTCATACGCAGTGTGAACATAGCCTCACACTGTAACACTATGATCACACTATGTAAAGAAAAGAGAAAAGGCGTCTTTTTTATTTTTTTAAAATAATGTCTGTTATTACCGAATTATGGTTAAAGTTAATGGAATGATGTCCGCTGGTACAGTTGTGTAGCCTCTTCTGTCCTTTGTCACTGTTGTGCCTTAGGCCTGCAATGCCTCTGTGCTTCCTGAAATGCTGGCCATATGGTACAGCAGCCCTAGGCTCCGCCTCTTTGACCCCGCTGTGCAGAAATAAAAACTTTTTTCCATGGACATACTGGCACCAGCATTGTTTCAAACCCCAGGACAGAAGATGATATGATGCAAGCTACACAATAATACCAGCGTTTTGTTGGGGGGTGGGGTTTGGGGTGTCTTTAGTGTGTAAATCTGGTCTTAAATCTGCAGGAATTTAGTACTATGTAGATAGTAAACAATAAGTAATTTGTAGTGACACATTACATTTAAGCAAAGTTTGTCGAAACAACAGAAACAATTGAAATGTCTTATATAAATAGTTAACTACAAGCCATCTGACGGTCTGTAGGGAGAACTTGGTAGCTAATAAAGTCCTGAGATTACAACAGCCTCAGCACTGACTCAAGCAGAGTGTAAGGAGTGGAAAGTGCCTCATGTAATGGGAACTAAAAGGGTTGTAGGCGCAGTGACCGATGTCTGAGTTAAATCTCTATTGTATCTGTAACATGGCAGTCAGAGGCGTTTGTGAATTATGAAGAATGAGAGGTCCTGGAGCATAAATAGCTGAACTTTGAAGTATAAGACTTTGCAAAGATACTAGAAAGTGAGTATTCTGCAATTTATTGCTTTACATCCCTGGCATGCTGCCATTTGTTCATTAACACATGAGATAAAATGACCACAAGTCACTGGACTTTACAGAAGTTTACAGAAGATCTGGCCTCAGCAGTCACTTTTTCACTGATATCACTAATTTAACCAGATGCCATATGCCCATATGGCACATCATTGCTGGTGGCATGTAAAAAAAACTCCTGCAAGGAAACATGGGGGCATCAGCACTTGGGATTTAATTTTTTTTTATTTTGGTCATTTTATGCCATTTTTAAGTCAGTTTCTTTATTTTCTTGGATAACCTCTTTAACTTCGATGTTAGGGTGCTTAAAGGTGCCTTTACACCTTCAATAATTGTCAGCCGAATGATCCTACAGTTATCTCTCCTGTCCTCTCCAAAATTCTAGCACAGGCGAACTTTCCTGTGTTCTCTATGGGGTCGCTGACTTATCCCTCCAAGAACAAAGGGGTCGGGCAGTGAAAACCCATCATGCTTTGGCCCCTGACCTTTATCTCCATCAATATTATAGATGAGCGAACCGGGTTCGGGTTCGAGTTGATCTGAACCCGAACGTTCGGTATTTGATTAGCCAATGACTACATCCATGTTTTCCACATAGCCTTAGGGCTTTATCCAAGTTCAGCAGCCACCGCTAATCAAATGCCGAAAGTTCGGGTTTGGATCGACTCGAGCATGCTCAAGGTTCGCTCATCTCTAATCAATATCATCACAGTGACTCTGGAGGCCCCAATACACCTTATACTGATGGCCAATCCCACTGCCAACAGAAGGACGAAATACTTCTGTATAAAACAGGGGTGGGGAACCTTTTCCATGCCGAGGGCCGGTCGGGCATTAATAAAATCATTCAAGGGCCGCATACCGTGTGCGGCAGTTAGTAGCGTGGGTTTGCAGCACCCAGGGCAAGGCAAAGTATTGTTCCCCTAGTTCCCCTGCTATTGTAGTTAACCCCCCCCCCCCCCAGTGATGCCCCTTGTAGTCTAGTTAACCCCCAAGTCATGTCCCTGGTAGCCTAGTTAACCCCCCCCAGTGATGCCTCTGGTAGGCCTAGTTAACCCCCATCAGTCATGTCCCTGGTAGCCTAGTTAACCCCCATCAGTCATGTCCCAGGTGGCCTAGTTAACCCCCATCAGGCATGTCCCTGGTGGCCTAGTTAACCCCCATCAATCATGTCCCTGGTAGCCTAGTTAACCCCCATCAGTCATGTCCCTGGTAGCCTAGTTAACCCCCATCAGTCATGTCCCAGGTGGCCTAGTTAACCCCCATCAGGCATGTCCCTGGTGGCCTAGTTAACCCCCATCAGGCATGTCCCAGGTGGCCAAGTAAACCCCCATCAGGCATGTCCCTGGTGGCCTAGTTAACCCCCATCAGGCATGTCCCTGGTGGCCTAGTTAACCCCCATCAGGCATGTCCCTGGTGGCCTAGTTAACCCCCATCAGGCATGTCCCTGGTGGCCTAGTTAACCCCCATCAGGCATGTCCCTGGTGGCCTAGTTAACCCCCATCAGGCATGTCCCTGGTGGCCTAGTTAACCCCCATTAGGCATGTCCCTGGTGGCCTAGTTAACCCCCATCAGGCATGTCCCTGGTGGCCTAGTTAACCCCCATCAGGCATGTCCCTGGTGGCCTAGTTAACCCCCATCAGGCATGTCCCTGGTGGCCTAGTTAACCCCCATCGGGCATGTCCCTGGTGGCCTAGTTAACCCCCATCAGGCATGTCCCTGGTGGCCTAGTTATCCCCCAAATAAAAAAAATAAACATCCCTCTCACCTTTCCTCCGTTCCCTCGCTGTCCAGGTCCTCTTCTGTCCCAGGTCCTCTGTGCAGGTCTTTCTCCTGCAGGCGGCGCGCGATGAAATGACGTCATCGCGCGCGGCCCGCAGGAGACTGAAGACACGCGCCGCTCTGCTGGGGAAGAAGCCGGCATAGACAGCATTCTCCTGTGTCCGGCAGCTGTCACAGACACCGGAGGATGCTGTGTATGCCGGCTTCTTCCTCCTCCAGAGCGGCGCGCACCACAGGAGAGCTGCGGGCCGCGGGCCGCATCGGGAGGTCTCAAGGGCCGGATGCGACCCGCGGGCCGGAGGTTCCCCACCCCTGGTATAAAATATATGTGGGCCTTTAGGCTCTGTTAACATTTAAGTTTACGCCTTTACCTTCAAAATATAAAAAATGTAATCATAGACCCATGCACCTAGCACATGCCAAAGAGTGCCCTGCTGGCATCCATAAGTCTGATATAGGATATAAAAAAAGGTGTAACCTCCCCCCTTAATATATATACCTCCAACCAAGGCCTCAAGTGTGGTGTGAACAGAGGGGGAGATTTATCAAACATGTTGTAAACTGAAACTGTCTCAGTTGCCTCTGGCAACCAATCAGATTCCACCTTTCATTTTCCAAAGAGTCTGTGAGGAATGAAAGGTGGAATCTGATTGGTTGCTAGGGGCAACTTGGCCAGTTTCACTTTACACCATGTTTGATAAATCTCCCCCAAAGTCTTTTTTTTTTTAAATACAATATAAACTTTATGTTGAGACTTTAATAAGACCGCCGTGTTGTTCTAAGACATAATAAACTGCCCTGTTTTTCCGTAAGCCGAGGGAACATTTTTGTGTCATTACCCACAATCCAATTTTCCAATGAAATCACTTTGTATAGAGTGATTATGTTGTAATGCATGTTTAGGATCCCAAGACATGTATACACTTATAAGTGCTCTACATTATTGCTACATTACCTTCATACTTAAATCAAATTACATTTAAAGTCTGACAAGGAAAAGATAATCTACATTACATGAAAAGGCTTTGTTCTCTACAGACGAAGGCCGCCTACAAGCTTACCGTATCTATAAATACACTCTCAAGGTCTTTTTAATTTTTTTTTTTTCAGTAGTTTTCATAATAATGTAACAGGGCAGATGGATCCTAATCATGCACATTCTTTTCAGGGAAAACATTTTCCTTCTTTTTTTCCTGGGTGATTAATGAGGCTGCTTCCTAACTACACTTCTGTTATAATCATGCAGCATGTGCACCGGCCTGCGAGTGCTTATCAGAGTAAACGCTTTCTCAACTTATCTCACAACAGGTTTCCTAGCCTTATCTCTGGTTTTCAAATCAAAATTCAGCGTGATCAAAATAAATTTGGTTCAAAAATATTTAAATATAAACGATTTTCTACAATTCCTCTCCAGCTGAGTCCTTTAAAGTGTACCTGTCAGTACATCCGCTGACCCGATGGGCGGTGCAGTCCACCCTGCGCCCGATAGTTTAAGCAAATGTACCATAAGAAACACTCCCTATAAGTGTAGCATATAAATAGAACAGCGCCGGTGCGGAAAGCCAGTGCCACTGTCCTTTTTTGAATCGTGTCCCGATTCTCGAGCATTGATTTTAATGTAACCGCGTCACAGAGGGGTGGGGGTTTGCTCCCACTGGGGCCTCCAGTGCATCAGGCTGGTACTCAGTAATAGACCGATGCCCTGCTTGGGAACCGGGTTGCACTTGAAAAAAAAAGGACTGCGGCACTGGCTTTCCTACGCCAGCGCCATTCTATTGATATGTTGCACTTAAAAGGAAATGTACCTGATGCTACATTCGCTTTACGGTGTCTATGGCAACGAACACGTCCTGACGAAAATGCAGGCAACGCCCATTTTCATCCAGTTGGGGTTGTGCAGATTTCACAGGATGTTCGTAGCCATGGATACCCAAACTTCAAGATGCAGCGTGGACTGCGCTGGCGATAAAGTCAGCGGACGTGCTGACAGGTACATTTTAAACTAAATGTATCATCTGCATTTCCACGTATTCAAAATATTTATGTACAACATCTTTTTGAATTTGTATTTGTTGTTTGTTTTCTGTATGTTTTTAAACTAGTTTTAGAGGACAGTGGGCATTGCTATCTTGTCTTAGCTGGTGAGCTGTAAAAGTAGTAATTTCAGAGATATGTTTTACATAAAAAGATACAGTGACTTCTAGGGTAGATATGTAGACATGCCTGGAATTTTATCTACTGATTAGACCCTCTTATATTTCAGGGGCAACCATTTTGCCTGAGCTTTTGCTCTGCTGTGTTAGCATCAATTTGAGAGATGCTTTACAGCAGCCACATTGACCATAGGAAACAATAGACTAGAATAGATCCTTTGACTTGTATGGAGAAGTTTTCTTGGCAAGCACTGTGACCTATACAGAGGTCATTATGCAGTATGTTGTGTGTGTGTGTGTGTGGGGGGGGGCTGTAACCACAAGCTATGGCGAATGGCCTGATCATGTATTATGTACTGTATATACTGATGTCACCTTGAATTATGATGACACTGCTGACCCTGTATTCTCAACAGAACAAAAAATGTCAGCATAGGCTTTTTGGGCCAGAATGACATGTGCAAGATTTTCTACTGGTACCATATTTGTGTAGCTGGAACAATTTTTTCTGATATATAATGTAACAAAAAATCCTGGCGCTTTGTTTTTTGCTTTTTTTCCTTTACACTGCTCACCGTATGGGAACACTATTGTTGTATTACAATTACACGCTCGACAATATTTAATATATTCATATTATTTGTTTGTTTATGTATAAAATGAGAAAGGGGGTAATTTAACCCTTAGAGGACGGGGCCAATTTAAATTTTTGCTATTTCGTTTTTCCCTCCTTGTGCTTAAAAGGCCATAGCACTTGCATTTTTTCACCTAGAAACCCACATGAGCTCTTATTTTTTGCGCCACTAATTGTAGTTTGCAATGACAGTCTGAATTTTTTCATAAAGTACAGTGCAAAACCAGAAAAAAATTTAATGTGTGGTGAAATTGAAAAATAAAAAAATGCTGTTTTTACGCCGTTCGCCCTGGGGTAAACTGACTTGTTATATATGTTCCTCAAGTCGTAACGATTACAACGCTATGTAACATGTATAACTTTCATTGTATCTGATGGCCTGTAAAAAATTCAAACCATTGGTAACAAATATATGTTCCTTAAAATCGCTCCATTCCCAGGCTTATAGCGCTTTTATCCTTTGGTCTATGGGGCTGTGTGAGGTGTCATTTTTGGCGCCATGATGTGTTCTTTCTATCGGTACCTTGATTGCGCATATGCGACTTTTTGATCGCTTTTTATTACAATTCTTCTGTATTTGATGCGACCAAAAATGCGCAATTTTGCACTTTTGGATTTTTTGCGCTTACGCCGTTTACCGTGCGAGATCAGGAATGTGATAATTAATAGTTTTGGCGATTACGCACGCGGCGATACCAAACATGTTTATTTATTTGTTTATTTTTATTTATAACACGAAAAAGGGGGGTGATTCAAACTTTTATTAGGGGAGGGGGCTTTTTATTAATAACAACACTTTTTTTTTTTCTTTTACACTTATACTAGAAGCCCCCATGGGGGACTTCTAGTATAAGTACACTGATCTCTCAATGAGATCTATGCTGCATAGATATGCAACATAGATCGATGAGATGGGCACATTGATTGCTTCCGGCTGCTGCAACGGGAGGCAATCAGGTGCCGAGCCGGGATCAGCGCCATTACGGCGCAGACCCCGGACAGCGTAATATGTGTGGATTGCTCCTCCGGGACAACGTCCGGACAGCGATCCACCCCACTAGACACCAGGGATCGGCTGCATCAAGTAATCATGTGCAGCTGTCAACTTTGACAGCTGCATCCGATTACTTTATTAGCGGGTACGGCGATCGGACCATGCCTGCTAATAGCTGCGGTCCCGGGCTACGAGTGGCACCAGGGACTGCGGCGGTTCAGAGCGCAGCCGCCACACGACCCCGCTCTAAACACATGGAGGTGGCCCTGGAACTATGGGTGCATCCAGGGTCGCCTAAGGGTTAAACTTTTAATGGGGGAGAAGCTGTCATTTTTTTTTAAACTTCTTTTACATTTTCTGTTGCACTTTTTAAGTCCCCCTAGAGGATTATTACATGCAATCATTAGACTGCATACACTGTTCAATGCTATGCCATTGCATAGCATTGATCAGTGTTATTTGCAATCTTCACAAAGAGTCTACCTGTGGCAAACTCTATTAGAATATTGCAGAGCTGACAGCTTAAAGGTAAGTAAGGGACCTCCTACAGTCAGGTAAAATGATTGGGACCCCCACAGCCATATTGCAGGGGTCCCGATCGGACAGTTAAATGCCAAAATCAGTGTCACAGAAGGGGTTAATTATGGGCAGCAGCGCGATCACTGCGGCCTTGCATTAACAGTAAGGACCTGGCTGCTGATCTGTCAGCCAGTCCTCACCCTCTATAAGGCAAGCTAAGCTCCTGAGCTCGTGGACGCTCTGGCATACCAGTACATCATGGTTCCTTAAGTGACAGGCTCCCATGACGTACCGATAGATCATGGGTCTTTAAGGGGTTAAGATGAAAAATCTATTTAAACAATAGATAATTTTCTGATGTCACATTCCCTATAATAGTGGTCACTAACAGAAAAGCAAATGTGAACCAATTCTGATCGATTATAAAAAAAATACTAATAATTTCACCAGTAATAATAATAATAATAAAATACTAATACTACTTAAAGCAAATGTTCCATCAGGAACATCACTTTAAGAGTTTTACATCAATAGACTGGCGCCGGTGCGGGAATGGCGGTGCCACGGTTCTGATGATTCTACGTCGCCAGTCTATTCCCAGGCAGCGGTGTAACGCCTGGAGTAGTGGATCCACTGGGCCGACACTAGCGATGGCACAAAACCGCACCAGGGAGCGGAGTCTAAGGGGCCGCTGGTTTTCACCAGAGCCAGCCGCAAGGCGGGATGGGCTTGCTGCGGCAGGCGACCCCCAGGTCGCTATCCCTGGTTTGGTTGCTAGTGACAGCAGGCGAGGCGAGGCAGGAGCAGTAGGCAGGAGATGGTGCTGGCAGAGGTCTGTAGGCGTAGCCGCAGGTGATAGGCTGAACACAGGAGCGATAGTGTGACCAGGAACAAGGACTGGGGACCAGGTAGCGGACAGGAATCAGGAACAAGGACTAGGGACCAGGTAGCGGACAGGAATCAGGAACAAGGACTAGGGACCAGGTAGCGGACAGGAATCAGGAACAACAGGGAGCTGGGCCAAACGCTATGCGAAGCATGTAGAGGCTCCAACACCTGGGAAGGGGCAGGGCAGGAACTTATAGGGGAGTGATTAACACTCAAGCCAATTAGGAGCGCACTGCCCCTTTAAACCTGAGACAGCCGGCGCGCGCGCGCCCTAGGAGGCGGGGACGCGCCGGCCGGCACAGCGTCGTGCAGGAGCGTGGTGAGGTGAGGCGCCCCCCGGGGCCGAAGCAACAGCAGCTCCGGGTCCCTGCATATGGAAACCGGCTGCTGCAGGAGTGGGAGAGGGGGTGCGGCGGCGGTCCGGAGCACGGGACGCCGCCGTGGCCCTAACAGTACCCCCCCCCTTTGGCCTCCCCCTTTTTCTAGTCTGCAAGAATCCCTTGATGAGATCCCGATCCAGGATATTGGACTCGGGTTCCCAGGATCGTTCCTCAGGACCAAACCCTTTCCAGTCCACTAGGAAGAAACTTCTTCCTCTGACGGTTTTCATAGCTAGAATGTCTTCAACAATGTATACGTCATCCGAGACGGCTTGTGGAGTGGAGGACGAAGCGCTACTAGAGAATTGGTTGAGGACCACTGGTTTCAAGAGGGAGACATGGAAGGAGTTTGGGATCCACATAGTAGGGGGTAGAAGGAGTTTGTTAATGCGTTTTAGCACTGAGAAAGGACCAAGGAATCGTGGACCCAACTTGTAGCTGGGAATCTTGAGTCGGACATACTTGGCCAAAAGCCAGACTTTGTCTCCAGGGAGAAAGTTTATGGCAGGTCTCCTTTTCTTATCCGCCTGGTCCTTCATGCGATCGGAGGCCTTGAGCAAGGACTGTCGAGTCTGTTCCCAGATCGACTGCAGGTCAGACAACAATTCCTCCACGGCAGGAACCTCAGATGATGGAGAGAGAGGCAGAGGAGGACGAGGGTGATGCCCGTAGACCACATAGAAGGGAGACTTGCCTGTGGAACTCAAGTCCAGATGGTTATAAGAAAACTCTGACCATGGAAGTAGATTGGACCAGTTGTCTTGGCGGCTGGAGACAAAATGCCGTAGGTAGTTGCCCAAGATCTGATTGACTCTCTCCACTTGCCCGTTGGTCTGGGGATGATAGGCGGATGAGAAGTCCAACTTCACTTAAAGCTGTGAGCAGAGGGCACGCCAAAACTTGGAGACAAATTGTGAGCCTCGATCGGACACAATGTGAAGAGGAAGACCATGCAGGCGGAAGATGTGTCGGAAGAACAACTGGACCAGACGGGGAGCAGAGGGTAGTCCAGGAAGAGCCACGAAGTGAGACATTTTAGAGAAGCGGTCAGTCACCACCCAAATGACTGTATTGCCCGCGGATGGAGGTAGGTCCGTGATGAAGTCATCCCTATGTGGCGCCATGGACGGTCTGGAACAGGCAAGGGCAAGAGTAGGTCGGCAGGTCTCTGACGAGGTGACTTGTTCTTGGCACAGACTGCGCAGGAAGCCACAAAGTCCTTGACATCCTCAAGGAGATTGGGCCACCAGTAGTGACGGGAGATCAATTGCCCGGTCTTTTGAATTCCCGGATGCCCGGCCACCAAAGAGGAATGACCCCACTTCAAAATGCGTTTTCGAAGTGCGGGGCGCACATAAGTTTTACCGGGGGGCCGTCTCTGCAGAGTAAAAGTGGCAACTGGTACTAGGCGATCGGGAGGTATTATGTGACGGGGGGATTCCTCCTCCCCCATGACGTCGGATGCTCGGGATAATGCATCGGCTTTCACATTCTTCTCGGCTGGATGGAAATGAATGGTAAAGTTGAAATGCGAGAAGAAGAGAGACCACCTGGCCTGCCGAGGATTGAGGCGTTGAGCCGATTGAAAGTAGAGAAGGTTCTTGTGATCCGTGTAGATGTTAACAGGATGTCTAGCCCCCTCTAGGAGATGACGCCACTCCTCCAGTGCCAACTTAATTGCCAGGAGTTCACGGTCTCCAATCGTGTAGTTCCTCTCGGCAGGGGAAAAAGTCTTAGAGAAGAACCCACAGGTTCTGGTCTTGCCTGATGTGTCCCTTTGCGAGAGGACGGCTCCTGCTCCCACAGAAGATGCATCGACCTCAAGAGAAAATGGCTTGTGACATCTGGACGAACTAGAGCAGGAGCAGAGGCAAAGGCAGACTTAAGGCTATTGAAGGCTTGTTCGGCCTCAGGAGGCCAATGTCTGGGATCCGCCTTCTTTTTGGTGAGAGCCACGATGGGTGCGACCAGGGTAGAGAAGTGTAGGATGAACTGCCGATAGTAGTTGGCAAACCCAAGGAAACGCTGGATAGCTCTAAGTCCCGCAGGACGTGGCCACTGGAGAACAGCAGAAAGCTTGGCTGGATTCATCTGTAGGCCCTGGTCGGAGACAATGTATCCAAGAAACGGCAGGCTGCGCTGATGGAAAACGCACTCCAGCTTGGCATACAAATGATTGGCCCGTAGTCTTCGTAGGACCTGCCTTACTTGGAACACGTGGGTCTGCTGGTCAGGGTAAAAGACCAGGATGTCGTCAAGATAAACGATGACGCAGACATAGAGAAGGTCACGGAATATATCATTCATGAATTACTGGAAGACCGCTGGGGCGTTGCATAGGCCGAAAGGCATGACCAGATATTCGTAGTGCCCATCTCTGGTGTTGAAAGCGGTCTTCCATTTGTCTCCTTCACAAATACGGATCAAATTATACGCTTCCCTGAGATTCAGCTTGGAGAAGATCCTGGCTCCACGGAGACGGTCGAATAGTTCATGGATTAGCGGAAGGGGATAGCGGTTCTTGACAGTCACCTTATTTAGGCCCCGGTAGTCTATGCATGGGCGGAGAGAACTGTCCTTCTTCTGCACAAAGAAAAATCCAGCGCCAGCAGGGGACGTGGATTTGCGAATGAAGCCCTTCTGTAGGTTCTCCCGGATGTAGGAGGACATAGCTTCAGTCTCGGGCACGGAGAGAGGGTACACTCGACCACGTGGAGGAGAAGTTCCAGGAAGCAGGTCTATGGGGCAGTCATAGGGCCGATGAGGTGGTAGAGAGTCCGCCTCCTTGGCCGAGAAGACATCAACGAAGTCTTGGTATTCCTCCGGTAGGCCGGATAGAGGCTTGGCGCAAGCAGGTGACCTCGTAGAGCACTTGGGTTGAGGAGACCTCAGACACCGATTAGGACAGTCCAGACCCCAACTGAGAACCTCCCCAGTTCTCCAGTCCAGCTTAGGGGTATGTAATTGCAGCCAAGGAAGACCCAACAGGATGTTGGAGGAGGAATGGCGCAAGACGTAGAAGGAGATCCTCTCCTGATGTAAGGCGCCCACCTGGAGGACTAGAGGTGCAGTCTGGCAGTGCACAGCTTCGGTAAGAATCTCGCCCGTGACCGAAGAGATAGACCGGGGTTGGGCTAGCTGGATCACGGATAGCCGCCATCTTTGGACCAATGAAGCTGAAATGAAACTGCCAGCAGAGCCAGAGTCGATGAGGGCAGTAGTCTGGAGAACTTGCCCTGAGGGTGTCTGGATGGAGACTGGCATAGTCAACCTTGGAGAGGTGGCATTCACACCTAGGGAGGCCTCTCCCACCGGACCTAGGTGCGAGCGTTTCCCGGACGCTGAGGACGTTGGGGACATCTCTGCCGGTAGTGATCAGTGCCACCGCAATAGAGGCAGAGATTCAGCTCCAGTCGACGGGCCCTCTCATCAGTCGTCAAGCGAGCTCGTTCCACCTGCATAGGAACTTCTGGAGACGACTGGGGCATAGGAGCAACGGGATTCTGGAACACCGGTGCCAGCCGGGGATGGTGACGGGGCAGACTCAAACGCCGTTCTTGCCGGACCTCCTCCTCTCTCTCGGAAAACCTGGTGTAGACTCTGGTAGCCAGTAGAATGAGTTGATTCAAGGAGGTAGGAAGGTCTCGGGCAGCGAGCACATCTTTCACTCGACTGGACAGGCCCTTTTTAAAGGTGGCAATTAGGGCGGCCTCATTCCAGTCTAGTTCTGCAGCCAGGGTGCGGAACTGGATGGCGTAATCACCAACGGAGGATGTTCCTTGAGATAGATTGAGGAGAGCAGTCTCAGCCGAAGACGCACGGGCAGGTTCCTCAAAAACAGAGCGGAACTCGGCCAGGAAGGTTCGCAGATTAGCAGCAACAGGGTCATCACGGTCCCACAGCGATGTGGCCCAGGCCAGAGCTCTACCTTCCAATAGGCTGATGATGAAAGTCACTTTAGAGCGCTCGGTGGCAAACTGACTGCTTAGAAGTTCAATATGCATAGTGCATTGGGTCAGGAATCCTCTGCACAACTTGGGGTCACCTCTATATTTACTTGGGAGAGCCAGTCGTAGTTTTAAAGAGGCTGCAGGAGGTGATGAATGCTGAGCTGTGGTATGCTACTGTACGGCTGCAGTCAGTTGTTGGATCAGCTGTGACTGTTGCTGGATCTGTTGAGCCTGTAGGGCGACCACTCGGGCTACTTCATGGATATCAGGCACCACGCCGAGATCCATGGTTGGAGCCTACTGTAACGCCTGGAGTAGTGGATCCACTGGGCCGACACTAGCGATGGCACAAAACCGCACCAGGAAGCGGAGTCTAAGGGGCCGCTGGTTTTCACCAGAGCCCGCCGCAAGGCGGAATGGGCTTGCTGCGGCAGACGACCCCCAGGTCGCTATCCCTGGTTTGGTTGCTAGTGACAGCAGGCGAGGCGAGGCAGGAGCAGTAGGCAGGAGATGGTGCTGGCAGAGGTCTGTAGGCTGAACACAGGAGCGATAGTGTGACAGAGGAGCAGGAACCAGGAACAAGGACTGGGGACCAGGTAGCGGACAGGAATCAGGAACAAGGACTAGGGACCAGGTAGCGAACAGGAATCAGGAACAAGGACTAGGGACCAGGTAGTGGACAGGAATCAGGAACAACAGGGAGCTGGGCCAAACGCTATGGGAAGCATGTAGAGGCTCCAACACCTGGGCAGGAACTTATAGGGGAGTGATTAACACTCAAGCCAATTAGGAGCGCACTGCCCCTTTAAACCTGAGAAAGCCGGCGCGCGCGCGCCCTAGGAGGCGGGGACACGCTCGCCGGCCGACACAGCGTCGGGCAGGAGCGTGGTGAGGTGAGGCGCCCCCCGGGGCCGAAGCAACAGCAGCGCCGGGTCCCTGCATATGGACACCGTCTGCTGCAGGAGTGGGAGAGGGGGTGCGGCGGCGGTCCGGAGCACGGGACGCCGCCGTGGCCCTAACAACCGGCTTGGTCTGAAGCCCCCAGTGTGACGTTCTGCCCACATCTCTGTGACAAAATCAATGGAGCTGCATCACAGAGGGGCAAGGGTTTCATCACACTGGGAGTGTCGGGCCCGCCTCCAGTGCTTTAGGTCGGGGTCGGCAAATGACAGGCAGCGCGCACGGGAATCGGGCTGCAGGTCAAACCGGCGCCAGTCTATTAATGTAAAAATCTTAAATCAATGTGCCTGATTGTACATTTACTTTAAAATTGATGCTAAAATATACACCCATTAAATACAAAAGTTGGGTAGCTTTAGGATCTGGCCCCCTAGTGCACGTCATCTGGTGAATGTCTCTGTTCTCGTTCCTCATATAGAAACATGTCTGTATAATTGTATTGAGGCTCTGGTATTGACATTACTGTAGACAGAATGCTTTATTGTTGGTCTTGTGGCCTCTTGTCATTAATCTACCACATCAATTGATTTTCCTGCCCTCTTTGGATTTTTGCTTCCTATGTTTACTGTCTTATCCCGTTACTATGTTTCTTCTCAGCTCGTTCTGAAGCTTTCTGTTCCTTTAAGTATTGCATTAAAGAGCAGCCGGCTGATACATTAACCTGCATCAGGTTACTATCTACACATGAGAGAAGAGGGTCTATGGCCTGGTCAGTTGTGCATAAAGTTAGCACAAAACATATCTTTATGGTCTTATAGTGAGGAGGAGCAGATGGTCACCATTAATTGAGAAAGAAGAGTTACAAGTATCTGGCACCATTTAGTCACCAAGGGACGTCCAATAATGTCCATATCAAGCACTAAGGTAGAATAAACTTCTTAATTTCAGTGCTAAATTTGTGTTTTTCTACTTTTTCTATCCTGTTTACTTGTTTATTAGTAACGCTTGTCATTCAGTATTGGGTTTATAACCAAGAATCCTATAGGCACATGCTGGTCCTTAATGATAGATCTACACATTGGATAGCTGTCGGTGAATGTTTGGCTGACAGGTTTCTCTTCCGATCCCAGTTCACATGAATAGCTCGATCAGTCATTCATGTGGGATCGATGAAAAGAGGAGGCTAATAAGAAAAGGCCTGAAATGTTGATGCAAATCCTCCAAGGATGGAACCAGAACTGGAATCTGCATGAGGTTAAAGGCAAAGTTTATTTCATTCTCAATATATAATGCATTACTAGGTTTCTTGCATCTTCATCAGATACGTGAGATGCAGAGAGGAGGGTGCTCTTAGGTAGAGATGATCAAACAGGGCTGAGGTTCAGGTTCTTACGAACCCGAACCATCGGCATTTGACTCCGGCTGCCTTCCTGTTCCGTAAGGAAGGTGAAGACAGCCCGAGTACCGCCTGGAAAACAGGAATACAGCCTAGGTAATAGGCTGTATCCCTGTTTTCCAGGCGGTACTCAGGCTCTCTCCACCTTCCCCATGGAACGGGAAGGCAGTGGGAGTCAAATGCCAATGGTTCGGGTTCATGCTAACCTGAACCTCAACCCTGTCTGATCATCTCTACTCTTAGGCTCCTCTTAAGCGGGAAATCTCTGGGAACAAAAGGTTTGGGCAGCTGATATCCAACATCGGCATTGCTTCTCTCCCAAAGATTGCCTATTGTGATAGAGTTGGGAGGTCTCCATATACATTACATACTGTCTGGTCCTACTGAAATTGGACGATTCTGCCAACTTTCTGTCAAAATTCATAGGGACATTAAGACTTCATTCATCAAATAACGTAGAGCTTAAGACATGTATGAGTTTGATATGTCTCTTCTTACAAAACAAAACAGTATAGCGGGGTTGTCCCCCCTCACAATACCTAGCACTCTCTGCAGTGTTCACTTTGTCTTTTCCTATGTGCGACACTATACCTAATTTTTATAAAAAAAAACTACTTTAAACATGACTGCATCCATCTTGCATTGCATTTGAGTTATATCCTGTATTATGGTCCAGAACTGCATTCTAAATTCTGACTGCTACTTGAAATATTCTGTAAAGGTCAACAGACCCATGCTCATTGAACTTCTATAATGCAATGGGTGAGTTATTTAATCTACATTACAGGAATGCCAGGTAGGGGGAACATGAAAGAAATAACATGGACTTACTTCCCCCCATCCAGCCCTGATGCCGGTATCCCACAGCTCCGGTCCCTTTGTCCCGGCTGTTTCTTGGTAAAAGAGCGGGGTCTCGCTTCTGCCATTGACTTGCTAAGTGGGCCTGGAACATCACATCCCAGGGGAAGCATTCCGGGGACTGGGGGACCAGACCTGCACAATATTGCCATCAGCGCTAGAGGGGGAGAAGTGAGTCCATGTTATTTCTTTCATCCTTCCCCTCCCCAGCACTCTGACAAAAATCCCCCCAACCCAAAATTCTCCTTTAAATAGTATGCATTGCCTAATAAAAAGGCTACATTTGCAAGAATATCACGTCTAAGGTTTTAAGAGAAACAGATCGCTGATCTCAGGGAGACCAGCCAAATGATAACACTGCCGGCTGCTAGTAAAAGCGCTCAATGCAGTAAAATCCTAGGTGCATTGCCCCCTGGGAAACCTGAATATGCAAAAGCAGAGCCCGTGGAGCCTCATCAAAGAGTCTCGAAACACAGGACTAGCCAGATATCCCTCCGGTAAGGACCCAGCCAAGGGGTGGCTCCTGTAGGGAAACTACCATATTAAAAGGCCCTATAAGTCAATGTAATGACAGGGGGAAAACCAAGGCCAGGTATCCATCCACATACAGCTGTTTCGGGGTGTTGCCCCTCATCAGTGTGGAGCAGGATTCTGGCTAGGTGGGAGCAATGCCTAGTAGAGCCATAAGAGAAACAGATCGCTGATCTCAGGGAGACTAGCCAAACGACAACACTGCCGGCTGCTAGTGAAAGCGCTCAAAGCAGGGAAGTCCTAGGTGCATTGCCCCCTGGGAAACGTGAATATGCAAAAGAGGAGCCCGTGGAGCCTCATCAAAGAGTCTCGAAACACAGGACTAGCCAGATATCCCTCCGCGAAGGACCCAGCCAAGGGGTTGTTCCTGTAGTGAAACCACCAAAACCAGCATAAGGTTAGACATTAAACCAGTAAGAGTTTAGCTCTGAAGCCTTCAAATTTGTAGATGACTAGGTCATGTGCAAGCTGTGAATCGACACACAAGGCTATGTATTTACAAAGTTATTTAACTGTCTATGTAGTTTTATTCTATATACACATAGTAAAATAATGTCCAAAACATGAGGATATTTTACATAAGGAACATATCAGTCTAATAGGCTTCCACATCCCTCTTCATAAAATAAAGCAGGCAATGTTTCAGTGGAGCAGGACTGCATTAATGCGTCTAGATGGATCGGTTTACATGAGTCATACAACATGCTCAGTGGCAGCCGACTGTATCCACATTGTCTTTGATCTGGTTTTTGTTTCACTGTTTTACTCTCTCAAATACATTTTTTTTTTGCTTCTTGGAAACCAGACTAAATGAATACATAACAGAACGGTGTACGAGACCTGAATACCACATGCTATGCTGCAGAAACACAATGTACGCTCTTTGGAAAACGCATGCCAGCGGTGGTTCAACGTCAACACTCCTAAAGCCATACGTTAGACTCCCGCGAGACAAAAAGATCCCCGAAAACAATAGAAAAACCAAAGTATAAGTCATGCACAGCTTTGTTGTCAACCAATTTGCAGAACGAAACAATTCACTTCAATTCAAGTAGATGTACAGACAGCCTCCCATCAGTATTCATTTGTATATCGTTTATAGATACTCGACATGATGCCTGGGAGATAAATCTTTGCAGCTGCATGGAAAGGATTAATTTTACCATTAACCAAGAGAAAAATAAAACAAGAGCAAAGAAGTTTTAGCAAGCAAAGAAGAAGAAGAAGAAAAAAAAAGTAATTATGAGTCATTGTTTCCTTTGAAGCCCTGCAGATTTTATTCATCACAAATAGGCAGGAACTTTGAATGTGTTATAATAGTGTTCAAAAACAATATTTCTAAATGTCAAGATAATGTGCTCCAGGAACAATTAGATTACAGAGCCCAGTGTGAGCATCGTATTACATCTGCTTTCTCGTGTCGTTTTATATTCCTCTGAGGCAAACGCAGTAGGAAATTTCCAGTTATTTGAAAATCCTTCTTTCCAGAATTGCATTTTTTCCCCGAATTTTTTCCACCTCTCCTCTGTACTTTAAATTATAGCCATTGTGCATGGCTGCAGCATTGCACATTAATGGAGGTTGTTTGCTTAGACAGATTATCTTACTGGCGTCAGATGATTTTTTTTTACCACCCTGAGCACTTAGATAAGTTCTACCAGTTGCACTGTACTCATTTCATCTATTCCAGACTCTGCAATGTATAACTTGATATCTTTGGATGATTTGATGGAAATTACAAAAGTCACGCAACTTACCCCAAAGACTAGGAAAAAAAATCAATGCAAAAATAAAAATGCTATTGTCAATTAAAATTACGGTAAAAACTATAATTAACCATTAGTTCTGCAGTTAAAAAAGCTGTGTGTTCTTTATTACTGTGTCTGCTCGTGTGGGAGTCTTGGGCTATATATAATCTGGATTTTTAAAAGAAAAGTGTTGATGGCTACAATTTATCATGCCTCCAACTATCAGACACATAACTAAAACTATGGAAACTGATGAAGGAACACCTATTGTTGAAATTTATCTTGCACATATAATTACATGTGATATATTAGAATGATGTGATATGGCATCCTATTTAGCTTCCAGCAATGTATAGTTTAGGCTTTGAATATAATGGCCTGCATCCCCAGCCACCAAAAATCCATCTAGTGTAAAACAGTATATAAGGGATAGGAACCAGTGTAATGTATCCCACTCCTTGACTGTTTTCAACGTAACAATAAATAAATTGTTATTGATTAGTGGTTTTAAATAGTAATGGTGTTATTACCAATAAATAATCTTAAATCAGCAGGGGAGGTCATATAGTACATCTTTGCAATTTACTTAATACATGTTTTGCCCGTTTTCTATGAAATAGTGTTATAAAATCAGCCACTAGGTGTCTCACTTCATGAAAAACTGTAGTCGAGGCTCCGTCACTAAGGCCATTTGGAATTTAGTAATAGTGGGGGGGAAAAAAAAAGAGACCAAATGCAGGAAGTGATGTCAGCTGTCCCTCTACTCTACACTGACTGGCAGAGTGGAAATGAATGCTGATTGGTCTGCAGCCGTACTCGCCCCTGTACACTGCTGCAGCTGGGTAACTGATCTGTGGGCCCATTCACTGGTTTAGAATGAAATGCAGAAGCATGAGCAGCACAATGGGACACTAAATGGACCACAGGAGTTGCAAAATTAAAATCAAAACCAACAGCATGACAGGTAGAATTAAAAAAAAATAATAAATAAATATATATATATATACATATATATATATATATATATATATATATATATATATATATATATATATATATATGACACAAAAAATATATATTTTTATTGTTTGAACAAAATGTTCTTGGCAAATAGAACAATGGACACTAAATGTGCCAAATGTTGGACGTAAATATCTGGAAAAGTATATGTAAGGATTCTGTGAAGTGTCTTATACATACAGAATGCTTTGTACTTGGCTGTTTTGACAGTAAATTATATTGGAGGATAATCCATCATTTTTCAGAGAAATGGGCTGACAGGCCAGTATTGCTAATCTTTTGAAAAAAATCCCATCACTGAAACCATCATCATAGTAATATGTTTTATATACAGTAGCATTAACTTTGGAAGGCTAAGGAACACTTACCCAGAAAAAAGTCTATGGAGTGTAACTATTCCAAATGCTGATAAAAAGACAAGGCAGTACATTTAAAATTGTAAATTTTCAAACTGTAAAAATTAAAAAAAATAAAATCTTTATTTTGGGCGAACAAACATCATACAAGACAGAATATCTCTTGTATTATTGCTTGTGACTTTGAAACAAATGCAGGTATGCAGATAACTGTAAATCGGTTTAGCTAAGCAAATAATAAGTAATGGTTGACTGCAGCCAAGCCATTAATTACAGATTCAATGATCTACTAGCGTCTTTCTAGTGCAGAGCCAGGTATGGTGGTCATCTATCAAGTCTTACATGGTAGAACAAGCAGAGTCTGACCTATAGAGACTTAAATGAGTGCATATTATTATATGCAGAATAAACATGGAGCGACCTTGTCTGCATGAAACGTGTTTCTGTTTACGCTAAAAGAAAGAAACAAAGTAAAAAACAAAAACAACAGATACACTGGGGAGGGGGCTCACAATGCTTTACAAAAATACAGCTAGAACAAAATACAATGGTGCCTTGGATTAGGAGCATAATTTGTTCCGGGACTGTGCTTGTTATCCAAATAAACTCTTAAAGCGACTCTGTACTCACAATCTGACCTTCCCTAACCGCTTGTGGCGTCGGATAGCTGCTTTTAATCCAAGATCTGTCCTGGGGTCTGTTCGGCAGGTGATCCAGTTGTTGTCCTAAAAAACTACTTTTAAACTTGCAGCCCTGTGTCAAATTTTCGTGGCCTAGAGTAGCCATGCCTTAGGATTGCGACGCCCATCCGTCCACCCTCCCCGCCCTCTCCACCATTTTTCCTATTCATCGCCAGAACACTGCACAGGTGCCTTAACCATTCAGCTCATGTTCAGTGTTCTTACAGGTTATGAATAGGAGAAAATGTTCCAGGGGCATTCCTAATAATGAGGAGGGCAGGGAGGAGGGACGGAGGGGTGTCGCAATCCTAGGGCATGGGTACTGTAGGCCACGCCAATTTGACACAGGGCTGCAAGTTTAAAAGTTGTTTTTTTTTGCACAATAACTGCATCACCTGTCGAACGGACCCCAGAACAGATCTTGGATTAAAAGCAGACGTAAGAAGGTATTAGCCGTTTGGGGGGGGGGGGCAGATTGTGGGTACAGAGTCACTTTGAACCAAAGCAAATTGTCCCATAAGAAATTATTGAAATGCAGACAATTGATTACACACCCAAATATAATGATTTTTTTTATTCGGAATAACATGTAAAACAAATGAAACATTCAGAAACAGCTGAATGTACAGTATAGTCATCAGCAGGTGGAATATAACATACAGTAAGTGCATAAACCTGAAGAAACAGCAGCAGTTTGTAGATACAGGATGGAGCAGCAGATCCCCATAATGCAGTAGTGTAGTACAACAGGCTAGAATAGAGAAGCAGGGCTGCTGTCAGAGGTCTGTGTGGTCACATGACAGCAATGGGGAAGGGGTGTGTGTTCAGCATGGACCAATCAGGACTGACAGTGACTGCAGGGAGCATGGAGGAATAAGCAGGGCAGATGTGGGAACATACAGTACATGCAGCACTCTCTGTCAGGGAAGAGAGGGAATACAGCTATAAAGAGATTACCTCCACAGTCCTGTCCCCTGATGCAAGCCCCAGCCTGAAGTGGATCTGCTATGATTTGGAAGGTGAGGGAGACTTCCTGGGTCAGAGTACAGTGCAGTAGACCCCGCTATGCAGACAAGGGAGCTTTTTAAACCAATGCTCTTAAACCAAGTTACAATTTTAACTGTGAGCTCTTCTTCCAAAACACTCTTAAGCAGAGGAAACTGAAGCTGCAGTGGGACAAAAGTATAGCTGTTAAAAAAATTATGTCCAAAAATTACATCTATAAAAGGAAAGGAGATACAATAAAGAATAACAGACTTCTAAATATATTGTAAATGGGCCACAACTACAACGTGCTTTGTATCTCCTTAATCCTAAATCATTGTCTGTCTTTTATAGTCTCGAACCTGAACCCAGTTCGCTCATCTCTACCTATAACCCTTCTGTGTTGATCCAGAAGAAGGCAACCACCCCCCCCCCCCCCCCCAAGGCCAATTGCCCCATCAAAAAAAATTCCTTCTCGACTCCAATGACAATGAGAATAATCCATGGATGAACGTCCTATTATATGTAATCTAGTGCCAATAACTTGTAATATTATATTTTTCAATAAAAGCATCCAGACCTCCCTTGAACTTGTTCTTTGATATATGATAAGACCAGCACATTCTCAAGCATATTCTCCCCAGCCTAAGTGTACAAAACATGAATACGACCAATCTGTAATTTGAGTCAATATTCAGTTCTGTGGTTTCCTAAGCCCAACCATCCAATCCAGAAGCAATCCAGATCTTCGAGCCAAGAGAAGCAGCTACGTTCCCTGATCATAAATATGTAGGTGGATTATTGAAAACATGAGTTATTACAGGTTCATATTACAGTGGTGCCTTGGATTACGAGCATAATTTGTTCCGGAACCGCACTTAAACCGAAATCCACTCTTAAACCAAAGCATATTTTCCCATAAGAAATCATAGAAATGCAGACAGTTGGTTCCAAACCCCAAAAAATTCAGAATAAAATGTAAAATAAATGAAACAAACATTTAAAAGCAGCTGAATATGTCATATTATAAGTTACTGTAGAGTAGAGCAATCAATCTACATTCACTCTAACCCTTTAACTACCACGGGCGTACAGTCTGGGCCTTGGAGCTGGAGGATGTAAATGTACGCCCTGCTAGGGTCCCAGGCTATGGAGTGGGCTCAGGAGCTGAGCTCGTTCCATAGCAGATAAGGACAGGCTGCTATCTGCAGCCAGGCCCTCACCGTTAATGGTTCAGTCATTTTCTATGGACGTCGGACTCATCTCTATTGATTTGCATAACGCGCTCAGCTTCAGGCCGTGATTTCTTCAGGAGCGGGACTTGCAGGGGCGGTAAGTATGCCGGGGAGGTCGGCCGGGCTCTGCCACCTTAGCCGGGCTGACAGCTTCTTTTTAAGGGGTAAGGCCATGTTCCCATGGCTTAAGAGACTGGCAGTTCCATGACCCGGCCGGTACTGCAGTACCGGCCAGATGATCTTTTCGGGCCGCAGTGTTCTGATGCTGCCGTATCCCTGTGCGCCCGCATCAGAACACTCCACTGCACGCTATGGAGCGAGCGGCCGGATCCACTCGCTCCACTGTGTGCAATGACATGCTTTTCTGCGGCTGCAGAAAACTGACTTGTCAGTTGTTTGCGGTGCCGCTAGAGATCCCGGCCGGAGCGTATACTATGTGCTCCGGCCGGGATCCCATAAACGAATAGGTAACGCATGTTTTTGTGAAAAGTACCGCCGTTGCCGATTACAACAACGCCTGTACTTTTATAAAAACATACGTTGTGGGAACATAGCCTTAAAAAGTACCTGTCATCAATATAAAAAAAATGTTGACACAGCGACATGGAGATGCGCTAAGGGCTCGGTCTTGCAAGGTGGTAGAGGTAGGCACACGGCAGATAGCCTGCAATCCTGTCTGTTGGAAAATACATGCTTTACAAAGATCCTTTGAAGTCAAAATGTTGCGTTGCTGTACCTGATGATGTAAGTAAAGCATTAAAACTTGACCATCCATGGAGGCTTTTGGACCACTGTCTTCATATCCTAGAGACATGTCAACATTTTTGCTTGGCCAAAGTCTGGGTGTTCAGACCGTGACCATTCAGGAAAACCAGCTGCACTGCCCGCCTCTTCCGGCTGTGTCTGTGGGTGCAGGACAGCTCCATAAACTTGCATTATGAGATTGTCCACGTCATGGGACATAGACCCGGGAGAGAATGCCCTGCACGTGGACTTCCGACTCGTTTTCCTGTCTGGACTCTCAGACGCCAACCAATCATAACTTTTTTCTAATGAAGGTTACCCTTTAAGCCATCTAACATTTCCTTCATTGCTTTATCCCATATAAATTACATGTGCAAACTCTTAAAGTGGCATTTGCTCATTACTGAACTAGTACAGGTGGCAAAATTACATCTTTTCTCTATGGAAAATATCTTTTTGTTATACAGATCTTTTTGCGATAAGACGATCAATGCCAGGACCGCTAAGGAGCTCAATTGCGGTAGAACACATTAGTGTTTATTATCCCTACAGCGCCACAACATGGGGGAGTAAAGAAGTACACAATTACTATTGAAATCAATGCAATGTCTATGTAACACGGAATGATGCTGGGTCCTCCAGAGCACTAGATGTTCTTTATAGCCACTTTGACTATCCTGTATGGGGCCCCCTCTTTACTAACTCAGAAATCTATAGTAGGGTATTTGAAAATTGATTTGTTCCTACAATTTGCTCATAGTGTTCTTCCAAACGTATTGTCTATTATTTCTATGCTAATCTAAAATCGTAGATGCTATTTTCCTGAAACTCCGACGCCTGTTTCCTTCTTCACAAAGCTCTGTAATTGCGATCTATGGGAGACAAATCCGATCCGTCTTCTGTCGATTTCTGCTGTCCTCTTAGCTTTTGTGTCATTAAGAAAAAAAAAACGGTATTGATTTAATATTGTACAAATACATTTTCCTACAAATTTTCCTTTTTGCCAGCGGAATACACTAATCGATCCGAAGCGAATCATAGATGCACTGAGCAGATCAGTGTCTTTTGCATCTCTAATGCTTTGGCAGACATAATATTATGGTGTACAAAAATTGGACTGAAACTCGGGACCATTTTAATTATAGATGCGGTATTCTGAGCTTTAAAGGGAAACAACAGATTTAGGTCTGAGGAAAAAGAAAGAACTTTATTGGCTGTGTGCACTTTTGCATTCGTTTTTTAAATTGTTTTAATGAGGCGGTTTTGCTTAGTTTAACTCCTACCTGCACCATGACGTACAGCTACATTATAGTGGGGGTATAGCGTGGGCTAGCAACTCAAGCCCTCTGTGTGCCTGGTAGCTCCCAGCTGCTATCAGCAACCGAGGGTCTCGGCTCATAATTGGCATTGAGCAATCTCCATTGCTGGCTATTTTAACTGTTTAAAAGCCATTACTATCAGCATTCTCTGCAACCAGCCACTGACTGCCAGAAAACAGGTTGTTTCCCATGTAAAACCATGTTCACACACAGTATAAGGCTATGTTCACACTACGTAAAACTATGACCATTGTTTCCGATGGCAACAACGGCCGTAGTTTTTGCGGGGTGGAACAATGCCTTAGTTTCAATGGGATCCTGGCCGGAGCGTATACACATAGTATACGCTCCATCCGGAATCCCGTGGCCCCGCAAATAACTGACATGTCAGTTTTCTGACATGACATGTCAGTTTTCAATTCAATGAATTGCAGCTGTAGGAAACCCTGTCAGTTCACACTATGAAGCGAGCAGCTCTGGCTGCTCGCTCCATAGTGTGCAGGAGAAAGCTCTGATGCGGGCGCGCGCTGATGGACCCCCATCAAAGCTCTGCGGGCGGACAGATCAGTACCGGCCGCGATGATCCGGGCAGAGACCGGCCGTTCTGTGACCCGGCCGGGTCATGGAACGGCCGGTCCGATATGCAGTGTGCACATAGGCAGTATTACACAAAGCGATTATCGGGCATACACAGGCAATTAGCTACTGATAATCGCTTTGTGTAATAGGTCATGTTTTAAATCAACGATCAGCTGGCGTGCACGATGTCGGCTGATGGTTGATTTAAAGCATAACTTAAACCTTTGGGGCGCTTAGTAAATTCAAAGCAAAAATCGGATATCTTAAATATCACAGTTCCAGCTACGGAGGCTTCCACACTACAGCATAGCTTCCCATTCAGGTGGAGGTCTAATCATATTAAATACTTGGGTGTGGTTATACCGGCGGATTCTCTTTGAATTAAATTATAAACCAATGTTAGCACAATTAGAGAAGGACCTTCAAAGCTGGAGCTCCCTGCCACTATTGTGGTTTGGTAAAAAGAGTGTCTTGAAAATGGACTCTCTACCCAAGTTTTTATATGTATTCCAGACAGGCCCTCTGAGTGTTCCCGGCTCTTTCCTGAAAAAGCTCCGGAGGCTGGCTTCCAAATTCATGTGGGGGAACTCTAGGGCCAGACTCAGGCATGCCCTGCTTGTTAGAGCAAAACATAGGGGGGGGCGCAGCTATATCTGATTTCACTTTATATCATAGAGCTGCCATTGCTACTTGTGTACTGGACCTCCTACATCATGGCAATTCTAACTTATGGGTGAAGATAGAACACTCTATTAATGTACATAAATCTAGAGGGTTCTTTTGGCTCCCTAATATGGTAGGGGTGACACCCATGCTGACAGCCCTTGTTCGGGCCTGGAGGCACTTTGCATCCAAAACTGGCATTGCCACTATCCCTGGGCCACTTACCCCACTGCTGGGGAACCCACACTTTCCTCAGTTCTCTGGTGGCTCCTTACTATTCCCTAGTGTGGAGCCTCTTACTCCAAGGATCCGAGATGTGATGGGACAGACAGGGGTGCGAACCTTAAATGACCTCAGAGGAGATAGGCCTATGCAAGTGGGCACGTGGCTTTAATATCTCCAGTTTAGAGGGCAAACTTAGTCCTTGGCTCCAATATCGTTGTTGACAGCCTCCCTAACGTTGTTTGAACAACTACTGTATGTATGGCCTCTGAGGCCCCTATGCATACCATCTAATTGATTTATGGTATTCTTATTTTTGAAGGGACGGGGACCTGCCCTTGGGGTTCAAGACCGCCTGGCATGGAGAGCTTGGTAGAGAGATCACCAAAGAAGAATGGTCAAAGTCCTTTATTTTGACTCATAAATTATCTGTGTCCAGTAGAATCCAGGAACTCAACTATAAAATCCTGACCCAATGGTATAGGACTCCAGAAAAGCTACATAAAATGTATCCTTCGGTATCCAATCAGTGTTGCTCGGTGGTGGGTTCCATGGAGCATATATGATAGTCCTCTGCACCTGTTGCCAACCTGTGGAAAGGAGTTCAGGGGCGCCTGTAACCTTTACCCCGGAAATGGCTCTTTTGTCGGTGTTGCCTGGCCCCCTCTCCAAAATCAAGAAGGGTATGGAAGTCGCAGTCTCTCCCTTCCAGGAGCCAATTGGTAGAGGCCTTTAATCTGATCATGCGTATGGAGGAGCTAAGATCAGATGAACATAATGCAGGGGCCAAATTTAACAGTATATGGAGACCATGGATGGACTTTAAATCCCCACCGGAGCTTGCCACATGGTTGGCAGGGTGCCCGCTCTGAATGGGTAGACTGTGACTTCTCTAAGGTGCGTGGGACCCGGTGGTTCTGGTGTGGCAAGAGTCTTTCCCCTCCCCTTTCTTACCCTTTTCCCTTCTTGTCCCTTCTTTGTACTGCCCCCCCCCCTCTTGTACACATGTCTGTCCTGAAGTGTTTGGTTGTTATGTTTTCATTGTTTAGATAAGGTTATACTATGAGTTTCGGTTAGGCCCGGAGATGTGCCTTAGATAC